>NC_067400.1:434905323-436246573 GCF_016432865.1 Antechinus flavipes
ATAAATATAAAGGAGGTAGGTTCCCAAATATTTTATAACTTCTTTGTGGTGTTCTTTTCTTTTTTATAATATAATGCTTCTCTCTGGGAGCAGGTTTCTTGGGGAGGTTTCCTGGAGGCAGCCTTAGTTTTGGTTCAGAGTAATAATCATCTCAAATACAGACAGCTGATAAAATCCAAAAGTTTATTTTCTCCAAGAGCTCTTGCAGCTTGTCCTTTGCCTCTGCTTTCTTCAGCCTCAAGCCAGCACAAAGGTAGAAGATGGAATGAATCTGACTCCGCCTCCAAGAGTGAGCTTCTCTATCTCCAGAGTGCTGTGTCTGGCTCTGAGAGCTTCTTGCTTACATGCACTCTCTAAAGGTGTGAACACAAGCATTGTTTTTATCAGTTCCACTTAGTACCTTATTTCAAGTTCTAGTTCATAACATCTCCTTGTAAGATCAGATCAATCATACTGAACCATGCTAAATTAGATAATTATTGTCTCTATCAATTCTAATGACTTAACAGCTTGTAAGGATTCTAACACTTGTTACTCAATTTTATTGGAAATTTTGTTTCTATCTCTTCCTGTTGGGTTCTATTGGTAGTATGCAAAAATTCTGATAATTTATATAGTTTTATTTTATAAGCTGCAACTTTATTTTATAAGCTGAAGTTATTATTTCAATTACATTTTTTTGGTTTGCTCCCTATATTTCTTTTATGAAACTGCAATATTCTCTG
Organism: Antechinus flavipes; assembly: GCF_016432865.1. Taxonomy (NCBI): domain Eukaryota; kingdom Metazoa; phylum Chordata; class Mammalia; order Dasyuromorphia; family Dasyuridae; genus Antechinus; species Antechinus flavipes. The sequence continues at coordinate 434,906,049 of NC_067400.1, forward strand.
TAAAAAAAAAGCAATTATTTTGTTTCTTCCATGCTTGTGTTTATTTCCTCATTATTTTTTCTTGTCTTATTGCTCTACCTAGTGTGTTGGAATCCTTACTAACTGCTAACTCATTAGAGTTGATCTAATCTTACAAGAAGATGTTTTGGGCAGAACCTGAAACAAGGTACTAAGTAGAACTAATTAATACAAGGCTTGTGTTCACACCTTTACTCATTGGAGTTCAATGAGTTTACACCTCCCTTGAAGCTCTTTGGGCCAGAGAGCACTATGGGAGAAAACCCACAATCCCTCTCTTGAGCATAAATAGAGCTTCAATGGGCCAGTCAAGAAAGTTCTTCAGAGTCGAGATTTCACCGGAATGACATGAAGACTGGAGCTGACTGGAGGCTGAAGAAAGCAGAGGCAGAGGCTGAAGGACCAGACCTTTGGATTTGGCGACATTCGGAGAGAGCTCTTGGAACCAAGCAAAGAGATGGGCCTCTAAGCTAACCGGCCTGTATTGGAGATAATACAAGATCTAAACTTTTATCACCTGGCTGCGTTTTGAGAAGAAGATGATCACAACACTAGTGTTTCTAATACTATAACAATTGTAATGGTAATGGACATCTTTGATTTACTCTTGACTTTATTGACTATGCCTCTAGTTTATCCCTACTACAAATAATGTTGGATTTAAATTTTATATAGATATTATTTACCATATTCATATTCTTTTGCATTTTAGTGTTTTAAAAACAGTAATACACCTTTAAAATTATAATAGTTTATAATGCATCTTTGAATGTCATCATGTGATTTTAAATCATCTTTATTAATTAATGTAGTCTATTGTATTTTAACTTTCCTAATATTGAATCAGTTCTTCATCTTGGCATTCAACCTGGCTATAAATGTTTTTTTTTTTTTTTATGTTACTGTAGTTTCTTTGCTAATATTTTATTTTTTTCCATTGAAGATATTTATAATTTTCTTTCTCTGTTTTGACTCTTATAGGTTCAGATACCAAGATCATATAGAAGGAATTTGGCAGGATCCCTTCTTATCCTATTTTTTCAAGCCAGTTATAAAATAATATTGATTTAATTGCTCTTTAAATATTTGATATTTTTTATCAAATTAGATTATAATCTAATTTATATTATAATCTAGAATTAGATTATAAATCCACCTGATCTTTTTTTTTTTTTTTGGAGAGGAGTTCAATTATGGCTTTGTTACAGTTCATTTTTCTGAATTTGGGTTGTACTTTTATTCTGCTAATCTGGTAATTTTATGTTTTTAAAAAATATTTACCCATTTCTTTTAGTTTGTTAATAATATGCACATATACATAGTTGGGCAGAATAGTTTACGATAGTTTCTTCTGCAATTTCCTTTCTTACTTTGTTTTGAATCCAGCATATTCATTTTTGATCTTTTTAATAGATCAAATCTACTAATTAATCATTTACATTTATTCTCTCCTGCCTTACAGATGTTCCATTTTAGATTAAATTTGAAATTGTTTTTAGGGTGAGATATTATACTATTCTATAGAAAAACTGAATTTTTTTTTATCCTAACTGTGACGACTGCGCTAATATCCAGAATAACTTAGAATTAGCTGGATTCAGAATAAGCAAAAGTCCTCAATCTTTATTCTTGGTCTTTAGGGGTAGAAGTGAACAGGGTGGAAGCAGAAGCTCCACAACCGCCTTCTTCCTGGTCTACCACAAAAGTGACTCTGGCTCTTCTTATTCCACCCTCTAGTCCCTCCTACAATTCTCTGTATACACCAATCATCAAGCAAGCACAAGATAGTGGGAAGGGCCATTTTCCAAGTATATGCCCATAGAGAATTGTCCAATCAGTAGTTAGCCTCAAGTGCTTGGCTGTCCTGACCTCAGTGTATCGACTCAAGAGTTTCAGCCCTCTACACTAACATTTATTGTTTAGGGTTCTGACACTAATGCTCTTGGTATTGGATTTTGTGTTCCTCAGGGATCTCAGGGATAGATAACTTTATGTAGCAGCATATTTTCAGAGTAATAGTAGTATTCTAATCTAAGGTGTGATTTGTATGATTGATGCCCCCTTCATTTGAATTTTATAGGCTCTCAACCCCAGTCAGGGTCTAAAAGACAGAATTGCAAGCTTGCCTCTAGTTGAAGTTCTAGAATACAATTTTGGCCATACCCCTGTTACTTGTTTTAGAATGACAACTACATGGTACATCTTTTGTCCACAATCCTTACCCTAGATTTTCAACTGTAGTCTCTAGGGACTACAGATGAGGCTAAGGTGTTATTTTAGATTTACAATGATATAGCTACAGATACACTGTTGGTCTTCCCTCCACTCCCAGGTAAATAGTTATAGGCCTCAGAGTTGGTCTTTGTTGGATCTGCCATCTGCTTTTGACACAAATGAATGATTTATGCCTATTTCTTCTCCTTTCCCTGTATATTTAGCCATAGACACTAGTTCAGTACCCAGTCTGGAAAACTTTCTAGTAATTTTCTTGACTATACTCTCTTCCTAGTGTTTGAAGGTTTCAGGCCATCTTCATATTCTGATCTGGGCTGAAAAAAATGACCTACTGTGGTTTCTTCCTGGATTTTCTGATTACCACTGAATCTGTTGATCTCTCTTGATTTTTCTTGCAGTAATTATGGAAGAGATTTGGGTTGTACTATTACTTCTTTCTTGATTATCTTTGCTTTCTGAGTCCTGAATATTCAACACTATGTTGAACCAAAGAAATGACAGCTTGTGTAGACTTTTTGTACAGTGTCAAGCAGCAAGTTGGCAGTCATCACAAACCTTGTGTTGATTCACTACAACATTAAGAAAGGACCAATGAAAATGATACTTTGCAGTAGAAGTAGTCAAGGGTATCAAATGAGATAATATATAAACCATTTTATAAAATTTAACATGTTATATAAATGTTATCCTTTATTATAAATCTTAGCCAGTCATTACAGATGAATTGGGTATGAGCCATTGAGCTTCAAGTAGGGGCACACTTGTGTTATAGCAGATGATTATAAAGAAGAATGAGTTCCAAATGCATCTCTTGTAGTAGATATAGGATGTAAACAGAATAAAACTGATAATTTCATCCTTTAAAAAAGTTGAGGAAAGTAATAGAGCAACCTACTCTGGACTTGATTCTCTGCTACAACAAAGAACTAGAATGAAAATGATATGAAGCTTGGGCGAATGGCCATTCCAACATTTATTTATTATAGGAAAGAAGAGAAGAGCTGGATGTGATCTAAAATGCTCTTTGGATAGAGAGGATTCCATGGTCTAAAGTTACAGGGGAAGTCAGTTCCATAACAGATTGGTGGCTATCAAGACTGACATTCTAGACACACAAAGAAAAACAATTCTCAAGAGGAATAAAAGAGGGACTTGCTTAATTAGATTACTGTAGATAACCAGGGAGCTTATTGACTGGCTTTGGTTTTTAAAAAGACAAGTGTAGAATATGGAAGCAGGGGTTGGTAGTGTAGAGTGAATGACATTGCATGACATAGTTGTATTAAAAAAAAAAAAAGTGGCAGACAATTCCAATAGACTTGTGATGGAGAGAGCCATCTTCATCCAGAAAGAAGATTGTGGGGACTGAATGTAGATCACAACATAGTATTTTCACTTTTTGTCGTTGTTGTTTATTTGTTTTTTTGTTTTCTTTATCGGTTTTCCCCCTTTTGATCTGATTTTACTTGTGCAGCATGATAAATAAGCAAAAGTCCTCAATCTTTATTCTTGGTCTTTAGGGGTAGAAGTGAACAGGGTGGAAGCAGAAGCTCCACAACCGCCTTCTTCCTGGTCTACCACAAAAGTGACTCTGGCTCTTCTTATTCCACCCTCTAGTCCCTCCTACAATTCTCTGTATACACCAATCATCAAGCAAGCACAAGATAGTGGGAAGGGCCATTTTCCAAGTATATGCCCATAGAGAATTGTCCAATCAGTAGTTAGCCTCAAGTGCTTGGCTGTCCTGACCTCAGTGTATCGACTCAAGAGTTTCAGCCCTCTACACTAACATTTATTGTTTAGGGTTCTGACACTAATGCTCTTGGTATTGGATTTTGTGTTCCTCAGGGATCTCAGGGATAGATAACTTTATGTAGCAGCATATTTTCAGAGTAATAGTAGTATTCTAATCTAAGGTGTGATTTGTATGATTGATGCCCCCTTCATTTGAATTTTATAGGCTCTCAACCCCAGTCAGGGTCTAAAAGACAGAATTGCAAGCTTGCCTCTAGTTGAAGTTCTAGAATACAATTTTGGCCATACCCCTGTTACTTGTTTTAGAATGACAACTACATGGTACATCTTTTGTCCACAATCCTTACCCTAGATTTTCAACTGTAGTCTCTAGGGACTACAGATGAGGCTAAGGTGTTATTTTAGATTTACAATGATATAGCTACAGATACACTGTTGGTCTTCCCTCCACTCCCAGGTAAATAGTTATAGGCCTCAGAGTTGGTCTTTGTTGGATCTGCCATCTGCTTTTGACACAAATGAATGATTTATGCCTATTTCTTCTCCTTTCCCTGTATATTTAGCCATAGACACTAGTTCAGTACCCAGTCTGGAAAACTTTCTAGTAATTTTCTTGACTATACTCTCTTCCTAGTGTTTGAAGGTTTCAGGCCATCTTCATATTCTGATCTGGGCTGAAAAAAATGACCTACTGTGGTTTCTTCCTGGATTTTCTGATTACCACTGAATCTGTTGATCTCTCTTGATTTTTCTTGCAGTAATTATGGAAGAGATTTGGGTTGTACTATTACTTCTTTCTTGATTATCTTTGCTTTCTGAGTCCTGAATATTCAACACTATGTTGAACCAAAGAAATGACAGCTTGTGTAGACTTTTTGTACAGTGTCAAGCAGCAAGTTGGCAGTCATCACAAACCTTGTGTTGATTCACTACAACATTAAGAAAGGACCAATGAAAATGATACTTTGCAGTAGAAGTAGTCAAGGGTATCAAATGAGATAATATATAAACCATTTTATAAAATTTAACATGTTATATAAATGTTATCCTTTATTATAAATCTTAGCCAGTCATTACAGATGAATTGGGTATGAGCCATTGAGCTTCAAGTAGGGGCACACTTGTGTTATAGCAGATGATTATAAAGAAGAATGAGTTCCAAATGCATCTCTTGTAGTAGATATAGGATGTAAACAGAATAAAACTGATAATTTCATCCTTTAAAAAAGTTGAGGAAAGTAATAGAGCAACCTACTCTGGACTTGATTCTCTGCTACAACAAAGAACTAGAATGAAAATGATATGAAGCTTGGGCGAATGGCCATTCCAACATTTATTTATTATAGGAAAGAAGAGAAGAGCTGGATGTGATCTAAAATGCTCTTTGGATAGAGAGGATTCCATGGTCTAAAGTTACAGGGGAAGTCAGTTCCATAACAGATTGGTGGCTATCAAGACTGACATTCTAGACACACAAAGAAAAACAATTCTCAAGAGGAATAAAAGAGGGACTTGCTTAATTAGATTACTGTAGATAACCAGGGAGCTTATTGACTGGCTTTGGTTTTTAAAAAGACAAGTGTAGAATATGGAAGCAGGGGTTGGTAGTGTAGAGTGAATGACATTGCATGACATAGTTGTATTAAAAAAAAAAAAAGTGGCAGACAATTCCAATAGACTTGTGATGGAGAGAGCCATCTTCATCCAGAAAGAAGATTGTGGGGACTGAATGTAGATCACAACATAGTATTTTCACTTTTTGTCGTTGTTGTTTATTTGTTTTTTTGTTTTCTTTATCGGTTTTCCCCCTTTTGATCTGATTTTACTTGTGCAGCATGATAAATATAGAAATATGTATAGAAGAATTACTCATGTTTAACATATATTGGATTATTTGTTATTTAAGGGAAGGGATAGGAGAAGGGAAGGAGAAAAAATTTGGAACCCAAAGTTTTGCAAGAAGGAATGTTGAAAACTTTTGAAAATAAAAAGCTAAAAAAAGTGGCAGCGGGTACTGTAACTCTAAATGAGCATAAGCTGACAAAAACATTGAGAACAACAAAAATATATATTTATACAACTGTTGGGGAACAGAAGAAAATAAAAAAAAAATTTTGTTAGGTTGGCTGGGACAAGGATTATTGACGATAAAGGCAAGAAAGAAGTATCATTTTGTTTCTATTTCTTTGCCAAAGAGAATGATCTTTGAACTAGAAAAGACAAAATAAATATAGCCAATAGGGAACTGATGCCAAATCCAAGTTGGGAGATATTAAGATAATATTACTTGACTAGTTCCAATTGCCAGGTCCAGATGAATTATATTCCAGACAACAAAGATCAAAACCAAAAGAACCAGCCCAGTGCTTCCCATATGTGATTGCTGATTCATTGTCAATAATCTCTGGGAGATTATAGAGGACAAAAGTTGCATGACTAGAAAAACACATTTTTCCCATTTTTATATAATGAGTTTACAAATGATAAGGTCAGTTAGCTTGACTTCATTTCTTGACCATTTATACTTTATAACATATTATTAAAGAGTTAAAAGATTTGGGAGTCAGAAAATGCCAGATATGAGATTAATATGATTGCCTTTTTTTTTTTGAGAGGGGAATGCTGATAGAATTTACCTAAATTTTTAAATAAGCATTTGATAAAGTCTCTTATAATCTTTTTTTGGACAAGTTTGAAAGATTTGGCTTGAATGATAGTCCAGCTAAGTGAATTCAGAACAGATTTAATGGCTGAACCCAAAAGCTCCAGTTAGTTATTAATGATTCAATGTTAACTTGAAGCCTCCAGTGGAAATCTCTTGGAGAGTGTGCTCTGTCCTTTCCTGTTTAATATTTTTATCAATGATTTGAATAAAGGCATAAATGGCATTTTTTAAAATTTGCAGATGGCACAAAACTGGGAGGGAGAGCTCATACATTGGAGTGCAGGGTCTCAATTTTAAAAGATCTTGAAAGGCTAGAATGTTGTGTCTACTTTAGAAAGATGAAAAATATTAAAAATAAACATGGAGTCTTATATCTGGGTTCAAAATGTCAACTTAATAAATTCAAAATGGATATGAAATAGTGTTTTGTCTGAAAGAGATCTGGGTGCTTTAATGTACTGTTACTTTAACACAATAATGCCTAGCAATTAGACTGCGAATTCTTTGAGTGAGAGGATTTTTTTTTTTTTTTTGGCCTTCTTTGTATTCCTGGGGCTTACTATTAGGCCTGATATGTCAAAGGTGCTTAATAAATGCTCATTGTCTAGATTTGACTAGCAAAGTGCTTCAACATATAAAAAGTAATTAAGGAATTGACGAATGAATGAATGATGAGATATTCCAGTCCAAAAAACTAATCAATGAATGAACTATTATTTATTAAGCATTTAACACATTCTAGGAAATGTGCTAGATTCAATCTTGGCCCTCACTGAGCTCCCAATTTAACAGGGATATCTTTGGTATCTTCCCCCTTTTTAAATACTCTGTAAATTATTGAATATGTCAATCATATCTCCTCCTATCCAGATCTCCTCTCCAAATTTGATCTGATCTGGCTGCTTTTCATATCTTTTTACAAAAATGAATTCTTACTGGGACCCAAATGCATACATAAGTTGTGTGAGTGTGTGTGTGCATGCGTGTGTTAAGCACACATAAAGACAATAAATATAAAATCATTCAACACAAGATGCATTTAGGATGGAGGAGACTAACCCTTGGATAATCAGGTGGTTCTTGGCTGGGTCTCAAAGGAATAGAAATGTTCTGTCAATCAATTAACATTTATTAATCTCCCCCTTTGTATCAGGCACTGTGTTAGATTCTGGGGATACAAAGAATGGCAAAATAAAGTGTCTGCTCTCAAAGAGTTCACTGTTTAAGGGAGGAACAACATGCAAACAATTATAAGTCACTAGAATTAAGAAGAATCTGAAAAGGTTTCCTAAAGAAGATGAGATTTTAGCCAGGACTTCAAGTCAGGAAATCAGGGAAGCCAGGAGGTAATGATGAGGAAAGAAAGAAAATTTCAGACATGCGCGACAACTTGTGAAAATGACTAGAGTTGGGAGATAAGGTATCTTATTCTAGGAATTGCAATGTCACTGGGTTGTAGAGGACCTTTGGGGGATGGTAGGGTGGGACTGACCTATAAAGTGTAAGAGGACTAGAAAAGTGGGATTGGGGAGATATTAACGAGCTTTGAATAGCAAACAGGATTTTGCCTATGATCTTAGAGGTGATAGGAAGCTGGAGTTGAGTAGAGGCAGTGACTTAGACCTGTGCTTTAGGAAGACATTGGGCAGCTGAGTGGAGGAGAGACTAGAGTGAACAGAGACTTGTGATAGAATAACCAACTAGCAGGCTATTGCTTTGTGGGTGATGATTTGTATATTTGATCTTAAAACTAATTGGGAACCATTGGAATTTATTGAAGAGGGGATTGACATGCTCAAGGAAAACCACTTTGGCAATTCTGGATTAACAGAGGAAAGATTTAAGGTTAGGGATGATTGGTCCTTCAGCTGTGGATAGATGATTGATTTTCTCAATGTCTTTTAGTTGAGGCAGAAGGCAAAGCATCCCTTCCAGTACATGGAGGTAGGTTGTTTTAACTTTGGTTTATCTTTTTGCATTGTTCCCTAACTGAATTAGATATATTAGCCAGTTGTAGCCAGATTAGAGTTTACACTAATTATTGCTCAATCTGGTAACTGGACAGTTTTGTGGAAGTGGGCAAATAGGATGGAGGTAGATTATCTAACATGCCCTCAGGGTTTCCTCCTAATTTATGACCAAATATGGGAAATAGAAACTCATAGATTATATTTCATTCAGCACTTTCCGGTGTCTTCCTTGGTATAGGCATAGATAGCCTCTTTGAATAGAGATCACCATCCCTGACTGCCTTACTATGTCTTTATAAATTGCTGTGTTACAAAATATTCATCATCTGATGAATAATTTTATGGATAATTTATGTAAGGATACCTATATAATAATAAAATAAGTAAATTTATGTAGGGTACCTATGATGGCAGTTCTACTCATACCTGAACTGCAGATTTTATTCACTGTTGGCATAATCTTTGAAAAAATGAGATTGCTGTTATGCCATTTTGAACCATCATCATATAATTTAACTGGAAGAATCGTTATAGTATTTTAACTTTGGCCCTTAAAATATTACATTTCTAAGTTGGATCTTAACATCCATGAAATTCAATGCAAACCATTTAGTGCCTCTTCTGGAAAAGAAATTAGATTAACTTCAACAACAAAAACAAGAGTAGAAATAAAGATGGGTCTGTGATTTCATTAGTAGGAGAGATTCCCAAGTGAGGAATTCATCAGCTAATGAAGTTAGGCACTTTTTCTTCAATTTAGAGAGCTTCCTGAAGAGATTTAGGCCTTTGTCCAGGATTACCCAGGCGGAATGTTTTAGAGGCAGGACTTGAACGCAGGTTTTCCTGTTTTAAATTCTGGTGATTCTTGCTTTATCATGCCACACTAACCTAAATAACATTAGTTAATATTTAATAGCACCTTAAAATCTGCAGAGTACTTTGTTCTTCATAGCACCTCCAAGGTCAATGCCATCATTATCTCAATTTTTACAGATGAGGAAACTCTTGAGGCAGAGAGAGGCTAAGTAACCTCCCTAAAGACAACATAGGGAATAGAGGAGATGGGAAGAGGGCTTCAGATTCCAAAATAAGTCTCTAAAACATGAGCTATGTTCTCAACCTGCCCTCAGGGAGTTTATATTTTATGCTTGGGACTAATATGTTTAGATAAGTAAAATACAAAGTAATTTGAGAGAGGGGGAATTGTGTTAACAGCTACAGAGATTAGGAAAGTCTTCCATCATTTATAAAGATAATATGCCTAGTATCTAATTTTTTGTTATTGTTGACTATTACATTTCAACAATATTCATTTTGACCAAGAAATTCAAAAGAAGCTCTTAACATCTCAGCTATAGTTTATTTGAGAAGTTGTCCATTTCCATTCTCATTGTAGCAAAAATGATACAGACACCTAGTTATGTTGGCTATTAACATCACTATGGTTCAAACTTGAGTAAACACTGCTTTGAAAAAGCATATATTAAGTGCTGTAATGAGTGCTCTCTTGAGACACTGTCCCTTTGGCATAAGCTTTTATTTCCTAGAGTGTGCTTTGTGTTTTTGCCATTTTCATATTTTAGAGCTTTTTTTTTTACACAGAAAAGAGAAAAAGTAGAAACCTAAATCCTATATATATTTTTTTTGTTGTTGTTTTGACATGATTATCCTGAAGTGAGAGCCTAAAATAATAGCTATCCCAGGTATTTGTAAAGGACTACTTAGATAAACTCATGATATTAAAAAATTTTTTTTAAATTAATACATTATCAAGAACGATTTTATTTTAAATAGAACAATAGAAAAGTTAACTAATATCTCTTTTAAAAGGAATCCTCCAACAGTCTTTTAAACATTTTGCCTTAGTTCATTTAAATTAGTCCTTATTCAGCCATAAAACTTTGGAGGTAGTAAAAACCACATATAATTTGTGAGTTACTAACTTGCAACCTGTAAAGAGGATACTTTCAACTAACAGTGTAACATGTATTTTTAAGTAAAGGTTTTTAGTAGAGTTAAAAAGACAAAACTAGTTTGCCTGTTTTTATGAGTTGAGAAAGAGAAAATTTGAGAAATGATCAGAAATGAATTTTCTGATCCAGATTTTAGATATTCATAAATTTTCTCCTCAAAGATTGATTACCATTATGTTATGGAATGCTCCAGTTCTGCATGCAGAAACTTGCACTGCCAAAAACTGATCTGAGCTTGGATTAAAAAGTGTAACTAAGAGTCTGTTACATAAGGTTTAATGATAGAATTAGGAGTGGGAGGGAGGGGGGGAGAGGTAGTCTGAAACTTTTTTAGTTTTTGAAACTGTCAGAAGTAACAAAACCCTATGAAAGATGGCATGGACATTTTTCCCTATTAAATACTAAATATTTATTTTAAGTTTCTGGTTACTTCGTTTGCTTCTGCATTTTAAATGGTTCTCTTAAAGAACAAAACACTATACCAAGAGTGTTCTGTTTTTCTGATATTAAAGGAAAGGGCCGGGATACTGGGGGGTGAGGGGGGAGGAAGGAAGAGAATAAAACCTCCCTCTATCTCTTTCCCGTATGTTATGGTTGTAGTTGTGACTGTGAAGGGAGGGAGGAGGATGCCCAGCTGCTTGCTGCTCTTCTACCAGAGCCTTTACCTGGCTTAGGTTTGAGTCACGTGAGCTCCACATTTACTGGTGATCTAACTGCTCCACCTGCCTTTCAGTTTGTTTACCAGGAAATCAAGATGTGTAAACTGCAGGAAGTACTATTTGACCCTCTCCGACAGTATCTCATTACAATAATTGCTAATCTCTGAATAAGACAGCCATGTTTTGTGAGTAACTGAGGGAGAGAGAGGTTGTAGGAGAGGGATTTTAGGGGTTGTCACAAACAGGGCATTGTACTGGCTGGCTTGGATCCTGTTTTCATGAGAGCTGCTTCTGCTAGTCATGGGGGTGACCTTTGGGGTCAGCAGAGCTAGGGTACAATAGTATGAGTGCTTCCTTTCCTTTTAATTGAAAAAAAAAAAAAAACACCCGGCTTGTTGTTCTGGAGTATGCTGTCAATGCTCTGCATCGAAAGGATAATGGCTACTTCCTGATTAAACCCACTCTCCACAGTAAGCCGTTCATGTTCTGTTCTCTTTTTCTCCCCTTGTACAGGCAAGAGTGTTTGGTTTTTTCTTCCTTACTTCTGATCAGGGTCTTACCAGTTTTCTATGCTGTGTGTTATTAAACATAAGCTGAACTAAAGCTTACATTGTAATAGAAACTACTGGTTTAAGTTGAGATTTTTTTTTTAATGAGGAAGTTTCTCTGTGTGCTCTTTTATACAGCTAAAACATGCTTAATGTGCATATATTTTGGTGAATTTACATTTTAAGAAAATTTGAAATGTTAAATTGATATGTAGATGTTATTTTAATCACATAGAAGTTTCGTAGTTACTCAGTTTAAAGCACTGCGTGCCACCACCTATCAGATATTTTTCCTCCCCAATTGCTACCTGAATAAATGCCTGTATTTTATTTTGCTATATGTCTATGTAAATTTTTAGATCCATTGCACTTGCTACAAAGTTGTATGCTTTTACCAGTTGGAAAAGAACAGTATATTACAGTTGTTTTGGTTAAGTTTTGCGATTAGATTAGTTAAGAGACTTAGCTCCTAAAAAAAAATGCCATCTAAGTAGTTTGAGTATAAGGAAGGGAGTGATGAGCTGCTTAGCATTAATCTTAGAGCTGACACTCCATCTGTATAGTGTTGGGAAAATCACTTAAATTGCTTACCAATTTTTTTGGTTACAAAATTACATTTTATTATGCCTACTATTTTATATTTTTTTATAATTTGTAAAAATACAAGTAAATTATTGTGATGTGCGTGTTTTATGCCAGATACTCTGCATGGAGAGGAGAGATAAATTCTAAAGATATGTGTAGCAAGAACAGAAAAAAAATCTTAAGAACCACAGCTGATTGTGAAGTGGCATTGTAGCTTGGTAGCATAATCAGTAAATACAGAGCAGTGTTTACTAGGATGTTTTTTGTATATATAACACAAAAAAATCATTAGTGTCCCCCCTCCTTTTTTTCTATAACAAAGTTTGAAAGCTGTGTCTATCAGAGATTGTATTGATTCTGAGATCCCTAACTACATAGGTATATTGAAACCTTTGAGATGGGTAGGTAAGTAAAGAATCTCCAAGATAACTAGTAGATTGAACAATAAGATAAATGTAAAAAAAAAGTTTTGAAAAATGAGATATTCACTAAACCTCTAAAGAAAAGGTGATCAACTGACAATTACTTTTTACACATACCTAGGAGAGAACAAGATGAAATTAATTTAAAGTTTAGATATTTAAAGGTCAGATGTTAGGAAGAATTCTATGCAATTATTAAATATTACAATGGGTTATTGAATAAAGTGCAAATCAAGTCTCATATATTTTAAGATATGATAAGAATCTTGTTGAGGGTGATATAAATATGGTTATACCAAAAGATGTGCCCTTGATGACCTGTTAAAAGTCCCTTCATGTGCATTGTCAGTCTATATTCTAGGAAAAATAATACTGATTTTTGATTAAATTAATCCCTATTAGTAAATTAATCTCCTGTTTTAAGAAAATTTGGATATGTATTCAAGAATGCTAGGGACCTCACATTTTACTTTTTAATCCTTAACTAACTCATACACTAAAAAATATTTCTAGTATACTATGATGTCATAAGTATAGGAAACTCCCAGATGAGGTAGCTCCCTCTACCAATACAGGTTGGCAATTTATAGTTTTAGAGAGTTGCCTGGGAGACTGAAGGATTAAGACTGGAGTTATATAGACAGAATATGTTGAACCCCAGTGTCCCATTATTTTGAGACCTTATTTCACTGCATTATACTTCGATGCTTTTGGATTATATGCAACTACAATATTTTACAATGCTTATAGGTTGTAAAAAAATGATTAAATGAGATACCTCTAAGGTTCCTTGTACAGTGCCTGACAAATAGCACAAACTTAATAGACCTCTGTTCTCTTTCTCTTATAATTTGGGAATATAGTAAAATGATGCAGACAGATGTGATTTAATAATCGCATACAGTATATACAGTATACATCCCTCAGTGCTTACTGAGACAATGTTTTAAATCTGAAAGTAATTTTTAGCAAACGATATAAATGTAATCCAACCTCCTCATTTTAAAGATGAGGAAACTAGGTCAAAGATTTTGACCCAAGTTTTCTAATTCAAATTCTGGGCCTTTTTCATTACCTCAGACTGCTATATGTATAAAGGGATTGTTTGAGTTTGTGTTAGATTGGCTGTACTTTTTTGTGTACTTGTGTCTTTTACTCTTGAATTTTTCTTTACCTTTTCTATGAGACTATACAATGTAGCAGTATACTTTCTGTCGTTCCCAATCCCCAGCTTTCACTTATTAATTCTTCTAATCTGCTTTGGGCTTTAAAATTAGATAACCAGTCTTGTTAGAATTGTATATAAAGTAATGAGTGAGGGTCTGAGGGACTTCTTTATGAATAAAATCAATGACTTTTGTGATATCTATATTGGTGCTCAGGGACTTGATTTTTTTTCCTTTGATTTGTTTTTTTCTTCCAAACAGGTGAAATTATAGATAAGTGTTAACTTATCAAAGTAGCTATAGATGATTTGTCCTTTTGGAAAATTATATGATGTACAGAACTGATAACCTATAGAACTGATTTACTTCAATAAATAATAAACCTGCTATTTTTCAGTAAAATAGAATACTACTCAGGTAATCATTCCAGTTTCCAGATTATTCATCACAAACTTCTAACTTTAAAATCATATTTTTAAAGCTGGAAGAGATCGTAAAGCTCATCTTGTATCTAGTCCAGCTCTTTATTTTTTTTACAGAAGAAACTGAGACCCAGAGGAAATGAAAAACTTGCCAGTGGTTCCCAAGTAGTAAGTAAAAGAGTCAGAATTTGAACTCAAGTCTTCTACACAAAATCCAGCATTTTTTCCTCTGTACAACTTTATACTCAATCATGGGTTTTTTAGAAGTTACATGAATAAATTCTTTTTATCTTTGTTTTAACTGAATACTATACACAAGATAGGGATAAAAAAATTAAGGTTGATTACTTCTGCAAACATTATCCATATCAGAATTTGTGTTCTTGGTGATAGTATCAGCAAAGCAGCAAGGCAACAATTTGTATTTTGACTTAATTTTTCTTTAAAACCAAAAAATCACCCTAGAATGAAGCTAGTAAATTTAAATATATATTGCATAATTAGTAACTCTGCTTGTCCTTACTGTTCTAATTCTACAAATAAATGATATCTCTGTGGTTTTGTTTGGGCCTTGTCAACTTTCATTTTATATTATTAAGGAAAGGATAAACTATTCTTTTGAAGCTCTTAAGCTTTCTTAATTGTTCTTTTGGTGTCAAAGGTTTTTAACCTGTTACAGTAATTTGTCTATAAATATTTTGGTAAATCTATCTTACTACAGTTGGTTTCCTTTGTAACTTTATGTTGTTTGTTTTAGAAATTTAAAAATTATTTTGTAAGGGTTTCGCCAAACTGCCAAAGAAATCCATGACTCTTGTCCTAAAGTATTTGTTATTTCAGTATTGTTTCTTAAAGCTTTAAGTGTAATTTATTTTTTACATGAGATTTTTTCAATAAACACAGACATTTTTGGTACCCCCAAACAATAATTTTTACTATAACTAAATCATGCTTTTGTGTGATTTAATATTTAATAATCCTGTTCAAAACTGTAATGATCTATGCTATACATTTGCATTTAGTGAGTATAAAAAGTTCACATATAAAATTAGTACCACTATTTACTTATTTCCTGTTTCATCTTATTTTTTGTTGCTTTTCATGAATTCTGTGTCCCGTTTCATTTAGTAGTAAACAACATAAAAATAACTTAGCAGTTAGAAATGTTCTATCGTTTTGATGATTATATTCTTCTTGCATATAAATATTTATGTTTGAATAACTATGGTAGAATAAATTACTGTAAAACTTTAGCCATTTAGAATGTTTGAGAGGTAGATATGCTTATTAATCTCATTTTCTTAGGTTAAGCAGAAATCTGATTTTTAAGCCTTCATTGTTGAAATTTTTAAAATAACTTAAATAAATAATATATTAGACTGAATTTCCCTTACTATCAGCATTACATACTATTATTTTGGAGCATTCATTTTGGATTAAATAAATAAATATTTATTGTATATCCACTGTTCTAGGTGCTCCAGTGTGAAACAAAAATTTATGAGACTTGGCCCTTCCTCCTGAGGAGACAATAATTTATTTGGGGTTAACCACATGAAAAATTAAATGACAATAAAGGGAAAATCTGTATAATCTAGCCCTAATAACAAATTATTTTGAAATAATACACTGTTTCATCTATAAATCATTTGGTTAATTATCAGAGACACTGATTAGATGGCATAAGCAATAATAGGAGCTAGAGTTTTAGCACCAGAATCCTGTGAGCATCAGTTTTATTGCACATATATAAATTTTTTCTTATGGAAATAACCATTCTCATAATGTTAGGTCTTTGCCAAAAATTTGTTAAGGAATATAATGAACTTGTAGTGACTCTGTGTACTGACTTTCATTGGAATTCTTTACATATGTTGTAGAGAAAAATTTTTGAGAGTAGTAGTAATAGTAGTAGTTGTAGTAGCAGCAGCAACAGTAACAACAACTAACATTTATATAGCACTTATTATGTGCCAAACACTAGGCTAATAAGCACTTTAGAATTATTAATTCATTTGCTCCTCACTACAATTCTGGAAGATAGGTACTATTATTATTCCAATTTTATATATGAGGAAACTGAAGCAAAAAGAGGTTAAATGACCAAGGTCATACAGTTAGTGTTTGAGGCCAGATTTGAACTTGTCTTCCTGTTTCCAGGATTAGCCCTGTAGCCATTGTACCACCTAGATATGGGTTAGACTACATGGTAGTTTAGTTTTTTCCAACTTTGAAATTCTATGAAAGGTGGTATGCTAAAGTCAGGAAAGCTTTGGGTTCAAATCCTGCCTTAGATATATAGCTCTTTGACCTTGGGCAAGTAACAAAGTCTTTGATACTCAGGTTCCTTACATGCAAAATGGAGCTAATACCTATGGAACTTAATTCACAATGTTGTTGTAAGGCTTTAATGAGAAAATGTATTTAAAAGTTCTTTGCAAACTTTAAATTTTGCTTTAATTATTGAGCATTGCCATTATTATTATCTAGTCAAAGAATAAAAGGTGAGAGACATCCAAACATGAATGTTAGGTATGAATAAGTTGCAGTTGTTCAATAGGAGCTATGTAAAGATGTTATCAGAGAGTTTTACTGGGAAAAGATAGCAGAGCTAGTTATGTGGTAAGAGTGAGGGCTAACAGGACTATTTATATACTCCATTGATATCACTGTGATGTCAAGAAGAGGAGAGGAAGGTTGAAATCCCATTGGAGAACTGATACAAGAAAGGAAAACGGGACAAGAGATTTGAGATCTGCCTCCTTAAAGAGAGTACCCAGTCATTGCAGATCTGTGAAAGACTAAGATGCAGAATGTGTCAGAGCATTCTGAACTTTAATTCTTTTTATCTAAGCCTTTGCTATAGAAGAAGTGAAGTTAATTTGTATGTTGACAACAAACTTGGGTGGTAATTGTTTTTAAGTCAGATTCATTCTTGATTTTCACTTACCTAAATGACTTATTAATACATAAGTAGAGTTAAGGGGAGAAATCTGGTTAGAACTCCTAGTTAAAATTACTGTAACACTTAAGAGACCATAGCCATGGATTCTCCATGACAATAATCTCCATAGACAATATTAGGAAACAAACAAAAAAGGATTGGCTAAAGATGGATCATTTTGTATATACATACACACACACATATGTATGTGTATATTTCTATCTTTTTATATATCTACTAGTTTTTAAGAATGTTAGCGGCTTTTTATGCTACCTAGTACAATTCTAATTTTTTTTTTCTATTTGGAGACTTAATGCAAAGACGATTTCCCTTCTACTACTTTATTGGTTTTATCTTTCAATCTTATTGATGAGGGCAGGTACCAAAGGAGAGGTGTGGCAGGAATGGGTGAGGGTTTCCTTGTTCTCCCAGGCACGAATTTGCAGGGAAGGAAATTCACAGCAAAGGAAATTGTGATAAAGGCTGTGATAAAAAGCTTTTATTGTAAAAGAGACACCAAGTGAAAGACTTCCATGGCGGACAATATCATTCTCAAGAGAGAAGTGATTTGCAACCAGTTGCTACAAAGAATGTTGAGTGGTAGATACCATCAGAAATAGTGAAGGGTGCTTCATAGTATTCTATAGCTTGAAGGGTTGTGAAGTATAGTCCTAGGGCAATGGTGGTTGCTAAGACTTGAATTATCTGTTTGTGGTTTCCTTCTATGAAGCTATGGTGGGCCCCCTGAGACAAGAAGGATGGCTGTATTTAACAATGGGACTTCTAATAGGTTAAATGGGTGAATTCCTACAGGAGGAGTCAGAAGCCTCCTAACTCTAGGGCTGGAGAAAGACTTCAGTGGTAAAAAGCTCAGAAGAAGCCTACAAAAAAAAAAAAAAGACTTCTGATGTGATGAAAAGAATTATACCATAATGTAGGCCTTTTTAGACTACGGGAATGTGATGGCCTTGGAATGTCCCCTCTTGTACAATATCTCGTCATCATTGGAATATTGCTAGAAGTATCGATGTTACTCCTATAAAGAGGAGGAGGGTAGAGTGGAAGTGAAATCATATAATTATTCCTGAGGTAAGAAGGAGTGCTGAGAGGGCTTCTGTGAGGGGTCATGGGTTAGGATTTATTTACTATGTGGTAAGCATGAGTTTGGTGGGTCATTAGGTTTCATCATATTGGTTGATTATATGATTAAGAATTATCATGTATTTTATACATGAGTTTAAGAATTGACATTCTGTATGCAAGACCATTTAAGTTTGTATATGAAAGGAGACATTTTCTGAAGACTCATCTTCTTGTCTCCAGAGGAGTAAGATCAGTTTGTATAACTTTTTATTGGTGGTTTTACATAACTTTACAGGGCTATCTCAGATCAGAGTTTTACTTTCATCATTATTGTCATTTTATTTTTTGAAATTTCATATTTCTCAATTCCAAAAACATAGCCTGATCTCAGGGAAAAGTTCTATCAATTCCATGCAAAAAAGTGTAAATTTTGGTGGATTTCAAGCAAGTAAGAACTCTTCTAGCCAGTCAGTTAATGAGCATTTATTAGGCACTTACTATGTGCTTAGTTAATATGTTTAATGATATTTCTAGAATTTTATATCTTTTGTCTATATTTGGATAAACAGCAGTTGTTATTGTATTATAAATATGATATGGCCAATTTTATTTGGTCTAACTTCATAGTAAAGATCAAATAACACTTTTCCTGTTGATTTGCTTTTGAATCTGATGTAGGAGATGATATTTTGAAAACTGCCACTTAGAGTATTTTCAACTTGGTACAGAAACGGAGTTCAGCATGTTCAAACATGCAGTAATAGGAGTGTGTAGTAATGAGCATATAAGAAGATGTCTGTGTAAAATGTCAATTCTCCTACACTTTCTAAAATGGGGCACACATATGAAAAAGAATTGTGGCACAAAGAAATAGTGGAAACTAGTATTCAGAAGTCAATTGCTATTAAAGTAGTGGCATCTTGAATCTGAGTCAAGAATTTTCTGATACTTTTTTCTAAACTCTGCTCCCTTGAGGGATAGTAATTCAATTCAGAAGGCATGTTTTAATCTTTTACTAATGTGTAGCAATTAATAGTGATGTTGGAAGCAAAATTTAGTCTGTAATGTTCCAGCAGTGTGTTAGGACCCAATAATACAAAAGCATAAAATGAGACCCTTTCCTCAGTCAGCTTATACTTTAATAGTGGTGGTGAGGTGACCAGGATAGAACATATCCCTGATAAATAAATACTTGTTAATTTCATGAGAGAACATTAGCAATTGAAGGCAAAATAGAAGACTTAACAGAGGAGATGATATTTGACTTAAAACTTAAGGTAATTAAAAACTTCTGAAAGAGATAAGATAAAGAAACAAAAGTGGTGGTAGAGAGAGGAGATATGAGTGAAAAAAACCCTGAAAAATGAGATTATAGAAGATTAGAAATTAGATTAAGGAAAACTTCCTTGTGTTCCAGAAAAGATTGAAGCCAATCTTTTTTGGGAGATGGGAAATGGGAGAAACATAGTCAATATATCCATTGGAGTAATAAAATTTTGGCAGCTATGCAGATAATAGATTGAAGAAAGGAGAGATTGGAAGTAGTGAGAACTATCTATAAAAATAGTCCAGGGTCTGTGTCAGAGGAGGCTTTGTAGATTCTTATACAGCAAAACCTTCTCAACAATTATATATAAAAATGAAATGGATTGGTTTTTGAAGGAAGTTAAATGGTTTCCTCCTTACAAGCAGTCTTCCAACAAAAGTTGGATCACCATTCTTTGGTGAATTTTATAGAAAGGGTACCTATTCTGCTATGAGTTGAGCTGGATGGATTCTGAGGTCATGTTTCTGACTGGAGATGAGTGATGATATAAGATCTTGCAGAGGATGGAGTCTTAGGTACAGTTTTAACCTTGTTAAAGAAAAGGCCTCTTCAGCCTCTGAAAATAGAGAAAAAAATTAGTATCATTATATTAGGGAATATGATTGTTCTCATGAATAATAGCTTAAGTCTAAAACAGGAATCTGAATGTAGAAATATATTTTTAAAATGATTGTACATGTATAACCTAAATTAGATGCTTGTTGTCTTGGGGAGAAGAAAGGTAAGGAAGGGGAAAAAAAAATTGGAACACAAAACCTTACAAAAACAGATTTTGAAATCTATATGTGTAATTGGACATATAAAAAATACTATTGAAATTTTAAAAAGGAGTCTGGGAGGTCATTGCTAAAAGAAATGTATGAATTAGTAAGCTTGAGGGGAAAGAAAGAAGTTCAGAAGAGAGGATGAATAAGAGTATTGTTTCCTAATAGTGAAGGCTCACTTGAGGTTTTGATGTGCTATGGACAAATTCATCCTTGTACATATATATATATATATAAACAAGTTGAGCTTTTTCCTGTGATTGCATATTGTCCTTTTATTTTCAGTCACCTTCATTCAAAAACACAGAATCTCAAGAGTTGAAGGCATCCTTAGAGTTATAAGCCTTCTAATCTAATTGATAGCTGAGCCATACCTCAGCCATACTGGGCTGGTAAGAGAAATTACCCTGCCTGGAGAATACTTAACTTCTGACTAGTACTGACACCTGTAATACACATAATGCTATATATAATAGTCATTTAATCTCCCTGAGTCTTAATTTTGTCATCTATAAAATGAAACTGGGCTTCTGATGGCCATTCAAACTTTAGGTATGCGATCCTTTGAAGTACATTAAGAGAAAGTACTCTGAAAGCAAATTGCTGAATGGGGATAACTGGTAATACAGGAGGATACAATCTTTTCCAAAATTAGAAAATGAAGTATTATCGTGACAGAGACCCACAAATATACCAGACTCATTTCTACCTCCACACTTTTATATGTAATTATTCCCAAAGCAAATGTATTTTCCTTTCCTCATTTCCTCTTTCAAATTTTTTTTCTTCTTCAAGGCAAAATTCAAGGCACAGTCTTCCATAAAACTTCCCTTATTGATTTATATTCTCTTTGAAATTCTACAGCCCTTAAAACTTCAATTACACAATTTCAGACAAGATTACTAGAAATACTTTATTAAGAACCTATTTTATATTAGGTACTGTAAGGACTGGGGATATAATGATATGACAACCCCTCCCTTCAAGGCACTTAGAGTCTAATGGAAGAAGATAACACATAAAAAGAAACTGAAAATCTTTTTTGGGGGGAGAGAAGGGGGAGAATGGGGAAGAATTGAGGAAAGCCCTCAGGGTTCAGAGACATATAGTTGGATTATATGATCTGCAATGATCTGAGGAGGTATGCGTTACATAGTTGAATTCTTCTTAAAGAATGATAAGTTTCTGAAGATCATGAAATCCACAAGATCAAGTGGAGGGGAAAAAGAAATTTTGTGCTGCCTTGTTACTTGCTGTGGTTTCATATATATTCATTTATTTTCCCAACTCAGATTATAAACTTGACAAATGCCTAGTTTAAATCTTACATATTTTCCTCAGCCCTCAATATATATATCTGATTTAGATCATACAAACTCATTGACTGGTTTACATTAGTTTGCTAAGTTTTGGGTGTTCCATATAATTTGAATAGGAGTTGAATGGGAAAATGTTAGTATTTTCCTCCTTTAAAATATTTTTTATGAAAACTTGCAAGCCAAAATACTTTTTGTGTCGACTAATTCTTCACCAAAATAAGCTTAATTTTCTGCATTTCACTCTAAAATTTCTTTTCTCTTTTTCCTCCTGGGGATTTTATATTTATATCAAATTTCCCCATAACATCATTTTCCATCTATTTATTTTAAGTTCCCAAGTATAGTTCTTAACTTTATATACCTAGACTGATTAGGACAAAGAACACTTCAGATAAATGATAATCTGACATTTCAGAACATCTTTGGGCTGATTGCACATGAGTTTGTATATTGAATGGCATTTTAAAATATCCTCTTATTTTGTTTTACAAAATACACATTTTGTTGGATAAACAGAATGAGGGCCTTCTAGTCCCTCTTATATGGAGCTGCATTACATCTTTTAAGTCAATCTGACACAGCAGCTCTCATCAAAGAGAGTATATGGAGTGGTACTTCCATGATGAGATGTTATTCTGACTGTAAATGCATGTGTTGAATATAAATGTGTGGGAGAAACACTAAAAGGTCTGCAGAATAGTATGAATACAGTAGAGACACAACAGAGGCCATGCGAATGAGATTATAGCAAACATGGGTAAAGGAATGAGAATGTGTCTTTATTAAGAATTAATTCTAATGCTGATTCGTTGATTTTTACTGCATGTACAGAGATGTCTGGTCTGGAATCAATATACAAAAAAGCTTATTTACTTCCTAAAATTCAGCATTGTGTGGTTGAAAATATTCAAATAATTCTTAAAGTTTAGTAAATATAGAATACAGTACAGTGTGTAAATTAGTGAATACAGAGAAACTGAAAGTCTCAATAGATTTTATGGGTAAACACACTGAAGTCCTACAATAGACACACCTCTAATGTGAATATACAATTCATGAACGTGGAGAAGGTACAAAGAACTGGTTGTCTGTTGCCTATTCCCTTCATCGAATATCTTAATGGTGCTCCAGACCTCTGTGCATTATATACATAGTGAAAACCTGTGATATTAGCTTCTAAAGTCCTTAAAATTCCTACAATTTCTATTTCAAGCCTTCTCTTTATCCCTTGCATTATTAAAGTTGATTTTGTCAAGTATTCATTTTTAGGATCCTGTTCAATTTTATTGCTTTTTCTGTTTTGTTTAATTACTAGAATTGCCATGGTATTTTTAAAAAATTAATTTCAATTGCCATTGAACAGTATTTCAACTACATTAGGCACTACCCAGGCTTTTGAGACCTATCCTAGGATACTACCTACCATTTTATATCTGTATCTAAGGTGCAGTGTTTGAGGTTCAACTGATTTACAAAACTTTTAAATTAAAGCTTTTTTATTTTCACAACATACACATATCTTTAACAATGAGATGATTCAGGCCAGTTTTAAATTAAATATATTTTTGCATATTTTGAAGTCAGTATGCACAATGACAAGTTTTTATGCACTTTTCAAATTAGAAGATGAAATTATTGGTAACTTCATTGGTGTTAGTTTTGAATGCTTCCTGTCTTTTCATCTTTTTAAAAACTTTTTAAAACCCCTAGTTACTTTGAAATAAAAAGAAATGGTTAAAGAGTGTTTAATGGCTTTGTTTTAATTGAAAGAATCCAAACTTATAGGAAGGGGAAAACTGAAAAGATTGTACCCATAGAATCCTTAGTCCTTCAAAATGAAATCTAGGTGTCACCTCCTAATATAGTAAGCCTTTACTGGTTTCGAGAATAACCACCTTCCTCAATTATATTGAATTTATTTATCTGGTTTTCCCCAGTAGTTCCTTGAGGGCAGGGATGTTTATTATTTTGTCTCTTTGTATTCAAAGTCACTAATAACATGCCCTACATGTATTAGGACCTTCATAAATACTTGACAAATTGAATTAAATTATATGATCTGAGAGCTGTAATAGACCTTAGAGATTAGCTCAACAAACCCCTTCATTTTACAGATAAGGAAACTGGACTACAAAGATTAAGGCATTTATTTATGGTCACTCTTGGAGGGCCAAACACCAATCATGGGACTGGCAGTTAGCAGCTGATTCCCCAGTCATTTTTTTAAAATTCTAAAATCAAAATGATTTTAAACAGATTTGATGATTTGAATAATCAACATATGGATAAATATTTTTTTAGCTATCTTGTTAAATATATTTGTGAAAGTAATCATTAATTATGACTATGCATGTTATATTAATTCTCAAATTTTATTAGGAGATAAGTATAACACCAAAAGAAAAATACATTACGTGCATAAGAGAAAAATCTTAGCAAAACAATTCATTTTTTGTACATATTGATGTTTGTTCCTGAGGTAACTTTTATTACCTTTAAATTCATGGAAGTTAAATACTGAGAAGAATAAAATAAGGAACCTGTTTTTTTTTATATGATTGAAGTAATTAAGTTAAAATGTTTAGTTCTTAAATTCTCAGAATGATAGAAAATGAAAAGATGATTAAATTAATGAACAGATGTACTTAGTCTTTCTTGAGATATCCCTATTTTAAAATGGAAAAATAGAAAAAGTAAGCCCTTAAACAATATTAAACTATCATTTTTGGATTACCATATTTATGGTTATATAATGGAATTTATATAGGTTATTTTAATTAATTTTATTATCTGTCTGCCTTTGACCAATAATTATAATTATTTGTGATTCCTTCTGTGGACAAATTTGCTTCTTTCTATGTTTATTCAACATATCAGTTACTTTTATCTGATAGTCATTTTCATATAATAGTCATATATAACTGCTAATAATAGAATTTACATAAAATGAGTTTACTCTGCTTATAAATTTAGCATATATATTTTTTTTCTATGTATTTTTTCAATTTAACAAGCATATACTTAGTGCTACTTTGTGCAAAAAACAATACTGATTAACATAATGTGTTAATAAGACTTAATCCCTATTTTCAAAGATCTTTGAGTCTATAGAGGGCCTGTTATAAACAACTATTTTATAATATATGTGCAGTAGAGGGGATATAAGCAAACGCTCTATGAGATCTGGTGGGGAGAGGTGATTACTATTTAGAAGGATCAAGGAAGGTGTCTGATAGCAAGTAGTATTTTAATTGGCATGTAAAGGATGGATCTGACAAATTATCAATTCTTTGCCTATCAGGGAAAACATTAAGATAAATAATTATATAACAGAATGTGTACAAAATAAATGCAAAATAGTTGGCAAGGAAGCATACTAGAGTTGGGGAGAGGTTTAAAAAAGGTTTCATGTAATTGAGTTGCTTGACTAGAGTCTTGAAGGAAGTAGAGGAATCTCAGAGATGAGTTTAAATAAAGAATATATCCCAGGACTCAGAAACAGCTAGCCCAAAGGCAGAAACATGTGGGATGAGGTGTCATGTGCTAAGTATGGCAAGAAGACCAGAATGGCTATATTGTAAAATGTAAAAGGGGGTATAATGTATAAGGATCCCAGAAAGTTAGTCTGGGACGAGGCCTTTAAATGACAAAAAAAAGGGGGCTATTTTTGATTCTAAGGGTGACTAGATAGTACAGTTCATAGAATGCTGTGTCTAGAGTCAGGAAAATCTGAATACAAATCTGGCCCCACATACTAACTTTGTGATCCTGATATGTCACTTAATCGTGTTTGGTCAGTTTTTTTCACTTGGAAAAGGAAATAGTAAACCATTCCAATATCTTTGCCAAGAAAATCCCACATATGGCCATGAAGAGCCAAACATGGCTGAAATGACTTGACTTAACAAAATATTTTATTCTAAATTTACTAGGGAGCCATAAGGATTTAGTGAATAGGGGAGTGATATGGACCGGATCTGAATTTAAGGAAAGGGACTTTCAATCTCCATAGGTTAGAGTAGAAAAGTGAAAGATGAGACAAAATTATGTAGAAGAGAGTTGTGATAGTCAAGGGAAAAGATGATGAGGGCAGTGGATAGAGTCGAGAGAAGCTGTCGAGGTAGAAGTGGAAAGATTTAGCAACTTTTGCAATTTTATATGTGGAGTTGACCAGGGGAGAGGAGGAAGAAATAATTGAGAATGACACTGAGCTTGCACACCTTAGTGACTTGACATGCAGTAATGTGCTGGACAGAAATAGGATATTCAGAATAAGACTGGGTTTAGCTAGAAAATGAGTTGAATTTTGGATATGTTGAATCTGAGACATCTTTGGAACATCTAGTCAGAAATGTCTGATAGACAACTAATGATGAACTGATAGACTGAATTTAAGAAAGAGATTGCAGCTAGATATATAGATATCTTAATCATATTCATAGAGATGGTAATAAAACCCATGGAAGTTGATGAGGTTGTTGACTGAGAGAGAAAAGATCCATGGCACAGTACTTGAAGCACACCCATAATTAGGTAATGTGGTGTAGATGATGATCAAGCAAAGACTACAAAGTGGAATGGTCAGAGAGGTCTAAAGGAAGTGTATTGTCATGAAGACCAGAGAAGATAGGGTATGTAAGAAAAGGGGATACTCAGCAGTATGATACTACAGGTGTAACAAAAAGAGTGATGAAGATAGAAGAAAAAGCATCAAATTTGGCAATTGAGATCATTGGTAATTTTGGAAATAGCAATTTCTTTGCATGATTGAATTGGAAAATAAAATTTTCCAAAAAATTTATTTGAGAAATAAATGTGAAGAGAAATGGAGTGTCAATAAGGTTTTTTTTTTTTTTGTTGTTGTTATTATTTGTCAGAGAAAGAGGGGATATAGGCTGAGTGAATTGTAGTGTCAAGAACAGTGTTTCAGGATGTGGTCATTTTTGTGTTTGTAGCTAACAGGGAAGATCAGTATGTATGGAGAGACTGAATGAAGAAAAGTGAAGGAAAAAGGATAATTGTGGAAGCATCTTGATGAAGAAAGGAGAATATGGGATTACAAGGATTAGAAATGTTAATTTTAATGAAGAGAAAGGCCATTTCTAGGATGGAAACTATAGTGAAGAATGGTGAATGAAATCAAGAGGCTGTGATGTTGTGAAGAACCAAAACGGAATCTCATAGACAATGTCCTTAGTAAAGTATGAAGGAAAATCTTTAGCTGTAATAAGGGCTAAGAGAGCAGTTAGATCGTGCTTTGGATAGATCATTGGCTCTGAAATCAGGAAGATCTGAATTCAAATGTGACTTCAGGCACTTAATGCATCCTGGCTGTGTGACTCTAGGCAAGTCATTTAGCCCTCAGCTAAAAAAGATGAAGAGGATGAAAAATAGGGATTATGAGGTGTGAAAAATGGAATGGTAATTTTGAGGAAAGAAGAGAAAGTTTGGAATGTCTGCTGTAGGGAGCAACACAAGAGCGTCATTAAGGAGAAGTAAAGGACTACCTTGTTGCAGTGAGGGTCAGTTAAAATTAGATTTTATAATGGTCCTATTCAATACCGTTACATGACTTTTTCTTAATTCTACTCAGCACTCCAATGGTAGCAGCTAAAAATAGATAGAATGCAAAAGATGTAAGAGGCAAATACTGAAAGTATAAGGATAAGCACCAAGCAAAGATTGGAAAACAGAGTATATGTGTCTACAATCTAGTTTAACTGGAACTTAAAGTTTCATGGTGGGGTAATATAGCATGCTATAAGGAAGGAAAAGAAATATGGTGAGTCTAAGCAATTTGAACTTTGTACAGGACTTGCTAAATTATTGGATATGACAGGTGAGGGGGAAGTAATAGTTAAAGATAACACCAAGATTTCTAACTTGGGAGATGACAATGACAGCACCACTGACAAAATTGAAGTTAGTGGGGACAGGAGTTGGAAAAAAAGAAAAGAAATGCAAAGTTTTCAGTGGGGGTTCCAGATAGAAATGACATAGGCTGTTGGAGATGTGTGACTGCAGCTTGGGTCAGAGCTGAGGATATTTTTGAAAAATGTAGAAATAAATGAGATTGTTAAGGGAGAGAATAGAGATAGAAGGGGGAGGAGGTAGGTCTGAGGACCAGACTCTAAGGAATGGTGACTTAAGAGATATGAAAGAAGTTTAGAAGTCAGGCAAGTTTGTTGTTTTTAAAGGCTAAGGGAAGAGAATATACTTCAAATAATATTTCAAAAATAAGGACCAAGTAAACAACATTGGATTTAGTGAGCTGTTGCCATTGATGACCCTTGATAAAGCATTTGTGAGAATGTAAAGCAGATTATGGACTTTTAATGGATTTATTGTTTTATAGCATTAGTAGTGACATCTCCCCCTCAGTCAAATAGATATATTTTAATTATATGTAACTTTCAACCAATTTTTCCCATTTCAATTTACTGGTATATCTAGTGTGAACAACACCATATATTCCTTCTTTGATATTTATACGGTCACTAACTTAATAATTATTTTTGGCCAAGAGAGAAAGATATGGCTGGGTATGACTTTTCCATGTTTCAGTAATGTTAGCATATAACTAACTTGACACAAGTAAAGTAGTGGTACAGTTTTTGTCAAAAAACATTATCAGTTAAAAGTTTATTTTTAAAGGCCCTTATGTGGTAAATAAATGTGACAAATTTCAGAAAGCCTTATTTCTAGTTTTGGAAAGCAGTTGTTGTAGAAACATTATAATAATATACCAAGCACGAGTATGTACTCTTATAATCTTTTAAATGATAGAAATGTTTGGAAATATGATATAGTAGAGCTATAATATTGTCCTTTGCTCCTTTATCCTCTGTCAGAACTTTTTATTTAAAAGCTATTTTAAAAACAAATTATATTAATGGAAATTTGGTTCAAATTATAGACTATTCTCCATTTCCTTAACAAGTTAATGTTATAAAATTGACCTGACTTACTTGGCTGTTGGTATTAACTTGTCTAATATATCTAGTTTGTGCTTGACATTTGGTGTAATGATTTATAAATTTGTATTAGTTTCTAGATGGAATTAATACATTTTCAACAAATAGAAATAATCTAAATGCATTTAAATAGAAGTTCAAGATTAACTGATGAGTGAGTGACCTAGTTGGCTAGGACATTTGCAGAACTTTCAAATTTTGGGGTTTAATTTCTTGTAATATAAACTTCTAGGTGTTCTATTGGGAAATCAGCATACTTACATTTGTGTAAGGAAAGTGGGAAAGAGATACATTGAGAAGAAATACAAGTCAACTTTCCCTTAAGATCACGACAATGACTTTAGATAAGCTTTAAACTTGGAATTTTTATATAACTATTTTAAATGAAGCTTATATTTGCAAAGCTTTGGGGAATTTTATAGCACTACACTAAGCAGGCTTGCCAAACTCATCTTCTTGCTATTGTATAGAGATATTTTTTGGTATCTGCCTCCAACAACACAGACTGATTCCATGTCTTGAAATGCATTCCTCATCATCTCTGCCTGTTAGAATCCCTAATTTTCTTCAAAACCAATTCAAAAATTGCCTTTTTGGAGGGTAGAGTGCGGTGAGGAAACTACTTCCTTTTTGCAGCTTCTTGATTCCCTCTAGTTGTCCCCTTCTCATCTTGTATTCAATTAGCATGTATTTATTGTACATGTTATTTTTCTTTATAGAATGCTCAAGGGCAGTGACTTTCATTTATGTCTTTGTATGTCCAGTACTGAGCAGAATGTCTAGCACAAAGTAGACAATAAATATTTGTTGATTCATTGAAATGAACTTTTAATTTTAATAGAAATTTCTAGTTTTCTCATCAAAATGGTATCCTTCAATGTACTTCTGCTTTTTGTGAAAGATATTTTAAAATGTTTTTTTCTCATTTTGTTTCTTGTTTACATATTTAGCAGCTTATTTTTTTTAATACTGTAGAATGAGTCCAACTTTCTCTACTTATTTATTTCATTATGCAATTATTAAATGATGTTTAACATATTTCATTAAGAACATGTTAAGGCCTGTTTAGGATGCTTATTTAGGCACTGTTTTATGGAATGTGTAGCTGACAGATCCACTTTCTGGTGTTAGGCTTTCTGCCTTCTCTACATGGCCAGGTGTATTATGTTAAGTTAGGGGCATGTCAGTACCAAGTAGAATGTAGACAAATTGGAGAGAGTTCAGAGAATAACAATAAAAATAATGAGTGAGATGATGAAAGGACTGATTTATGAGGGTAGATTAAAGGTCCTAATACCTAATTTGGCCAGACAATATCACAAGTGGTGCTGTGAGAGAGCATCATATTAACTTTCTGGACATCTTTGGAGACCATAAATATCACAGATGGAAAGGAATCATTTCTAGAATTACTGAAATGGAATAGAAAAAAGGAAATAGTAGACTGAATAGTAGGACAAATTTTCTGCATGAGGGCTATAAAACTTTGGATTAATCTTTCAACAAAAGAAATTTTATTACCCGACTTATCTAAAACCAAAGTTGATGAATTACTATGTTGTGAAATAGGTTGACAGGAGAATGAGTTAATTAACTAATTAAGCCATTTTGAATATTATAGATTTTTTTTTATCCTTTCTATTCAGGACAAGATGTACTAGTAAACACAGCCAGATTTACCTTTGGCCTCATGGAAATATATACCATTTCTGGTACTCATAGCAAGAGTGGAAAAACTTGTTTTCTTGTCAAAAAACAGTAATTATTTATTAACATTTTTTTCTTTAAATTTTAAGTTCCAAATTCTTTCCCAGTTCTCCTCCACTCGCTCAAAAGACAAGCAAAATTTTATCAATGATACATGTGAAATCATATAAAACATATTTCTCTATTAGGAAAGGGAGGAAGGAAGGAAAGAAGGAAGAAAAAGAAAAATATTTGCATAAATTTGCAAATTTACAAAGCATGCTTTTTATATGTGAATATAGAAACATCCTTTAAACTATTCTCCTTCAATCGATTCAACAAATATTTATTAAGCATTTAACTCTGTACATGTCATGGTCCTGATGATACAAATAAATTAGTTCTTGCCCTCAAGGAGCCTATGTATTGCAACTTGCCAATGGATCTGTAACATGAATGTTTGCTGGCATTGGAGCAAAGTACAGCTCATTCATTTACTTACCTTATATAGCTCTTGTCCAAGCCCTTAAAATCCTTTATAGAGTATCTAACCAGTTAGTTGGAGCTTTTCTTCTAGATTTCATAACATTGCATGGATACAATGTTATTCATTCTTCATTTTTTCCATGTGATAAGACCCTTTTTTTTCTAGTCATATATCTCTTTGATAATATCCTTTATTTACACAATCTGTTTTGTATGTGCACTTCAGTGTTGAAAACATATTGCAGTTTACTTATTTGACTGACTTAACATTGTTGAATTCTTGGAGTTTGTGGAATCCCATAATTTGTAGCCATAGAGGACCATCAGAAGATGTGATTTTGTTTTAGGTAGAAACTTGGGGTAAATGCAGTCACAATACAATTATGTAAATTCTTGACTTTCTAATTGTCCTTGATTTCTCACTCTTGTACAGCTCAGTCAGTCACTTGCCAAATCTACCTCCACAACATCTTTTGCTTGATCTCAGCATTCACAGCTAATAATGTAGTTCAGGCCTTCATTCGTTCTTACCTGAATTACTTGAATAGGCCCCTGAGTGATTTTGTTCCCTCAAGTCTCTTGCTGTCTTTTTATACCTGCCTAAGTTGCTTAAGTAAAATGTCTCATTGCATCCACACCCCTTCTCACTAAACTACAATAGTTCTCAAAGATGTAGAGATAGAACAAAGATAATATGGAGGCACGGGATCTATGGTTTTTCCAAAGAGCTATAGACTATCATTTTGACTACAGCCATTCATCCATTTAATTTTTTGATTGTATAAATAAGCTAAAATGTTGAGTGATTATGGATTTCATTTAGGAAACTTCACAACAAACTAGGGTATGATGCAATCCATAAAATGTCATCCATGAAGAGGAACATCTAAAGTAGCTCATTACCTATAGGGGATACTTCTTTAATTTGGTATTTGATCATCAAATTCAATTCAGTCATTTGAATGTTAAGAACTTGAGAGACTCATCCAAATTTATACATATTAATACTTAAAACACAGATCTTCTGACTCTTAATTCAGTGAATCCCCCTCCTCCTTATTCTTTTTTATCACTCAGGTCAAGCTCCTATATGAACCCATTAAATTTTTTAAGTCATTTGGTATTTGATTAATATTGTGATTACTGCCAATAACTTCCATTTATAAAAGACTTTAAAATTACAAATGTAAATTTTTTTTCATCTTTAATCCTTATTGAAGAGGTAAAATAGGCATCAGAGATGGTGAATATGAAATAGATTCAGTAGAGCAACTGATTTTTAAGTATATATATATAGCATAAAAGATTCATTTCATGACATGGGGCAGCCATGACATCTATCACATATTATAAAGGAGTGCTATTTATTATGTGAATTAACAAGGACTTGAGCAAGGAAATGGATTTTAACAATGAACTATGGGGAAAAAAGGTTCCCTAGATGAACCACAAGAAAGATGCAATAAAGGGAATACACCATGAAATGGGAGTACACTATTGACTGGTTGGCTAACTCCAAAGGGAATTAGCAAGGGAAAAGGATTATACCATTGATTGGTGGGCTAATGCTAAAAGGGATTTAACAGCTTATAATAAGGAGAAAGACACCATGAAAAAGGATGGGGCAGGGAGGGGAGGGGCCAGTAGACAAGACACCTAGAGGCAGGTTATCCCTAAAAAGGATTGAGTAAAGATCTTTTTTAGGGGAATATATCCTGGGGGTAAAGGGATGGGGGAAGGGTTGACTTCATAACTTGACTTTCTGATTTGATAAGTAAGGGTGGGGTTTCTAATGACCCCATAGTGGGTGGGGTGGGGTTGTCATGTAAGTCTACTTCCACAAAAGTCCTCTGTGAAAAGAAAAAGTGAAAACACTTAAATTTGAGATGATCACATCCAGGCCTTTTCTGCATGCCCAAGGGAGTATGAGAATCTTATCAGTGCTTCAGCCTTTCTCTGCTAATGCACAACTATTCAGGACCTATTACTTATACAGACCTGGGAGTTAGGTAGTTCAGGTACTTTCCTCCTTTAAATGTTAAGCAAAAACAATTATTATTAAAACTGACAGTTACATACAACCACCTACACACATTCACTCTACCTCTCTGCTGCTGAGAGAGAAATGTATTTCATCTGTCCTTTGGAATTAGAATTGGCTATTGTATTTAAGTTGAAGCTAGATGCTTTCATTTACATTACTGTTGTGTATCAGTTCACATAATTCTTTTCAAATTTCTTTAAGTTCTTCATATTTGTCTGTTATTTCAGCACTAGCATATTCTATTATGTTCATATACTGTGCTTTTTTTCCCATCCATACCCCATTCAATGGGAAATCCACTATTTTTCAGTTTTTAATTACTAGAAAAAGTACTGCTATTTTGACATGTGTGAGATTATTATTATTGCTCTGATTATTTCCTCTTTTGGGATTTATACCTACCCGTGTTTTCCCGATAATAAGACACTGTCTTATTAAATTTTTTTTGGACAGAAAAACACCAGAGGGCTTATTTTCAGGGGAGAGCTTATTTTAATGAACATTGACAGCAATTTTAATAAACAGGTAAATGTGAACAAAAAAAAGTACCTTTATTCAATAATGATCATGTCATCTTCTTCAACAACATCGTCATAAGTGTCCATACCCTGAATTCCGTCCTGGATGTCTTGCACCTCTATTTCCTTCAGAAGAAGTGGACCCAATTTGTCATGTCCAGCAATATAGTTCTCTTTAAATGAACATGTCTTGTCCAGGTAACCTGCTTGTAGTGCCTTGGTGACACAGCTGTCAATAATTTCATCCTGTGACTTCTTCACCCAATCACGACTTCTTGCAGACAGGGCTTCACAAAGTTTCCACGCTGATTTCTTTCCATTCTATTTTCAATGTAGTCATTGACTTCCATGGGCAAATGGTCCTTGAATGGCTTGTTTATTACAATATCAAGGGTCTGGAGATGGGCAGTCATTCCTGCAGGAATCATTACTTGATCTATTCTTCTCTCTGCAAGGAAGTTCTTCATTTCTTTAGTGCGGTGAGTGCTGGCTGAGTTCTTCTTTTATCCTCCATCATGCCCCCTCACTCCTGCTTACATACCGGGTTTTTATGTTGTCCTGCTTCAGCTCTCCTCCGCGGCACTGCTCTCAATGGCGCCAGCAAGCAAATCACTGGGGAAGAACAGGATGATGCGCTCACTGCTGCAGCTCTGATTGGATGCAGCTCGGAGCGTAGCGTGCGTTTCACCTGGGCGGGGGTGGGTGGGGTGGGGAACGGTGCATACAGAGGGTACCGTAATGTAGTGTGTAGCGCAGGGGATCACCTTTACTACAGTAGCAATCTCAGTAGGGCTTATTTTCGGGATAGGTCTTATTATCGGGGAAACACGGTAGAAATGAGATCACTGGATCAAAGCAAAAGAACAATTTTATTTTTTTTCCAGTATAACTTCAAATTATTTTTCAGTTTGGTTTGACCAAATTCAAATTTCCATCAGTGGTGAGCTTGTGAGCCTTTATTACAGTTTTTATTACATTTTAGTTATATGAACCTTCATTATGTTTTAGTTTGTGTTTTTTTAATGAACTTTGACAATTTGTTTTGTGTGAGGTGAAAGCTTAGCATTGTTTTAACTTGTATTGCTCTCTTAAGTGATTTATAAAGACTTAGTAGTTTGCACTTATGCTATGAAAGCAGTTTTTTATTCTTCAACCACTTATTTACTAGGATATGACTCAATCTATGTTACAATTCTTTATGTATCTTAGAATTCAGATTCTTATTGCAGGCATTTGAATCAATTTTTTCTCATTTGACAGTTTCTTCTTAATTTAATTGTCTTTATTTTGCTTATGCATAATTTTCAGTTTTTCATAATTGGAATTGACTTTTGTCTTTTGTCATCATTCTTATAATTTATTTAGTTGTGATTTCTATTGGTAACCATAGTTGTGAAAGGTACTGCTTATCTCCTCTGTTTTACTGTCTTTTTGCTATGACAAAACTATAACTAGGGAGTCATTTCAGTGCTAACCACCCCAGTTTTACTAAGGACATTGTTGATAAGTCATTCTGAGGAGGGCAATCAGAAAAGCAAAAGGTCTCAAAATCCTGCCATTTGAAGATCAGTTGATAGAAAAAAAATTGTTTAGTTAATAAGATTTGAAGAGGGGATGATCATTGTCTTCCAAGTGCAAGGTAATACAATCTTGGAGAAGATACCATAAGAGCAAAAAACAGAAGTTGGAGAGAGGGTAGATTTAAGTTCAATGTAGGGAAATATTTTCTCTTAAGTTAGAGTTGACTGGAAGTGATGTGGGCAGCCTTGGTTTGTAGCAATATATTTTCTTTTACCAGATATTTTCAGAAAGTGGATAGATCACTTGTTTGGAATGTTTGGGGAAGGAAATTTTGCTTATGAAGAGCTTTCTGAAGTTTATCCTGATCCTGTTGCTTCTCTTTTATCAGCAAAATATTTTATATTTTTAGTATATGTTTTGTTTTTATTTATCTATTTTTTTTATTTTTCCTCCTAGTAAAATAGTAAAATAAACAAATAGTTTGTTGGTTTTTTTTTTTTTTGAGGGCAAGGACTATTACATTTTTTTATCCCATGTCCTGGCTAATATAAAGGTTTGCTGAATTGCATTGAATTGAAGATTGGTATAGAACTCTCATGTCCACTCAGATGATAGGAAAGGATAATGATAAATATTGGAGGGGATGTGGGAAAACTGGGACCCTAATGCATTGTTAGTGGAGTTGTGAAATGTGCCGACTATTCTGGAGAGCAATCTGGAACTATGCTCAAAGGATTATCAAACTGAAGGGAAAGGACCCACATATGTGCAAAAATTTTTGTAGCAGCTCTTTTTTGTGGTAGCAAAGAATTTGAAAAGGAGTGGATGCCTATCAATTGGGGAATAGCTAAAGAAGTAGTGGTACATAAAGGTAATGGAATATTATTCTATAAAAAATGATAAACAAGATGATTACAGAAAGGCCTGGAAAGATTTACATGAACTGATACTAAGCAAAATAAGCAGAACTAGGAATACATTGTACACAAAAACAGCAAGAATGTGAGGTGATCAACTATGAAAGGCTTGGTTCTTCTCAGTAGTTCAGTGATGTTCTAAAGGAGTCCCAATAGACTTTGGACAGAAAATGCCATTTGCATCTGGAACAAATGGTTCTGGGAAGATGAACTCCCAGATATTTTATATTTTGTTATTTGATCTCATGGACTGTATTGTTAATTCCTGCTTTTGTTCATTATGCATAGAAATGCTGATGATTGGACATTTATTTGCATAGTGCTCTTTTGATGAACATATTGATGAAAAAAATATTTTTGGAGTTTTTAAGTTACAACCATCACATCTTTTGTAAAAAGGGATAAATTTTCCTCTTCTGCAAATGCTTTTGCTTTAATTCCTTTCTCTTGCTATATTACTATATATACTATATTACTATAGCTAACATGTTGGTTTTTTGTTTTTGTTTTTGTTTTGTTTTTTTGCTACTATATCTTACAATTGTGGGTGGGGCAGAGGAGGATTCTTGCTTTTACAAACCCAGTACTTACTGAAAACATTTCCAGTGTTCTTCATGGAAATAATGCTGGCTTTTGGTTTTAGAGATACTTTTCAAACTTTTTAAAATTCAAAGTCTTTTTCTTCCGTTGATATAGCAATTCTTCTACACTCTTATATAAATATATTAAGTACAATGCTGTGAGACTTTTTAAAGAGATCGTTCATTTCATATACATAGTACTCAAATCTTCAGTAATACTTCAATTATCTGCAGGTACTACTTTTGACAATCCTTACTAAGCCAAATATAAACCTATGTCTCAGTAGTGAAGAAAAAAGAATAATGATAAATCATATATATTGATTACGGAGTGGCTATCCTCAGATCTATTGACTTATAATTGGATCAAAATTGTGATTTTATTTGTTTATTTAATTTCCATTTCAGATTTTCCTAAAACAAAAAAAAAATATTTAAAAGAGGGCCTATTTAGTACTGTTACCCTGAAAAATCACACTTGTTGTGAAGGGAGACAGCAGAATCAGCAACAGCAAACCCCAGCCATTAATGTAGGTATGAATTGTTTTACATGTCTCAACCTGCTTCTGAATTACCAAGATGAGGTTTAAAGACTTTTAATATATTGTGTTTGGATATCAGTATATATTACAATTTTTAAAGATTTCCATTTAAATTGATTACAATTTTAAAATTTTGGGTCTATATTGTTATGCCACAGTTCTCTTTAACTGTCCTGACTTGGTTTCCCTGCACTAGTTTCCCTTGTCTCAGTTTCCTTAACTGTTCTGTCTCAATCCCCTTAGTTGTAAACCCCACTCTGGGCCATTAAGACTGAGGACTATTTGCTCTAAGGTTATAAATTGTTAGCAAGATAAACAAGAGAGTAGACCCCTTGATTCTTTTCTGTCCTCAAGAATTTACAATATCCCTCTAAAATATTCCAAGATACCTCACTGATATCTTTATTTCTGTGTATGCAGACATTCTGTGTCTGGGTTTTTAGGATTTATGGCCACCCCCATCCTATTAGAAGTTTTCCCGTGCTTCTTACCCCTTCCTTTGTTTAGAGAAAAGGTATTTAAGAAGTTGGGGTTCTCTCATTCATTGCTGGAGGCTGGCGGCTAGATGCTGGATGCTGGATGCTTGATTCTTTGAGTTGACAATCTCCTCCAGCCCTGGGACTAATATGGATCCCTTAGTCACAGTATATCTTTATCTCTGTCTGACTGGATAATTTGAGATGAGAGTCCTGTCCAGTCAGTTATATTCTCCAATTAATAAAATATTTAAAACTCTCTAATCTCTCTCCTGCCTCACTTTCTCTGGCATTAAATTTTGGAGGTCCCCCCGAGGAAATAGAAACTGAGAACTGAGAGACCTCTTGGTTCCACTTAGGCCTGAGGAGGCTCAGGATTTTGGTCTATTCCTTGGGAAAAGATCAACACTCTGGATACCTCCAGAGCCTCCTGGGAAAAGGAAGCAGTTCTTCCACCTCAGTCTGGCCTACAGTGGACAACGAAATTGATTTGGCATTTGGGAGAGTAAGTCTGAGTACCTTTTGGGATACCATCTGGTTCTGGTTCTGGTTATTCTGGTTATACTCTCCCATTAATAAATATTTAAAACTCTCTAATCTTTCTCCTGCCTCAATTTCTCCGGCATTACAATATCAGATAAGTAAATCCAATTCTGTATAATATTTCATTTCCTGACAATTTGGAGTGAAAAAACTGTTATAAATATATTGTTAAGATATGCTGCAACTTGTACTTTTAAACAAATAATTTTAAACTAGTTTAGAAGCTAAGATAAAGATTTAAGAGTTAACTATCCTTTAATTTCTTATTCTTATTTAAGATGATAAAAGAAATGTCACTAAAAAAAATTTGTGTATGAATATTTAGACATTAAAATAATTCAACATTAGAATAAGACATTAATTTTAGGGAGGGGACACTATTTAAGAGAGTAGTTCTGAAAAGGAAGAAATCATTTCAGACTAGAGTCTAGGGAAGTTTTATAGAGGAGGTGTGATCTAAAATCTGTGCTCATTATTCAGTGTTGCACATTGAAACAGTATTCTTCAGCCATTGTAAAGATTTCATATCTCAGCATATTTTGAAATAAAGCTAGAAAGATGGGTTAGGGCCAGATTATGAAGTACCCTAAATAAAAAGGGCTCAGTTTAAAGTTTGAATTTATGTGCTGCTGTTAAAGGTTTTTAAAAGAGGAATGATTATTGAAAGCAAACAAGTTTTCATAGTACCTGGCATGTAATAAACAATGAACAAATACTTATTGAATTAAATTTTTTTTTAAAGGAAGAAAAAATTTAATATTAGTTTTGGAGGAAATAGTTAATTTGGCCTATGTGTTTTTCTGCTTTATAACACCAACCTAAAGATTTATTACTGTTATTTATATTATCAGTATTTAAAAGCATGACCTTGCAATTGGTTTTGAATAGTATTAAGGTTTTTGTTTTTTAGTTACTTAATTCTTTTCCATTTGTTTAAAGACCCAAATTTGACTTAATTAAAATTAGGCAGAATGAGTAGCATTTGTTTATTTTGTCTAAAATATGTCTCTAAAATCATGTAGGGTTTATGTAAATCATGTAAAAATCATGAGGGTTTAGGTACAATTACCAATAGACAATTTGCAACAACAACAAAAAGAAACATTCTAAAACCTTGAAGACTTGAGCTAAGACTGATAAGTTGGTCTATTTATTCTTTGGGTAGGAGCTTTCTTTCAACTACCATAAAGGCAATATATATATATGAATGATGTAGTCCCTTCCTGTGAGGGTTTTTAAAAGGTGGTGTCACAGTATTGAATTTCTTATTCTTCTTCCCAGATGGCCTTTTCCGAAAGAACCATCTGGTATTAGATTTTTTTGAGTCATTGGGAGATAGTTGTATACAAGGTACAATTATAGATTTAGAATTAGAAAATTGCCTCAAGGGGCATCAAGTTCAGACAGTAAACATTTATTAAGCACCTACTCAGTGCCAGGCACTATGCTAAGTATTTTCCTATTTCTGTAGTTCATTACTTCTACTGAAGTGCTCATATTTTATAAGCTGTCTCCCACATTGCAAGTTTTTTACTGGAAAAAAAAATGGGGAAAAACCTGGAATCTGAGAAATAATTTTTCTATGGTTGTCGAGTTGGTTGTATTTTTAAAACTAACCATGATTGGGCATCTTGGCTATGAATAAATATATTAACTAAATACAACAATAATATACACTGTCTTTTGTTAGAGAGAATTTAAGAGCTAACAGGGAATTTAGTGATCATTTACATAAATGCTTCAGTAATTAAAGATAAGGAAATTGAGAGAGGCTAAAGTGTTATGTCCAAATTGTACATTTAAATAAAGGCAGATCCAGGAGAGAATACTACATCTCCTGTTAATATTCTCCCTAACCCACCTCATCCTCTCTTATCCATCCCCCAATTCAATACTAGCTCTTCCAAAACAATGCTCCTTAAGAAACAGTGCAAAAAAGTGAAATGAATTAAAATAATGTGAGTAGCACATTACATGCTAGGTTATTTTAAAAGAATTCCATTTAAATAGGCCTATTTTTAAATGAAGCAACCAATAAGTTACATATATTTTCTGACTACAATTGAAAGAAACTTGATAGTAATTAGGACTTTAAGAATTCACAAGTATGTTGAGTAAAAAGGCATTTGTGTCTTTTTTTAAAATTCAAAATACGGTTCACAAATTTGGTGTTATCTTCAACTTTCATGCACCTCACATTTCTAATCAGTTGCTAAACTTTGTCATTTTTATGTCTCCTTTTTCTTAAAGTTAGTAGCTTAAAGTAGTAGCCTACTACAAGCCCTTATCATCTCACTTGGCCTATTCCAGAGGAAACCAGGGGTGGAATCCAGGTTTGTGAGTAGAGGTGGTCAAAGAGTAGGGCCACAGTGACAAGGCCATTAAAAAAATTAAGTAGTTTAATGTCCTTTTAAAATAAAGCAAAGACTTGTAGGGAAGAAGAGAGCTAAGAAGCCAGCTCTGAGAAAATAAGTACCTTAAATATGGTATCTTTTAAGGAATTTGTGTTGTGAACATACACAGCTTATTAAAGGTTTGTCAGGAGAAATGAAGCTGGAACTGAAATCTAGGACAATAGTAAAAGTGTACCTTGATTTGAGCACCCTTCTTTGAAGGTTGAGGACTGTTTTCATTGTAATATGCGGAGAGCTGTTGACCAATCAATGCCCAATTATCTGGAGAGATTTGCTATTCCTCTAAGAACCAAGGGGAGATGCGTTTTAATGTACCAAGACGTCTAGCTGTCTGTTCCCAAGTTATAAGTAGTCCTTGATCTTCTATCAGCTTAAGCAGGCTTTCTATAGCACCACTCCTAGGTGGGGCCGGGAGTGGGGGGGTTGGGGTGGGGGATGGAGAATCTTTAGGATCTGTCCCATTTCAGCCA
This sequence comes from Antechinus flavipes, assembly GCF_016432865.1. Lineage (NCBI taxonomy): Eukaryota > Metazoa > Chordata > Mammalia > Dasyuromorphia > Dasyuridae > Antechinus > Antechinus flavipes. The sequence goes on from NC_067400.1 coordinate 434,947,076, forward strand.
AAAAAGGTTACTAGTTTAGTCTATTATCCTCACCTAAGTTCCTGGTCACTGGAGTCTTCTTCAGTGAAAGTAGGGTCCTTGGGCCCCACGTTGGGCGCCAAATGTGATGATCACATATTTAAAATCAGCCGGAGTCAGGAATTTAGGTTAAGGGAAAAATCTTCAATCTTTTTTCTTAGTAGAGGTGAGAGGGGATTGCGATAGCAATATGGGCAGGAAGGATTGCGATAACGATATGGGCAGCTGCGACAGGAAGCCAGCTAGCAGAGGGAGGTTGGAGCTGAAGGGCCATCGCAATTGCAACGCCAGCAGCTGTGTCAAGACACCAGCCAGCAGTCTCTCCTTCCGCTTCCCTTTCCACTCCCTTGCCTCCACCCACCAAAAACGTCATTTCCTATACAACACATCAGGACTTGTACAAAGAGTGGGCAGGGGCCATTCTATTCTTTCTCCAAGCATTTATATTAATAGAGTATGGTCCAATTACTATTTAGCCTCACGTGCTTGGGACCTCAGTGCATTAACTCAAGCCTCAGCCCATTACATAGGACAGTAATAAAAGTATACCTTGATTTGAGCACCCTTCTTTGAAGGTTTACTGAAATAATCAGTAGAATCATTGTTTGCCTTTTAAGCATTAACTAACTTTGAGATTGTATCTGTACTCTCTAGAGATTAATAGAATAGAGATTTGTACCCTCTGATATTTAATGGAAAAGAGATTTTTTTTTTAAAAAAGATAGCTTATTTTGCCAAAATGTCACATTCTAAATGATTCCCTTGGTTGAGGATAGTGCAGTTGCATTAATGTTTGAACTGCTTGATAGTTACTGTGATGCTGGATAAAGTATCAGCTGTAAATTATTTTCTGTGACTACAGAATAAAACATTGACAATAATTTTTACTAAATTTATCCTGAATACTAGAGAGTCTGAAACACATTCATTGAAATTTTTTTTCCAGGGAAGCTTGGAAATTTAATGGAATTATGACTACATAGATTAAATTTACATGCTAAATTCATTAGTGTTAGATTACAAATATTGCTAGCAAAATAGATGGCATTTTAAAGTCATATTTTTGTTTTTGTTGTTTAAAACATTGTGAAAAAAATGTTTCATTTAAAGTCAGAGCTCTAATATATTACACAGATCTCTGTTGAATTAATTTCAATTTTGCTATGTTTATAATTTTAAAATAGTATCTCATGAAGTACTTTCTATTAGGTTTACAAAGCATTTGGTAGTATAAAACATTTTCATAAGAAATTTAGATTTCTGTAGTTAAATTTTGCAGACTTCTTTCAAAATATTGGTCTATTAAAAATAATTTCCTTTATTGATATAAAAATTCATATGAAAACAACTTTTACATAACACTGAAATTTAAGACATTCTTCTCTCAAAATAAATCTTATGAGGCACCCAGTGAAAATATTACTCCCTTAGTCCAGGTAAATAAACTGAGGTGAGAAATGGATAAATAACTTTCCAAGAATCATATGGTTGTGTATCACAATTGAATGCAAGTCCAGTTCATTTTCCTTTGAACCACAGTGGTCCCTTGATTGAAAACTTTTTTTTTAAATAACTTTTTATTGATAGAACCCATGCCAGGGTAATTTTTTACAGCATTATCCCTTGCATTCACTTCTGTTCTGATTTTCCCCCTCCCTTCCTCCATCCCCTCCCCTATATGGCAAGCAGTCCTTTACATGTTGAATAGGTTACAGTATATCCTAGATAGAATATATGTGTGCAGAACCGAACAGTTTTCTTGTTGCACAGGGAGAATTGAATTCAGAAGGTATAAATAACCCGGGAAGAAAAACAAAAACGCAAGCAGTTTATATTCCCAGTGTTCTTTCTTTGGGTGTAGCTGCTTCTGTCCATCTTTGATTAACTGAAACTGAATTAGCTCTCTTTATCAAAGAGATCCACTTCCATCAGAATACATCCTCAAACAGTATCATTGTTGAGGTATATAATGATCTATTGTTTCTACTCATTTCACTTAGCATCAGTTCATGTAAGTCTCACCAGTCCTCTCTGTATTCATCCTGCTGGTCGTTCCTTACAGAACAATAATATTCCATAACGTTCATATACCACAATTTACTCAACCATTCTCCAATTGATGGGTATCCATTCATTTTCCAGCTTCTAGCCACTACAAACAGGGCTGCCACAAACATTTTGGCACATACAGGTCCCTTTCCCTTCTTTAGTATCTCTTTGGGGTATAAGCCCAGTAGAAACACTGCTGGATCAAAGGGTATGCACAGTTTGATAACTTTATGAGCATAGTTCCAAATTGCTCTCTAGAATGGCTGGATGTGTTCACAATTCCACCAACAATGTATCAGTGTCCCTGTTTTCCCACATCCCCTCCAACATTCCACATTATCTTTCCCTGTCACTCTGATTGAAAACTTAAAACAAGTTATCTTATGAATGATGTATAGGATGGTGACTCTGAAGCCTGAGGACTGATCTTTTCTATTACTGCAAATTCTTTACTGCTTGCATGACCTTACTCAAGTCAGTCTCCCTTCTTCTTCATTTACAAAATAATGGAGGGAGGTGAGCAGAGATTGTGATGGATAATGAACTAGATGATCCTTTTCTGTGACCCTGTGGTGTCTTATAATACCTGATAATGAATTAATTTTGCTCCTTCCAGGATTATTGAATACATTTTCTTCCAGTAAGTAGAAATACTTTCTTTTAGAAATAAATAATAATTTTTTGCTTCTAAGTTTGAGAAATTTCTGCCTCTTAAATACAAATAACCTTGTTTCACTTCAAAGTGTAGTGTCCCCCAACTTCTTAAACTTACCTGAGACCAACAATCCAGAGACTGGAAATATGGTAGGCCAATTTGGGAATGAAAGTGGAAACATACATAAAAAATTCTAGACACTCCCAAGTATGAGAAATGCTATCCAAAATCTAATAGTTCTTCACTGCACAATCTCTGCCAAGAGGGAGGAGTGGGGAAAAGGAATAATATCAGGGTGTAGAGAATGGGAGGATTGTCAGAGGACTGATGCCTTTTTGACAATCCCTCTGACTCTTATTATCTTTGGGAATTTTCTTTACCTCATAGTTTTTTTTCTGTCATATAGCTTAAACTCTTCTGAAGAATCAGTGTGGTAGTAGGTTTAAGGTCAGGATATATGAGGAATGACCCAGTATTCAAGATTTACTCCCTTTGCTTTTTATCTTGAGTAATGAAATTCAAGGACCTCCCTTTCCTTCCCTCTTTTTTTTTTTTTAACACACCTTTCCTTTCCCAACCACATTCTGTACTTCTTTTTTTTCCTCTATAGATAATCAAAGTAATGGGGTGCACAAGATTAGTCTCAAAGGCCTTTTCTCGTTTTAATAGTCTGTGAATTAATGAGATTTTGGCCTCTTTTAAATATACTTTAGATCAATCTCAATTTCAAGTTTTGAATGAGCCTTCCTCTGTGATCTTGAGTAACCTACTATCTCTCTCTGAGGCCTCAGTTTCTTCCTCTGTAAATTCAAGGAGAGAACACACATGATCCCTGAGAGTTCCCCCCATTGCCCAGAAGCATTTATTTATTTTTAAGCATTACTCTCTTTCTAGCCCCAACTCATAATTCTTGGATGCCAAATATGAAGAAGCAACTGACATTAAGTTATTCTCAAAACAAGCATAACAAGCATATTGTTATTAAGTTATTCTCAAATGAATTTATTAATACTATTGATTTGTACATTCTCTCCAAGGATGCTGATTGTAAACCATCTATGCCTATTTATATGTTTTCCCATAAGTTTACCAAAGGGGTTCAATGAAATGTGTTAAAGCCTTTTCTTGACTTTTCCTTTCATCATGAGGTACCTAGGCTGATAATAATGGGTAATGCACCACGTAAATGACATTGACACCATTGATAATAAATTATTATAGAAGTTTAACTAACATAAATTACTGCCCCAAACAAGGAGATGAAACATTCTGTAGAGCATTGTAATTAGCAAACACTTGAAGTAGTTGCCAAATAGAAATTTCATGACCAAAGGTAATACCACATACTCTTGTAATAAGTTTTTTTCAAAACAAAAAATGATGGATTTTCATCAGTAGTATTTTCCTACAAAATAGAAAAGTGTAGAGGATTGTAAGAACAACATGAAGAAAGCATAGCAGGAAATCCAATTAAACTGAGAACATTTAGGGGTGAAAATAGAACAAAAAGGAAAGAAAAAGAACAATAGAAAAATAGCTGCAAAGAATTTTACCACAAACTGTTTTACCATCAAGAACAGTAGACTTCTTACATTTAGGCTCTCATCACAGTTCTGAATCTGCTTGAACAAGATGAATAGAAATGACACTTAAAATTTAAGAAAAAGAATGATTATGCTAGAAGTACCACAATTGTGAGGGTATTGATGGTCAATTCATAATATGAAAGAGGAAAACATAATAAAAGTGTGGGGGAAATCTTATACCTTATTAATACAAAAAAGTAATGATCAGGAGAATATAAAAAAATAACTGGCCTTTATGCCTGCTTTCCCATTTATACAAAAATCTTTACAAATCACCCACACACAAATTGAGAAATTTTTGTTTGACGGTGTTTGTAAAGAATAGGCAGACAACTGCAAATAATACAAAATGAAACACATTTTTATCGTCTCTTAATTAAAAGCTATAGAAAATACAAGATTACATTGTATCTGTTATTTATTATTATTTTAAATAACCATTTAATTCTGTAGGATAGAAAGCTACATTAGAGACTGTCTTCCAACAAAGTGTCTTAGTTATACATCAAAATCATTCAAAATTCTTTGAAAGACACCACAGCAGTAATGACTTGCTCAATAACCTTATGGTGATAATCATCAGACAAGGCATAAAAGAGTGATGGATATCCACAAAGAATATCTTAGCAGAGATGAAAGTGATTCAGTTAAGGAAGAATTACCTGTTACTAGCAAGATCCTCCAGATTATCTTATCTTCTTCTTGTTCTTAATTGCATTATTCTATTTTCACTAAGTTTGAGCTGATTATCAACATGAGAAAACTGAGTGGTTGAAGAATGGCTATTGTCTATTAGATTATGACATGAATATGGAAGGACAATAGAACTTGCTTACATTATGTATGTCTGAGTCAGAAAATACAAGTGGACAGTGGATTGGGTCCAGAATTAAACCAAAAGAAGAGAATGGAATGGATTGCATTTTGAGAAATTTCAAAACTTTTAACAGGCCAATCTTCTCCAGGAAACAAAGGCACTTGGCATAGGAGAAGGCTAAACTAAGTTCAAATTATTCTTCCCAAGCTTATTAGCTGGGTCAAGTTGTTTAACTCTCTTAGGCATTTCAGTAAAAACCAATATTCTACCCAGTGTTGCATTGTAGTTAAACAGAGAAAGAAAAGTCTCCAAAAAGTGGAAAAAGAATAATGTTGAGAAGGTGATGGAAAGGAACATAAAGAATGTCATTGAGGAAAACGAATGCTAGAAATAGAAGGTTGACAATAGATCAACTGGGGAGGAACAAACTATAAAGAATTAAATAGGAAGCAACCAAATGACTGTGACAAGTTTGACTGCAAAGAAATGTCTAGTGACATATTGTCTTTTTTGGCCCCATGTCTTTCTTCTTCCTCTCCCTAGTGATGTTTCTGTTAATCTACAGAAGGTGCCTTTTCCTATTGCTTATTACAGGGTTTTCTGAGCTTATTGAAGACAAGAGAATTCCTAGTTAATCTCTGAAAGATGGAATGGTCTTTATTACTTTGTGATTTGTTTATTAAGGATTACCATGCCATTTTGAAGCAGTTATAGTGATCATTTCAGATCTTATCAAGTATACAAGCACAGATGGGAAATTCATAATAGCTTTTGTGAAATCTAATACTGAAGGATCTGGGATTTCCTCAGCTGGAGAGATTCAGGTGTGTGAACTTGAAAATTACACTGTCTAATACACATGATAGATATATCCTAGATTGTGCTTAAGGTGCATAGGTTAACCAGATGGGCAAAGTAAATTCATTATTCTGGTTAATTCATTATCTATATTCTTTTCCAATTAAAGAATTTTGTTTCCTTTAGAATAATAATAGCTCTTTCAGCTAGAGGTTGGAAACTTCATATAAGTAGTCCATTTGTTGTGGGTTTTGTTTGATTGGTATGTTGCAGCTATATGAATAATTTTGTTTTAGACAAAATTACTTCAGAATAAGCATTAAATTTTTATTTTAAGAGAGAAAACATACAAGCAATTTATCTATTTTTCCAAATCTTTTCCCATTCATGAAATTTTGAGAATTGCTATCTGGGAACACAGTGATTTTTGGAAGTTAAATTTTTCTCTATTTATAGGAAGGAGAAAAAAAAAATACAAGAGAAGCCAAATTCCAAGTTGTTCCATCTTAAAAGGCACTTTGAGTAGTAACAGAATATTTTAGAATGAAAAATTCATTCTATGGGCAAATTGGTTTCTTTGATTCTGACTCTATTTTTATGTCTTTGCTTCTCTCTTATGTTTCTTTCCTTTTTTCCCTGCAAAAAAAAAAAAAAGATTTTTTTTGAAACTTTGGAAAATAGCGTTAAATACTTGTTTGAAAATTCTGCATTTATGCTTTGAGTTTTGCTTTTGTTTAATGCCTTCAGAATTCTTTTAGTTCTTAGACATCCTTCTTTGTTTATATATATATACACATACACATACATACATACATAAACTTGGACAAGTTACTTCATTTCTCTCAGCCTTGCTTTTCTCATCGGTAAAATGAAAGGATTAGACTAGCTGGCATTCACGTACCTTCTATCTCTAAATTTATGATCATATGTTCTCATCTGCTCTTTATTCTTAGACATTGTTTTCTTATATCTCGGACATTTTTTAAAAATGAGAATTAATTTCCTTTTTAAAGTGTAAGCAAATGCAAAAATAGAATTGGTATATGAAAGTTCATTCCTTTTGTTTTTAAGGATATAGGTATCATGCATATAAAAGCCTTACTATATTAAAGAAGATTATAATGAATTTATTAGTAATTAGTATTAGCATAGTATCAGTAAGAATCAGCATCCACATAATAGAGAAATCCATTCTAAGGATTTAGAGAAGGGTGTAAATAGAGTGTGACTTTCAAATGCAAGAGCTAATCACTTCACACCTCTCAGATTGTCTAAGATGACAGGAAAATATAATAATAAATGTTAAGAGGAAATGTGGGAAAAATGGGACACTAGTACATTGTTGGTGGAGTTGTGAACTGATTCAACTATTCTGGAGAGCAATTTGGAACCATGCCCAGAGGAATATAAAACTATATATCCCTTGATCCAGCTGTTCTCTATTGGGTCTATCCCAAAGAAATTATAAAAAAGGAAAAGGGGAGGGGGACAGTTAGGTAGCACGGTGAATAGAGAACCAGCCCTGAAGTCAGGAGGACCTGAGTTCAAATGTGGCCTCAGACACAACACTTCCTAGTTGTGTGACCCTGGGCAAGTCACTTAACTCCAATTGCCTCAGCAAAAAAAATAAAATAAAATAAAAAATAAATAAAAATAAAATAGGGGAAAGGATCTACATGGACAAAAATGTTTGTAGCAACAAGGAACTGGAAACTGAGTGGATGCTCGTCATTTAGGGAATCACTGAATAAGTTATGGTGTATATGAATGTAATGGAATATTATTGTTCTCTATAAGAAATGAACAGACTGGTTTCAGGCCTACATGAATTGATGCTAAGTAAAGTGAGTAGAACCAAGAAAACATTGTATACTACAACAAGATTATGTGATGATCAACTCTTATGGATTTAGCCCTTTTCAATAATGAGGTGATTCAAGGCTATTCCAATAGATTTATGATAGAGCCATCCACATTCAGAGACATGACGGTGTTGGTTTGCTTGTTTTTCTTTTCCTCTTTCTTAGATTATTTTTCCCCTTTTGATCTGATTTTTCTTATGCAACATGACAAATATGGAAATATGTTTAGAAGAATTGTACATGTTTAATCTATAGTAGATTGCTTGCTATCTAGGGGAGGAGAGAGGGAGTGGAAGAGGGGAGGAAAGAGGGAGTAGAGGAAGAGAGGGAGAGAGGGAGAAAACTTTGGAACACAAAGTTTTACGAAGTTGAATGTTGTAAAGTATCTGCCTGTATTTGGAAAAATTAAAATTTACAAATCAAATTTCAGTTATGTTAGGTGTATTTTAGAGACTAGCCTAATTTTACAACTTAATGATTCATTATTACTAATTTCTTAATTTACTCTTTACTGATGTTCTATATAAGAATCAGTTTACTTCAGTGTAGATGTATCAGTATCTAATCTGTACAGAGCACTGAGATAATTGTTGAGGGAGATATAAGACTCAGTGTATTTAGTAACTAAAATGCTTAACTTAAGAATCAGGAAAGCCTGAATTCAAATCATGCCTCTGAACATAGGCAAGTCAACTAACCTCTTAAGAGTCCCAAGTTCCTTTATTTGAAAAATGGGCATTATGATAACCTATTTGCAACCTTTGAAGCAACTTATATGTGCATATTGTATTGTTATTGTGATTGTTGTTGTTATTATTATTATTATTACCATCTCTGATTTCTCGGGTTTAAAATAAATACTGGTGAGGGAATTTCCTCTACTAATTACAACTGTTATACAACCAATAGTGATAAAGACCTGCCTAGTATACTAAGAGTGAATACTTAGGATCACAGGGCCATTATAGGTTCGATGAAGACTTGCCCATTTTTCTTTTAGTATTAAGGAGAAATAAGGCATCATTTCTGCCTTTGGAACTAATTATATTTTTAAGTCATTTTCAGATTCTAAAGCACAGTCTATATTCTCATTTCGTTCACAAATTGTAGAAGTGGCTGCCTGTGTTATTCTTCTCTTTATACAGATGAGAAAATTAAGGAACATAGAGGTGAATTGCCTTTGCTGAGGGTTGAACAGTTAGTAAGATTCAGAATCAAGATTCACACTTAGCTCTCCTAACTTAGAGTTATTTTTCTCTTTCCACAGCTCCTTCAAGGAATCTAAGATTTAGAAGAGTAGATAACATACACAAATAAATATAACAAAGTGTAGAGTATAATCAATGCTCGAGAGATTGAAATACTGTATTTCCTTAGTGATTTGTATACAAATTTGTGTATGTTAGAAGATACCTTAGAGAAAATTTTGGGTTTGAATTAGATGGTCCTAAGATCTTTTCTGATTAATTCTAAGGTCCTAAATGAGTATTAGTATCCTCACTTGATAAATAAGTAAACAAGGGATAAAGAGGGTTTTTTTTACTATTTACCCAAGACAACATATAACAGTTAATGTGGCAAAACTGGGATTTTAACTTCATTGTTGCTTATAATTCCAATGTTCTATTATACCATATATCAGTGACTTTGCAATCTTGTAAGGGAATTTTTTATTTTGTTTTTTTGTTCTAGATCCTGCAATTCCACTGAGAGAGAACTCCTGGTAAGAAAACTACTCCTAATTCAGATCATCATTGATTCTGCAATGTAGAGTCATACATAGATACTTGCCTACAGCACTGAGAGTCTAAAACAACAACAGGTCATGTAGCTGCTATGTGTCAGAAGGAAGATTTGAACCCGGGTCATTTTGACTTGTAGATTTGTTCTCTAGCCACTACTAGATGTCTATATGTAATAAACATAACACAGTATAGAATGTGATGGTCAATCAAATCATTGACATGAATTTACTAAGGACTTACTCTTTTGCCAGACAACTCCTGGACAAAGAATAAAACAATCCCTGTTCTTATTAAGAAGCTTACATGATAGCCCAGGAGAAGAAAAAGTGACTGCAACACTTTTAAATTGGTAGAGTGTTTATAGTTTGGGGAAATGGAGAATGCTTTATGGATTTGAACAAACCTTTGAAGGAATTCATTAGGCACAGATGAATGAGTGGGAATTCTAAGCTTAGAGGCAAGTATAAACAAAAGCACAGAAGTAGAAAACCATTGGATACACTTGGGGAATAGACTAACTCAGCACTATCAGGAAGCCAAATTAAAAAGTTCAAAGAAACATAAGGGATAGTTGGTGTGATCTGCAAAAATTTCAGGAAGAAGGATGAGTGAGGGAAAAGTCATTGAATAAGTATGCCAGTTAGAAGGTCATTGATTGGTGACTTTGGAGATTAGAGTCTTTGCATCCAGTCATTTCTCTTTCCAGTTGTCTTCATATATGTGGCAAATTGATTTTTCCAAGTTACAGTCTGTTCATTTATCTCACTTGCTTCAGAATCTATGGTGATTACCTATTAAATCCAGAATAAAATACAAACTTCTTGAAGCCTCTAGAGTAGCACTACAGCTTACTTTTCTAGATTAATTTCACATCACTACAATACTCTTTATGTTTTCTGTATCCTAGCCAAGTTGCTGTTCTTGCTGTTCCCCAATGTTCCATCTTTTTTTTTTGTCTTTCCATAGTTTGTCTGTTGTGCCTGGAATACTCTTCCTTCGTTGCTTCTAGCTTTTGGTATCTCTAGCTCCTGTCAAGGCTCAATTCAAGTGTTCCTTCTTATTTAACATGTCTTGATTTTTTTTTCAATTGTTAGTGCTTTCCTTATTTAAATTACATTATTTATGCTTAGTATTTATTTAGTTATATAAATGTTTTTATTCCCTTAACCTCTCACTCCAGCTGCAGTCCAGCATATTGTAAACTCCTTGAAGCAGGAATTATTTTCTCTGTGTTCTCAGTACCAAGCATAGTGTCTGGGATTTATTGGTATATAATAATCAATTGTTGAATTTAATTAATGTATCATCTAATAAGATAAGCTTACTAATATAACCTTAAGAAAGGTAAGAAGGAGAAATGTAGGTACAGATTGTAACAGTTTAACTGGAGCCACTGATTGATGTAGAGGGCTGAAAGTCTTGAGTCATTGCACTGAGATTGGTTCAAGCACTTAGGGCTAATTACTGATTGGACAATACTCTATGGGCATATGCTTGGAAAATGGTCCTTCTCACTATCCTGTGCTGGCTCAATGACTGGTGTATACAGAGGATTATAGGAGAGACTAGGGGGTGGAGTAAGATGAGCCAGAGACACACTTTGGCGGTAGACAAGGGAGAAGTTGGTTGCGGAGACTCTGCTTCCAATCCTGTTCAATCCTGCGGCTAAGGACCAAGAATAAAGACTAAGGACTTTTGCTTATCCTGACTTCAGTTGATTCTGGGGTATCCTGGGTGCTAGCATGATCGTCACAGATTGAGGATTTTTTTTGAATTATTATTAAAGAGAGAAAGGGTGAGATTAATGTTAAATGGATTATTAAGCAATATTTAATTACTTTCAAGCAGTAATTCCTTAATGATCAGTTCTATACAATAATATTCCTTTGTATTCTTTCAGCTTCTATTCTTGGCACAGATAACTTAGTGGTATAAATTCAGTTCAGCGTGCCTTTTTAAAAAATTATCTTTTCTTCATTGTGAGATTTGATCAAATTCATTGGCTAAAATACCTCGAAGGTTTTAGCTTGTACCACTTGTCCTGATTACTTTTTTTTTTTAATCCTTGCACTTCTAAATGACTTAACTTTGCCTGTCAGAATTATTGGAACACTTGTGAGCTATAGGGTAGGATTCATCAGGGATCGAGACATTAAAAGATTCAAGGAGAAGGGAGTAATTAATGAAGCAAAATTATTTAGGGTAGAGGTGGGAAGAGGTTGAGATAAAATCAAGAACATAGATAACTTAGTTTAGTAAATAGGTCCATATCCTTCTCTGAGATAGGAGGGAAAGAAGAGGATAAGAGTTCATTTATAAAAGTGAATTGAGATGTAGAGAGGAACTGGCCCAAGGAAGCCAACAAAGCTGCAATCCCAACAGACAGATTTTGATGCATGTATGAAGGGAACAGGCATTTTTGTTAGTTTGTTTGTTTGGTAGTACTTAATAGGTGCCAGGCAGTGTGCTAAGAGCACACTGGAAGTTTGCCTCAGGAATCTGATATTTTATGTTTATTGATTGCATTTTTATGATACAGTTACATTCTACATTCTGTTTACAGCTGCTTAAAGAAATTTAGATGAATTTTGAGATGTCTTTCAGATTTTTTCCCCTTTCATTCCAACATTATTTGATGGGATGGAGGCCAGAAGGGTTTTATTTTAACTTAATTCGCATGTTTGGGTAAGAAATGATTTATCAAAAATAAAAGTTTCTTTCTTCAATGTGTAATTTATACTTTCACAAAATTCCTTCATTAATCTTGGTACAGCAATGACCATCATTTCATAGTTTCATTAAGCATCATCATGATGCTTGATTTATTAGGGAGCATTTTGAGTCTGTGTATGTTGATGTAAAATTTCATCATCAAGAAAAAAGAATGATACAGAAAACTCTACTACTTCTCCATTATTTTTCCACTATTAACAATAACCACTCTTCCGACATCCACTGTCATAATCAAGATTAAGGTCTTTGTCAAGACATATTTCATATTATATATATGTGTGTGTGTGTGTGTGTGTGTGTGTATGTTTGTGCTGGGGCAATTAGAATTGTATCTTGCCTAGGGTCACAAAGCTAAAAAGTGTTGTATCTGAAGTCAGATTTGAACACAGGTCCTCCTGACTTCAGAGCTGGTGCTCTATCCAATGCACCACCTAGTTGCCTGTGTGTGTGTGTATATGTGTCTGTCTGTCTGTTTGTCTTCTTGTGCTTCAGTAGGAGGATGGAGAGAAGAGCTGATTTGCACCACCCCCTTATTTCTTCCAAGAGCTTCTAAGGCCTGGAGTTTTGACCCGTTCTTTTGAGAGATTTTGCCAGCCAGCTCTTTAAGAATTGTTTATTATAGTGTTGTATATTTCTTATCAACTGAACATATATGAAGCTATGTAGATGATTTTTATGAGGTTCCTATATATATTTTTTAATGTGTCAGTGATGAAGTTTTGGAGCATAGTACCTATAGTTTCATTTTCTCCATAAGCGCTGTGATTTTTATTTGCCAGTTTTGCATAGGGTGGTGCTTTTGGGGAATACATGTCTCACATATGTGGCAAAACTTACTCTACAAGCTCTGACAGGTTCTTCCAGTTTTGAAAATCTTCAACTAAGGCTCCAGTGATACTATATGTTGGCTGTTTAAAGTGTAATTAATTGTGCACAAACTCATCACCAGGAATTTGGCCATGTGGAATTCAAATAATAGAGCAAAATTGTCTTTAGTTTGATATAATACCCTTCTACTTAGTTGTTTTGGCAGTAGGAGGAAAGAAAACTGCTATACTAAAAATTATAAGCAGCTAGATGGGTCACTGGATAGAGTGCTGGTCCTGGAGTCTGGAAAACTTGAGTTCAAATTCTGCTTCAAGCACTTACTAGCTAGCTGTGCAATCTTAGGTCATTGAACTTCCCTTTGCCTTAATCCACTGGACAAGGCAATGGGAAATCACTCTAGTGTCTTTGTCAAGAAAACCTCATGGACATTATTTGTGTGCCATGTTCCAGATAGTCATGAAGGGTCTAACATAAATGAACAACAATAGTGCTAAGCATCAAATTTACTGTCACTTTTGGTATTTTAAATTAGATTTTTATTTAATGAGTTAATATGCAGTCAGAGAAATAGAACTATATCTATACTCACAACACTAAGTGAAAGTTGAAGGCATAAAGCTGCAATTCAAGGAAAGAAAGACTCATAGATTCTTCATTTCAGAGAGGTGAATAAAAAGAGTAAGATGCTTTGTGTCCCTCAAAAACAAGGGGAAATAATTTTATAAACTCTTACATTAAAGTTTACAATATTCCAATTAAACATAAGCAAATAGGTCACCATGAAGATAAGTAGAGCTTATGCACCAATGTTGCAGAGGGTGAGGACATAGAGAATCCTATTATTCAATCAACAAGCATTTCTTAAGCAACTCCCACTGTGCCAGGTACTGGAAATATGCCAAAAAAAAAAAAAAAAAAAAAAGGAACAACCCTGCCTTTAGAAAACCCCTTCATTTTATCAACAACTTGACAAAAACCTTCAAACTGTCAATAAATGTCTCAATATACAATGTTTAAACTACCCCCAAAACTAAATGCCTTCATAAAGAATACTTTCATTTATATTAAAAAGTTATATGTATACTTTTACTATTTTCTAAATTTTATTTTTTTGTAAATATTGGTGCCTTTTTTTTTTTTTTACATCACAAGTTATTTCAGGATATAATTCCTAAACAATGGACTGGCCTTTGTAACAAAAATATAAATTGGCCCCAATTTTTTTTTATTTACACTATGAATATATTATACTTTGCATAATGCATACATTTCTGCAATATTTTTTCCATAGGACTATAGAATGTTAGCACTGAAGAGATCTTAGGTATTATTTAGCCTATTGCTGTTACTCAGAAGGGATCCCTATGGAATGCATATTGATTTAAAGAACTACAAATTAACATTATCTATATTCTATAGGTATCACATAATATTATACAATAATATTTATTTTATTAACTTTAAATTAAAATTTAATTAATTCCAATCTCTAGACAATAGATATAATGAAAAGAGTAAGGAATTTGGAATCAAAGACCTAGGCTCAAATCCCACCTACTGCCTATGGGACCTTAGACACATTATTTAACAATTTCTGGCATATAGTAATAAATGTTTCTTGGTTAATTGACTGAGCCCTGGCCAATGTTTTTTGTACTATAAATATTTCAAGGATTATTATACCTTTACTTCTGCCCTACCAAATCTGAATTCATATTTTTCTTTCTTACTATCAGTTATTAAATTTAGTTAAGACGGGTATTAAATTCCCTGAAAGTTTAAAGTAATAATAGTATAACATCTTTATCAGAACTTGAAGGAAAGTACAATACTTATACAATTTCCCTGAACATTTCTTCCAATAAACAAACGTCAATGGCATTGTTGTCAAGGTAGTTCTTAGGAACTATTTTTCCTTTTTAAAAAAAATTTTTTTTGAACAAATTACCACAATTATTTTTTGAGTTAGCAAAAATACAGAACTTCATTTACAAGAACAAAAGTTCAAAACTGTCAAAGGAATTAATGAAAAAAAAATATAAAGGAAGGAGACAACAGTTCCAGATCTTAAACTATACTATAAGCCAGTAATTATCAAAACTATCTGGTACTGGCTAAGAAATAGAAAGGTGGATGAGTGGAACAGAGTAGACATATAATATATAGTAGTAAACTATTAATGTCACCTTTTGTCTGGAATGTAAGTGAATTCTTACTCTAAAGTTTAAATCTTTATATTCCATTTGGTAAAAATTGTTGGGAAAGCTGGAAAACAATCTGGCAGAAACTGGGTATAGATCAATATCTTAACATCATTTACCAAGATAAGGTCAAAACTAGATATAAAGGGAGATGTAAAAAAAAAAATAACTAGAAGATGATGGAACATATTACCCATCACACTTGTGAATAGGAGAATTTATGAATAAACAAGAGATAGAAATCATTGTAATATGTAAAGTGAATAATTTTGATTACATTAAATTTGAAAGGTTTTATACAAATAAAATAAATGTAGCCAAGATTAAAAGGAAAGCAAAAACTAGGGAAGAGGAATTTTATAGTTTTTCAGATAAAAGTCTCATTTCAAATATATAGAGAATATGAATCATTCCTCAATTGATAAATGGTTAAAGGATATGAACAGACAATTTTTCAATGAAGAAATCAAAACTATACATAGTTATATAAAGAAATGCTCTAAATCATTATTGATTTAAACAATTTGAGATGTTTTACATCCATCAGATTAGATAAAATAATAGAAGGGGGAAATTACATGTTGAAGTGGATATGGAAAAATGGAATATTAAAAGATTATTGATGAAACTGTGAAATGATCCAACATTTTGAAGAATAATCTGGAATTATTCTAAAAGAGTTATAAAACTGTGTATATATCCTTCAACCCCAATATCACTGTTAGGTGTGTTTTCAAGTGATAGGAGAAAAGGAAAAGAACTTCTATGTCCTAAATATGTAGTACGGGAAAAGTACTAAGAGTACAGGAACATTCAGGTGAAGAAAACAATTGAATTTGATGAGATTAGAGAATAGGGAGGGGAGTAATAGGAGAAAAGCCTAGAAAGATAGGAGGATCCCAGCTCATAGGATCTTTGAATGCTAGACAGGGAAATGTAAATTTTATTCAATAAGCAGTAGGGGAGCTTTTGAAAATTTTTAAGCAGCATGATGGGACTAGTTATTTGAAAAACCGTTATTTTGGTAGGAGTTGAAAGCATGGAGTTGGGTAGACATACCTTAGAAAGTTATTACAATGTTTCAGTAATGAATGGAATTTAACAAACTGTTGGGTATAGATACAAAATATCCCACAGGGGTGGAATGGTAAGATTTCATACTTCTTAGGATATGAGATGTAATGGGGAAGAAAGGTAAAGATAGCATTAATTTCTGAGGTAATGAGCATGATTCTACAGTATTCAGGAGTTAGGAATAAAGTAAGGACAGGAAAAAGGAAGCCAGTAGTGTGAATTGCCCACAGTTTGGATCAGCCAGAATAGGTAACTACCATGGGAAGACAGTAAAACTAGAACAGTGATGAAAGATTTGAGATGGGGGTGAGAATAGAGAAAGTGGGGAAAGAGAAATTGAGGAACTTAAAGAGGTGATTTGAATTTGATGAGTCAAGAATTTCATCATAATTCTGATAATACATTAAAAAATGTAATTTACTTCTTAATAAAGATATATATTAAATATACGTGATAAGTTGATTATTTTATATAATTTACTTTAAGCAATTTTTTTCCCTTTTTTCATTGTATTAAGAAATTTTACATGTTTTTTGGCATTTATAATTTGAGTAATTTTTAGTGGTGCTTTGTAAACTTATTCAGATGCATATATACACATACTCCTTCAACTTGTAACCTTCTATATCAAGGACATGTATTTATGAACTGATTGGGATTAGGATGTATAGAACAAAATTTTACTCTGTGCTAAACAAAATGACTCCTGGAATCAACCCATGTGTTTAGTTTGATTATTCTAAATCTCTTCTCCCAAGAACAATCAAACTTTTAGAAAGTGCTATTTTTTCATTGCTTTCTTTGAAGTTACCAATTATTTCTTAATTGCTAAATTCACAGATGTGGATTTTTCTTAGTTCATATATATGAGTAGACTAGAAGGGTAAAGTATTTGAAGATAGTAATTGTTTCACTTTTTGTAATTATTCCCCCAATGTCTAGCTTCAGTGCTTGTCACATGGTAGGCACTTAATAGGATGCTTTTTTTCTCGATTCACTAACCATCCTCATCTACTAGATAATTTTCTTCTTGCTGTGTTTTTTTTTTTTTTTTTGGACATTGTTCTCTTTGTTTTACCTCCTGCCTTGATGATCCCTCCATCTTAATTTTCTTGTCAGGTTTGTGGGGACTTTATATTCTTTCAACTACTGCATTTGCAGCCTTTATATTATCCTCAACTCCTCATTTTTCCTCACCTCATATATTCATACAGTTCAGTTGTCAAATCTTGTAATTTGTTCTTTTACAATGTCTGTCTCATCTAACTCTTCCATTTGAGTCCTCATCAGCTTTGCCTAGACTAAGCACTCATTTCCTAATAATTGGTCTCTGCCTTTAAGCTTTCCTTTCCCATCAATTGTCTGCTTGGTTGCCAAGGTGATACTCCTAAAGCACAGGTCTGACCACATTACTCCAATGCTTAATAAACTCCAGTGGCTCCCTGTTATAACTAAAATCAAGTACAAGCTCCTTTATTTGGCTTTTAAAGTGTTTCACAACCTGGCTCCAATCTATCTTTCTAGGCTTCTTCATGCATTGATTGTTTTCAATGTGTTCCATCATCCAACCAAAGGATTATTTTTTCTACTCTTTATACATGATTCTTCATTTCCAGTCTCCATGTTATTATCCAGGCTGTCCCCAGTGACTGGAGTGTATTCACCTCCACTTCTTAGAACCCCTAGTTCCCTTCAATGTTCAACTCAAGTGGAGTCTTTTACATCAGACCTTTCTTGATTTTTCCAAGTGCTAGTGTTTCCCCTCATTCCAAAAATTGCCTACATTAATTTTACTTGCTAATCTATTTCATATGTACTTTGTAAATTGTTCATGTAATATACCTACGTAACTAATTTGAAAAATATACATAACTAATTAAAAGGAGGAATTCTTTTCATCATTATATTTGTATCTCTAGCACACCTAACAGTGTGTCTGACACATAGTAGCCACAGAGATGGGATAATTTGATTGGTAGTAAAGGCAGATTTATAGTATGATAAAGAATCTTATATAATTAGATTTTACTGTATATTTTTGTTCTCAAATTTTTTTGGTAAAAATGATTAAGAATGATAGTGTGGGCTAATGGGGAAAAAAAATCTGAATTCTGTTATTAGTTCTGGTTCTCATTTTTTGATGATAAAACCATTTAACCTCACTAGATCTATTTCTAACTTGTAAATTGAGAATGTTGAGTTTAGATCATGCCTAAAATCCTATCCAGCTCTCAATTTTATGATCTTTATGTCTATATAATACCTAGGGTAAAGGGTAAGAGGGAGGGAGCTATAAAGATAAATAATATAATTTACCAGGATACTTAAGAGTATCTTTTTTTTTTTTTTTTTTTTTTTTTGCAATCTAGCTCCAATCTACATTTTTTAGGCACTCTCTATTCCAGCCAAATTGGCTTATGTACCTTCTGCCAAACCTTTATAGGTTATCTCTCTCTACCTCTTTTGCCTTTTAGAATTCTGAACTTCCTTCATGGTGTAGTGCAGTGCTTCCTGATGCTATTATTGAAAGGATTGCATTTGTAATCCTAGCTTTAGAATCATAAAATGTACAAGGTTTTTATGCATACATAACAGTTTTGGCATAACACTGCAAAAAATAAGGTCCATCAAAGCTAGATTAAGTGATTGAGGTGCCCAAGCAAGATCTCCTCTACCCACTCTACCAGTCTAAGAAAGGGTCATTCAGAAATTGTTGAACATGCAATTCAGAGTGACATTCTAAAATTTTGTAATTCGAAATTTACAAACTTAAATATACAATAAAGTAATTCAATTTAATGTTTTTGTGTTTGTAGATTATAACTTCACAAATTTAAAGTTTAAAAGTTCATTGACTATATGATTTGTTACATGATGTTTAATGAA
This sequence comes from Antechinus flavipes, assembly GCF_016432865.1. Taxonomy (NCBI): domain Eukaryota; kingdom Metazoa; phylum Chordata; class Mammalia; order Dasyuromorphia; family Dasyuridae; genus Antechinus; species Antechinus flavipes. The sequence continues at coordinate 434,966,328 of NC_067400.1, forward strand.
TTAGAATATGTATAAAAGAGGTATATATATATAGTCCCTAGAGATTTAATTCCTCAGCTGTGAGTATTCATGATAAATTTCATCAGGGGCTTGTTCACATTGAACAGATCCCTGAAAGAAAGTTATCAGAATATTGATTGGTGGAAACTGAGGAGAAAGGGGCATTACAATTATAGAGAATCTTGTGATGAACAGTCTAGAGGTGGCAAAGAGTGAATCATTATTCTATATTTTTCTATATGTAATAGTATAGAAAAATCCCTGACTCACTTGAGCCAGAAATGAACATATCTATAATAGTGTTGTTGTTGTTTTTAAAGAATAGTTGGGGTTACAATATTTTACTGGCTGAGATTAAATTTTCTTCCTGTTTTTGTACTCCAGCTTTATCCACTAGCATATGTAGAATAACTTGCTACCATTGTGAGATACTTTCTAATGATACATTCCCAATTATTAAGCTTTGAAATATTGTTTAGAATAAATGGCTGCCTGTGGACTTTGCAATATAAATGTTCTGCAATGCAAATTCCATTCAATTAAATGTCCATATTAATGGAAAGCTGCAGGGGTAAAGATAAACCAAAAAAATAAATAAATAAATAAATAAATAATGTGTTGTTTCCTACCACTCTTAACTAACTTTTTTGAATCTAATATAAATTGCATAATGGTACTTAACCTGACAATAAGGTAAAATTCTAAACAAGTTTGGCTTTTGAAGTCTAGAAAAATATTTTACAATTTATGTTTGCTTTCCAATACTTTTTTCCTAAGGAGATTTAGATTTTGATGTTATAAATACTAATTATACATTTGTTAGATTTTTAAATTATAAAATAAGGTTACCCTATGTCATCTTGGTAAAAAGCTAAAATTTTAACTATACTCCTTTCTGCTTTGCATGCTGCTATTTGCTTTGAGAACAGGGTACTCCTTAAGCAACCAGAAAGCTTTCCTTTCATATATAGTTTAGTATTCGAAAAATTGACTCAAAAATATATGCCTAGAAATTAGAACAGTTGTCTACTAAAACTAAGGTGTTGGGTTTTAGTTACAGTTTTACAAAATACACACATTTTCCATACCAGCTAGCTCAATATATATATATATATATATATATATATATATATATATATATATATATATATATATATATGGACCTGTCAACAGGGGATGATAGAATACATATGTGATAGTACAGCTTATCCAGTTCAGATGAGAAAATTGAGGTACAGTAAGGAGAAATGACTTGTCTAAAGCCATAGGTTGCACATGACCAAATTAGAAATTCCAGGATTAAATTTAGGACTCTTGTCTCCTTCATAAACACGGACATCTACTATAGCAGTTTGTGTACAGCTTCTGTATAGATAGCATATCTAAGAAATTAATGAAGGTTCATTTTTGTGTTAAACTTCATATAAGCATTATGTTTTCAAACTTTATTTTATATAATTTTTCATGTCGTTGTTCATGTCATATCTGTCACAGAGGTTATTTTTTTTTCCTGTTGTGCTAGCCATCTATTGGGAATTAAATAATAAAGTGAGTATATTTAAATTTTAAGCATAAGGGTAAAGTCAGCAGTTACTTTGTGTATTATATTAAATTGTTATTTTCATTAACAGACATAATACATTTATAGTGATCTAAAGTGTCAACATCTAAAAAATAAAATAGAGAAACAATAATATTGAAAAGGAAGCACAAAATGTAATTTAGTCTTTGACTGAAAAGTGACATTTACTGTCGCAGTTATCTTTAGCATCTTTTTTTGTGCTCAGATAAACAATGCTAGTGCCTACTTGCTGAAACATTAGATAAAACTAATAAAAACTTTGAGGCCTAGAAAAGCATTTCACTGTGTTGGTTAATTTATATGCCATGAAAAATTGAATTATGGAAAGAGCTCGTTTGGGAGAAAGAGGACTTGGGTTCAGATCCCACCTCTGATGCTTACTCCTTTTATAATGTGTGTGTGTGTGTGTGTGTGTGTGTGTGTGTGTGTGTAAATATAGATAGGTTGATATAACTATAACTATATTGCATTTAATTTTTTTTTTAACTGTTTCTTCATCTGCATAATGAAAGTGCTAGAGTAGAAGTCCTCTGAGGTTCTTTCCAGATGTAGATTGACAGTAGGATCCTAGGAGTGAATGCATTGTTCATGAGAGTTTATATGAGTCTGATATAGAAATATGAGATTGATACTTATATCAATGAAGGATTGTAAAAGATGTAGTTTCCCTTTGTTTTATCCAAGGAGTATTGGAACCAAACTTATTTTATATAGATGCTAAAGCATTTTAAAAAATTTTGAAGGAAGAAATGCACAGTAAAATATGCTGGAGTGTTTGTGGGTGCCAAATTCAAAGTTCTGAAATAAGCTATTAAAAAATTGAGGAAATTTTATGAATAAGCAGAAAAATTGTATATGAATATGACTGTGAACTGTCTTAAGGAGCTTTATATATATAGGATCATAGCTTCCAGATCATCAGTTTAGGTTTTTTAAAAAATAAGGAATTATTAGAATTTATTGTACTTAAAAGAACATTTATCAGTTATATACTATAACTAGGTGAGTCCATAAAATACTCAGTATCACTAGGAAGGACTTTGAAAATAAAAAGAAAACTATTGTGGATATCCTATTGCTTCTGAATTACAGATATGTTGGCTTTCATTTCTTTATCTTAAGACTATTATAAGGATTGACATAATTATTGCATTACTGACAGTAGACATGTGGTTTTTTAAAAACTGCCTTTCAAAGATTTTCACTGGAGTTTAATTTGTGATTGCAAAAAATTAAATGCCTAAATGAATATCAGGGAATGGATGTTAAGATAAATTTCAGTACACTAATAAAATACAATGGAGAATGAAATGATAATGACAGAACTCTATGGAATATTGTGAGGGGAGGGAGAAGGAGAAAGCAAAGCCAGAAGAATTGAGTCACCATACCAAAAGAAATATGTGGGAAATACATCTTATAGGTTGAATTTCATCTATTTAAATATAAATGGTTGCAAAACAAGTTCATTATTTGTATTGATATTTAATCCTTTTTATTATAAACTTATATAAATACAAACTCAAATACAAATGATTTTAAGGATTTTAAGAGAGAAAATAGAACATATCAGAAAGTTTAAAGAATGGAATTACATGATCAGGTAAGGGAATAGAGATACATGAGAACAGACTCAAAAAAATTGTACTTTTCTGCTTGGAAAGACAATTCCACATAACAAGCATTAAGCATCTGTTGTACTAGCTAGGACAGGAAATACAAAGACAAAATGAGAAATGGTCCCCACCCTCAATGAGATCTATTATATTGGAGGAAAGGTGTTTTATGAAATACACACACACATACACATTTATATATACATATACATAATGTAAGCCAGGAGAGTGACAAAGGCTTAAGAAAGATTTTAGTAAGAGTGGCAAAATCTACAAAAATATTATAATCTACATGGTAATTACATAAATTTTTACACAAAGCATCCATCAGAATATCTGAATGAGGAAAAACCCTTGAAATTTACAACAAATTTATATAAGTATATACATACTATTCCTACACAATAGATTGTAAAATTTTGAAACTCACTGATTACCCTTTTATGAGATGATACTTTCCTAAAATACAATTCAGTTTTGTGTGGTTTTTTAAAAGTCAGAGTTTATTCCTAACTTTGAGGTGAACTCAGGGAGGACAACCACGCTTTCAGAAAGAAAGTACACTTTTTGGTAACACCAAAGCATTGCTATAGCAGAAATGATTGTTTCCCTTTGACCAACCTGGTAATAATTCCCATTTCCACATTTAGTTAGTCTAGTTCTTAGACAACTAATGCCTAGGATTTCAGGGACCCATCATTTCTAGTTAGCAAATTTTATCAGACCTTCCATTTACTTCTAAAGGTAAGGACCAACTTCATACTGTAATGAGGCATCTAACCACTTTGTAACAAAAGGCACACATGATTATGTGAACTTTATATAAAAATAGTTCTTTTTATAATGATATACATTTAAATGGCAAGAACTTATTTGGCTGAGTCATATGTATTGTAGACTTTGGGAAGAACTTGATGTATCTAATTATTATTGAAGGCTTGACTACATACTTTAGCAATGCAAAAGCATTTGATTTCTATGATTTGTTACTTGTTCTATTTTATATTAACATGGTATAATCCAAAGCAAAAATCCTATATGAGGAGGCAGTATAGGATGGCTATTTGTTGTTCTCAAAATTTAAGTTTTTTAAACTTTACCTATAGAAAGGGCTAGTGAAAAATACTTGCATATCACATGTTGAAAAAGGCACAGAAGATGATATTTATCCCTATAGTCAAAAAGTAAGTGGAAAGTGAACTTTTATAATAAAAGTAGATAGCAGTCATCAGTAGTAGGGTGTTATGAGACAAGAGCACTAAACATCCAAACGAATGGGTAGTGCATACCAGAAATGATTCAGGTTCAAAATCAATATTTTTGCTTTTGGTGAAACTAGACTTATTGATGAGAACACTTTGTAGTGAAAGGTGTCAGCCATTGGCTTTGTAATCAGACAGCCACATGTCTCAAAGCTCATTAGTGACTGTCTAGTGACCCAAAGCCTGCCCTTAAAACAGAAGTGCTATGCAGCCATCATTAGCACATATGCCCTCACCACAGTGAATACTGATGAGTTGAATGGAAAATTCTACAAGGATATGGACAGACTCATCACAGCAATACCATTATCTGTTGATTGTCCTGAAAAATTCATCACTTGAATTGACAGCAGTGCCAAAATATGAAGAAAAGTAACTAGACTTCACAGGATTGGAAGGCTCAACAATAATGGTCTCAGCAAGTGTGCCAAGCATTAATGTGTGATCATTTATGTCACTGTCGGGGTAAAAAGCATTGTGGATGCAGACACTCAAGATTTAGAGTTGAATTTCATTAATTATTTCTTTGTGTGACTGTCACTTTTGAAAGGAGGTTGAAATGACCACAGCTATGTTGCTGAATTCTAGAATGAACATTGTAGTAGATTTCAAACTTTGATTTTTAAAACACCTCTCATATTGCAGGGTTGCTATACAGCCTATTGAAGCAGTCCAACATTAAGTTTCTGAGGAATGAAGTCAGTTATTGGATGAAATAAGCTCCCTACGTAGACTGTAAGTCTTGTGAGGTTAGGGATCATGTCTTAATCCAAACTTTCTGTCTCCCCTCAGCAATTTTGATTTGTCCTTTGGGGCCAGAGGGTTGGAGGCTGTTTCTCTGTCAAATATTGGACTACCTGACTGAAGTATCTGTACTAATTCCTACTCCAGCAAGGTCAGTCCTTTTGTGCACTTAGGCATAGAGCATTTCTGTCTTCGGTTTACTCTGGCGGGATATTGGATATGTTTGTTCTCTTAGCATCCGCTTAGTCTTCTGTTTTCATGAGGATATAGTTCCATTCCACTACCTTGTTTTATTCTGGACTAGTCTTCGCATACAATCTCCTTGATATTTTTTTTTCCTCTTTTTGCTTGACCATTGTACATGTTTCCATATGGATGTTTTATACAGCTATAGAATAAAACATTTGACTTGGAATGGTTAATAGTGTGCAGCCTGACCTGTCATTAAATTTTTAAAGGCATAAATCACATGAACAGAAATGTAACAAATAAGTGGGTTAAACCTATAAGAGAAGGAAGGGAAAGAAAGGGATCTGGTGATGGTAAGGAAAAACCTAGGAGACACTGAGTGCCAAAAGGGCTTCTATTGCTCTTTTTATTTTCTCACATTATATAAATTTGTCTCTTACAACTTCCCATGGGATACCTCTATACCATATCAGTATTCTTGAAGATTTTGTTTTCCTTTATGAAAGAACCTCTTCTTGAAGTAACTTCTTCTATACCTCCTTTTGAGAGGAGGCAGAGAGAGACAGTGGCACTTATTTAGGAACAGCACACTAGATCAGTCCAGTAAGATCCTTTAATTAGATTAATGTCTGTAGTAATAGAGTTGGGAATTTATTTAATAGTGGTTGATTCATACTGCTGTGTGTCATTACTGGGAAGGGGCAGTGAGTGATAAATAGAAACATTTAGGTATATTAAGATAATTGATTTTTAAAAATAATGATAACATGTACTTTTATGAATGTGTCTTTAAATGAATGTACATGTATAATTTATATTTACAAACCACCTTTCTGTGAATCTAATATATAACATATTGAATGGGTATATGCATATCAAGAATATGTAAGTATGTGAACATTTGGCAATTTGAGATTTTTCATTGTTACTAATTTAATTTACTATTGTTCTTGTAAAAATATTTCTTAAGGATCTGTATTTCTAGCAGTGTGGCTGAAAAGCTGAAATATTTCTTGATAAGATTATGTCCCTTAAGTATTTCTGCTTCTTGTTATTTCCTTAAGTCAAATTAATAAGTAGTTGAATACTTTGTCTTGAAAATTCAGTTTTGCCTTTTTTCTTTTAGATATGGAGTCTGGGGAGCGGTTAACATCAACGACGGCCTCCTCTACTGCACCTACTTCATCTTCTACATCTTCTCCACCTTCTGTAGCTTCAGCAGTTTCCAAAGGCAGTCTTTCCTCTGGAGCTGCCTCACTCAGCTCCACAATCAACACGTGTGGTGAATACTTTTCTTTAACTTTGTTTTGCACATCATTCATTTCGAATCCTGCATGGGAATATCTTGTGAAGTTCTGCATATTTTGGCATAAAACAGTCAGTAAGCATGACAACTTTTCCTAAAAGTCTAGGTGGATTAGTTTTAAACATATTTCTGAAATATAAGTCATTGAAAATTCACTAAAATCTTCTTGTTGTCACAGCTCACAAATGAATATAAATGAGTCATTCATATTGATGAGACAAAGAACTTCAGAGAAAGACAAGTTTCCCAATTGCCGATAATGGAAGTAGAATTATATAGAGAAACTTTTTTTAGTTTTGGTTCCTTATACTCTGACACTCATACATGCATCCTGCTTTCTGTTATATACAGATGGAAGATTTTATAGCTATTTGACCTTTTGGGCAAGGACAAAAATTGCAACAGATTTTATAAGATAATGTATGATCGCGCTAGCACCCAGACACCCCAGAATCGGCCGGAGTCAGGACAAGCAAAAGTCCCTCTTTGTTCTTGCTTTTAGACGATTGAACAGGATGGAAGCAGAATCTCCTCCACCGCCTTCTCCCTCAGCACCACCCAGAGTGTGCCCCTCGCTCTTCTTATTCCACCCCCTAGTCCCTCCTACAATCCTCTATACAGCAATCATTGAGCCAGCATGGATAGTGGAAAGGACCATTTTCCAAGCATTTGCCCATAGAATATTGTCCAATCAGTAGTTAGCCTCAAGCGCTCAGCAGTCCTGACCTCAGTGCATTGATTCAATAGTTTCAGCCCTCTACAAGATAAAGCTATGATTTTATTTTAAAATTGTTATTAAAATTATTTATGAACTAATCAAATGAGGGAAATTTTTCTTTTCAGGAATGCAAATAACAATGTTAGCTTTAAATTATTATTTCAAATTTCCTTCCATTAATCTTTTGATTATAGCATACTGGGGTTTCCCATGCATTTGTGGGGAGCCATAATCACTTCAATTTAATTATATCATTTCATATATGTACTTATTCATTTAAGTCTTTGAATTTTGGGTTTACTTGAGCAAATGCTTTAATTTTGCATCTCCAAATGCTAGACATCTCTACTTATATGTTCTTTAGGATCCTCAAAAAACATATTCAAAACAAAACTCATCTTTTTTCCCTTATCTGATCTTGCTCCCTAACTTCCCTGTTTCTGGAGGGCACTACATTCTTCCAATCTTCCAGGTTTACAATATAGGAGTTATCCTCAACTCTTATCACTTGATCACTTCTCATAGCCAGTTGGTTGCCAAATCTTGTTTTGTCCACTCTCAATGTTTCTCATTATCACTGTTTTTCTAGTCATACCATAGCCACCATTGTTCAACCCTTCATCACCCGTCATACTGATTGTTGCCTAATAATTTTTTCCAGTTTCTCTTTGTTCTGTTCATTGTTTCTTTCACATATCTGCAAAATTGGTCTGAACATATCATGCTCTTTCCCTGGAGTCTTCAATAGTTCTCTCTTGCCTTAGGATATAATACAGATATCTCTATTGAAACTTTTAAAAAAACCTCTACAGTCTAGCAACTGTGTGGTTGACTACATGAGATTCCCCTTTTGGCACTCTACTTTCTGGCTAAACAGGCCTACATGAGGCTTCGTGTGTGTGTGTGTGTGTGTGTGTGTGTGTATGTACACACACACACACACAATATATATTCAATCTCTATAATTATTTTGTGTGTTTTTTATTTTTTAATTTTTTATTTGTGTATATTTTATTTTTATACTTATCTGTTAACCTGCTGTATCTCAATCATAAAGAAAAGTAATGAAATAGACCTTGCTCATAAAAGCTACATTCTGTCAAAACTGTTTGTTTTAGAACCCTAGCCTTCCAGACTAGAAGTTTAGGGGCCACATATCAGTTCAATCCTACTCTGATTGGCCCAAAAATATTGATTTCTGATCTGGGATAATTCACTTGTCACAATACAACCTGGTAGACCTCCTATTTCTGGAGACCTGCCCTATTAATGAATGCCAAACTTAGTATGGGCACTTAGTCAGTTTAGTCCAATGCTATTCAGAACTACTGAGCTAGAGAGATCATCCAATCTCCACAGAAGCAGGGATTATAGTTACAGACTACCATTTCTGGCTCTCTAGTGTAAATCATTAAGAAAATTCAAGAAACACATTTCCTTTAATTTATTTTTATAAGGTATAATTTCAAATCAATGTATCAGTCATTCCCCAAAACTTATCCCCAAAAAATCATTTGCAAAATTACAGCCATTTTGTTAACTGAATTAAATGAAGAAAAGGGATTTGCTTGCTGCTTCAAGAACTCAATCATCCTGATTCTTGATTTCTAATGGCACAAATAGCAAGGATATTAGAACAAAAAAATAGTGTTCAAATTCATGATGCTCATATCTGATCACTCCTCATGATGCCCTTAACTTTATTTTTTCTGAACCATTGATTGAAACTTTCCTTTTCGTACTTTTCAAACTTAAGGTGATTATCAGCTATATTTGGATATATTAAATTATTGATTTTTAGTATTTCCTTTTATAAAACAGCTAAAAAGCAAAATCCCTTTTTAACTTGCCATTTATTTCTATGATATATGATATAACTGTTGAAGCAAATGTAGATTATTTCGTTTGCATTTACAAATAGTTCTAAACATTTAAATTCATGAATTTATAATTGAAAATGGACTCATTTATATATCAAACTTGTATGTATTTAGAGGAAATTCTGAAGGATAGTGAAATGTTTTTTTTTATCTTTTTGGCAAACTATATATTGCTCCAATTGATATTTAAAATTAACTATAGCAAAGTATGAATCCAACAAAAATAAAAGGAACTGAAACCCACGCAAAAATTAGTGTAACAACTATTAGCTCTCATTATATGAATAAGTCCAGTTCAGAAGTATATATGTGAATATAAATGGATATTTAAAAGTTTATCTTTTCCCTGAATATTCCAATGTTTAAAAATATAATCTTTTAATTATGATGAAATACTGAAGTATTACTACTGAAGTAGAAAGAATGATACCTTCAGTTCAAATCATATTTCTGTTTCTGACTACTTATTTGATCAGATAAACAGCTCACAGATGAGTCATTCGTATTGATGAGACAAAGAACTTCAAAGAGTCCCTTCAAACTGAGTCTTATGATTTTATGGTTCTGTTTGAATCATAACTCATTTCCAAAAAAGTTTGCATTCCTATCGCCCTGCATGCTTCTTTCTTTCCTGCCACATGAAAACTTAGAATGAGTTTTTCACATATAAGGCATATTTTCATATATTCACTTGTATTTATTTGCTAGTATTATATATGTTTTCATTTCCCAAACTAGACTGTAAATTAGTTAAGGCTGGGCACTCTGTTGTTTACTTCTTTTATACTTCTAAAGCACCCTGTGTTTAATTATATTTAGTCAGTAAGTGGTTGTTGCATGAATGAAAGTAGCTTCTTCAAATATGTTATTCAATAAAACAAAAAGTTTTCATTGAGTTTTTCTGTTTTATGAAGAGCTTGTAAACAACAAATGTTTTTTCTTTTATGTTATTCCATCAATTTGATTTATTTCAATGTACAATGAAAGATTTATATCAAACCTTAAGAGAACTTTTATACAAAGGAGAATGAATTATTTCTCTTTTTTAAGGCATGATTTCTGAATTCTTTTATGACCTGATTGCTCTAAGGGTCCATAATCCTAGACATATACTAAATACAATTGTTTGTGTGTGTATATATATGTATATGTATTATTTACAGACACATATATCAAAAAAATCATTTTATAACCAGCAACTAATTAGGTTTGGAGAAAAGATTTAGAAAAAGGAAGATGGTGATTGGAATGTATCAATCATTTGAAACAATGTCAAAGAGGATGATATTCCAATTAAGAAATATTTATTTTTTTAAAGAAATATTTATAATATATTGGTCAAACTATAGAACTTTAGAGGAAAACAATTCTATTACCTGTGAGGTAAAGCGAAATAATGTATAATAATTTAAAAAATTATTGATATGACATATAGTCCCATCAATATATCTGAGACTTTGAAATCTTAAGAAAAAAAAAAAAACGGAAAGGACATTAGTATGGGGGAAGAGTGAAACAAATAGAAATAAAGGTAGTTTTAGTAACCTTTAAAAAAAAAAAGGATTGTAGCTCTCATGAATTAAGAAATTAATTACTTAAACAGTGAAAGTACCATTGACAACATAGATCACATTTGTTTGACATTTTACATTTTACAAAGTGCTTTCCTCCCAACATCCCTGAGAGGTAGATAGTGTAAATTATTATTTTCCCTGTTTTACAGATTAGGAAATTGATTCTCAGAGAAGTTAATTGACTTGTCTAAGGTCACATGATTATTGTCAGTGCTGGGACTCCAACCCAATTCTTCTGACTTCAAGTCCATGTAAGATAAGTACAAAATATATAAAAAGTAATACAGTACAGATTTCCTTTGCATTTTGCCACACAACCTTTCTATTATTACCAAATACCAGTATTGCAAGGATCATGCAAAATTGTATATCCTGCTAAAGATTAAATATTCATGTCTTCTATGACATGCCTCAAAATGGTTTCTAACCTCTATTTCTACATTTTTAGTGATGAAGAATTTGTTTTGTGAGGTAGCTCATTGAATTTTGGACTAATCTTAATTGTTAGATCTTCTCTATACTAGTGAATAATTTGCCTTCCTATAATTGCTACCTTTTGAAGTTCAGATTCTTTTCTCTGAAACTACTTGAGATAAATCAAATCATAATATTTTTTATGGCAATCCTTCAAATTCTTGATTCTCTGTATCATCCTGGTTGCCTTCCTCTAGATGTACTCTTATAATACTTCCACTGTCTAAAATGTGGCACTGAGAATAGTATCTTATTAGTGCAGAATATGGTACTTCCTCTTTAGAGTAATGCTTAAGATTTAGTAGCTCTTTTGAATTTAACTTCACAATATTGACTTAAATTATATTGGAAATGTACCTAAATAAAATCTTAAGTTTTTTCAACATACAGTGCTATTGAGCTATTTCTTCCCCCTCCCATCTTCTACTTGTACAGTTACATTTTTTAACCTAAATGTAGAACTTTATGTTGATTGCTATGTCATTCCATCTTTCTCAAGTTCCTCTTTCAGCATTTGTCTATTGAGGTATTGGATCTTGATTATATTGTACAATCAATTTGCTCCCAATATTTATGCCATTTGCAAATTTGATTAATGTGCCATCTATATTTGTTTGATTTTTTTTTTTTACAATTGTTTTTAAAAAGCAAAGAGAAAGGGTTTTGGACAGAACTCTGAGATTGCCTTCCAAATTCACATAGTTCTATATTTTTTAGCTAGGCTTTTTTCTATAGCCACCATCCTTCCAACTTGTGCTCAAGGAATTATGAGAGACTTTATGAATCCAGATATTCTTTTTTTTTTCTGATTTTTAAAAAAAATTTTAGCTGACCCCAGATATAACAAAGTAATTGTGTGGCTATCTAGCTTGATGTATACATATATCACGTGATTAATATATTTTATTCACCTTTCTCTTTAATTTAGAAGCCCATGATTGCTTCTTTTTTGTATCTTTTTTTTTTTTTTTTTTGCTGAGGCTATTGGGGTTCTAAGTGACTTGCCCAGGGACACATAGCTAGCAAGTATTAAGTGTCTGAATCAGATCTGAACTCAGGACTTCCTGGCTCCAGGACTGGTGCTCTATCCATTGCAGCACCTAGTTGCCCCTGCTTGATTCTTTTTTAAAGATTAGGTGTTATAATGGATTTAAGACTTGACAGAGCCATAATAGGCTTAGACTGTCTCCTTGGAAAACAGAATATCAATATCAGTTGTTCTTGACAATACCATTGCCTGGCTTGTAGTAGGTAATAACAATTGATAGATAGTGTAAATATTTTTGTTCAGTAATTTTATCATTGATAATAATTATATTCTGGGGATATACCATTTTGCTCCTCAGTCAATATGTTGTTTTCTTGTAAACATTTATAGATTTTTTAATTTGGTAATACAAGCTGTGAGTGCTTCACATACATTATATAAGCACATAAATGGCTTAAGTTTGGAGAGATTGCTGATAGATCTTTTATGCCTTTTTGAAGAAAGATGGGGATCATTCTTAGATTTCAGGAAAACCCAGAGTGGATTTTTTTAAAATTTCATGTTCTAATATAAAGAATTTAAACTAATAATTACCAATTTTTCCACTGCTTTCCACTTTTGTAGATGCAAGAGTAAAATGAATGAAAAAAGAATTTAAGAGCTTACTGGATACTAAGTACTTTTACTAAGCCTTGGGGATACAAACAGAAAAGTCAGAAAGTTCCTACTCTTAACATCCAGGAGATAATACATATAGGAAATTTCATTTGTTTTAGAAGTATTCTTTGATAATGCAACCTTTTTTTCTCTGATTTTAACCATGATATTGTCCACTGCTAAGATGTAGTATGCAGGTCCTGAGACTTTTGCACAGTTTCTGGAAAGTATTGTGGGGAAAATGTGTTCTTTCATGATGGAGATAACAAATGTCAGTTTTTTAAAAGTACACTAATTGTATTGTCACTCTCTTAGTTTGAGTAATAACTTTGAACTCAACAAGGCTTTTCAGAATTCTAGGAAAAAAGGTATGTCCATTGCCTTTTCAAAACCATTTTGAGAAATTGATTTCATTTTCTTTCATCCCATTCTCTTGGTAGATAGGATTTCTCAAGGTTGCAGGTTGCATTTCACTGATCTTCTTCAACTTTTGCCTCTTCAGGTTTTAGTGATTATTTATTTAATTTAATCTAAATTTGGGAATTAAATTACTACTTTTTTCTTTTTCTTTTTTTTTTTTTTTTACAATGTGTTTCTTTGGCTTAATCATAATGTTTAACATCATTTTCTGATACAGAAATTATTATTGATGATGATCGTCCAATTTGGTCTGCAATATATTGTTGCGTGATATGGATATGAGACATTGATAAAAGCTTTAAGAAGCCATTACTTATAAATTCTTCCATATCTTTCTTGTTTGTTTGTTTGTTTTGTTTTTGTGGGGCATTTGGGGTTAAGTGACTTGCCCAGGTCACACAGCTAGTAAATGAAAGTATTTGAGGCTGTATTTGAACTCAGGTTTTCTTGCCTCCAAGGATGGTGTTTTATTCATTGGGCCACCTAGCCACCTTATTACCTATATTTCATGCTGGTGCATAATAAAAGTATTTGTGCATGTTCATAGATTGTCAATCTTAATAGTCTACACTACACTGAAACAATTTTAGGGAGTGAGGTATTGGCATATTTGATTTGTTCTGGGGTTTCTTACCTTTTCTTGATATTAAAACGTGAGGCAGCACCACTCTTCACCATGTTAAGTCATTAATCATGGCAGTTTAGAACAGGGTCAAATTGTAACCTTATTACATCTTGTCTGTACTTTTAAATTTTAAAGGCATTTTATCATACACAGCTCAATTTGCCTATGCTTCAGGAATCCTGTGAATCTTCTGTTGATATCATAATTGTTTCAGGGCTCACAAAATGCCCCATTACATATTACTCTGGCATCCCCCTTCTTTGCCTCTATATGCATGATAGTTTGTACTTTGATGAGATTATTATTATCACAAGCACAATTATTATTACTTTGTATATATCCTTTAAAAATCTGAGCCCACCAGATGTGCCTTTTTTAAACTAAATTTTTGTTTTTATTGCAGCTGTGCTTTTGTAACCACATTGGTATCTTTAAATAGCTCCCTTTTTTCTTCACTAGAATCATTGGAAAATTTGTCGATAGATTTCTCAAGTGCCTGCCATCTCTCTTGATGCCATTCTTTCCTTTTATCCTAGCAGACCTATTTTTTTAAACTTAAAAAGCATTTGCTAAAGTCTAGTCTGCATCAAACTATTTGTTTACTTCCCAGTGGGATCAACTAGAGAGATTGACATCCTATACAATAATAAGCTTTTAGGTACTGTAGCTGGGGCTATCTTACTGTTTGATTACCATTCTTAAGTCTTCCAAAGAGGTAAGATTTAATGTGTCTTGACTTATGAACTTTCACCATTGTAAGGAGCAATTTTAGAAAATGTATAAATTCATTTTATTGGGGGTATAAATTCATTATATGTGGTGGATGGGGGGGAGAACACACAGACAAGTTGGTTGTAATGTTGCAAAAAGGAAAAAGAGGAACATTGAAGTATTTAAAAGAAAATTTATACTGGAGAACAAAAGGAATTTTATAAGTAAATAGACAAAAAAAGGCAGCCTGGAAAGCAACATGTTGAATATGATGTATACTTTTTAAAAAAAAAAGTTGCATATAATAGAGTTACATGGGATCTATTTTCCTGTTCTACTCTGTATACAGAAATACTATTTTTTTTGGCTTTTTTTAAAGTGAAGAATTTAAAGGGGATTTTTTAAAAAGAAAAAACATAAGTTAATTTTATCCACTTAAAAAACCTAAGGGCTGTATTTGGAAATAGCTATTTGCCAATGTCACAGTATTATAAGAAGACTAGTTCAAAGCTTTTCAGAAAGAGTAATATTAATGATTTCGGACATAAAAAGTAAAATAATTTTAATTTCAATGTAAGGATAAAATTGTTTTGCAACTATTTATATATGTATATATAAATATGTAAATATTTTGCATCTTTATTGTTTTTAAATTTAAAAAAATTAATTTAAGTCTGAACCTGTTCTTAGAAAAAGGGAGGAGTACATCCAGTCATGGAGGCTCACCTGTTCAGTGTCACAGAAGTTAAAGATGAAATATCAAGTAATAAATAGAATTAGCTAGTAGAAAGACATTTTGACTTAAGTGAAAGGTCTGTGAAGGGTGAAGGAATGGTATTGATCCACAAAGTTTGGAGAAGGGTTTTTTAAATTATTATTTGGAAGCATTTAAGCAAGGATATTTTATAGTTAAGGAGGAAAATTAGAACTCAAATTTTGGAGTCTTTCAGTGTTTCATTCTATATTTTCATTAATCTTGAGATTTGAAAAAAGAGCATTGATAAGGTTCACCCATTTATTTTATGGCATCATTTTACATCATATTTATCAATCTCTACAAGGACTCATATTGGATGGAAACGTATATTGGAAGTGTTGGATGTTGTTTCCCAAAAGGCTAGTGGACAAGGGTTTAAGATAACTTGCAGAGGTTTCAGAAGTACCAAAAATGATTTTCAACTGACTGGTTAGGCAAATCAGGAGACTTCTTACTCAGAACAGCTTTTGAAATAGGGGTGCAGGTGGCTTAGTAATTAAAATCCCTCTAAAGGTGTCTCATAAGTTTCTCCTTTTTTAATACACTGGCCCATCTCTGGTACATGAAAGATATATTCTATTTTTTTCTAGTTTCTAGAATTCCAAATGATTGACTGAATAAGATGGATAGGAATAATTTTTCTTGACTTTTCTTAGGGTTGTGGCATATATAGAAAAATAAGGATGCCAAATGATTTCTTTATTTGAACTGAGCCTAAACTAGTTTTTTACCCCCACATAGTTTGGGAATGTAAGACAGAATTGTGAAATTATATAGATAAGTAAAATACAAAAGATGCTAAGGAATTCTTTTCTCAAATTGTTTGAGCAGTATCAAGGGAGAATATTTTTGATGTAGTTTTCGAGGTGGAACAATATTGCCTTTAATTTAAAGAGTAACACCTTTTCCTCTTATATTCTAATTTAGAAAGATTGAGGTAAAGAACTTTCATAGGAGTTTCAATAATCAGTAGACGAGGGCTTCAATTTACCAATAAAACTCTCCACTCATATATATATTCTGTAGTAAACAACCTCCACTCTTACTTTTACAGAAGGTTATCACTCACTTGCAAAAATAAACTCTAACAAACACATCCTTATATACATGATCATCAAGAGTATAGAACTACAAGTATCAGATCTTTCAGAAAATAGTGTAGCAATTAAAATTTTGTTGACTTGGCTACATGGAATTATATGGAGACAAAGGATAATTGAATCCATGGGAATTGATGATCTCACCAAGACAAAGAATGTGAAGGAAAGAGAATAAGGTCCATGACCCTCAAGATAGGAGCCAGATGATGATCCAGCAAAGGAGATTGGTAAAGGTCAGGTCGGTGGAACATCAGAGAGCATTGCTGTTACCAAAAGCAAGGAAGGAGAGAAAGTGGTCAATAGATTAAAAACTACAGGAAAGTCAAGTAGTATGAAATTCAAAATAAGGTGTTTTTTAATTTTTTTTTTTTTTAAGGCAACATACCTGGCAACAGGACATGAAGATAGCCAGAGTTTGACAGCATTGTGGTAGGGCTGGACTATGATCAGTAAACTAAATACTGAATTAGAAGGGGCTAATTGTATTATATGAGGTTTAAGGAGAAGCTAGATCATGGCATGAGGATAGCTGGCGAAGAACACAAGAATAGCCAGTAGTTGGTAAATAATCATTAGCCCAATACCCAAAATGGAAGCAGAATGGTTGGACTGAGTTTTGGTTTTAAGGCCAATCAGAGAATGGCATGAAAATAGTTGGGAGTAGCCAAAATGAATGTAAATCTAGTAATTGTTATTTCTCTTTAGTTAAAAATGTCTGATTAATAGAACTTATAAGTGAGAACAATAATTTCCAGAGTTGCTAAATTGGATCATAAATTAGCCAAATTTTCAGTTTTGATATTTTATTAACCTGAGCCTATGAAAGTATATCTTATAGACATTTTATACAAACAAAAGTAAGCATTATCATTTGAAAAAGTATGCTTTTCTTTTATTAAAAAACAATATTTTGGAGTCCCAGTCTATCTATATGATAAGCCCAACAGATAAGCAATCATTTGAGTAACCTTTTTAAATTTAATTAAGATTTTCATAAGACCCTTCTCATAGGATCTAAAAACAATTTTATCTGGAGTTCAAGAAGTCAATTTTAGATTCATTAGCTTTTGTTCACTTTGTTAGCTTTTGATTCTCTAGAAAACTTCACATTTATAGGCATCAAGTCTGAGGCCATTGATAGGATTCTAGGCAATAGCAGTAGCTTTGTGAGTTTGGGGACTGCCATCAGATTAGAATTAATGTTCCATCAAGCTACAGAAATATGCTGTGTAAATCTACTGACAGCCCATAATCTTTATATTGTCTGTATTTGGGATATAATATAGATTCATGTATAAGGTTTATTCAAAATAAAGCACAGTATTTTTTGTGATTTAGTGTGACGTAGTGCACAGAGATTTGGCCTCAGAACCAGGAAGACAACCTGAATTCAGGTGACACCTTTGACACATACTGGCTGTGTGACCTTGGACAAATCACTTTATTTCTCAGTACCAGAGACAATTCTCTAAAACTACAAATTGCAGAGGTGTTGACTTTCACTTTTGAAAAGGGTTTTCTTGTTATCTAAGATTTCTCTTACCGATGAAATCACAAATCCACTTTTCAGCTTTCATTTTTTTCCAGCACATTTAGAAGTTTATTTATCTATATTCTAAACTATGATAATGATTTTTTGACAGTTATAGAATTATATTTAATATTAAATAATGTAAACAAATCCATATCCCTTAGAGAATATTGTAGGTAATATTGTAAAAAACTGAATTTGCCAGTAGCAAATGCTCCCTCCTTCCCGCCCCCCCAATTTTAGTATTTCAAAGAATAGATCTTTCAAACCCTTTGTGTGCGGTATCATTACTGATTACTCTTGCACTTGGGAATAGTTTATATCCTTCTCACCTGTGGTTTCTCTGGTCAGAGTTACGTTAACCAAGACTGACCTGTTTTTTAGATTACCAATAGAGTCAGTGCTTGCATTGATTACAAGAATGGAATGGTGCCATTGGTAACTTAAAAACCATTTACATTTTTTAACTTGGAGAAGTACTTCTGTAAAATTAAATAGAAGTGTTTTTCATCCTTGAAATCATAACACTTTAAAGAACATATTGAAATTACCCTGTTAAATTTCTGCTCTTCCAACTTGTTTATACTGTTTCTTATTCTCTCATAATCATCAGACTTGTCTCTGTAAACCCTCCTCATATAAGGAGGATTTCCCTGCACTAGACAAGCAATTATTGGCTTAGATTTGGGGACCTTTCAGCTTTTGATTTTACCAGTCAAGTAGCTGATTTATAAAGAATATGTTATATTTTTAAGGATTTGCAAACATGATGTGTTGCCAGTGTCTGAAAGTTGGCTGCATTTTCAAAAATATGACTTGAAAATTAAGTGCTAGTCCCCATACCTACTAAGCATTCTTGATTTGTTTAATAGTGATGAAGGTCATGAGTCATTTCTCTTCTCATTCCTATATAGAAGAATCAGATGGCCTTCTCTGAAAAAAATTCCTTATCCTTAAAAATACTATTAGTTGACCCTCATTGTCAATAGGAGACCCTAATTGTCTCTGTTTCTTGGTCCAATTACTACATAAGGAATTCTGCATTTCTATCATATACTTCATTGACTTAAAAATAGGTCATGCAGGGGAAGGAAGGACACAAGCTTTTATTAATGACCTACTATGTACTAAATTCTTTACAAATATTATCTCATTTCATCCTCAGAAGAATGCTATTTTTATTATTTTTAAGTTGAGGAAACTGGGACTAATAATGGTTATAAATAGCTTAACTAAGTATGTGTGTGGGGCCAAATTTGAACTATAGTCTTCCTGACTGAAAGCCTAGCTATGTCTACCCTGCCTGGGAACCACCTCTGACTTAGGGGTATCAAGCAAGCCTGTTCCAAAGAGAATCTTTAGATTAATAAAGTACATTTCATTTTAACTGTGTTGTAAGGAGGATCCCCAGAAACCGGAACTCCTGGAGTTGTGTTCAGTCACTAATTCACGTCCAACTCTTTGACTCCATGGACCGTGGCACATCAGACCCTTCTATTCTTTACTCTTTCTCTTGAAGTCTGTTTAAGTTGATGTTGATTGCTCCATATTATGTCTCCATCTCGTCCTCTGTCATTCCCTTTTGCTTTTAATCTTCCTCAATAGTATCAAGGTCTTTTCCAGTGAGTCTTGTTTTCTCAGTATTTAAGTTCAGCTTCAGTACTTGACCTTCCAGTGGATAACCTGAATTAATTTAAGTGTTGAACTGATTTTTTTCTCCTTGCTGACCAAGAAACTCCAATACTACAGTTTTGAAAACATTGATTCTGTAGTCCTCAGCTTTTCTTATTGTGCAAGTATCACAACTATAAATTGCTACTGGGAAAAAAATCCTAGTTTGCCTTTGTTAATAAGGTGTAGTGACTGCTTTGTAGACTACTGTCCAGATTTGCCATAGATTTCCTTCCAAGTAGTAAATGATTCCACCCATTTAAGAATTCCAAATATTTGTTCATTTACTAATGTAAGTTCAATATTACTATAATAATGTACTATTTATCCTGCTATTAATAGACCATGTAAATTGCCCTAAAAAAACCACCTATGGTATATACTTCTAGTCATAAATACCTTAGTTTTAAGGTTTCACTGATAATAATTATAATAATAACATAACTTTTACTTATTAAGTACTTTAAGTTTTGTGAAGCACTTTTCTTTACAATTTTGTGTGATGGTGATTTACCAGTTATTCCTATTCTACAAATTATGGAGCTGTGGCTCAAAATTTAGAGCTTACCTCTTTTATGTCTTCTTTGGAACAAATAGATCATATTCAATGCATTTCCTAACATGCTATACATTTCTAAATATGGTAAAATGTAGAGGCTAGTAAGCAATATAAAACCAACATGTTTTACCTGATTTTTTCTCCTTCAGAAAACTTTGTGTCTCTGATTTATTTTGGTTTTAAGATACATTTTTATTAAAAATTTTATAAAATATAAAGCTCCCAAAATTGCTCTAATATTAAAACCACAGGGATATAAGGTACTATTAGGAAGAAATTGGCTTTGATACTTTTGACTAGGATTTTTTACTACTCCTTAATTCTCTAGAAAATCATTCAGCCAATCAGCATTTATAAAGTGTCTGCTGTGTGTGGCCTGTGCTAAAACCTTCACATGAAAAAAGCAGAAAGTAGTCCCTGTTTTCAAGTTCAGTCTAGAGAGGAGACAGCATGGAAACATTTATGTACAAATAAGTTCTATTCATGGTAAGTTGGATAGAATCAATAGAGAGAAGGCACTAGTGTTAATAACAAAGCCTTTCTGTAGAAGATGGGATTTTATTGGGTACTTGAAAGGAAGCTAGAAAAGCCAGAGAGCTAAAATGAGGGAGGAAAAAGTTCTGGACATAGAGGATAGCCATTTATAGTGCTTTTGGATGGGAGATGGAATGCCTTGTATGAAGAATAGTCAAGAAGGCAGTTGTCCCTAGATCACAGTGTATCTACTGTATTTCTTAAATAAGATAATATGTTTGTTTTGTTAAAATTTTAAACTTGAAGTATTTAAAATATCACTTTAATTTGTAGCCATTGTATTATTCCCTCTGGTTATTGTACTTAATAATTACAAATATTAAATTATTCCTATAATCTTAATTTGTATATACTATCATCCTGATGATTACCTACTTTTTTTTAGCTTGCTAAATACTCCAGGCAAATGTTACAGTGTTATGAAATTATTATGCATACAATTTGAAAGTACTAGAGATTAATGTTTGAAGATGTATTGCAACAAGCTTATGTAAAGTTGCAAAGTTGTTTGTTTTTTTGTTTTTAGTTTACTACATGAGGAAAAGAAATACACATGAATTTCTGTCATAGTAAGCAGTCTTAGATTTTCTTGATTTTTTAAAAAAGCATCACTGGTACCTAAATACTTGCATGTTCTGAGAAATTTTTTTTTTATTATTTTGAATTTTTCTTGGTTGACAAAGGACTTTGTACATTAATGCTTATTATTTAAGGTATTAGTTGAGTATTTATCCTTTTTTAGTTCTTGTGAAAAGCCTTATTATATTGCAGTTTGAAATTCATTAATATTAATAAAGGCATTTGCAGTTATTCTTTCTTGTTACTAAGACACCAGTACTATAGAAACAGAAGCTAGCCTTTTAGATAATGCTTTCAATCATTTATCTATATATTGGGTAGTATAATTTAAAAAGCTTTGCTCAAAATATTCACTTTTTATATTGTAATTCAAGAATCCTAGATAGTGAAGCTTTATTTTATTTTACACTATACAAAATGTGCAAACCAGTATGCTAAATTTAAATAGAATTGGAACTAAAACAAAAACAAATTGTATTAATAGTAGTGAACCTTATTTGGATGTTAGTATCTCTTGAAAAGGAAATATTGTCTCTCTAAAATAGTTTTGATTTATATTGAGGTTGTCATCTTGCTAATTATTACTTTTAACAATTAGTGAAAAGTTTAAATCTTAATTTCCACCATTGTAAAAAAATAAAAAAAGAATTTGCGAATTAAAGTAATTTGAAATTAGATCAATTAAGCGTTTAATGAAAATTCTACTTCCCTCTCAAGCCTTTTTATATTGTGCCTCTCATTAAATCCACACAATTTTTATTTGTAGACATTCATCTAAATTACTGGTAGTATATTTTTGAGGAAAAGTTGTTACAGGGAATTATTTTTCCCATAACAGAATGATACTGCTAATCTTGTCTCCATAGGAAATACTTAAGACTTTTTATTTAGGATAAGGTCTTTACTTGAGCAATTACTCTGCAATGCAGAACTTCTTGTAGATAGACTTTTTAAGCCTTTTAGTTTATGAAAGTTAAGAATATAGGCTCTGATCAGAAAAACACATTGCTATGGTTGTTTTAAAATCTGGACAAAATGACCTTCTTGCATCCTACTTAAACACTATGGCCCTGGTCTCATAGGATTGCGTATTCAGAGCTCTCCTCTACCCCATTCTACAAATAAGAAAATGAGGTTAAGTGACTGTTATAATGTGGCAGAGGCAGGATTTGGACTGAGATCTTTTGACTCCATATCAAATATTCTTTCCACTGTGCCATGCTGATTTTTAAAAATTATTCAGACTCAAAATTTTTTTTAGTAACTCTAATGAAGTGCTGTTAAATTATCAGCAAAAAAAAAAAAAGTATTGGAGTATCAATAAAGGGGCAAGACATTTGTCCATTTTAGCTTTTAAAATATCACAATGGAGGAATAAGTGAAACTGAAAAATTACTATTTTAATATTATAGCAAGTAGTAAGTTTTGAATAATCTCGGCTGACTGCAAATAGTTTATTAAGAGGTCTGTTGACCCTGATTGATGAAATTGCAATGAAACTTAAGATACTAAGTTGCTAAATAAATTGCTTTCCCATCAATAAATTTTTTTTAGCTCTTTTCAGAATATATGAATAAATCAACATTTGAAAAAAGTTTGCTGGACATAATTTCATTTTGATCTTGTGTTGTCAGAAGGATTCAAATTAATCTAAAACAATTTACTTATAGCTTCTACTCAGATATTATTCACTTTTGGAAGGCTATTTAATGATGATCAAATAAAAGAGTAAAACTTTATCATATGTCATTCAAAAAAGCATCACTGAATAGTGGATAGAACATTGAAATCAGAATCAGAAGAACTGGGTGGGTTCCAATCCACTTCTGAAGTTGGTTGATTTATATATTCTCCCAACCTCTTTCCCCATCTGTATTATGGCAATGAAAATATCTTCCCTGCCCTTCCTGAGAAGTTTTCGTGAAGCATAAAGTACCATATAAATCTAAGTTATTCCAATTATGTTTCCATATGTTTTGTTTTTCCTACTGCAAAAAGTTATATGTCTTAATCTGTACCCTGAGTCTCTGTTAATTAGTGGGAAGCATATTCATTATGATACCTTTATAATGATGGTCAGTAATTGATGAGATTTCCTAAATCTTGAAAAATTGTCTTTACATTTTTGTCATGTATATATTGTGCCCTTTGTTCTCACTTCTGAATCACTTCATACATGTTTTTCCAGGTTTCTATGAAATCATTCCTTCCATCATTTCTAATGTTTCTAATATTCAGTGACATGTAGGTGCCATAGTTTTTTCAGCCATTCCTCATTTGATGAATACATCCTCAGTTTCCAATTCTTTGCAACCATATAAAATTCCCATAAATATTAGTACGTTTTCCTTTCTTTGGTCTCCTTGAGTCATCAACCTAGTGGTGTTATCACTGAGTCAAAAGTTATATGCTTTTCAGAGTGCATAATTCCAATTTCCAGATTAACTGACCTCTCCTTTTCTCCCCTCTTCTCTGTCTTCCTTCATCTCTGTTTTCTCTCTCTTTCTCTCACCTGTCTATTGAATTCAACTGTCTTATATTTTCTACTGCTGTCCATCTCCATATTAGACTCAAAATATCCTAAAACTTGCCACTTAAATCAGCCCTTTTTTCCCTTTAGGAGCCTTATCATTTACTCAGTTACCTGATATTTTAAACTTAGAGCTATTCTTAACTATTCCTTATTTCTTACTAACCCTGTCATATCTAATCAATTGTGAAGTTTTCTCCATTCTACAACCACAGTGTCTATTATGTATTCATTCCCCTTTCTACACTCTCAATCCCCACCCAACTTCAGGACCTCATTATCACTCACCTGGACTATTGTAATAGCCTCATTATTGTTCTTCTGACTTCTAGTACTTTTGTTCTCCAAATGATCATATATGCAATAACCAAAATAGTCTTCCTAATGAGTAAGTCTGATAATAACATTCCCTTATTTTAAAAACCCTTTATTGGCTTCCTATTGGCTCTAAGAAAAAAAAAAAAACTTCTCAGGTAATAAGAGCAACTTCCAACAAGAAAATAGCTTTCTATCCAGTTAGAAAATAGCAATAGCTGGTCTTTATGCTGCACTGTAAGGTTTGCAAAATGCTTTATGAATATTATCTCATATTTTTGTGGGTCACAATAACCTGTGAGATAAGTACTATTATCTTCTCTTCCTTTTTTTTTTTTTTTTAACACTTGGGAAAATTTAGGAGATAGAAGTTAAGTGGCTTATCCAGGATCACACTATAAATATGTGAGACTATACATGAAATCGGGTCTCTGACTACAAGCTCATACTCTTTATCTAGTGCCTTCCCTCTGCTGACTATTTCTTATTTGTCCTAAAGTATATCTTGCTTTGTATGTATTTGTTTCCATATTGTCTCTCCCATTAGGTTGTGAGTTTCTTGAAAGTAGGAACTGTCTTTTGCCACTTTTTTCATACAACGCTTAGAACATAGTAGATGCTTAGTAATGATTGATTGGCTATCCCAGTGGGCCAACTAGCTACTTCTTAAGAAGTTTTGAAGGTCTTCTACAACCTGGCACTTATTTCATGTTGCTCTCTTTTATGTGTTCTACATTCTTGCCAAACTGGAATGCTAGTTTATTGCTAGTGGCAGCGTTATACAGGGAAAAGAGCACTGCATTTGGCATCAGAGGAACTGGCTTCAAATGCTACATCTGTGCCATAGAATCCTGTGGGACTAGTCATTTAACTGGCTAATCATTTAACTTCCCTAGGTATCAGATTACTCATTTGAAAAATGAGGGTATCAAGCTGGCTAGAATACAAGATCCTTTTTAGATCTCAATCTCTATCCCAGTGATCTTGCAAAATTTCATCTCTTACCTCAGAGTATAACAAATGCCTAGAATGTATTTCCATTCCATAGAATCAGCTCAAGTACTACTTTATCTTACAACTTACCCCAGTCATCCAGTTGTAAATGTATTCTCCTCCCTGTCCTGGATCTCTATCTCTATTTCTTTCTCTCTTCCTTCCCCTTCTTTTTCACTTCCCTTTCCCTCCAGTTTATTTTGGATTTTCTTAAGCTGCATTTGCCTAGTAGCAGATAAGCACTTCAAGGCAGAGATTTTCATTTTTTTGTCTTGGTATCTCTAGTACCATATATTGTTTCTTGCATTTAGAATGCCCACTCTTTTGTAGATTTGAAAATTGTTATTAAATGGAAAGAAGTATACATAAATTCTTTGATTTACAAAATAAAAATGTTTAAAAAATTTGAAAATAACTTTGATTCCAGAACGATTCAGAAATTTTCTACTAAAATCAGAATTGTTAACTCATCAGAAACTGAAGTAACAGAAGCATAGATGAATTTAAGTAGTCCTTTTATCCTATCTTTAATTTCTAATATGTAAAAATTTCATAGATTTCTTATAAAAATCATTGTTGGAAAAACAATTTTTCTTTCATTTAAGTATGATCCTGGCTTAAAGAAGGAGCTAAATACAGTTTTGCACTATTTTAAATAAGAATTATATTTGGGGACTTAGCATGCTTGTGAATTGAGTTTAAAAGATAATAAACCTGACATTTGATCTAGGCAGTATTTTCTTGTCTTCCTGAAGACATAATTATATTTTCTGATTGATAGAAATTTGAAACCCATTGTGTTTTGGTTTTAATGTTTATTGAATTTGATTTAATATATATGTGCAACAATTAATGGGGTTATTTATCCCCAGAATTTGATTTGTCCCAGAACCTGTAATCTAGTCCTAAATAATGCTAGCTATTGCATAGATCTATGCACAGTCTGCAGGAGCACCTTCTTAAAAGATTTCCCAACAAATAGAATAGCATTTTTAACAGAACCCTGGGAATAATTAATAAGTACTCTACTTGTCTGATATACATACTTTATGAGATTAAATCCTGGTGCTGACTGGAATAAAAAAACTCACACGTTGAATTAGGTCATCTTCGTGTAGGGGCAAGTTATTCTCCCCTAGATAAACCTTCACTAATTCCATCAGAGGAGAAGGAATGACCTAAATGAATGGTTCTTGGCTTTTAATTAAAGAATTTCAAGTGGACTAATTGCAAGAGGACTAATAAGTCCTCTTGATTATTCCTTAAAATGCAAGAAATCAGGCAAGAAACTAAGCAACTCTTTTTTTTCTTCAAATTCTCGATATTTTTATTAATATGGAGATCAATCAACAGCAGCTCATACCATTATTTAGTAAAGGGAGAATATTTAAGATGATATACAAAAAATATGAAGTTATTTTAAAAATAGGAAGTACATAATAGGCAAGTTAACAATTTTTATAGTATTGATTTAGATTTATAACAGTAATAATTGTGCATTATATGTGTATGATATTTGATATTTTCACATTATATCTCATCTAGGTTCTGGGCTTGCTCTCCTAACCCACACTCTTGACTAAAATTTCAGTTCCTCAGAACCAGGACTATTGCTCCCATTAGAATTCTATGAATATTAGGTATTAGAAGTGTCTTCTCTGCTGCTAGTCCTCTCACACCCAATCTTTTATATTCTCTATATCATCATCCAGTGATCAATTGACCAGTTATAATCTCCTCAGTATCATCTAATAGTGATTAGTGCTTTAATGTCAACCAACGTTTTTCTCAATATCAGCTATCACCAATTTGATTTTGGAAAGGAGTACAACTCAGACCTATCTATACCACCTAAATAAGTAAGTCATGATAGTAGCACAGGTAAAGTCACATCTTTTATTTCTCTGTCTCCAGGTCCTTGGATTTCTGAACCCCTGAAGCTATGTTCTAGAACTTACAAATTTAGGATTACATATCCTCCAGGAGGCTGCCCGTGTGGCTTCATTACAAAATGGTTGAGAGAGATTCTCTGACAGTTTCTCACTGCCATTTGTGGTTTCTAAGGGAGAGGTGAGATAGCTGCCTTCTCCCAAGTCTGATCTAATTCTTCTGCAGGCAGGGGATAGGGCAAAACAATTGTAGAATTTGTGTGTCTATTTTTTAGGTTTGGTGTAAAAGGAGGCTGTGATCAGGGATGTCCTGGTCAACATTTAACAACAGGCTTTCCAAAAAATAACCCAAAAACCCAAACCATGTACATATGACACATTTTTAAGTTTAAGATTTATAACTAACATTTTTACCTCACTTTTTTCAGTCTAGACAATAAAATAAACAAGCCTTAATTTGTAATATTTGATGATTTCTGAGGTACAAATGTATATATTGATATTTAAAAATTGACTCTCATAAGTCAGTTGAACCTCATCTCTAGTATATCTCTAGCTGTGATTCAAAATATCCTGCTCCAACTAAATTGTATAGCCAACATATGTCCACAATGTTCAAGCCTATCGATGTATTCCTAATTGTTGACACTTAAATACACGCCCCTTAAAGAGACAGTGGACACATCTGTCCTCTCCATATTTCTGAATAAAATCTCATCTCCCTATAAATTGAAATAAGTTGTCATCCTGATTATGGAAAACAAGTAGATGGAGGTGAAGCAAAGAGAAGCTAATTCTTAAATTATTTAAAATTTTAATGGTGTCATACTCCTTTATAGCTGCATAATTGCATGTATTTAAAGCACATGATTAGATTTTGCTGATTTAACTTGATTCAGCCTGGTACAATAGGAAAATCATTAATTCTTCTATCAGAAGAACTGGGTTCCAATCCCTCTGATGCTTATTTCCTCTTTTGTTGGGGAAATTGCCCAATCGCCGTTTACTTGGATTTCTTTTCTAAAATGAAGAAATTGAGCCACTAGATCTCTGTGGTCCCTTCACAGTCTAGATCTTTGATCTTATAATCCTTAAAAGTAGGAGAGAATTGGGAGAATTTTGGTACTCCATAGAACCTGATAGCTAGATCCTAAAAGTATTGTTTCCTAAATCCAGTGTCAAGTTCAAATCCTTGTTTCTTTGAGGCATTTTTCATAACCCCTAGAATTATTAGGAACTTTTTGCCCCTTTCTTCAATATATCAGAACCAAGTTGTACACTTCATATTCTAAAGATGGAAACAAGATTTGCCTCACTTCTTCTCAACATTCAGCTTCTTTTTGTACTGACAAGAAATGATCATGTGATGAGCATGAGATCATGAGATCTCTTAGATCCTTTGAACTGTTGATGAGGAGGTTGGGGCCTCTGACTATGGATTTGCGAATTAGGAATTAATAGCATTGTGTCACCAATTTTTAAGCCTGGTTCAACACATTCCAGTCTAATTCCTTTGAAAGCATAACCATAATAAGTTTTTTCTTTATGAAAAAAAAAAAGATTTAATGCTCTAGAATAAATTTTTTTGTGAGAAAAGTTTTAAACATATTCAGGCAACTGAATTTCATTAGCAAGAACTATTTTTTCAAATTAAACATCTTACATCTCACAACACCAAAAATAAGGAAAATTGTACCATTTATTTTTATTCTTTAGGATATTATTTCATGTGTTTAGAAACACTATGTTTTCTCTACTGTTTTAATAATTGAAATGCAATAGAAAAATGTCAACTATATTTTGGAAATAGTAAAATCATAACATTTATCCAAACATGAGGGTTGAAATCACATAAACAACATCTGTTTTGATAGTACAATTTTAAGTGTTTTTTTTTCCCCCTCAGGACATTTATTCAGAGCAGCTGGGGATCAACCGTTTAACCTGTCCACAGTGTCGAGTGCCTTCCCAATGGTCAGCCACCCAGTCTTTGGTCTACATACAGCCAGCTCAGGGCATTCAGAATTTGGTGGTTTGGGGACACTTGGTACCCCTACAGCCTTAGCAGCACATCCCCAACTAGCACCTTTTCCAGGTAAACATCTGTTACAAAGAATATTCAACTAAAGAAGGAACAATTGAAATGTCCTATCCTTGTAGACATTTGATTTATAATTATTTTTATCAAGAAGACAAAGAAAGAATAGATTAACACTTGGTGCACTGTGGGGGGAAGTGTCTATTTTGTGGCAGTAAACAATATGTAGAATATGCCTGATTCCTGTCTTATTATATTCAGGAGCAGGGAACAGACCCCTTCAGTGGCTACTGAAGTGGTTAAAACTATACAAATACATAGTTGTACTAAAAGACTGGGAATAAGCCGAACTGACATATGCTCTTTTTTGTTTGTTTCTCATTTTAAAATACACCATTTAAAAATTATGGATTTTTTTCTACATGCTTTTAGGTGGAAGCTAAAGCCCAATTCTGATAATGTATATATTTCTCTTTGGGGCACTTTCTTATGCTTAGGAAAGAAGATTATTTGCCTCTTGGGTCTATTCTAGCTCTAAAAGTGTCTGATTAGATTTTTTTCTGAGATTGGCTTGATTGAATCTATACATCTCTTCACCTATTTTGCTTGCATCTGTATTTTTCCAAAATGCTTAACAAAATTTCATTGCAGGAATGCAATGTTATCCCAGATTGGAGAGTTGTTATTTCTTTTAATATACTTTTCTTTTTTATCCTTTCAAATCCCAACCATATTATTCTAATGAGCACGTAAACTCCCTGGGCTTTAATTTCCTCATTTACCAAATGAGATTAGACTAGGTGCCCTCTGAGTTTCCTTTCCATTCTTTACCTGTGATCCTATGATTTAATCAAAATTTTACTAGGTATGAGTTGGTTTTTTGTGTGCCCAAGACGGTCTGAATTTATTCTAACTCCTTCAATATTTGTTCCTTCTCACATGGTTGATTTGTAAATTGTCAACTGTTTAATTTTAGGAAAGTAGTACCTCTCTCAAAACAGACATGAAGGACTTGAAATGTGTATTTCCTATTCTTTCATGAATCAGATTTTAGAATTTGAGATTGTTAAAAAAAATCACTTTAGAAAATTAGAATTAGTAAAAGTTAAGATCTGCCAATAAATAACACTACATTTTCCTTATAAGACTTATAAGGAGGTAGTAGTAAAAATACTTAAAATCTTAAATTTGTCATTTGACTGATTAATGGCCCAGTGTTCTTTCTGGGCATTATATCAGCATGTCCAAACTTTACTATTTACTCTGTACTATTAAAATCATAGACTTTTTAGTAGATTTGCCTTGCTTTTATGATTGTAATGAAGTAGTTCTTGAGCATAATTTCAAGAACTTTCCAGAATAGTATCATTTATCATCACTTTTTAGACTGTGTCAAATTAAAAATTTGTAGTAATGATCTAAAATAAAAAAGATAAGACTGATGTAAGAAATTAAGATGTCACATATTCAAAAAAAATTTAATAGATGAGGGAAAACTATAAAAATAAACAAATTTTTAAGAAGTTTAAATGGAAATAATTTTCAAGTGGACTTTTTTCTAATGTGCTACTTTTTAGTGATTTGGTTGCTTTTCTTTGGGGGAGGGATGTAACCCATAGATTTGGGGGAGGAACAACCCCACGTTTCAGTAGGAATTATTTGATTAAATAACTATTTCATTTCTTTGCATGTTAGATTTTATTCTATTCTCAAACTTTGGATTTCAAAAGGTTTTGCTTCATAGTTATAATGGATATACAGCGAATTCTCTGAAATTTTATATTAACTAAATCAGATAAGTTTTTACTACCAAAGTTAATGATGAAATTATCCTGATGCTACCCATGAATATAGTTTCAAATCTATTAGCAATTTAATTCTTGAAATATTTATTACATGCAGTTATTATTAGATTATTTTGTGATAGGTTAAAAGTCCCTTTGCTTCCCACATTTGATATTACATTTTCAATAAAGTGATTGATTTGAATATATTTCATTTTCTGTATAACTAAGGAAAATTTCCACAGATCCATGTAGTGATTTGTTTAACTTGAATGTTAGTATGGGTTAGGTAATGAGGGCTTTGCTACCAGTTAAAACAAATTTTCATTATCAGATTGTATCAGCTTAAATCAAAACATTTTATATATTCCTTTGTTTTTACCTATTTCTTCTTCACATAATACAACATCAACATTTTCATATGCCAAGTTTTCATTATTATTATTCCTTTGACTTTTCTTATTTTGAAATTTCTTGTATCCTACTAGAAATTCCAATTTTGACACAAAATCATGACAGTGGTGTTGGTGGAGATGATGATGATGATGATATATATATAGATAGATAGATAGATATAGATAGAAAGAGAGAGAGGAGAGAGTGAGTGTGGTTTTTAATATTTTGTATTTAAACTAGTCACTAAATGATTTCTGTAAAGTTAATTCTTCCTCATCAGCTGTTTTGAGGCTAATTTTCAATACATAATTCATAGTCTAACATAATTTATTAAAAACAAGCTCTTACAACTGAGAAATTAGAGAAGCAGAAGTAAAAATATTTAATTCAACACTATTTCATAGAGACGGTTAGCTTATAAAATATACTTGCCACATTTGCATCTAAAGAACTCTTAAAGTGACCTTATCCATGAGATGTTGAATCTGGCTAAGCTGAGACACAAGTGCATAGTAATACTACATTTAGAATATTATCTCATTTGCAAAGCATTTTAAAGAAGGCACAACAACAAAAAGGCAAAAGCAGTTAAAAAAATGAGCCTGCAGAGAAATTGTGAGGTTCAGCTGAGCCAGATTATTTTAGGAACTTAATAGTTGAAACAAAAAGAATATCATAAGGAAATTCAGAATGGGAAAGATCCACAACTTTCCGTTCTTTTTAGCAACTTCTTTTCATGGACAACCACAGTTGCCATTTGTATTCTGTGACCTTAGTACTAAGTAAAGAAATATCTCTTAAGAAAACTAAGTCAAAAGACACAAGGAAATTTAGCTAAATAGAAAAAAGGTGGCATGACATTAAAGACTCACAGGGATCAATATTGAGAATAGTTCAAATGAGGGGGAAATGCCAAACTAATAGAGAAGATGATAGACAATGCTTTTACCAAAAATAAAAACTAAACAAAAATAAAATGGAAAAATCAGCAGCAGGTACTTTAAGATTAGACTCAAAATATCCAATTAGAAATTAGTATTCTTAAGAAGTATGTTAATTCAATTTCCAACTTATAAACAAAAAGATTCTATCAATTTAAAAACAATTGGCACCCATTTGTTTACTTTCTCATCTTAAATACATTTAAAACCATTTTACACCACAAGCATCTGTGTTGAAAATATGAAAAAAAAGCAATAGATTTTCTCCCGAGGACCACATCTTTATGGTTATACACCTGACTGAGAAATAGAACAAAAATAAAACTTCTCTATATTGTTGATTTTGAAAAAGCTTTTAACTCGGACAAAATGCAGCCCTGAAAGTTCTCTTAAAACAAAGTATACCACATATGTATGTTAAAATACAAGATCCTTTGATAAATAAAACTAAAAAAATATATATTCAGTGAGCCTTTGAATATTGATATTAAATTGAGATGTAAAACTGACATGTGCTCACCTAAATGGGTCTACTGTGTCACAGATGTTCTCTGTTGAATCTAAACAAAAAAAAAAAAAAAAAAAAAAAAAAAGATTACTTATTGACTGCAAGCATCTCCAAGTGCTCCTATTCTCTGATAATGGTTTTGATTGCTTAGTACTCCAGAACACTACAAAGCTACCTTACTGAAATACACAGCAATGCAAGAGATGTTTTATCATCCTCAATAGAGAATAAAAGTATATTTAAAATACATATTGCCTACATTGTGTCAAGAAATCAGATGGGCAATGTCTGTCTACCTATTCACCTATTTACATATCATTGACAGGCACTGCAGTTGAATAATGAACTGTGTTCACAATTGAGTAGGAAGAGGAGAGCTGGATGAATCACATATGGGAAATTGTGCCTTGTTTCCATTGATCCCAAATGGTGCATCACTGTAAAAGCCTCTCTATTTAACATCAGTAATTTTCATAATGTAAATGATTAAAATTCATCAAATACTACAATCTGAGAAGGATCAAAATTATAAGTAATCCAAGAAACAATGCAAAGATAAATGATGGGCATAACTATATGAATATTGTCATTAATGGATATGTACAAATGAGCTGACAGACTGAAGAGATTCATGTAGAAGAAATAACAGACCTATGTAGCCAGAGTACTACTATTTTGGATTTGGAGATTCAGTTGCCACCTGTTGGCCATGGGAAAATTGTGTAATGTCTTTAGCCCTCATTTTCTTCCATTTAAATTATACATAATAATATAATATAATTTTCCATTGTATTATGTGGTTGGATTAGATGTCTTTCGAGGATGCTTCCAGCTCTAAAATCATCTTATTTTTTTATTTTTGCTAATCCCTGATGATATATCTGAGGCATTATCTAGGGGGAGGGGGTGGAGGAAAGGAGGGGAAAAATCGGAACAGAAGCGAGTGCAAGGGATAATGTTGTAAAAAAATTACCCTGGCATGGATTCTGTCAATATAAAGTTATTATAAAATAAAATAAAAAGGTTAAAAAAAAGATATATCTGAGGCATTTTATATAAAACCTCTATGAAAGGTTTATGGAAAAAGAATCGCAAAGAATACAAATGTGTAAGGGGCTTGAAATTTTCATTAATGAAGAAAGTAATTGCAATGATTAATAATAATTTTGGTTTCCATGTCTATATACTGCTGATTATATATTAATGTCATTTGAAGAGACATTTTTTCTATAATGGGGGAGAATTGTACTCAATTCAGCCTTATTTAAAAAGTCCTCTTAAAGTGGTGATTGAAATTAATAGATTATCTTTTATAAGTTTTCTGGTTCTTAAAATTAAAAAACACAGGTAAACTTTGGCTTCTTTTCATATATTCATAGAGATACTCTATGCCTAGAATTTTGGACAAAAATCCTTGGTAGAACATGTATTATATTTCATCAATATTTTTTTAATGTTGTTATATCCTTCAACAATTTCCATAGCTTACTAATAATGGAGAGATCACTATTTTGCTTCCAGTATTAGGTTTTGATTTTGTTTTGATAGATTATCCAAATAAGAAGAAAATATATTTTCAAGAATATTTTGGACAGAGATTTTTTTTATCACAGAAAAATAGAATTTCAGGGTTCTGATACTTGAAAAACAGTCCCTACCATGACAAATGAATAGTTATTTAGTCTTTAAAGACATGAAAGATCTTTAATAAGAGGGGGACTCATTGAGAGACATCCCAATTTTGCTTTTACATAATCTTTATCATTAGGAAGTTTTTCCTTGCATCAAGTCTTAATTTATATGTATTTGGACTTCTTTTCATTATGGCTATGTTTGTCTTCTATATAGATGAACAAAATAAGTTTATATATGTCTTTCATCTGATATTCTTTTAAATACTCAAAGATATTTATCCTATTCCTTATAATTTCTTCTTTGGGCTAAATTTAAGCCATTCCTTTTGCCAACCTATACATAGATGGATGCCATGATGGTTGCCCTTCTCTCAATTTTCTTTTACTTAGCATTATTCTCCCTAAATGTTGATATCCAGGACTGAACCTAAAATTCCAAAAGCAACCTGAACAGAGATGAGTATTGTGGGATGGTAGTCCCAGTTCCTGTTTCCTCGAAGGGAGGGCTCCTTTATCTCCATCCAGGATTATATTAACTATTTTTCATTGCCCTAGAGATAACACTCAATGGATCTAAAGTCCATTTAAACCTCAAATCTTGTTCAAACTACAACCCAGCTATACTTAATCTGTTTTTGGCTTGTGATAGTAATTTGTTTAAATCCAAATATTAGATTATACTATTAAATTTCATTTTATTAGATTTAGCTTTGATATTAGTCTGTCAGGATGTTTTTGGGTACTGTTATACAGTGTATAAGCTTTCCTTACATCTTTGTGTCACCTGAAAATTTGATAAGAATGCCATCTTTCCTTCAGTCACTGATAAAAATATTAAGCATCCTAGAGGCAAGAACAGATTCATAGGACATCCTTCCAATTTGACTTTGAGCCATTTATGACTAATCTTTGATTCTGGTCAGTTCTGAATCCATCTAACTGTGTTGCTTTCTAGGCCTTATTTTTTCAAGAAGAGCAGCTTTGCTAAAAATTCAGCTAGATATTCAGTATCTATAGTTACTGTTAATCAGTTTAATAACCTTGCCCAAAAACAGTAAAGTGCCCACATCAGCAACAATCTTTCAAAAAAGGAAGTTTAAATTACTATGACATGACTTTTCATGTTGATGCTTTGTGGTCACAATTTTCTTAATTCACCAATCATTTCACTAATCATACATTTTTATAACTTTTTTTTACAGGAATTGAAGTCAGGCTCACTGGCCTTCACAAATTTCATTTTCTTCCTTTGTGTTTTGAAAATCAAGACGGCATTTATCCTTCTTATATATTATATATTACTATATTACCTATATATTACTTTTATCTCCATCATCTGTCAAATATCTTTGACAATGGCTTAGTAATCACATTGAACAATTCTATCAGTGAGCAAATATGTAATTGATAGAGGCCAAAGGATTTGAATTCATCAAGCTCAGGAAGATCTCTTTTGGATAGCTGATTTCAAATAGCTATTTTTCTTTTATCTTTCAAAGAAAATTCTCCTTAGCATAGAAAACAGAAATAAAACACCAGGAACTTAACTGCCATCAATTATTGTCCCTGTACATACCTCGAAGAACAATTCCATCATTTCTTTTTAATAGTCTTCTTTTTCTCATAATGACTTTAAAAAAACTTTTTTTGTTAGCATTTACTTTTCTTGCTAGCTTCAGCTAATTCTGAGCTTTTTTAGCATTCCAATACCTTTCTTAACATTACCTTACTTTGTTTCTGTACACAG
The DNA here is from genome assembly GCF_016432865.1 of Antechinus flavipes. Classification (NCBI taxonomy): domain Eukaryota; kingdom Metazoa; phylum Chordata; class Mammalia; order Dasyuromorphia; family Dasyuridae; genus Antechinus; species Antechinus flavipes. The sequence goes on from NC_067400.1 coordinate 435,002,580, forward strand.
TTCTGTTACTTGTTCTTTCATCTCCTGTATAAGTTATTAAAACATCTGTTGTTCGGGGAGTTTTCTGTGCATATTGATCTTTTGATAAAACTCCTGTTTTTCTTCATTAGTAGCATTTTTCTTTAAAGAGTCTTGAGCTGTGAAACTACCTTAGTCATCATTCCAAAAATAAACATTTTTTAAAAAGTCTTTTGTCCAAAAATTTTGCAAATCTCTTAAGAGGAGCTATTAAATTCTAGCTGTTGAGCTATTGATATCAACATTTTAGTTTTATAGACAGTAATTGTTTTCTAATCTCTGTTAGGAGATGTAGGAGAAAATCCAAAGTTTTCTTATTAGCTTTTAAGGAGAGATTCACTTTTAAGGTGGCATTAAAATTATGTAATATAAGAAAAATTTCCTTGATCAGTGCCATTCCTTTGCAATTATATTAAAAGACTTCTTTGGGCTGTGTGGGTGGGAACAGATGTTGTACATGTATAAACAAGTATATAATGTATATATATTAAATTTTAAAATGTTTGCATTCTGAAGTGATTTCAGGAATTTATATGAATATTATTTATAACATTGGAACTATTGTAGTTTAGGTTCACATTGTACATAACTTGGAGGACTTCTTTATGTTTGATATGAATCTAACCATAAATGCTGGAGTAAAAAACTACAGTAACAAATATTTTAATCATATTATTTGAAAAATCATTATAGAATAGAATAATTACTAAACATTTTAGGTTCTCCATGTTGTTTCTAAAACTCCAAACACTACTCTTTAAAATTTCATTCTGTGAGAAACTACTGATGTTTGATAACCTGTTGTCTAAAGTTAGAAGAAATCAAAAGCACAAGCTGTAATCTGTATAATCAACTAGTATGTCTTTTGTTCCATTTGTTTTCTTTTCCAGTTTGTAAATCTGTCAGAACTAAAAGAGGCAGAGCTCAATATGATCATTTTATTTTGAAAATATACTCGATTTTTTTTTAATATTATTCTGGTGTGATTTTAATTGCAGAGATAATACACATGTTTGTTTATTTGAGGTGCAGAATGGTGGCGAACAGCAGATGTACATGCTCGATCAGGGGCAACCTTCTTCTCACCACTCCTGGGGATTCCACCACTGTTTGCTTCTTCAGCTCAGAATCATGATTCATCTTCATTCCATTCAAGGAATACAGGAAAAAATAATCGAGGTGGTCTGGAAAAAGGTAATAATACAAAAATATTAAAAGAATAATTTCCTGTGATAGCAATTTTCAGTGATGTGTATGAATTTTATGCTCAAGCATTGTCATATGTGTAAGGTGTGTTCTGGTACACAAATTTAATGTATGATATTTAGTTCTAAAATAGGAATTTTATCTTGTATATGAGTATTTTGCTTAAGTTTAGTTGAAGTTTAATTCCTTTGCTTTGATGAATAAAAGTAATGTCTTTTATGATTGAGTATTCAACAATGTTTGCTTAAAAAAAAAAAAAAGAAAATTCCTTGGGCCTAATGAAAGTCTAATGAAATACAATTCACCTTGCTAGGGTATTAAATAATTATTATCCATGTTAGTTCTGATATAATTAAAATTCACTAGAGCTAGACCTGGGATGAGGAGGGCAGGGGAGGGAAAGGGGGCAGCGAGGAGTGGGGGAAGGAACTCAACAAGCTTAAGAAAGTACTTTTGGGGGGGTAGATAAACACAATGGATAGATCCCTGAAATCAGGAGGGTCCAAGTTCAAATCTAGCCTCAGACACTTAATCCTGACTAGCTGTATCACCCTTAGCAAGTCACTTGACCCCAATTGCCTTAGGGGAAGAAAAGACTCTCTTTTTTTTAAATCAACTTTTAAATGCATTTTGTGTGCCAGAAAATTATTTTCTTCATCCATGTAAATATTTATTTACAAGTCATGAACAACTTTTAAGTGGATAGAGAGCTAACCCCAGAAAAACCTGAGTTTAAGTTCTGATTCTGACACATACTGAATTTGTGTCTTTGAGAAAATCCCTCGGCAACTTTCCTAATATTATAAATTACAGAGCTGGTGCATTTGATAGAGGGAGTTTTCTCAATGAAATCACAGATGTGGGTCAAAAAAGGGTAGTCATACATGCGACAGCAGAAATTCCCTTCATTAGTTTTCAAACCTTGATTAAGGCTAACAAAGTCCTTCTATCAGTGCTTGTCACTTTTATTAACAACATGGCATCTCAGAGGACTGTCCATTACCTTTTGATATTTCAGAAATTATTAATTTTTCATGGAGGTTTTCTTGAGGTTTAAAAATGGTTTTTGAAAATTTTTTCTTCTCTAGAAATAGTAAATTATTTCATAGCCTAACTTCTTTTAAAAAGGTAAAGTATTTGTGTAATTTTTTTTTGAGATACTTTTTTTTTTCCAGGTGTAAATGGGTCAGTAAATGGCAATAGTCCATCGCCTGTGTCTGGCATCAGTACATCTGTCTTAGCCGCTACTGCTTCAAGTTCCACTGGACAAACAAAAGCAATGACTCCAGGAGGAAGTCGCAAATGTAATCAAGATCAAACAAAAAATCAGCTTTTGGATGCCAGAGCTGACAAAATCAAAGATAAGGTAAATTACAACCTGAAAAAATCAAGACGTGGTTAGATACAAGGCATGAGTAGATAAAACAAAGTTAGCTTTGTTATTAAATGCTGAATTGTTTTACGCTTTTTATCATGTGATAGTAATACTCTGTTATATCACAAAGGTAAATGATTTTGTGGATCTGAATTAAAGAATGAGCTGTGTCAGCTCTATCCAAATATAGCATTGTACTAGGAATGATGCAGTGAGAGGATACCAACTCACCTTAGTCATGTGACATTAGACAGGAGATGTTACAATTTTTTGATCTCTGAAAACCTGTCTCCTTTTAAGTGCTTTGAATTGAATTACCTCTACCTGGCTCTGTCTACTGCATTTCATACTTACTAGGTCATTGTCTTCATCAAAAAGCTTCTACAAAGGTCTATTCTATAAAAACTCTGCCATAGACATCTAAATCCCACCCTTAAAAATCGAAGACAAACACACAAATATATATATATACTTATGTATACACACACATACACACACACACACACACACAAATATAAAATCAACAAACTGTAGAATAGACTATTACAGCAGTAATCAAATAGGTAGGTATTTTATTTATGCTTGAAATACATATTTTTGCTAATGTTTAGTCGTTTTCAGTTATGCCCAACTCTTCATGACTCTATTTGAAGTTTTCTTGGCAAAAATGCTAGGATGATTTGCTATTTCTTTCTCCAGCTCATTTTACAGATGAGAAAGCTGAGGTAAACAAGGTTAAGTGACTTGCCCAGAGTCACACAGTAAGTGTCTGAGAACAGATTTGAACTGGGGGAAATCCAGGCCCAGCACTCTCCTGCACCACTTAGGTTCCCTAATATATTTGCAGAGAGCATTTATGTAATATGTAACATGTACTATTTAGAACAGCTATATGGCATAGTATTTATTACTTTCTAACGACTCACAAATCATACTTTTAATAGTATGTTCTGGAATTTTGACAAGCATCAAAATTGGTATCATAGGCTTATAAATTTACAGATTGTATCCAATTCCTTTTTATAAAATTCTCCCTTTCCAGTCAGAAGACCATTTTCCCTCTTTACACGATCTTTTTTTTTTTTTAATTAAGGCTTTTTATTTTCAAAACATATGCATCGATAATTTTCAACATTCACCCTTGCAAAAATTTGTATTCCAAATTTTTTCCCCTCCCTTTCTCTCCTCCCCTTCCCCCAATAGTAAATAATCCAATATGTGTTAAACATGTTTATACAATCTTTTGAAGATCCCTCTGCAATTGTTGCCTGTCAATTCTTTCAGGTAGCCTGGGATGTAATTCATTTGGACCCAGTAACTAGGTAGTGTCTTGCATTCTCCTTATTTTTTCTTGGATTTCTACTTCATTTTATCCATTTTCCCTCTATGTTTCCAGTCCAATAATCATTTTTCTTGGCAGGAAATATTGAAACAAAATATAAAAGTAGCCTTTCCTCCTTTCTGTCATAAATGCATTGTCTGCATCCCATTCCAGCATAAAGCAGTGGTCATATTTATTTTTTGCTCTGTTTGCACTGAACAGAATTTTCAAATGGTCTTTTATGCTGTTGTTATTGTTGGTATTCATCACCAGTCAGCACCCTTTAATATTCAATATTGTTCATTCCGCCTCTTTTTTTCCTCCTTAAAGTTTGTGTTACACACACACACACACGCACGCACGCACAGACATGTGTTCCTTTTACAGTCAAATGATACAAATTAATACCTATTTATTCATTTCCTTCTTACTATCTCTTTCCCTTCTATCTTGGGTCCCCCACCATTATTTCAGTAATCTTCCTTGTGTCATTTTTGTTCCAAAAACATTAGAGCTCTGTATTTCTTGCTAAGTAAATTTCTGATTTATTTTTCTGGTATTCAGGACTTCCACAGTCTGATCCCAACAAGTCTTTTGCAACCTTTTTGTGTTTCCCTCTTCTGTTTGTTCCATACTCTAGCAAATCCGGTCAATTCTCCATCGCAGAGAATGCTCTGCACTTTTTCATATTTATGCTTTTATTCATGCTATACTTTGCCTAGAATATTTTTTCCTCTCCCTCTTTCTTACTCATCTTCTATTTCAAATTCCATCCATTGCAGGAAGTCTCCTCTCCTATGTCCTTGTTTGAAATGGCTAATTCTTAACTCTTACACCTAATAATATTTTGTTTTATATCTCTTTAATTCAATTTATCACACAATATACTATATATTATGTAGTTATTTGCATGTGCATTATCTCTCTTACAAAGCAAGTTCTCTGAGGATGTCTCAATCAAACTTTTCATCAATTTTAATGCTTGTACAGTACAATTTCTTCTCCATTATTTATACTCTTTCTACTTATAGAAATCTTGTATTTTCACCACTCTATCTTCCTTGCTTTCTTTGTCTTTATTTACTCATGGATCACTTTATTCTGTTTTATTCTGTCTCTTTAAAATTCTTCTCCTTCGTCTTTTCTTATTGTACCATTACCTCACAAAAATCTGTTGCTCATTCTCCTTTTAGGGGAAGCTCAGCAGATGAGAAGCACCCTCTGTATCCTTAATCCTCTTTTTAAAATTGATAAATGGATCTCTTCATGGTTTTAGTAGTCCCACTTGGCAGTCTCAATAACCCATGATTGATTTGAGCTGCAAGGTAGAAACTTTTTCTTTGTATACGAAATATTGGGATTGTTTATGTATTACCCTATAATACTGTCCTTCCTTCAGTCTCTGACTACTGTTTCAGTTGTACCAGTACTTGTACCAGTTGTACCAATATTCATACCAATGCTGATATCCTCAGCTCTTTGTAATTTTCAGCCAGTTATATGGTATTGCTTGGACTATTGGTGCTATCATTCTTTCATCAGTGGCTAAATATTCATACTACATATAGAAATTACTTTTGTAAATATGTTCTGAGTGGCACAGTAGATAGATGGCCAGGTCTAGAGTCAGGAAGACTATATTCCTGAATTCAAATCTAGCCTAAGACATTTAAGAGCTATGTAATCCTGAGCAAATCAATTAACCCTTTGCCTCAGTTTCCTCATGTTTAAAATGGAAAAGGAAATGGCAACTCAATCCAGTATCTTTGTCAAGAAAACCCCAAATGGAGTCATGAAGAATCAGACATAATTGAAATAATGATTTTGTTTATTGTCAAAAGGTATTGTAGAAACTTCTCCTGAGTAATTATTTGACTGAGTCTGGTTTTGTTGTTCTATTTCCTAGAGATTTCTTTTTCTTTACACATTTATTTTACATTGTTATTTTACCAATTCTGCTTTTCAAATTTTTCTATTTTTAAATGATCAGAACACAAAAAATGAAAAAAAGATGGGGCTTTTATTTACTGAGTTTAAATGCTCAAGATGATTACTAGCAATCCCTCATATTTCATCACCAAGAAGAATGGCGCAGGTTTTGTTATTCCTTATATTAAAACTACCCAGAATTCCTTTTTATCCAGTAGTATCTCATCTGTTGAATTCTGTATTCTCACTTCCTTTTTTTGTATTTTCTTTATGATTCTCTTATTACCTTCTTGCTTTTTACTTTTTCTTTTGTGTGTTGTCTTTTACATTATAAACTTTTTGAAGACAAGAACTGTCTCTGTTTCTTACTGTTATATCCAAAGCTTAGTACAGTTCATGGTTTAGCACTTAATGTTTATTGAATTGAAATGGAACATTAAGTTGTTCTGAGTTAGAAAGGTTTCAAGTAGAATTCTGTTGACAGACTATCTTTGGGGGGTAAGACCAAACCTAAGAAATAGAGAAACTCATGACCCGCTGGTTAAAAGGCAATTTATCAATTTTTTGTTTGTGGCAAGCCATGAAATCTGGGGTGGGGGGGAGGAGGGAGAGGAGTGCTCTCAGGTTTATGGATCTCTTCTTCTGCTTTTGCCTGGATGTGGTAGAAGAGGAGAAGAAGACAACAGGTATTAAGGATTACATAGTTTTAGAGCATCTAAAAACATTAGTCTAGTTGTTGGTATTCACAATGTGAAATGTTTGTTCAATGATGAATGAGTCCGAGAAACTTAAATCAGTACTGATATTCCCAACCTAAATGAAATGGAAATTTGCAACTAAATTGCTACACATAATTTAAAGTAGTAGTTCTTAAACAGAGTATTTGTGTTAGTAAATAGGAGAGCTCACAAGTTCTCCTCAGAAAAGCAAATAAAGCAGTTGGCAGAATTGATTTCTTTATTTCCCACAATGCTACAAGAAACATTATTTTAATCAGTTAACCAACATGCAAACAACTATGTACAAATAAGATATATACAGGATAAATGCTAGCTATAAATTAGAGATAATCACCCAGGGAAAGTATTTAAGGGGAATAGAAAAGGATTCTTGTAGAAGGTGGGATTTTCACTGAACTTTGAAGAAAGCCAGGGAAGCCGGGAAGTGGAGACAAAGGAAAGAATTCAAGGAATGCAGGTCATTCAGTAAAAAGCATGTTATTGGGAGACTAGGGTACCACTTGGACTGCATGATAAAATTATTTTAATAATAATAAAGAAACAAAATAATAACATATGTATTCTTTGGAAGTTATAGAACATATTGGCAGGATAAGTGTTATTTCTTATTTTAAGATGAGATACTAAATAGAGAAATGAATGAAGTTGACATTTTCAGGGTGATCTGACCATGTGGTTGCAGCTTAAACTCATGATTTCTGACTTCTCTTGTTTTTTTTTTTTCTTTATGTACTTCCTAGAAATAATGTTTCTTACATTGAGATATCTTACTGTTTAAATATTGTTTTACCTCTGTTACCAAATCTGTAATTTTAATTAGAGCATTTACAATTCTCATAAAATTTTTATAATTTAAACCATTGCATTTGAATAGTTAAAAAAAAATCAGCACTAAATTGGAGACTGAGAAAAATTTTAAAACAAAATTATTTCATTAAAATGTAAATCCAGGTCCTATTAGTTTGCTGTTTCTCTTTTGCTATTTGTGTGTCCCCCTGTGTGCACACATGAGAACATGTATGTGTGTTATGTATGTGTATTGTGTGTATATGTGTCTATATTTGTGTGTATCAGTATCTTACAAAGGTGAGGGGAAGCAAGTTAATCTGTACTTCTCTGCATATATGACATACTATTAAGCACATAATAAATACTTTTCAGTGATAATAATAATGTTTGTAATGGATGCTGAATCTCTGCAATATGCATGATAATTAGTTTCTTAAAAGCCATGGCAGAGTTGGTAACCATATAAATTCAGGAATTCTTTCTATGTACTATGCTATTAGATAACCGTTATTTGTTGGAGTTCAAATGTGGGGTTCTTGTTCTTCTATAAAATATTATAAAAGTTCTCTCTGGGTGCCTTCCCTGGAATCAGGATTTTGTCGGTCCCTGTTCGGGCGCCAAAATGCGGTGAGCTTTTTCTTCTCAAAACGCAGCCAGGTGATCAAAGTTCAGATCTTTTATTATCTCTAGTATAGCCCGGTTAGCTTAGAGACCTATCTCTCTGCTTGGTTCCAAGAGCTCTCTCCAAATGTCTTTAAATCCAAAGGTCTGGTCCTTCAGCCTCTGCCTCTGCTTTCTTCAGCCTCCCCAGCTCCAGTCTTCATGTCATTCCGGTGAAATCTCGACTTGTAGCGTCTTCCTCTCTAGAACTCTCCGACTGGCCCATTGGCCTATTTATGCTCCTTCCAGAGAGAGGGATTATGGGTAGTTCTACTTAGTACCTTGTTTCAGGTTCTGCCCAAAACATCTTCTTGTAAGATTAGATCAACTCTAATTAGTTAGCAGTTCCAACAGTTATTGGATACAAAACAATGTCTTACAATATCTGAGTTCCAAACCCCAATGGGTACAAAAAAGTTTGTCAAGGGAGTAAAAGAACATCATGATTTAGTTTTGGGGACTTTTCTAAGCAATGGAATTTTTTAAGAAAATTTTCCTATGTTCTTGGAGAAGCATATCCCATTCTTACTAAATATGCTCACGAGGCTTTAAGCTAACAAGGCTTTAAGTCCATTTGTAATTAATAACTTTGGGGATCAGAATGCTCATCTCTATTCTCAATCAAAACAAAAGCAAAAAATAAATTGGGAGATAAAATATGAAAGATGGGTATCTCATAGTAAAAGTAGAATTTTTGGTTGATAAGAAACAGAACCTTGGGATATTTATTTGAAATATGTTCTGATATACATTGTACAATTTTATGTTACTACAATATGTAATATTTTCTTTATGAAAAATAAATAGTCTCACCTAGAGACTTGGACAGACATGGCATTTTGTCCCAGTTTCTATACACTGGCCAAATAGGAAAGGAATGTATAGTAAGATAATGTGAAGCTTTAGCATCTCAAGGATAGGGGAGGGAGGGAAGAATAGAATCTGAAATTCAAAACTTTAAGGGACAGCTAGGTGGAGCAGTGAATAGAGCACCAACCCTGAAGTCAGGAGGATCTAAGTTCAAGTCTGGTCTCGGATACTTAACACTTCCTAGCTGTATGACCCTAAGTCACTTAACCCCAATTGCCTCAACCAAAAAAAAAGAAAAGAAAAGAAAAATAATTAGCATCCTTATTTTTTTATGTGTGCATGCATGATCAGCTATATCCTTTCATAAAGCATGTGGGAATTAAACACATTTGATGACAATTGTTCTAGAAGACTGGAGCATTTCCCTAATTTTAGCAGTCCTAATAGCTCCAGTTGTCCAAACAATTGTTAAACAATTGCTATCTTTTGCACAGAAGAGGGAATAGAATTAAATATATAGTTTCAACACATTCCAAACACAAATACAGTAAGAAAGCTAAAATTTAAATATATTTTAAAATGTTCACTTGTAAACGTCATATCAAATAATATACAACTTCATTTTTTTTGTTCCACAAACATGATAACATGGTAAAAACCTAGAAATTTGTCATTCATAAGGCTTTTTTAATAGCTTTTTATTTTCAAAGTACATGCAAAGATAATTTTCAACATTTACCCTTGAAAACCTTATGTTCCAAATTTTTCTCCCTCCCTCCCCTCCACCCCTTTCCTAGACTTCAAGTAATCCAATATATGTTAAACTTGTGCAGTTGTTCTATACAGATTTCTACATTTATCATGCTGCACAAGAAAAATCAAAAAGGGGAAAAATGAAAAAGAAAAGAAAAAGCAAGCAAACAATAAAAAGAAAAGTGAAAATAACATGTTGTGATCCATCGTCAATGACTCCATCACTGATAATGTTCTTTTCTAATATCCTATATGGGCTAGCTCAAGCTAGATTGAGGGCTTGCCAGTAGATAAGTTTATTTGAATCATTTTGTTAAAATAATTATATTCTTTCTTTCATTTTAAGAATGAAACAGCATTTGAGAGCATATTTATGCATTAAAAATTGGATTATTTTATGAAAAAAAAGTCTTGATCAAATGTTTGTCTTTTCTCAGAAACCAAGAAAGAAAGCCATGGAAAGTTCAAGCAACAGTGACAGTGACTCAGGCACATCATCCGACACCTCAAGTGAAGGTATCAGTAGCAGTGATTCAGATGATTTAGAGGAAGATGAAGAGGAAGAAGAAGACCAAACTGTTGAAGAAAGTGAAGATGATGATTCTGATTCAGAAAGTGAAGCACAACATAAAAATAAAACCAAGGTATAAGCACCATAACTTAATATGGGCACTTTTCATTTTAAATTAACAGATTTATGTTGAGTGTGAACTAATCATACAAATGATGTTTTTAAAATAAAATTTCCTTCATTTTTTACTATTTACTACATAGGAAAAGGAAGCATATAATAATGAATATAACTCCAGTCTAAGAGTCAAGAGGATCTGGGTGAAAGAGTGTAAAGTTCTGCTTCTTATATCTGTTACTGTGTGACTATGGGCAAGTCACTTAACTTCTCAATGACACTGGACAATTCTCTGAGATTATAGGTTAACTTGCAAAGTGCTGATTCGTTTAGGAAAGGCAAGGTTTCTGTGGGGAGTCGATTACAGATAAAGATACAAGATTTTATTTCTCCCTCCTCCCAATCCAGAATATTTTCTTTATTCCTAGGAGCTGTAGTTTTTTCAAGTAGAAAAAAAAATAGGAGATTGAGTAGAAAACAGGAAGAGAATTATGGACTTTTTTGTGAAATATTTTTATAGCTTTGATCATTAGAAACTTATAAAATTCTTTCTATTTTCTTATATTCTACATGATTATTTTATAGTCTTTGTTCTATAAATTTTAAGAAATATATTTTTTTTGTTGCAGGTGCTATTGCATGGTATCATGGACCTGAAACCAGATGGACAAAAAGCAACTGAAAAGTCCCAAGAAAAAAGAATACACCAGCCAATACCTCTTGTGTCTGAATCTCAGACTCACTCATCATTCCAATCCCAGCAGAAGCAACCTCAGGTTTTGTCACAGCAGCTTCCCTTTATTTTCCAAAGCTCTCAGGCAAAGGAGGAATCTGTGAACAAACACACCAGTGTAATACAGTCTACGGGATTGGTGTCCAATGTGAAACCTTTGTCTTTGGTCAATCAAGCCAAAAAGGAAACTTACATGAAACTCGTAGTTCCTTCTCCTGATATACCCAAAGCAGGGAATAAAAATACCTCTGAAGAATCTAGCCCTTTGACCAGTGAATTGAGATCCAAACGGGTAAGCAGAAATTACTGGATTATGGTTTGAAACTGAAATTGTAGCTGATGAAATGTTGTTGGAACTATTTAATGTGTAATTATCATTCAATTATTTGAATTTTATCTCATAGACTTTCAGGATAATTTTTTTTTTGTAGATTGAAGAAAATTTTTTTAAAACTTAAAAAATTTTAGATATAAGGAAAAATCAAAAAAGTTTTTTTTTTTTTTTTTGGATGAGGCAGTTGGGGTTAAGTGACTTGCCCAGTGTCACACAGCTAGGAAGTGTTAAGTGTCTGAGATCTGATTTAAACTCGGGTCTTTCTGACTTCAGAACTGGTGCTCTATCCACTGCACCACCTAGCTGCCCCCAAAAAGTTTTATGACAAATCATAAACCTTTGATTTAAGGAAACATTTAAAAACTATTTTATTGCCTCTTTATGCAGCATATAAAAAGAAACTTGATATAGATCTTGTACTAGGGATATATTAAATAAAGACAATACAGACAAAAATGTTCAGGTAAACCATTGTATTCTGAAACTCAGCAAAAGACACCTTAAGGTTCATTATTAGAAATTAAACTCAGCAATGTGAAGGAATTAATGCAATAGGAATTCTTATATAGGAGATGAATAGTAGCAGTCCTTAACCATTTAATTCAATCTCCATTAATTATTTGAGTCTCTATTTCTTCAAGACATGATAGTAGATACTGTGAGGGATTCAAAGTCCATCTTTCTGACACAAATTAGTTTATGATATAATAATAAAATGAACAGAATTTTTTTCAGATAAGTTTCAGTCCAAAGTAAAATTCTGAGTTAGGAAAACAGTGGCTTATAATTTCACTCAATCTATTGCCATGCATGTTCTTAATGGTTTTTTGCTTAATCCTCACAGCTTCATGTGGAAATAGGCTTGTAAATTAGTAACAAAATTAGACAAGAGACTCTGCTTTTGCCTCTTACTACTACTACTTTATTGTGTAAAGGTTCATTGCAAAATCATTCCCACTGTGCCAACCTAAGTCAGGAGCCTGGGCATGATATATAACTGACTAGAGTATCACGACATTTTGGTTATGTTACTCATTGTTTTCCATATCAAAGCTATCTTCATCTTTGCAGGAAGAATTTAACTTAGGAAATTCAAGCTCTTCTTTAAATCTAAAATGTATTAATAATCCCATTTGGGAATTAGATTTTTCATACACTCTTTTGATGATGGTTTAATGAAATTTAATTTGTTTTACTTGTACCAGAGAGATCCTCTAGAGCTAACAGTGTTCCCACCCACCCCCCCCCCCCTATTTACAGAAATAAATTGCATGGTACAGATATAATTACTTATTCCCAATATCCTTCCAAGTTCACAGAAAATTTTTTTTATTAAGGTACATTTTTGAGTAGGTAAAATGACACATGCTTCTATTTAATCCAATTATCTTAAATTTCTCTTTTAAGCACATTTGACCTTCTTGCTTCCAACATGTCACAAATATTTATTGATTGTCAGTTAAAAGGAAGATTAGGTAAGATCTTTGGTTGAATCGAAAAATGAATGGGACTTAGTTTCTTCCCTGAGAAAATTTTCTCTCTAATAAAGAAGATAATAGATCAGTTATTACAGTTAATTACTCGAAGTATGGGGTAAGTTACAAATAAGAGGAGGAATACTATGAGGAAAGAGGCATATGAGTTCAGATAAGGAAGATGGTCCTTCTCTTTTGAATTATCAGAAAAGGTTTCATGGAAGATGACATTTTAATTATGCCTTGAAGAATGGGTGATATTTCAAATGATAGAAGATTCACAACCATAGACATTCTAGAAGAAATGCCTGGAGAACAGAAAGTGATTACATTTTGTTGAAATAGAAAGTATAGATATGGAAGGGATAGTTTGGAGCTAGATGTTAAAAGGGTCTTGAATTTCACTATAAAGAATAGATTTTTCTATCGTGGACATGACATGGTTAAAGCAAGTCTGTAAAAGGATTAATCTGGCAAGTGAAAAGTATCAGAGGGACTTAATTGCTAATATTTATTGACTGTGACCACAAATAACCATTAAGTCTCCATAGTCCTCAGTTTCTTATGTGAAATAGAGATAATACCTGAAATATTTACCTCACAGGATTGTCATGAGGTTCAAATGAGGTAGCTAGCATTTAACATAACTATAACATAGTTCTTGAAGGTTTGCAAAGCAATGTACCAACATCATCTCATTTTTTTAATAGCATTAAGTGCTATTATGATCATCACTTTATATCTGAAAAAAAACTGAGGTATATAGAGGCTAAATGACTTGCCCAGAGTTACCATAGATGCTAAAAAAGCATCTTATGTAGCATTTGAATTCAGGATTTCCTGTACTCAGGTCCAGCACTCTAATCAGCCACCTAGATGCCTCTGATACAAATTCTTTATGTAAAGCATTTTGAAAACCTTGAAGCTGGCCAACGGAATGATACTAGAAGTAGAAAGACTAGTTAAGAGGCTATAAGATAATTTGGTTGTGATATAATTAGGACCTGAACCAGAGAGTTGGCAATGCATATAAGAAGGAAAACTGGATTTAGAGGGGAAATGTGATGGGGGCGGGGGAGGAAGGGAGATAGAAATTTTAATGACTAGATATGGTATGTGGCTAGAAGTTTAAGATGATGTCTCTTAAGTTTTAAGCTTAGATAGACAGGAAAGAACTGGAAAGGTGAACTTCATGTACACTAAGGCTAACCAATTCTTTAGAGCTAGCTCTATTGCCCACTATACATTGCCTTAAGTGACTTGTGCGTTGTCACAAATGCATTTCTGTTCTCAAATACTGAAGGAAATACCAAAAGTTTTCTTGATAGGAGGTGACATGATACATTGTAGTATTGACTTTTTATGTTTCAACAGGAACAATTCAAACAGACATTCCCAGCACAGATAAAGAAACAAGAATCATCTAAAAGCCTGAAGAAGGTTATTGCAGCTTTGTCAAGTCCAAAAGCAATCTCTAGCTCACCAGCTCATCCCAAACAAACAACATTAGAAAATAACCACTCTAATCCATTCTTGACAAATGCACTTTTAGGTAATCACCAACCAAATGGAGTTATTCAAAGTGTCATCCAAGAAGCTCCTTTAGCACTTACCACCAAAAGCAAAACACAAAGCAAGATAAATGAAAATGTACCTACTTCAAGTAATATCCCTTTTTCTTCACCTGTAAATTTAAGTACATGTGGGAGAAAAACATCGGGCAATCGGACCCCTGTCATGTCCTCTAGCTCTCCTGTACTGCATGGTCCAGGGAAGGAAAAATCAGTCAGCAATAATGTTATAACCACAGTCAATCCACAGCATCACCTTCCTTCTGCAAAATCCATAGTGGAACAGTTTAGAGGAACAGATTCAGACATTCCAAGTAGTAAAGACTCCGATGACTCAAATGATGAGGATGATGAGGATGATGAGGATGAAGAGGATGATGATGAAGATGATGAAGATGATGATTCTGATGACAGCCAATCAGGTTATTTTCTATTTTTAAATAATTAAAAAGTTTTATTACAACAGCTCTGTGAATGAAAATATTTTCCAGAGTCTTTCAACTTGACAAAGCTCACAGTTATAAATCACTATAAATATTTTGTCATTCAGAATTCTAGATATCAGCATATTTTTAATACTATATAACTATACAAAATATTACTGCTAGAAAATGCCTTTCTGATGCATCAGTTTTATCTTCAGCTTTGTCATTGGGTTGACATTGGGCAAATTAACAGTCTTTAAATTGATTTACCTCATGCATATAGCCACACAAAAAATTGTCAGCTAGTTTATCCTGTATCTAGTCATAATCATTAGTTACTGTCTCCTACCTTTTCACTACTGTTCATCGTATCACTAAGATTTAAAGAGAAAAAAAAGTAGGTCAACATCAATTAAATTTAATCAGAAGTTATCCATGAACAATGAAAATCTAACAGTTTCACAAATTTACTTGTGTAAACTCCCTGGTTTTGTTTACTGTGTGTTTGAGAATCTTTCCATTTGACCATGGATGTTTAATTGATTTAAATTTTTTCTGTCCCTCAATTTCTCCACTGGAATAAAATGACTTTGCACTCTTTAATCTGAGTTTATCTTGTGTAAAGTGCAATGTAAAAGGGAAATGTGTTGTTTTTAAAATATGAATAATACTAACAGCTTTTTAAGTTATTCAATGAAAACATTGCCAACTAGATGGTACAATGAACAAATCCCTGAACCTGGAGTCAAGAAGAACTGAGTTTCAATCCTACCTCTCATACTTTATACCTGGGTGACATTGGGCAAGTCACCTACCCACTCTTTGCCTCAGTTTCTGCATCAGTAAAATGGGATAAGAATAGCAACTCTTTCCCAGGATTGTTGTGAGGTTAAAATAAGAAAAATATTCATAAAGCACTTTGCAAATCTTAGTGCTACATAAATTCTAACTATTGTTATTATTATTAGTAGTAGTACTATCAAATAATCCCTGATACAATTTTGGCAGTTAAAGAACATAGTGGGTAGAGCACTGTGCCTGTAGTTCCAAAGATATAAATTCAAATATGACTTAAGACATAAACTAGCTTTGTGACTGGATAAGTCATTTAACCCTATTTGCTTCAGTTTCCTCATTTGTGAAATGAGCTAGGAAAGGAAATAACAAACTACTCCAGAATTCTTTCCAAGGCAATCCCATGGACAGTATTGTCATGGTGTGGTCCAGGGGATTACAAAGTGTAAGACACGACTGAATGACTCAACAACAGCAAACTGTGATTTTAAGTGACGAAGGGTAAAAGGAGAGAATATACATTTATATAAGACCTCATAAATGCCCTAAGTACTGGGCTGTACAGTCAACTAAGCAATGTTGTATGGCACATATCCACACATGATAGTTTTTCCCCCACAAATGCTGGCTTATTCAAATATTTCATTTGGTATGAGAATGGCCAAGCTGGAATCTGGAGATTATGAGCCCTATTATAATCTACAATTGCTTTTTTTCCCCCTTTGTAGAATCAGATAGTAATTCTGAATCTGATACAGAAGGATCAGAAGATGATGATGACGAGGATGATAAGGATCAAGATGAATCAGATAGTGATACTGAAGGAGAGAAACCTCCAATGCAATTGAATAAAACAGCTTCCTCTGTCAAAAGCTCTTCCATCAGTCTCACAGCTCATTCAACACCACTTAATCTCCAAGTAGCCAAAACTCCAGGCTCTGCTCCTGCTGCCTTATGTCCTGAATCCCAGTCACCTGTTTTCCTCAGCACTCCTTCTTCTACGCTTACTTCAAGTCCACACTGTGGTACTTAAACTTTATTTTTATCATTGTAAAATACAGTGTCAAAACTGAGGCAAGAATACTTACTTATAACACCTATTCTAAAGATCATTTCAGTGGAAGAAACCACTGTCCTTGGGTAAATGTTGATTAGTTCAGTTTAAGACTGTTCTCCAAAAGTTAAGAACTTTTTCTATATGATGCCCTTAATGTAAGAATATAAACAATTTTTAGCTTCTCCTTTAGTTTTTAGTAACCATAGAGTTTCATAGAATTTGATTATAGCAAATATGTGTATCATAGATAAAAACTGAGCCAATAAACTAAAGTAATAATAGTTGCTTATATAATCATATTCCTTTCCATTTTATAAGACAATGTCCTGTTGTACTCTAAACTCAGATTCATGTACCTTGTGTCTTTAACTTTGTGGGCTTGCTTGCTAAAATTTGTACATAAAATTATTGGCTTTGAAGAAACAAAATAATATTAGGGAAGAATTTGGCTCTTTAATTCTCAATCTAAACATTTTTAGCATAAAAAAAAAAAAAACCCACAGCAGAATAAATGGAAGAAGCCAATACATTCATTAGGTTGTATTCTGTTCCTTTTTAAGAGAGGAATGGTAGAACCATACACTCTTCAGTTCATGAGGGATTTAATAGATCATTTCTTCTAATCCCCCAAATTTTTCAAAGAATTTCCTTGATCATTGTCCTAACAGATGGTTTGAGCATTTTGAAAATTGTTATTATACAAAGATTTCATAAAACCTGTATAAAAATCAGAAAATAATATAACAGAATTGTATTCTTTCCAAATTGTCAAAAAGAGAGAAAATAGATTTCATAAAAACCTTAACATTTTACATTGTTGACCTTTCTCTAAACTTTTTCTTATATTAATCAGTTGAAATTTCTCCAAGGTACTTCCAAAAGGAGGAGAGTAACAGATGAGCGGGAACTGCGCATTCCTTTGGAATACGGGTACGTTTAGGTATCCTTCCCCACCCCTACCCCTCCAAAAATCTTTTATTTATTTATTTTATTTAAAAAAATTTATTTAAAATACTTTCATAAACATTCTGCTTTCCTTTTCTTGCTCATTAGCAAACATAAAAAATTTTATATATTGAATCAAGAGATGTCAGGGAGCACAGTTAATATAGCCAAAAAATTCTAGAATAGAAATGCTACAGTTTCACAAAGTTGATATTGCAAGCAAACTGTAGCATATGTATAGTCAAGTACAAATAAACATGGAACAAAACAAAAAGTCAAGAGAGCCAAAAATTACTAAATGTGACTGAAACTATAGTCTCAGGAAGGTAGTATTAGGAATTGTAAGGGGAGAATTAAAAGCAGAATAGGAAATAACACTGTTACAGAACAAAATCAAAATTTAATAGCCAGAGTAGACTTGAGATATAATATCAACACATTATTAAAAGTACAAGAGCTAACTGTGATCAATACAATAATTCATGACAATTCCAAAGGGCTCATGTTAAGAAATGTTGTGGAGAAATGATGGCTTCTGAATGAAGATTGAAGGATTTTTTTTCTTGCTTATTCCTTTCCTTCCCCCACATGGCTAATGTGGAAATAGATTTTATATGACTTCATATGTATGGATTTTTGCGTTTCCAGGAGGTGGAGGAAGGTGTAGAGAGAGAATTTGGAACTGAAAATAAATTTTTTAAGTACATGAAATGAAAATTAAGAGGTAAATTTTCCTCTCTTGACATTGAAGTTTCAAATGTAAAATACCATGCCTTAAGCTGAGGTATTAAAAGTTATTAGTTGCTTAAAATATAAAAATCAAGCAGAAGAACAATATTTATAAATCTAATATGAAATTAACATTTAATGATGTAAAATATTGAAATAGTATCTAAAATGATGCATTTCATAACCTCTATTTCTGTTACATATAGCTGGCAAAGAGAGACACGAATAAGGAACTTTGGAGGGCGTCTACAAGGAGAAGTAGCATATTACGCTCCATGTGGAAAGAAACTTAGACAGTATCCTGAAGTAATAAAGGTATGTACTTCTATTAAATGGCTAGTACATTCAGTATCTATTAAGCATGCTTACAATAAAATAATGTGTACTCATTCCTCAAATAAAGTTCCTTGATACAAAATTATACTCTCATGTGAGTCTAATCTACCTTAACCTGTTTCTAAATTGACCACTTATAACTGCATATCCCCTTGATAGAATATGCAAAACATGACTCCTGAAGATAGCTGTACATCAAAGCTGAGTTGTAATTATTAAAACCTGAAGTGGAAAAATATGTGATTTTTTCAGTATCTCAGCAGAAATGGAATAATGGATATCTCAAGGGACAATTTCAGCTTCAGTGCAAAAATAAGAGTGGGTGACTTCTATGAAGCCAGAGATGGACCGCAGGTATCCACTTTTTAAAAAAGTAAAGTCTTTGATCCACGGAGTAGTAACAATCTAGATGAAGTGATTTTCACTACACTCTGGAACATTGCCTCTTATTAGTTAATTCATAAAACTATACTTTATGCTGAACATTTAAGGACTCATACTACTCTCTTATAGTAACAAGGAGCTTTGAAATTACATTTTCTTAAAAAATAGAATTTTTCTCTTTAAAGTATTTTGGGGTTTTAAAATCATGATTCAGAAATTGTAAGTATAATTTTTGTTGCTAAAATGTCTTGTTTTTTGAATAATGATAAAATAACTAAGGAGATGTGAAGTAACCAATAAAGAAAATTGAATTCATAGTAGCTGAATTTTTTAATTTAGGATATCTCTGCTTCAAAATGAGAATGAGATAATCCCTAAAAGACAATTTTAATAGAAGAATGTTACTCACAATGTTGTGTGACTTCTTCATAAATCTGATAATTTCCTATTGTTTCCTTTTTCTTGGTTTCTTAAACTCATTAGGTAAGTTTCTTGTCAAGATTCACTTGACTAAACGCATTCTAAGTTTTTTTTTTTTTTTAAATAACTTTTTATTGATAGAACACATGCCAGGGTAATTTTTTACAGCATTATCCCTTGCATTCACTTCTGTTCCGATTTTTCCCCTCCTTCCCTCCACCCCTCCCCCCCGATGGCAAGCAGTCCTTTACATGTTGAATGGGTTGCAGTATATCCTAGATACAATATATGTGTGCAGAACCAAACAGTTTTCTTGTTGCACAGGGAGAATTGAATTCAGAAGGTATAAATAACCCGGGAAGAAAAACAA
This sequence comes from Antechinus flavipes, assembly GCF_016432865.1. Lineage (NCBI taxonomy): Eukaryota > Metazoa > Chordata > Mammalia > Dasyuromorphia > Dasyuridae > Antechinus > Antechinus flavipes. The sequence continues at coordinate 435,022,383 of NC_067400.1, forward strand.
AAATGCAAGCAGTTTATATTCATTTCCCAGTGTTCCTTCTCTGGGTGTAGCTGCTTCTGTCCATCTTTGATCAATTAAGGCTCTCTTTATCGAAGGGATCCACTTCCATCAGAATACATCCTCAAACAGTATCGTTGTTGAGATATATAATGATCTCCTGGTTCTGCTCATTTCACTTAGCATCAGTCTCGCCAGTCCTCTCTGTATTCATCCTGCTGGTCATTCCTTACAGAACAATAATATTCCATAACATTCATATACCACAATTTACTCAACCATTCTCTAATTGATGGACATCCTTTCATTTTCCAGCTTCTAGCCACTACAGACAGGGCTGCCACAAACATTTTGGCACATACAGGTCCCTTTCCTTTCTTTAGTATCTCTTTGGGGTATAAGCCCAGTAGAAACACTGCTGGATCAAAGGGTATGCACAGTTTGATAACTTTTTGAGCATAGTTCCAAATTGCTCTCCAAAATGGCTGGATGTGTTCACAATTCCACCAACAATGTATCAGTGTCCCTGTTTTCCCACATCCCCTCCAACATTCCCCATTATCTTTCCCTGTCATTCTAGCTAATCTGAGAGGTGTGTAGTGGTATCTCAGAGTTGTCTTAATTTGCATTTCTCTGATTAATAATGATTTGGAGCATATTTTCATATTCTATAAATAGTTTCAATTTCTTCGTCTGAGAATTGTCTGTTCATATCCTTTGACCATTTATCAATTGGAGAATGGTTTGATTTCTTATAGATTAGGGTCAATTCTCTATATATTTTGGAAATGAGGCCTTTATCAGAACCTTTGGTTGTAAAAATGTTTTCCCAGTTTATTGTTTCCCTTCTAATCTTGTTTGCATTTGGTTTGTTTGTACAAAAACTTTTCAATTTGATATAATCAAAATTTTCTATGTTGTGGTCAATAGCGATCTCTAGTTCTTCTTTGGTCATAAATTCCTCCCTCTTCCACAGATCTGAGAGGTAAACTATCCTATGCTCTTCCAATTTATTTATCATCTCATTCTTTATGCCTAGGTCATGAACCCATTTTGACCTTATCTTAGTGTACGGTGTTAAGTGTGGGTCACTGCCTAATTTCTGCCATACTGATTTCCAATTTTCCCAGCAATTTTTGTCAAATAATGCATTCTTATCCCAGAAACTGGTGTCTTTGGGTTTGTCAAACACTATATTATCAAAGTTATTGGCTGTTTTGTTCTTTGAACCTAACCTATTCCATTGATCAACTAGTCTATTTCTTAGCCAATACCAGATGGTTTTAGTAGCATTCTAAGTTTTTTACATAAAATGTCAAGTTGTTATGTCTTGACCAGGATAGTGGGTGGAACTCTCATATGAGTCTATTGATCAATAAGTATTTATTGAATGTATGTCTATATGTGTTGCAAAGTAGTCATATCACCCTCATTTTTGTCTTTATAATTTAGTAGTTTTGTTTGCTCATTTTTTCATATTATTTTTCCCTTTACTACTTGATGTATACTTTGCTGGGTTTTTTTTTTTTTTTTCTGTTTGTCTTTTATCATCTCCATGCAAAGAAATCTTCTGTAGGAGACAGGAGATTTTGGAGCTAGTTCTTGTTCTCTTATTAGTAGCTAAGTGTATCTTAATCAAATCACTTCATTTTCTTTTCTCTCAAATTCTTTATAAAAGAAGGTTAATAATACATTCTTTGTATATAATATTATAGTTTTTAGTTTTACAAGTTTATTATGAGAATGAATATAAAATTAAAGTTAATATAAAGTGAAAAGGATAAAAGGTGTTTGACAATGCATGGTGTGTTTATCAGGATACTATGACAACTTAAATTTACATGTCCCTTTTATGGTAAGGGACTAATTATTGTTTACTCCAGCCCTTCCTTTTGGATATAGATGTGCCATCTCCTAGGAAACTGGAGGTATGGATTCTGAATGAGACAGAACCTCAAGGACAGAAACACTAATTCTAGTGGTTCAGTCCACAAAGGGCAGACAAACATGAGGCTACATATGTATAAAACATGTACCACAATTTACATGTAACTTTGCTTAGCTGATGCTGTTCTGTTGTATATGCAACCATGTTCTGTTGATGCCTCTTTGGCATCTTTACAATACACAGAAAAACATAGAAATTACAACAATATGCCAGCAGTGTTTGCTTCTCTCAATTAAGAGAAAATAAATTGTGCCATTATTCTCTTCTACCATTCTAACCACTGGTCTTGAAATCAGATGACTTATATTAAATTAACTGTATAAATTTGCCTTAAACAGGTAAAGGTGTTTGTGAAAATTTATCTTAACCATCCCACCAAAACTAAGCAAATTTCTTGCTTATATTGCTTTAATAAACTTCCAAATATTTAGACCTCAGAATTATTTCTTCAGGATACACGACCAACCTTCTCAGTCTTAATTTCTTTTACTTGAGAGAGAGAAAGACACACACACACACACACACACACACACACACACAGTATCCTGGAAAGTTACATTAGTCTTGGAGCCAGAAGAAAGTTTTAACTTTTATACTTTTTAGTTGTGTGACCTTGGGCAATTAACAATCTTTGAGTCTTGGGGGAGAGGCAGAACATTTTTTACTACCTATTTCACAGGATTGTAGAGAAATCACTTTGTAAAGCTTTATACAAGGCATTATTATATAAATGTGAGTCACTATCAAGTGGCCACCTTGGGTCAAGAGGTTTACACCAACTAGCTTTCTGGGTCTGCAGAAGAATGGAGGTTTCCTCCATCTACAAGGGAGGTACCCTTCCAATTCTACCTTATTGCACTATTTTCTTTCAACTTCATATTGGAGCAAGTTTTTGTTTTGATTATTTTGCAGGGGTGTGGGGATAATGGGAGGATGAAGGATATGATGACGATGGGTCCATTGTTTACTACATGAAAAGACATCTACCATGAATGCAGTGTGATTCAGCAGCCTTTCAGCTGTCCTGCCTTCTTTAATTAATTTCTTAATTTCCATTCCCTCTTTTTACCAGCATTAGAAAAATGTAATGAATCAAGAAGTGTAGAGTTAAGGAAACCAAGTATATAAGAATCTTCCTTTCATGCTCTATGGACAAATTGTTAATGGCATAATTTCCTTTTATTTAATTATCTTCTATATGGATGTTTAAAAAAATACATTTAGAGGTGTAGCCAAGATGGTGGAGTATAGGCCAGGATCCAGTTGCATTCCAGCATTCCTTTCCAAAAACTTTAGAATAATGCCTCAAATCACATTTTGAAGCAGCAGATTGGAAAAGGAAGACTTTTTTTTTCCAGCTTAAGGGAACTTAGAAGGTCTGCAGAAATGGTCTGTAACACTGAGGTGGGCACAGGTCTAGAGTGCAGTAGGCCTTAGAGAAGGTTGAAACAATAGCAGCAGCAGCAGTAGCAGAAGCTTCAAGAGCTCTCATCCCAAAGATGATAAGGAGGTTAGACAACTGGTACTGATAAGTCTATAGCCCATATGGAGTTATGAGTTGCAGTTACTACCTAGAGAGGCACACTAGTCACAAGGGAGCAAGGGCCCTGATCATACGGCAGAGAGAGAAGTGTTTGTGGCTTCAGGAAAACAGAAAACCTGATCACAGTTCCAGGATCAAGAAGAATACTAGTTCTTGTAACTATAGAGGAGCAGGAGATCTTCCTGAATAAACACCAGAGTAACAACTGGGAGGATACCTAGGAAAGACCAAAAACTTACAAACTGCCTGAAGCAAGCAGTAAAAATGGCAGCACAAAATAGCCTGACACTTGACACAGTGCGAAGATGAGCAGAGCCCAACTTTAACATACAATTAAAGTGAAGAAAGGCTGGAGAATGGAATTAACAAAAAAAAGAACTTGACCATAAGAAGCCACTAGCTTGGTAGGAAAACCAAGACATAAATTTAGAAGAAAACAACAATGTGAAAACAGGTAACAAAAAACAAGCTCCCAAAGAAAATGCTACTTATACCTGAGACCAACAGGGATTCCTGAAAGAGATAAAGAAATAAGGGAAAAGAAAAAATTGGGGAAAAAAATGAGGGTGATGCCAAAAAATTATGAGAAGATTTTTAGTAGCTTGGTAAAAGAGGCACAAAAAATACTGAAGAAAATTATACTTTAAAAAACAAAACAAGCCTCAGGGGTTTTTAAAAAGGCACAGAAATTCACTGAAGAAAAAGAAATAAAAAGCAAATAAAAAATTTGGCAAAATGGAAGCAAAAGATTACTGATGGGAAATTGAATCTAATGACTCCATGAAAGAAACAATAAAACAAAGTCAAAAGATTGAAAAATAGAAGAAATGTAAAATATTTAATGGAAAAACAACTGACCTGGAAAATTTAAGAATCTAAACAAATTCAAGCATTTTTTGATAAATCCCCCCCTCCATTTCTCACTTCACACTAAAGCCTCTTTTATGTGAGAAAATGTTCTCCATTCTGCCTCTCCCTTCTCCTTTCTTCCAATACATTAATCTTTTTCAATGCTACATTTCTTAGAGGAGATCATTTTTACATAATCTATACTCATATCATCTCTGCATACTCTTAACTGTTCTGATGAAAGAAATAATTCAAATAGAAAACTAAAAATCATAAAGTGATAAACATGAAAAAATAATCATTAGAGACTCAATAAAGTTAAACTATATTATTATATAGGAAAAGAATATATATCATTTGGAGGAGCCTGCAGAGACAATATGAGAATAAATAATGTATTAGAAATACAATTAGCTATGTAGTAGCAATAGAAAATGATTGCTACTAAAAAATGGAGGATTGAAAAAGAGGAGTGCATTGGGAGAAGGGAGAGGCAGAATAGGCAACATTTTTTCACATACAAGAGACTTTACAATGAAGTGGGAAATGGAAGGAAGATATTGAGCAATGCTTGGAATTGGTACAAAGAGGAAAGAATATATATACACATACTCAGTTTGATTTAGAGATCTATTTTACCTAATAGAGAAACAGGAAAGGAAGGGGATAGACTTTTGAGGAGGGACAGGATAAAACAAGATGGAGGGTAATACAGAGTAATTATATCACTGAATATGGATGGGATGAACTCATAAAATAGAAGCAGCTACCAGAATGGATTAGAAATTAGAATCTAACAATATGTTGTATACAAGAGACACATTTGAAATAGAAAAAAACAGTTAAAATTAGGGACTGGAAAATCTGCTACATTTCAGCTAAAATAAAAGCTAAAATAAAATAAAATAAAAGCAAAAATAGACATAATTTTTAAACCATTTTTTCAATAATGTGTAAAAACAAATTTTAACTTGCTTTTTACAATTTTGAGTTACAAATTTTCTCCTGCTTTTCTACTTCCCCTTACTGAGAAGACAAGCAGTTTGATGAAGATTATACATGTGCAGTCATGTAAAACCTTTCCATATTAGTCATAGGTACATAGACATACTTCAAACTGTATTCAGATTTCATCAGTTATCTCTCTGGAGATGGATAGCATTTTTCATTTTATGTCCTTCAGAATTTTTTTTTTTTTTGGTTCTTTGACATGCTGAGAAAAGTTAAATCATTTACAATTGATCATTGTACAATATTGCTATTACCATATACAATGTTGTCCTGGTTCTGCTCTTTGTATCAGTTCATGTAAGTCTTTTCAGGTTTTTATGAAAGCATCCTGCTGATCATATGATACAATAGTATTCCATTACAATCATAAACCATACCCTGTTTAGCTATTCCCCAATTAATGGGCATCCCTTCAATTTCCAGTTTTTTTTGCCACTATAAAAATAGCTGCTATAAATATATTTTTTTACATATAGGTCTCTTTTCCATTTTTAAAAAATCTCTTTGGGATACAGACCTAATAGTGGTACTGTGCTGTAAGGTCAAGGGATATGTAAAGTTTATAGTCCTTTAGGCATAAATCCAAAGTGCTGTCTAGAATGGTTAGATCAAAAATAGATCCAAGAGAAACTATATATACTATATATACTAAAATATATTATAGACAATGAAGTGCTATAAAAATGTTTATAGCAAGTTTCTCTGATAAAGGCCTCATTTCTCAAATACATATGGAACAGATTCAAATTTATAAAAAGAGCCATTTCCCAATTGTTCAGTGACTAAAGGATATGGATGCAAAGTTTTCAGAAGAATCAAACCTATTATCATATAAAAAATATTCTAAATCACTTTTGATTAGAAAGATGCAAATTAAAACACCTCATACCTATCAGAAATGCCAAACCTGGAAGACATGGGGGAAACTACAGTAATGAATTCTTGGTAGAGAACAATCTAGAATAAGCCAAAAGTCTATAAATCTGTACATATCCTTTGATTCAACAGTACTACAACTCATACAACTTTGTACACCAAAGAGATCAAAGAAAAAGGAAAAAGGACACATAGTGCAAAAGCATTTTAATGATAGTACTTTTTGTGGGGGCAAAGAACTGGAAACCAAGGGTATGCTTAGCAATTGTGGCATGAGATTTTGATATGGAATACTGTTGTGGTATAAGAAATGACAAGAAGTTAATTTTAGAAAAACACAGGAAAGATCTATATGAATTGTTGCAAAGTGAACTAACAAGAATGAGGAAAATCATTGTGTACAGTAAGAACAATGCTGTATTGATGATCAACTGTGAAAGATGTGGCTACTCTACAATGATCCAAGACAGTAAGACTCATAATGACAAAATGTTGTCAACCTGCTGACAGAGAAGTCTTGAGAGAGAACTGATGAACTATTGCATGTAATTTAAATTATAATTTTTTGTTTTCTTTTTCTTTTTTTTTTTGATACTATAGCTAATATGGAAATATGTTTTGTGTGATTTCAAAAGTATAATTGATATGCTTGCCTTCTTAGTAGAGGAGACACAAGAGGGAGAGGGGGATAGGTTCTGGCACTCAAAATTTAAAAATAAAAGAATGGCACAAATAAATAGGATATTTAAGACTTCTACTTATATTTACCCTACTTTATTCTGAAACTTTGAAATATAAATATTGACACTATTAGTTCTCAGAATTTATTATATTACAGACCATTATTTCGTACTATATCCATTTAGTATTAGATTTAAGAAGACATCTAGGGATTTAAAATCAGTGCATATTACTGTCAAAGGACTCAAATAATTTTAAAGCAAACTATGCTGCCATGACTCAGGGGTCACCATATTCCACCCTAGATGTGGTTTACTATTGCCTCCCACTTTCATTTGGTTGCCATTACCTTTTCCCTTTCTATCTAGTATCCTGATAGAGGAAACAATGTTTTTTTTTCCATACCCATGTTCCCTGGAAACATCCCACCCTCCTCTTTAGGTATTTAAAAGGAGGTTATTAAAAGAGACAGGCAGTGAGGTAGTACAGCAGATAGAATGCAGGGCCTGGAGTCAGGAAAACAGAGTTCAAATCTGGCCCCAGATACTTAACTAGCTTTGTGGCCCTGGGCAAGTCACTTAACCCTGTTTACCTTAGTTTCTTCATTTGTAAAATGAGCTGGGAAAGGAAATGGCAAAGCATTTTTCAAGAAAATCTTACATGGAGTCATGAAGAGGGAGATGGTATTAAACAATAACAGAGATAGCATGATATAGGGGATGATGAGCTGAGATTTGGTTAAGGAAACTTGGGTTCTGTTGGAATCCTTACTAACTGCTAAGTAATTAGAGTTGATCTAATCTTACAAGAAGTTGTTTTGGCCAGAACCTGAAACAAGGTACTAAGTAGAACTAATCAAGACAAGGCTTGTGTTCCCACCTTTACTCATTGGAGTCCATAAGTATGCTAGCTTCACAAAGTACACTTTCTAACTTCAAGAGAGTCCACACCTTAAAGCTCTTTGGGCCAGAGAGCACTATGGGAGAAAACCCATAATCCCATTCTTTCAGAAGGTTCACATATAAGGCAAGACAGCCATTCCAGAATACACATTTTTTCCTCTTGGCTGGCTGATCGCGCTAGACTCGAGAGAAACGACTCTGCTGCAGAGAACACTTTTGGGATTTCAGTGGAGCTACGCCAGAAGCCCTCTCTCCGCGGCAAGTTGGTGCTGGGCTCCCCAGAAGGAGATAAGAGAGATCTTCCATCTCTGTTGGAGGCAGAAGAAAGCAGAGGCAGAGGCTGAAGGACAGAACCTTTGGATTTGGAGACATCCGAAGGGCTCTAAGCCTCTAAACCGGCTGTGCCCTGAGAAGAACAAACTCCAACATTTGAACTCTAACAGGGTTCAAGTCTTTTATTTCTCCAACTCATAATAGCTTTTGTGACCCTGGAAAATTCTTGAAATTTCATAGTGTTTTTAGCCAACTTCCTAAAACTGTAATTTTTACAGAAAATGCCAATTGGCATTGGTAGAGATGCTTTCCTCAGGTAAATTTCCTCTGTCAATGAAATCATAGGTTCAGATCTTGTTATAGGAAACAATTTAGGAAGATAGAAATAATTGGGAAAAAAACCCACAAAATTACTAAGGTCAAATATAGTTCATTCATACTTGTAAATCTGCTTTCTTTTTAGAAGAGATTCCCTTTTTAACTCATATCTCTATAAGCAAGCCTATGATGTTGTCTCATTTTTGAAAGTTGGATCAACAAATTTGGTTTGATAAAGCTATCAGTAGGTATCTTTGTCTCTAGAATACATTTCTACAATTTTTAATTCTTCTAAATCTAGGGTACTTCACTCTTCATACCCTTCAAATAAATTTTCAGAACTGCTAATAGTTTGGCATTTCCTTCGATTCCCTGTTATTTTCAAGCAATGATATTTTGAGAAGCAGTATTTTGTCAAAGCAGAGCATATATTAACCATATTAACAAAAGAGAAAGAAGTATTTATATAGCATCTACTATGTGCCAGGCACTCTATTAAGAGTAGTAATAAACACTTTGATATATATCATCACATTTGATCCATAACAACCCTGAGAGGTAGGTAATGTTTATATTCCCATTTTATAGATGAGAAAACTAAAATATACAGAGTTTAATTGACTTGCCTGGGTCATATAGCTAATCTGATAAGTGCTTTGTAGTTGGATTTGAACTCATGTATTCCTAACTGCAGGTCCAGTGCTCTTATCTACTAAACAACCCACAAGGTGAGCAAAATTGAGTGTATAGAAGTTATTAAGTGGCATCATCATAGTTTTAATATGTTTGATCATCATTATTATTAGCTACCTAATGTCAACTATATACTGTAACAAGGATCATCACATAAATTAAGAAAACTCTTCATTCTTAATTATTGGTTCAAATTACTGGGATCGTTATATGAATTACTTTAGATTTAGGGAGATTTTTTTTTATTTGAGAGAAAATATTACTTTTAAATCTAAATACATTTAAAATACTTTTGGTAATTGGCATGTAATAAGCACTTAACAAATGGATATAGGAGTATTTGAGATAATGGTTCAGATTTTAGCAATACATAATGATATGAATCTCAGGCAACTTTCCAATTATATTATAGATAGGTTGCAGTCTGCGTAGGTGAAGAGAGCTGGCATTGTTTCTGCTTTCTCTTAATAACTAATTATTATAACTAATTTGTCATGATTAATTATTGTTGTAAATGCTCATTTCTCTTAGTGATTAGCATAATTAGCAATAATGAATTGGTATTTAAATAAAATTGCTCTGAGTAGGCTAATCAATTTATGAACTAGAAGAGATACTTTAAAAATAGTTTAAAAACTTCTACTCTTTTTTTAAATTTTATTTAATAATTACTTTATATTGACAGAATCCATGCCAGGGTAACTTTTTTTACAACATTATCCCTTGCACTCGTTTCTGTTCCGATTTTTCCCCTTCCTCCCTCTACCCCCTCCCCTAAATGGCAAGCAGTTTTATATATGTTAGATATGTTGCAGTATATCCTAGATACAATATATGTTTGCAGAACCGAACAGTTCTCTTGTTACACAGGGAGAATTGGATTCAGAAGGTAAAAATAACCCGGGAAGAAAAACAAAAATGCAGATAGTTCACATTCGTTTCCCAGTGTTCTTTCTTTGGGTGTAGCTGCTTCTGTCCATCATTTATCAATTGAAACTCAGTTAGGTCTCTTTGTCAAAGAAATCCACTTCCATCAAAATATGTCTTCATTCTGCTCATTTCACTTAGCATCAGTTCATGTAAGTCTTGCCAGTCCTCTCTGTATTCATCCTGCTGGTCATTTCTTACAGAACAATAATATTCCATAACATTCATATACCACAATTTACCCAGACATTCTCCAATTGATGGGCATCCATTCATTTTCCAGTTTCTAGCCACTACAAACAGGGCTGCCACAAACATTTTGGCACATACAGGTCCCTTTCCCCTCTTTAATATTTTTTTGGGATATAAGCCCAGTAGAAACACTGCTGGATCAAAGGGTATGCACAATTTGATAACTTTTTGGGCATAATTCCAGATTGCTCTGCAGCATGGTTGGATTCGTTCACAACTCCACCAACAATGCATCAGTGTCCCAGTTTTCCTGCATCCCCTCCAACATTCATCATTATTTTTTCCCTGTCATCTTAGCCAATCTGACAGGTGTGTAGTGGTATCTCAGAGTTGTCTTAATTTGCATTTCTCTGATCAATAATGATTTGGAACATTCTTTCATATGAGTGGTAATAGTTTCAATTTCATCATCTGAAAATTGTCTGTTCTTATCCTTTGACCATTTATCAATTGGAGAATGGCTTGATTTCTTATAAATTTGAGTCAGTTCTCTATATATTTTGGAAATGAGGCCTTTATCAGAACCTTTAACTGTGAAGATGTTTTCCCAGTTTGTTGCTTCCCTTCTAATCTTGTTTGCATTAGAAAAACTTCTACTCTTAAGAAGTAGTCCCAACATGGCTAGTTGGTTTCCTAAGGAATGTAAGGAGTGAGTGAATGGCAGAGAATAGATTTCTACTCTTGTAGCTCTGAGTTCTTTGTTCTTTCCACTATAACTTAATGTCGTCTTGTCAAATTGAATCTTAAATGACCTAATTTACCCATGTCGGAATGAGAAAACATTATATTAAAAGTAAAAATAAAAAGTGGGATTGAAGAATGTAGCATTTGGTTCCCAGATCCATTTCATCCTGCCACATAATTTATGGGAGTCATTTTGGTATGATGGGAAAAAAATTTAAATTTGCAGTCAGAGAACTTGGGTTCAAGTTCCAAATCTTTCATTGACCACCTAATGACCTTCTCAAGAAGGTCCTTTCACCTCTTTAGTCATAACTTTCCTCATCTATAAGGTAAGGTGAAGCCCCTCTGCCTTTAATAATGTTTTTTGATTCTCTCATTATTCTTTATTCTCAAAAGGGGATATTCAAACTCATCTGACCAAGTATCCTATGAAATAATGCAAGTTCTTCCATCCAACTGAAAATTTAGAGCAAGAATGACAATATTTATAATGATTTACCTCCTATAATTTGTCAGCTTTTTGGTCATTTGATAAAGATCATATTTAGAATATTAGTAGTAAAATTAAAGATTCCTACAAAGTCTTAAGAATTTCATGGTGCTTCTGCCTTTCAGACAAATTTTGTTAATCTTTACATAATCAAATGCAACCAAACTTCCTGTTGTATTTTCTTTGTGAGTTGCCTTAGTGTTGAGACTCTTTTCTGGTTTTGTTAAATCTGATGGAATTTTATCATAAAAATCTTTATCTTATAATCTTTAGCATAATTTGTCACATTCATGCCACAGTGAAGTGGTAGAAGTGGACCTTTTGTGGGAGAATTGTTTTCCAATTTTAAAAAAATTGTCTAAAGTCTAAAGTCAAAAACACTTTGAATATTCTGTGATTCATCATGTTTTACTTTTTGAAAGGGGAGCTTTATAAAGTTGCTCACAAAGATAAAAACATGGTACATAAATTTCAAATTGGAAAATATATCTTAATGATTAGAAAATATCAGAGATATTGAAGAGCTGTTTCAGAGATAGGATATTAAATGTGCCTTAAGGTAGTCCCCAAAAGTTATTGAAACAAAATGTTAGCATAATATATAGGTAGCATTATAAAGAGAATAATGAGAATAAAGTATTATGAAAAGGGAACATGATTGAATTGTTACTTTTTTTTTTTTTACAAAATTACAAGTGCTTCCCTCTTTAAAATTTTAAGAAATATTTCTTTTGACATAGTTATAACAATGTTTACTTTTTGATTCAATTGAAATTTTTGCATGTATTTCCCTATATCAGATTCAACAAATAAAACCTAAAATATTTTCTATATGGCTAGATGACAATTATATGACTATAAGAAACTGCTTTAGATTAGTAATGATATTGAGATTTGCTTGGGTTTTTTTTTTCACTCTATTTTTCTCAAGGAACTTTACCAAAATTATAAAATAAAACATGTTTTCTCTGTGCTTATCAAAATGAATGTGGTGTTGATCGAAACTGCCAAATTAGTTACTATAGAAGGGTTGAAGTATAATATGTTATTATTATATTTACCATAATACAATCACTTCTCTATGCTTAAGAAACATATGTTACTTTTATCCATATTATTTTTTATTCCTTCAGGGAGATCAATTAGAGATGATCTATTCTGAAACTAAAACATTAGAAGTTAGGGAGAAAAAAAATTTATTTGAGATCATTTAATATATGTCTTAAGTTTTTTTGACCCTAATATATAAACTAATAATGAATTCTTTATTTTCTTTTCAAAATGGAAATCTTTTAAGGTATAGGTTAATTGATTTCTTGTATATCCTTGAAATTGTAGAAATGTTTTAATTCAATAGATTTTTATGTCTCTGAGTTAAAAGGTTTTCAATGTATTCCTAATTTCATGAATCATCTGGCTTGCTTATTACTTTCCTCTCCTACCACCCTTCTTTTCTTGAATTGGAATTTTGGTTTTTCACATTCTATTGATAGTTTTAAGAACAAAGAATGAAATTTGGAACACTGAACAACTTCATAATTTGCTGGAAAATTATTAGTGCCTCTGGTGTGTCTGTGTATGTATATATAGCCATGGGTGGCTCTTTTCTATTGGTTTCCTAACTAGGTAAAATATAACTTTGTATAAAATTGTATCTCTAAAAAAGGAAGAGACTTCCAATAGCATGTTTAAAACTTGGCCTAAAATTGATTTTATTATTAATAAAGTAGTTTTAAGTGGAATGTAGATTGGTTTACAGTCTGTTTTATTGGACTCTTTCTTCTACTCCAAGCACCACAAATGTCACTTTTATATTTTTCAATTTAGGTGATGCATGCCGCCTTGGTACCTAAGTGCATGATACAAAAATGAAAACCTAAACTAATCAAAAGCTTCCCATGCTGGGGAATATAAAACTGTTTTGATGGCTTACCTCTCAGGGCTTTATAGCCTCAAAATGCCTTTGGTGCAACAACTGTTCATATTGAGTTTATTATAAGTTCAGGTGAAGAATTCACATATTATTCAGAATTAATTTCATTTTGTCTTCTGAAATTGAAAATTAATGAAAAGAATCAGGGTAAAGATTGTCTTTCTATACAGGCATAACTGCATTAATTGCTATTTTGCTTTGCACAGTCCTCTGCCTAGCAGAGTTTTTGATGGGTTTTCATTGGTATGCAATGTTTCACTCTGGAAATAACTCTTTAACTATTGTTTTCTAAATCACTTATTTAAAAAAAAAAATGTGGATTTGGAGAGGGACTTACCTATCATTAGCATAAATAAGTCAAACAACTACCCATACCTAATTAATGGCAAGGAAGACTGCAATAAGAGGTCTCTTCCATATCAGCTAAATGAAAGCTAACCCAAATCTGAAACAGAGTAGCAATAGTGATCTATATTCAAATGTAGATAGAAGGCTTTACGAAAATTTAATAGGCTATAACTTTTTCAGGTCCTTTTCCCTTGATGGCTTCCATAATCAGTTGCTTAAAGTATAATGTAGGAATTTAAGACTATCGTTAATTCAGATTTTCTTAAATAAATTAATGTACCCTCGAGACTTTATACTACAGTCGTTTTAAATAAAACATCAACAAAGGAATTGATCCTTTACAAAAACAGTGATCATCCTAGGCTTATTAGTTCAGAAAAATAAGTAAATAAAATCTTGAAAATATCACCTGAGTACTCCATTTTTTCAGGTTTTCTCTTTGTTTTATGCCAACCTGAGAAGAAAAAACAGGAAAAGAAAAATAATTTACATCCCTTTGATTTACAAATAAGCTATTGATAAATTCATTTTTATTAATATTTACAAAGCACGAGAAAACCAATGCTAGGGGCTATGTCTTTCACAATATTATAGTTCTTAAATTATAATGTCGTGTGGTTCCTAAACCACTCTACCTTTAACTTTCAGTTGAATTGGTGAGCTAGAATCTTCCTATTCATCATAATGCTATTTGAACAGCCAGTGTTGCTTATTCTGTGATAGTAATCACACTGTTGACAAACTGCAGCAAATCAATTTAACCAGAAGTTACCTTCATGGTGTTTGGGGAATTTAAATAATACATGTAAGCCGACTCCAAAAGCAGAAATAATTGTGTATTCTCTGAAATATAAATTGTATAAAATTTTTTCCAGTTGTGTACATCTGAAAATTCCTATGAAATTATCCTGGGTCTTTGAACTTGCTGAATTTTTTATACCTAGATGTTTTTACCTACATATGTTGATATTTTATGTTCATTTTGTTCATCATATATTTCTGTAATATATTAATTAAAAGGGAATGCAGTGGTGTCTTCTGAAGGAAGAGGAAGTCATCCCCCGAATCAGGGCAATGGAAGGTCGTAGAGGACGACCACCCAATCCAGATAGACAGCGTGCTAGAGAGGAATCCAGAATGAGACGGCGCAAAGGTCGACCTCCAAATGTTGGCAGCAGTGAATTTCTTGAAAATACAGATGCCAAACTCTTAAGGAAGCTGCAAGCCCAAGGTAAGAAATAGAGTATGTATGATTGAAATTTTATTTTAGTATGTGTGAAAAGTTATCTACTTATTTGAAGGCAAGTATTTTTTATACCTTTACCTTAGTGCAATTTGTATGTGTGTGAGCTAGACTTGGGAATGTTAACTTAGGTGTACATCCACATCTCCTTTAGGTTTCTACTTCTAGTTTTCAAAGAGTGGAGAATGTGGAAGAGAACAAAACAATGGGAAAATAAGGATTACCTACTAGTAACTGGAGTTCTTTGATTGGGTAATCTCCTTTTAAGAGCCACTCTCACAAACATGCCCTGCCATGTGTGCTTAGAATGTGTCCCAGCCATATAATCCAAAATACAGAGTTGGGGGTCAAGCTGCTATGGCTTGCATAGGGAGGGAATCGACCAGCACTTGGCACATGCTACAAGGCACGTGCCAACCTTCTGGAAATTCTCATTTCAACAGCTCCCGATTCCTTGAGGTGGTACATGTGAATAACTCCAATATGTATGGATCTGTGGAGTAAATTTTCAGTCAGAGAACTCCCATTACTGGTAAGTAACCCAGTCTTTTAGTTTGGATTCTTGTGTAGTCCTCTAAATTACCTTTATTTTTTTTGAAGGTAGTTTTATAATCATAATTCTAAGGCACACTTTTTCCATATTTTTTTCTTAATGCCCAATTATCCCAAGATCAGAATCAAGAAATATTTAAAGTGTATCAGAGGATACTTCTTTTTGAGTAGTGCCTTTTTATCAAGCCAAAAGAGCTCAGAATATCTGATATAGTTATGATTCAAAATGACATGTAATGGCTATTGTGATAAAATTTCCATGTCATCCCTAACAAGCATTTCTGTTCTGGGATGTTAATATTCAACCATCAGAAATGACATCACAGGTTTCTGGTTACACATCTATATGTTTGCTTTTGAACACATATATGTGCAGTGTACATAGTGTATACATAGTGTATATGCAATGAAGTTTTGTACCTAAAAGTTTGAACCATCATGGGATTTAATTTGTTTCTAACAAGTACTTATGAAAAATAATCCTCTAACCCCTAATGAAAACCATAATGCTGAGGGAGCCTTTAAAAAAAAAGGTTTTTTTTTTTTTTAATGCCCTTAGTATACTTTATAAAAAGGGACTATTTCATTTTATTTGACCTATTGTACTTGTATTATAGTTTTACCACCTTATTTATACTTTCTTTTGAATTCTTTTAGAAAAGCGTATGCTTTTAACAAATAAGTATTGGTACAAATAAAAGGAAGCTAATACTTTGACAAGTATAAGTGAAGGAAAAGCGCAAACTTTAGTTTCCCATTATGTAATTAGGCAACTGTATAGTATGAAGGATGTGTGAAAGGATGGATGGTGTGTATTGATGGTTTGCATTACTATATTATGAGAATTTAAGATATGTTGCTGTTTGAAATATGGCTGGACTTTATCATTTATGCTTAATAAGCCTATGTGATATAAAGTATTTAAATGTTGTTAGATAAGTAGAATAATTTTTATTTCTTAAAATAGAAAGGAAAAGTAATTGCTATTAGAATACAAATGTGTTTGCTTTGTCTTTCATCAATGCATTGTACAATGTCTTGCAAATCCATTATTTGTATTCTTCATAATCCTTGTAAAATATGTATGATGATGTTTGTTTAGTGCCTTTTTTGGTAAGAATTAAATTTTAAGCAGCATTTAACACTGTTGATCTGTTACTCCTTGACATTTTGTCCTATTTTGGTTTCAATGCCATGATGCTTCTAGTTCTTTTTTTTTTTTTTCTGAGCCATCCTTTTCCATTCTCTTTGTTGACTCCTTTTCTTATCACTAACTCCCTAAAGTACATGTTTTCCAACTTCCTAATCTTAGACTTCTTCTCTCTTTACTTTCCTTCTTACTAATCTAATCTCTCATGTTTTAGTTATACAGATGACATCCAGATCTCTTAATGCCAATCCTTCTTTCAGATCAAAAATTTCTATTGGATACCTATCTCAACCTGAATAGCCTATTAAAACTTCAAGTTTGTCCTTTTCAAAACACATCAATTAGGTCAAGGATATGTCCTCATCTTGTTTCTTTCTTTGGTTCCTAGAAAGGTGCTCAGTTCTTTGCTAATTAAAAAACTTCTACCTGATTCCACAATATACTCTCCTTTATAGACAAACTCCTGTTTATAAAATTGCCTTTATTTCCTGTGTTCCTACTGACTTCTCTACTGAAATTCCTTTCTATAAGTTTATTATGATTTCTTAATTGCTTGATCCTCTGGTTTGTTCTTCAATATCAACCTTTTTTTACTTCTCTGTGGCATTTGATATTGGTAACATACTTCTCTTTCTGGATATACCTTCCTTTTCCTTTTTCTATTTGCCTTACTATATCTCATGTGTGTGTCCTATATCTGAATCCATGGTATCTTCCCATACTGTACTTTGGGCTCTGTTCCTTTTTATCTAAAAACCTTCTCTTGGTCTTTTATCTCTAGTCACACAGATGCCTTCCTTCTTCTGGTCCTTATCACTCATCACCTAGACCAGTATTGTCAACCTCAAATAGAAACTGGGCGCCACTGTCCCCAAGAATAAGGATCCCTGTGGGCTTCATGTTGACATTTTAATCTGGTTTAGGGGTCACAGTTTTGTGTTTGACATTTCTGAACTAGACTATTGTGAGATCCTCTTCAAGGAGGAAGGTCCAGAAGGAACTTTCTGCCTTCCAGATATTTTCTTCTCTTACTTTCTCCAAATAGTAGCTAATGAAACTCTAAGCAGCATTTAACATTATTGATCTATTCCTCCTTGACACTTTGCCCTATTTTGGTTTCAATGCCATGTATTTTTCTATGTCTTCCTTACTGTGTCACTCTTCCATCCAAAAATCTTTGGAATTTAAAGTTCTTACTGGTTCCACGCCATCCTTGGAGACATTAGATATAATTCCCCTTTATGTATTTCCCAACCAAACTGGCATACAGCATCCATACTTTTGCAAAGACAGTTCCCAGCTTCAAATGCATTTTTATGCCATTTGGAATCTATAGTTTACTTCACAAATTCATGTCCCTTATTCTACTAAAAAACAAACCAAAAAGAACTTTTTCTGATCCCTTTTAATTGTTCAATATGCTGTCCCTCTTAAACTATGATATGTATTTTTAAGTTATTTAATATAATCTCCTTGGGAGTAGGGATAGAAATACAGAGGACAAAATTATTATAGAAAACATATTAAACTTTTCTTGATCACTTAACACTTTTCAGAATGTAATGAAGTCTAGGTGGCAGAACTCAAGGAATGCTTGTGATTCTGTATTTTTAATAAATATTTTACCCAGCTCTAACTTTTATAGTTACTTCTTCAGACTTATCATTTATCATATTGCTGACCCCATAAAGCAGCTTCAGTTTAACAGTTGAACATACAATTAATAAGTACGTAGTTGTGTGTAGGGCCTTAGTGAATATAAAGATGAAAACAGCTCAAGTAGCTTAAAGTTTTTTGATAGATAAGATACATATATTTGTATATGTGAATAGGGGAAAGAAGACATTTAGATAAAATGCTATAAGAAAATTCAAGAAAAGAGCATTAATAGCTGGAGAATCAATGAAAAGATCATTTATGAAGTTAACACATAAATTGAGCCTTGAAGGAAATAGAAAATTTTGAAAGACAAGGATGAAAGAGTACATTCCTGGAATTAAGAGAATGCTACACTTGTAGCATTTCTAAAACAAGCTGAAACCTTAGTGTAACATGCCTTAGGCTCCTGATGTCTTATTGCTGTCTTGTTACTTTCTCTTTGAAATGGAGTATAAAAATAACTCACTTTTGGAACAATCAGTATTGGAGGAGGGGTTACTGTTTTCCATGTGAAACTGAGCACCTATCAGTGTTTGAAGTATTTTTGATTAAGCTTTTAGTAACTTGAGTTGGAAAAAAAAATTTTTTTGAGGGATTGAAACTATTTTAGCACTGATTTTTTACATAGATGTTAGTGTTGGGAAGGGGTAAAATAAATACCATCAATTCTAAAACAAGTAGCTGCATTACAAGGATACAACTTTATAAGATTTAGTTAAAATCTCTGTGCAATCAAATCTGCTAAATATTTAAGCTATTGGCTCTAACAGAAGTTTGACATGTTTAATTAATCAGTGTAAGAACACTGATTCTGTTTCTTGAGCTTTTAGATTTACCACATAATAAAATCCATGCCACATAAATATACTGGGGTTCTAAAGCTATTCTGAAAATGGCAGACATAATGATAGTATTCGGTTTAGAAGAATTTTGGCCAACATCTTGCTAGAAGAAAAATGCAATTCCATGATAGTAATCAAGCATCTTAATCATCTTCTTGAGGATAGTTAAAATGATTGTGATTTTTGAAATCTTATACTATTTCTTCTATAATTCTTTTATCATGGAGAAACTTTGCGTTGATACTTAATCAGTCCTTCAATAGGCAATCCATAACATTTAGGAATTTTACCATGTTAAAGGTAATAACTAAATCTATATTGTTTCTTTAGCTGAAGCTATTCATAATGGAGAAAGATATATTTTAGGTGAACACTGAATTATGATATCTAACTCTTTAAGATCACCTTGGTACTCATAAGGGAGTTAAGTGAGTTATAATTCTTCTATAGTACTTCATGGGATCATATTCAATATGGATAACTTTATAGGACCTTGAGTTTAACAGCTGCCTTAAGTATCTTTAGATGTTTTTGATCATTATATTGTATTTCCTCTCTCATTTTGGTTTATAGATAGATCAATTGATAATTATATTGAAAGACAAGCTTCTATAACCATCACTTTCATTAGCATTATATAAGATTAAATTTTTTAAAAGATGTAATCTGTTTTTTCAGATTCATTCCCATCAAAATGAC
Source organism: Antechinus flavipes (assembly GCF_016432865.1). Taxonomy (NCBI): domain Eukaryota; kingdom Metazoa; phylum Chordata; class Mammalia; order Dasyuromorphia; family Dasyuridae; genus Antechinus; species Antechinus flavipes. Next base: position 435,042,253 of record NC_067400.1, read on the forward strand.
TTACTAGTTGTTGAACTTGAACTCATCACTTTTATCTTCTTTCACCTATGCCTTCTATTTCTTGTTTCTTCAAATAAACTTCAAGTAGAAATCTCTACAATGATGAAAGAATAGATAGATAAATGAATGCTATATGCTAAATTCTATGAATGCAAAGACCAAGAAGACAATTTTTTTTTAATTTTAAAAAGTTAAATTTTAGTAGTGGAAGACAATACATAAAAGAGGGAACGTGACATTGTGTGGAGTTCACTAGGTGTTTGTGTGGAGATAAGATTGAATTAAAGTCCAGTACCCTAAAAGCAGAGTCCCAGGTTTCCCAATGTATGTGGAGATTATGAGCAAAGCAGAGACAATGTGTTGTGGATGTGAACAGGAATGAAAATCCTGCTTGCTTCCATCTTTTATGATTTTCCTTAAAGGCTCAACTCAAATGCCGCTTTCTTCTTTGAGCCTTTCCTGTTTCTTCTAAGTTGTGAGTGCTATCTCCTTTCTCAGGTCATTTTATATTCATCTATATATGTTATATCCTCAAAATAGCATAAACTTGATACAGAAGTTTTATTTATATTTTTAAAAACATTCAGTATTTGAGTGTTTTGTATTTTAAAAATGCTTATTGAATGGATGAATAAAACTTATTTTGCTAAAAATTTTTATTCGGTACCCAGTAGTAGTCATATCAATTGTGAGCATGTTTTTTCTTGGTGTCTGCTATACCCAATATACTGTTTAGTAGATATTAGCTCCAAGAATTACTCACTCTACCATTCATATTCATATCTAAGTTAAAAAAATTTTATGTGTGTGTGTAGAAGGAGTACTGCTACAAAGTAACTATGTGGACAGTTTTTATTTTCCACTAGTACTTTTTAATAATTATTTGGTTGTGTTGCTTTCTAGAGTTTAGCATTATCAAGAAGTAGAGTTTTTAGTATCTAGTGCTCTAATATAATAATCAATTTATTAATTATTTACTATGATCTTTAGACTCTATTGCAAGCAAAATTATAATTACATTCTATATGTATATCATGATTTACCTGCTTTTTGATGGGCTGAAAATGGTATAAATAATATGCTGATGCTTTGCAAACTTTCTAGTCCAGAAGGTCTAATGACTTTGACCTCTCTATAAATCAGCAATGTTGCTGGCATTTTCACAGAAAAACCTGATAATGATCAGCTTATCAGATGCTGATGTGCAATGAATTTGTCTAAAAGACTTATTCTTCTATCCAATGACATTTTTGCTCAAAACATAGTTTTTAATTTTTGAAATCTATTCAGCATCATCAGTCATTACAACCATTATGTTGATGATTGCACTGCTAACATATTCAAAACTCCCATTTGTTTATATTCATTTGATGATTGTTTTGGCATGGCATACACAGATGAAAAATATATCAATATAGACCCTGGTGCCTAGCCTATTCCTAAGATCATATTCAGGTATTCTTAAAAAATGATATTGTGACAATTTAATCTATTTTAGAGAGGAGGTTGAGTCCATTTTTTTTTTCCTTTCAAGAAGAAAATGACCTTTTTTATGAGCCTAGCCACTAAGAGGATGGATTAGAGAAGTATTAGTTTCCTAGTCCTTCTCAGAAATATAAGGGGCCATTTAAAGATTTTCTGGAAAAAGAATAAGCAGAAGAATTAATCAATTTCAGGAGAACTTATGGTTTATGACAAACACCAAGAAGAATTGACAAGAGATGTGTCAATTAACCATGAAAAGAGCCGGAGATCCTTTCACACAGGAATCGGCAAAAAGGGAGGAGGATTCCAAGGAGTTAGTGAGTATCACCCTGAACACTCACTGTGATTCACTTTTTTTAAAAAGTTTTTTTTCCTACATATTTAATGAAGATTTGCTGATATCAAGTAGCACTGACACTTTTCTCCTCCAGTTCTCTTCTTCAAATAACTTTTACAGAATAAAATACATAATTTGGTATTGGTATACTGTCGCTACTGTTATAAGGACATTTGGAGCAGATTTATTATTATATGTTAGGCTTTAAAGCCTTCTCATATTCCAGGTACTAGTTACCCATGCTGCCCTTGGGTATTAAATACTTCTCAAATTAAAATATTTTCTGGACCACCTGTCAGCATTAAAGGCCTAATATGGTGAAATTTTCTAATTTTTAAGAGAGATAGTAAAACAGAAGATGTTATTCAGGTAGTTTTATTCTTAGTTCATAGAATTTCACTTTATGTCCAGTGATGATTCAAAGTTCTCACTTATTTGATCATTATAATAGAGTTCTAATTGCCTAAGTGGTCTGCCTGAGTAGCCACTGGTTACTCCAAGGCTAGTTAGAAACCTCTTTGAGGTTCCTATGTGGGCAACAGAAGGAAATAAGGGCAAGAACATAGTGATGAGGAATGTAGCTTGGTGAATATCTGCATCAAGTTATTGAAAAAGAATTAGGTTTAGGAAAAAAAAATAATCCAGTTGTTTTAGTGTGATACAAAGTGTAAAAAAAGGATGTATATCTAAGAATCTGATGTGTCTTTTCCATGCAAACATTTTGTTAGGAGATAACTGTGTGATTGATACCTTAATTGATATAACAGTGATCAATACCAACCAAAAACAAAAGATTGTCTTGTCGGATATAATATGCTCTGGAAAGCTGTGGAGGTATAAAATTCCCCAAGAAATTTCACTGGTAATGGGAAATCTGTCGAAATCTAAAATCTAAATCTGCCCAGAGTAACTGGACCATTTTCTTTGAGAATGTCCATTATCATCATGAAATCACTGTCTTCGGTAGGAATAGATCTCCAGAAAAATATAGGGATATTTATGTAATGTGATTCATAAAAGGGAGCAAATGCAGGAATCCACAGACTATTCCTCATCTTGTCTTTGATATCAGCATAAAAGTCTCTATGTGTTGACAGATGTCTTGCCAGATCAAGGTTAACCAGAAGACTATCAAAAGGCACCTGGGAAACCAGGTGAGGGTCATAGTCTTCAATGACCCAAAAGTTAACCTGTCATAGAAGAGACTCTTCCATACTTCCCTGCAAAGGTACATAGAGGTGAAGAAAAGTGCATGAGTACTTCATCAGATAGGAATTTCTCCTCTAATGAATAATTATTCCATTCATAGTACCTTGTGTGAATGAATCATGTGTTTACAATAGCTGTCAAATGATTCTTGATCACATAAGCCAGATATGTTGACTGAAATTCTCTGATCACATAGTTTCTAGGAGAATAATAATTTAGGTCCCCTACAAAATGCCTAAACGCAGGTTTCTAATAGGCCATAGACCCATAAATAAAACAACTTGAGGCAGTGGGTCACCTAACCTGACACTGATTCAGATTTGATTTTACTTCCAGTTTCCTAATCTGGTTGTGATATGATACCACTTCAGGTGGTAATACCAGTTTTTGAAAAGGCACTGTTATTTCTAATATCTCTTTTCAGACTATAACTACACTTGATAGCCAAACGTTTTCAGAATAAGAAGGTTCAGGAGTTCAGGAGATCAGAACATGAATTGATTTGGGTTTGGGGGCTATAGTGGTGGTGGTTATTAAAAATAGAACCATAGAATCTTAAAATGAGATTGCAGGGACCTGTAAGACCATATATTCTGATCAGTATCTGACTCAGAATCCCTTCTCCTGAAGTTCTGTCAAAGAGTCACTCAGCTTTTGCTAGAATACTTCCAGTGAGGGGGAACCCACTGATTCGATTCTATTTCTGGATGGCTGTATCTATTAGGAATTTCTTTAGCTGAAGTTCCTTCATGACTGGAATTCTCTCCCTCCTCACCTCTGCCTCCTAACTTTCCTGGTTACCTTTATGTCACAGCTAAAATCCTGCCTCTTATAAGAAGCCTTTCCCAATCCTCTTTAATTCTAGTGCCTTCCTTCTGTTGATTTCCCAGGGCATTATGATCTTGAACATAGTCCTTCTATTATATATTTTGTTTGAACATATTTCTTTTCCTGTTGTTCCCCCAGTATACTAAATTCTTTTGAGTTCAGAGGCCATCTTTTGATTTTGATTGTACAAACACATTGAGTACAGTACCTGGCACATTGTTGTCGTTCAGTTATGTCCAAACTTTTCATGACCCCATGGACCATAGCAGGCCAATTCTGTCAATGGGGTTTTCTTGGCAAAGATACTAGAGTAAGGCAAAGGGAGCATAAATGACTTGACTTGTCCAAGGTCATGCAGTTAATAAATATCCGAAGCCAAATTTGAACTCAGTCTTCTTGACTCTGGGTCCAACATTCTATCTACTAAATCATTTAGCTGTAATACCTGATTAATATTTCCTGACTGATTGAAATTTTTCTCTCATCAATTTTTGATCTTGGTCATAATTTTTATCTTGAAGAATTCTTCTTCCTCATGATGGCCTGTCAAATGTGTAGACTACTATCCTTTCCCAAGTCTCCTTTCTCTACTTTCCCAGGCTAACCATCCCTAGTTCTTTTAACCATCCAATTTAAGGCCCTTTGCTCAACTGGGCCCCTCCCTCCTAAAATATGACAATCCAGACTCATTATAACTTTCTAAATATGGTCAGATCTGGCAAGAGTACAAGAGGTTGTTCCCTGCAACTCTGATGAAGTTTAATATCAATTTAGTATTTTTTGGCTTCATATTATACTGTTGATTCTCTTAAGTACTAAAACCCCAAGATGAAGGATTACCTAGCTAGCCATATGTGTCTTGTGACACATGCAGAATTTATGTAGTAAATTCTTTTTCTTTAAACACAAATGTATAACTCATTATGTATGCCCTCACTAAGTTTCATCTTAGTAGGTTCAGCTTAACATTCTTGGTAGTAGAATTATTAACTTTTACAACAAAGAGATTATATTGGTTAGTTGGAATAGGTTAGTAAATATTTATTGGTGATTTACCACTTCAAGTTGTTGAAATGTCCTTTCTGGGAGTTAGGACATTTGAATATCCAATTATATTATAAAGAGATAATTTTCAAATATATTTGATAGGAGTAAAAAAAAAATTAGAACACTAGAGTGATGGATCAGATCTTGATAAGGAATAATTAGGAAAAAGAAAAGTTCGGTAGCAAGGATTCATTATAGCATAACTAAGAATATAAATTATTTAGAGAATAATTTATTTGCTAAACCAGTAGTTTTTAAAACTGGAGAGCAGTTTGCCAGCAATTACATTTAATTGACATCTTATAGTATTAAACCCTAAAGAGTTCAACATGATTGCCTAAATTGGAAAAGTCACAACATAAAAAGTTAGAAAAGATTAAAATCAGATGCCTTTTCTAGCTCTGGTTAGGGGGAGAAATTTAAACAAGAGGTAAAATTGATCACAAAAAAATAAAATAGATCATTTTATTTATGTAAAATTGAAAAAATGGCACACACAAAATCAATGCAGCTAGGATAAGAAGTGAAAAACTAAGGGGAAAAAAAGTTTGCCTCAAATATCTCTGATGAGGGTCTAATAACCATGACATAATAGAGAATTAACCAGGAGCTACTCACCATTGTATAAGTAGTTAAAAGAATATTAACAAACAGTTATCTTATGAATCACTGCTCCAATTTATTAATCATAAGAAAAATGCAAGTCCAAATAACTATCAGATTTTACTTCACATTTGAAAAGATCTGCAAAGATGCCAAAAGTAGTAAATAAAATGTGTTGGAGTTAGGAATTCCAATTATTTTGGAAGACAATTTAGAATTGATCTTAAAAACAAAAAGCAACTAATGTGGCCCTACCCTTGATCCAGAAATCACATTTATAGACATAGGTCTTAAGGAAGACTAAGACAAAACTAAAGAGGTCTGTTAAATATCAAAATATCATTAACAACATTGGGGGACCAAAAAAAAGATTCAAAGTAGATGTCTGAATCTAGACATATACTAGCATTTCTTATGGTACACAAATCTATTACTATATAGAAAGCTTGAATATAAAGAATTAAGAGAAACATAATCCTAGGAAGAATTCTATGCCCTCTAAAGTAAGCAGAACAAGGAAGCTAATATACACAATGACTATAATAACATAAATAGAAAAAATTTTAAAAATGAAACTGAATGCAGTGAAAGTATAATGACTAAAAAGAATGCTTTTCACTTGTGGAGAATACTTGAGAAAATATACCTCTCCTTCAGAAATGGGAATCTGTAATATTAAGGCCAATAACGTTCATGAATGTTCCTTGTGATAGAATTATATTTATCTTTCAACATTGTTACTCAATCCCCCAGAAATTAATTTTTTTGCCATAGGAAAAAGTTCATTTATGTACTGATACAGTGTTGGTTGATTTTGCTGAATTTCTAAGTCTTTCTTTTTACAAGGAATGGCCCACTGGGTAGAAGGAAGAAATATATTCATATATGAAGTTGCCATAAGAGAATTACAGCAATTTAAAAAGCTATACCCCTTATAGGATTAGTTCCTGGAAATTCTTAGGTTTTCATTCAGATTGGTGAAGGGAGAAGTTAAGGAGAATTCAGCGATAAGCTATCAGTAGTACTTAGCAAAACTCATACTAAGGCCAATACATTCATGAGTGTTCCTTATGATAGAATTATATTTACCTTTAACATTGTTACTTGGCCTCCCCAGAAATTAATCTCTTTGTTATAAGAAAACGTTCATTTTTAATTTGATGATCATTGGAAAGAAAAGAATTGGTCTACCAAGGTGAAACTAATGGGGGAATGATATAAAACCTGTTTTTACCATCATAGAACCTTCCCTTTTTCATAACTTTGTAAGCTATGGGTGCTGCAGTTTTCCTGGTGGTGATCTGGCTGACCTAAATACAATACAAACAGAAATTCCACCCAATTATTTGCTTTGCCCCTTCCTTAGAAGTCAACTCTAAGGGCACAGTAAACTTGACTAGATACCCTCAGGTTGAGGGCCCAAAGCTTTTTATAAGACTCCAGGATGTGAAATGAGATTCCAGACCACTTTGATGCATGACTACATTTAGTTCTCAATTCAAGGAGCATGAGAAGCTGACCCAGGTGAGAGCTCATATGGTATGGAATACTCCTTCCCTAAACCAATCTTTTAGGGGCTCTTTGTTCTAGGCTAATTCTCTGTGTTAGACCTGGAAGAGTATGATTTTTGCAACTTCTTCAATACACTAAAGTTCCATTAATTTGAAATTTTCTCTACAGTGTATTTAATACATTTATTATTCTACTGCCATGCCAGCATTGATTTTTCACCTCCACTATTTTTTTTTTTCAAATTTGAGCTGGAAACTTCAAAATTTAAGTTTCATTTTTTTTATTAATGTTTTAAAATCATTTTTAAGATGTTAAATTTTTCTCTATTTGCCTTAGATACTAGGGCTGTGGAAAGAGAACTGATCTCATACCTGAAGAGCAGAATTGAATTTCTTTTTCTGACATACATAGTGATTGTGTTACCAAGTGCCTCTCTCAGTGCTTTAGGACAACTGTTTTAAGACTCACTTACTGATAATGTGCTTTTTTGCTTTAGTAGAAGAAGTTTCCTTTACCAATCAAATTGCATTCCTGTAATTTACAGTAAATGCTTTACTAATCCGTTCTTTTTTCTTTTTTAATCTATCTTCACTATATTATTTTACGTTTTTTATATAACTGAGTATATCAACATTGCCTCTACTAATTTCCTTTTTTAATAGATGAGCAACCCATCTATATTTATATAACTTCTTCTAAATCATCATGCACAAGATAAATGTGCTTTAATAGATAAAATTTATCTTTCTGCCACAATTAAGATGTTATTTTTCTTTCCATTGCATTATAGTTTTTATATTTACATTTATGATCCACCTGAAATTTATGTAGCGTGCATGACAATATAAACCTTAATTTATCTTCTACCACATTTTCCCAATTAAGAAAAAAGAATCCGTTTCTTTTTTCTTAAAATTTTTAAAACAACCATTTGTATGCATTTGGTGGTATTTCTAGCATCTATTATGTCTCATTGATCTCTCCTATTTTTTCCCCAATGCCAGACAACTTCCATGAAAAATATTTAGTTTTAAAGTTTCAATAAAAAAAAAGTCTACTTTAATCACTGTTTTTAAGATATCTCCCCTTTTTTTCCTTACCTGTTTCTTTCTCCATGTAAATTATTTTATGATTTTATTCAGGCCTATAAAGAAATTCATTGATATTTTGATTGCTGTTGCATTGTCTATAAATTAAGTTTTTGAGAACACTGTCATCTTTACAATGCTGATCTTAGCTTATTCATGAAATCTGAATGACCTTCCAATTATTTAGCTCTTCCTTTATTTCCATCACTTTTATAAAGGTTATATGTATGTCAAGATAAATTAATTCCCAAATGTTTAATTTCTTTGTTGCTGTAAACTGAATTTCTTTATCCTCTTTCTAAAATATTTATTGTCACATTATTAGAGTGCATTTTTTCCCTGTCAAACACAAAAATAAGACAGATATGATTTCATTGTGTAAAAAAAACAACATAAAAATCATTCTAGATGTGCAAAACAAATTTGGACATTTTCATTAAATACTCCTTATTAAAAGCTAAATTATTTGAGACCATTTAAATTAGGTGTGGTATTAAACTACCATTTATATGCTCTGCCTTTTTGTATTTTTCAGAAATAGCAAGACAAGCAGCACAAATAAAGCTTTTGAGGAAACTTCAGAAGCAGGAACAAGCTCGAGTTGCCAAAGAGGCAAAGAAGCAACAAGGTAATTGATCAGTTCTAGAAGACTGTGAATTTTTGTAGTGATCAGTATTAAAATTCTTTTTTTTAACTTTAAAATGAGTTTTTGTTAATTTTGTTAATTGTATTTTTTATGTTACCATAATTTTTCCAGGTATCTTTTACTCACTCTTTCCCAAAGAGCTTTCCCATATAACGTATATGATTTTTTCCCTTTTTAAAAAAAAATTATTATTATATCTTTTTATTTATAAAACCCTATGCATGGGTAATTTTTTCAACATTGATCCTTGAAAAACTTTTTGTTCCAAATTTTCCCCTCCTTCCCTTTTCCCCCGCCATCCCCTCCCCTAGATGGCAGGTAGTCCAATATGTTAAATATGTTAAATTATATGTTAAATCCAATATATGTATACACATTTAGTATTAAAATTCTTACTAGCAGGATTTTATTTTTTAAATTTATTCTTTAATTCATTTTGGTGACCCCTGCCCTTGGATTTTTTCCCATAGCAATAATGGCCGCTGAAGAAAAACGAAAGCAAAAGGAACAGATAAAGATAATGAAACAACAGGTATGTTTGGACACCCAATTAATTTTCCATAATGAAGGGCATGTTTTTGATTCTGTGTTTATTATTTTTCAAGTAAATTTAAAAAATTACTACCTCTAAGATTAATGTTTTACATATTTTTTATGTGTGGGCCCTTTTTGTTTCCTTTTTGGAAGGCCAGTACAAGAAACGCAACAAATTAGCTATTATGAGTATTTAAGAATAAATGTTCATTTAAAGCTTTTTTAATAGTTCAATTTTGAGTATACAAATTTTGAATGAATTTGTTTTAATAAATTTTCATGTAGAAGAAACAATCAAATATAGCCATTTATAGGCTGATAGATGATTTACATCAGTTTCCAAAGTATTTTAATTCATATTCTAACAGAAGTTTAGTAACTTTATATTTTAGCATTGTTTAAACAATATGGAATTTTTTTGTGAAATGTTTCTCTGGTAGAAACTTGTTAGATATTAAGAAAAGCTAAATTTTAAAAATATATAGGTATAAATCATTGTCAAATTTTTTGCTTTGGTTTTGTTGCTTAAGTGCCTTTAGAGTTGCTAAAAAGGCTTCAACAATAGAAAAGTAAAATCTTGGAAACACTCCAGATTTAAAAAAAAAAAAATTCTTCTTAGTATATTTGGAGTTCTGTCTTCCTGTAATATTTTTCTATGTGAAGTTAATTTTCAAACTAAGCTTGCCTAAGCAAAATATTAAAATTGACAGGGCAAGGTTTTCATCTTTGGAAATAAAGGATTGTATGAAACACTTTCCTATCTCCCTTTTATTAGGCATTAGCAATAAAAAAGAGATGTGAAGGTGATTACCATGCATCAGGTTTTTCATTTTTTCCTTTATCATTCCCCTCCCCTCCCTTGTTTTTCTATGTGATCAGTCCACTTCCTCTTTTGGGTTACATGTCATGATTATATCATCTTTTATGCTGTTTTCCAATGCTGAAATAATCAATATGAAGATAAGTAAATGTAAACTATTTTGAGGAGGTGAAGAGAACAGTGAGAAATAAGAGGTGTTTGAGAGAGACTTTCCATCTGAATCTAGGCTGGGGGAAAAAAAGATTAGATAGGCTTAAGGGATGGTTTGTTAGAATGGGTAGAATATAGAATATCATGTTTGTGGAACCAGCCAGTAGTCCTGTCTGGCTGAAATACAAAAGGCAAATGGGGGATGATCACCAGAAGTCCTTTAATAACAGGGCTATTGTGTCAGCTTACAAATAACTGTGAACCATTCTGTATAGTTAAAACTGAACTAAGTAGAAACCTGAACATAACCTAGATTCCTAAGCCTATATTCCTAACTTACTTACCTTCCTACAAAACAACAACTTGTGTATAACCAGTACTTTTTTTCATCCATATTATAAAACTTGTAACTGTTAGTGAATTACTATATCAGCTGCTTTTTTCCTTAGAAAAGCTAGTAGACAGTTAGGTATCATAGCATGATATGCTATGGTCTAATATTCTGTAGGTACAATTTAAATCACGCATAGAATTCCTATTTGGCTTCTTGACCAGTGTAATAATAACTACATAGCCTGAGCCCTCAGCCATGGCCTTATGAAAGCTACCACAGATTACAGGCACTTTGGTTCAGCCTTTACTCAAAATCATTGTTTATAAGTCAATCCACAAGGTTTTCCTTTACTCAACCAGATTAGTTCAAAGTAAAAGTCACTAATTAAACAGCATGACATAATACATTTAGTGGGGGATTTGGAGCCATGGGGATAGATTACTTGTTCTTGAGAGAGAGAGTAAGAAATCTTGAGAAATCTTAGGTCTTGAATTGTAAAGGACTGAGGTAGTCAGGGTGTTTTCTCAGGGATATAACCTCTCTGAAGGCAAAAGCCTTCTGCTGCTTCCTCTCCCAGGGAGGAACTGCTCTGACATGGTCTAGTCTAGAGGTGTCAGACTTGTTGTTCAGCCCAAACTCGTTTAAAATGTAATTGATAAATGTTTTAATAAAGTAAATTAAAATGGTGTGTATCAGAGATAATGTTAATATGGATCATCAGAAATCTATATCTGTTTGACTTTGATACCTCTTATCTAAACTTTCCTGAACAGACATTAACATCAATATCCTATATTGTCACCAGGTATTGTTGCTTTTTGTTCTTGAAGGATAGGTGCAGTAGCTATTACTTCCTAGCGTCTTCTTAGCTGTCTAAAAAAATCCTTCACTCAATTCCACTGGGTATATACTTTAAGGAGATAAAAGACAAAGAAAAGTTTTATTTATAATTATAGATTCATAAAACTGGGCGGGGGACGGTTGGCTTGTTTTTATAGTAACAAATGCTAGTAGAAATAAACTGGATGACCCAAATTCTCAGAAAATGACAGATATAAAAAAAGACATCAGTAAAACTTGAAATTTATCCTAAGAATTCCCCACATTGCACACCCACTCAAAACCTCTGAGACATATTTGGCATTTTTTCCTAGTCCGTGAGTATTCTAGTGCCCAAAGCATTGTGGCAGATATAGTGCGGAGATTCTTTGCCTATTCAGATATAAATCCTTTAGAAAGCCATGATCTTGAACAAAGTAATAGGATCATCACACTAAAGTCTTAAAATATAGTCAATTTTTCAGCTTCTAAAGATTAATTGGTGAAATAACCTACCCACCTACTACATACATACATATATTTATATACATATACATAATTTCATATACATTCCTTTGACTCCTTGAAATTTAATAACAAAATAAATGTAATAAAATATAATTAATATAAGAGTTAAACATACAAATTTAAGGTATGTGCATTTTCAAAGAACATTTAGTTCCTGTTTAATGAATTTTCTGTTATGGACACTCATTTGTTTCAGAAATTGGTGAATAATCATTCATTTATTCAGTTGAAAACAAAATTTGTGGAAATTATATTTACTAGTCGCTTATATTGGTACAATGCTTTATACTTTTATGACATAATAGATGTTTTCTGTTGTATACTTTTAAACTATAACTTTATACATTTAATTATATAACTTTATACCTAAAACTATAACTTAAAACTTTTTAACTATGTTTTATACTTTAAAAAAAAGTTTTTATTTGATCTTTACAGTGTTCCAGTGAAATGGGGCAGGCAGTATATTAGATGAGAATACTAATGTAGAGATAATTTATTTGTTGAAGGTTACATTATTAATAGCAGATCCAGGATGGGAACTTTTCCTGATACATAGTATATTTCTCTTTGTATTATTCCTTGTTGACTCTTTTATATTTATCTTCCTTATTACTGTATATACTTACAAAGAATTATCAGCCACGTATAATACTTTGCTCATTTCCCTTGACACTTACTGCATTCTGTCATATATTTACTTCTTTACATATTTTATTTCCTCTACTAAATTATAAGTTCCTTGAGGACAGGGGCCATGACCACTTCATTTTTGTGTAGCCTAAAATCACCTTGCAAATCAAGTATTGTTTCATTTTTGTCTTTGTATCACCAATGCCTAAGACATAGTAGGTTCTTAATAAATGATTGTTATTTGATTTGTGGATTGATTAAATATTTCCTTGCACACGTAGTAGGCATTTGGTAAATTTTTTTTGTAATTATTAAAATTTATGCAGATAAATTATATATTATATTCAGAATCTTTGGGGAAACATTCTTTAATTTTGTAAAATGTGAAATTATATGGATTGAAGGTGTATATGGTTAAAGTATCTTAATTTTCTATTTACTTAAGCTATTTTTGAAAATTGAGGAATATAAAATATTTTTAAACATGAATTATTCTGGCTAAACAAAATTTTTTTGCTGTTTTTTTTTTTTTTGTTTTAACATCTTAAATATTTAAAAAATTCCCTACAGGAGAAAATTAAGAGAATACAGCAAATCAGAATGGAAAAAGAACTTCGAGCCCAGCAAATTCTAGAGGTAGAACTTTTAGATTTAATACAATTAAGAACTTATTTATACTTTTCAAAGTTTTTAAGAAAAAAAATCATGGTTTCATGTTTTGTCAAAAGTCCAAGTCAATCTGTCCTTCAGAATGCTCTTAAGCTCCTGTTCAGATATCATAACATCTCACAAGTCAACATCATCCACACATAAATGAAGAAACAAGCATAAAAGGCAGCCAAAATAAAAGATAAAAGTCATGCGTTTTATACTCAATAGGAAAGTCCCTTAGTAACATGAAATCTATTTATTTTTTATTTCAAAAATACAAATAATTGCATTAAAAATCTGTTTTTTCTGATTTTTGGGAAGCACAGAGGCAATTAAAAGCAATTAACTGTTGGAGATGGGTTGTTACAGTCAATCACAATGACAACAGTGAGAACTGACAGCTGACAGCAAGAGGAAAAAACATAAAAAAGCTATTTTAAAATATGCAAGAACTCAAAAAGGATATCATTGATGGGCATTTAATTTAAAGAAAAACAAAAACAAAAGAACACAGTCCAACCAACCAAAGTGGTTATAAGTGCTTTGGAGTGAAGGGAACTTAAGAGAGGTTTCCTTCTAAAGTGATTAAAATAAGTTATAATGTTCAAAGAAGTAAATTCTCAAGAGAACTCAACCATCTAGAATGACTCATTTTCCAGATAATACAATTTTATTCCACAGACATCACAGTCACAGATAGCAAAGTTTTATTCTATTATACATTATCATTAGAAATATCAATTGTATCCATTTTTGTCTAACTATGTGGTCTAGTTTACTTCTAATTTAGCAATTATTTTTGAAACACTGATGGGTTGAAAATAATGGATATTTTAAAATGTAAGTATAAAGCTGTTGTTGACATAATCTTGATAACTAAAATTGTATATTTAAAGACATTTATCTGCTTCTATAAAATGGAAAACTTTTTTTCTCCATAAATTAACCTTGTCTCAGGTATAGGAAACTTTCAAATTATGTTTTCATTTTCAGATATTAATTTCTCATCTGTAAGTCCATAGATGTTAAAATATATCAAATGGATATACTAAATATTGAAACCAAATAAATGGAAAATTATCAATTATAATGATGATATCAATATACTTTATAGTGATTTGAGGCTTGCAAAAGCTCTTTACATATATGATCTACATACATTAGGTTATTACTTTTTTCAAGACTTAAAAACAGTATAAGTTAATATAAAACTTGATGAGATAAATTAAAAAGTTGTTATATTCTTAGAAATTGTGGCTTTAAATTTTTTTGGTATATTTTGATTTTTTATGACTCCAGATAAATATACTTTATTACTGTTTTTGTTCATGTGATAGTTACTTTTCTAATAACAGTAATAAGAAATGACATTTATATAGTGCCTTAAGGTTTGCAAAGTGCTTTATATAAATTATCTCAGTACAGATTTCAGCCTTCTCTATCACTTAATACCTGCTATAAGTTTCTTTAGGAAAGACTAATCTCTAGACTTCATGAGTTTGGTATCAGAAGATAGCCATAGAGTGTGGTTGGCCCATCCTTGAAGTTTTAACAACTTAGTGTGACCAACCACAGCTTTCATTTCACACACATGGTCTTGAGATCACAAGATTGTGTCAGGGCCACACTTAACTGAAGAAAATACATTTTAAGTGTGTACATTCCAAATTACAAGTTGAAACAAATCTTTCTAATGTATATCGGTGAAGAAATATGTTTTAATATCATGTGTCATGTATTGTTTTGCACCTTGTGAGGCATATATATATATATACACATATATATATAGCTTCCTTTCAATTCTAAGATTATTTTCAAGTTCTAGTGGTGCTGTTGCATGACTTTGAGACCTGTTTTGCATGCACAGGCTAAAAAGAAAAAGAAGGAAGAAGCGGCAAATGCCAAATTATTGGAGGCCGAGAAACGAATAAAGGTTAGTTTAGCTGAGCATCAGAGTTTTTATTTTTTGAAAAATAAAAACCATGTGATTGTCTATGATATGTAAATTTATGAGAATTATAGTTCTCAAAATTCTCTAAAAATGTTTAGAAAAGCAATAATGTGTGGATTATATGTCTCTGCTTATAGTAACATAAATGTCTTTGTTGTATGTGCTTTGTCTGATGCTTGGTTTGTGCAAAAGTAGGCATTTATTTTTAATACAAACTATTATATAAAACCTGTGAACAATTTTATTTAGGCTAAGCGCCTCCCAGATTTCATTTTCTTTATTGCATTGTATATGTTACAATATGTCTCCTATCCCCACCTCTGTCTTGCTTTCCCTTCACCTATTAGTGTTCTTTGTCTTAGTGTCCAGACCAGGAACAAACCATGATCTTGACCAACATTAGTCTTTTCATTGATAAAAATAACCTAACTGTATATCCACAGGGTAGTTAAGAAAAAAATCCTGAGATAGATAGGTAGCCCAGATTCAAATAGGGTTCTAACAGTCACTAGATATCTGAGTCTAATCTTTCTCATTTGTAAAAAAGACATGCATAATCAAGGCATTACTTGGTCTCCTAGAGTTATGATAGTGCTTTGTAAACCTTAAAGCACTATATAAATGTGAGTTTTTAATATTTTTTTGATAGTGCACCAAGCCATTGATATTAGTAGTTATTAATTAGGAATTGTTATTGCCTTTTATATGTCTGGGCTATTTGGTATTATCTGCATGGTGAGATGTAGGTATCAGGAAGAAATAGTTGCCTATGAGGTTTGATGAATAAGTTTGGAGATTCTACAAAATAGTTCTCCTAATAGGAAAAGATTGACGTTAGCAAGAAACCCAAATATAGATGGGAAGTAGTAGTAGTTCCACCAACCGGTGCTTTAAAAAAAAAAAAAAAAAAAAAAAAAAAAAAGTTGATTTAATGCTCAAGTTCATAGGTACTTTTAGGATCAGCCTTTGTATATACTGGTTACTCTCACTAGAGGGAAATATGAATGGTATAACCTTTATCTTTTTTCACATGTATCTCTTAGGCTTTTTCCCTTGTGTTGCTCCTTTTTTTCCCCTTTACCTAATTTCAACTTGACAAAAAGTTTTGGGAACCTGGGTTGGAGCCCACAATGTGACTCAGCTTGGCTTCTGGAAAGGGGAATAGAATGGTGGGAGCAATAGCTTTGGTATCAGGGAACCTGCATTAATACTGACTCTGCTTCTTGCTACTTGTGTCAACTTGGGAAATCACTTCATCTCTTGGGAAATCAGCTTCTTTTCCTATAAAATGAAAGGGGATGGACTAAATTACAGATAAGTCCCTTTTAAGCTCTAGAGCCAGTGATCTCACCTTAAACAGTTAACACTGGAAAATCTTTTAGTATCATTATGTTTGGATATTAAAATAAATGCTGCTGCTAATATATATTTTTATCTCAGTCTCAGATTTGAGTCCTGGCCACTAAAAGGTGTTTCACTATTACCTTGCTAAAGAATATAACTGATAGATCAAATTCTTTTGTGGTATGAGATTGTTCTGATATTCTGGCAAGTACCTTTAGTCAATATTGTATTGAGGATGGCTACTGGGACATATCATCTTAATGTAACAAGGGTCATTTATTCAAGTGAGAGAAGTCAAACTTTAATAATGTTGCTTTCAGTATTTTCTAAAAGTTTCTGGTTTACACTTTCATGTTACTCATTTTTTCTTTTTAAGGAAAAAGAAATGAGAAGACAACAAGCTGTTCTTTTGAAGCATCAGGTCTGTATACATGCAGTTAGCCCAACTGTTGCAAATGCTAATTTTTAACTACTTCTTGAGCTATTTGGGGAAAATCTTCAAAATAATTTCTTTTAAAAATTTCTGATAAGATTCCTGCTTAAGTTTTTTTTTTTTTTCTTTATCTTACAGTGTATTGCCTGCTTTGGTATTGGGGTCTTTTGGGAATTATAAAGTGGTTTTATGACTTTGTGATTTCTGTTTCATAATGTTGTGCCAACTCTTTCTACCAGGAGTTGGAGAGGCATAGACTAGATATGGTATGGGTATGTTTATTTTTGTACATCTAACACCGCATTGTGATTTGGTTGTGATATGGTTGTCATAGCAATGCATAAAGTGTAGCACTGGCTGCTGTCATATTACATACTGCTGCATGGCTTTACAGCACAGTGCATTGCATACATCTGCTTGTCTGTCTATAAAAAAAGTATGACTTGTCTCAAATGTTTATAAATTGAATCCATTTATGAGGCTGCTTATGAGAAATCTATATTACTGATGTCACTATATAAAATTGGACCACTCGTAAAATTAGGTATTCAATTACTGTGAACCATATTCTCTCATCATCCTAGATGCAAAACTGCCATTAAAAGCAATGGGAATTTTGGATACAGCTTGATGGGAGGTTATGAAATTTATATTACCTCTAAGACCTAATTTTGCAGATAAATTTGTTTAGCTAAGTTATATGAAATATATCCCTTCTATGGGGAGGGAATTTAAATTTTTGGATAAAATTTTTGATTAGCTACTATAAAAATGTATGATATTTTGATCTGAAAATAAAACTAGACTTTCAAATTATACTGGGGCAAACTTCATTTTAATATTTTATTACATGTAGCTCAGGTTCCACTTAATAACAGAGCCCCTGGTGCAGCATTTGTCACCTTATGTAGTGCACCGAGGGACAGACATCAGTAAATAAGAAAATCCTCTTCCATTCATGTTTGTGTATAAACTGTGACTAGTGTAATTAAATTGCTATAAAAACTGAGAAAATTCAGCATTCTAATTTGTTGCTGCCTTATTGGCTTTACAAATTAGATTTTGCTATTCAAAGAAAATTATCATCTCTCCAAAACCACAAAATTGAAATGATTATATATCATCTTATATCTGCTCTCAAAAATGACCAGAAGTCCAGCCTTCTGTTTAATTGGCAATATGTAAGTACCTGCAGGCTTTCGAATAGCAGATGTAAGGTAACTGACCTGTTCCAGCCAACCATTATGCTTTTCATTCTGCCAGCTTTGGAAGGAGCATCACAACTGACCATAAGTAAATCTTGTATGCTTATGTTTTTACACTGTCTCCATGTTCATTGCTTTACCTTTTTGCTTTTGATTGTTCTTGTATTTGCTTTCTAAACCTGAACTAAAACATGCACAGACTTGGCCATTCTTGTCTTCTATTAGTATTTACCATGACTTGTCTATTAATGCTAAACATGCTCTACAAACTTTAAAATTACAAAGCTTATTGCTAACTGTGGTTGAGGTTTTTTCCCTAATTTTATCTACTTTAATAGGAAAGAGAGCGACGAAGACAACATATGATGCTCATGAAAGCTATGGAAGCTCGTAAAAAAGCAGAAGTAAGTACATGTGGCTGAAAAAAAAGTCAAGCAATTTAAGGTTATTTTTAAATCTAAAAATAGATCCTCCGCTGAAATGAAGTTGTGCCTGATTCACCAGTGCCACAAGCAAACTGAAAGGTAAAGATAGTAACTGAATTTCAGAGTAGAAAAGGGCATGGAAAAGATCCCACAGCTTATTAGCTTTTTCTGGTTCGTATTTACATTTCTTTTTTAGAACTGTCACAGTTTTTTTGGATGAAAATGAGGTGTTAACCACAGTGGCTAGTATAACGTATATATCCAAATCTAATTTGCTGGTAGACTGGTCTTCAAAAATATTCATGATTTTTAAAAAATTCACTTAGAATAACTTTTGCTATTAATAGAATAACCCCAAATAATCATACTATGTAAAATATCATAAATTAGTTGTATGTTAGGCAGTAGTTTGTAAGAGTGTTCTGTGATAAGTCTAAACATACTTTGTTTTTATTTAGTCATTCACTCATGTCTGACTCTTCATGACCTTGTGGATCATAGATTGCTAGGTCCTTCTACTTTTCACTGTCTCTCAAGATATATCCATGCCCTCTGCTATTCCCCCTTCCTTTCTCTTTTCAATCTTTCTCAACATTAAGGTATTTTCAAATGATACCTGTCTTGCCATCATGTGCCTAAAATATTTAAGTTTTTAAGGTATTTTAGCTTCAGTATATGACCTTCCCGTGAATAATCTGCATTAATTAATCTATGTGTTGACTAATTTGATCCTCTTTCTCTCCAAGGGACTCTCAAAAGTCTTCTCCAGCACCACAATTCAAAAAGATCAATTCTGTGGTGCTCAACTTTCCTTATGGTCCAACTACAAGGAAAGTATTTATTTAAAGAAAGATTTCTTAACTTTATTTGGTCTGTATATTTCTTCAGTTGGGCTACAGAAACAACAGTATATAAATAGACTATTTATACTTGCCTAACAACTTATTTAGAATACCTAACATAATAACTGATTTTCTCATTGTCAGTACTTGCTACACTGGTGCAGATCATAATCTCTGTATATCTTGTGATCTTGTGCATGAATCATTCATGTTTTGTGATTTAAGCTTCTATAAAGCACTGTAAATGTATCCTTGTTGTTGTTGTTCTTTAACTGTACCAAGGATAGCAATATACCACCTGGACTGTCTGTTAGATTAAATTCTTAATACATGATAGGTCATATATGTTGTTAATCTTTTTATAAGCAAGTTATTAGTTACAAGCTTCAACCTGCTAATGCCTAATATGCATCTTTACATTCCAGAGTCATTCATTATTTCAGTTCTACCATTGTTGTATTCCATAATTCATAGTGGTTAGTATAACTGGAAGACTGTTTTGTTTATTTTTTTTATGAGCTTTTGTAGCAGTTGTTTAACAACAACAACAAAATGTCACCAAAGTTAATTAAAATGTCATTAAATGCTTTTTAAAGACATCAGTTCTGCATATTATTATAACTTATTTCTGCCAGAACTAAAAGTATAGGTAATCTCTTACTACAAATTACATAAGTTCTTCTCACTTATTTCTCAGGCTAACATTTCATGGTCCATTGGGTTACATTTTTAAAATCATTGGGTTTTTTTAAATTATTTATTTGACTAATGAGAATTCTCAGAACTTTTCCCCTGAATCTTTCATTTCCTGAGATTGTGATATACATAAAAATGCCTTGTAGCAGCCAAAATATTTGGAATGGTTTTGCAGCCAAGAGTTTTAAAAATGAATATAAATTAGTTTTAAAAAGCTACTTCCAAATCATTGAGTCTTTTCTTCCCACCTTAACAATTATTTATACTGAAAGATCTAAGCCATTTTAATAAGTTGTGAAGGACTGACTGCTGAATGTGTTGTGTTGAGAAAGTTCAACTCTTTTCCTGAGAACCAACTCATCAGGAAAGTTGATTGCAGAAAATAAGAAAATAAGTTGTCACAGAAAATAAAAGTGGGAGACATTCAATATTTATTAAAATATATACTATTACACAACTCCTATGTTCATGAATTTACAATCTAAATCAAGCTATTTGAACCCTTATTGTGTTAAGCTTAGTCAAAATTGTGAAACAGTATTTTTGTTTGCTGTGCCTTAGACTTTCCTTTCCATGTCCTGTTCTTGCCTTCATCATCTTTTCCTTTCTTTGACTATTTCTTCCTTTCAGTAGTGGCCTTTGTCTAGGCTCAGTGCTCCTTAGCCTTCTGTTCTCTATCTTCCTTCCTATAAACTTGCTATGGAAAATTAAGTGTAAAATTAAGTGTCAAATCCATTGACAGTAATGTATTTATACTCATAAATACTTTACTTCTGAGCACTATACATATTTCTAACTTGAGGGTCTCTTGACTTCCTAGTTGCTCAAAACTGTTTTGCATAGTTAGATTATAAACTTGTCATTCTTTCTGATTCATATCCCAAATTACTTCAGTCCTTTTGCTAATATTGTCCTCATTTTGTCTATACATCACAAACACCAGAAATTAACTACCAATCATTAAAAGAGGGGAAAAGTTTTTAGAAAGAACTTGATTAGGAGAAAAGAAAAAACTACTCCACCATATGGGATTTCCTGGTCTTTAGACAACATTGACTACCCTGAGTAACATTGTGTTGGTCAATGTTATTTATCTTTAATATTTGTTAATATTTTAACCACATTCCATCTAAAGCTATAGCAGTGCCATTGTAATGCTCTTTGGGCAGCCTTCCATTTGTTATGTTCCATGGAACATAACATTTTTCCTAACATTTTCATGGAATCATTGAACTATAACTTTTTGCCTGTTTACTTCCTAAGCTGCTTTCCCACTTTTCTTTACCCACCCCATGCCAGCAATTCCAATGACAGCATCAGTGAATGGAAAACATATCTTCTTTTTAAATAAGGAGATGCTGTGCTGCATTAATTTTTAATGTGTAGGAAAATGTGAGGTAAAGTTGACTGAGTGGGCAGCTTTTTATCTCCTCACTTTTATGTACAGTAATCTTATTTTTAGATTCACATTAAAATACTATCCTTTTAGAAAAAAAAAATCCTTTGAATAAGGGTGAATTATAAAATAGAGAACTGTCTTAGGCTTGGTAAGTTGACCATTTTGCTATACATGTCTTTAAAATATATTCAAGATTTATGTAAATTATTAGAATACTAACTAAAACTATGCCTCTAAAGCTATTTTGTATTCACGAATTTCATTAGAATTAATGGAATGTATCTACTCTGTGTAGGTATAGTAGTTGTCAATTTAGTTAAGTAAAAATAACCAGGATTGTCAGAACTTGCATGTCATGTAATTACTTATATTCACAGTAGTCCTTTTTATAATGCTTATGCTCTAAAAATAATTTCATCTTAATTCAGTTATTTTTACAAAAGCTCAAAACAATTATAATTATTATCAGAAAGAATTGTAGGAATTAATAAATTAAGCAAAATTAGCTTGCTAAATCAATATATATTACCTAAATCTCAATGTATTGACAAGAAAAATTGCCTGCTAAATTAATGCTCAAAAAATCTAAACAATTTTTTTCCCGTTATTCCTACAATCATGATAATTTTGGATAAGAATAGATGAAAACAAAATACATCATAAAGTATGTTGAGTGTGTGTGTGTGTGTGTGTGTGTGCGTGTGTGTGTGAATGTGTGTGCCTCAACTTATTTTTGGTACGATATTTAAATACATCAATATTCAGCTCAGGTTTTCCTCTTTTACTTTTTTCTTTGTGCATTAACACATCAGCTTCTAGTACCTTGTTATCTTGAAAGAATGCTCAATTTGACATGAAGAGGAATTAGATTTCATTCCAGGTCAAATCACTTATTATTGATGTGACTTTGGGTAAATTAGTTAAGTTCTTTCAGCTTGGTAGATACTTCACAATTCCAAATCCATGATTTTATGGTCTATCTAGGGAAGAAAGCTTTCTATCAGAAAGCTTCTGTTTAAGTATGAAAGACATTCTCCCCTTCTAATCTTAATCTAAATTTCTCACCATCTTCTTGGGCTCATTTTGGCTCATTTTCTGCCTAACATCTTCTTCCCAAAACTTGTCTTCTTCAGTAAAAAGCACCTGATCTCAGTTTAAATTGTGTTCTGTGCTGACCCACCTGGCTCAGTCTTGCTTATGTTTATTTTAGATGTCTTAGTTACCCCCAGCCCATCTGTTTAACTTTAGCCAATCTTAAACTTAAATTTCTTTGTTTGACCAACTCTCATTTCCATACTTGTCTTTACCTCTAAGAAAAAAATTTTTACTGAGAGGAAATATATCACCATCATTCCTTGCAGGTGGTGTCCTCTAGGGTCCCATCCTGTGCTGTATTCACTCTTTCACCACATTCTTGACCTTATTGACTTCTTTTGCTCCTAGGGATTCAAGCATTATTTCTATATAGGTTCCCAAATCTATACTTTCAATTCTAAGCTCTCTTATTAATTATCATCTGTATTTTGATTCCTAGATAATCCTATAGTTATCTCAAGCTCAATGTCTCAAAGAGAACTTACTGTCTTCCATTCCAACTTTACCCTTATAAATTTCCTGATATGTATAGAAATCATCACTATTCTTTCAGTGAACTAGATTCAGAAACTCTGAGTCATCCTTGAGTCAGTCTTCCCTTAAATAACTATATACTTACACTGTCCTTCTAAATATCATCTCTCATATGAGATTCTTCTCTCACATCACCACCACTCTCATCAATAATATAGATCCCATCAATCCTCATCTAAATTATTTTACTAGATATTCTCCTAATTGGTCTCCTCTCTTCATTTCACACTCCAAGCCAAGTGGACCCAAGCAACCAAACTATGCTGCAGGGTTCTGGGGAGAAAGGGGCAAGATGAAAAATGGTCTGACTTCAAGTAGCTTTCACTCACTGCAAAACTGATCAAAGAATTATTCTAATAACAACAACAAAGGCACATGTCTGCCTATATCACTTTTTTTTTCCTGGAAAATTTTAAATGGCTCCCTACTGCCCATAGGATAAAACACAGATCCCTCAGATTTGTGTTTAAAGCCTTTCTATAATTGGGCTTTCACCAACTCTCCCAGCCTTATTCCCCATTACTCCTCTCCAGTGTTCCAGCTAAAACAGACTATGTTCCCTGAAGTCTTGCTCCATCTCCCATGATTGGAATATACTCCTTCATCTCTGCTTCTCAGAATTCTTATTCTCTTTACTCCTTCCTACAAAAAAGCTTTCCATAACTTCTGCTATTAATACTCTATACCACTTCAATTTTCCATTATAATTAAAGCTATTAATTTCCCCCTGGTTTTAGACTTAGTAACATAGAAGACTCAAAATGTCTTTGTCATTGTTGGAAGAAATCAAGAACCAATTGCTCTTCATAATACCTGGCTCCCTTCTTCCACAGCTAGGAAGTGTTAAGTGTCTGCGGGCAGATTTGAACTCAGGTCCTTCTGACTTCAAAGCTGGTGCTCTATCCACTGTACCACCTAACTGCCCTTATTCCTAATATCCTTTTTGATACTGTTCTCTTCTTCATGTATTGTAAAACTAGATAACATGTAATGGGCATAACATGAAACACATCAACCAGACTCAGAGCCAATCTTCTGGTCATTTGTCAGCCATTTACATTCAATTAAGCAAGCATTTTTTAAGTGGCTACTGTGTATCAGAGATTAAAACAAAGTAGGTTTTGCTTTCAAGGAGCTTACATTCTTCTAGGATGTCTACAAGTCTCTCAGTATATATTATCTTCTTAGTCTACTTCCCAGCACAAAGGCACTTATGTCTGAGCCTTATGTGTATAAACAAAAGTTTTCACATTTGTCTCATTCTTATAGTTTCTCTACCATTTCTAGGCATCTCATTTTGATAATGATAAATGAGAGCTGAGGAGCGAAATCTTTTTCACATTTGTTAAATTCACTTTCCACTATGCTTTCCTTCCACTATGAATTATGTAATAGTTAGCAAAGTTTAAGCTTTGGCTGAAGATTTTCTGCACATTCATTATATTCACTGGATTTATCCCTGATATTTAAAAAGAGATGAGTAATGGATGTTCCCATTATATGTAAAAAGATTTCTCTCTATTATGAGTTCTCTGATGCTTAATAAAAGGGAAGGAGTCAATGAATGCTTTCTCATATTCATGGTATTGATAGGGAATTGCCCCAGGATGAATTTCCTTATACTGAATTTTAAAATATATAATAACCTGACTTTTCATAACTGGTAAGCTAATTCCCTATGATAAATTTTCAAATAATTGACCCTCCCTAACCTAAGAAATCTGAGCTCATTGTGCTATTATACCTAGAAAATCATGTAGGTTGGACATCATATCTCATCAGAGAACAGCAATAGAACTCATGTATTTAGATATTTATAAAGAAAGATTATAGTCCACTATTCAGTTACTATACCAGCACCAAATGAACATTCCCTATTTAGTGAATTGCTGAAATTAGATTGTTACTTCTCCATCTTTTCCAGAACCATCTTCATCCAAATACCTGCATGGTACCCTCCACTCTAGCCTCTTTGGCTTATTCTAGACACATACTGTATGATCTGGGACTTCAAAAGGCCTTAGGTTTAGTATGTTATGTTCTGGAGGTTCAAGAGTTAGATGCCCAGGCCAAGCACAAGCCTGTGAGGTCTAAAGATGCTCTTCAACCTTCTCCAGTCCCAAGGCAGCATTAAAGAGCTAGAGATTTAAAGGTACTCCTTGGCCCCTGGCTAAGAACAAAAATAAAAGTATGTTTCTATTGCTTCCTCATTCTGTTACAGAGAGGCCTCATGGTGTAATAGACAGAGAGCTGGTCTTAAAGTCAGGAAAGCCACTCTTAAGGCTTTGTGACCCTGGCACTAAACCTCTGAGTGGTCTAAGAAACTAGAACAAAATATATGGTGGTGAAGAGTTTCCTCAACTGAGAGTTCCCTGTATTAATGAAATCACAAGTGCAACCTCCAGTCCATATTCTACCGCTAGCATGTGTCATGAGTGACACATGAAACTAAACCATATATCTTCTTTAATTACAAGTGAAAAGAATACAAAATTGGAATGGGCACACCTACAAAACTACTGCCTGCCTTCTACTAATTGTTAAACTAGTCGTTTAAGTTAAATACACAGAATTGGATAATAACAGCTAGAAAGCTTTGTTAGAAAGCTCATAAATAATATTTTAGGTTAAATTTAGTTAGGGCTGAATTACTTAATATAAAATGTATGGCTCTGAATCTCTTTCCTTTTAATTCCTTGATTCAATTCAATTGAACAAACACATGCCTATTATGCCTGTTACGTGCCAGGTATTGGGTTGTTGTATACAGGAAACCATAAAACCCAATTAGTTGGAAATCAATAAAGAAGAGTAATATCTAGTCATATCTGAGAAAATAGATTGGAACCATATTGTGAAAGGTTTTAAATGCCAAACAGAGCTGATTGTATTTACTCTTGAGAGGGAGCCACCAAGGCTTCTTGAGCAAAGGACTGGCATGGTCAGATCTGTGATTTTGAAAAAACCAAAAAAGTATAAATCCAAAAGTGTTTATAGAAGTAAGTATGAAGCAGAAATGACAAATGTAACTCCTTCTGGAGTTTTCTTGGTAAATTGCCCTTTACTTCTCTAGTTGACAGGAATTAAGTGGCTTTTCCAAAATCATACAGCTAGTAATAATCTAAGGTCAAATAAAGGCAAATTCTGACTCTAAGCTCTCTGTTCTACTTAACCATCTACCTATCCTGAAGATCTTTCATAGATATAGCCAATTAACCTTAACAGTATCCATAAAGATATAAAAAATTCTAGCAGGATATCACTTAGGTGTTTTTACATAATAAGAGAAATATTATAAATTATTTACTACCTTCTCTGACTAATTTGTCCCTAAATTAGTATTTACAAAATAGAATTATATCTTTAATTTTTTCCTTATATGAAAATCTTGTCAAAAATAACTAAATTCTCTGTTTCTCTTGTCATGCTGTTTTTTTAAATCAGAAGTTAGTTTTAAATGTATTAATGAACCTCAGTCTTAATATCGTTTTTATCATGTTGTAAAAATAGCTAATTGTTTTTGACTGTGTGGATAAAAAATAACATACTTTTTTTAGCATAATTCAAGTGATTTGACATATGACTTACTTCTTAATAATCCATAAATACTCAGTGGTTTGAACAGATAGTTGTAGGGAAAGTTACAATAGGTCTGGAATTTTAATTTCATCTATTAAGACTGGCAATTATGTCGTGCACAGATTTTGTAATCTCTTTATTCATGTAAACTGAGTAACAGACTAGAGTAATTGTAGTAGAGTTCTTTATGTTTCCCTAAGGCCCAATAAACAAAAGATTGTTAAACATGCATCTCTCACAAAATGACTATGTCAGCATTTTAGTAGACATAACCATAATCTAGAAGACCGTACTTGAGCTTACAGGAGCCATCTAATAAGCAGTTTGAAAACAGAAGGAAATTCACAGCCCCCCAGTGATTCAAGGGATAAGAATATTTCATCATTTTGGATTTATAGCAGTCTTTTCTTAGAGAAAATACTGTTACACTACACAGATATTTGTACATAAGCAAATCTACTTTTCACTGAAGCATACAGCATCCTTAAATTTTTATATGTTAAGAATCTTTCACGAGTAATTTAATTTGAAAAGTTACTTGGTACAATATAATTAGCATGGTACTGAAAGATAAATTTATGTAAGTTAGAAACAAAAATAAGTAACATAGAAAGTTTAATATGTATTTGTGGCTATATTTTAGTAGTCTTTTTCCTATAAAGAGTTATGAAAATGTATCTTACAAAAGAGACATATATTAATAGTAAAATGAAGCACACTAAAAATCAGCTGTGCTTGTTCAGTCCTAGTTCAACGTAATCAATATATGCCCTTAACTTGTTTCCCTCTTTGTATCTGTCTTCTAGAAATAGTTCCTGTTTTAATAATCTCATTTACACTTTTATTCTGCTAGTAGCCTAAAGTAATCCTGTGCCTCTTAAATTATATTTATGCCTTTTAAAATTAAGTACAAGTTGCTGTCATAAGAAATGTATTCTCACTTCTAATTATGCCCAGAACAAACTTGTAAGGCACCCAATAGAATTATAAAATGCAAAAATGAAAGGAAATAGCTTGCCCCAAAATTTCCTGGTCCCCTAAGTTGTAAACCTTTACAATAATAGCTCAAAGCCATCTGAGTTTTGTTCTGTCACAATTTTTTTTTATTATTATAACACTGTGGTACATAAGAGATTCTTTTTTCATAGAATAATAATAGGAACAATTCATTTACTACTTTACTATTTATCATTTTCCCACAACAACCTTGTGTACTCAACTCTAATGATGACTTTTATTTTCATTTAAGACACTTTGTCTAAATAATCCTTTCATGAAAGAAAAATGAAAACTTTTATTTTTATGTTATTTTGCACTCTTAGGATAACATATATATGTATATGTGTATAAATTTTATGCTTTTATGTGTGTGTGTGTGTGTGTGTGTACGTTTATGTTTGAGCATGTTTATGCTGGGGGTTCCCAGTTGTTGAGTTCTACTCTTCCCCTCTACATCATAGAATCCCCTCTTTTTCCTTAAGATACTCAAGCACCCCCTTCCAGATGAAGCCTTTTTACACTTTCCTCCAACAGTTAATGCTCTCTCATTGCCAAAACTTGTGGTTTTTTTGTTGTTCAGCCATTTCAGTCCCATTCAACTCTCTGTATGATTCCCATCTTAGGGTATCTCTTGGCAGAGATACTGGAAACATTTGTTTCTCTAGCTCATTTTATAGATGAGGAAATTGAAGCAAACAAGGTTAAGTGATTTGCCCAGGATCACACAGCTAGTAAGTGTCTGAGGTTAGTTTGAACTCGGGTCTTCCTCACTCCAGGAATGGCATTTATTTATTCTACATACATTTATGTACTTGACGTGGTCTCTACCAGATACTGTTCCTCTAGAAATATAGCTACTGTCAGATATCATTGAGCAAGTACTTGTGCAGATGCTTTCTACTTTTAGCTTCTAGCTTCAGTTGAAATTAACTTTAAAGTAAGGTTCTCATGAGAACCTCCACAGTAATCTATTCTGATTTGAGTTGTTTTCAAGTGTAAAGGCCTGAACTATTTTCTTTCAGAAAAGCAGCAGCCCTTATTTAAATCTTTAAATCCTTTAGGCATCAGAGAGAGAACTTTCTATATTTTTCCCCTTAGTTTTTTGCCTATACTTTTCAAAGTTCTGGATAACACAGGGTTTTATATCCAGTGAGATTTCTTAGCCTAGACACTCAGCTCTTGAGAACATTCTCTTAGCAGTCATACTTGAGGCTTAAGTGTGAACTTTTGAACTTCTGGATCCTTAGATCTTAAATCTCTGTTACTCTTGCTTAGAGTATATATTCAATATGCCACTCATTTTAATGTTCTACAAGTGATTAATTTAGAGTCATCTGCATAGAACTTTGGTCTTCAGAGTGGACTATACACATAACTTTTTAATATTGCTATTTAAAAATAAACTTTACTTATACTTAATGTATAGATTGACTAGCCCCACTTTGTATGTTAGATGATCATGAATCCTATATGATATTTGAGGTAATTTGGGGAAAAACAAGAATGCCACCATACAGAGGGATTGGCAATCAGTTAAAAAGCTTTTATTAATCATTACTATATATTAGTTTCACTCAATTTCATAGATCATAGTTATTGCAATGTATTAAAATTTTGTATATTTAGTTAAGTGGCTTTGCAGATTACATTGTATAGTTTTCATTAAATTGTTCATCACAGAATTGACAAGTATTCTAAAAAGAAACTACAGATTTTGTAAACATAAGTGAACAAGAATGTGGCAGGGCTGACACTTTTTATCATATAACTCCTTCATAACTCACATTATGATGGAAAAACATTTGCTATGTAATTACATCTGGCAAGAAGTCTGTCCAAGAAAGTCAAAATCACCAGGAAGATTATTTCAAATGAGATTTATATCTGTTGCTATTCACAGAGCACCTTAAATGTTATGCCTTGAGATATTAGTTGGTAGTAGTACAAAGATGTTATAGATAGCAAAACTTCAAAAAATTTGTTTTCTAAATTAATGTAATAATGTAAAATTTTTAATATTCATTTTTAAATTTTTTTGAGTTCCAAATTCTCTTCTTTCCTACCCTTACTCCTAATTGAGAAGGCAGTTTGATACAGGCTATCTATGTGCAAGTATGCAAAATGCGTTTCCATATTAAGTCATATTGTAAAAGAAAATAAAGGCCAAAAAAAAATCCAAGAAAAATAAAGTTTAAAAGAATGTATGCTTTGATCTGCATTCAGATTCCATCAGTTCTTTTTTTGGGAGCAGATAGCATTTTTTCATTTTAAGTTGTTAAAAATTCTTAGATTGCTGTGTTGCTGATAGTAGTCATTGACAGTTGATCATGATATTGCTGTTAATATATACGTTTTCCTGTACTACTCACTTTTGAAGTCTTCTAAGGTTTTCTGAAAGCACACTGCTCTTTAGTTCTTATAACACAATAGTATTTCATCACCATCATATACCACAATTTGTTCAGCCATTTTTTAGTTGATGGCCATGTCCTCAATTCCAATTCTTTGCCACCACAAAAAGAGCTACCATAAATATTCTTGTACATATAGATCTGTGGTATTCCTGGGTGGATTGCAGTTAGAGCTTTTGGGGCAAAGTTTCAAATGGTACCAAGAATGTTAAACACTTTTGTTGATGAAAACAATGTATCACCTCTAAGATTTCTCATATTTTCACCCTTAAAAACTCTGGCCTTAGAATTTTCAAAGTTATTTTAAAAAAATCTTCCAAAGAAGAGCTTCAGTGGTCTTTTAAAAATCATTTGTTGAAAAAAAAAATATATATATATATATAAACACCTTCCATTGATTTTTGTTGTTCATGTCGTGGTGACACCATTTAGGGTTATAGATTCTGAAGTAATTTGCCATTTCCTGTTAATTTATAAGAAAACCTCATCAAGGAAGATGGAAATTTATTAGCTATTTTCAATAAAAACCTTTGCATATTTCATAGATGAATTGAAAAATAAGTATCATGATTTATGGCTTCATATCTTTTCCACCTAGGATACCCATCCAAATGCATTACAGAATGACTGGACTTAATACTAAATCTTAGAATCACTGTATCACAAAGTGTTAAATGTAGTTTTTCAAAACTAATGAAGCTTGTTCAATCACATTACTCTTACTATAGTAATATTTTCATGATATATTAAGGGGTTTTTTTTTGCTATTGATAGCATTAACAATATTTAATCTCATGCTTTTAAAATTTCTAATTTACATGTATTTCATATTATCAGGTCCATTTATAGATATGTGTAATAAATACATATTTTGGGGTCAGTTATGCAAAAAAAAATTACTTAGGAGTACATTGTCAAAGAGGTCTAGAGACCATTGATGAAAAGGTTCTTTGCCAACTAACTATTCCTCTGGAGTTTGGAGTCCCCCAATTTTTCATTTCCAAAAAACTCTTTTCCTTTCATGCAGGTGATTAAGAGAGGAAAGAGTATACAGCAAAACTTAAGCCCAATATGGGTTAATGTTATTTTCCCTGCTAGCAAAGCCTAGAGTAGTTCTCATTCTCGAAATTAATAGTTTGAGAAATTCATAGAATGAGAAATGTACTCCTTTCAGAAAAGTCTTTTAAAGTCATATATAAACCTTATTTGCATACATATTTATATAAATATTGGCAACTCGTACAAAAGAATCTGAAAAGAAGCCAAGTGTTTTTTAGATATGAATATGTTAGGCAACCATATAGGAGCCACATGAAATCTTTCCTCTTTTCAAAAAAGTTCTTTGTTATGAATAATATTTCATGCACTTAAAGACTGAACAGTATTGCATTATTTCTGAAAACGAAGAACTTGTGTTAATTCTTTATGGGATCCTTAATTGTAAGCATTAATAAGTACTTAGGCAAGTCAATTAATGTCCCTCACCTTCCATTTCTTCCTTGCTAAAATGAGAGTTAAAATAAATAATATGCTCTAGAGTCCTTCTAACTTGAAAGCTATGGTACTAAGGCTCAAATGGTATGAGAATCTGTCACCTGGGTTGACAAGTTCTGAGCCTAAAACATGCATAAATTCTGTCCCCTCAATTTTCTAAGTTGACAATTAGTAAAAACTTTAGCATAAAATAACTGGCATGATAGTTTCTGGGAAAAAAATGTCCAGAAACAGTATTTGCAGCATTTCTAGCACCCAGATGTGAATGTAAACAAAATTTATATCAAACCCTTTTATGTTAATCTAGTTAATCTAGTAAAGGAATAGGATGAAGGATAGAAATAGTGAGTTGAGGGGAAATAACAGGGAATAGAGAAGAGAGGGCACAATGATGATTCTTGGGGAGCAACACATATCTCTGAGTACTGAACAACAGAGTGGAGTATTTAACAGTGAATTCTAAGGTTTTGCCTTTTTCACTTTCCTATTTTTTTCCTTCCCTTCTCAAGTAGAAGTCAACATGTAATGCAGGGAGTGAGTCAGACTTAATTTTTATTATGCCTCAATCTTGTAGGTAACTATGGGTTCTGAACCTGATAGGTTCTATCATGCTGAAAAGGCACTATCATCAGTTAATATTTCAAGGTATAATAATAGAGGTGGCATATTCCAGTAACATGAAAGTAAGCTCTGACAGAAAATTGGAGCAGAAACTACTTTGATTGTTTCAGTTTTTAGAGTCATGGGGAAATCAGTGATTTGGTTTGAGCACATATCCATAGGCAATAAGAAACATAATTTGAAGGGGTATTTGTTCATTGTATATTACATTGTTCATGATAAGTATTTGCAGAAAACAGCATGAAAGTAATTGTGGTTCATGTGGAAGCATCTGATGAACAAGATGAGAAGTTACTGAGATTCTGTGAAGAAAGAGACTTTATTATTTTTATTCAAAGTTGTAGAATATACAGAAACTTTATGTCTATATATATGAATAAATTTTTTTTTCCAAGAAGAAAAATGGGGTTCTAGATGTGGCAATGATAAAATAGCATTACCAAAAAAAAAAGAAAAGAAAAGAAAAGAAAAAGAAATTATGTTTTGTCTAATAAAACTAACATGGATATCATTTCTGAATCAGATGTCATCATTAAATTGCTATTACAAAGGTCAAAATTAATACAAAACTAGAAAATAAAGGTAAGGGAAAGATACAATATGCAATTAAAATAAGTTGAATCTGACTTACTCAAAACTCGAAAGGCAGCCGGATGGCACAGAGCCTGCTGTTAAGACCAAAAGTGGCATCAAACATTTACTAGCTATATGACTTTTGCCAAGTCATTTGATTTCTGTCTATTTCACTTGGGGAGAAGATAGAAATTTCCTCACAAGGTTGTTGTCAGGATTGTTGTGGGGATTATTGTGAGAATAACATTGTGTTGAATGCATTAAAACAGAATATTCCAGAGCTGTTAACATAAAAACTATAGTTATTCAAATGGATCTGGCTTAACTCTCCACATAGGAAATAGGTAGATGAAAATGTCCATTGTATAGGTTATGACTTATAGAACTTGTCCATCAATATATAAGTCTTGGAAAGCCACTTCAAATGAATTGGAAGCTGAAGCCAGAATTTAATGGATTGAGTTGCCTTTGGGAAATTGAAGGAGTGTTTTTAATAAGTCCCTGCTTTTCTTTAAAACAAAGACATTTCCTTTCAACACAAATATTCTTCTGATAATGTACTATGGCAGCAAGCCCATAGAATACTATAGTGTCTGAAGAATTAGTGTTGGGGATCATCCAAAGGATTTGGAGAAATTTGTCAGGATTGAACAACTTGAGACATATTGCATTATGAGGAATTAACATAAAAGAAGGGGATGAATCAGAAATAGAAGATGTCATCAGAAAAATGTATAAATTTCTTTGTGTGAAAAGCACATAAAAAAAGAAAATATTTTCATAGATTGAGGGATAACCAGTAGACAATCTATGAATTTTGGTATTCTTGAGAAAAGTACCTAGCATTTTGTGTGGGCCTTGTGTGATGAATCAGCAGTAGAATTTACAAAAGGTCAAAATAGAGCTACTTTGGCAGCTAGATGGCACAATTGGAGTCAGAAAGACCTGAGTTCAAATTATGTCTCAAAAATAAGCTCTCAGTTTAACCTCTGTCTGCTTCAGTTTTCCCATCTCTACAATATGGATAATAATAGCAACTTCTTACCAGAATTTTTATATTTCTAGAGAGATTTGTCAACTTTAAAGTGCTATATACATTATTTATTGCTTTTATTAAACTGGG
The DNA here is from genome assembly GCF_016432865.1 of Antechinus flavipes. NCBI lineage: Eukaryota > Metazoa > Chordata > Mammalia > Dasyuromorphia > Dasyuridae > Antechinus > Antechinus flavipes. Next base: position 435,076,201 of record NC_067400.1, read on the forward strand.
TGAGATACATTATTCGAGTGAATACTATATCATTGATGTTATGATACTCTATAGTAGTGGAACTCTTTATATCAATTTTGTTATATGCCTTGACTATACTTTGTTGTATTTAGAGAAATGGGCTATAGAGTGGGTCTCAAGGGCCTTATCTAGGCAGACTATATCTAATAGACAAAGATATCTTACAAGTCTTAATTTGAAGCATAAAAGATAGTGTCTAACATGAAATCATAATTACTCTTCAGATCTCATAAATAAATCTCCTAAGAGGAATTTTATCTGTGCTTTTGTTTATGAAATTAATAACAGTGATTCACATTTATTATTTATAAATTACTTTGTGATTTATAAAGCACATTTCCTACAACCTTGAGAGTTAAGTAGTATGAACATCATTATTCCCATGTTACAATGGAGAAAACCAAGTGTTAAAGTGGTTGCCAGCCTTTCTGTCTCAAGCTCCACAAGCCAAGGATTTACAAGTTTATATATATTCTACTGGTCCCTCTTCATTTTCATTGGAGCTTTTTCAAATGTACATATTACATTAAGGGAAATAAATGGAGTTTTTTTTTTCTTAAGGAAAAAGAACGATTGAAGCAAGAAAAACGTGATGAAAAAAGGTTAAATAAAGAACGCAAACTAGAACAACGAAGATTAGAATTAGAAATGGCAAAGGAACTAAAGAAGCCTAATGAAGATATGTGCTTAGCAGACCAAAAGGTAATTTTTATCATGTTACCTAGTAAAAAATTATATGACCTCTTCTCCATTTTCTTGCCCCCACTTTTTTCTCTAAATTGCCCATATAAAAGTATCCTTCTTAACTAGGTAGAAGCTCATATGATTGGACTTATGGTTGGACTTTGAGATGTAAGCAGGCTTTTTTAGGAATTTGCTTTTTTTTGGAGTGTTTTCCTTTTATTTTCAGTATTACATAGCATTTGGAGTCATCAAGTCTCACTTGTTCTAGAATCTCCCTAGAAAAGCTATCCCAGTAGTTCAAAATCGTAATGTTTTAAAAACCAAGACAGAAGTTACTTTGATAGATCTGTGACCTCATTCATTTCTATCATCAGTGTAGATATTCCCATCACCACAATAGATCTCATGTCAAAAATCTTTTCATCCTGTATAATTTTTGTCCATATTCTCCCAATAAATCTTCCTCAAGAGATTTTTGTGACACGATTGTAATATCAGTGATATCCTTTGCCCTCACATGATTAGCCCACATCTCTTTTTCTGAGTATTTCCTTAATAATGACTTTTATACCACTTTTTACATCATGGCAGGGCCTACTCACAGACATCATTTGTCACTTTCTTGCCTTTTGAGTCATCCTCGAATTTGAATTTTCAGAGATTATATTGTTTGATAACTTACATCCATATGAGATTACAGGAAATATGTTAATGTTAAATACATAGAAGCCCCAAGACAGATATATAAAATAGTTGGATCAGAAGTTATCTCAAGATGTAATTAGGTCTTTTCCCTTTCCTTCAGGCAGGTAAATATTCAGGTCAAATAGATGAACTTCTCTTGAAGATTTCCAAAGACTTGTGGTCCATGACTTCCTTGCTATTATGATTTATTACCCTTAAAGTTAAGCCAGTCTTTATTTATGTCTATCCATAATATTTCCTGCCTATTTGTTCTTGTTTAGACCTTCAAAGAAATTTAAATTTGATAAAGAAACTAAAATTTGTAACTATTACATCAGAGGATAACCATTTGTCATCTTGAAAACTGACAGGGTTTTATATAACATGTAGACATCTTGCAGAAATAACAACTTATTATGTCTTGGTAATAATTCATAAAGAGGTATTTTTCTTGTGACTTCCAGAGATATGTGATCTTGGAATATATGATTGTAATGTTTTTCCTTCCATTACATCTTTACATGATGTTCATCTGAAATATGAATAGTAAATCTTTGAATACATTAGTATCAAAGAACTATTTCATCAGATGTGGGCAGTTACTTCACCAACACATACTAAAACGGACTTCAGCAGGTCTTTTAAAAAGTCACTACATGATGGCCAGTCTTTTCATGATGAACCTTGGGAAATTTAACTCATCCATGAATAAACACATACATAGTCTAACACTGAAATAGTATTCAAAGTTTTTCTCCTTAGCAGAGCCTGTTAGGGCTTGTGCTGTGCTTTTATAGATTCTAAAAAACTCCATCTCTCTCAGAGACATGAAAACATATACATTCCAGTTCATCAGGCACTGCTTTTAGCAAATACTTTGTTTTACTGCTGTTTTTATAACTATTTGGGAAGTAGTGATTCATTAGAGCAAGGCTGCTTAACTTTCTTTGTCATAGACCTTTGGCAGCCTGATGAAAACTATGATCCCTTCTCAGAATAGCATTTTTAAATACATAAAATCAAAAGGAGAATTATCAGCAAATCAATTATTGTACTACATTTACCAACGAATTTAAAAAACAAATTCATAAACTTCAGGTTAAGAACACTTAACCTTGAGTCATATTTAAAGTTCCTTTGTGTAATGTAATATTAAAAACATCTATGAGCTGCTTTTTTTTAAGACCACAAAATACTAGTTTTGTATTGACTATAAGCTGTAATTATCAAAATCACTGCAGTATTGCTAGAAGTTCTTTTGTCATTTTCCACTTTAGCATTCACAAGGCCAGCATCATTTTAGCCAGCTTAACTTCTCTTTCTTATGGGATAACAGGATCGTTGGTATACCCTGTTGTCATAGATTATACTCAATACAAATCTAGATATTTTAAAAATACATACTTTATTCTAAAAAAAATAATGCAGACAGAATAGTTCAAATCGGTCATCACAGAATGACAGTAGCATTTCCTATGTAGACAGATGACAGCATTTTTATTCTCATTTATTTAGTCAGAAAATAGAGTTTATTTAATTCATACAATCCACAAGCTATTGAAATACTGGTACTTGAAAAAAAATTTCTCAGTGTTCCCTTCACAGAAGCTGAATTTCATAGCACTGGCTAATTTCTCTTCAGGATACACAAACTCATTGATGTATGATTTTGTCTTTCTTTTTCCAGCCTTTGCCAGAGTTACCGCGCATCCCAGGACTTGTTCTCTCTGGAAGTACATTTTCAGATTGTCTCATGGTGGTACAGTTTTTAAGAAATTTTGGTAAAGTTCTAGGCTTCGACGTGAACATTGACGTCCCAAACCTGAGTGTTCTTCAAGAGGGATTACTCAATATAGGAGACAGCATGGGTGAAGTACAGGACTTACTTGTAAGGCTTCTCTCTGCTGCTGTCTGTGATCCAGGTCTAATAACAGGATATAAGGTAAACAAACACACACGTGTGTGCATACGTACCTGCACATACACAAAATCCTTAAAAATTCTATCAGTTTAAATTGACTATTTTGATTAGCTCCCATAAGTCTTAAGACCATGTCCTAGAAAACTAAGTATTACAGGTTAAATAATTATAGAATTACTTGCTATCTGAACTCAGACCAGGCTGAAGTCCCATGTGTGAAGACATCATAGAATGGCATGTGCCTAGCAAGGGCCAGTATCTGCACCTAGGACAATGAGGAATTGGATATGCTCACTGTGAGTAATTAAGTGAATCCAAAAATTCACACATGGAAGGTTTTTGACTTCTACCTAATGAAGTTTATGAGTGCTCTCATATAAACACATACACAGAAGGTGCAAAGACACAAGTACTATTCTCTTGTTTCTTGCTTTCCCCCTGCCTCAATCCCATCACTACATGCAGTCCCTGTCCAGGATATATTTAATAATCCTAAGTATTTTAAAATTAATGAGTTTATTGTAGAAAGTTGCATTTTTAAATGGCTATGAATAATTAAACAATTAAAACCTTTACAGGCCAAAACAACTCTTGGGGAACACTTGTTGAATGTTGGTGTCAACCGCGACAATGTTTCTGAGATCTTGCAGATTTTTATGGAAGCCCATTGTGGACAAACTGAACTTACAGAAAGCCTAAAGACAAAAGCTTTTCAAGCACACACTCCTGCTCAGAAAGCATCAGTACTTGCTTTCCTCATTAATGAGCTAGCTTGTAGCAAGAGTGTTGTAAGGTGAGAGTATCCTAATTACTTTACTATGGTTTTATACTCCATTGTACTGGTTATTTCTTGTATTTCCTCTTTGACCTTTATAGTACTTACAAAAGTTGTTGTTGTTGTTGTTTTTTTAATCTGAATTAAAATTAAAAGAGATTTATTTTGGACTAACTGTATAAGATTTAATGTTCCTGTTTAAGTTCACTGTGAACACTGGCTTTTCCAAGAAGTGTCTTTCATTATTAGGAGATATAAAAACTTTACCTCCTATCTCTTCATTCCTTAATTTTCTTGATGCTTCATGAGATTTTATGGCTGTAATGATCATCCTATCCCACTAAAAACTGTATGTGTTCTCCTAAATTGTCAAATAGATTAGTTAGAAACAATCTATTTAATAGATCCACCTATTTTCATTTGTCTTCTATTATGTAGTCATAGTAATAAACAAGTTTGTACTATAACTATGCTAATTATTGATAACTTAGATTAATGCTTTGTTGAGGTAACTAAAAGAAAGCTTTGTGAGGCAGTGAACCCCAGATGTTCCATTTCTTGGGAATTGCCAATGTGAAATATAAGTCTAAGTTCTGAAAACACAGGAATTCCATGATTGCTGGCTCAAAGCTATGATCCATTTGGGCCAGTACTCTTTTTGTTAGCACCATCATTTAATATTCTGTAGCTAAGACCTTAATGGTCATCCTTGAAGTTTAGATAATGGTTTCTTGGATTAGGCATTTATATCCCTGTCATTCAAAAGTTTGTTTGAATCATTTTTAATTCTGCCAGTGCCACTCATTTGTAGTAAGCAATTCCATTATGTTCATTATTATTATTAAATATTTAACATAATAGAGCTATTATGTTAAATATTACTTTGTTTTGCTTGTTCTAAACTTCTCAAATTTCAAAGACCACTTCTATATTTTAGTGACTAAGTCCCTATTTACCTTATTTTTGTCATTCATGATTTTTAGATTTCAGTCACAACCCAACCCCCATCCTTTGGTTCCCAGATAAAAGATAATATCAAATTATGCACGGCTAAATATATATATCACTTTTGTGAGTCCAAACTTCTGTTTTTGTAAATACATTCTCATCCACACTTTTGCATTATCATAGTTTTTCATCTATTATGTTACATTTGGACAATTATCTAAGCTTAGTATACTTCCTGGCACACCACAGATGCTATGTAAATGTCCCTTATCTCTAATATAGTGTTTCGTGTTATAAATGAAAGCAGCTTAAATTCCAAAGAATGTACACCATATATTTTCATGGAAAAATCTTTTCATTCACAGATAATTCTGTGCCTAACAGTCATTTAGCAGCTGATTGTAATAATGAATAGAAATTGAAAAATGAATGGTTTTTTACTGATATTGTAGGGCAATTGCAATCAAGTGTGTTATGACTTTTACCCAAGAAAGAGAAGAGTGTCACTAATTATTTTACCCTTATTGCCACTTGGCGTGGGGTTAAACAGAAAACAATTTTATGCTACATCATGATAGTGCATTAGAATGTACATCTCTGTATATGCATGTGTGTTGTTAGGGTTAGGGACTGGACTACTGATTTCATTGATAAACGAGATTTCCTGGATGATAAAGTTGCATTATTGAAGACTTATATTCTTAGAATTTCCAAGAATATTGGGATGTTAAGTGATTTGCCTAGTGTTATATAACCATTATGTATCTAAGTAGGACTTGAACTCAAGTTTTCTGGGGTCCAAGGTTATCTTTCAATTTGAATTTAATTTTGAGAAGAGTTTGGGCAGATAATCTTAAAAAAAACCCCAATGTGGAAACACCTTTCACCAATACAGATTATCAATTCTTCTGTAACTAATAGTCTTAGAGAATTGGTAATGGGGTAGTGAAGAGCTAGTATGAGTCACAAACAGCATTTGAACTGAAATCAGTTTGTCAGGACTGACCCTTTATCCCACTATACTATGCTGTCTCTATTCACTATTGAAATGTGTCTAAGACATATGCATCAGTACACATGTATCTATTTCTTTTCTCAGAGGTTGGAGGCAGTTTTTTTGTGAAGTGGAAAATATATAGTAATGTTTGATATTATATTCCTATTTTTTTATATTGGCAGTGAAATTGATAAAAATATTGATTATATGTCAAACTTAAGAAGAGATAAATGGATGGTAGAAGGTAAACTTCGCAAGTAAGTTATATTTCCTTAAAATTAATAGTCTTGAGTTTTTATGCACTCTTCAATACAGTACATCACTGATAGAATTCAGTTGGCTCACTTTGATATAAAAACTAGAAATGGAAATGTTTAATTTAAATGAGGCATAAAGAAAGCCAAAACCCAGGAATTATTATAACATAAATAATTGTATGATTAAATGATCTTACATGTAATCATAAGTTTAGAGCTGGAAAGAAATGTTTTTTTAAATATGTCACCTAGCCCAATCCTGCATTTTAAAGTAAAAAAACAAAGATATAAAATACTTGCCAAAGGTCATGGAGATGTATAGTAGTAGTGACAGGCATTGAACACAGGTCACCTGAGTATGAATCTAGTCCTTTTCAAGGGACTACTTATATTTAATAATATTGGCCTTCCTATTTTTAAACACTTTTTAAAAAATTTGTCCCATACTTTAAAGTTTGGGGAGCTATGAAATTTCTTTTGACATAAGTATTATCTCTTTATACCAATTACAGTTTCTTATTTTTCTCATTGTTTTGCATTTAAAGTTTATTTTTTATTAAATTTATTTTATTTAAAGTGATTTAATTTAAACTTAATTTAAAATGATAAATTTTTTCATTAGAATAATGTTAGCAGTCCTTTGCTCATGAATTTAAATGATTGGCAATTCCTCTTCAGTAATTAAAGAAAAAATTATTATTTATTATTATAGAATAATAATTTATAATATGGAATGACAATACAGAATGTGAGTTAAGTATGCTATTTTCATTGTTATAATTAGGGCCTTGCAGAATTTTCATCTGTTTTATAAAAATATTTTTAATGTTTTAATTCAACAAATGAGATATTCAACCAATAATGAGTTTTAAATAAGAGAATATTTGTCATTCTTTAATTTCCATTTGTTTAATTTTTAGTTATAAATTATTCCTAAGTATGAGATGAGCACATTGAGATGAGATTTCCTTAAATAAATGGTTTATAAGCTCAATTGGTTTTTCCTAAAGGTTTAACATGATTTTTTTTTTTTTTTTTACATTTAAAGACTCAGAATCATTCATGCTAAGAAGACAGGAAAAAGAGACACCACAGGTGGAGGTGAACTTGGAGAAGAACCACATTCTTTGGGTACACCTACTACAGGACGCAAACGAAGAAGGAAAGGGGCAGATAGTGACTATGATGATGATGATGATGATGATAGTGATGACCAAGCTGATGAAGAGGATGAAGATGAAGAAGATAAAGATGACAAAAAAGGAAAGAAAATAGATATTTGTGATGATGAGGTAATAAAATTAGAATTAACTTTATGTTGCATTATATAAATGTGTTAAAAAAAATTTTTATGTAACACTTTAAGCCATTTTGAGAAATTGAGGAAGGAGAATGAAGAAGTTCAATTTGGAATTAAACCTTTTTGTCTCAGAGGAACAATCCATTTTTTTAGGCTTTATTTTTAATTTTTAAAATTAATTTTAATTTTCGGTTCAAAATCTTCAAACTTTATCCTTTAAAAGTACTTATTTTTTTTAACAAGTCAATAATATTTCTCATAGAAGATGTATCATTTAAAGTAGTTTAAAATTTTTAAAAATAAAATTAAAAAAATTGTCCAATTACTATTAGTCAAAATCTTGATAAAGTTATATCTTTATAACGGTTTGGACATGTATACTTATTTTGTATTTAATTTATACTTTAACATATTTAACATGTATTAGTCATCCTGCCATCTAGGGGAGAGGGTGGGGGAAGGAGGGGAAAAATTGCACCAAAAGGTTTGGCAGTTGTCAATGCTGTAAAATTACCTATGCATATAACTTGTAAATAAAAAGCTATTAATAAAAAAAAAAAAAAAGTTATATCTTTGTGCCAAGTGGAGAATGGGGGCAAAGCTACTTTGAAACCTGGGTGAAGGTATGGCAAATATCTAGGTAAAGTTAATATGTCATCTATATTTTATGTGAGTTAATTTAAAGCAAAAGCTGATAGTCATTAATTTAGATGACATTTGATAGCTTAAAAGCCTTATAAAATCCCCCCAAAATAGTACTAGTAATACATTTCCCATTCTTTTTTCCAGTCCATATAAAATGAAATATCTGAAATAACACAGGCTAGTTAGAACACCTTAGATATAAAAATGTTCAGTTATATTTGTTATTAACAAAAACCCATTGATTATGCAAGACTTTGTTTTTGCCAGTATTCTAACTCCTGTCTTCATAACCTCTTTTGTTGCAGTGGCTAAACAAATACAAATAATCTTCTCAAACTTTTTGCTTTTTGTTTTCTTTTTTCTAAATTTTTAATGCATTTACTACTAGTAAACATTGTGATAGCTAAAATGGAATGGCAAAACAGATAAAATCAAAGATCCTAGGCAATATATATAGACTTGATAAGCAGCTCCTCTGTAAATTAGGAATTTATTGTACTATATTTTCATTAATGTGGTTTGCATCACTCAGTGTCAGATTGCTTTAGCTGTTCCTAGCTATTTAGATGGGACCATAATTGCTATGAATGTGTTAATAACTGTACTAGAGTTTTTAGAGTACCCCCCTCTTTGTTTCCTTATATTTTGTTATTTAATCATCCTCCTTTGTGCTGATGACTATTTTATAGTGAGAGGTAAGAGGTGGGATGAAAGAGAAAATATCGCCTTTCACTGAATTCAATGAAAAAATATCGACTTTGGGAAAACTTTGTAGGGTAGCCTGGTTGGTTGACATAGCACAATGGTGAAAGTACTGGATGGACCTAGATCAATAAGACCTGGGTTAGAATTTACTTCTGAACTTATTAGCAGCATGACCATGAGCCAAGTCACTTAAGTTTTCTGAGCCTTATTTTCTTTATCTGAAATGGAGAAAACACTATTTGTTTTACAGATTATTGTGGAGCTTCAGTGAGATAATACATGTAAAGTACTTTGAAATCCTTAAAGTTCTACATGTATTTGCTTTTTGTCATTTTATCATTATGTATTCTTCCTCTCTTTATACATTTTTAATAAGTATGTTAACAAATGGAAATATTCTATGTAAGTAATTGTTTTTATTTTAAACCTATTAAAATTATTTTCTTAAAGATAATCTTCTAAAGAAGAAAAAACTTGGGGGACTAGTTTGTAATTTTCAACATGAACATTTTTGTAATTCTACGTAAAAGTTTTATATTTATATTTAAGCACCAAGTTGAGTGGTCATTCTTTTTATTTTGAAGAGAGATAAATAATGCTTTATTATGTTATAGGATGATGGTGATCAAGCAGCAAGTGTTGAAGAGCTAGAGAAACAGATTGAAAAATTGACTAAAGTAAGCACTTTTCAAATAAAGTTTCTTTTTTCCAAGTTGTAATTGTGTAGAATTACCATTTCTGCATGCTAAATAAAGATCTATATAAAACTCATTCCTTTTGAATAATGGAAATGCCTGAATATAAAAAAAAAAAAGTATTCAAATAATTTACATACAGGAAGTGTTAAACCCAAGATGAAAATTCATACATGAGATGATTTCACAATCTCAAGGTTATTCAACTGTAAATGATACTAAATATAAAAAACTGCAAAAATAAAATAAACTTTTAACTTGATCCAAAAAAAGTCACCTTTATTTTTTTCTAAATAATGTAGATTCAAATGTAGGTTCAAAGTATTTCCAAAGATATCTTTATTCCTTGCAAATTAATGCTATATAAATAGTATGAAACATTAAGTGCCATTGCATATTAATGAATTTAGCAACTTCAATTACATTTTTCATATATCTATGAATTTTATTTCTTCCTAAATTTGGAATTTTGATTTATTGATCCTCCTCTTGTTTGTTTTCATTTAAATTTCTGTAATATATTGAATGTTAGGATGAACCAATTTTAAAATGCAAAAATAATGTATTGGCTTATTTAAAATGTGCATATTAAAATTGGCCAACTTGGTAAAATACTAATTTATATACAGACATTGCTGATATCATTGCTGTTTAATCTAGCTAAAATTCTACCAGTTTCTCATTAGGAGTTCTATATTGCAGTGCTTCAGGTAACTTTAACTCACCATGTACACATTTTTCTATTGCATAATTAATAAGATTTTAACTGCCTTGCCCCAATAAAGTATTTGATCCTGTTATATATATTCAGATATGAAAAATACTTTACAGGATATTTGCTTAAAACTAATCTTTTTAAGATTAAAAAGGGCCAACTCAGTCATTTAAAAGTAATCACTTTCTTTAAGAGTTGATTGAAATACCACTAAATAGAATTGCCCAAATACTTTGATTCAGTTCTCCAGGAGCCATGTCTTCCAGTTTCAATGAAATAATAGTAATTTACCTTTAGGTTGATTTTTTAGAAACAAATGATTTCCATAATATTTATGTGTGTGTGTATATATATATATATATATATATATATATATATATATATATATATATATATATATATTGTTTTGTTTTGTTTTAACAGCAACAGAGTCAGTACAGAAGGAAGCTCTTTGATGCTTCTCACTCTTTGCGGTCAATGATGTTTGGCCAGGATCGTTATCGACGGCGATATTGGATTCTTCCCCAGTGTGGGGGTATTTTTGTAGAAGGCATGGAAAGTGGTGAAGGTAAGAGACATTAATTTCAGAACAACAAAAGCAATAGTTATATTAGTATAAGCTGATGATTACTTTAGTCTCTTATGATTTTAGGATCACCAATATCTCATACTTCTTGGAAATGCTTTATAAAGCTCTCTGTAACCTAGATTTGACTTTGCAAAAACAAAAGAAGCTTGGTTTTCATACTTTCTATGTACTTTACTTATTTTTTTCACTTTCTATCTACTCTTTCTTTTCTCCTGTCTGCTTTCTCGCATTCAGATATCACGCTTATTTTTTTAAAAAAAATATTTTGAATCTTACTTTCCTTCATGTATTTGTTCTATGCCAATTACTGTCATTCCATTATCCATTCTTTTTTTTTTTTGATCTGCAATTTGGTTTTCATCCCAATTATTCTACTGAAATTGTTCACCCCAAAGTCACCAGTGCTCATGTATTGGCTTTTACTTTTTCAATAGTTGTTTGAATTTGATATAATTGGCTGCACTCTCAGTCAATCAGCAAGCATTTGTTGAGCTTAAAGCACTACTATACTAGGTATAGTAGTAGTACAAAAATGAAATAGTCCCTGCCCTTAAAGAGCTTGCATCCTAGGTTCTCATTATTCAGATTTTTTCTCTTTGCCTCTATGATGCCATGCTGTCTTAATTTTTTAACTATTCCTTTTTTGTCTATCTTTTCATTCTCCCACCCTCTAATGATGGATATTAACCAGTACTGGGTCTTTAACCCTTTGCTTTTCTCAATTTTCATAGTATTTCCCTTAGCAAATTTATATAATCTAATGGCTTTAATTAGCCTTTAGTTATAGGATGTATAGCTGTGAGGGATGTTAAAGATAATTTAGTTCAGTCTCATTTAAAAAGTTTAAAAGTGAAGTCCAGAAAAATTAAGCTGCTTGTCAAAAGTTACTAAGTTTCAAAGTTCAAATTTGAATCCAAGTACTTAAACCCAAATTCAGTACTTCTTTTTAAGATATCACCAAATCTTCTAATTTCTAATCAAATGATGTTTTCACTATTTGAAGCAATGTTAACAATTCTGAATGGATGTGTAAGAATTAAGATGGACAAGATTCAAACAGGCTAAGAACAAGGGAGATAACAAAACATTGGAGAGAGGCCTAGCATAAGTAAAGTTTCAGAGGCCAGAATATGAAGACTATGTTCAGAATCAGGAAGGAGATAGGTTTGACTACAATGAGCACTTCATGTTGCAAAGTAGAAGAAAACTAGTTGAGGGTAACTTTTGGAAGGTCTTGAATATGCAACTATATTCTATATACAATGAGAAATTAAAGGTTTTTTGAACTGGGGATGTCATGGTGAAAGTAATGTGTTGGAAAACCTAGTCTAGTACTTGAGTCAAAGACTATAGAAGAGGTTATTCTCCAGGTCCCCTAAGCAACAGTCTTAAGATGAGGAAACTCATGGATGAAACCACCTAATTTTTAAGTCAACAGCAACTAAATTTGTACTTGCAGTCTCAAGGCCCTTTAAACCAACTCTTACATTTTATAAATGAGGAAGATGAGTTTTAATATTAGGGCTTAGTCTTTCATATTTAGGAGTAGCTTAATATTTGGAGTAAAACATTGCCTATAATTTAGTTGGTAAGTTAAGGCATACATATACAACAAATAATAAGAATAATATATAATATAATGTCAATTTTTTTTAATAAAGGCAATTGAAAAAGTAGAATTAATAAAATGCTAATTATGTTGTGCAGACAAATGCAAAAGGACACAACTAGTTAGCGACTGCAAATAAATAAGACAAACTATTGTCATAAACTATATCCATAAGTACTTTTTTTCTTAGTGTTTAGAGCTGTCATAAAGGCAAGATTGATTTTAGTAATATACTGTTTGATCAAACATCTACCTGTTGGCCATTGATTTGAAATGTATATTCATAACTAAATTTATTCTTCCCTTGAAAAGATACCATTATTTTTTTTTGTTGCATTTATTTGGAATTTCAAAGGTTGTAGCTCATGCAAACCACATTAGCAAGAGGTTTTAAAATTTGACCTTAGCTATCTGTAATTATGCACCTGCAATAAATGACATGGAAATTAATCAGAGGAATCGTTGACATACTATTCTATAATTTCCTGTTCCTCATTTTTTCCCTCTTTTTAATTAGAATATTTATTAATTACTGATCATTGACACATGCCATTAAAGGTAAGAAGAAGAAGGGGGAAAAGGTAAAAAGAAGAAACTAACATATTAGAAGACTGATTTTTTTTTCAGACTTAAATAACTTCTTCTATACTGGACACTAGTTAAATTTTCAGCAATTTCAATCTTAAAATTATTTTTAAAAGCTTAAAAGGAGTTCCAACTTCTTATAATTAAGCTTTTCAGTTAAAAGAAAAGCCACAAGAAACTGCAACTAAAATCTATCGCTAGTTCAGGCTCTTTCATTACAAACAAATCAGAGATAAGTGTTATGTTTCTGCCATCTACAAGTAACAACATAACATTCCATGATTAGATAATGATAGGTGGATAGATGGATGGATGGATAGATAGATGGATGATAGAACGATTGTTCAGTGTGGATAGGGTCTGCAAATTATCACTGATCAGTGGAAAGTATAGTTTATGAATTTTTCAAGTACAAATGTAAACCCATAAAAAGAAATATAAAGGGTGAAAGAAAAGGATGTTTCAGTCTCTCACAAAGTGATTAGGAAAAGGAGGTCTATTAGAAACATCAATGATAATTAGCTATTTGAGACAAAAGTTATTTTTCAGTACATCAAAGATCAGTGATATTGGCATGGGAACTTGGTCTATTTAAGCAGATCACAAAAGATAAGTGTTAAAGCTTTGTCTGACACTTGTCTCTGGGTCAGTGTCAGAAGAGTTAAAGACATGATTGGGATGGAGGTGTGCCTGATTGCATTTTGGTACTTAATCCACTAACCTATGATGCTTCTAGATAAATTAGGCTTGGGGCAAGGTTAAGGAGCATGGGGGGAAGGAATTAAATCAAACAAATGAGCTTTTGAGTGAGTAGGTTCAGAAATTCTACTATCATAAGAGATCTATGCCCATATGAAAACTCATTTCATATCTATGTCATTTTCTGTTTGAATATGTTTTAAATTTTGATATTCTGGTGAAAGGGACATGATCCCTTTAAAAGAAGACAGTCTGTGTCTGAAGCTGTACCCCAAAAATTTTACTGAGGAGCTATAGGCTTTACTTAGTAATAAGTAAATATATATTATTTTCAAATCTAGAATGACAGTTATAACAGCCAAAAGGCAACAGGCCAAAAAAGAAAGTTAGGTGTGGAAATGCTTCTTCTGATTAGGGATAGGATGGTAAATGTAGGATGTATGTGATTTTCTTCTTTCTGATCAGGAAATGATTCACTAAACCTGAATGTTCAGAGAGATGATTAGGAGCCCACATAAAAAGACCTCAACCTTTCCTGTTATTATCAAAATGAAACTGTAGACAAGACAGCCCACAAACCGTAAAAAGATGGTGGACAGAATTTTTATCTCCAAGTAAAAATAAAAACTATGGTATAAATGGTAACAAATCCCTAGGGTTTCATCAATTTAGAAGAAAGCAGAGGAACCAGAAGGAATATTAAATCTATTCCTTTAATGGGGTTTTGGACCAGATATAGTACCTGTGGTCAAGATTAGTACTATGTGGGTATCCTTATAAGTATAGTTATCAGCTAGAAATCAAGCTGACTAGCCAGGAAATTAAAGGAGCAGAAATTGAACAAATCTCTGTTTAAGTATTTACTATGTGCAAGTCACTGTGTAGATTCTAGGGAAATAAAAGGGGAAAAAAAAAAAGTAGTTTTTGCCTTTAAGGAAGTTTATAATCTGGTGGGAGGGGATGAAGCTTGGGAGGTGGTACAACAAATATGTAAATAATTATAGTGCACATTATAATAGGATAATCAAGCAGCATTTGTTTAGTGTCTACTGTGTTCTGGTGGCAATTAGGTGGTGCAATAGAGAGAGTGGTAGGCCAATTTATATAGTCTATACTGTCAAAAAGGCTACATTTTAACAGGATAAGTGAGGTCACCTAAGTTAACACCTTTTATTTAGTACTTGCTCTGTGCTACTCTCTGGAAATATAAATAAAAGCAAAAAGTGTTTTTACCATCAAGGAATTCAAATTCTAATGGGAAAAACAAGCTGTAAAGAACTATGAACTTAAAAATTTCATAGAGATATTTACATAGCAAATATACATACATAAAAATACATGTGTTTATGTGTATTTGTTATACAAATACATATATAGTAAATTGGAGGTAATTTCAGAGGGAAGGTTGCTAACATGGGGAGAGGGTATGCATATTCTTGCAGAATGTAACACATATGAACTGAGACTTGAATCAAGTCAGGGAAGCCAGGAAGTGGAGGGGAAAAAAAGAAGAGAATTTCACACATGGAAAAATACATTGAAAAGGCAAAGCGTCAGGAGCTGAACTGATAGGAGCAGCAAAGAAGCCAGTGTAGCAGAATTGTACAATTCATGGAGAGTGTAAAGTATGAAATTCTAAAAAGGAATGGTCCAGGTTATAAAGAGTTTTAAAAACCAGACAGAATTTTGAATTTTATATTTGATCCCAAAGTTAATAGAAAGTCACTTGAGTTTATTGAATAGAGAGATGATTTGATCAGATCTGAACTTTAGGAAGATTTTTTTTGGAGACAAAATTTTTTTTTTTGAATGAGGAGTGGGGTAGACAAGTTTGGGAAGAAATTTGAGGCAGGGAGACGTCTTTCTAAGACTACAAATCATCCACTGATAGGATAATAATTGGCATCTGTAGAAGGAATTTCACCAGTGACAGATGTCGTAGAATAAAAAAGGCACCTGTCTGAGAGATGTTGGGAAGGAAGAATCAGCAGATTGATCATAAGAGGGTAAGAGAATGAAGAGTAGACAACCAAGAGTAGAAGGACAACCTTAGGTTATAAGCCATTAGGAAGAATGGTGGTGCTATCAACGATAATAATATTAAATAGAGAAAGATTTTTGGTGGGTGGAGGGAAAGATGATGATTTCGGTTGTGAACTTATTGAGTTTCATGTTAACTACATGGGATATCAAATTGAAGGTGGCTTTTAATACAATTTTACAAAATTGTGGCCCAGTGTTAAATTCATCATCTTTTATTTCACCTTGCTCCAGTCTCCTGCATATCTTTTAAAAAATTAAATTGCTTAGTGAGTGCTCTGTTCAACAACATTAATATCTTCAGACAATTCACATTTTTCTTCCTCACTAGAATTCTTTTGTGTCTTCTGAATTTTGAGTTTCATTTTTGAGAGTTTTATTCCTCCCAGCTGATACCTCTGTAGAATTTTAGTTTATGGGATAGATCCTACCTAGTTTTCCTCCAAACATTTTCATATCTGCTTTTCCATAATATAGTCAAGATTGCCTGATTTCCTTCTCTTTTTACCCATCATAATCGCCGAAGATAATAAATTAGCATGGTTCTGAATGCCTAGTGTATTACAAAGAAAAAGCCTAATATAAAGAGAGTAAACTTAGTAATGACTGATTATATCATGATTTTAAAAAAAACTCCAGAAACCCCATTTTGAAGTAGTAACTTATAGTTACTTCATAAAGACTTGTGATGTCTATATATTTGTATACTGTAAATTTTATTCACATGATATAAATACTATCACAATTCACTTCAAACAGCATATAAAGTAATTTTCTTGTACTTGGAATATTATTGTTTTAAATCATATAGGTAAAAGTATTTCTAGTAACCATCTTTACTTTGTGCCTACCTTAAAGGGAGAATGTATTATATATATATATATCACATTAAATTTTTATTAATCATTACAGGACACTATAATCATCAGTAGCATACTTTTTTCCTATTTGTAACCTATCAATAATATCAGTGTATTCATTCATGAAATCGAAAAAAGGGAAAAGAGGTCAAATTTCAAACAAAGAAGGACTAGCAATTGCATCATGCTCATGGAATTTTAAATATATAGATATATATATTTCCATGAGTCTACTTTTAGTACAGTTAGGATCCATAAGCATGCTTACACATCTCAGATACAGCCTAAGTGAAAGACAGTAATAACAATCTTCTGCCAAGATTATAAACTGAAAAAGATAAATGGGATTTAAAGGTAATTCTTTATATTTAGTGATAATTAGCAACATTTTAACAAATGCTGTATGTGTATTGTTCTTCTGAGAGTTTGCTCTGTTATTTTTTTTAAATGCAATTTTGTTTCTTAGTGTTAGTGATAAGAAGGGGAATAAGATTCATTTTATTGTATTATTTGTTGGTTGAACATATTGTAACAAAATCAATAAAGAAGTTCAATTACATTTCAGATTAGAAATTTTTTTTTCATCAAACTAGTTATATCTCATTATGAAGAACTCTTAAGAGTCTATTATAATGATCTTTGTGTTCTAGAATGTCCTAACATTGCAGTGTTTTTAAAGATAATTTGCTTGTCATAAGGAGTTTGAAATTATTTGTTCTAACTTTATCTGAACTGTATACACACACACACACACACACACAAACACACACACACACATATTTCTTTTAATGGCATTATTGGCATACTTTTAAGCTCTTTAATGTGGAATTCTAAGTTAATTGGTAAAAACATAATTTTAGTAATTATGATGTTGATAAAATATGAGGAAGTTCAAAATAATAGATGGGTTTTCATTAAATTTTTTTCTTATCTAGGTCTAGAAGAAATTGCAAAAGAGAAAGAAAAATTGAAAAAAGCTGAAATTATACAAATCAAAGAAGAAATGTATGAAACCTCTGATGATACATTAAAATGTTTAAATACAGGCCATTGTGAGCAAAAAGAAGACCTGAAGGAAAAAGACAACACTAATCTATTTCTCCAAAAACCTGGCTCTTTCTCCAAATTAAGCAAATTATTAGAAGTAGCTAAAATGCCTCCTGACTCAGATATTATAAACCCCAAAACAAATGGTGGTGCAGCCAATGGATGCACATTATCTTATCAAAATGGTGCAAAAAATTCTCTCTGCAGCCTTCAACCAGCAGTATCACAAAACAACAAAGAAAAGGCAGATTCTAACCTTTTTAATCCAGTCTCCAGTAGTCAAGGGAAGTTTTACAACCCTCCATTAATTGCCAATGACCAACTGTTAAAAACCCTGACAGAAAAGAACAGACAGTGGTTCAGTCTTTTACCCAGAATGCCCTGTGATGACACTTCCCTTACCCATGCAGATGGATCTGCTGCTGCTTCATTAGCTCCTCATTCTCAGCCTCCTTCTAAATCACCTTCACCTGTTCCATCACCCCTTCTTGGGTCTTCCTCTACACAGAATACAATGGGCCTTAATCCATTTGCTTTATCACCACTTCAGGTTAGTCCCATTAGCAATAACACTCTTTTACTATTTTGTTTTCTTTTTACATTTTAACCCTATCTTCACTGTAGTATCTACTAAAAATGTTGTATTTTGCCCAGTTTGCAAGCTGAAAATAGAATTAAATGACACATTCCCAAAAATTTACTGTAAGTACATGTAGATTCTAAAATCAGAACACCTAATTCCCAGCATATTTGATTCATACTCCCTAAACCTACTGCTTTTTGTTTTTAAGTTTCTCTTTTTATTTACTACTAATAATTGAGTTCTGAAATCTATATGTAAAAACATCATATTTGAGTGACCATCTTCAGTATTTGACAATTTTACTGCTTTGAACTGTATGTTTAAATGCATGTGTTGATTACTGTATAAATGTGGCAAGTTATTGTCAGAATTTAACAAACAATTTTGGATTTTCTGTTTCTACTAAAATTTCTCAATGATTTTTCCAATGTTTTGGTGTTTATAGATGAAGAGTGGATTACCTATAATGGGACTTCAGTTTTGTGGATGGCCAACAGGAGTTCTCACTTCAAATGTTCCCTTTACATCTCCTTTACCTAGTCTGGGATCAGGGTTGGGATTGTCAGAAGGAAATGGTAATTCATTCTTGACCCCAAATGTTTCTTCATGTAAAAGTGAATCACCAGTGCCACAGAATGAAAAGGCATCTTCGTCTATCTCTGGAACAGTTGAAGTAGCAAAACCAGTAGATTTTCCTAGTCCCAAACCCATTCCAGAAGGTAGGTACATTCAAATGGTTTTTGTCCAATAATTTTTATTTTGTAAATTTGGCCTTATTGTACCATAATTATCCAAATATATAGGATGCTTTAAAATACAGGCTATATACCTAAAATGGGCTCTTCCTGAAAAAAAAAAAATGAAAACATGTTAAATAATAATGTCATAAACTTAAATTTTTCTCATCCAGATTTGGGGGGAAAGAATTAAATACAGTCTGTATCTGGCTCAATATGGTAATTGGTTCCCTGAATGGTTATGTGTCATTGGTAAGCCTTTTGATTTGAATTATACTATATCATTCAAAATGTTTGTAAAAGATTTACATTATTTTGACTTAGAAATGCAGTTTGGTTGGTGGAGAATTATTGACCCAGAGGACCTAAAAGCTTTGCTTAAAGTGCTACATCTCAGGGGGATAAGGGAAAAGGCATTGCAGAAGCAAATACAGAAACACTTGGATTATATTACTCAGGCCTGCATCAAAAATAAGGATGGTATGTAAATAAATCATTTTCATGTCTTTGCTTAGGAAAAACTAATTCATTTATTTAAATGAAAAATCTATTGGAATATATCTTCATTCATTACCAAAACACTGGTGCTGGTGTTTAGAATAGTTTTGCTTAGGGAAAACTACTAACATCAAATTAGTATATATTTTTTATAATTCCTAATCGTCACCTCTAGTTTATAGTTGAACAAAAGCCATACATACATCTTTAAATAATTTGCATATAACAAGAATAGTAACTCATTGTCTAAAGTTGGAGATTGTGAAAGTAACTATTGGGAGAATTGTATTTATACAATTCAAAAACAATGTTCTTTTTTTTAAATTTCATTTTCAAATATAGTCGCTATTATTGAAATAAATGAAAATGAAGAAAACCAAGTAACTCGAGATATTGTAGAAAACTGGTCGGTGGATGAGCAAGCAATGGAGATGGACTTGACTATTCTTCAGCAGGTAGAAGATTTAGAAAGGAGAGTTGCATCAGCAAGTTTACAAGTGAAGGTAAAAGGGACTAAAAATATTTTTAAAATAGCATTCCAATAAGTATATTGTGAATAAGTACTAATTGTGAAAGAGTTAACAGTGGGTTTTGTTTTCTTAAAAAAAACAGCCATGTTAGATTAGATTTTATACTGTGTAGTTTGTGGAGTACATTATTTGGTACAGTGTACATTCAAATTCCTGATGAAACATATGGATGGAAAGTGATTTTGGAAAGGGGTAGTTTCAGTAAGATTCTGAAACCAAAAGCAGATTTCAAGAGAGTGAGGAACAAGAAGAATTGAAGTAAGCAAATTTAGACAGGTTTAGAAGTCTGTCAGTGAAGCAGAGGAGAGAAGATCACATGAAGGGAATGAGAGTTAAGAAAAGAAGTAGGTTTTTATTTTATTTTGTTTTAGAATAGAGTTTCTAAGCATATCTATAACAGAGGGAATGGCATCAGTAGAGACAGACCTTTCAAACACTATAGGAATGTAAAGTTTACTATATTGTAAACTCTTTGATGCTTACATAAGTTGTACATAATAAGTGCTTAATAAATGAGTGAATGATTTACTATTTCAGGTTTAAAATGTGCCTACTACCTGGTTATACCTATAATATTTAATCAAAAGTAGTAATAGATTGATAATAGACATATAATATAATAGAATGATATATTCATTTATCTGGCGTCATCAGAGAGTGTGCTATTCCCAATTTGTAATTTTTCCAAATAAAGCTTAATCTTTGAAAAATTTTCAGGGTTTTTTTTTTTTTGAAAAAAATGTATTACACATTTACCTGCCTTTATAGATACAGTAATATATAACTCAACTTAATCTTCTCTTGAAGATTCAACGTTATTATTATGACTACTAATTTGAGACATACTCCATATAAAAGTTACCCTGACCATCATCATTTTGATGACGTTAATAAGTTACAAGCCAGTCATGTTTAAGTCAGGATTCCCCTCTATATAACATATTAGATAATAAGTAGAGACCAGTGTATCTTAGGTCCAATAGCAAGGTTTAATTTTCATTTTTATTTAAGATGTTTGATATTACAGAAATGGTGTTTTATAAAAACACGTTAGATTCATGTCCTTATTAGTAGCAACTCCATTTGCAAAAAAAAAAAAAAAAAAGAGAGAGAGAGATGAGTACCAAGTTAATTGCTCTAAGAATTTTCCTCTTTAGAGCTAGATTGTAAAATAGAAATTTAGGAGATTCTTGAATTAGGGAAAAATTAATCTCTCTTTCCTATCCATCTTCCAGAGTGTTTCTGGATTCTTTTTCTCTAGTCATCTGCTAAAGCTAATTGTAGTAGCAAACTTCGGGGGCCTCTGGAAAGTTTAAAATGTTAGGTTTCCACATCTCAGTTTACAGATTCTCAAAGTTGGAAGGGAACTATTTGGGGAAAAAATTGTTGACAAAATACTCAAATAGTTACCTGTCTTTTCCCTGAAGATCTCTAGTGAGAAAAAAAAAAAAAAAACCCACCATTAACTTAGATCCCTGGTTCTGATCAATGAGAAGGACAAATCTAATTCCCTCTTCCATTTGATGGCCTTTGAAATACAGAACAATAGCTAGATGTTTTATCTTCCCTAAATCTTCTCTTTGCCAGGCTAAATACTACCACTTCCCTCAAATGATATTAATACAGCCCTTCACTGTTCTATTCACACTACTCTGAACATTCCAGGTTACCAATACCTTTTCTAAAATGTGGTCCCTAGAAGTGAACATAAGACTCCAGTTTACAAGAGGAGGTAGTAACTTCCCTAGTCTTAAAATACTGTTCCTTATTTTGATTTTCTTTTTTTTAACAATGTAATCACATGTGTTCTTTCTAACCTCAGGTGTCAGAAAACCAATTTTAAAATCTTAGTGTCTAGGAATATATTTTTTAACATTGTTGGTATAAAACTAACCTGCCCTTACAAGGTTGTTTCTCTTAATCATGCTGTCATATTAATCCTGTTGTCATTGAATCACTTAATGATCCTAGGTGTGGAGTGTGCCTATCTTGTAATATTTGGTCTAAATACAATGAGAAATTTAGGAGCTATTGAGGTATCTATGGTCAGTAACTATAAGTGTCTGAGGACTAATTTGAACTCAGATCTTGCTGACTCCAGGCCTAATACTCACCTACTCAGACTGCTGATTGCTAGTTGTTATACTATTTGAATTCTTGTAGTTCAGGTAAGGAATGAGAGCATCCATGGTCTATAACCCAAATGATCAGAAATCTCACATCCATAGATCACAAATATGTTCTTCAAGAAAAGAATTGGAAGGAATTTAATACAGCAAGCATCAAATAACATTCCAAAGAAATAAAATTGATTACATTTTAGTATATAGCTTGTTACTGCTGGGAAAGTCAGGCTTGAACCCAATTGCCTGTATGCAGTCAGTACACTGATTTATTTGAGCAAGGAGCAAAATGAATATAAAATTAGAGAACAGAATAAGAATGAGAAATAATATACCATGCAATTAAGATAATTACTAAAAATGAAGAAGTAGAAAGTCTTCCTGTTTTCTTCTAATTCTCTTATTGAATATGTATTCTTATAAAAAAAATTTGTAGATGAAAAGGTAGGTAAATGGTTCATTAGTAATTATTGTCTCTTTCCATCTACTTTGTTGGTCATAAATAATAACCATTTTACATTTACATATATATATTTTTAAATAGCTGTTTTGCTTCATCCCTTACTCTCAGACATCACTTCTTGTTACTCTCAATGTCCCTCTTAAAAATGTGGTATTACATACAATATTCTTAATATGAATTGACTAGTAAAAACTTGGACTATTTCTCCATAGATTTGAACACTACTACTATTTATGTAGCTTAAGATTCAATTTTAGTAGCTATGTCCCATACTGAATTTTGCTATTTACAAAACTTTATTTTTTCTTACTAGTAAGCTAAATCTTTTAATGCTGCAATTAATTTTTCAAAGCTAACTGTAGGATTTTTTTGTTATTTACATTTGTTTTTTATTATATTTAATGTTCTTTATTTTTATGTTTGTTTTTATTATATTTAATGTTCTTAGTTTTTAGAGTATTGTTAAGGAATTTTTTGGAAATTCTAATTATCTCATGAAATATGTATAATACACTTTCCAGGTTTCTTCTTTGCTAATGTTCTCTTTGGTGAATCCATGCTGGCTTCTAGTGATCTTTCCACTCTTTTTTTTTTTTAATGTGTATACTACATATTTAATAATCCATTCTAGATTTTTGTTAATATAAAAATACATATCTTATTCTTCAAAACTAAGTGGTATGTATGTGCATCTTTAAAATGTACAACTTCTAAAAGGGGGCAAAATATTTCAGGAAAATATTTGGCAACTCCATGCGTCTACTCTCTATACTCATTGTGAGATAAGTAGTTTAATCTGAATATTGTATCTGAAGATTGACATTTGGGGCTGAGAAACAATTGGTAATAATCTTGGAATCAGAAGACATAGATTTGAACACTGGTTTTATCACTAACTCCAAAGGACTTAAATTTAAGTCATTTAACCTTTCTGTGCCTTATTTTTATAGTTTATAAAATGGTGGAATAACTATACTTCTAAAGATGTTGTGAAGGTGAAATTATGCTAACTTTGATAAAAGTTCTTTGCAAATTGTACACAATAAATATCAGCAATTAATAAGTTTTGTCATTCTTCCAAAGTGTTTAATCCCTTTCAGTTTTACAAAAGATGTAACAATGGTATTTTTAGTGAACAAAAAGAGGTAAACTGAGTCCAACATTTCAAAGTATTAAATGCATCCTTCTGCCTAACAACATAGGTGACATCAAGAAATACCAGAGGGGTTTCATTTTCATAATTCCATAAAAGTAATCAGTATTTCCAACTAAAATCTTATTTGATGCTTTATAAATTACTCTGATCACATTTTTAATACTGTCCAGAGTTGTAATGGATAGGTATTTCTTTTCACATGTTCCATTTTTGTTTTCTGGCTAGCATTAGGAAAGCACAAGGTAAAAGCTTATCAGTGATCATTAAGATTTGCTGTTGACAAAAACTCCAAGTCGTTAGTGCAGGAAATAAATTGATATTTTTTTCCTGATAATAGGGTTGGATGTGTCCAGAGCCTGCATCAGAAAGGGAAGACTTGGTATATTTTGAGCATAAGTCAGTTACTAAATTGTGCAAGGAGCATGATGGAGAGTATACTAGAGGAGAAGAAAGCAGTGCCAGCCCTCTAGAACGGAAGAGTGACAACCCTCTAGATATAGCTGTAACCAGGCTGGCTGATTTGGAGCGGAACATAGAGCGAAGGTATCTGAAGAGCCCCTTAAGTACCACCATTCAGATCAAACTGGATAATGTGGGCACAGTTACTGTCCCTGCTCCTGCACCATCCATTAGTGGTGATGGTGACGGGTAGGTTATTGAGATTAACTTGAAAAATTATTGTGCTTCTTTGCTAATTGGAGCCTATTTTCTATTGCCTGTTATCTATGTATCTTCTTGTATGTCTGTGATCCATACGGATCATGCTATTCTGCATGATGCTTTGTAAAAATATTTTTTGTTATGTTTGTTGATTATCCTGCAAAGTGATCTTACATTTACCTGGTTGTGACTAAGCTTTGAGGCACGTAGCCACAGTCTGTGCACTACATCAAATTTAGTTGCTTAAACCTTATACTTATTGGCTGTATACGTGTTTTTGTCATTGCTTGGCTTTCAGTGTGATGATGATTGTTTCACATTCAAAATCCAGTAAATATGGATATGACCTACTTAATTTCTCTATATTTCAATGCAGAATTGAAGAGGATATTGCTCCAGGGCTCAGGGTATGGAGAAGGGCATTATCAGAAGCTCGCAGTGCTGCACAGGTAGCTCTGTGCATTCAGCAGTTACAGAAATCAATAGCATGGGAAAAATCAATTATGAAAGTTGTAAGTGTTTTTACTTAAGAAATACTATAACTAATTGTATTTTGTCCCTTTTTTTTTTTCAATTTTCAGCTCTCTTAGCTTAATCATGAATTACTTATTATTGTCTAAATATTGAATGCTATAGTACTTGAGTTTGGCATCTTTTATAAAACACTGTGTAATCTGCCATATTTTCTCAAAGATTTATTTCTGATCTTCTGGATGAAACTCACCAAGCCTTATCTTTTTCTCTTAATACAGAATGGTTGATATGTGTGGTTTCCTCTTCTAATGTATAGAAAATATCAAACTATAATTGACATTTTCTTAAGCATTCTATATGGATAGTAGTTGTTGACTGGCATATTTTCCTCTTTTAAAGGGGATGGTAGTAGATATAATACCCTTATTTTTATACAGTCCTAAAGATTTCCATTATCTCCAGTTCATGTCTTCTGTGTCCTGTTCTTCTGTATTTTTCTCCCCATTGTAGGAAATAAAGAAGCCACTTTTGACTTCTGCCAAAATTTAGATATCTTTTACCTCTAGCCTGCCATTGAGTATACATTAATCACAGTATGCTCATGTTTAATGTCTAGCAATTCACTAAGTCTTAGGATCCCTTAGTACAATCTTTGTATTTCACAGATGAGAAATAGAGAAGGGAAACTATTTATCTGTCATGCAGTTAGCCAAGTATCTGTCATGCAGTTAGCCAAGTGGTACAGTCTGGCTCAAAACCAGATCTGATTGTAGGAAACTCCACCCTTTTTCTCTTGTATATAGTGAATTGGAATTTATGATTAGTATTGAAATATCTAGTGTCAAATACTTAATAACTGTGTGACCTTGTACAAGTTTTATTTTCCTCAGTCTCCTCATCTATAAAATGGGGAGAATAATAGCACCAATCTCACAGTATAGATAGGCAGGAAACTGTATGTTATAGTAGAAAATGATGGATTTGAAGTCAGTCTGTTTTCAAATACTAAGACCCCATGGGACCAGATTTGAATTCCTGTCCTCCTGACTTGAACTGGGCCACCTAGATGCCCCCATAATACACATTGAACATATTTTATGCTGTCTCTTCCATAATTTAATTTCTCAGGATCATTTGTTTGATGTGTATTCCTATTACTTGTTATGAAGGTTGTCCTGAAAAGCAGATGGGCATCCTTATCCAAATCTTTTACCACTCTTTATTGAATTACCTCATTTCCTATGGCAAATCTGTCACACAGACCCTCTGTCTATAAGTACCTTAGGGTTTTAGTACGGGAACTTAATATTTGCAGAGATATTATCTGGGCAGAAGACACTAAATAAGAGAAAACTATAATTTGATATTTTCTATTGTTTTTAGCATGAGGAAATCCCTTAATGACCACTTAATTCATTGTTGTAATATGCTTTATTATTATTAATGTTAAAATATAGCAGTATCTTCTCCAATTTCCTTTACATACAAACATACATACATAATATACATATGTACATTATTTACAAGGATTTCCTAAGTCCCTGAGAAAATGAAAAAATGGTAATTTTACTGTGTGGTACTATGTGTTTCATTTTTTAAAAAACTAAAATATTTGTAAGGACAATTTTTAGACTGTAGAAATTATTGTTTTCAAACTAATGTTTTAAACTATCATTTAAATCCATAAGAGAATGTTTTGTATAGTCTATAGTCTGGCCTATAATAACTGTTTAATAAATGTTTGAGAGATTTGGTCAATTTTATTGTGTGACCTTAGAAAAGCCACCTAATCTCTGTAAGTCTCCATTTCCTTTGACATAAAAATGAACTCTGAGGCCTCTTCTGGGACTTAGAAAAACAATAATAGCTAGTTTTTATGCAGCACTTTTAAGTTTTAGAATGTGTTTTACAAATATATCATTATATACTCACAACCACCTAAGATGTTATTATTACCCCTATTTTATAGAAATATAAAATAAAGAATAAAATAAAAAAAAAAATAAAGGAAACTGAAGCAGAGATTAAGTGTCTTGACCAGAGTCATAAGTTTTATGACTTGAAAAGTAAGATTTGAACACAGGTTTTCCCCGATTCCAAGTCCATCATTCTATCCACTTTGCTGTTTAGCACTAATAGTCTAGAGGTCCTTAACCAGTAGTTTTCCCACAGCTGTTCTTTCATTGTTTTACCTATATCATCTTTATCTCCCCAACTGTATTGTAACATTGAGGGTAAAATCTAATCTCTTTTTCTGGTTTTATATTGCACTCTCCTCTCCTTCCATCTTAACATTCTTAGTCACCTTAGTTGGCTAATTACTTTTGGCACCAAATTCCCAGGAAAAATTTAAAGTTAGAAACCAGGGATGATAACTCTACAAAGCTGATTGTTATAAACACATGGATCTTAAAAGTTTTATTAAACTATTTATTAAGCTGAAAAGGGAAAAGATGAGTGTTAATGGCCTTCTCTGCTCAACTCTAAAATTTTACTGAAATTTTACATTAATGAAGGGACCCATATCAATATCAATTATTTTGATAAGAGAAAAGTAGTCTGCCTCATTACAATATTGGGAACTCATTCCCTGTTCTAGAGAGTACTAGCTTTCTTTCTTTTTTTAAAAATAGCTTTAAAATATATATGCAAAGATAGTTTTCATAATTCACTTTTGCAAAACCTTGTGTTCCAAATTCTTCACTCCCCTTTTCCCCCATCCCCTCCCCTAGATAACAAGTAATAAAATAAACATTTAACATCCTATATATGTTAAACATATGCAATTTTTATATATTTCCACATTTATCATGCTGCGTAAGAATGCACTAGCTTTCTAGTTATTAAAAGAGCTTTTAAACTTTAGAAGTGAAGGATTTCAACCAAATATTTATGTACATGCTAATATGGAATGACCATTTTCTGCTACAAACATCAAACTTAATTTTCACAAAATTGAAAAATAAGTATCTTTATCATCCTTCCCTAATACAGATTGAAATTTATTTTTAAAAAAAATCATAAATATAGAAAATATTTTGCAATATTTTAATTTTTAATTATAGAAAGCACTACAAATTTTCTTTATATGAATGATTTGAAATCTGGAAGTTTTGTTATTTTAGAGATTAGCATTTGACTTTTTTCTTTTACTCAATATCTCTTAGATATTGAATAGATTCTTTTTTAAATGATTCAAATATAGACAGTTACATCCTTGTCAAATCAGTATATTCTTGGATATGGTAGGAAAACATACCCACTACTGAAGGAATATTGAACCATTTTTCATTTGATCTTAGTTATACATATGTTTTATTACTTTTCATATGTATATGTGATAATTCAAAGGATCTGGGATATTACTGGTATAGGTATCTCTCATTAGTGTAAATCATAGCTTTTCCACGGATTTTCATCCTGTATAATTAAATCTCCCTAGAAAATACTTCATAAATCCTTCACAAAGGATCCATTTAACTTTATTCTGCCTCTTTTAATATTTAGCATCTTCCAGCAATCCTTGTGCTCTTACTCACTTCCGCTCCTGACTGGCCCACTTTCTATTTTGGATATATCCTTAATACATTTTTTATGCCATTTCTTGAACACAAATCTGTATCATGAATCTTACTGGTTCACAGCTATTAATTGAGAGAATACTGTGTTTTTTTAAATGGCCAGTTGAAAGTGCTGCTTATTTCAAAATATAATTTAATCCAGTCTCCTATTCTGAGTCATTCTGGATCTAGCTCATTGTCTACTGTACAAGTTCATGTTGCAATCTGGGCATTTTGTGTGTTTCTTCTTTATCTTTATTTCACTTAATAAGCATTTGTAGTCTGTGTTTTTCATCCACTTCATTTTCCATTTTGGATTGTTAGACTGCTTAGCATATTAAACATTTAACACATATTTACTGAATAGAATACAGTATAAGCTGCAGGCTTACTGACAAAATGCATGCTTAATTTGCATTTTAAAGCTGTGAGTACTCTGCACATAATGAATTCCTTGAAAAATTTCAAATTATCTTAGATTCTGTGAGATTTTACTCTTGTATTAATAGATGTGAACAGTAAATTAATTTGGTATTAAGATTGCAAATGCTATTCTAAATTAGTACGAATTTTTATGTTAAAATATTCTTTTAAATATTGATTGCAAGATGTTTTATGTGAGCAAAAATGTGTAAAAATATATAGTCATATAAATCATTCAAAATAAGACCTTTAGCTCTGCTTTCTCTCAAAATTCTTTATTGTATTTTTATATTTTTTTTACTTTTCTTCCTTCACTTGCTTACAGAGGTAGTATTTCATACTTAAATTTTAAGATTTTAATGTACGTATCTCACACATGAGAAATTAATGCAAAGAAAAATATTTTTAGTTAGTCAAAGGGAAAGAAATCATGAACTATTTAATTCTTTGCTTTAACTTGTAGCTGCTTTTTCTTTCAATAAGAATTATGTTCGTGGGAATTTGCATAATTATAGCAAACATTTGATTTGGTTCAGTTTCTGTATTCACCTTTCCATCAATTTTTCAAGTAGATACAAAATGAAAGAGAAACATGTTCTTTTAATTAAAATATAAATCTAGGAAAACCCTAAATCTTAATCCTATTTCTGACACAGGTTCCTCTTAAATTTATTTTAATGTTTAATAGTAACCTTAACCCTTACTTCCTTCACAGGGTATTATGAAGATCATTATAAGATGGCCAAAAGAGAAAAAAATCATCTTAAAAAAATATCATGTATTAAAGCTATTCATTGCTTTATGTGCTCTAATGTCATGTTAATTATTCCATATGTTAATGTGTACATGCTTTTTGAAGTGTTTGCGGGCATTCAGCCTTTAGCTTTGGTCTTTGCAATGTACATAAAATATGCATTATATCCCCAGTAGATTTGCTCACCCTGTCATGTGGTCCATATCTGTGTAATGAGAGATACATAGATGTGTATGGCTATTGTATGTATGTTAGCAAGCGGAATGTTAATCATTAGTGCAAAATGTGAATTTTGGTATATTTAATTTCCCAAGAAGAAATGTTCAAGATAGTATTGATTTTAAATGATTTTTCATGTATTGTAGTACTGCCAGATTTGCCGAAAGGGAGATAATGAAGAACTGCTGCTGCTTTGTGATGGCTGTGACAAAGGCTGCCATACTTATTGCCATAGGCCCAAGATTACTACCATACCAGATGGAGACTGGTTTTGTCCAGCTTGTATTGCTAAGGTAATACTGACCTCAAAATACACTGAAAGTTTTTTTTTTTCTTCTTGTCATGAATTACTTCAAATGTTTTGTGTTTGTTAATAACTTTCCCTTACTACATAATGTCAGTACCAGAACATTCTGGTTAGTACACATATATCAGAAACTTCATCAACTTCCTTCAGGGCTGCAAATCTTTAAAGTGGTATTATAAATTCAAGTAGCCAAAGTAATAGTAATAATAATTACAGTTAACTATGCTTAGAAAAAAGTAAGAAATTAAAAAGTTTTGTTTAGTTTTAATTGTTTTCCTTATCATTTAAAAACTAGAGACACAAATGTCATGTTATGGATTGACAGAAATGTATTTTTTAAAGTTTTGTTTACATCAATATAGGTCATAATCAAAGTCCAATTACGATTGGATTACAAGTCAGTTTGTCTGAATCCTATCAATCAGAATTCAGTCCTATCTATCTAGTCTAGTCTTATCACTGACTAGTTGTTTCTGGCTCTCATTTTCCTCATCCATAAAATAAGAGCCTTAGATTAAATTATTCCTATGATCCTTACAGCCCAAGATGTGGGGGACAGGGTGTTGAGGATGGGAGAAAATACATAATTGTAAGCATTTAAGTATGTTTTCTTTTTTTTTAATTTGGTATTTCAAAGCTCTATACTTAAAACAGATGTGCCTGATAAAATAATTTAGAAATATTCAAAATGCCTGCCACATAAGGGCACTTAATAAATGTTTATTGATTTTTATTGATTAAGTTGGTAGTTCTTCGTTTGTTGCAACCATGTATTTTTATTATATGTATATTCTTTTTACATCTATCTAAATATGTGGGGATGAGGTAATGTGTGGGAGATATAATAGTGCAGTGACTAGCGTGCTGAGCCTGGAGTCAGGAAGAACAGAATGCAAATCTATCCTCAGATACTTCTTACCTGTGTGGGCAAGACACAACCTATTTGTCTTTGTTTCATCATCTGTACAATGGAGATGATAATAATGGCATCTGTCTTAATAAGGTTATTGTAAGGATCAAACTAGATAATCATTTTAAAGCACTAAATAATGCATCTGGCGCATACTAAGCACTATATAAATGATAGCTATTATTCATATATATAAATGCATATATATGAATTTTATTAAATGGTTATATTTAAAAATCTTCCCATATATGTAAGCAGCATGCTAGCCTGTCATATTGAGAAAACAATTTTAATGATTTTAAACTTGAAGATTGTATAGGAATCTTCAAATGAACCCTGCCCAAGTACAAACTAATTTTGCTTATTTGTCAGTAATTTGTGTAGAATTTTATATTACTTGCTTTTATGATTCTGTTTTTTGTTTCTGTTCATTTTCCTTTAATATCTTTTTGGAGGCACTGAAAATAAAAGTAAACACCTATTCATTCCAGAACAACTCAGTTAGTTTGTCAATTACACCTAACTCAGTAACTGGAAAGGATTGATAAGAGTAATTGAAAAACTAATTAGGGGGAAAATTTAGGACAGTAAAAGAAGATAATAGCAATGTGAGTCTCCCAGTTAATGTCTATGATTTTAAAAGGCCAAAAAACATAACCAAACTTTGTCCCAAAACAAAAGTTTTCCACATATTAGTTTTATTTGTGAAGATAGGAGCAAAATTACAGCTACTCTTTCAGAGTTTGCTACAACTGACAATTAACTTTATTACATAAAACATTGTTTTAACACTACACAAATAAGAACATCAATTTTATATACCTTCACTATTAGCTTTGATTTTTTTTTCATATACTTATTATTTACCATGCATTTCTGAAGCTTTCTCATAGGTATGCTTAGTCTGCATATTCAGAACTAATTGTGAAATTCTAGCATAACTTAATGGGAATAGTCCTGGATGCCTGGGTTTAAATCCTATTTCTACTACTGTGACCATAAACAAATAATTTCCATCAATTTGGGCCTCAGTTTCTTTATCTGACAAATGAGGAGGTTCCAACATCAAATCCTTCAACTCAGCCATTCATTTTACAATTCTATTGGAATAAAATTATTTAATAAATTTGTGCGTACATACTTATTTGGGATTTTAATCCATTCAGGACATTTAAGTAAAATTCACTAAATACCACAAAAAATATATTTTATTATGTAATTAAATTTCAAAATTCAGTTTTCTGAAAAGTCAAAATTTTTTTTGGGACAGTAAACTTAAAGCAATACAAACTGATGATAGTAATTTTTATCCATTATCCAAGGTTTGGGAATGACTTTTCTTATTTTCTGTACTCTTTCCTCTCTCCTCTGTTTTGTATAGCATTTCATTTCTCAAATTTTTAAATTATAATTTTAAAACTATTAAACTATTATTAAAATGATTAAGGCTAAGTCCAGACTCTGCCTATTCACTAGCTGTGTGATTTTGGGCGAGTTACCTTCCTACTGTGGTCTTGTACTTCCTCATTCCTGTGCTGAAAAAAGATTGCCTCTGAATCCAATTCCAGCTGAAAATCTGTGATCCAAAGAAGATTAAAATTTAAAAGCATTTTTTCCCTCAATCAAATATCAAACATTCTTTCTCAATGTATTTAATGTGGATTGGCTCATGAAAGAAGCTAAAATGATCTAGTTAGTAGGAATTCAAGAAAAAAGAAATAAAATAAATGGAAAAATTTCATCTGTAATTTATAAATTTGTAATTATTTAAATCTGTAACATGAGGAATGTTTGTTTAAGCTTATAATATTTTAATCACTATAACTATAATTTATACATTTTACCTTATACCTGTTAATAACTAAAAGCTAAAATAACATTTGTAAAATAAATTTATTTGTAAAATGTTTACTTCAGTTCTATAAGGATATATGTGGTTCTATAATGAGAACATCTCTATGATAGAGGTGTCAGGCTTACTAGTAAAGCCTGTGAAACCAGATTAAGATATAATTGGGAAATGTTTAACAAAATAAATAAAAAATAGAAAACAACACAGGTAATGTTTGTTTGTAGTTTTCTAAGGCAACATACTGACGAGAATTGTTTCTGTGTAAATCTGATACCATTGGCCTATGACATGGGAGATGTAAAGTGAAAAGAGTAGTGATTCTGGAGTGCAAATTCTACTACTTATTTTTATTAACTGTGTGACTTTGAGAAAGTAACTTACTTCTCTAGTCCCAGTTTCCAAATCTATAAAATGGGGAATTAAACTAGATGTACTCTCAGGTCCCTTTTCAGCTGTCATTTCATGAGCCTAGAATTTATCACTTTGCAGTTAACCAGATGATAAGCTTTACCACACTTAGCTATAGTATTCTTGGACAACAGTCTTTGCTAGATCCATACACAACATTTTGGAAGAAACTGTCAGAACTTGTGTGTGAGTAATAATCCCTTAGGGCCACATGGCTTTCCATCATAAGTGTCTTCCAAAAGAAGTCTGTAATGGGGAGTCTATTTTAAAATGTAAGACTTTAAATTTTGTGAACTCCCAAAGAACAGCTTTAAATGTACTTTAAAGAAAAGCTCTTCCCTGAAATTCAGTAAAAGAATATAACCAACTTTGAGTTATTTGTTGATTATGCAGTTTGTAAATTATCTTTGTCCTTTGCTTTTCTGGATTAACCCTTTGTTAGATGATTGTTGGCTATTTTATTTCATCTGCCATTAGCATCTTCAACTTAAAATTAGTTAATTTTATCTTAGTAAAATTAAAACTAATTTAGCCTTGCTAAACCATGTTTGTGTGAGTTCATCTATATGTACATAAATCCATATGCTTATATTCTCTCACTTGTTTTGTCATCATAGATATTGCTATCTTAGTTACAAATTTCTCTCTTCAATATCCTTCTGACATTATCATCTATTCTGTGTAATAGGCTCTTTTTCTGATTCTAAAGTTAATCAAAGGCTGGAAAGAGTAAGCATTTCTTTTGATCCAAAAGAGTTTCCTCCCTAACTCAGAAAAATGTGTACTACTACTTCTTCATAGGGTTGTTGCTGTTTAGTCCTTTCATTCATGTTTGACTCTTCATGATGCTTTTTGAGATTTTCTTGGCAAAGACACTTGGGTGGTTTGTCATTTCCTTCTCCAGCTCATCTTATAGAGGAAACTGAGGCAAATAGACCTTTATGACGTGCCCTGGGTCACACAAATTCATAAGGGGCTGAGGCATCATTTGACCTCAAAAAGTCTTTCTTGATTCTCAGCCCAGTGCTCTATACATTTTTCTACCTAGCTGCCCCCTTCTTAATAGAGGAAGCATATGAGTCATGAAGTCTGAGAACACCAACCTCACTAGCTAAAGCACTGAAGCATGGTAAATTGTAAGAAAGGAAGCTTAAAGACAGGATATTGGCACTGAGCAGTTTTCTATTTTCTCCTGAGACTCATAGTCTCTATGTTAAAAGTGCTATATATTCTCAGAATACTGGTACTCTTCAAACATAAATATAAATACTTTTTAAAATCATATTTTTTGGTTTGTGCACACTGCATTATTCCATGAATAGAAGAGGAGTTACTATATAACCTGCTGTCTAAAAAGTCATATACTTTTGGGAATATCAGTGTAGTCACTTTGCTTATCTCTAGCAGGCATAGATTATAATTTTGATAAGATGGTAAATGTAGATTTGCAATAGAGAAAAAAAAATTATGATTTTTCTTGTACTTTTTACCCATTTAACACACCACTGATTATAGTACAGTACACAAAACTAAGAAAAACTTTTGGACTGCTTTAAGTGGGTGTACTTCATTGTAAGATCCTTTATGTTGATTTGTACATCAAAATCCATAAAAATGAGAAGCTAAAATGCAATCATAAATAACATTCTCACTTATATGTCCAAAACTGGAATTGAAGACAGTTGTGGGACCAGACCTTAATTCTCAGTTTATAAGAAATGGAAACAAAAAGTCCACTAAATTATGTTTATTTCTTTATAACTTTTGGAATTTTGTTTTAAAATGTAAAAGAATACTTTTTTTTGTTTACTCTGTGCATAAGCATTATGAGGAAAACTAATTTTTTTAATATTGCATATATAACTAATTTTCAATATCTACAATAGTCTGTGAATGACTTGTGGGAGCAATTTTTGGTCTTTTAATGAAGAAAAAAAGGCTGTTAACCTCTGTAGTAGCTATTTGAAATGACTAGAAATTTGATTTCAGTCTTGGTCCCCTGTTGTCATGAAAAGCTGAGAACTCACTATAACCACCTTTTAAAAGCTGCTGTGTTTTCAGAAAATGATACCTTAGCCCTCTGTCACTCATATATTTTCTAGTTAAAATTTATTGGCTTGAGAGATCAATTCCTGACAGTTGAGAAATTCCTGCAAATT
This sequence comes from Antechinus flavipes, assembly GCF_016432865.1. Lineage (NCBI taxonomy): Eukaryota > Metazoa > Chordata > Mammalia > Dasyuromorphia > Dasyuridae > Antechinus > Antechinus flavipes. Next base: position 435,111,793 of record NC_067400.1, read on the forward strand.
AAATAACAGCTTTGAAATATTCTTGAAATGAGCTAAATCAATACTATAATCTACTCGACTATTTCCTAATTACTGTAAGATGTATATATACCTCAATAGTTAAGAAAATAGCTACAAAGAAGGGAGATTTGAAATTGAGAGAACCAGTTTTTTCAAAGGCCCAATGTACCTTTTTTAAATTTAGATATAGTACTCCGATTATTGAATAGAATTTTCAAACTAAGAAACATTAAAAATTATCTAATCCATCCCCCTTATAGGTGAGAAAACTGAGACCCAGAAATGTTCATTGATTTTCTTAAAATCATACTAGTGTGAGAAAAAGTAGAACTTGTATCATAAAATTCCTTGTCAAATACTCTTTCCACTGAACCACTGTCCCCCCTTTAAAACAAAACAAAACAAAACAAAAAAAACAAATGTTTGAACATTCTCCCATTCTGCATCCCTCTGAGGATATGGAAGTTTCTTGGCAAACTCTACATTTGCACATATAATTGTCATATGTGCACACATAGATAGTTCAAACATATGTGTACATAGATATACCAGTATTTTTGTCCACCTTAAAAAAAAAAAAAAGCTATCCTTATCCAGATTTTATGGAAACTTTTTTTCACATTTAACATAGTTTGATTATCATCTATCTACCTTTGGGATTGTAGTAATCTTTCAACTTAGACTAAAATTTCATTCTTTGTTCATATTTCTTTTCTTAATTAAATTATATTCTAAATGAGAATCTTTTTATAATTTTAAAAAAATACTTAGTGCTTTAAAGAAATATTCCTGACTTGTTCTATAGTAAAAATGATTGGTGTACAATAGTGTTAGTATATTAGAGAGAATTCTGAAGATAAATCTGATGGGTGGGAGAATTTTCTTGCTGTATTAGCTTTTAGTCTTGTCATTAGAGCTGGCATAAAGTATTATTATTATTATTAATTATTTCTATTGAAAATTTAGTGGTTATGTGATTCCTGGGTTTTTGTATCACTTTGAAACAAACTTTTTTCTTATCATTTGCTTTTGATCTGTACAATCCTTTTCCTCCTTCCAAGAACAGTTTAAAAAATAAGAACTTTTTTTGCATTGTCCCATTACTTATTTTAACATAGAAAATATACTTTTATGGAATTGATATGTAATATGGATTGATACACACACACACACACACACACACACACACATATATATATATATATTTATACCTTATTTGTATTTTTCTGTTTATAGGCAAGTGGTCAAACTCTAAAAATCAAAAAACTTACTATCAAAGGAAAAAAGAGTAATGAACAAAAGAAAGGGAGGAAATTATCTCTAACAGGTGATACTGAAGATGAAGATTCAGCAACCACGAGTAGTTCACAAAAGAAAGGAAATAAAGACCCCAAGAAAAGAAAAATGGAGGAAAATGTCTCGATAAACTTGTTAAAACAAGAAAGTTTTACTTCTATTAAGAAGCCTAAAAGAGATGATTCCAAGGACCTGGCTTTATGCAGGTAGAGTTTTCTGTTCTTTAAATTTTCAATATCTGGGGCAGCTAGGTGGTGTAGTGTATAGAGCACCAGCCCTGAAGTCGAGAGGACCCAAGTTCAAATGTGGCTTCAGACACTTAACACTTCCTTGCTGTGTGACCCTGGGCAAGTCACTTAACCCCAATTGCCTCAGCAAAAAATAAACAAAAATTTCAATATCCTCTTAACTGTATTAAAAACTTTAGAAATGATAAATGCTTTTAAAATTAGCATTAAAAGTTAACTATGGATTTGTTTCAAACTTTATTTAGCATGATCCTGACTGAAATGGAAACTCATGAGGATGCATGGCCTTTTCTACTTCCTGTAAACTTGAAACTTGTTCCTGGTTATAAGAAGGTTATTAAAAAACCAATGGATTTTTCTACCATTAGAGAAAAACTAAGTAGTGGACAGTAAGTAAATGTATTATATTGTAAAGCTGTAGTCTATTGATAGTGTCATATGTGACTTTTATTTAAAATTGCCTTTATTATGGTTTGAGATTATCATGAGATTCTAAAAGTAGAAAATTATTAGACGTTTTAAAAAAGTAGATCTTGATTAATCCTTTATTTCTTTAGAAGTATCAGCAATCAGCATTTGACTAGGGATGTGAGGTGAGAAGGGAATATCCTTTTTAGTATGTTCTACCCAGTAAACTAAAGGGAAAGTAGCTTCCCATTAACTGGCTTTGGCTTTGTATCATATTAAGTTCTTCTTGGGGTATATGGGGACTTATACATATTCTAGGAACGAGTTTTGCCTCCAATGGACACTATGTACTTTTAGAGCTATGCAGATGAGGTTGATAAAGACTGAAAAAAAATTTTTTTAATGGCAAACTGAGTAGAAGTTATGGTTAGGGAACTGATGGTAGGTACTGGGAAAAGCAGTTGATAGAGAGTTTTATAGTCCATTGTGTAAAGTTTCACCTTGATGTGGGAAATAATTGAGAATATTTAAAGGGTTCTGAACCAGGGCAGTAATATGGGCTGAGAAATCTCTTTTTTGAAATTTTGAATGGAGAAGATGTTAGAGACCAGAAAAGAGGCAGGAACCAAAGTCCAGGATTGGGGTAATTGGGTCTAAGACAAAAATAATAGAATGGCAGAGAAATGGTATTCTGAAGTACTACCAAAAAAAAGAAGCAATAATAAACTACCTCAAGATATAATTAGAATTTCTGCCACTAATGATCTTTCAGAGCTGGAGGCTGGATGTTTTGTTAAGGTGTTACAGCTGAGTTCCTGTACTGCTTCAGGTATGGGGTGGATCTCAGATGTCTCTTCCAGCAGTGAGGTTTTTTTTTTTTTTTTTTTTTTTTTTTGATTTAGAATAATTCAAAGCCATTGACTTAGCTGTGACTTGAAAGACAGTAATGACTCTCTGGTTTTTTGAGGTTAACTTCCTCATAAGAAATTTAAAATCTCTGAAAATGCTAGAAAAGAAATAGAAAATTTTTGCTGCTTTGCTTTTCAGTATTATCAAAGCATTATTCCCAAAGCTTGAGAGTCTCACTTGTATTATTAATTTTTTAAAATACTCTTTATCCCAAGTTAGAAATAATTTGGAATTTGCATTTCTAAAAGCTTCTTTTGAAATATATTGGCACTTCATTTAGCTTTAATATCCACTCACCTACTACTTATCAATTGGAGCAGCTTCCTTCCCGCTGTGCTTGCAGAGTATGAGCTCTTCCTAGTGGAAACACTGAAAAAAAAAAAACCTGAGAGACCTAAAATGCCCTTTTCTGTTTAGAGGACGGTAATTTCTTATGACATTGTCACTTGCAAATAAGTTTTATAAGGTTTCTTTTATTTGTATTGGTGTGCCTGGAGCTGACTGGAAGAATAAGAAATAAAGGAATTAGTAGCTGGGAAGAAGAAGAAATTTAGAAAATAATGTAAGTTTAAAAAGGGAGAAAATATACTGAGAAGATAGTAGAATGCTCAGATATTGAGGGAACTATGAACTATCTAAGACTGTATAATTAAGAGCCTGTATCTTGATTAAATGAACTAAATGAACTTTTCCTTTGTGTTTTTTAAAATGTGTAGTTAATCTACTTGCAAAAGCTGTGTTAGTTTTATTGTTACTTGAACTAAGTAAGCATTGTTTATATCTCAATTGCCAAACTAGAAATTGTTGGAGTAAACCTTAAAATGATGATGCCTAGGGAGATTAAGTAGTTTCTTCAAGGTTTTAACTGGTAGTATCAGAGATAGCATTTGAAATCAGATTCCAGAAAGACCAAGAACAGAAATGGCCTACAAGCTTGGGAAAAGATGTGCATATCAGAAAGATGGGGTCATCTGAAAATATGATTTGCAAAAATCTGTAGAACTCTCCCCATTTAATTTTATTTAATGTTATATAATCATATACATATATAATATTATTTAATTTAAATTAATGCATTTTCATACTTTGAAATTTCAAACTTGAATTTCTAAATATAGTCAGCTTTAAGTCCATTTCTGATAAATTATATCATGAATAAATGAAAAAAAAGAAGAAAAAATTGCAAAATAGGTTTTAGCATATGGTGCTAGGGCTTAAAACTCTATCCAGAGAAAATGTTTCCTGGAGGCAATAAATTTACAATCTAGAAAAACAGTTTACAATCTTCAGCTAGGTAGTACAGTAAATGGAGTGCCAACCTTGGAGTCAGAAAGACTCGAGTATAGATATGGCCTCAGACACTTATTAGCTATGTGACCTGGGCGAGTTACTTTAAACAATTTGCCTCAGTTCCTCATCTGTGAAATGAACTGGAGAAGCAAAATGGCAAACTACTCCCAGAAAACCCAATGGGATCATAAGAGAATTGGATGCCACTGAAATGACTCAACAGTACACACTGAGGAAGGGAGTTTTGGTTATAGAAATTTACTAGGATAATGAGTTTTTCTATAGGGTAGTTAGACTGATCAGATGCAACAATAATATGTTGATTATTATGTCCAGACCAGGAGGTAGAGCGAGTAGCAGAATCAAAAGCAGAGTGTCACAGAATAGATGGCAAGGTAGTCTGCCTGAACTAGGGGTACTTAGAACTCTTTTTTATTTGTCAGTCAAAATAGTTGTTTCAGTAGGGAGGAAAATGGTAACAAAAGCTTTTTTTTTTTTTTTCTCTCTCTGTTCTAGGTACTCTAACCTCGAAACTTTTGCTCTAGATGTCAGGCTTGTTTTTGACAACTGTGAAACCTTTAATGAAGATGATTCTGACATAGGCAGAGCTGGCCACAACATGAGGAAGTATTTTGAAAAAAAATGGACAGATACTTTCAAAGTGAGCTGAAGTTATCAGAACTATTCTTCCCCCTTTAAACAGGACAGATGAGACCAGCAATGTGAACTGTATTTACATAAAAGTGCAAGGCACATACATAAGACTTTTTTTTCCCTTAAGTATCAGAAAAGTGATACTACTTCTAAAGGCTTCACTCCTACAGCAACCATGGCCCTTGGTTATTGGTTTGTATGTTTTATCAACTATTATAGGTAGAACAGGGAAGCACACCCAAAGAATTTTCAAAGAGAGGGGTGTTATAGTGCAATAGCAATGAAAATATATCAAAACGCACTGAATATTCAACCACCAGAGCTCTACTTGGGAAATGGTTCTCCTTTCCCACTCAATAAATATCTATTTTTCATTTTTTTACTTTGTAGTTTATTTTTTAGTGAATGTATTTAATTTTATGAATTATTTATGATTAAACTGCATCCAGAATCTTCGTTTTCTGTGAAAAGGAAGAATTAGAAAATTGCTTTAAATCTTGAAAATACAACAAGGAATGTTTTAAAATATAAAACAAAGCCAAGTAAAACTGTTTACACTGATGTGCTATAAAAGCACTAAAAATTAAACTTTACTGTAGAGTAACAAGTACATTTATATATATGTTGCTGCATCACTTGTGTAGTTAAATTGTATTTCAAGACAGTGAAGAAAAATTGACATGTATATACTGTTCATTATTGTTTATATTAAGTATTGTTTTAAATATGTATGATGTGTACATATTGTTTGCAGACATTATTGTTTATGCCTTAGAAGGATTGTAGCATTTTATTTTAGTCTTAAGGTAATTAATTATAGCTATACAGCTTGTACAGTAATTATCCTCTACCAACACTGTGGAGTCTCCTTAATCTTGGTAGTGCCTGCCTTTGAAACAGGGTGTAGGGGATACTAGTTTTCCATTTTTTTCTATTTTGTTATATAATTTCAAGCCACCAGGGCCTCAAATTCAAGTATATAATCATTTGTATCCATGTGGAATAAAATTGTGACAATTTCCTACGCACACAGTATTTTTTCATAGAAACATTTCCCTCCCATTGCCTTGCCACAGAAATAAATTAAAAAAAAAAAAAAAGACATTTGTAACCACTGTGTTTTATCTACTGTGTGTTGTGGTGGCCTGTTGGAGGCAGATAGATCAGAATTTTTTTTGTACCTATGTAAGAGTACTTGAAGTTTTATTTAAAATAAAATGTTGTGGAAAAGGTAGCAATCTTTTTTCCCCCTTTTTTTTAGGAGTGTTATTTTTCACTAGTATGTGTGGCACGGATACAATAAAAGACTTTTACAAACTAGTTTAAGTTTTTTTTTTTTTTTAGTAACCCTAAAGTTAGAATATTTTTTAAAATCCTGATTTCTAAATACTTTTATTGACATCCACATAGTGAACCAGAAGGAAAAAAAGTATTAAAAGTATAATATATATCAAAATGATTAAATTCTTAATTTAGTTCATAGGATTCAACAAAAAAATCATAGGGGAGTTTCCATTATTTACCACAAAATATAGGGGAAAATGAAAAAATTGAGAGCCACAAAAACTTACACAGAGTATCCTTCAAATTTCCTTAAATGGTTAGCTAACACATGTACATGATTTATCATCAGCATGCTTATTATAGTGTAAATGTCAGGTTTCAGTTAACTAAACATTGAAATAACACTTTAAAGGCTTCATTCAAAAAAAAAATACAAAATAGAGCTGAGAACTCAAATGTGTTTCTGTGTTTGAAAAATTGTCAGTTGCTCCATATGGGTTATTTATCCTTTGTGCCTTAGTTACTTTATTTTTATTGCTTATGCTCCACACCAGGGGTTCTTAACTTTTTGTGTGTCATGGACCCTTTTAGCAATTATATGAAATCTACAGACCTTTAGAATCATGTTTTTAAATGCAGAAAATAAAGAAAACCAACAAATTGAAATATCAAAAATTTTTTTAAGTTTACAAACCTCAGGTTAAGAACCCTTGATCTATGCATTTAAATTAACTTATATTAGATGGAATATAAAAGGATTACATATGAGTATATTCTAGCACATGCCCAAGGAATTCATTAATGAAAGCAAAATATCAGAATGAAGAAACATAAAAATGCCAAATTTATTACATGTTAACAACTCCCTTTAAAAGGCAAATAAAATATCCTTGAAAGAAGGAAATTTTGGTAAAATTTTAAATAGGGATTTTTTTTTACTACTGTAAATTCCTTCAGAGCTAGCTGTATCAATAAAATGGGAATGTTTTTTCTTCATGCATGTGATACATAAGTACATAAGTTCTTGATTATCGTAATATTAAGTGGATACATATAATACTTTTAAGGTTCACAAAGCACTTTACATAAATTGCCTCATTTCATTCATATGAGCTAATTACTATAGGTAAGTTTATTACCTACCCCCATTTAATGAGATGAAGAAACAGAAGCTGACACACAATGCTCATGGTGGTGAAGATATTAAATGTTGAAAGAATTCTGGTTCCTGTCTTTCTGATTCTTAAGTCAAATATTTTATGCACAATAGCATGTTGCTTCACAGTATCAAATGAGATTAATTTAGGGTAGTCCAAGATAATGTTTAAGCTACTCCGAAAATCTTGCATTTCCCAAGGGGCCTGATCTACCTTCACTTATGTTACTGTTGCTACAACGATCAACAGTGATCAGATACAACTATTCCACATCACTCTCACAAAATGTCTTGAACTGCCACAATAATCTGATTTTTCAATACATGGAAATTATTCTCAATCTGTATTTTTTGACAAGGAGAAGGAACTGGGTTTTGAGTACACATGATGTTAACTTTGGCAAGATGTAAACATTTCACTTAGAATTTAGATTTTAAAAAAGGAGAAAAAAGTCAGGCATTGTTTGAAATTTACTCTAAAGTTGTGAGAGAGCAGATTTCAAAGGTTCCAGTTTAGATTCTGTAACCTAAAATTCTTTGAGAGAAGCCTGCCCAAGAAGAATAGGAAGCTTTCAAAAATTAAATTCTGAAGCTCCAAAGAGAATTTATATGAGAATGAGAATGGAGAGTTCACTAAAGAATACAGTGTATATACATGTTAGGAAATCATCAAGCAACTTTGATTTTTAAAGAAAATGGAAACTAGAAGACAGCTGGTGGCACAGTGGATAAAGCACTGGCCCTGGAGTCAGGAAGACCTAAATTCAAATCCAGTGGCACACACTTAATATTTAACTTTGTAATCCTGTAATTTATAAGTAAGTCACTTGTTTATTTATTTCACTTTCCTCATCTGTAAAATAATAATTGTCTACCTACCTCTCTGGGTTTTTGAGAATGAAATATCATTATAAAGTTCTTAGCACAGTATATTTTGCATACTAGTATATATGTTATTGTTAACATTTTTTTACTATTTTACCAAAGTGCCAAAGTGGTGGCACACAGCCCCTTTAGAATAATTTGGGGGATTTTTAAACATTAACATGAGCTGCAGTGGGCCTATTACCAGTGTTTAGAAAAGTGTATAGGTTGTAATAAATTTTTGTCGATTGAGAGATCTAGGTAACAGGAAGCCACAAAGATCTAAGATGGCTTCATCAAGAATAATTTATTCCAAACTAAGCTAACCATTTCCTTTTTTTGATAGTGTTATGAAAATTGCTCCCCAAAATTCTATTCTGCCTAATCATGTTAGCAATATGACCCTGATAGTATAACCACATTTACTATTTGTTGATTTCTTGCTTCAGTTGAACAAAAGAACACTTTATAGACATTTTACAAGGTTTCTTCCATCTATATATCAAATTAAAAATTCCTTGGAAGATGTAACAGAAATAGTGACCTCCTAATAACATCAGATGACGCATAAAAGAAGGAAATATATACTTACCAAAGGAAGATGTATAGTACAGAATATATACAGACTGAGAAAAGATAAAAGTGGGTCCAATTCATGCAGGATGGATCAAATGGATAAAGAATTATACCCAGAATTTTAAAATGCATCTAAATGGAAACTTATGAAATGTGTCCAAAAATATATCTTGAGACCAATGAGATTCACTAACAGTGAGTTGGCCTGAAACTTGAAAAAGAAATGTCTTACTGCTTTGGGTAAATTGCAAAGAACTTTTACTGATCCCAAGTGACAGCAAAAGTCCATTTTTTCAGTAAAACTTGACCACTGTTGCTGTAGGGCAGTAAAGCCACCTGGAATAGCACATTGTCTTTGAAAAATTTAAGATGACATCTACATCCAGAGGACTGTGGGAACTGAGTGGGGATCACAACACAAAGCATTTTTTTTGTTTGCATTTTTTTCCTTTTTGATATAATTTTTCTTGTGCAGCAAGATAATTGTATAAATATGTATACATATATTGGATTTAACATTTTTAACATATATTGGATTACCTGCCATCTAAGAGAGGGGTTGGGGGGGAGGGGGGGAGAGAAGGGAAAATTTTGAACACAAGGTTTTGAAGGGGTCAATGTTGAAAAATTATCCATGCATATGTTTTGATAATAAAAAGCTTTAATAATAAAAAAGAAAAATTTTAAATGAACATCACATAGAGGGCAACTGAAAGGTATATGGTATATGTCAGGAGGCTGCAACCTATCAAACGCTGAAGAACAGATTAAAGGATAATAGAACTATTATAGCAACCTCTTTTGAGAGGACATGAACGAGAGTCATACAATATTTGGTTGGACCTGACTCAAATTTGGGCCATGGTAGTTTTAACAGTTTACTTAGTCTGGGGGGGGGGGGGGGCGGGGGAAATCGGGGTGGAGTGTGGGGACTCCATTGACTGAATTGATTAGTCTGAGAAAAGCTCCTCAGCTTCTGTGTTGCACTTCATGGTCCTTAAATCAAAAATCATAATGTACCTTGGAGCTGCTTGCTTGTTTTGACCTTAGCAGATAAGAGGGGGGAAATGTCAATAGTCTAAATATTTAGTCTCCTGAGTCAATCAAGCCTTGAAAATAGTCTCTATATTCTCAGAAAATTCTTAGCCTAACTTACATAGGGGAAATGGGTGAGTTAGGATATTGTTTTGACCATATGGAATGGATGAGATTCCAGGTCTATTTAAGCATTCCAGTACAAGACTAGTAAATTAGGGAAAAGACTTTTTGCCAAACCTTTTAACAAGCAACTATATTACGGTCAAGCTAGACAATGGTACATTTTCAGATCCTAGTGTCTCTCCCCAAATTGTCTCATTTTAAAAAATATAGTCTCCTCAAAAGTAAATTGCTTGAAGGCAGAAACTTTTGTCTTTAAAAGTCTATATTCATCCAGTACCTAGTCTACCACTATGCTTAATAGTGTTTAATTTACAGTATTTTGAACTAGTTGCAGCAACAAGTAGGCAGTCAAAATGAACATTAATGGTTCAATGTCATGCTAGAAGGAGGTACCTCAAAGATTGATTAAATCTTTGTCTTAATATTTTTATCAGTGACTTAAGATATTAAACTTACAAAATCTTTAGGTGACACAAAACTAGATGGGGTAGCTTATGAAATATTTTGGGTTTTCAGAGGATTTTGGATCATAAAAAACCAGATATAGAGTTGGAACTTCATTGGCCGTCTTAAGCCTTCATTTTACAAAGGAACTGAGAACCCAGGAGATTTGTGAGGTATACAAGGTCAAAGAGCTATTAATCAGGAGTGGAGTATGAACCTAGATCCTGTGACCTCCAGAGTAAATGCTTTCTACTGTATCATATTCCTGCTAAGGGTGTCCCTCAAGGCCCTTGACATACTCTGTACTGTACATAATCTGGATTGTTAAATTCATCAGGCCACATCTCTTTGTAAATGACTCCAGATCTATATATCCAGCCCCAGTTTCTCTTTTGAGTTCTAGTCCTCCAGCACAAATGCCCACTGAAAATTTCAAAATGGATATCTTGTAAATATCTCAAACTCTAGATGTCCAAAACAGAGTTCTTTGTCTTTCCTTCTCTCCAAATTCGCCTTTCTCTTTTTCTGGTTCACTATTGTTCAGATAAAGATTTGTGATTGTGATCCTCTATTCACTCTTTATCTCGCTCATCCATTCATTTCCCAATTCTTACTAATTTTTACCTTTTTTATGTTTATATTTTAAAATATATTTTTATATATTATATATTTTATAATTTTTATATTTTTACATTTTATATATTTTGCATATATTTCCTCTTTATTTACAGCAACCTCTAAAATAGACACTTCATCTCCTCTCTCCTGCTGTCTTCTTTTCTTTGGTCAGTTTTGTGTATTAGGGATAACATGAGTAGCTTTGTGATACTCCCTTGTTCAATAAATTTCTTTTTGCCTACAGGACTATATATATATAGGTAGTTCTGTTTGGCATTCAAATCACTTCAAAACCTGTCACAAAACTCCCTTTCTACTCTTATTATATATAACTCTGTTTTATTACATTATAATCCAGTCAGTCAAATGGGTTTCTCCACATGATACTTCATTTCTTATATGGGCTCTCTCCCATGCCTGGAATGAATTCCCTCAATTGAAATGGCTATTTTTTTCCCCAAGAGCAGCAAAAGAGCCACTGTCTTAATTAATCCTTCAGATCCTAGTGTCTCTCCCCAAATTGTCTAATTTTAAAAAATAGTCTCCCCAAAAGTAAATTGCTTGAAGGCAGAAACTTTTGTCTTTAAAAGTCTATATTCATCCAGTACCTAGTCTACCACTATGCTTAATAGTGTTTAATGTTTGACTAATTCGATATAAAAATTCAAAAAAGCTCTAAACTCAGAATACTAGTTCAGATCCAATAAATTTTATAATGATGTAAAACTTTGTACTCGGTGTTCAAATGACCTAATTTTAAAGATAAGGAAGTATGTTGAAAGAGAATATGGAACTTGCCCCAGATCCACAGATAATGTAGTGGTGCTGTGATTTGCAGAGTCCTTTGATGCCAAATAAAATTGGGGACAGGTGTGACTAAACAATTCATTTGAAAAAATCTGTAAGTTCAAGATAAATGAACAGAGTTGATTTGGCAGTCCCCAAAACTAATGTCTAGGATTAGGAAAGTAATAACCCTACAGTACTCTTACCTGGTTAGACTATATCTGAATTATTTCTGACATCTTATGAATGCTATTGACAAGTTTGAGGGAGAGCTTCAAATTGGATTCAATGGCTTTGAAGTGTATGCTACTTAAGTTCTGAGAATGCATGAAACTCAATTTCGAGTTTGGAAAAACATGACATTTCAATACTGATATTTCAATAAGGGTTAATTTGGACCCTGTTGTTTAGAGATAAGTAATATTAGCCACCTGTCAGTTCTGTGCAAGACCAAAAGAGATAAAATTCCCTACTCCCTAGATCTTAAGATTCCCATACAGGGGTGACCATTCTGTGAACAACAACAAAAAAGATAGCTTATCACTTAACAGAAGTGTAGCTGAGAGTATGGGTCTTCTGTAGGTCATGTTACCCGATAGACATAAATTTTGAAATATCAGCATGTGCTCCTTAATTTATTTGTCTTTGGAAGACAGCTACATCACAAAAGTCTACAAAACTAGACAAACTGCTAATCTATAAAATAGCCCCAAAGACAATGCATTCAATGTTATTGCCAATATGGCTTCTAATTTTACCTGATTTATAATTGTCCAAGAAAACTCTGAGAAGAGTTAATTCAGGTGGACAATTAGAACCAGATAATGACTTACACAGAATTCAGATCATGACTCGAGAGGGAAACTGTAGATTGTTATCCTCATTAGCCAAATCCTGACAAGACTGACCTAGACTGAGGATCATCTGTGCCCAAATAATGAAGAAAAATGAATTCACAGAGATTCCTATCCAATATTGCAACCATAAAGGTGCTAAAGAAATGGAGGCAGTCAATACAGCCTGTCTCCTAAGGACTGCAGACAACAGTAAATTAGATCTATAGATGAACTCAAGATTATGATGACAGACTCAAGGATCAGAGTATAGAATTCAAAGGGTTACCACAAAAATGTCAGGATTGTTTAGCTAATGATCAGGCATACGATATTTGAGAACTAAAGATATGGACAAAGATTATGAACAAGCAGGTTACTCGTGAAGTCAACTATTTCTCATTGATGTAGCACACACAATTTATACTCTGTAACCTCCAATAAATGATACATATTGCTTATGCCCTCTATCTAGTCAACTATATGCAGTCATAATGAGATGCCATATGTTATCAATTTTATATTAAGTATTTGGTCTACAGCATGAAACTTTTAGCAATTTGAAACAGTGGATGATGAACCATTCATAAGGCTAAAGAAGTCTAGACTCAAATCTTGTGTGTGACTTGTGACCATGGGCAAGTCATTTAGCATAAGCCAATTCAATGCTCTAAGCAACTGCTAATTCTGTGTGAAATAAAAAGTATTTGCTTACACTTACAGGAATAACAAAATCACAAATCTGGACCAATAAATAAAATTTAAATGTCATGTTGCTTACAAGTATTATTATGTTTCTACATGTAATCTATGGTATAGGTCTCACCAGCTACATGCAACTTGGACATGGATACTATACTATGGATTTAGGAAAATTTTTGGATAACCACATACCAATTAATGATTTTATGATGTATGTTTATAGCTATATGTGTGTATATGAATAGATCTGTTGATCTATTGCAGCATGAATGTAAAGACAATATGTAGGACTTAAGTTTTCATAGTTTTTCCCATGAGTGGATTCTACATGTAACTGCAGTATAATGATTTCAACTATCAAGAGCTTTAATTGATGAAGAAATCTTGTACAAAGCAGGAGGCTTAAAAAACGTATAATAGAATAAATATGTGGAATGCAATGGCTATAGTAGTCTCAAATGCCCAATTCTAATTTTCAAATTATTTTCTTCTTTAAGACTTTTGATCTCCTTTTCTAGTTGGCTGACTTTTTTCCTCATAATCTTCTTGCTTTTCTTGATTTTTTTTTTTTTTTTAGTTTTTCCTTAATAGCTCTTTTTTTTCCCCCCTGAGGCAATTGGGGTTAAGTAACTTGCCCAGGATCACACAGCCAGGAAGTGCTAAGTATCTGAGGCCAAATTTGAACTCAGGTCCTCCTGACTTCAGGGCTGGTGCTCTATCCACTGCATCACCTAGCTGACTCTCATTTGTTTCTTAAAGTCCTTTTTGAGTTCTTGTATAAGTTCTTTCTTGGCAGGTAGCCACTTAATGTTGCTCTTTATAAGAGGCTTTTTTTAATTATGTCAAAGATGAACACTGGTCTTTCCTATTCTTATAGTAAGTTCCTATGGTTGAGTTCTTTCTCCTTTGCCAGCCCTTCCTATTTAAATGATAACTTATTAGTATAAGCATCTCTAATCCTGGGGTGTGATGGATGGTGGTGCCTCTGGCTTCACTTCAGCTCTCTCCTCTGACTCAACTCAAATCTCAAACTAAAAACTCTACCCTCCTACAACTACTTATAGCCAGCAGTATCCCTGTCCCATGGTTTCTACACTCATTAGGTGTGCTGGTTCCTTGTTGCTCTGGGCCATGTCTCTGTAGCACAGCTAAGTCACCTGGTGTTCCTCATGAGCAGAGGTTCTTTCAGTCTTCTCTTGACTCAGATTCTTAACAGCCCAGCTGTCTAGGAAGTGAAAGTTCCTGTGGTTTGTGCTGAGGTTACCTTTAACCGAGCTAGCCCTAGGGCTCCCTGCTAGATGTTTCTGAGGAACTAGCCTGGAGATATTTATACTTCACACTGGTTTAAGGAAGGTGTTGGGGGTTTTTCTTCAGGTCTTCTTAGGTTGTTCCTGGAAGATTCCTGTCTTTTTTTGGCTCTAGTCTAATTTATTTTTCACTGCATCTTTCCTCACCGGGACTTGGAATTTTGTTTTGTTTGAGGGAGAAATCTGGAGAATTTGGAATTTTCTTCCTAGAATCCTCCCCATCTTTGTCAAAAATCTTTTTTTTGGCTCCCTCTTAACACTAAATGGAAAAAGTAAAAACAAAACAAAACATGAAGTCAATCATAACAAATCCCCACATTTATCATGCCCCAAAAAAGTGCTTCTTCCTATATTCTGACTTCATCATATCAGAAGATAGATAGCATGCTTTCTCATCACTCCCATGTAATTATGCTTGGTTATTATTGCATTAATCTTGGTTCTTTGTTGTCTTCACAATATTCTAATTTTGCTCATTGTACTCTGCATAAATTCACAAAAGTCTTCCTCTGCTTCTAGGAAATTATTTTATAATTTAAAAAATTCATATAGTATAATTTTTTCAGTAGTCCACCAATTGATGGCTAGCCCCTTCATTTCCAATTCGTTGCCAACACAAGAATTGCTATAACTATTTTTGTACATTTGGGTCTTTTTAAAAATCTCTTTGGGGAATAAGCCTAGTATTGTTATAGCTTGGACAATGGGTATACACAATTTGGTAATTTTCAGGACTCAATTAGAAAATACTTTTCAAAAGTCCTTGGTTACCTCACATCTCCTTCAACTGTATTTCAGCTTGCTTGTTTTTCCATAATGCCTTCAACATTTTCCTCATTTATTGACTACTATTCTAATGGATATGAGGTAAAACCTCAGAGTTGCTTCAATTTTCATTTCTCTAATTATTAATGGCTATTTATAGCATGGGTTTTTTTTTTCCCTTGGAAAACTACTTATCAATTGGAGAATGAATAGGCAAGCCTTTTCAAATGTTCTCCAACCTGCTTTCAGTGAATACAAATCCAAGACATTTGAAAAAGCTGGTACTAGCCTTAGGACTGAAAGTTCTAAAATAGTGGTATCTCCCAGAGACAGCAGTCAATTCAATGACAATTTCCTTCAAGTTTTAGATAGTTATATCCCTTTGTGTCTGGCCTTTGAGTTAGGTGTTTCTTACACCAAAAAAGCTATACAATTTACATGTAATTAAAGGGTGTTAGGTTAAGTCACAGCTATTTCTGAAAACTTCGTAATAGACTTAGAAAGCATTTTTTGCTAAGCTTGAAGGCATGATGTCAAATCTATTAATTCAAGGCAGTATGCTTTTTAGACTTTTAAAAATTATATTTTATAAAAATATATAGCAATATTTTGAAATAATTAAACATTTAAAATTTCTATTATGGTAAAGTACACTGAATAGTCAAATGAATCCCTGTAGTTAGTGATTTGGAAATTTTCAACAAGATGAAAATCTCATCGATTTTGCCCATTCCATAATTTGTCTCTGTTTTTTTTTTTTATAAATTCTTGCCCTCACTAAGAACCATCATATCAACTTGGAAGCACCAAAAATTTGAAGACCCCTAGAAGTAGCTCTGCAAACACCAGCATGAAAAAAAAAAAAAAAAAAAAAAAAACAACTGAAGCTTGGGACAGTGACATCATATCCCCAAGTGAGCAGAGATCAACCTGAATATAAAGTTCAAAGCCCAAAACGAGGAAACAATAAAAGAAAACGGACCTTAAAAAATCTATGATGGTGAAGAAAATAATTCCTTAGTGCAACTAGAGAGCACAGTGGATAAAGAGCTAGTCCAGGAGTCAGGAGAATCTGAGTTCAATTTTAGTGTCAGATACTATATACACTTACTTGCTTGTGACCCTGGGCAAGTCAGTTGACCCAAATTGCCTTGTAAAATAATTTTTTTGAGGTCCTCTCTGATTTTATTTCTCCTTCATGAACCAGACATCTTCAAATTCTAATGAAGGTTTAAGGTCACACAAATTACTTGGTAACTTTTTTTTAAAGTTTTTTATTTTTCCACATACATGCAAAAATAGGTTTAGCATTCACCTCTGCAAAACTATGAATTCCAAAAATTTCCTCCTTTCTTCTCTTCTCCCACCACCTCCTCTAGACAGCAAGCAATCCAATACAAGTTAACCATATGTGATTATTCTGAACATATTTCCATTTTTGTCATGCTGCATAAGGAAAATCAGATCAAAAGGGGGAAAAAACATAAAAAAGAGGGGAAAAAAAATCAAGCAACCACAAAAAAAGTGAAAATACTAAACTCTGATCCATGTTCAGTCTCCACAGTTCTCTCTCAATGCAGATAGCTCTTTCCATCACAAATCTATTAGAATTACCTTAAATCATCTCATGTTTGAAGAGTCAAGTCCATCAAAATTGATTATCACATAATTTTACTGTAGCTGTGTACAATGTTCTCTTGCTTATATTTAGCATCAGTTCATGTAAATCTTTCCAGGCTTTTCAGGAATCAGTCTGCTCTTCATTTCTTACAGAACAATACTATTTCAAAACATTTATATGCCATAACTGATTCAGCCATTCCCCAACTGATAGGCATCCATTGAATTTCCAGTTACTTGCTACTACACAAAAGGCTGCTACAAACATTTTTCCAATGTGGGTCCTTTTCTCTTTTTTTATGATCTATTTGGGATACAGGCAAAATAATAATAATTTGCTAAAATTTAGTATTGAGCAAGTAGAAGCTAATGACTCCATGAGTCATTGACAAACAATAAAACAAAGTCAAAAGAATGAAAAAACAATAGAAGAAAATGTTAAATATTTCATTGGAAAAACAACTCACCTGGAAAGCAGATCAAAGAGAGATAATTTAAGAAATACTGATTACCTGAAAGCAATGATCAAAGATAGAACCTAGACATATTTCAAGAACTCATCAAGGAAAACTGCCCCAATACCTGAGATGGAGAGGGTAAAATAGTAATTGAAAAAAAAATCACCAATCACCTCTTGCAAGAGATCCCAAAATGAAAACTGCAAGGTACTTATAATCAAATTCTAGAGTTACCACATCAAGAGAGAAAATACTTCATACAGGCAGGAAAACAATTTAAATATGTAGGTACACAAAATTTATGAGTTACCATGATAAAGAAGTGAGTGGTTTGAAATATATTTCAGAAAGCAAAGGAACTAAGATTACAACCAAGAATAACATGTCCAGCAAAATTGAATATAATACTTTAGGGGGGAAATGAATATTTAATAAAATAGAGGACTTTAAAGATTTTCTGATGAAAAATTCAGAGCTGATTAGAGAATTTTACATTGAAACACAAGTTTCAGAAGTAGTATAAAAAGATAAACATAAAAGAGTAACCCTAAGTGTCTCAATAAAGTAAAAATTTTTACATATGTATATGGGAAGGTGATAATGTAACTCCTAAGAACTTTATCATTATTTGTGTAGTTAATAGAAGTTTATGTTGACAGTGGAATAATTTCTTTTTTTTTTTTAAATAACTTTTTATTGATAGAACCCATGCCAGGGTAATTTTTTACAGTATTATCCCTTGCATTCACTTCTGTTCCGATTTTTCCCCTTCCTTCCTCTACCCCCTCCCCTAGATGGCAAGCAGTCCTTACAGTATATCCTAGATACAATATATGTGTGCAGAGCCGAACAGTTTTCTTGTTGCACAGGGAGAATTGGATTCAGAAGGTATAAATAACCCGGGAAGAAAAACAAAAATGCAAGCAATCATTTCCCAGTGTTCTTTCTTTGGGTGTAGCTGCTTCTGTCCATCTTTTATCAATTAAAGCTCTCTTTATCGAAGAGATCCACTTCCATCAGGATACATCCTCAAACAGTATCGTTGTTGAGGTATATAATGATCTCCTGGTTCTGCTCATTTCACTTAGCATCAGTCTCGCCAGTCCTCTCTGTATTCATCCTGCTGGTCATTCCTTACAGAACAATAATATTCCATAACATTCATATACCACAATTTACTCAACCATTCTCCAATTGATGGGCATCCTTTCATTTTCCAGCTTCTAGCCACTACAAACAGGGCTGCCACAAACATTTTGGCACACACAGGTTCCTTTCCTTTCTTTAGTATCTCTTTGAGGTATAAGCCCAGTAGAAACACTGCTGGATCAAAGGGTATGCACAGTTTGATAACTTTTTGAGCATAGTTCCAAATTGCTCTCCAGAATGGCTGGATGTGTTCACAATTCCACCAACAATGTATCAGTGTCCCTGTTTTCCCACATCCCCTCCAACATTGACAGTGGAATAATTTTTAAAACAAATGAAGAGGAGGTGAGAAAGAAGGCTGCACTAGGAGATGGGGGAGGAAGAAACTGAATGAAGAAATTTTTCACACATGAATGAGAAATGTGAGAGTAAGAGCTTTTACAATGAAGAGGGAAATGGGGGAGTGACAAGCAATGTTTGAACCTCACACTCATCAGAATTGATTGAAAGAAAAAAAAGTTTTTATATATACATTCAGTTATGTATAAAAATATAATTTAACCAATTGGGAAATAGGAAGGAAAGAAGATAAGAGAAATTGGCTGGGATTAAAAAAAAAGGGTGAACAGATTAAGACATTTTTACAGCATGTTTCTTTTGTAAGGCATCACTTCTCAAATACATACTGAGTATAGAACTCAGGCAAATTGATGAAAATAAGCCATTCCCTAATTGATAAATGGTCAAAGGATATAAACAGGCAATTTTCAGAAGTCAAAGTGATATAGAGTTGCAAGAGTATGGAATTCTGCTGAGAGGGAGTACCAGGGCCACCACGACCTTTGATGCACAATAAATTTTCTGCCATGTTACAGAAATACCCTTGTTGAACAAGGAGCACTGATTTGTGATTGTGGGAACGAATATAAGCCAAGGGTCACAGCCAGTGGCTATGAGAACAGGGATGCCTGAACAGGACCTCTAGCTTGTGAACAAACTGCTGAATTGCTGGATTGGCTCTCCTCCCATTGGAAGATACTATGCATATGCAAAACCCACAAGCTGCTTCTCTGGTGATTGAGGATTGCCTATTGTCCATGCACTGATCATGCTTGCAAAAAGATATATCAACAAGGCTGTATGATGTTATGAGCCAGAACTTGAAACAAGGTGTTAAGTCAATAGAATTGATAGAACAATGATTATGTTCACACCTTTGAGAGTTCACACATTAGTTCACAAGTTTGGGAGATTCAAAAGTGTTCATAAGTCCAAGAGAATCACAAAGTTACACCTTCCATAATCCCACTCTTAGAGGGATTTACACCTCTGAAAAAGCATAAAAAGAGCTTCAGTCAGTCGGTCAGTTAAGGAGATTGAGAAGCTAATCTGCAGTCGGGCAGAACCAAGATTCAGACAGATCTGGAAGCTGAAGCTAGCAACAAGAGCTTGCAGAACCAAAAAAGTTAACTGGGCTATTTTGGAGAGACAATAAAAGATTTGAACTTTTATTAGATGGCTGCATTTGAGGTGATTATTACTTGGAACTGAAACTAAGGCTGCCTCCAGAAAACCTCCCCAAGAAATCTGCTTCCAGAGAACAATTATATATTAAGGAAAAGAGAAGAACACCATAGTATGGCATAATGAACTGAAACTCTTTTCACACCTTATGAGTATCCTGGCTCATTCATCTCACCTCTGAGATCAAAGGGCTCATATGCCATGAATTCTTAAATGATGGCCACAACAACTGGCTTCCAGGGAACAGGGACAGGAATCTGGAAG
The DNA here is from genome assembly GCF_016432865.1 of Antechinus flavipes. Classification (NCBI taxonomy): domain Eukaryota; kingdom Metazoa; phylum Chordata; class Mammalia; order Dasyuromorphia; family Dasyuridae; genus Antechinus; species Antechinus flavipes. Next base: position 435,132,109 of record NC_067400.1, read on the forward strand.
GATGCCAGAGTGACCACTTTGCAGTCAAGCACTGCTATGTAGTCAAGACAATCTCTAACCTCTACGAGGACTCCAGAGGGAGAGCCTCTGCGCAGTTTCCAGACCAGGCAGAGTGTGGCAGAGATCAGTTAAGTAACTTAATGGGCAGAAAATAGGCACCCTACTCCCTTCAGACAGGGAAGCATATGTCAAGGCTATATATAAATGTATAAAAGAGCAGGGGTGCACAATTCAATTAGTAGCTATTAGGAAATTCCTAGACATTGCTTACAGAGTTTCTCCATGGTTACCTGAGGAGGGCTGTCATAATTGTGATAGATGAATTGTTTTTGGTGAACAGCTCACCACTTTTGATAAACAATGCTCAGGAAAAATACAAAATAATCTCATTAAACAAAGTTTGAAATCAGAACCAGAAAAGGAGGTCAGGAAACTTATAATGGAAGCAAAGACAAGCCCATCTCTTAGCAGTCGATGTCCCTCTCCTGAGCCTGAGGAGGATGATAATGGATGGCCTTCCCCCCTCCACCACGTTTGGCCCCACCTTATTTTTGCATCTTTTGAGACCTCCAGCTTTTCAAATACTCTCCCAATGTAAAAAAATGAAATAAGAACTGAGGAAAAGCAGGATCAGAAATATAAAACAAAGATTGCAGCGACACTTAGCAGACAAAAAGCAAAAGGTAATCAGTTATATTCTTTATCTTCACTTCAAAAAGATGTGTAGCTTGTAAACCATATTCTCAGACTGTAAGGCGGGGACTAACCCCAGAGGTGATAGGCAAATGATACACACATGGTAAAAACATGCATTCATGCTATAGTTGACACTTATTCAGGCTTTGTAACTGTATCTGTTCAATAAGGGGAAGCTGCTTCACATGTAATCACCTATTTTACTGTTTTGCTTCTATGGGTATCTCACACAACATTAAGATTGATAATGGACCCTCATATACCTCAAAAATATTATAAGTTTTTACAAGAATTCTCCATATATCATATTTTGAGGATTCCTTACAACCCTACAAGACAGGCCACTGTAGAAAGGACTAATCAGACCCTCAAGAGATTTATCAAAAAACAAACACAGGGAGATGGAGGTAGGGTCACTCAGAAAGATATAAAGCAGTGTACACAATAAATTACTTAAAATTTGATTCAAATGATTTTAGTTCAGTTATGAAATATTCTTTGGTGAACATAATCACTCAAAGATAACACCCTATCTCCATTAACAAGACCCTCTAAGAACAGGACCATGTTCTTACATGGACCATGATAATAAAAAAGGGTCCTGAAAAATGGGAGGGACCCTATAGGGTTCTAATATGGGGGCCAGATATGCTTATATCTCCACAGGATTAAAAACTTCAGCAGTGGACCCCTATCAGACATCTCAAAGTTGTCCATAGAACTAAAGAGGAAAAGAAGGAAGAGGCAACTGTCCAACAGGAGAAGTTGTGTCCCCAATGTCATCAGCAAGATGTTTTCTATATATATGGGTTTGTGTCACACACAATCAGGACTGGCAATAGAGTCTAAAAGGTAGGCTGGACCCACCATGGCCTAGAATTGTCTCATGGAGGGGGTGGGGTATCATGTGACACATTCTGGACATCCTTAGCCACGTAGAAGGGTTGCAGCAATGTGTCTACATAATGGATCATCAGTTTGGACCTTTAGAAAGCACAAGCCTCCTTAGGACACATTTTTGTTATTCAAGAATTGGGCCAGCAGTTTGGCACATGGAAAAACATCTTGGGACCTGATTCTTTGGACAAATGGCATAAGGACTGAATACCAGTTTTCTACTAAAGCCTGTCTGGGAGGGAATTATGCATTTATATGGGGAGACTCTGTAATTGTTACCCAAGAAATATTAGATTTTTACAATGTTATTTTTTGGAATTGTATACTGAAACTTAAAATCAGATTGTATTTGTGATCACTAGAGCTTATGTATAACTGCTTCCTGTCAAAAGTGAGAAACAGACTTAATCTCATTAGAAAGAAGAGAAGTATCATTGGAAATAGGAGCAGAAGTAGAGTTATTGAAACTCTAGGCTCAATAGCAATGTGAATCCAGATAAAACTGCTGAAAAAATAAAACATTAGTTTGAGAAAATCTCTTTCATGATGGTTAAAATTACAATCATGGATTGCCCTGTGTGTTATGTTGTTACTGCTTTGTTGTTGCCCTGTAATATTAGGATGCTTTTATAGATCTTTTCCCACCATCTTGCAGAGGCTGCAGCTCAAGAAATGACTTTTTAATCTAAAAGATAAAAAGGGGGAATTTCAAAAGTATGGGATTCTGCTGAGAGGGAGTACAAAGATCACCTCGACCTTTGATGCACAATAAGTTTTCTGCCATGTTGCAGAAACGCCCTTGTTGAGCAAGGAGCATTGATTTGTGATCGTGGGAACCAGTATAAGCCCGGTCATAGCCAGTGGCTATGTGAACAGGGATGCCTGAACAGGGCCTCTTGCCTGTGAGCAAGCTGCTGGATTGGCTCTCCTCCCATTGGTAGGTACTATGCATACGCAAAGCCCACAAGCTGCTTCTCTGAATGGCGATTGGGGATTGCCTACTGTCCATGCGCTGATCAAGCTTGCAAAAATGTATATCAACAAAGCTGTCCAGCATATTAAACTGGAGCTCTTTTCACACCCTATGAATCTCTCATGTCATTCATCTCACCTCTGAGATTAAAGGGCTCATATGCCATGAGTTCTTAAAAGATGACTGCAACATAGAGTTATATGATAAAAAGTATTCTAAATCACAATTGATTAGAGAAATGAAAATTAAAATAATTCTGGGTATCAACTCATAGTTATCAGAAAAAAACAAATGCTAAAGGGGATAAGGGGAAAATAGTTATAGCAATGAACTGTTAGTGATGTGCCGAATTAGTCCAACCATTCAAAGAACAATTTGGAACTAAGCCAAAAGGTTTATGTAATTGTAAATACTCTTTGACCCAGTAATGTTACTTCTTTTTTTGACTTTGTTTGATTGTTTGTAAATGACTCCTGGTATCATTAGCTCCTACTTGCTCTATCCCAAAAACTGAAAAAAAAAAAAAAAAAAAAAAAGAAAGGGACTTATATGTACAAAAATATTTATAGCAGCTCTTTTTACTAGGGCAAAAGATTGGAAATTGAGTGCATGCTTTTCATTGAAGAATGGCATATGATAGTGAAGAAGCACCATTGTGCTATGGGCAATGATGAGAGGAAAACATGGTAAGCCATATGTGAATTGAAGCAAAATGAAATGAGAACTAGGAGATCATTTTGCATAATGATCAGTACCAAGAATTTCATAATGATGATCTGTTGAGGGCCAGGTCAATTCTTTGAAAGCCTCCACAGCTGTGAAGCATAACATCTGAAGGAGTTACAGGGAAGCCTTTTATGACACAGGTGTTGCAGACTGAGAATGAGATAAATTGGAGGTAGACGAAATAGGAGAAAGATCAGACAATGCAACAGCCTTTCAGTCAGAGAACAACTGCCTCGGTCTCCTTGTATCATCCTTTCACAAGAGGATATCCATTCTGGGTTGGATCTCCAGCAGCCACTGTCAGGTGGCTCCCATGTATTCCAACAGCTCTCCTGTGTATTCCAACAATGATTAACTGAAAGACTTGGTTTTTCTGATCAATATATGATTTAAACCAATTCTAAAGGATTCATGATGAAAAAATGCTATAAAACTCCAAAGAGAGAACTAATGAAAACCGAATGCAAATTAAAGTATAATTTTCTCACTTTTTATGTTTTCTTGCTTTTAAAAAAATGGCTAAAATGGAAATGTTTTGGATTATTTCACATATATAACTGACATATTGTTTGCCTTTTAGTGAGTGGGAAAGCAATGATAGGGAACTTAAAATATAAAAAAAAGAAAAGAATGTCAAACATAATTTTTAAAATGTTAAAACAAAATAAACATTAACAGAAATTATGTGTTAAAATATTAACACAAAAGATAGCCATATGTGATCAGGCAGATTGTAACAATTCAAGCTTGCTTTTTTAAAAATGAATTTTTATTCATTTTTAGTATCACCTATATTTTCCAATATATTCTTATCTCCTTCCAGAAAGACAAATGCTTAAAACAAAGAGGAAAAAAAGAAAGTCCATTATTATTTCTCTTCTTTGAAATCATGTAGTCACTTTAATTTTACATATTTTTGTATCTGAGAGAAACTGAGGGTCATTAAGTTTTCTGAAGGCAATTCAAATCTTTTCCCCTTATATAATTCTAGCCCAACCCATTATCTATTTTATTATATCTCAGATATGTACAAATACAAAGTTGTACATATAGAAATGGATCATAAGTTATTGATGCAACTGCAGTCTTAATATAGGCAATATAATCTTGATCCACTTGATTTTCCGCCAAATTATTTAGAATAGTTATAGATTTCATCTAGGAAATTCTGCAGTGTTTCTGGATTTGAAGTAACTAGTATGTCATCACAGAAATTGAAATACCACATCTATAGAAAATCTTTTGGTGAAGTTTTGTCCCCCTATTTTATGTCTGATGTTTTATTATCAGGTGGTAACTGAATAAGGTTATCTCTGTTTTATCTTTCATACAATCTTAAATTATTTTGCATTGGGACACCCTAGTAACCAATATACTTACACAATTAAGCAAAATAAATTCACAATTCTCTAGATCAAAAAATGTCTTTTTTGTATAGACTGTCATCTTTGTGCCCTGGAGGGTAATATTCTTCATTGGTCTTCTGGAATATTCGATCATTAAGTTGATCCGAATTCTGAAGTATTTCAAAATTGCTCATTTTCTACAGTGTTATTGTTACATTATTTCAAAAGCCTCTAAAAAGTTCTTTTCTTCTTACTCTTTTTTTCTCTTCCTCCTCCTCCTCCCACAACGCAGGACGCTCATGCGTAATCCGACGCCCCACCCCGCAGCCCAGTCCTACGGAAGGCAGGTCCTCCCCTTTGTATTCCCCACCCCTGACTTCACCTGTCCTGTCCGCGTGACGTATATAGGCTCTGGGGGACCGGTATCCGAAGGCGGATCTCCGAGGCGGCGCCATCAGCGCAGTACCTAAGGTAGGAAGGGCCCGCCCGCGGCCGGCTGTACAAGGAGACGCGGCGGGAAGACGTGGCGGGAAGTCCCCGCGGCCTCGGGACTCGCTGACCAGACGAGCCGCCGTGGCCGCCTCGTGACAGGTGGGAAGCGAGGACGCTAGGGACGCTCGTGGCCCCGCCTCCCTTCGACCCCCCCCACCTCTCCTTCTTTTCCTCCCTCCCGCCCTGGCGGGCGCGCGCGCGGGGTGCGGTCCTCTCTGTTTCTCCTCCCCTATCCATGGGACGTTCTGGGCGGGGTAGGGGCCCGGATGCCCTTTATAAACCTTGACAGCTGGACATCCTAGGAGACTTAAGGGTAGTTTGCTCCTTGAACTTGGTGGAAAACTGGGGGTCTGCACCTGCTTCTCCTTACTCCTACACCCCCATCCGGCCCCGAATCGTTTAGTGTGACTCCGGGTGCAACCCCTAGAGGCTGGTGTGGGAAGGGGCTGACCGGGCGCTGGAAGTTGGAACTAGAGGATGGGCGTTGGGGGTGGGTCATTCTACAATTGGTGATAATAGTTCTTTTTTACTCCTTGAACATCTCATTTGATACACTACTAACCATACCCATTTTACATAGAATGAAACTGGCAGACTAGTTTTAGTGGCTTGCCCAGGGTCTTGAATATCCGAGTTGGGATATGACCTCGCATCTGAACTCAGGTCTTCTTTACTCCAGGTCCAGGTTCTGCCTTTTGCTACTATCTGCTGTGCGCTCTCCTTTGAGAAATGATCTTGTTTGTCTTCTCTGAATCCTGTGTGGGCTCCCAAAGGCATTCTGGCAGGAAGCCCAAACCCTGGAATCTGGCCAGAACTCCCCAGATCTAAGTGGGGTCTCCAAGGAACCCAGACAATTGTTCCCCTTATTAAACCAAATTCGGTGTTAGTCCTGGAATTGAGTTTAGAGGTCACTTTCTAGGGTAGAAGCAGTTCTCTGGAAGTGGAGACCAAAGCTCAAGTAACAGTGGAGAGATGGGAGACCCATTTAAAAAGTTTGTCAACTAACCAAAGGAACAAATGATTTTTTACTTAAATTGCAGAAATGTGTATTGCTCAAGAATATTATTCAAATCATTATATTCAGGGGAGTTTGAGGGATTTTTGCTCTTTAATCTTACAGGTTAGGGTCTGCTCTGGTGTTGCAGAGCTGGTTTTGTTTATAATCTATTTTATCTATAATTTGCAATTTGTATTGAAATGACTTTGTTTTTTAGTTTTGATACAGTAGAGCTTTCTGTAGAGGCAAGTCAACAGCTCCTTTGCTCTTTTAGTTTTAAATTTTTACTTTTTCCATTTAAAATGTGTGCTCAGGAAGCAAATACAAAAGAAAACAAATGAACTTTATACCTCAGCAAACCAGCAAATAAAATCTCATCTTAACAAATTAGTAAAATGCACTTTTAGGGAAAATCAGGATAAAACTTGCCTATAGTTTTCCCAGAAGATAAGCAGGTAGGCTATATTAATGTAAGCTGGAAATTGTAGAATGCCCTCGATGGAAAATAAACTGCAGGGAATATAAACTCATCTGGGACTACCATCTCCTTGGGGATGTATACAGAGAAGAGCTCTAACCTTATTGAGGTTAAAAGATCTTAGGCTTTAAACTAAACCATAAACAGATTCAAAGCTAGTGCTGTCTTGATTTTGGCATCCTCTGCTTCTTTCAACTGCTTTTATTTAATAGGACTGCAAACAATTGCAGTTTCAGAGATAGCACTCCTACTGAAAGAACATTGGAAAAATCTATTGGGGGGGGGGTCACAAAGACTTTTTTTTTTTTTTTAAAGATCTTTATCAAAGAAATTAGTTTTAGTATTTGGTACAGCTGGCCAAACCTTGCAGTAGATTTGTGGAAAGAGTTTAGATAAAATATAAGTGACCAACTACTCTCAGTGATAACCACTTTTTAGCAATTTTCCAACTGTTGGCAAATGCTTTTCTTTCCCATGTGTTATGGCGGTTACATACTATTTTTAAAACAATTTGACTAAAAATAAATTTATGTGTAATATTGAAAAATCTTAGAATTCTGAGCAATGACCAATTATACTACTTCCAGAGGTAGAATCTAGGTTGGAAGGAGACATACTTTGTCAGACATGGCCATTGTGTTGATTTGTTTTGAAAATGTTCATGAAGTTCAGCTGGAGTATAATCTTAAGATATTTTTCTCTATTCATCTTGTCTTTGACAGAAGCTTTTCAGTCTTTGGGCTTTCTTTGTAATTGACTAGTATTAACAAGGCTTTTATACCATCTAGTTCTTTTTCTAGCATATAGCATAAATCAGAAAATAATATTTTAATGCTATCAGTCCTAGAGTACTAATTGACTGATTTCCATGCCTCATATTTTCTTGCTTCCATTTCTTTGTTCATATTGCCCCCTATTCTGTACTGTCATTGAATCCTATCCTTTAAATCCCATCTTGAATGTTCGTTTCTTCTGGATAACTTCCTTAACTCCCAAATTTGTAATGACTCCCACAACTCTTTGATTAACATAAAACTTTATACCTTTTAAGAATTTTGATTTTCTTGCTTTACATTTATGTGTGCATGGATTATATCATATATCATCAGCCTCAGAGAATCAGAGACTGTGTCTCAAACTTTGTATCATCTCCTGAGCCTATTCACTGTTTTGTACATAGAGCTTGCTAAATGTTTTTGCATTTTTTTCCCAAAAGGTCAAGGAAGATGAAGAAGAGAAGGCATTTGGATTTAGCAATTAAGAAGTCATTGGTGGTAAATGAAGTAGCAATTTTCATCTTAAATAGGTAAGAAAGACAAAATACTTAAAATAGATTTTATTCTTTTGACAAAGATAGGAGTTGTGTTTATCTGAACATTAAGGAAGAGGAAATTTTTATTTTATTTATTTTTAATTGCAGGGTATTTACATGAGAAACATGGTGACACTAATTCATACACTAGCAGATCATGGTGATGATGTCAACTGCTGTTCCTTTTCTTCTTCCCTTTTGGCTACTTGCTCCTTGGACAAGACCATTCGTCTCTATTCATTAAATGGCTTTAATGAACTTCCATATTCTCCACTAAAGTATCACACATATGCTGTCCATTGCTGCTGTTTTTCACCCTCAGGACACGTTTTAGCTTCCTGTTCTACAGATGGTACAACTGTTTTATGGAATACTCAAACTGGACTCATTATGGCAGTGTTGAATCAACCCAGTGGCAGTGCTGTAAGGGTGTGCAGATTTTCTCCAGATTCTACATATTTGGTGTCAGGAGCAGCTGATGGCACTGTAGTCTCATGGAATATGCAGACACATAAGTTGTTTAGGTATGAATCTCCTTATTTATTTTTATTGTATTAGAAGAATAATCAAAAAAAATCATTAAAAAGCTGAATGTTGTGAGATGTTTTGAAAATGTATGAGATGTTTTACTTGATTACACATGTATAATCTATATCAGATTGCCTACCATCTCAGGGAGTGGGGAGAGGAAGATAGAGGGATAGATAGAATTTGGAATTCAAAACTTTTAAAAAATGTTTTAAATTGTTTTAACATGTAATTGGGGGAAAATAAAATGTTCTTTAAAAATAAAAATAAAACCTAACTTGAGGAAATTATAAAGAAAAACATCAGAGAATCACCAGTCATCTGAAGATCTAAAAAGAAAATAGAGATTCAGCAAAAGCTATGATGGATTTGATCGTAAGATTTTTATACTTATGTTTTAGTCTTTTTTTGCAATGTTATTAATATATTCAGTTATAATATCACCTTTATTTTCAAATATTTATTTTCACTTTTTAAAAGAGTGTTTGTGATTAAGAATATCCATTTTTTAAAACAAGAGTATCTGTAACTTTATCACTTGTAAATTGGAATGGGATGAAACCGGTTCTGGGCTTACATTGTTATAGGGAACTCTATATGAAGAAATTCTGACCAGTGTATATACTACCTTTCTTCTCCCTTCTCCATTAGCCATTTTTAACTCTTTTATAAATTTTTTAAAACATTTAATTATTTCTTGATTTTTAAGTATTTGAATAATCATATTTTATATTTATACATTCATTTAAAAAAGGAAATTTTATTTAGGGCTTCAGTGATTCTGGTTGTCATTTTGCTCCTAATTTAATAATTCTTCTAATGTTTTATTCTTCCTTAACCATAAATTGAGGAATAGTTTCAGACCATTAGTTTAATGCTTTGATTTTTAAGCCCAGGAAAAACGAAAACTTTGTGCCCAGAAATATTTTATCTTCAGTTTAAAAAAAAGAAACACTGAGGATAAAGAAGCCTTGTAATTTTAACACTTATAAATTGGAATGAAATGGGACTGGGCCTATGATTTGATTGATATATAGATAACTCTCTGTAAAAAAAGGTATTTTTATCATAGAGAATGAATACAAATGGGCATCTCTGTCAGTTAAGGACTTAAAAAGTTGTTTGGGGAACTGAGAGATTACAGAAATAGTCACTTGGGGTTATATAGCCAGTGTTTGAAACATGAATCTAGTTCTTCTTTTTCCAAAATTGATTTTCTATCTATTTTCTATCTATTTCTGCTTTAAAAACATATATTTTAAAATTATCATTACTTTAAGGCTGAGTGTATATATTTATTGAGGGGAGGTAGGGCTGCTTATGTGGAAGTTTTAGTGTGGAATAAGGCCAAAGAGGAAGACTAAGAATCTTGGCATATCTTGGTATATGTTTAAGACTAAGACTAAAGTTTTTTCATTGGTTTTTGTGTAATTTGGTTTAAATAAAAATAAGCTTACTAATTATGAGATTTCCATTTATTCGTTTTGCTTTTAATATAGGGAGAACCTCACATGAGCATTTCCTAAGCAGCTATGTTAAGTATCCTTTATTGGATTTTTATATAAATGTGCAGTTTATTTCAGGTTTTTTTCATTAGCCAAATTGTTCTGTCTTTATTTTTTAAAAAATTGTTTTACATGACCTTTTGAGAACTATTAATTACTCCATCCTAGTACCAACAATTATCTAATTTGAGGGGAAAGAGGAAGGTAGTCATTTTCAAGCAATATGTAGAAACATTATATAAAAAATAAAATGAAATAATAAAATACTACAATCATAGGTAGCAATATAGAGTTAAAGTTATCTTAAAGGAAATTTTTTTTTTTAAACTAAGGCGATGATGGCTTATGATTTTGGCACTTAGTCTTCCTAGTTTTAATTTTTAGCTAATAGGATACAGCATATATGGATAGTAAATTTAGCCACTGGATGGGGCACTCTACTAATTATTGAATTTTCACTAATTTTAAGAAAATAATTGCATATGTAATTATCATAATACCGTACTTTTTTTTTTCTAAAGTTAGGTTTAACTTTAACATTATTTTTCTAAGATAAATTTGTGTTAGGAAGAAAGAAGTAAAATAGAAAAATTCATGTTTCTAAAGGGTTATTTGGGTTTGGAGAGAGTTAGGGTTTTGTTTTTTTTTTTAACTTAAATATATAAAATTAATGTGAATGTGTTCAATTTAAATTTATTATGATTAGTTATTTTGAAGATAAAAGTATATTTGATAATATTGTCTGTATTTGCTGTTTTAATGTGTTTGATATGAAACTACTTTGACATTCTCCTTTATGCATATCTCTGCATAAATAGATAAATGTAAATTGACTTTAGGTTAGGATATAGGCAGTTTGGTGAAATATATTATTTGAGATAACATTAAAATTTTCACTTTCTTTTAAGAGAACAAGTTTCAACTTTGGGCATATGTTAAATTTCTTCCTCATTGTAAAGGAATAGTAATAGTCATTTTTTACCTTTTTAAATAATAGCTAGGATTTATAATTTTTTGCATTATCAGATTATAGTTAGTAGTTACGTTTTCAAAACAAAAGATGTATAAAGTCAAATTCTTGTATTCTTTAACTCTTTATTTCAGATGTGGTAGTGTTAAAGATGGTTCCTTGGTGGCCTGTGCATTTTCTCCTAATGGAAGCATCTTTGTCACAGGATCGTCATGTGGAGACTTAACAGTCTGGGATGATAAAATGAGGTGTTTATATAGTGAAAAAGCACATGATCTTGGAATCACTTGCTGTGATTTTTCTTCACAGCCAATTTCTGGTTAGTTGTTTTACTGTTTTAAGTGTACCTGCCTTATATTCTTTTCTACTATAATTTGATGCTTTCTTTTTTTTAATCATTATTAGGTATAATAATCGCTAATATATGTTAATATTAATAAGTATCATATATTAAGTTCTCAATTCTATCCTATAATTTCTTTGTTCTCCTTTATGATAAAAAAGTACCATAAGTGGGATGATTCAACTACTGATAGTATCAGATACAAAAATTCATTAAGACCATTCATTTATTCTATTTTTATAACTGCAATACAAAGAGGATTAGATTTTGTTGAAGTCTTTTATATGATGCATAAGTTGAAATAACTTATATGAAAATTGTATTTTTGACATTTTAAAATTGAGTTTCTCAGTTTAAAAATTTACAACTTTTCAATTATGTATTTATTGTAATTCTAAGCAATGAAAAACAGGTAATCTGAAAATTATATAAATTATATCTAATGATGTAGATAAAATTATTGAAGCTGAAATAATATTTAAGATATATGTTTACATTAGAATCTAAATAGGGAAATCTATTTGATTTTCATGAATAAGTGATTCCATTGGCTTTTAAAGGTGCTTCTTTAGCTCAAATTTGAAATCACTCAGAAGCATCCTTTTAGATATGTATAAATTTTGAGGGCATTTATAAAAAAATCTAATTTTTTACTGGTTAACAAGAAAGGGTCTTTAAGTCATCTTTATAATGAACACAAATTAATATTTGTGAATTTATAGTTACTTCTTAAGAGATGTATTAAATTTGTAAATAAGAATGTTCAAGTAAAGAATACTCATCAGGAATATAAACCAGTCTAACTCATTTTACACAAGAGTTGTATTCCTCCAGAAATTCATGTAGATCAAATAATGTTTAAAATATATCAGATGAACATACTATTGTAAAGTCAGTAACATGAGTAACATGTTCAGTAATATGAGTCATTCTTGTTTTAATGCATTTAGTATCTTAAAATAAAATCAATCTAAATGTTCTGTAAAATAAAGACAAGTCTAAGTAACTGTGGGAACATAAATTGCTCATGGCTAGGTTGAGCCAATAAAATAAGAATTAAATTATTTTTCACATTCAGTGATGTACTAGTAAAAATACTAAAAGAATACTTTATATAACTAAAAAAAATGACAAAAAATTATTTCAAGGAAAAAAAGGTCAAGAATTTCACTAATAAAAATGAAATAAATGGCAAATAAAGGGGGTCTATTCATATCAGAAATCAAAAAAAGTAATAGTTATTCGAGTGATTAGAACTAGTTAAAAATTTCATTTGCTCAACCTACAATATGAGCAGCTAATGTTTTTTCACTTAATTCTGCCTATCTTTACTTCTGCAAGAATTGTTTTATAGTTCATAAATTCACACTTTTTTTTTTGTTTAAACAGAGTTTTGGGGTGTGTTTTGGTAGCTATATTCTCAAATACTTTATTCTTTCTATAGTTATTTGAATAAAATTTTGCTTTCTAGATTTTTCTGCTAAACTTTATAGTTTATACAGATTTATTAATTTTCCCTGAAACTTTGCAAAATTTATTCATTATTTTAATTATTTTATTCAATTCTTTTAGGTTTTTAAGTGAATCTTATCAATAGCAAAAAAAGTAATTTTATTTATTTTTTTCTCTAAGCTTATTTTGTCATACATTATTATTCCTAAGAATTTTATAGATCAGGAACCTAAGATTTAGAGAGCTTTATGTGACTTATACACTGACCTAGTAATGGTAGTCATGGTCTTTCCAATCCCAAATCCAGAGTTCTATTGTGATGGTGCCTTTTCTTTTGCATCATTTATATCATAGCATAACACTAAGTATAAAATAAGTACTCAGTGAATAATTGTTGGCTGAATAGAGATCATTTCTTGCTGCAGTACTGTGATTTCCTTTCATAGTCTCCTGGGCCCAATTCAAATCATATCCCTCCATAGGCCCCAAAGGCGAGCTTTGTTCTACCTGTGTGACTTTTTCAAAGGCAGTTTCTTCTTTGAAAATGCTACCTGCTGTATAAAGGACAAATATGGAGTATTTTCATAATGGAAAGGACCAGTTAGTCCATGAAAGAGTAAGTAAGGTTCAGAATCATATTTCTGTTCTAGCTGCAGCTTTAAGGAATCCTCCTTTATTGCTAGCTTGAAATTATAGGTATGTGTTAGAAGAGGAAGAATCAGCCATGCCAGTGATAGGCTGAAAAAGTAGTTGGCTCTGATTTTGCTGCTTCATTTTTGAATCACTAGCTGCCACCTGATTTAGCTGTATTTGCTTGTTCTGCCTACATGGCGTGAAATTGGATGAATTTAGCATTGGGGCAAGAGTGGCTTCTTCTTTTGGTTCCATTCTTAGTCATTGATGTAGGCATTTCTTCCATCTATCACAGTTAAAGCACCTCATTACTTATCCATCTTGTGGGCTTTTAACAACTTTGTTCAATAGGTCTGCTGCAGGTGACCCATCTAATATGTTAGGAGGCTTATTTATTTTCTCCTGCCAACAAGAAAATACCAGTAAGACATATGGGCTGTCCTGCTTATTTTCCCTTCTTGCCACACAATCCACTGAATTTTTTTCTGTCATATACTTTCTTGATGATAACATTTATTCTTGTTCTTACAGTTCCATATTTGTTATGTTTTAGGGAACTGAAACAGTGTAACAGAGTGTTGTGATATACTTCTCTATTGTCTTTTGAGTTTTTCTGATTTTTTTTATTTTTCAGAGACTACTATTCTGTGGTTCAAAGCCATACAACACCATTTGTGGAATATTTGTATTAAAAAGATAGGTTTTAAAAACATTGATTTTTAGTGAGAAAGTTAGGGTCCAAGAGCTATACAATTTCTGAAAGGCTTATATAGTCTATTCTCTTCCTGTTGAATTATGGGTCCAACTCATTGTCTATTTGCTTATATATGAAACATGCTAACAAGTGCCCTATTTTCTACATTTTTGGAAATTTTTGGAGTACCTCATCATCTTTAGGGAATCCCTCTTCAACTTGAACCTTACATAGCTCTCTCCATGTCTGTAGCAAACCTTTGATGAACATCCATCTCTCTTTTATGTCACAACTAATACATGCAGAGAACAACCTTATCTATTTTGTTAGGTCTTTAATGAAAACTTATTAAAACATTTATTTTTATAAGTATATATTATTTTTCCCTTCTACTCTCCCTCCACAGAGCAGTAAAGTAAAAGAAACCCTGATGACGAATATATATAATCAACAACTATCCAAAAAAAAAAAAAAAATCCCCCATTGACCACGTACAAAAATATTACCTTGATAGGAAGTGAATAGTCTGTTTCATTTTCAATGCCCTAGACTTGCTTTTTATCATTGCATTAATCAAAATTCTAAAATTTTTCTAAGTTGTTTTTCTCTTTATGTAGTTGCCATTATTTAAGTTATTCTTTTCATTCTGTTCATTTCATCTGCATTAGGTCAGAGGAAGCTGTTCAGTTTTCTCTATAACTGACCATTTAAAAATTTTTTATGGCACTGTAGTTTTCCATTATATTCAATCAATCAATCAGAAATTTTATTAAGCACCTAGACACCATGCTAAGAGCTAAAGATCAAAAAGGAAGCAAAAAACAATCCTTGTTCTCAAGAGCTAAGTCTAGTGGAGAACCCAGCATGCAAATAAATATATAGAAATCAAGCAGGATACAGAATAAATACAAAATAATTAACAGAAGGTAAGGCCCTAGAATTAAGAAGAATTGGGAAAGGCTTCTTGTAAAATATGGGACTTTAATTGGAATTTTAAAGGAAACCAAAGAAGTCACTGGGCAAAGTTGAGGAAGAAAGCATTTCAGCATTCTCTGACTGAAGAGTATCCCCTTAGTATCCATTTGGAAAAAATGGCTATAAATAATTTTGTAAATACACGTCCTTTTTCTCTTTCTTTGATCACTTGGTGGTATAGGTCAAGGAACATGCACAGTTGGGTAAATCTTGGTAGAATGATTGGACCAGTTCAACAATACCAGTAACAGTGTCTAGTGTTACTACAAAAATAGTGTGCCTATTTTCTAGTAATCTTACCAATATTTGTCATTTTCCTTCATTGTCCTCTTTGTCAATTTGGTGGGTTTCAGGTGCAATCTCAGAGTTGTATTAATTTAAATTTTTAATAATTAGTGATTTGGAGAATTTTTTCATATGCCTGTTGATAGTTTGAATTTCCTTCTCTTTACACTTAAACATCTATTAATTAGGAAATTACTCTTATAAATTTTAAACTGTTCCTTATGTATCTTGGAAATGGAATCTTTGTTAGAGACTCACTTCAAAGATTATTTTCCAGTTAATATGTTTGTCTTCTAATTTTATCCATATTAGATTTGTTTGTTCAAAAATATTTAACTTTTACATGCTCAAAATTGGCTGTTTTATCTAATAATCCATATTTAATGTTTAATCATGAACTCTTTATCTTTAGATGTGAAAAATATCTTCTTTCCTGCTCAAGTTTTGCTTATGATAGCACCTTTTAAATCCAAGTCATTTTCATTTGAAGTTTATCTTCATATCTGATACTATGCCTAATTTTTGAAGATTCTACCAGCAGTTTTTTTGTCAAATAGCAAATCTTTACTCCCATTAATTAGAGTGGTTGTGTTTATTGAGTCCTAAGCTACTTTTGCTTCTGTGTTTTGGTACCTAATCTGTTCCACTTATTGACCTCTCTATTTTTTAACCAATGATATCTGCTAGTGATAAATTCTCTTTTCCTCCTAACCTTTTTAAAATTTTTATCCTTGAGAGTTTGACCTTTTGTTTTCCATATTCATATTATTATTGTTTTTTCTAGCTCCTACTGTAATTGAAGGTGAAAATGGTTGTTGTGTATTGTTTTGTATTTTTTAATTGCATATAAACTCAAAAGACTATGCCATAAAAAAATCTATTTAAGGTTGACTATAGTTCTACCATATACATAAATATTCAATGTCAAACTTGTCACAAGGATAAAAATGAAAAGTTAGGTTTTTTCTGGATGCTAATCATTTTTGAGTTCTGTTATAAAGAACTTGTTTGTTGACATGTTTTTCAAATGTCCACTATAGAAAATATAGTGCATTAAGCCAAATTAGACCTCCATATCTTCAATTCAGTATCTTTTCTTTAAAAGTGTATTTATATAGCATTTCATAATAGTTGCTTCTGTGACATCATCCTCAGAGGACAAGAATATAAGTCTTAAATTCTAAAATTTCTCTGTGCAGGTTTATCATTAATTCATTAACTAATTGATTGAATATACTAATCTCAATAAATGAATTAATTCTATTAAGTGAATGTTTCTATTTGCACAGGTTATTTAAAGTCATTTCTTGATTATGATTTATTTTATAAGAATAAATTACAAAGGCATAACTACATTTTATCCAAGACTCATAGATAAAAAGCCCAATGTATTTAAACTAAGCCATTATACCTTCTTATGGTCAATTTGTGATTATCTTCAAGGGGGAGATTATCCATATTACAGCTGGATTATCCCTAACAAATCTTGCTTTTAACTTCCTTATTTAATTAAGAAATTGAACACTTCATTTCTACCTCTTTCCCATAGCTTTGCATTTCTTGTTTTGTATTAATGTTATAAAGTATTTTATTGTCCACTAATAGCATGGAATAAGAAAGCTAGGAAGAGCTAAACTGGGAGAATATTGGAAAACCACACAACTTCCTAACTCTTCTGTCTTAATAAAATGTTCACAGTGTGACTTTGTTATTATGCTTCAAATATTATAAGTGCTTAGACTATCTAACACATTTATATTCAAATATAATTTTAAATATATTACAAAAGCCTTCCATTGAATAATTGACATTCAGTTGCATTTCAGGGAATTATATTTAAGAAATATTATGTTTTATTTCCAAACAATAGGATAATTAAAAAAACATTTAATTTTATGTGTAAAAGGAAATTTATTTTTGCAGTTCACAAGTATTATGCTTTTTTTGATTTCTTATTTTCTCTTTTTTTTTTTAAGAAATAGCTTTTTATTTCAAAATATATACAAAGATAGTTTTCTTTTTTAAAAAAAAATGCTTTTTATTTTCGAAAAATGTGCAAAGATAGTTTTTAACATTCACCCTTGCAAAACCTTGTGTTCCAAATTTTTCTCCCTTCCTTTCTTTCCTCTTTCCCCTAAATAGCAAGTAATCCAATATAGGTTAAATAACTGCAATTCTTCTATACATATTTCCACATTTGTCATGCTGCACAAGAAAAAAATCAGATCAAAAAGGAAAAAAATTGAGGAAGAAAATAAAAAGCAAGCAAATAACAATAAGAAAGGTGAAAAACTATGTTATGATCCACATTCAGTCCCCACAGTCCTCTCTCTAGATGTAGATGGCTCTCTCTACCATAAGTCTAATGGAATTGATCTGAATCACCTCAATGGGTGATTCCATCAGAGTTGATCATTGTATAATTTTGTTGCTGTGTACAATGTTCTCTTGGCTCTGAGCAGAACCAGGAGATCATTATTCATGGCAATAACAAGACTATACGATGATCAATTCTGATAGACATGGCTGTCTTCAATAATGAGATGATTCAAACAATTCCAATTGTTCATTGATGAAGAAAGTCATATACACCCAGAGAAAGGCCTGTGGGAGTGTGGATAGCATGTTCATGCTTTCTGTTGATGTTTGCTTGCATTTTGTTTTCCTTCTCAGTTTTTTTTTTTTAGATCTGATTTTTCTTGTGCAGCAAGATAACTGTATAAATATGTATATACATATAGATATAGGAATTAACATGTATTGGACTACCTTCCATCTAGAGGAGAGGATGGGAGGGAAGGAGGGAAAAATTTGGAAAAGAAAGTTATGCAAGGGTCAATGCTGAAAAATTATCCGTGCATATATTTTGTAAATAAAAAGCTTTAATTAAAAAACAAAAGCAATGTATTAGTGTCCCAGTTTTCCCACATCCCCTCCAACATTTGTCATTATCTTTTCCTGTCAGCTAATCTGAGAAATAAGTAGTGATACCTCAGAGTTGTCTTAACTTGCATTTCTCTAATCAATAATGATTTAGAGCATTTTTTCATATGACTAGAAATGGTTTTAATTTGTTCATCTGAAAATTATCTGTTCATATCCCTTGACCATTTGTCAATTGGAGAATGGCTTGTATTTTTATAAATTTGAGAGAGTTCTCTATTTATTTTAGAAATAAGGCCTTTATAAAAACCCTTGTAATGTAAAGTTTTTCTCTCAGTTTTCTGTTTCCCTTCTAATCTTGTCTGCATTGGTTTTGCCTGCATAAAAACTTTTAAACTTAATATAATCAAAATTATCCATTTTGTATTTCATAATGTACTCTAGTTCTTCTTTGGCCACAAATTCTTTCCTTTTCCATATAACTTAGTGGTAGATTATCCTTTATTCTTATAAATTGCTTATACTATCACTCTTTATGTCTAAATCATGAACCCATTTTTACCTTATCTTGGTATAGGGAGTTAGGTGTTGGTCAATGCCTAGTTTCTGCCATACTATTTCCTAATTTTTCCAGCAATTTTTCTCAAATAGTGACAAAATCCCAGAATCTGAGGTCTTTGGATTTATCAAACACTGGATTACTATAATCTATTCCACTGATCAACTACTTTGTTTCTTGGCTAGTACCAAATGGTTTTGATAACCACTGTTTTATAATGTAGTTTTAGGTCTGGTACAGCTAGGCCACCTTCATTTGCAATTTTTTTCATTAATTCAAAGGGAATTTATTTTTTAAGAAATTCAATAAGCTTTTATAAATGGCTGCTCTGATATTGGCTTTGGGAAAGAGTATGTAAGAAGCCATTTCAGATAGGGAAAACTACATGAAAAAAAACAAAAACATGAAAGTGAGAATGTATATAGAATATTTGAGAACAAAAAGTAGATTGGTTTGGTTAGTATGCTGTGGTTTGTGAGAATTCTCAAGTTTATGGTTCTTGGAGATAAAAGATTGAATTATGGGTAGTTAAGGCCAGATAGTAGAAAACTTTGAAATCCAATTAGAGGGAATTAGTTTGGACTTTGTCTTATAAGCCCTGAAAAGCCTTTTAGAGTTTTTAAAGCAGGGTTGTGTTATAAAGAAAGTGATGGTTTCACTAGTATGCAGTTTGGCCCTCTGATCATAGCTTGATGGTAGCGATGGACAATTAAAGCCATAATTTATAACTTATTTTCAAAGAATTTTTTTAATGCAATGACTGCTATGTGCCCATTTAGCATAGTGTTAAAATTGAAAAAGCATGAGCGCTGATTTTGACATGCCTTTGATACTGGCTAACTATGTAACCATAAATCACTTAACACTTCTAAGCCTGAGTTTCTATATCTATAATGTGAAAATAATAGTACCTATACTACATAGCTCATATTTTGAAGTTCAGGATATCTTTAGATAATATATCTATAACTTATTGCCATCTTTAAGGATATATGGGATATGATAGTGAGACACTCATGCAAAAAAAGGCTCATTTACTGGCAAAGAGGACTTATTTGAAACAGTTCAAGTAAGAGATTAGATAATGAAAGAGAAAAATGTGACAGATGCAATGGATAATTAACACAGTGAAAGTATATAAATGTGTTTTCTGGGGCTAAAGTTTTTTTTGTTTTGTTTTGTTTTTTAATAGTTTTTTATTTACAAAATATATGCATGGGTAATTTTTCAGCATTGACAATTGCAAAACCTTTTGTTCCAATTTTTCCCCTCCTTCTCTCCACCCCCTCTCCCAGATGGCAGATAGACCAATATATGTTAAATATGTAAAACATATGCAACATATGTGTATGTGTCCATACAGTTATTTTGCTACCAAAAAAAATTGGACTTTGAAATAGTGTACAATTAGCCTGTGAAGGAAATCAAAAATGCAGGTGGACAAAAATAGAGGGATTGGGAATTCTATGTAGTGGTTCATACTCTCTTTTATTGGGTGTAGCTGGTTCAATTCATTACTGCTCTATTGGAACTGATTTGGTTCATCGCATTGTTGAAGATGGCCAGATCCATCAGAATTGATCATCATATACTATTGTTGTTGAAGTGTATAATGATTTCCTGGTCCTGCTCATTTCACTCAGCATCAGTTCATGTAAGTCTCCCCAAGCCTCTCGGAAATCATCCTGCTGGTCATTTCTTACAGAACAATAATATTCTATAACAATCATATACCACAATTTATTCGGCCATTCTCCAATTGATGGGCATCCACTCAGTTTCAAAGAGGGTTGCCACAAACATTCTTACACATACAGGTCCCTTTCCCTCCTTTAAGATCTTTTTGGGACATAAGTGGGGCTAAAGTTTGGAAAAAAGACTAGAAATTTAAGATTTAACTGCATACTGAAGAAAAGAAATGAACAAAAAGTAGGAGAATGTAGAGCCATGGACACTAAAGAAAGGAATCAGCAGTAAAGCTGCTCCCCAGGAATAGAAATAGGCCACTAGATTTGGTGATTTTGTGTGGTAGTTGTATTATGGGAGAGTAATTATCCCCAAATCCCAAAATCACACTCAAGGTAAGAGTAATTGAATTTAAGAAATTTGGCAGCTGGAGGAGATAACAGGTTCAATCGAAGATTCTTGGAGTGGAAGAATAATAACTGTTTGAAGTAAAAGAGAAAAAGAGGAAGAGGAAAAAAGGAAGTAGAGACTGTACATGTCAGAGGAGGAGGAGATAAAAAAAGAAGTAAGAACTTGATTTCTCACAAATGGAGACAAATTTACAAAAAGAAGACACTTTTTTTGGCAACAAGAAAAAAGCAATAGTTACAGAGAAAAAAATAAGAGAGTTGGAAAGAAGAATATGAAAGAATTTTATGTTTATCTTAACAAAGTAGGCTTGTTTATACATCCAAGAGTGGGAGATAGGTAAATAGATTTGGGAATTTGTAGAAAAAAAATTTGAGATAGCCCCAATAGTTACAGTCTTGATCAAATATAAATTATTTTTTTTAAATAGCTTAGGTCATTTTTATTTATGAATCAAGGGTTTTGTAAACAGATTTTTTAAATGCCTTTTACAAGGAATTATTTTTAGTATGAAATGAAAAGGAGTAATTAAAAGAA
The DNA here is from genome assembly GCF_016432865.1 of Antechinus flavipes. Classification (NCBI taxonomy): domain Eukaryota; kingdom Metazoa; phylum Chordata; class Mammalia; order Dasyuromorphia; family Dasyuridae; genus Antechinus; species Antechinus flavipes. The sequence goes on from NC_067400.1 coordinate 435,153,484, forward strand.
TAAGATGATCTTCATTTTATCAAATATCTGGCTTATTCCTTGTCTACTCTCTCTTCCATTCTTGGTTCTATTATCTTCAGGCTCTAAATTGATTTCATAGTCTTCCTCATTAATACTTCACTAGCTTCAAACTTAAAATCTATTGCTCTCTTAACCATCTTATATTTCTGACTTTAAAATCCTCATCCTTGAGATACAGTAATGAAATTGAAATGAGTCTTATCCTTTTCAAATTTATGGTACATAATCACATTTAGCCAACACTTTTTCAATTCCCTAAATCATTCCCCATGGTGATTGTATCAAAATTCACTCTTTTTAAACAATTAAACAATCCACCACAACCATATATCCCTATGTCCTTTTACTTAATTAAGATGATTGAGGACAACAGACATGGGAAGTATTTCAATTTCCTTAGTCCTTAAAAATTTTTAGTGTCGTTTCACTTGTTACAAGAGATTTATTTCTGTTCCTTATTAAAAGTAAAAAACTCTTTTACCTGCACCATCGATCCCATTCTTACCTGTTCCTAACAAGGTAATATGATAACAAATCTTTGTCATTCTCTATTCAGTCCATCTTCTATATAATAGTCTTCCCTGTCCAGGTTCAATCTTTTCTCTTTTCTTTTTCTTGCTGTTTAATGTCTCTCTTTCCTTACTACACAAGGGCAAATACACAAATATTCTATCACTTATAGGCAAGACTTGAAATTATACCATTGCAAGAATGTGATTGGTCATTTTTAGGGTCTACAAAAAGATAACAATAATATACTTCATAAATCATCTTTTACTGATATTAGAAAACAAGGTAAATGAATATTACTTAAAAGAAATGCTTTAATAGAGATATTATCAAATATCAATATAAAAAAATCTGTTTTCTTGATTTTAATCTGCTTCATTAATTTTGATGCATTTAAAATATTTAATTTTACCAGATGGTGAACATGGCCCCCAGTTTTTCCGAATGGCATCATGTGGTCAAGATTGCCAGATAAAACTCTGGGTTACTTCACTTACAGATTTCTTAGGTATGTATACATCTAGAGTCATATGCAGATGTTTTTCAAAAAACTAGTCAGAATGCCTAAAATTAACCCTAAAATTGTTTTTACTTAATGTTTGTTATCAAAATAAGATCATTCACACCAAAGAGAGTATGGTAAATCTTGAGTGAGGCAAAAAAATTAGATAAAATGTTGTTCTTGCTTTTATGAAAATTACAATGTAATCAGGGGATAAGATAAACCACAGATAATTAGAATACATATGAAATGATAATTTCACTAGAAAGCTACAAAACAAATAAGTGAGTTTTTAAAGGGAAAGCTTTTTCCCGAGAGTATCAGAGATCTGATGTGTCTTCCCCTGTTATCTTTTATTTGTGTATTATTTCTCATATCCTCATATGTATGTTTATTTTCTATATACTCCTATATGTATATGTTATCTTTCCAGATATGATATAAGGTTCTCAAGGGCAGGGACTCTTTTTTTCCCTTTCTTGTCTTTGTGTCTCTAGCATTTAGCACAATGCCAAGCATATTGTGAATACTTAATAAATATTTGTTGTTTGAAAGCTTCATTTAGCTTTATATTGGGCTTTAAAGGATAAATAGAAATTCAACAGATAAATAATGGAAAGACTACATTCTAATAGTCATAGCAAAGTGGCAAGAAAACAGTATATAAAGCTAATTCAGAGAAGGCAGAGATTGGAGGCAGGAAAACTTACTGAAGCTACTATAAAAGTCCAAGTATGTGGTAATCAAGGGTTTTACTAGGGCCTATACTCATCCATGTTATCCTCAGTTTTTTGCATACCTGTCCCGCTCTATCCTACCTTTTCATTGTTCCTTTCTACTAAACAGTTTAAGACCCCAGGAGAACTCCAGCCTAAGGCCAAATCACTATGGACAACGAACTTACTCTTGAGTGATTAACAAACTCCTTCTTGGTCATATCCTTCCCATCTTGGTGATTCTGAATCCCAGCATTCATCATTCATACTTCATTCTTTATTCCCAATTGCCTAATCTCTTATTTCCATACACCTCAACTCACTCTCTACACATCTTTCAGTGTTTTGCTTCAAAGATATTCATGCCTTCAACTATTTGCTCCATACTACCTGTTCCATAAACAGTAAATTTACATCTTAAATCTTTTCCTTTCTTATTCCTTTCATCTTCTGGCTTCGGAGGAGCTAGATATTAGCTACTCTTTTTAGCACTGGCTCTTTCCTTCCCACTCACTAGTTGAGGTGGGGATATTGAAATATTCCTTACTTAACCCTTTTCCCTCACCCATAACACTATTGCCACCTCCAAGTTCCCCACTAATCACCACCCTTCCTTTTGAGTCCTTACAATTTACATCTATTACCCAGTCAAAATCCTGGTAGCTGTTGCGTGTAGATCTCTAGGAGACTCCCCTTTCTTCCTTTGTAAATTTGGTGTCTGCTTTACAGACTTTGTTTTTTTCAGTCCCTGCCATCATAGTCAGAAATTTCAACATACATAGTAATGTTCCCTCAAATACCCTAATCTCACAGTTCCTCATCTTACTCTTCATGTGGCCTACTTCTCAATCACACCCAAAGCTGTTCATCTTGCCGTCACTCACAAATGCACCATTTCATGAACTCTGAAATTCCCTTTTGCGATCACAGTCTATTGTCATTCTACCCTTCTCTGCCTTGCAACCACAATCCCTGTTCTTCATCCACATTATGATCTCCAGTTCTACTCCTTGGTTCTTTTTGGGCCCTAACCTTTCTGTTCACATCTCTAGACTTAAAACTTCCACATTCATATCTCTAGCTGTCCCTAGCAATCTCAAACTCTTAAGCTCATTATGTCCAAAACTGAACTCATTATCTTCCCTCCCCACTCTTACCACGAGCCATATTCTCTTCCTAACTTCCTTATTATAGAGGGCACCACTATTCTTCCAGGCTCACAAGGATAGGTATCATCCTTCAGCTCTCACTCTTAATTCTGATATTCAGTCTGTTGCCTAAGTCTTGATTTTTTTCCTTTGCAAAATCACTCATCATTATACTTCCTCCTTACTTCTTCCACTGCCTATAGCACCCTGGTAAAGGCCATCATCACTTCACACTTAGACTGTTGCAATCATCTACTGGTTTTCTGCCTGATGCAAGTTTCTCCCCACTCCATTCCATCCTTCACTCATTTATTAAAGTGATCTTCCTAAAGCACAGATCTAAGTCTCCCCTTCTTACTTCTCCCCCATCACTCAATAAACTCCAATGACTGCCTGCCACCTCAAGGATCAAATATAAAATTCACAAAATCTTTTATAACATTTCCTCACTTCTACCTCACATATTCTTGACCCAGTGACACCTACCTCCTTGTTGTTCCTTGAACAATATACTCTGTCTCCCAACTTCAAGCATTTTCATTGTCTCTCTTTCACCTCCAGAAACATTTTCCCTCCTCATCTCCACTTGTTTAATCTGGCTACCTTTGCATCTCAGCTAAATCCCACTTTTTACAAGAAGCCTTTCCTAATCCCTCTTAATTCTAGTGACTTCTCTTTGTTGATTATTTCTGATTTATCTTGTCTTTACCTTATTTGTACATACTTCTTTGCATGTTTTCTTCTCCACATGAGCTCCTTCTAGAGCAAATCTTCTTAAATTGTGGATCATGATCCTAGGTGGGGTCATTTTACTGAATGTGGGGGTTGGGAAAAATTTGGCAACACTAAAAGGTTTCTGAATGCTCAGCATTCTGCAATAACAAATATTATGCCAAGATTTTATTCTTTATGTAAAAATAAACAAGCACATCCATCTCATTAGTATGCAAATTTGCTTTCATCTTTAATAAATGGTAAAATTAAATGTACACCAAAAAATCATTTTGAAATAAATTTCTTTATGATTTATTATCAGTAATTTTTTTTAATTTTATATGCCTATATGCCTAGGATAATGTAAAAATTTCTTGGGCAAAAAGAAAGTCACATATGGGAAAAGTTTAAGAAGCCCTGCTCTTAAGACAAAACTGTCATTTACCTTAATTTATATCCTCAGTACTTAGCATAGTACCTGGCACATAGTAGAAACTTTTACGTTTTTTGAATGATTGACAACTAGGGCTATACTTGTTCTTCTCATGTTCTTTCCATCTTCTTGCAATACATAAAACCTAACTTCTCCCAGAGAATATTGTATCCTTTGCTATGCTTTCCAGTATGGGATATGTAATGTTTGGGCTTGCTTTCTGGAGGACTTTGGGATCAGCCTGAGTCCTGGATTTTAGTGGAAAAGTGATGAAGGCAGGACAACCTGGTCAAAGATAGACTGAAAAAGGGATATTCTTTCTCAGCCCTTAAACACCCTATTACAATTACATCTTTACAACATACTGATTATGCGTGAATTAGAGAACCATTATATCACCATACTAAGGACTAAGTATATATGTGAACTAAAGAACTTATCAACTTATTAATTCCACTGAGTCAATATCTTGTTTAAAGTATACTTCTCCAGAGTTCTGGCCCTCTACAGGGATATACCGTCACTCCTACCCTTCTTCACCCTTCCCATCCCCAGCACTTTGGACAGGAAGAAGAAAAGGTATATTTCATGCTCCTTACTCTATTCTCAACCTACCATCATCATTCAACAAGCAAGTTCTAATTCACCTGTTTTGAGATTCATTTCATCCAGATATATCATTCTAACCATATCCTTGTGACTGTTTTCTTCTAACCCCTGGAGATTCTTCCTTTTGTAGTGAATTTAGTACTTAACTCACAGTATTCCTTTCATCAAACCCTGCCCTTAATGTGTGATTTCAATTTACATATTGCTGTACATATACAGACCATTTGTGTAGCCTCTTTTGTTCATGATTTTCTAATTGATAATGAAAATCTTTGGTTAGTTTTCTGAAATTTGGAGTTCTGAAGTCTTTCAAAGTTATGTTTTATTTTTGTGTATTATGGTGGTCTTTGCATAGCATAAATTTTCTTCTGGTTGTGCTCTTTCACATTATGTATCAGTTCATAAAAATGTTTCTCTGAATTTTTCATTTTAGTCTTCTGATGAATAACATTACATTATATTCATATATCACAATTTATCTGGTCATTCCCCAGTCTATTTTCAGTTATTTGGTGTCACAAAAAGTCCTGCTCTAAATATTTTTGGACATATGTCTGCGTCCCTTTTATCTTGACCTTTTGGACCCACATGCCTGACACTGGAATTGCTGGATCAAAGGGTACAAATAGTTTGTTGCCTTCTTATGTATAGTTCCAAATTGTTTTCTAGGAATCAGACCAGTTTATAGTTTTGCCAACAGTGCATTAATATGCCTCTCCTCCCAAAGCTCTCTCAACAATTGTGAATTTTATCATTTATTGTCTTACTGGATATTATATAAAATCTTGGGTTTTTAATATGCATTTCTCATATTATGAGTGATTTAGAACATTCCTTTATATGGTTGTTAATTTTCATTTCTTTTGAAAACTTCCTGTTCCTATGCGTCATCACTATTTTTCCATTAAACCAAGTTTGCAGACTTGGATACAGTCTCAATTTTATCCTCTCCATATTTAATTGATCCCTATTTCTTGTTGATTCTCACTCCAGGAGTGAGACAATTATATATTTGTAAAACCTCCAAACTAAGACCAAAAAAGTGAGGTGACTTCCTCAAAGTCGCAGAGTAAGTAGCAGAGCAAGGTCACTGTAAGCAGAGAATAGAACATACCAGAATACTCCAAAGGGAATAAATCACAAAGAGGAAAGGTAGAAAAATTGATTATGATTGAAATCAGAGTACTTAAAATCTTTTGATGTAACTGTGGACTGCCAGAAAGGTGAAGTAGCAGTAAACCAGTATGACAAATTTCAGTAATAAACTTACTAAGGTTTAATTTGAAGGGTAAAGAACAGAGTGACAAACAGTAGCAGACACTGCAAATGGTGTCTTTGACTAACTGTGTGGCTTTTTGAAAATCATTTAACCCTTATGAGTCTTAGTTTATTTATCTGTGGGATTTGGACCAGATAGCTTCTGAAGTCTGTTCTACTTCTAGATCTTTGTTCTTCTGGATGATATTCATAGATTTTAATGGAAAAAAAAGGACTGTTCATTATAAATTGGTTTTAGCTACATAAAGATAGGTAATATATGTAATTTTATATTTAATGATTGGGAGTCTTCTGGTCTTAGCATTTTGGTTAACAAGTATTTATTAAGCATCTACTATGTGCTATGCTAAGTGCTGGGCACACAAAAAGACATAAAAGACCATCCCTGCTGTTGAATTGTTCATTCTAATGAGAGAGACAGTATCAAAACAAATATGCACAACCAAGATCTCTACAGGATAACCTGAAGGTAATCCATCAAAGGAGGTGTAAGTGTTGGAGGATTGCAAAAAGCATCTTATATAAGGTTGTATTTTAGATGGAATTCCAAGAATTCCAAAGTCAGAAGAGAAATGTTAGGATTGGATAACTAGACCTGAGAATCATTATCCTAGAGAAGATAACAGCTCCTGGTGAGATTCCCAAGTGAAATAGTTAAGAGGGAGAAGAATAGAAGGCCCAGCACAGATCCTTGGAGGACTTCCACAGTGGGTGACACAACCTGAAGGAAACAGAGAAGGAGCAGCCAGGCAAGGGGAGCACCAGGAGAGAGCAGTTACATGAAGCCCTAGAGGAGAAAATGACCCATGGGGCAGAAGTTGGGGAGAGGTCTGGAAGGGCAAGAATTCAGAAAAGGCCATTACCTCTGGCAATTAAGAGACCATCCTCACTTTGGAGAGAACACTTTGAATTGAATGGTAAAAACAGAAGCTACCCTGTAGGGAATTAAGATGAGAAAGAAGGGAAAAGGCAGTGTAAGTAGGGGCTGTAGGTAGCCTTCTCAAGGTGTTTAGCCACAAAAGGGAGGAGACATATGGAATAATAGCTAATGGGGATAGGTGTGGCAAGTGGGTTATTTGAAGATTGGAAAGTCATTGGGCATGTTTGTAGGCAATGAGAAGCAATCCATAAACAGAGATTGAAAATAAGTGAGAGTTAAAGTCATCAAGAGTACTACTAACTGGTAGAGAAGAAGGGCTAAAATGGGATCACTTGTACTTGTAGAGGGATTTGCCTTGGCAAGAAAAGGGAACATGTCTTTATGTAAGAAGCAAGTGAATAAGGTAGTAGCAGAAAACGTCTGAGTGGTGTTAGATGAAAAGCCAGAACAAGAAGATGCTTTCAGCAAATGTGAAGTTTTGCTATGAACTATGAGGCAAGGTTCTTAGCTAGGAATGTTAGAAAGATGAGATATGAGGGATTTAAAGAGAGAGGAAAAGTTATTAAAAGCTTCTGTAGTGAGTGCAGTAGTGAATTAATTAGGAAGGAACCAGTAAGATCCAGTAGAATTTATATAACATAATTTTCAAGTGGACTTATTCAGCACAATTATATAAGTTTCTTTAGCTTTATTCAGCAACTCGTGTAGAAATGAAGGCAACTAAGTAGAAATGAAGGCAACTAAGTAATTCAAGGCTGAAACTTAGTTTAAGTCTGAAACTTGATCAAGTCTGAAACTTGGCAAGGAAAAATAGAGTAAGAGGGTAAGAAATTCAAGACTAAAATATAAGATAGAGTTGAGTTGGTTTACCAAAATTATCAACTTAGGCAAAGGAGGAGAGTGTAATTAGTTGAGGGGCAGTGGGCTGGGATAAAAGGGAGTAGTGGAATCTTTGAAAGTCAAGGTAAGGATGAAGCCCGGTTTTCTTCAGTTGATTCACAGTAGCTGTTGACAATAGAGATAGCTGATATACCACACCAGTGTATGTTAAAAATCAACTCAGCAGTAAATTGAAATTAAGTTTTTATTCCCAATTTAAATAAATTTTTCATAAAATAATATTTATAGAATAAAGTTGTGATTATTTTATTTATGAATTTTTTTCAATTTTCTTTAAAAATAGGAAATATTTGAAATAAGATGTTTGGCATTTTTCTTTTTTTCCTTTTTAATTGTCTTTAAAATTTTATTGATGCTTTTGGAGTGGGTTTTTTTCCTTCAGTCCATTCATTTCTTGATATAGCTTCCTCTGCCTCCTCTGAACATAGAAAAAATAATTATGAGAGAAACAATTAAGTAAAAACAACTTAAAATAATGGCCCCATTGATATTGCAACATTATAAATATGTAGTTCCCTACCTCTGATCAGAGAAGAGAAAAGTGTTTTCAACATTTCATTTTCAGAGCCAGGATTGGCTTCTCTTAGTTGTTAACATTTATTTGTTTATACTTCTGTAATTGTTCTGTATATTCCTATTTATTTCACATAGCATACATTCATACAAATTTTCCCATATTTCTCTGAATTTCTCATGATCATCATTTCTTTTTTTCTTTAAAAAATTTTTTATAATAGCTTTTTACTTTTAAAATTAACATTCAAATAGTTTTCAACATTCACCCTTGTAAAATCTTATGTTCCAAATTTTTCTCCCTTCCTTTCCTTGACTCCCTTCCCTAAATAGCAAGTAATCCAATATAGATTAAACATGTATAGTTCTTCTTCTTTTTTTTTTTAAATTTTTATTTAATAATTACTTTATATTGACAGAATCCATGCCAGGGTAATTTTTTTACAACATTATCCCTTGTACTCGTTTCTGTTCCAATTTTTCCCCTCCCTCCCTCCACCCCCTCCCCTAGATGGCAAGCAGTCCTTTATATGTTGGATATGCTGCAGTATATCCTAGATACAATATATGTTTGCAGAACCGAACAGTTCTCTTGTTGCACAGGGAGAATTGGATTCAGAAGGTAAAAATAACCCGGGAAGAAAAACAAAAATGCAGATAGTTCACATTCGTTTCCCAGTGTTCTTTCTTTGGGTGTAGCTGCTTCTGTCCGTCATTTATCAATTGAAACTCAGTTAGTTCTCTTTGTCAAAGAAATCCACTTCCATCAAAATATGTCCTCATACAATATTGTTGTCGAAGTGTATAATGATCTCCTGGTTCTGCTCATTTCACTTAGCATCAGTTCATGTAAGTCTTGCCAGTCCTCTCTGTATTCATCCTGCTGGTCATTTCTTATAGAGCAATAATATTCCATAACATTCATATACCACAATTTATCCAACCATTCTCCAATTGATGGGCATCCATTCATTTTCCAGTTTCTAGCCACTACAAACAGGGCTGCTACAAACATTTTGGCACATACAGGTCCCTTTCCCTTCTTTAGTATTTCTTTGGGATATAAGCCCAATAGAAACACTGCTGGATCAAAGGGTATGCACAATTTGATAACTTTTTGGGCATAATTCCATATTGCTCTCCAGAATGGTTGGATTCGTTCACAACTCCACCAACAATGCATTAGTGTCCCAGTTTTCCCGCATCCCCTCCAACATTCATCATTATTTTTTCCTGTCATCTTAGCCAATCTGACAGGTGTGTAGTGGTATCTCAGAGTTGTCTTAATTTGCATTTCTCTGATCAATAATGATTTGGAACACTCTTTCATATGAGTGGTAATAGTTTCAATTTCATCCTCTGAAAATTGTCTATTCATATCCTTTGACCATTTATCAATTGGAGAATGGCTTGATTTCTTATAAATTTGAGTCAGTTCTCTGTATATTTTGGAAATGAGGCCTTTATCAGAACCTTTAACTGTGAAGATGTTTTCCCAGTTTGTTACTTCCCTTCTAATCTTGTTTGCATTAGTTTTATTTGATGTACAGTTCTAAACATTTTTCCATATTTATCATGCTGCACAAGAAAAATCAAACTAAAAAGGGAAAAAAAGGAAAAAAAAGCAAGCAAATAACAACAAAAAAGGTGGAAGTACTATATTGTAATCCACATTCCGTCCCCACAGACTTCTCTCTCTGGATGCAGATGGTTCTTTCCATCATAACTGTTGAATTGGCCTGAATCACCTCATTGCTGAAAAGAGCCACTTCAGAATGATCAGAATTGATCATTTTGCATAACCTTGTTGCTGTGTACAGTGTTCTCTTGGTTCTACTCATTTCATTTTGCATCAGTTCATTCAAGTCTCTCCAGGCCTTTCTAAAATTATTCTGCTAATTGTTTTTTATAGAACAATAATATTCCATTACATTCATATATACATGGTCAACATTTCTTAATTTACAATTTTTAGTTACATCTATTATATTCATATACTATAATTTATTCAGCATTTTTCTTTTCTTTTTAAGTTTTTTTATTTAAATTCAATTTGATTATAATTTAAGGTTTACATTGTCTTCCTCTCATTCCACTTTTTCCTCCATCTCAAAACACTAGCTGAGTAAGCTCAAAAAACACCAGAGATAGGAAGCATACTTCATTATGAATCCTCTGGAATTGCGATTGCTCATTGTTTATAGAGAATTCCAGAATTCATTTATCTTTCAGAGTTGTTCATCTTTACAATATTATTGTTATTGTATAAATTGTTCTCCATGTTCTACTCACTTTGCTTTGCATCATTATTTCATAATAGTGTTCCCAAGTTTCTCTGAAACCATCACCTTCATTTCTTACAACACATTCTATCATATTTATATACTGTGTCTTGTTCATTCATTATCCAGTAGATGAGCATCCCTTTGGTTTTCATTTCTTCCACACTACAAAAAGAGCCTTGGTAAATATGTTTGTACGTATAGGCCCTTTTCCTCTTTCTTTGATCTGATAGTGCTTATACCTGGATATCAGTAGTTTAGTCACAGTTTTGTGGATAATTCCAAATTGCTCTTAAGGATCACTTATATTTCTCTTCATGGGCAACCAGTTTGTTTCTTGTTTTTTGCTACTTTCATAAAATGCATTGCTATGAATATGTATATGAATTAGGCTAACTTGTGACACAGTCATGGACAAATTATAATCTTCATTGATAAAAACAGGCTAAATCTAAATCTTTTAATAATGAAATAATAAAAGATTATTGAGTAATACCAATTTATGAATAGTTTTAAATACTTATTTCTGTTCAAGATTATTTTGTCTTTGAGTCAGTTGCAAATAAAACTTTATATTGCAAAGTGAAATTTCAACTTAAAAAAGAAGAAAAACATTTAGAAACAGTTTTCTGAACATTGATTTACTTTTTCATATAATTTGTGACCTGTTTTTCATTATCTCACTTAAGATTTAAATATATTAATAAGACAGAAAATTTATTGAAATGGGGCAATTGTGTGTTAGAGAAATCAATTCAAATTGTTGTGTGGCTACTTAGTTGTAATTCAGGAAAATTAGTAAAAATGTGTACTTTTTCCCCCTTTATAAAATTATAATGTAGAATATTCACATATAGCTTTATTTTATGTATTTAAGGCAAATGGATATGTGTGTAGTTAATCAATGAGATTTGTGCTAAATAAAAGCTAATAAGAATCTTTTAAAGTTTTTTGCTCTCAATATTTTACTGTTTTTCTTATTATCTTAATTGCAGGTTTTGAATTGAAGTATAAATGTACACTGAGTGGACACTCTGCTCCAGTTCTGTCTTGTGCTTTTTCTTATGATGGTCAGATGTTAGTTTCAGGGTAAGTTCTTTAATTTGTGATTTAATTATATTTTGAGTTAGGGAAGAGTGGCAGTATAATAAAATTAATTCAGTTTTCAAGTTCAAAGACTGTCCTCTTAGGAAATAACTTAACATAAAGAAATTATTACTTGTATAATGAAATAGACTCACATTTAAAATTTGTACTATGTGAAATTAATGAACCTTGTTCTCTGAGGTACTCTCACTTATTGGATTTTTGGTTTTGTTTTGTTTTCTTTAGATTGAAATGGTAGCCTATCCATCATGGTGCTGTAATTTCTCCTTGTCTGTCTTTCCTATGATGTGAGATGAGAAAGTGATATAAGAAGGAGCTCTCTAGAAAGGGCTTCAGTTTTTTTTCAATGAAACATGAGGCAAGTTCTCAGTTGAGAAGGTTGCAGGAGGAGAAGCTACATGAGGTTTGCAGAGGGATGAAAAAAACTTGGAAAAGTTAATGGGCAGTTGGGATACTGAATCACTTAAGGAAGTATAAAAGGAATACCTTGCAGGGAAGAAAGCTTAGTTAAGATTAATAAGACATAAATTTGCAGGGGACTCAGCAAAATTTCATGACTGCACAGTTATAAATCTGCACCATAAACAATTTGCTCCTTTCTCCACATATACAACAATTTAACAAGTTATTGTCAAAGCTGTCTTGATTTGTTTCTGTTTTTTACTGACTTATCTTCTATTCATTGAATTTTTAATAACCTTCTTACTTTTTTTTTAAAAAATTCTGTTAACTCTAGACCTAATCCACTTCTTTTCTTTTGCTCTATAAGAAACTTGAGAGAAAGAAAAGCAAAACTCTTGCAACAAATCTACCTAATCAAACAAAAGAAATAAGCCAAACCCTAAATGCCTCCTGCCTTGGAGTTAGGGTTAGAGTTGGGAGTTGAAAGTTCATCACCTCTCTTAGAAAATAAGTACCATTTTTAAATCATTGGGTTCATTACATTTGTCAGTTCTTAGATCTCTTTTCATAGTTTTTCTTTGTGTTGTTATTTTTATAAATTGTTCTATGGGTTCTCCTGATTTCACTCTGTATAATTCTTGCAAGTCTTCTCATGTTTAACTGAAATTGTCTCTTTTGTCATTTCTTATGGCATAGTTATATTCGATTAGATTCACATATCATAATTTGTTCAGCCTGTGAGCTACTTTACCTATTGTAAAGTAGGTAAAATAACATCATTATTACTACAGGACATGTTGGTAACAGTTTTTGTTTTAGATAATTTGTTTTACCTACTATGAACCTGTACTAGGAATAGTATAAATTTTGATATGCTTTTTTTAAAGTGAAAAAAATTACAGTATTTATGCTTCCCTTTAATATATAAAATTTCTTTTATAAGAGACTTTTTACCATTTGTGGTTGTTTATTCCATTAAGAGTAGTCCATTTGAACACAAGACCAAATTTAGAATTAAATATGTAGAAAGAGGAACAAAATCAAAATAAAGAATTATTCACAATCACATGTGGCCTACCAAACAATAAATGTTTTTGCAATGTTTCTTCTTTTTGTGATGTTACTATTCAAGAGCTGGAAAAACATTTTGGCATCATAAATGTCTTCTATTCTGATTATAGCTTTTGTAATTTGTAGTTGGCACATATTAATTTTTAATAAGATTATTTTTCATTTTGTTGAGTAATTTTATTTTTAAAAAGTTGATTATGTATAAACATGTATATACCATTAGAAGAATTTGGTATTATTGCCTATATTCTATTATATATTTTTATTATTTATATTATATGTTTTTTATTTAAAAGATATGTATTTGTTTAACTTCTTTATTTTCTTTATTAAATTGGTAATGTTTAAAATACAATTTAAGTAAATTTAAAATTATCTCTATTTATGAAAATATTTACAGTTTTTTCTTTTCTCCTTTTTAAAAGATCTGTGGATAAATCTGTGATTATATATGAATCTGTAAGTATTTTATCATTTAATACTGATTCATGTGTCTGATTTTTAAAAATACTATCCATTCAACTTGATTTATCTAAAAGATAAATAAGATGATAAATTTATCTTTTTCTGCCTTAGTGTATGTTCTCAAGTACTTTACTGCTTCAAACTTTACAAAATCTGTAATTTCACCAATTTGAATATTTCTTTTATTGGCATAGATCAAAGCCTTTACCAGACTTAGTAGACCATCTTCATGAGTTGCTGTGAAATTCCTCTGCTCAGCATTTAAGCATTGCAAATTAGTTGCCATAAGTTTAACTAGTGTTAATTAATTACCCCAAGAATACCAAAGAGTACAGTAAACACCATAGTCAGCAAATATCTGGCTTGCTAACCAGAGAGAGGTTGTTGCCAAAGGCAATACCAGGTTAGAATATAGTCATTTGTAAAATTTCATGAAGAAGGATTGTTGATGATTATGAGCAATATAGTCTCATAAAGAGAATAGACACAGAAGAGGGTAAAACCAGTCTAAAGAAACTCATCCTATCTAATTAAGTAAAATCTTTCAAAGGGCACTCAGTTAAGAAATGATAGAACTATTTTTTAAAAAATGAAAAAGATTTGCAAAAGAGATTTGAACAATTTGTTTTCTCCATGGAGGCAGGTGCCACCACAACACTTGCACCTTAATATCACTATCCCTGATTAACTTAGCACAAAGGAAGACACAACACTAAACTGAACGGAGCGGGGGGGGGGGGGGGGGGGGGGGCGAGAAAGCAGCTCTCTTGAAAGAGGTATGCATAGAAGTCACTATGCCAGAGCTATTATCTTAGTGATGAGGAGTTGCCAAGGGGAAAAAAATTTAGATCTTAGTACCTAAAAAGAAAACACCAGTGAAAACACCTTTGTGCCTATTCTGTCTTTGCTTTGTCTTTTGAGAATCACCAGTGCATCAATTGAGAGCATCTTCAATGAGGGTATTAATAGGGAGCAAGAAGACATTTGCAAGCTGTAGTTATCAATTGATCACATCTTTTCCATTTCACAGTCAACTGAAAGATGTAGAGAATATAAAATCCTATAGTGCTTAATATTTATTACAGAAAACCTTTTGCTGAAGTGGACCAAATTGCTGCTTTATAACAAGATATATTCCCTCTTTCAACTTCACCTTTTAGACTCCCTTGTTTCCTTCCTGGCTCAACTGCTTTCTTTTGTATGAAGCCTTTTTTGATCCTTTCAGTGCTTGTGCCTTACCCTAAAAATTGTCTTATATTTGTTCTGTGACTATATTTATAACAATAATAGGAATGATTATAATAATAACCTGTATGTACATGTTGCTTCTCCTCGATGAATTGTAACGTCCTCCAGGGTGTAGGTATTTTCACTTTTGTCTTTGTATCCCCACATTTTCACAGTCTCTTAGCACATAACAGATGCTCAAATATGTTTTGATTGTATAAGCTATTTCTAGACTCATACTTAAAGTCTTTTTTAGCGTGGCACAACCCAACAGAGTTTGCATTTCACTGACCTAACCTTTGAGAACCTCTATATCAGGGTAAAACATCAAAACAAAACTTGCCTTTATTGTTGTTTAATTGTTTCAATCATGTCCAACTCTCCCTGACTCAATTTGGAGTTGGCAAAGACACTGAAGTGGTTTACTATTCCTTCTCCTGTTCATTTTATAGATGGGGAACTGAGGTAAACAGGGTTAAGTAACTTTCCCAGGGTCATCCTAATAAAAAAAAAAAACAAAACAAAAACCCAGTCTGGGGCTGGGTCCTTCTGATTCCAGAGGTGGCACTTGGCCGCTTGTCTTTACATGCAACATAATTGTTTAGGGTCATTCTTTTAAATATTTTTAATGTAGGATTTTTAAATTAATAGTCTGAATAGAACACTGGATTATATAATTCAGAAGACCTGGGTAATGAGTTTTGCTTATTAATAACTGTGTGACCTTGGGAAATCACTTTACCTTTCAGGGACTCAGATTGTAAAATAGGACATAGATGGTCTAGATTATCCTTAAGATCTTTTCTGCCTATAACTCTGTGATAAATATCTCAAAGTACCATAGGAAAACATAGATTTAAGGAGCTGCAATCTAAAGAGTAACTTAAACATTTTAGAGCATTGAGATAGAGGTGATCTAACCCATAGATAGTGATAAAGAGATCATGTACCTTCAAATAATAGAAATCACTTTGTTTCATACAAATGTGAAATTATCTCTTATTATTCTTTGTGTTTATATGTTTGCTGAATTTTAAAGCTAATACTTAGATATAACATAACCATCCCAAATCTTAATTTTCTTTGGGAATTATAATCATATAATTAACTGAAACTCATGGATCAATAACCTAGTATAACTGGACCTTCATTCCCTATTCGCTAATAACAAGAAGCAAGATTAAATTGGAAAGATGTGGCTAGTATATTGAGGGATTTTAAGTGTGAGGCTTGATTCAGGAAGACAAAAGGATTTTGTATACCTTGAATCAGAAAGAGTGACTTCATGAAAATGATGGTTTAAGAAAACAAATGTCAAGATCATAGTTTTAGAACAGAAAAGTCCCTGAAATATTGTCAAGTCCAGCCTTGTCACTTAAGTAAATGGGATTTAAATTCTATCTACCATATCAGGCTTTCCCTCCATTCATTTTTCCCTGTAATCATTAGTATTTTTTTTTAACAATGAGATCGATTCATTCAGGAAATATTTATTGAACATATTATTATTGTATGTCACTGTGCATCATAGTAGCTGATACAAAAGGAGTAAGATAGAGATTTTGTATTACAATAAGAAAAGGACTGCAATCAACTTTAAATTATGTTGATCACAGAGAAAATTAATCTTTGAATAGGGCTGTTCTTAGGTGTGAAATTTGTGGTTCAAATAAGAATGGAAAAGTACTAAAGTGAGCTTAAACTGAAAGCTTTATGGAGATAGTAATGAATTTGAGAACATTCCAAAAATAGTGGTGAAATCACAATGCAAACTCCCTCACATCCTCCCTTTTACTTTTAAAAACCATGCTATGATCTCACCTGTTCTCTTTTCGTTTCTTCAGATTTCTCATGATTAAACTATTTTCTTTTTGTCCAAGTAAATCTGAATACCTTTTCCCTTGTACCTATTTCTTGTCTTTTCATTGATTGCAAACTAGCTCCTTTCTCTCATACCTTCTAGATCTGGTGCTTTCTAGAACTGCCTTTCCCCCTCATTTATAGATTGACAATGTTCAGGTTTTCCAAGTTAATTAAAAAAAAAAAAAAAACTCCCATTGACCTGGATTTCTCCTTCAAGCAATTCTATTTTTCTCTTCCTGTCCTTTACTGCTTAACTTCTAAAAAGAATATGTATTGTGCAGTCTGTAGCCACTCTTCATTAATGACTTGATTAATACATAGCTGCTTTTAATCTGTCTTCCTTCACCATGACTATATTGAAACTTATATCCAAAGCTATTAATGCAAGTATTTAATATCAAGTCTAATGACCTTTTTTCAGACACCATCATCTTTGTTCTTTCTTCAGCATTTAACACTGTTGGTTATGCTTTTCTTGATGACATTCCATTTACCCTTGATTTTTTTTATAATATTGCATTCTCATAGTTTTTGATTTATTTCTCTGGCCACATTTTCTCTTCCTCTTTATTAACTATTTATCCTGTCTCTTATATGTGGTTGTATCTGCTGGAATTGTCTTTGCCCACTTTCTTAGGTTTTTTTCTTCTTTGATATTCTGGAACTCATTCATTTCTACTTCTTCAATTACAAATCTTAGTTGATTCCCAGAATGACCGCATCTCCCAGCTTCAGTTTAGCAGTTCCAGTTGCTTATCGAGTATCTTACCTGGCCAAGATTATCTCAGATTCAGCATACCAAAAATTCAACTCTTCTCTGAAAACCCTCTTTTTTTCCTAAACCCATTTCTTTTGATGTCAACATATTTCCCTTTCTGTGCTCACAACCTTAAAGTCAAACTTAACTCTTCCCTATTTCTCATTTTTCATCTATTTAATTGGTAAGTTCTAATGATTCTGCCTCTATTACATCTTTCTATTCCTTTTTCTCTTTTCCATTTTTACTACAAATATCTTTCAGGCAATTATTGCCTATCTCCTAGACCAATAGTATCAAACCCAAATAGAAACAACAGCCACTAAACCAAATATATTAGTCCCAATAGATATATGTTGACTTAGAAAACCTTATATGAACAGCTATTTCATCATATTTTTTATTAATTTTGTTAAATATTTCCCAATTACATTTTAATCTGTTTTGGGCCACACTCAGAATTGTTGTAACCCACATATTTGATACTTATCTGAGACTATAGTAATGATAGTAACTTAAATTTATATAGCATTTTAAGGTTTACAAAATGTTCTTACAGTAATCCAGTGGGAAGGAAATTGTATATTATTATCCACACTTTACAGATGAGGAAACTGAGGCTCAGAGAAGTTGGGATTTGTCTAATACAAGTACTAGTCAGAGATCAGTGATCCAACTAGTTGTTCTCTTGCCATCTTTTCACTTATGCGTTTCAGGTCCTTGGTGATTAGTTTTATTACCTTTTTTCTTACTCTGAAAGTCATTCTCCTTGGCATAAAAAAAATAGAATCAAAATAGGAAGTTAATAGTGCCATTTTTTATCATTGTCTCATCCATTAGAAGTATTGATTCTGTCCTTTAACATTCCTCCTAATTCTGGCCCAGCATATACCACCACCACCACCACCACCATCTTTGTTCTTAACTTTAATTACCAGACTTTTCGAATCATGAAATTTATCATTCTTATGTGACCACTTATTGAATACATTTTCAGTTGTCTTTCCTTGTTTTATATTCTCCTAAATGCTTCGTGAGTGCTGTACTTGGGATCAGGAGAGAAATGAGTTTAAATCTGGTCTATATTATCACATTAGCTTATAACCTTAAACTCATGTTGACATTGCTGTGAATGTCACCTCAAATGAAGGTGCAAATCACTAAAATTAAGGCAATAAGGAGCCATAAAACAAAAGTTTCTGTAGTCATGATAGTCAGTAAACAGAAATGATAAAGATGATGAAGATACTGATGAGATTAGGTAACATTAAATAGGGTTTACTATGTACCAGGCATTGTTTTAAGTGCTTTGCAATTATTATCTCATTTAATCCATACAACTACCCAAAGTATTAGGTGATATTATTATCCTCATTTTATAAATGAAGAAACTGAGGCAAATAGAGGTTAAGTGACTTTCCCAGGGTCACACAGCTATTAAGTAGCCAGATTTTAACTTAGGGGTTCCTGACTCCACATCCATTGCTCTAGCCACTTTGCCAGCTAGATGCCTTAGAAATGTTGGTTTTGAAAGAATATACAGACAGTTGACAAATTTTATTATTGGGGCCTATCATTTTTTTTCCTTAATTATCACTAATTAATGACAGGCATATAGAACACAGATGCAATATATGTGCATTTAACTTAAATTCAGAAAAAAAAATAACCAATTTCTTCTTGCTTATACAAACAAAAGACTCTCTCTCTTCCTCCCTCCCTCCCCACCCTTACCCATTTTTCAGAATACTGGGAGTATACTTCACACTTTGACTCAACATACCAGGTATGACCTTGATATCACTTTTTATAAATATTAATCAATAAAATTTTTTATTTAGAAAACACAGAATATTAAATTTCCTAGTTCTTATTCTTTCCTAGGTATGTTACAACCTGTGCCTTTGCACCCAATATTCTTTTACTTGCTACTGGGTCAATGGACAAAACAGTGAACATCTGGCAGTTTGAGCTGAAATCACATTGTCAAGGTTTGTAGAGATATTGTCTGTAACCTAGCTCACCCTTTCCATCATTTAGTTTAGGAAAACAGTAAATCTTGTGACAAGTTGTTCAAATTGCTTTCCTTAATATAAAGCATGAAATACAGATTTATTATAGTTTTTTAAATCCTTTCAGAGAGGTCAGGGTTAATAACTAAAGTATATTAAAACTGTAGGACTGTGCCTCTCACAGTCTCTGAAATTTTTATAAACTTACTGAGAATATAGAAATAATAAACTTCATTTTGGCCACTCTAGGCAGCAGGAGTTAACTTACTGGCTCCTTTTTTTGTCAGATATGCAGATCACCACACTAATGCACAAAGAACAGGGCAAATAGAACACATTTGTTCAGTCTTAAAATAGAAGAGAAAAAGCATGTGTCAAATGAAATAAAAGGTACAAGGGAAAATAGTTCATTTTGAATCTTCTGAAAGGATTTAAAATAATGGAATGAAAAATTAAGGAAATCCAAATAACTTTGTAAGATAAATTAAAAAAATTAAGAAAATGAATTTTAAATGATATGTATTTTATTTGCTTTTTTCTTCTTGATTTCTCAAGCAGGTAGGCCAGGAGATGAACCAAAGCAATTTATTGAAGATTGGTCAGAGGAAGAAGTTTCATTGTGGCTTTGTGCACAAGGTTTAAAAGACCTTGTTAGTATTTTCAAGATGAATAACATTGATGGAAAAGAACTGTTGAGTCTTACGAAAGAAAGTCTGACTGATGACTTAAAAATTGGTAAGATTAATAAAAGAGATAGTTTTACATAAGGAAAGATTATGTTTTTTGGAACTTCCTTTTTGGAAGTTGTATTCAATTCAGGTTTTCTCTAGATGTGCTATCATATATATTTGTGTATTTATACAAAAAATTGCTTGTTTACATATTAAAATTTGTAATAACACAATTAACTAACTAAAAATGAGAAAAAATATTTAAAAGTAATTATGGTACAACCCCTGAGCAGTGTAGTTGACATGTCAATGGAAAAAAACAATTTAATGAGTCTATATGTGAAAATCAAAAATAGATTTACTATAGTAAGGACTCTTTTTCCTCTCTAGTCAGGCTTAGCTAGGCCAAGCTGGAAAAATTCTCATTACTTGGGGACTTTTAGCCTTGACTTCATTATGTCACCTACCATCTGTAGTACATATGTTTTGAATTGTTTTTCCACTAATGGATGCTAATGATCAATAGCACACATCTGTAAGGTAATTGGCTTTTGTGATCTTGGAAGGATAGTCTATTGAAGCAAGAAAAATCAAAACTGTGAGATTTACCTAATGTTCATATCTCTTGTTTTAATCAAGCACAGTTCAATTACCTACTGTATATATAATATAGAGTAGAACTTTGATTAATCAGAATTTCTAGTCAAGCAGGAACTCTGGTTAATCAGATGAAACCTGATGAAAATCTTTCTAGAGTGTACTAGTATATTTTTTTGCTTTTTTTTTCTTCATTATTTAGAAAATTATGAATGTAAATGTGTTTGATGATTAAGACTCTTACAACTCATTATTTTTATAATGTGATTGTGTGGAATAGGTAGTAATCTATAACAGAACAATCATTCTGTTGTCCTAAGGTAGAAGTTATGAGACAGATTTTGACTCCTGTCCATAATGGATTAAGTCCCCTTTACTATATAGTTTTTTAAGCAAATAACTGTTCTTTAGGATGATGTAGAAAGGGACTAAAGCTTTAGGTTAGAGTTGAGTTGTATGGTTTCTGAAGTCACTTCTAACTTTAGGATTTCTTATTTTATAATATCAGTAGTGATTCATACTGATGCCAGGACATACCCTAGAACTTGTTTTTTGGACTCTGATATCTTAGTATATTATTTGCCTCTATCTCCTAAAATAGAGTGTTAAGAATTCTGATTATGTGGGTCCTGATTATAAGAATTTTACTGTACTGTTGCAAGCTATTAATGTTACTATGTCAAAAAAATTAATTATCAAGAAAAAGTAATCATTTCCAATTTATGAAAGATAGTTACAAATTTAACAGTAAATATCTAATAAAAAGCTTGACATGCCTATCTTTTAACAAATAAAAATAAATACTAATGAAAATAAGGTGATTTTTTTTTTAAGATCCAAGGAGTCATCAGTATGATTAAAAAAAAAAAAAAAGAATCTCTGATCTGACACAAAAAAATACAATGCATTCAGTTTTGCCATTAGCTGTAAGCCAAAGAAATTGAGCAAAATTTGATTAATACCTTGATTTTTTTTATATTTGTGCCTTTAAAGAAAATTGCAGTAGGTGATACTTTGAAAGTATTTCAGTAAATATACAACTATTTACTTGCTTTCAAAGCTCAGGAAGTTAGCATGCTCACAAATTTAAAACAGTAAATCACTAAGTAAGTAAAATAAAGATTTTATTTTCCTACAATATTTTGGAAATCTTAAAAAGTTCATAAGTGTCTAAACTTTAATCTTCCACAGGTACTATTTTAAACTACAGTGAAATTCTATTAGTGCTTGAGTTTTCAAAAAACTAAATAAGACACTGCTAGAAAATGTACTAATGGGATCTAAGATTGTGTCTAAGCATTGAAAAAATGTGCTGCACAGCAAAATGTGATAATGAGGAATATGCTAATGAGATTTCACTTTATAATCCTCAGATGCAGAACTATTTTACATTTTTCTTTTGTAGCAGAACAGATAAAACAGCCTCTACATCAATGAGACTATATTTGAATTCCATTTAATACTCTTGATATGAAGAAAGCTTATTAATTGTGCACCAAAGTAGAATGCACTGGACTGTTGAAAACCAGACTAGCATATCTGTTGTGCTTGACACTTAGAGTATTTTTAAATGAGTTGAACAACCCAGATGTTATATTTTTTACTTGAAAGAGAATTTCGTAGATTCTATATTAAGGAGCTGCTGCTAACTCATACACCTGTTGGAAAAGAATTCTGGGGTGGTGCTTTTCTTGCCAGAGGGAAAGGTTTTGCTTCAGAGTGAATAGCTAGGTGCTGCCTAGCACCAAGGCTCCTGTTAAATTAGATGTGGGACAGTTCCTCATTACTTCTACATTTTGGCATGTAATAGATGCAAAGATTACATATGCATTCAACGTGTTTTAAATAATTATACAGACACTTCTCATATTTATGGAGGCTTACATATTTAGAAGAGACATAAAATTGATTTACCATTGAAATATAGAACCATATCCTGAATAAATGTTCTTATCTTCATTTTCTATTACCACATTAAATAAGGCAAAGTATTGTGTTCATGAGAACAATCGAACTCTCGAGAGGTTCTTTGGAGAACTTTTAGAGGGTGTTTGAATAGACTTTGGGAAGACTTTTAAGGCCTTGTCATCCCTTTTTCAAGAAATGTATACAAAAATAAATTTATATAACAAATAAGCATAGGTGATAATAAAGATCATTGTTACTGTTCTTCCTGACATTTGAGAGACAGTGTCCATTTTCAGAACTGACTGTTTAACATGTTTGGGTGCTGCTTTCTATAAACATAAAATTGCAGTAGATGACAGACTTATCTATTCTCTCCTTTCTTCAGGATTTTGTACAGGGTGCCCCTAAGGTTTAGAATTCACATTCTCATTGTATTTGCTTCTTAGAGTTTCCTTCAAAGATTGCTTCAAACATCATTTTTTTATATAAAGCCCTTCCTCATCCTACTGCTCCAGCTTCCTGTACCTTCCCTGCTATAATTATCTTGTATTTATTTTAATATTTTTATAAAAAGTATGGATATCGTATTGATGGAATATATGTTCCATGGGAACAGAGATTGCTGCTTTGTTTCCCTAGCCCCATTGCAGTGTGGTATACATTAATACTTGATGGATTGATTCTTCATGCACAAATAATCTGCTCACTTATCTTTGTTCTTGGAAAAATTCAGGTTTTGATAGCAATCTTTCTGTGTCCTCTGCTTTTACTTCTCTGAGCTTATGGAGAAAAAAATATTGGGGGGGGGGATATTTTTTTCCTCACTCAACCTCATCATAAGATAATTTAGAAAGTTGCTGTCAGAGAAGACTCCCCTTGTTTTAATTGTTTGTTCTTTTACCTTGTCTTGAAAGTAGATAGATCTTTCTGTTTTATTTAACAGGCAATATTATTTGGTATCTTATCTGAAGATAATGGTTTGATTAATTGAGTATTACCAAAAAAAGTTTGCTTTTATTGTTTTCAGTATTACATTCTTATGTGTATTTTACATTTCCATTGACTTTAAAATAGTACCTTTAAAAAACTATCATTATTTAGTATGGTAGAGAAGCCCTGATTCTGTCTTCAGAGAGGATCTGAGTAAAAATCCAATCTGTGATACTTACTACCTTTGTTACCTTGGGCAAGGTATATAGCTTACTGAAGGCCTCAGTTTTGTCATCTTTAAAGTGGTATAGTTGAACATACTTTCTAAATTCCCTTCTAGTTCTACATCTGGGCCAAAGCTTTGGAAAAAATTTCAATCTTTTTGTCTCTGATCTATGAAAATAACAGGAAAATGTTTTCTCATTGATGGCTGATGCACAAAAACAGATGGGATGTATGAACTATCAAACACTGGCTGTGAAAGTATGTTTCCTTAAAAGACTAATTGTTGAATCAGTAAAAGTTGAATTAAGAATTGAATTGCAAATAACATACTTCATTATTTTGATCATCTGGAGCAACTAAACTATATTTATCTCCCCACACCAAGAAATTTAAAAATTAAAAATCAGAACATTATACCATTGACTTCCATAGCAGCTTAGATGGGAACTTATTTATATAAATTCTCAAAAATGAATAAGAACTTAGAAATAAACAGAATGAAAAGCTGTTCTCTGAGAATAGTCTTCAGAATATGTGGTTCTTGAGAAATATTTGTTGTCATTACCAAACGTTTCTAAAAATTGACCTTAATTCATATGCATGACTTTTAAAGTAGTGGGACTGTTAAAAATAATTGTAAAATAAAATATTTGTGTAAATAAAATGCTCGTTTCACATTAATTTTAAGTGAATATCATATTTTACAATTTGATTAAATTCTGAATTATATTTTTAAAGTAATTTTTGCATGTAATAGCTTTCTAAAGTGATAGAGGTAAATCTTGCATTCTATTAATTATGACATTTAATTCTCAAGATTAATCAAGAACTAAGAACAAGATTTACTATATAGATAATCCCCCCTTCACAAAACATTTTACTTAAAAACAGCCCACATAATAACACTGATACTCATGCTTAGGGTTATATCACCACATTCCCAGGTGCTAGACAGGGTGGTGAGGCAGGGATAGTATGTTGGACTCCTAGAAGCACAGAGGTTCTTATCTGGAATATTGAGCAAATTTACTTGTTTTTAACGTCTGATAAGTGTATTTTAATATGATGGGTTTCCTGTAATTCTGTGTGTTTTGTCTTTGCATTTGGAGACATTATTCTGAATCACTCAGACTTCATCAGACTGCTGCAGAAGGGTCCATCACACCAAAAAAAGGTTATGAATTTTTGGTTTAGTGTCAAGTTAAAGCTCCTCTTCTGACAATGGATACAAGAGAGATTACAGCAACTGCTTCTTATCTCAGTCTCTGACACTTGCATTGCTAACCCCTTCAGCTTTTCTCATTTTCTATCTGGCTTATTAACTATGGCTCTTTCTTCCTTTCTTATCACCTGCTCAGCTTACCTTCATTCTGAATCCCCTCATTCCACTCCACTGTGGACCTCTATATTGTCTGGCCAAATTAGAAATAATTAACTGCTGGAACGTATATGTCTTAACTCATACTTCATGATACCTAACAATCATTCAGTCAGCAAACATTTATTAAGTGTCTGCTCTGGGCCAGTCACTGTGAGGGTGTTGGGAATACAAAGATAAAAATGGAGCAATCTCTACTCTTCAGAAAGACAACTGTCCTGGAGGAAACCATGCATTTGTAAATAGAAAAAATATATAAATTAAATGTAAGATTATTTTGGTGGGGAGAAGTAGAGGTAATAGTTGCACCTAAGGAAATCAAGATAGGCATCCTACCATAAGAGGCATTAGCTGACCTTTGAGGGAAGCTAGGGATTTAAGTGTGATGAGAATGAAACACACTGTATAGTGGAATTTGATGTGTGAAAAATGACCATTTGTTGCTCACCACTCCTATACCCTATATATGCCCACTAAATATGGGATTCAGCCTGGTCAAATCTAGAAAAATTTCTTCTTCTCTGGCAAGGATAAAACTAGAAGAAATGCTATAATTGTGGGCTTTGGACAACATGAGGGCAAGAGAAGAACAGTGAATGTACCAAAGACAAAATTTGCTTATTGCCACTTTTTTGTGTGGGTGTGGATATGGTTGTCGAGGGCCCTGCCTCTGCATTCAGGAATCACAAAACAACTCACATTTTTTATTCCTCTCTTTTGTAGCATATGTCTGCTATAGCTAAGACTCGGAATTCAGACTGAAAATAATCATTACACTACAATATAGATCTGGGCATTCTGATATCAATTCTATAGGAAAAAAGATTTCCTTGTTCTACACAGCTGACTTACAAATGAACTTTTGAAATATAACTTGTTTCTAAGTTGGCCACTTCCTTAGCTTCCCTAGATTTCTTTGAGACTTGGCTAAAATTCCACTTTTTTTTCCTATTAAAAGTATTTTTTGTTGTTTTTATATTAAAATGGTTTTTTCCCCATCTTTCTTACTGAATCTCACCTCCTCTCCAAATCCCTTGCCTATGAAATTATCTTCTTTTGCACTATATATATCCATGCATGTACAAAGTTATTTTCATGTTTTCTTTCTCATTAAATTGTGAATTATGTGAGGACAGGAATATATCTTTGTGTCCCTAATATTATCTAGTTCCTGTGGGTATATAGTAAATGTTTACTAAGTACTTGTTAAAAATTGTGGGGTATGATTATGTTTCATTTTTATATGAGTTTTAGTTAATCTATTTAAAACTAAAGAAGGAAAGAATAGTTCAAACTTAGATATTTTTATGTAGAATAATTTTCCTTTTGAGACTAATTACAGAGAATCTAAGGAATTTTATGGAATCAAAAAGCCACAGAAGAAGTAGTTTCAAGTAGTGTCATGCCCCATGAAGAAATCCTTTTTTTTTTTTTTTTTCTTGCTGCTTCATTTTAAATATCCTGAGATCTTTATTTGTCCTCTCTTAAGGAAATTTCATAGGCAACATTAACAGTTTTCCAGTATGTTTTTTATTTCTTTTTAGGTTTGATTTAAGTTTAGGGACTTACATTTTTTTAATGGGACTTACTTCTCTCTTCCTTCCCATTTTCTCCCCATTTCTTTCCCCTCTCCTTTAAAAACATTCTACAAACCTGGTTAACTTTTTTCTTCCTATTTAGCAATAGTAAAACTTACTTTTACAAAAGCCAATGGCAAAGTCAACAGAATGTCATGTTCACACTTTTCTTCTACACTTTGTCTACTAATAAAGTATATATTGTAATGCTATATAGTATTTGAAATTTTCAAAGTGATGCCAACACTTTTAAATCTCGATAACTATATCTGGGAAATATTTAGTTTTGTGAATAAACAAATTGAATTATTTTATCTTTTTGTTGTATGTCCTTTAGGGCAACTCAAAATTGTAGAAACTTTTAAAATCTAAAGACTTGTAAAAATAAAACAGCCATTCAAATTTCTCCTTTTAACTTTAAGCAAACAAAAACATAGTCTTTGAAAATACATTGAATATTATGTTTAAAAAGAAGAGAGAGATTTAAATGAAAAGTATTATCTGAAGATTTTTTAAGTGAAATCTTCCTACTCAATCACAGATAACTGAATTTAACAGAACTTTATCTTTCCTCAGAATCTCTTGGCCTACGAAGTAAGGTATTAAGGAAAATTGAAGAGCTGAAAGTAAAGGTGGAATCCCTTTCTTCTGGAATTCCAGATGAATTCCTATGTCCAATAACGAGAGAACTAATGCAAGAGCCTGTCATTGCATCAGGTATGTATACATGGACTACCAAATTTATCAAAACATGTTAATTGAATAATGTACTCATTAAAGTATGATTAAATATAAAGAATGTTTAAGATTTCTTGTTTAGAGAGGTTACTTTGTTAAAGTACATCGTGATGATAAATCATTAGGAGGGAAATGTTATGCCATTTTTTTTTCAGGGGATGTTTCTTTTAACTTTATTCTGGTATAATTTATTTATCTCTTTAGTTCCTTTGGATGATAAATAATTGAGCATTATGTGTCTTGGGGAAGGAAAATGCAAAATTTTATGTCTGCTTTATAATGAATTCATTTAAACATGTGATAATCATGTTAACTTACCAGATGTAAAATATGGAATGCTAAATTAAGAACTCTTTTAATAAGTTTAAGCAAATTTCTCATAAATTATGCCAGTTGCATGATAGTGGTCCTACTACAAATTTTAATATTTTCTTATTATTTAGAAGAAATTAGGATCAAATTATACCTTTAATTTTTATAAAATGTATTGAGTTTGATTAAAATATTTTAAACATCAGATTTTTAAAATCAGTAATACTGTTTTTTGAACCTGAATTGATTTAATATGACCATTTAGGAGTTTTCCCTGTATTTTTCTTGAATGATTATTGTACCATGGAAACTTGGTCATGCCATTCATCTGTTTTAGCATATCCTCTACATATGGGGACTAGCTCTGTGGCAGATATAGAGTGCTTTCTGGGGTCAGGAAAACCTCAGTTGGACATCTTGGAATCTTTTTTCAGACCTTTGGCCAGTCATTATATTTCTGTTTTCTCTTTGATAAAATGACAATGATAATAATTTATAATAATTATATGCATAATAATGATCTTTATCGAGTTCTGAGGATCAATTGAAGTCACATATTTAAAATGTTTTGCAAACTTTAAAATGCTATACATGTCTGAATAATATTTATAACTATTATTGGAATGAATATTTCTGTTAGAAAAAAATTGCTTAATTGATACTATGAACCTGATTCTCATATTATTGTGTTTAAGGTTAGCTAATAACAGCTCACATTTATATAGACTCAAGGTTTGAAAATCTTTTAAGCTTTGCTTAATGATGACTTACAGAAATAAAATCATTTGGCCAATGCTAGCAAGTATAAACAGCCAGGCTTCCTGATGTCAAGACAAACATTTTCTTTTCCAATTTACTGTTCTACAAAGGAGCGATCTGGGTGTGGATAAACTAAGTGTTATGCAGCATAATAACAAGGGAAATGCAAAGGAAGGGAATACATATTTAGATAGTTTGTTGTAGGATCAAATGAGATAATTTTTTTAATTATTATTTTTTAATAATAGGCTTTCCACTTTCAAAATAAGTGCAAGAATAGATTTCCATATTCAGCTTTGCAAAACCTTTCATTCCAAATTTTATTTCCTCCCTTTCTCCTATTCCCCTCCCCAACACAGCAAGCAATCCAGGATATATTAACATATATGCAATTAATTCTTCTATACATATTTCCATAATTATCATATAGCAGAAGAAAATCAGACCAAAAGGGGGAAAATGAGAAAAAAAAAAACAAGCAAACAACAACAAAAAAGGTGGAAATACAGTGTTGTGATCTGCATTCAATCCCCATAGTCCTCTCTCTCTGGATGCAGAGGGCTCTCTCCATCACAACTCTATTGGAATTTTCTTGAATCACTTCATTGTTAAAAAGAGCCAAGTCCATCAGAATTGATCATCATATAATCTTGCTGTTGTCATGTACAATGATCTCTTGGCTCTGCTCAGTTCACTCAGCATCAGTTCATGTAAGTTTCTCTAAGCCTCTCTAAAATCATCCTCCTGATTATTTCTTATAGAACAATAATATTCCATAACATTCATATACCATAACTTATTCAGCCATTCTCCACCTGATGAGCATACACTCAATTTCAGTTCTTTACCATTACAAAAAGGGCTGCCACAAACATTTTTGCAAATAAGCATCCTTTCCCCTTTTTCATGATCTTTTTTGGGATATAGGCCCAATGTAGACATTGCTGAGTCAAAGGATATGCACAGTTTGATAGTCCTTTGGAAATAGTTTTAACTTGTTCTACAGAATGGTTGTATCAACTCCACCAACAATGTATTAGTGTCCTAGTGAGATAATTTTTTAAAAAGTGCTTTAGCACTTTAAACATAATAGGTACTATCTAACTGATTTTAATTGAACAAGTAACTTATGCCAGCAACATTATTTTTATTTAAGGGTAATACTGTCTTAGTTAAAAGTATGTGCTCACTCTTATACTATATTTGGAGCGGGAAAGTTTTCAAAATAAGCAAAGCTATTTAAAAAGAGATAGCTGATGGCACAGTGTATATAGGACACTGGGCCAGGAGTAAAGACGATCTTAGTTCAAATTTAACCTCATGTGCTTAAAAGCTGTGAGACTCTGAGCAAGCAATTTAACTTCTATCTGTCTCAGTTTCCTAAACTGTAAAGTAGGGTTTGATGTCTGGTTAAATGAACCTTGTTTTATATTTGATGGTATGATAGCCTTGATTCTTGTATGAGAGTTCTAATGATTTCATTGATAACTCTTTAACTCTGTGATGACCTGTTTTAAAGCTTACATTGCAATGTGATGGAATAAATCTGCTGAGAATCCCTGCTTTTTTCATTTAGCACAGGGTGTTTCATTTTGTCACAAGAGTGTTTTTGCACAGTATAACTTTTGATTGTAATGTTGTAATGCTATACATTTATATCCTATTCTAAAGCTTCATATTTATATTGAAGTATTCTTGAGAGCTCCAAAACAGTTATGGTACATAGCAGATCCTCCCAAGGTAGAAAGTCTTTGAATACAGGTCCAGGGATAAAATATTGCTCAAAGAACAAACTTAGCTACATTTTGAGCCAGAAGACTGGCTGTACCCACTTAGGAAGTCATTTATAAGTCATGGAGTGATTGTGAGCTGAATAAATGGAGAGAGTTCTACTCTGAAAATCAAAGATATTTTGAAGCATTTTCATTGCCATGAAATGTGTTAATTTTATATTTGTCTAAACAACTGCTAGTTTAGGTTAGTACCAGATCCTTGTTTACTCACTAATGTCCATGAGTAATGAATTTTAGATGATAAAAGACAAGTTTGAAGGGTATTTATATTAAAATAATTTATGATATACAGTGTCCTCCAAAATTTTACTAGTATTGGCCTGAGCTCGACTTTGATTACTTACTTGGCTGATGAAGATTGTCTCAAGTAATATTGAGAAAATAATAAAACAACAATGAAAAGTATCCCAGTATTCAGTAAACTCTTGTACTGTCATAGAGTTGCTTTGCTTTATGAACAATTATGTCCTCAAACTAGACTAAAAAGCAAACCTGTTTTTCCTTTTAGTTTGACAGTTTATGTATGCAGATATGATCCACCTAGTAATGACAATACAAAACTGGAGGCCATTTTCAAAAAGCTAAACTCCAAGGTTTAACTACAAATTAGTCTCTGTTAGATACTAGTCCATTTCATTTTTATGTTTGTTTCTCACCATATTTATGAGTCCCTTCTCTTCTAGAAGAAAATATTCATTATATACCAGAATGTTATTTTAAAATATACTACTGGTCTTTTTTCTTATTTATTTTTATTTATGAACTACAGCTTTCTAACATACTTTTTGTCATTTTTTTTTTTTTGGTACCCAACTTCCTGCTAATGTTATTGAGTTTCAGTTTATATGTTGATTAGGTATGAAAAATCTTAAGGAGTTTTTGATAGAATTCTTATACTACTTCTTCCTCTACAATATCTTGGTGCTACACATATAATGGTGATCTTTTTGTTTGCTCTTGTCATGAGAGGGCAAGACTGCTAAGTGTATCCTTAAAAAAGGTGATATTAGGCATATCATAAACCAATAATACCCATTTTAAAATTTGCTTTTTCAGGAAGAAACTATGTGCTACCTTTTGGCTTTACTTTCTGTAGTTTTTATGATTTTTTTTATAGTAATAATATCAGGATAGATAAATATCTGTTTTTCAAGTTATTTAATAACTTCTTTAGAATAAAAGTAATGAACTTTAAAGTTTGTTTATGTTCTATAAAATTCTGGTTCTTAGCAGTTTCTTCTCTTCTGTCACTCTACCACAACCACTGCAGAAATAGAAAGACTACACAAGATAGGACGATTTTGCATTTTTTGTTTGTTGGACTGCCATGACTTTAAAAAAAAAAAAAAAAGGCACCAAATGATTAACATACTGGTTTTAGCTTCTATATACTTATACTACAGAATAGAGTGTTATCAAGAATATACTTTTCCAATTTGGCAAGAATTTTCAGAGCTTACAGTTCTATGAGATAGCCTTTGGGGAAAAAAAATGATCAGGAAGATTCAAGCCCATATTATAGATTTAAATGAACTCTCTAAAGGAATTATCTACAAATACACTGTGCAACTAGGTGGTACAGTGGATGGTGCTGGGCCAGGAGCAAGGAAGACATCTTCAAGAATTCAGATGTAGCTTCAGAAACTTGCTAGCTATGTGACTCTGGGCAAATCACTTAACCCTGTTTGCCTCAGTTTGTCTTCTGTAAAATGAGCTGAAGAAGAAATGGAAAAGTCACTTCAATATCTTTGCCAGGAAAAATTCAAACGGGGTCACAGAGAGTCATATGTGACTGAAAAACAATGGAACAAAACAAATAACAAATATCTCCATCATCATTGATGAAAACAGGAGTACACAAATAGGCTTTTTGCAAAGGTTATTCTACAGTTTTTCCACATCTTCAAGTCATATGATTTACTTAAAGACCACAAGAACATACTGAGCTCTTAAGAGAATTAAAAGTTTTCTTTTAATAAGCTATCTCCATTACATGTCATAATTACACAAGATTACTTGATAATACAATTCTTTTTTATTATTATTATTATTATTTGTAATGTCCGGGCTAGCTCTCTGGAGGGTCCCAGAACAGGCCTTGGTCTTTAAGTGGAGAAGTGAAGGAGTCAGGAGAGCTATCATGTGGCTGGTCAAAGATGGAGTCTGGAATCTGGAATCTGTAGTCTTCTCTATGTCTGTGGCTGAGAGTCGTCTTCTGTGGCTGACACTCCCTTACATACCTCAGTATGATTACATCACTACAACACACTGAGCATACGCAACTATTACATCACCATATCATTAAGTATATGTTTAGGGAACCATTATCTCACACTGCTATAAGTATCTTGCTGTCCTTGATTCAAGTAATTCAGGTATTCCTTTTCAGAGTTCTGGACCTCTACAATTATTATTGTAGCTTTTTATTTACAAAACATATGTATGGGTAATTTTTCAGCATTGACCCTTGCAAAATCTTCTGTTCCCACTTTTGCCCTCCTTCCCCCCACCTCCTCCCCTAGATGGCAGGTAGTTCAATACCTGTTAAATATGGATAACACAGTTCTTCATACTCATAACCAAAATCAAGTATCAAGCCTCCATTTTTGACCAACAAGGCACCAGAAACTGAAAAGGCTTCCTGGTGAAGGCCTGAGACTTGCTCTGTCCTTGGTTCCCATTCAGCAAATGAAGTCCAATTCTTTTCAGAATTCAGAATTTAAAATGGAGCATAAGGCATTTGTTTCATGTATAGCAAAGATGACAGACCAAGTAGAGAAACATTTGTTAACTTGAATCAAAAAATGAAGTCAGATTAGCACTGGGAAAAAATCATAGAATACAGATATTTTTAAGTATTCATAGAAGGTTGAAATGTATTGAGTGTTGAAGCATTCTGATCCTGACACTGCCAATGAAGCCTTTCTGTACCTTATTGTTCTCTCATTTGACTATAATAATAATAATAATAATAATAATAATAAAGTTGTTCTTTTTATTTTGTCCAGAATTGAAATCATGCCCAATGGCTTGACATTGCCACTGGACTTTCAGGAAAAGAGCACAGGGGAGGCTTTTGTGCATTTTGCTTTACAGAAAATAGCTGAGGAAGTTTAAACAAATACAAGGAAAGAATACATTGAAATACTTCAAAAAGTAGAAGTTTGTACTTACATTCCTCTTGGAAAGCCAATAGCTCTGCATTAACCAGGTCCTTATGATGGACTTTAGGCTAGCAGAGGCTCTAATAGAATTGGTATTGGTGCTGAATTTGAAAGATTGAGGTGTGGTGGCTATGGTGGAGAGTATGAAAGCTATAATGACATACATACACACACATACATTATGTGTGTGTGTGTGTGTGTGTGTGTGTGTGTGTGTGTGTAAATGAGACTCTTCATAAACTATAATAGACTACTGTGTACACAGAGCCTACTTAAAATATTTATACCTTTTTCTCACCACTTAACCATGTGAGGGTGTACATTTGAAAATGGACTTAGTAGCAGACTTACTAGAAAAGTAAATGAATTTGCTGTTATACAAAAATCTTAACAAAACTGTTAACCACTGGAGATTAAACAACATAAAAGGTAGTTATGGCGTACTTAAACAGTAAACCTATTTAAGTTAAAACAGTTTCACTTAGCATAACTATTGCTCTCAAACAATTTTATATAGAATACTGAGATGACTATTGAAGATAATGCTTTGTTTTTTCTTTGCAAAACAAATGTAAAAACTGCACCTGCAATTCAAAAATAAAACATTTGGCTTGTTCTCATTACATAGGTTGATATTCTATAAAGAATGTATATTTAATTTTTTTTAAAGTTAACAGGGACTGTTTTGAAATGTAATACAGATTTGTTAGGACTTGGGAATTGGTATTTGTATTAACTTCTGAGGCTCTGATTTAAATCTTTCATTGTATTATGATTTTCTTCTAAGTGTATTGCACTATGTGACATTTGTTAATATATATTTTTTAAAAACAGAACAAAAGATTACTTGAAAGCTACATTTACAGAGAACTTTGTTTAACAATTTTCTGTCAATCTCAAATGAGGCATGAGAGGTGGTTTGTCAACAAAGAAGTTCACAAACTCTTATGTGCTGTATTTTTCATATGAAAGAATGATTCTGAATCCTCCAGATGCTTATTTATAGAAAGTATCTATTTATATCTATTTATAGTATATCTATTTATAGAAGATACTATGCTTCTTGTAAGTTCCACATCAACAAAAGTCAAAGCTAGCTGGTTGGTTAGTATAAAGAAAGTACAAGAAACCACCTTTTATTATGGACCAGAACAGGCCATTCCCACCTACCTACTCCCCCTCATTAAAGCAGTTGCATGGAGTTGGTTAGTTTCCCTTAGAAAAAGACAATGGAATCAGAATATAATTTTAATTTTTGGGTTTTTTATGTTAGTATTGAAATATTAATAATAATTATGATTTTATTAAGAGTATTTTTGAAATTGGCAAGGAGAGAGAAGTTAATATGAGATTGTTAAAATGGTTCTTCCTCCCACCTATGGCATGTTGAATACTCTTTGGGATCTTTGTATGGTATGCTGAATACTCCTGAGGAGTCTGGAAATTGGTCATTAAATAAATAGTTGTGAGTCTGGAGCAGATACCAAGTAAATGTTGAATGCTTGTGGAATTCTTAGCTTTCCTCAGAATGTTAGTCTCCAGAAGAAAGTAGCATAAGTAATTATCCTCCTTTGTATGGTTCCAATTTCGTCAAATATCAGTACAGTTTGGAGGTAATTTAACAAAAAGTTGTCCTGATGGATTGTCTTCACATACAAATGGTGCTAATGTTCTTAAGTTTGTTTTATGCTTGGTGTTTGGGTGTTTGTCCCATATTGGTCTCCAAGGGTACTGAGGTTCTCGGGAATCTAATGCAATCCATGAAACAAATGTATTGCGTTCTCCTGTTCCTCTCATCATTTGGTTTGCAGTTGGTCTGTTGTATTCTAATATTGTTTGTCTCCAGTGATTTCTGAATTCTAAGTCTTGATTTTGCATTCATGCATGTTGCGTTAACCATTTTTTGTCTCTTTCATTCATTGATAGTCATAAATTATTTTTTGTTCTTTCCCTTTGTGTCTGATTCTAATGTTGGTGGGCATGATCCAGATGCAACAGACAAACCACCCCTGCCAGTTTTAAATGTCTGTTCAGGGTATATTGTTCCAACATTAAGTGAGCTTCTAATGGCCTCTGAGTATTTGCTTGATCCAGATTTCCCAATTCTCCGTGAATTGGTTTGATTCATAGTAGTTTTGACATTGTTATCAAAGCTCGGTTCTATCTGGGCTGCTCTTCTTAATTTTCTTTGGTTCTGAAAGCTCATTGTCGTTCTGATTGAAGTAATTAATTCCTGTTGAAAAATTGTGCCCTGTTCTAAATAATTTCTATTGGCATTGTATTTTCTATCGGTAGGAACAATTATTGTTCTGACTGCAATTAAAAATGCTAGAACAGGTGTTTTGAGATGGTTTTTTGAAGTCTATTACTTTGTGTAGTGACCCCATAGATAGAGTTTGTTGGTCTCCCACAGAATGCATCTTGGGGCCGTCGGTGTGCCTGTGATGGAGGCATAATGTTATTCTGAGTCCTCTGCATGGTTACGGTGAGATGATTGTTGTAGCCTTTGATTTCAGCTCCTTCCAGCCCTTGCTCACTGGCTTTGAGTTGTGATGTTGAATAGTCTGGTTCCAATGATGCTAGATTAAGTTCACTATGCTTGACATGGGCTGGAAGTCTCATGGAGTCGTCCCTACTCCCAAAGCACTTGAGTCTGCTGGAGTCCATGGTGTTGGGACATGCATGCGGGAGCTGTCGTCTTGCCTGCTCTTCTTGCGCCATCTCCTGTGAATTGTGTTTCTATTCTTTGCAGTGTGTCTCATTTTTAGGTGTTGAGAGATGGGTGTGTCTTGTTCCGTGGCCAGTTATTGTGACAAGTCAGTTTTCACAGTCTCATATGGTGCTATTGGTGACGTCTCCTGTTGAGAGGCCCGTTCTGCCTCCTCCTCTACCACCTCCTCCTAGTCCTGCTTGTTCCTGTACATTGTTAGTTGCTTTCTTTTGTGGCTGTTCAGCCATGTTTGCATTGTCTGTATGTGGTTGGTTTAACTTTTTATGGTGTGATTAACGAATGTATGTCTAAGTATTTATTTTCTAGTTTTTCCAAATTGTGGGATGTGAGACTGTGTTTTACCTTTTTTGTTAGAAGTTCCAGTCTAGGTGCTATTAATTCTTTTGCTTTAAATATTTTGCCGTCTACTTGCCTGGTAGTTGCTTTTATGAAGTCCTTATCTGCTTCGTTAAAATATTGGTACGGATTGTGCACTTCTTTTCATAGAGTTGAGTATGCTGGGTTATGTCATTTCATAGCTTTGATACCTTGGTTTGTTGGTGCTGGATTTGTGTTGCCTGGTCCCAGACGGTTGTATTCTAGAGAATAACCTGAAAAGCACTGGTATTTGGTTAGTTTAGATTGTGAGAGACCATTGTGTAAAGATTGGTTTTAGATTGATGTTTGATTTGTGCTTACCTTCTCTAGGGCTTTTTTACTGGTGGCATCACACATTTTCTGTGAAGAATTTCTCAGTCGAATGCTCCTGTAGTTGGAACAGCAGAATTGGGTGTTTCAGGTTCTTTTTCTGTGGCTGACTCTATATCCTAGTCTGGCGTGCAGCAGGCTCTTTCAATCTCATCAAAGACCCAGTCTTGTGCTTTTGAGTATTTCTTGCAGTGACCTGGATTACCAGAGTACAGAGAAGCTTTATAAACATTGTATTCTTTTGGCTTCTCCCACTTTTCTACCCAAACTGGCACTTCATTTCACTTACTGATATACCTGCTCATAGTTGACGTCAAACCAAGATTTTGTAAATGTTTGAAAATATTTGGTTTTCTTCATCACTTCTTAGACCAAAGGCACGATCTAGAACTTTTCTGAATTTAAAGTTTAGTTATCTGTGGTTCAGTATATTCAGGAACCTTAGTTCACAGCCCATTCTCACCTGGTTGATATTTTCATTAGTGGTCATTATTATTGGAGTTGGTTCAGTAGTTTTACTTCTTTTTCCTTTTTGGTCTATTTTGTCTGCTTGTCCTGAAGTCAGTTTATTTGTAATAGATTTCCGGTTTAATATTTTTGTGGGTAATCATTAAATGGAATTGATATGTTTACTGAGTTGCAGCAACCAACATTGCCAACTGGGTGACAAATTTTCTGGGCAATTAATGATTTTCCAGTGCTAGCTGGTCCATTTAGTAGGATTGTGTTCCTTTTGTCTATGGAGTCAACACATTATAGCATGTATTATTTTATATGGATTGAAGCCATTTAATTTCCAGATCTTAAATAGTTTGGTTTGTTCTGGATCAATTGCACCCTGAATTGATTTTTCAATAACTAACTCATTTGCAATTTTGGAAATCTTTAACAAAACCATTTCTGTGATTATTCTTACTAATGTATCTTCACTTAGTTGAACTATTATGTGAACATATATGTCTGGATTAGCAACCATTGCTCAACACAAAATCTGTTTTGGCATAATTGACTCATGTAGTCCTTCATGCTAATATTGTTGCTGCGTGCCAATTTCATTTCTTTTTTGTCTGAAGTTCTTCTTGTCTCACTTGAATTTCTTGACTTTTTAAATGTGTTTTTATTTTTAATGAATTCCTCCTGGATTTTGTTTTTGCTATAGAGAAATATTGTTGATTTTTTTTTTCTGAGGATTTGTTTTATATCTTATTTTACTTAAGCTACTTGTTTCCATTAGTTTTGTTTTTCCTCTGATCCTCAGAAATTTTTTTAGTGAGTCATGTCATATGCAAATGGGGATTATTTTGTCTCCTCTGCACATATTTATAAATCTTTTAAATAATGGTTGTTAGCATTTCTAGGCCTATGTCAAATAATAAGTAGAGAAAGAACATCCTTGCTTTCCTCCTGATTTTCTGGGAAAGTTTCAAGTGTTTTGCAACTACAAATAATAATTTTGATTTTACATAGATGTTTTTACCATATTAAAATAGTCTTATATTTATGCTTTCAATTTTTTGGGGGGGGGGATTTTTTATTTTTATTTTATAGCTTTTTATTTACAAGTTATATGCATGGGGAATTTTTCAGCACTGACCCTTGCAAAATCGTCTGTTCCAACTTTTCCCCCTCCTTTCCCCCACTTTCTCCCCCAGATGGCAGGTAAATCAATACATGTTAAATATGTTAAAGTATATGTT
Source organism: Antechinus flavipes (assembly GCF_016432865.1). Classification (NCBI taxonomy): domain Eukaryota; kingdom Metazoa; phylum Chordata; class Mammalia; order Dasyuromorphia; family Dasyuridae; genus Antechinus; species Antechinus flavipes. The sequence continues at coordinate 435,192,061 of NC_067400.1, forward strand.
AAATACAATATATGTATACATATCCATACAGTTATTTTGCTGCACAAGAAGAATTGGACTTTGAAATAAGGTAAAATTAACCTGAGAAGGAAATCAAAAATGAAAGTGGATAAAAACAGAGGGATTGGAAATGCTATGTAGTGGTTCACACTCATTTCCCAGAGTTCTTTTGCTGGGTATAGCTGTGCTATTCATTACTGAACAAATAGAACTGATTTGGTTCATCTCATTGTTGAAGAGAGCCACGTCCATAAGAATTGATCATCATATAGTATTGTTGTTGAAGTATATAATGATCTCCTGGTACTGTTCATTTCACTCCACATCAGTTCATGTAAGTCTTTCCAAGCCTCTCTATATTCATCCTGCTGGTCATTTATTTTAGAACAGTAACATTCCATAACATTCATATAACACAATTTATTCAGCCATTCTCCAATTGATGGGCATCCATTCATTTTCTAGACACTACAGAAAGGATTGCCACAAACATTTTTGCACATACAAGTCCCTTTCCCTTCTTTAGTATCTCTTTGGGATATAAGCCCAGTAGTAACATTGGTGGATCAAAGGGTATGCACAGTTTGATAACTTTTTGAGCATAGTTCCAAATTGCTCTCCAGAATGGTTGGATGTATTCACAATTCCACCAACAATGTATCAGTGTCCCAGTTTTCCCACATCCCCTCCAACATTCCGCATTATCTTTCCCTGTCATTCTGGCCAATCTGAGAGGTGTGTAGTGGTATCTCAGAGTTGTCTTAATTTGCATTTCTCTGATTAATAATGACTTGGAGCATCTTTTCATATGGCTAGAACTAGTTTCAATGTCTTCATCTGAAAATTGTCTGTTCATATCCTTTGACCATTTATCAATTAGAGATTGGCTTGATTTCTTATAAATTAGAGTAAATTCTCTATATATTTTGGAAACGAGGCCTTTATCAGAACCTTTGGATGTAAAAATGTTTTCCCAGTTTATTGTTTCTCTTCTAATCTTGCATGCGTTAGTTTTGTTTGTACAAAAGCTTTTTAATTTGATGTAATCAAAATTTTCTATTTTGTGATCAATAATGATCTCTAGTTTTTCTTTGGTCACAAATTCCTTCCTCCTCCACAGGTCTGAGAGGTAAACTATCCTGTGTTCTTTTAATTTATTTATAATTTCATTCTTTATGCCTAAAACATGAAGCCATTTTGACCTTATCTTGCTGTATGGCGTTAAGTGTGGGTCAATGCCTAGTTTCTGCCATACTAATTTCCAATTTTCCCAGCAGTTTTTGTCTAACAGTGAATTCTTATCTCAAAAGCTGGGGTTTTGGGGTTTGTCAAACACTAGATTATGAAAGTTATTACTATTTTGTCCTGTGAACCTAACCTATTCCACTGATCAATTAGTCTTTTTCTTAGCCAATACCAAATAGTTTTGGTGACCGCTGCTTTATAATATAGTTTTAGATCTGGTACAGCTAGGCCACCTTCATTTGATTTTTCTTTCATTAGTTCCCTTGACCTTTTGTTCTTCAGATGAATTTTGTTGTTATTTTTTCTAGGTCATTAAAATAATTTTTCAGGAGCCTGGTATAGCACTAAATAAATAGATTAGTTTAGGTAGTATTGTCATTTTTATTATATTCACTCAATCTATCTAAGAGCACTTAATATTTTTCCAATTGGTTAGATCTGACTTTATTTGTGTGGAAAGTGTTTTATAGTTTTGCTCATATAGTTCCTGACTTTCCCTTGACAGATTCCTAAATATTTTATATGATTGGCAGTTACTTTAAATGGAATTTCTCTCTGTATCTCTAACTGTTGGGTTTTGTTAGTGACATATAAGAATGCTGATAACTTATGTGGGCTTATTTTGCATCCTGCAACTTTGCTAAAGTTGTGGATTATTCTAATAGCTTTTTAGTAGAATCTCTGGGGTTTTCCAAGTTTACTATCATATCATTTGCAAAAAGTGATAATTTGGTTTCCTCATTACTTATTCATATTCCTTTAATCTCTTCCTTAACTCTTATTGCCAAAGCTAGCATTTCTAATACAATATTGAATAGTAACGGTGATAGTGGGTAACCTTGTTTCACTACTGCTCTTATTGGGAATGGTTTCAACTTATCCCCATTACATATGATGCTTACTGATGGTTTTAAATAATTTTGCTTTCAATTTTTAATATATTACTGTTGCTTTTAAAGTTTTTGGGGGTGGTTTTTTTTCGCATCTTTTTTTCGCAATATGTAATTATTGATATAACTACATAGTTTGAGGTGGTTTTGTTTTAATAGGATTATATTTTCCCCAAATGTTATGTCTTCTTTTTATCCCTGATATAAAAGCACCTTGGTTGTAAATTTTTATAAATATTTTTGCTAGGCTATGGGACTCTACCAAGAGGGAGTATCGAGGCCATCTTGACCTTTGGTGCACAATAAGTTTTCTGCCATGTTGTAGAAATGCCCTTGTTGAGCAAGGAGCAATGATGTGTGATCATGGAAATGGTTGAGCCCTGAGGGTCACTGCTAGTGGCTCATGAACAGAGATGCCTTAACAAGGCCTCTCACTTGTGAGTGAATTACTAAATTGCTGGATTGGCTCTCCTCCTATTGGCAGATACCATGCATATGCAAAACCCAGGAGCTTCTTCTCAGAATGGTGGTTGGAGATTGCCTATTGTTCATGTGCAGATCACACACTGATCACATGCTGATCACGCTTGCAAAAATGTATATCAACAAGGCTGTACAGCATATGAAACTGGAGCTCTTTTCACACTCTATGAGTCTTCCACCTCATTTATCCTGTCTCTGAGATCAAAGGGTTCATATGCTTTGAGCTCTTAAGATGGCTACAACATACATACATACATATATATATATATGTATGTATGTATATGTATGTGTATATATATGTATGTATATGTGTGTGTATATATATATATGCTTATATGGTCATATAAATATATATGACACAAACATTCTATATGTAAATGCATACATATACATTAAATAGATATTTTTTGCTATAATCATCTTGCTGAGATTTTATTTAAAGTTTTCATTGAATAATGAGGTGGACTCTACTTGTCTTTCTTTGCTTTATTTATTTGAGGCATATTAATCATATTCATCTCAAGAAAAGAGTTTGGTACATTTAAGAAAATAATTTTGAGAATTTATATACCATTAATTGCTTTTTGCATTTTTGATATAATTTAACTATAAATCCATCCAGATCAGAAGATCTTTTTCTTTATGATTTGTGGGTTTTCATTTTTTAAGACTAGGAAAAGATCTTTTATGTGCTTTTAATTTTTGCAAATAATCCTTTTAAATCATGTTTTGCAAATGTATAATTGTGAATAGTAGGCTCTGATAATTTAATGATTAGATTTCATCTTAATCATTTTTTATTTTGGCAATTTGGTTTTTCTCCTTTTTGTTCAGTTTAGCTAAAGGGCTATTAATTTTTTTCAAAGAACTAATCTAGTTTTATCTTTTCTATTGCTTTTTCCTTTTATTCTCTTATCTTTTTGTCACTCTGTCTAGATCTTGGGAACCATATTGACTTCCAGGGTCATTTTTTTCCTAATGAGTTTAGCGCAGCTCAGTTTTCTTCTCCCTCTTAACTCCTCCTTCTTAAATTAGGCAACTTCAGTATAAAGATTGATGTTCCCTCAAATACCCTATCTTCCAAATACCTTAATTTGTTCAGCTTCTGTGACCCATTCATCCACTCTATCTCAGCTAATTTCAACTTGCATTATATCTCTCATACACTTAGACACCTCTCTCCACTCCTATATGTCAGACTCTCATTATCTCTCACATAGTCTATTCTTTTTAGTCTCTATTCCTCAAGTCCTTCCCTATCCTACTACATCTTTCGTGTAGCTTCTTAAGTAGTTTTCTTAAAAGGGTAGCCTAAGTATGTCTACTTATTAAACTCAGAGTACATTATTATTATCTCTGTGATCAAATATTAATTACTCTTTGGCATTTAAAATTCTTCACAACTTGACTCCTGATCTTTCCAATCTTCTTGCTTCTCTCATTGAACTTAAATGTCTAGCTATAGTTCTATTCCTTATGTACAACATTCCATCTCCCATTTACAGGATTTTACACTGGTATTCCCTTTCTTGTGATGCTTGTTTTTTTTTCTTGCCTCCTTTTTTAAATAAACCCCAACTTCCTTCAAGATAGCTTAAATGCCATTTTTTGCTGGAGCTCTTTTCAGTCCTTCTACCTAGTTCCTTTCTCTCAGTGATTACTTTTCATCTATTTTTTATCTTAATATATCTATTTCTACACATAGTCTTTCCCTCACTGAAATGTAAGCTCCTTTGAACAGGAGCTCTTTTAGATTTTTCCATTTGTAGCCTCAGCATGTAATAAATGCTTTTTGATAAAATTGATTTTCTCCATGATTTTCTGATTTAATCTAATATTCAAGTTCACTCCCTTACCTACATGTCTCCTCTCTGCCTAGTTTTACAGCTAGACCAGAGGATCTAAAGTGAATCTAATGTCTTCGCTTCACAAATGAAGAAAAAGACATCCCAAGAGGGAAGGCACCTGTCCAGTGTCTGGCCGTCTGTCTGTCTCTCTCTCTCTCTCACACACACACACACATACACAGAAAACAAAACAGACTATGAACTTGGATCTTCTGATTTTGAACCATATAACATGTAATTTTTTTCCTCTCCTTCTCCCAGAAACCAGGAATCCTAGGTCTCTTCCTAGTGACTTGAGCTAGGATGGGGTAAATAGGGTGGTGTGCTAGCTGACTGGAATTGTGGAAATGGAGGGAGAATGAAAGCTTCTCTAGAGGCTCCCATTTTGAATTCCTCATCATCCCCAATAAGGGGGTTCCAGTTTTTCCACATCCCTTCCAACATTTATTATTTAACTTTTTTGCCAATATTAACCAATCTGATTATTTGTATGAAGTGGTACCTCAGAGTTGTTTTAATTGCATTTCCATAGTTGTGATTTAGAGCATTTTTTCATGTGACTATAGACAAGTTTGATTTTTTTTTTAATCTGAAAATTGCCTTCATATTCATTGACCATTAATCAATTGGGGAATGACTTGTAGTTTCATAAACTTGACTCCATTCTGTAATTTGAGAAATGACGCCTTTAATAAATAATTGCCTTGAAAAACATTTTCTCCATTTTCTGCTTTCCTTCAAATCTTGGTTGCATTAGTTTTGTTTGACTAAGAAGTTTTTAATTTAATATAATCAAAAGCATTGATTTTACATCTTATAATGTTATCTGTCTCATTTAGTTGGAAATTTTCTCTATAGATTTGATAGGAAACTCCTAATTTATTTACAGCATCCTACTTTGTTTAAATTATATACTCATTTTGATCTTATCTTGGTAAAATGTTGATTTGTACCTAGTTTCTACTATATTGTTTTCCAGTTTTACCAGGAGTTTTGTCCCCAAACCTTGGCTTTTTGTTTTTTATCAAATACTAAATTATTATGATCATTTACAACTGTATATTGTGTGCCTGATCCACTTCTGTGTTTTTTAGCCAGGACTAAATTGTTTTGATAACTACTGCTTTATAATAATTTCAGCTCTGGTAACAGGCTACCTTTCTTCACATTTCTCTCCCTTCCCCCTCCTCCTTCCCCCCCCCCAATCCCTTGATATTCTCTTCATTGTTATTCCAGATGAATTTTGTTGTTATTTTCTCTAGCTTCATAAAATTTTTTTTGTTGTTTGATTGGTATAGCATTAAATAAGTAAATTGATTTATGGGAAATTTATTTTTATTATATTGGCTCAACCTCCCCTGAACAATTGGTTTTTTTCCAGATGTTTAGATATGATTTTATTTGTGTTAAAAGCATTTTGTAATAGTGTTCCCAAAGTCCTAGGTTTATCTTTGCAAGTTGACTCTCAGGTATTTTATGTTGTCAGCAATCATTTTAACTGCAATTTATCTCTGGATTTTTTTGATAATACATAGAAATGCTGATGATTCATGCGGATTTGTTTTGCTAATGTTATTTCAGCTAGTTTTTTTAGTTGATTCTCTTAAGTATACCACCATTATCAGTTGCAGAGTGATAGTTTTGTTTCCTCATTGCCTATTCTGATTTCTTCAATTTATTTTTCTTCCCTTATTGCTAAAGCTAATACAATATTGAATAACAGTAGTACTAATGGACCAATAGTGGATGATAATAGTGATAAAGACCCTTGGTCTTCTTGGGAAAGTTTTTGTCATCCAATTTATATAATATTTGCTCATGTTTTAGATAGATATTGCTTATAATTTTAAGGAAAACTTAATTTGTTCTTATGTTCTCTAGAGTAAAATAGGTATGGGTACTGTATTTTGTCACAAGCTTTTCTTGTATGTATTGAGCTAATCATATGATTTGGAATAGTTTTGTGATAAATATGGTCAATTATGCTGATATTGTAAGATTCTAGTTTGTAATACATTCTATTTTTGTTTTATGGGTGCGTTTATCACATTCAGTTGCCATATTTTTTCCTCCATCTTGTTCATTCTCACATTCTCTCCTTCTGCCCTTTCTTTTTGTCCTTATTCACCAACATTTTGCTTCTAACCAATGCTTCCGTAGTCTGCTTTCTAATCAGCCTCTCTTTTCTACTTCCCTATAGAATAAGATAGATTTCAAAACCCAGCTCAGTGTCTGTTATTCCATTTGAGTCAATTCTGATGTAGGGTTCGAATGATGCCCCCCAATCCTCAACTTTCTCTCCATTGTAATAAGTCTTTTGTGGCTCTTTATGTAAAATAATTTATTCTCCCTTTCCTTTTGTCTAAATGCAATCCTGTTTCTTACTCCTTAATTTTTATTATTATTCCATTAAAGTCAGCATAATCAGTACCCTATGTTTGAAAAGTGAAAAGTTCACTGCCCTAATAATGATAAAGTTCTGAAGAGTTCTAAGTATCATCATCTTGTGTAGGAATATAGGCAGTGAAACCTTTTTTTGATATCTCATATTTTCTCTTTTCTCTTTATCTTTTTATGCTTTTCTTGAGTCTTCTATTTTGGAATCAGATTTCAAGATTTGTTCTTTTCATCAGTAATCTGCGAAAGTCCTCTACATCTAAATTTCCATCTTTCCCCCTGAAGGTTTATACTTAGTTTCACTAAATAGGTGATTCTTGGTTGCAATTCTAATTCCTTTGCCAGAGTATTATTACTATTAATGAATGTAAAAACTTTTAAATTCTTTGACTGTGGCTCCAAGATATTTGAATAGTTTATTTCTGGCTGCTTGCAGCATTTTTTCCTTGACCTAGGAGTTCTGGAATTTGGCTAGAATATTCTTGGGAGTTCTCATTTGATAATCTCTTTACAGAGGTGTAATGTTTCAATTTCTGTTTACCTTTTGGCTCTGTAATATAGCAGTTTTTCTTGATAATTTCTTGAAATAAGATATCTAGGGTTTTTTTTTTTTTTGTGATCATGACTTTCAAATAGATTGATAAATCTTAAGTTACCTCTTCTCAATGTTTTCCAGATCATATTTTTCCAATGAAAATTTTCACAACATATTCTATTTTTTTCTTTTGATATCATTTTATTGTTACTTGATGTCTTGTGGAATCATTAGCTGGATTTCATTTGCCCAATGCCATTTGACGAATTCTGTTTTGCCATTTTTTGTGCTTCCAAGCTATTGACTATCTTATTATTCTCTTTTATCATTTTAATTTGTTTCCCCAGTTTTTCTTCTCTCTCTCTTATTTGAGTTTAATGTTATTTTTTGAGCTCTTCTAGGAGTTCTTTTGGGGTCTGAGACATGTAGCCATTTTGAAATCATTGTCCTCTTCCGAGTTTGTGTTTTGATCTTTCTGTCACCAGAGTAACTTTCTTTGGTCAGGTTTTTTTTTTCTTTTGCTCATTTTTTTTTTTTTTGGTGTGACTTTTAAAAATTGGATTATCTTCTTGGGGTAGAAATATTATCTCAAGCTTCTTGTGCCTGTAGAGTAGGAATATAGGATCTGGTTGCCAGTCTGCTGTGTTGAGAGGGCAGGGCCTCTTGATTGTACTCCTGTGCCATCGTTGCAGAGCCTCCTAGCTAACCTGCACCTGGGCTTGGGGCCTTGCCACAGGCTTGCAGGGACCCGACCTGCTACTAGTTTTTCATATACCACATGCAGTGGATTGTTGTCCATTGTCTGCAGATGGAAAATTGTTTCACCCTGTCCTTTTGTTGGTTTTGTGACTTCAGAATTCATTTTGAGTAATTATTTTGTAGTTGTTTAGAGGTAAATTTGGGAGAGTTCAAGACTATTTTTGCCTTAATTTGCCATCTTTATTCCACCCCCATTATTTATATTTGAAGGTTTTTTTTTTCCCCAAAAAATTATTTTTAACTGAAACTGTGAGATTTAGCCATTGTTCAAGCATGGTTTTTGGTTTGCTTAAACTATGCTATATTGTTTCTATTCAAAAATTCTGAACAGTTTTTTCATATTTCTTGCAGAATCATATTCAAATTATTTGATTTTTTGTGTTCTTCCAGAAGACCTATGATTGTTAAGTTACTTTTATTAAATTTTCAAGTTCATTCACATTGACATGTAAAATTAGTGAAGTTTTTTAGAAAATTGGATTCTCCTGCTAATTTGCGTTGTGCTTTCATATTTTTGTGTAAGATTCCTTTGCCTTCTGTGCCTTTTTTTATTATCTTTTTTTCTGGACGTATTAGTTACAGCAGATTCTCTTTATTTTAAGGTTCGCTTCCCCGCCTTTCCTTTCTGTGCTCTGCCACTGTTTTCCTGTCCCGTCATTCTGCCCTGAGATACTCAAATACATATCTTATTAATATGTAGATTGAAGGGTGATGAATGTTTAAACTATATCAATTGTGAAAGACCATTTTTTAAGTCAAAAAACAGTTTGGGATCGCTACTAGAAGAGGAAGTATCCACATCATTAAATTTACAGATCTATTGTGTGGAAAATTAAATTGTATATCCTTTGTATTAGTTATTTTATTAATAATATTTCTATCTCATTGTCAAATTTCCAAAAAAAGATTGTGTCCTCAGAATATATTCATTCTAAGAATGTATATCTAGTCCCAAAACTTGAAAGATGTGTACTACTTATTAAGATTATGTAAGAATAAATGAACCTTTACTTCGTTATTCACATCCATGTAGGCTTCTAGTTTGTACGCACTAATACTGTTTGATTAAAACACAGGATTATTATTATTTTTTTTTAAAGAAAATGTGCTTCCCCCAGAATTGTGAAATGGCTAGGAACACCCATAACATAACATTTTACATGATCTAAATAGAAGCACATGAAATCATACTCTGGGAAAGAAGATGGTATTAAATTTATATTGTGAAGTTCAGATGGGGACAAGAAAGATGGGGATAAGAGGAAGGACAGCATGAAGCAGTAAAGGAATCCTCAGATAAGCTGTATAGTCTAGGAGAAGAATTTGTTTTAAAAAGAAAAGTTCAAATTATCTTTAGAACAGGGATTCTAAATCTGGGATCTATCAATAGATTTCAGATATTCTTTGAATTCGGCGAAGGAAAAAATGAATTTTGATTTTCACTAACTTTTGAAATTTAGAAACAAATTACAATGGTACTAAAAATACCTACTACTAGTAGAAATGTTCCCCCCCCCCCCCCCCAGTGTCACAGGCACTTTGAAATATCATTTACTTAGCACTACTTTGAAATTATTATAGCCATTAGACTCAACACTAAATACGATTCACATCTTAAAAAAAATTCTGATAGCCATAATTCAATATAAATGGTTTCCTTCATAATCCCCTGTAATTTGTACATTTAAAAACATTCAGACTAATAGACATCTATGACACACGCACAAAAGAACCTTTGTTTTCAAGGAAAGTAGACATTACTAGGCTATGGCAATTAAGTATCTTGCCCAAGGTCAGACAGGTAATACGTATCCAAGGACTTAAAACTCAGGTTTTCCCTGATCTAAAGCGGTCTCTTTTTCCTTTATGTTATGTCTGTTTCTTTGAATTAGACATTTATATAATTAGTTCCCTCCCATTACTGCCCCCTTAAATCTCTTTGATACTTTTTTTTCCTGTTTTGGCATAAACAAAACCAATATAAGCACCAAGGACAGAGCTTCTGGGCTTTTCTATTAGTACCCTACCTACCATGACCACCACTACCCTTCAAAGAACCCATCACTGTATTTAATGTTAATTTAATGACTGTACTTATTTTAAATTCTTAATGAACTTTTTCAAAGAATCACTTCCCATTTAAAGGAATTGTTTTTACTTTTCATAGTAAATGAATATGGTTGACTAATCTGACCAGAGTCCTGAGCAAGCCCCAAGAACAAAATGTGTTCGCATAGGATAGCACCCCAAAGTCCCAAATCATTTTATTTCCTGAGGTTTCCAAACTATTTAGTCATCCTTGCCTGGCTACCTTTCCCATTACCCCATCCAAGAGTACCTTCTATGATAGTAACTCGATTCCTTCTTTCTTTTCCATCTCAAAATTTATTATTCCACAGGACCCTGATTTTAGCTTTCTAACCCTGATGGGGAACTAATTTGAACTAATGTGTTACAATGGCTCTCTAGTTTTCATAGTTGGTTGATGCCTCAGTCCCTTTCAAGTATCTATTAAATCAAAATATTTAGACAACTTATCTCAATCCTAAACTTTACAATTTAAATCATTTTAGGGACCATGTTTGTTTTTGTTTTGGTCAACCAACATATTTTCTAATTATTTCTTATAGATGGATATTCCTATGAAAAGGAAGCAATAGAAAATTGGATCAGCAAAAAGAAGCGTACAAGTCCTATGACTAATCTGGTTCTTCCTTCACTGGTACTGACACCAAATAGGACTCTGAAAATGGCCATTGATCGCTGGCTGGAGACTCATCAGAAATGAAACTATTTAGGTGTATTTAATTACATTCTTTTTCCAATGAGGTAAATTTTAGTAGCTTTAAAGGATGAGATATATGAATTCAAAAAGTTATAGCCAAACAGAGAGAAGTTAAGTTTTGTTTAACTAAAGTTACTATATTTTGTCTTTAAAACATATTGTGAATTAAATTCTGTATCCAACTTTATTTATGTTGACATTTTTATACAAGTACAAAGCAATCCAACAAACTTATACAACAGTGAGATTTCCTTTGACATTAGATAACAAAGTCTTTTAATGTTAAATATTTCAAACTAGATTGTAGCCAACTTGGATCCAAGGTAGGTAGTTGGATCAAATGTTCTAATGAATATGACTCTAAAGAAATCCTCACTGTAATACCAGTGGCTCATGTTGAGCAGAATTGAATATATCTTAACTTCAACTGCCCTTTCAAATGAAAAATATATTAATACTCTAAATTAAATGTCAGACCATTTGTGAATGATTGTTTGTGTGGATACCCAATTTCACAGAATCTCAGGTTTGAAAAGACTTGTCTGCCCAAGAATTCATAAATTCAGGAAGTAATTATATTAAATCTATGGTTTGTCACTGAAAATTAAGGGAATAGTTGAGAAAGAGAATTATCACCTTTCTACAAAAAACAAGTCAGAATGAAAAAGCTACTCAAGCTCACTTTGGAGGAAGTACAAAGTCACAGTATGTTCTTGCTAAAATTTATAAAGATAATATAGTATTTAAAACTGTTATTTTATTTTTATTTTCTCCACAAATAGCTGACTTCAAAGTTGTGGGCAAAGAACTTTTTCTATATGACAGCTTGATAATTTGGTCTCTTCACTTTAAAGATTTGCCTGAGAGAGAAATTTTAGGCTTAGAGAAGCTAGATTTGGGTGTAAAATTTTTCTGATTTCAAAGGAGTTTTATGATTTCTTGGCTAATTTGAATGGTTTTCACACTTCCCATGAAATTTAGCTTTTAGTGACCACTATTGACTCCAGTGGCAATATGCTGTATAAATAAATGGATTATATAATATAAGGAGCACAGGAGTAAAGAGATGTGATTCTAGTTCTAGTTTAACATTTACCAGCTAAAATATTATAAGGAAATCACCACCTTTCTGGGCCAGTTTTCCTTATCTATAAAATGAGAATAGCTGCATGTAAATAAACATTTAACTTACAGGGCAATGATAAGGATAGTTCTTTGTCAGTATAACCAAAAGAAAAAGACTTGACTTCATTCTTCTAAATCTATCCATTCTCTATTTAAAATAATGCTTTGTTTCAAAAAGAAGGGAAAAATTAAAACCTACCATTGTTCTTAGATCAGAAAGTCTTTTTCTTTACATCTAAATTATGAGCTAATTTAAAAAAACTAAAAAACTTGTAAACAAAAGATATCTATCTACAGAAAGAGAAATCTAGGAAAAAGCAACATCTTTCCACGGAAGTCTTTTGATTAAATTGTAAAAAGCAGATCACCTACAAAATATGTTTATAAAAATATCATAACTCTCATTTTGTGAATTTGGTAGAAAAAATTCCTCTTCAGAGATAAAATTTCATTTACAACAGGTTAAGTTCACATATGATAATTGTGTACTGCTACTTTTGCATTCCAGAGTTCATCTAATTCTCAGTTTTTAATTGACTATTACTAGATATAGATCTCACACTATTTTCAAAAGAAATTATGAGGCATTGTTAAGTGCCTGAAGAATCAGCCATTAACGAAAAAACCATTTCTAGGGCCTGTGGTGTTTGTTTTTAAGAAACTAGATTTGCTGTAAGCAAGAGAATGTGACTATTAAAAATCTGGAATAAGAATAAATAAATGTTATTCTAAGTGACTTGGAAACTAAAAATAATAATTATGGAACCCTTTTCTTTAAATCAGCAGACAGAATCACGAGTGCTTTTAATCAAAGAATGAATAAAAACCACAGGTGTGTCAGACTCCAATTTATTCAATTTGAGGCAACACAGGTGGCTTCATAAAAAGGAAGTAAGTCTTATCTTGCTTCAGGAAAACGTATGATATGAGGAAGCAGGGAGTTCACGGAATAGCATAATGTTGAGTTCCTTAAGGGACCCAGATTGGCCAGTCATCATTTCCTATATCTATACTTTCTTCCTTCTTCCCCACCCCCAGCTTTTCAGGTCCTTATTATATTACCTACCAACATTAGAACATCAGCTAGGTAGGAACTGTTTTTTCTCCCTATAATTTGTAGACCCAGCTTTTACTCTTAGCATAGTTCTTGGCCCACATTAAGTGCCTAATAAATGGTTCTTCCCTTGCCTAATGCAACTTTCCATTATCTACACAACAATATTAAGCTCCTTTTATTCCAGTCTTCATTCATTCACTCTTTATCCAAAAACAGTTACATTTCTTTAACCAAACTACAGAATATGTTGGATTAAAAAAAAAAAAAATCACCTCAAGTCAATGTAAATTTGACCTTTGTCATCTAATATGTAAATAAGAGGTGATTTGGAGATACTTTAGTATTACAACTGATTAGCTGAATTAGATCAAATTCAGTCTGCATGTATCAGAATTTTATCTTGGTTTAGTACAGTTTGCCATTTTCCCTTTGAAAATAAAGGGAAATTAAAATTCATGTTGGTATGAAGAGAAACACTTAAGATGAAACATGTTGTAATATAAATGTGCTAAAGGCAAACCTGTGACAGTAACACTCAGTTTTCTGTATGTTTTGGCAAAAATGATTGAGAGTTGGAATATTACCCATCCTGTTGCCAGTCAAAACAGACACTAAGATTTTTTGGCACAACTAGAAAGTGAAAATAAAGATTTGATCTATAAAAAATGTGTGTTTCAGAGGAACAAAGACCTAATGTCAATGTTCAGCTTCTAGAATGTCTATAAGGCTTTGGGATAGTAATAGATCATTCAAAATTAAATCAGTTCATATATTGTATCATAAACAGTACACTCTACACATCCAGGACTTTGTTCAACTCAGAGCAAACTATATTAATGGTCTTTATTCCATATGGAAAAGTACAGTAGCTGTGCAAAAACAAACTACATAACAAAAGAATAAGACATACAAATGTCAAACAATAAATAAGCCAAAGTAATCATATGCAGACTCATGAAAAGCTTGTAAAAATGGATAAAGCTGTTTTTACAAAGTACACACTGTACATACAGAACAAATGCTGAAGAATGATAATGGAATATTCCAACTTGTACAAAACAGACCCTCACAGGAACTTCATTACAACTATTCATTTTGAAAACACTTCTGTAAATATAGAATTTTCTTCTCCCCAACTTTGGAAAATAAATTTCACACCCCATCTTATAAAACAAATGCACATCCAATGCTTTCAAACTGTTATAGTAAAACTTTCAAATAACATCATATTTCATATAAAAACACCTTTTTTCCTGTACCTTATCACCACAAATGAATGATACATAATTTTGGACTTTAGCACCTTAAAGGTGTTTGTATAAACTATATAAAGTGCGGTTACTGGTATACTGTTAACATGCCATAATATTATATTATTCAGTGCAATAATCAGCATGATCAAAGCTTAAAAAAAAAAAAAAAGCATGCATTTAAATCTATGGCTGTATTTTTTTGGGGGGGATTAATTATTTGAAAATAAAATTATATTTACATGTTTTAAGTAAAATCTAACTACCTTTTACATATACATACATATATATATATATATATATATATTGAGAAGATGTGACTGTAAAGAATGAATTTAACAGTTGAGCAGAATTTGAATATCTAAATGTCTTTTTATTTTTCAAAGCAGTCACCTGGAATTTCACCCCAGGAATGCTGCCATGCTCACATTTCTGGAACTCTCCTTCTAGAACCACCATCACACTTAGTTTGCACACTGAGAGAATGATTTGCATTATTTTATCCTTAATACTTCTATGCAAAATATCAGGATTAGCTTTGATTTTGATCATCTTGAAAAGATAAAAATTAGCCTTCAGGGAGGACAGAACTACGGGCTCAGAAAAGAGTACTTCCAAAAAAGCTTCTGACCAATGAGCAGACTGCTGAAGTAAATGCATAGCATCTCAAGGACAACAATTATTTGGATGTTTGTTTAAAAAAAAAAAAAAAGCAATCACATTATTTTATAATCTCACTCACACTCAGTTTGAAGTGACTTAGAGTTACTCCCAAAATCATTTCTTTTATATTAAACTGGGGATTTACTGAACCATCAATGTAGCATAATACTCCTTTCTAATTCAAAAAGCATGTATCTACAATTCTGGGTCATATATATTTACTGCTTTTTTACCTATAGATCTAGAAGTTTCTCATACATGGAATGAGAAAAATGTAAATATTCCTTTGATAAATACTGAGATTTTCATTGTATCAAAGACCCAGAAAAGAGATTGTTATAAACAGTCTTTTAAGAGACGCAAAGGATACGTATCTCCTTGGATGTTCCCTATTTTATAACTACAGTCAGTCACAGCTAACTATATTTTTTGTGTCAATTTTTTCCAGCTCTGCTTGACATTCCAGTTAACATTCTTGTTCATGGTGACTTTTAGCTTCATATTAAAGTGGTTTATCCTTTTTTTTTTTTTTTTAAATACAACTCAGATGGTCAATACTGAATTACATCAGCCCCACAGAACACATCAAAAACCATAACTAAAAAGCTCTCCTTATTTTTAGGATGAAATGGCCACAATTAGTAATTAACCCCAGGAATCAGTACATTGTGTTTTTTTCTCTTTTACACAGCATTTCTCTTAATGCTTAAACATTTGATTCTATGAACGATCGCTTTGGTTTTGCTGAAGTGATATGACTCCGATGAGCTTCCTTACTTATAGGGGGCTGTTGTTTAGAGATACTGTCTGGATACAAATGAGAGACATTCTTGGCTCTCCGGCTATCTTGACAATGGGCTGATATTTGGCACTTGTTCTCCTCAAGTTCTTTCAACTGGGCCCCATTGTGGACAATTCCACCCAGGGGGGGAGCGGAACATATTTTAGTTTGGTTATTGTATCCTCCTGCTTGTTTGACCGAGGGCTGCTCACAGTGTGAAGGCTGCAGACCAGCTGCAGAAGGGTTTGTCAGTAAGCCCTCAGTTACCTGACAGTGCCAGGTACGGGTAGATGGATTTACCTGCTGTTGGAATCGTGCAGTCTTATCCATAATGCCCATGAACGGAGTATTGCGGGGTCTGTGCTCAGCTGTACCACTCTGAACTGGGTTATTAGCCATCTTCTCCTTATTTCTTGCATCTGCCCCTTGGGCCTTCAAACCATCTGAAAAACTGCTACTTGAGGCTATACTGCTGGCTGAACTGGACATTTTCATGCTGCCAGATGGAGAACCGTTAGAGGTTGGAGTAGCCAAAGAGCCTACGTGCCTCACATCGCTACAATTCACCGACGGGCCCTGGCTCGGAGGGGCTACGTCCATAGCTAAAGAAGCATGAGCCAGAAGCCTCTCCGTAGCTTTTACCTTGCTTGGTAAAGGATACACAGAGCCACTCTCACCGCGGAGCCGGTCTCCATAAAGGCCAGAGTGGGCCCCCGCAGGGAAAGAGCCTGCCCCCTCTAAATGCTGGCTTCTGTTGGTGAGGGTCGCAGGGGACCTTCCTGGCATGGGGCTTGGGGGAGGATTCACACAGGCAGCCTGAGGTTTTGCACCACTAGTAAGTGCTCCAGTTCTCAGGTTAGACTGAAGAGAGCTCAAGTGCTGGTTGGTTTTCACAATCTGCGCCCGCTTAGTAGGCTGCATTATCAGACCCGACTGAACCACAGGCTCCCGTGGGAGCTTACTGCTTCCTGGCCGATTCTGGGGTGAGGCCGGTCTTGCTTTGGGCTGCAGCCCTTCCTGAAGAGTTCTGTTGTAGGGAGCAGGTGCTGAGGAAGAGGGCTGAGGCCGAGCAGGCAGTGAAACCAAGTCCCCAGGCTGCGCTGTCTCCTCCTCCTCAGCCTCCTCCATGGGGAAGTCATCCTCCAGGCCAGGAGCTGGGGCATCTTCCTCATGGTCCGAGTCGTTGGCTGGGGCTAAGGGGGGGCACTGTTGCTTCTGCTGCTGGCTTCTTTGCAGCTGTTTGCATTCCTCTTCTACTCGACTCAGAAGCCTCTTGATTTCTTGGTTGGTGGGACAGAGTTTCACAGCTTCCTGCAAATCAGCCAGAGCAGCTACAAATTGCCTTTGTAATATAAAGAGAGATTAAAATTGTGAGATATACTTTCTATCAAATAAAATTTTTACTTGGGTGGAAGAAGAGGGAAAGGAGTACATAACTTCTGTGTAGATGAATTTCATAGCTGTAGTGGGGTCTTAGAAATATCACGCCACTCACTCCAAATGGGCAAAGACAGAATAGAATAACAACCCCATGCAAGTGGGCAAATATCCTAACCATCAAAAAGAATGAATAACTTGGTGCTTCTGACTTATAACATGTCCACACTTTATTAAAAAAAAAAATTCTTAGTCCTTTTATTACTGGCTTTTATGATGAATCAGCAGGGAGAAAAGGCCTCTACTCTCCTTTTACATGTAGTTATCTCTTAAATGGCAGAAAGAGCTAATTAATTAATAGAAGTCAAGGTAACTAGAAAGAATTTCAAATTGAGCCCAAAATCTCAACTGGTCAAAAACAAGAATATCATCACTACAAAAAAATGCCAGGAGACAAGATTCAGCTTGACTGAGAAAGTATTTAAAAATGATGAAAAGCATATTGATATTTATGAAACAGAATTCCATTAAATTATCAGGAAGTGAATACATATCGTCAAAGATAAAGCACCCTCTTTTCCCTCCCTTTACCCTATATATATAAAGTACCTGCTATTCCTCTTTGCTCTTGCTCTGGCATAATATGCTTCATAGGATTTGGGTTTCAATTCTAGAGCCTTGGAAGCAAATTCTTCTGCCATGCCAAAGTCCTGATATAAAAATATGAAAGACATTAGTTATACAGAATACAAACCTACTTCAATCCCTTTGCTGACTTCAAAGGCAACTGTTGGCAAGAGAATGGAAATATATCCATTATTGACAATATCTCTGCCTTGATAAATATAAACCAGCAGAAGGAAAGACCTTCAAAACTTAAAGGGTAAGTTAAGATCATGTAAAGGCAAATAAAAAGTAGAAAATTTTAGACTCTAGAAAATTAATACTCAGGGGAAAGCTATGGCATAAGAGTACAGACAATTAGTCCCAGCTCTTGCAGTTAACTAGGGGATCTCAAGCAAGTCAGTCTCCCTCGGGCTCAAAATTCTCACCTACAAAAGGAAAAGAATCTTTAAAGGTGACACTGATTACAACACAGCCAACTGAGGAAAGCAAATTCCTCATATGCTACTATCACAGAAATTAAACTTTCTGAAAAAGATAGCACATGTATAATTTTCCATGGCTTTAGAATAGTTGACAAGACACAACTTACATTTGTTTTCCTTCGGCACCGGGACAAGTTCAGATAGAGAGAAACTCGGAGTTCATTGAATGCTTTCATGTCTTCGCCAAACCCTTCACGAGGAAATTTCCTTAAGGCACATTGGTATCTCTGGGCTGCTTCCTTCATCTTCCCTTTCTATCAGTAGGAAAGAAAGATTTCAGGGCAATGATTCAATGAAGAGAATTGTAAGTATCTTACAGGAATATAAATATGGTTTTGCTTTTAACATATTACCCAGAGCCTAAAGGTACTCAAGTTATTTGACCCCATGTAAATACCTGGGTTTCTAAGAGACTGGGAAGAAAATTTTTTAAAAAACATTTAAATCTCAGTAACAAATTTATCAACAGAAATGATCCAAAATTTAAAAATGGAAGCCAATCACAATAGCTTACTTTCACATACTCCTTTTGAAGGGCCTCACCCATGACATGTATTTATAAATACATGAGTAATAAAATTTAAAAATTACATTAATCTAAATTTTAATACTTTCCCTTTATATTTCTTTGAGAAACAGTTTCATAAATGTCTCATTTTGAGAAATTATACTCTGTAGAAAGAGATTAAAAAGTGTTATCATTCCTAAAACAAGTAAGGTCTTGGGGATAAGAAAAACCTAGATTATATTTGCCACAGAATAATATTTTTTTTCTTTAAAGAAACTAGAAGCAATAGCTAAAAAAAAATCAGAATAGCATCAGTGCTAAAGAAACCTATTTGCTCAATCATTTCCATTGCACAGCAGGTATGCAGCCTGTTGAAATTGGCTTGATATTTGTGACATAATTGCCTACCCAAATCCATATTAAAACTACTTCAAAGCCACAGCAACACATACTCTGAACTCAATTTCAAACTGATTCCTTAAGTCAGAAACCCTGCTGGTTATTCTGTGTCAGTTTTAGGGATCTTTTTTTTTTTTTTTTAAACAGACATCTGAAGAGAAAAGTAACAACCACACAGAAAAAATGGAGTTATTTTACAAATTTTACTTTTAATTCCATCTAGTCAGAACTAGTATAAATACTTATAATCAGCATAATATCACACAGTAGAGTCCTACTGTGTCCAAATTAGAATTCTTTATTTTTTTAAAAAATCAATTCAATTGGGTATATAAATCACATGGTTTGGGGGGATTTTTCTTTTAATTTCAGTTTCCTGAGCAGCTAGAAACCAAAAAATGCTAGAGATCAACTGATAATCTCAAGTAAATAAATTCCTCATAAAGATCATAAAATTTTAACATTTACGATAAGGCTAGAATAATATTTATGCTTGAAATATATGCTAGAGGGTCTTCTCTGATCAAAACCTGAGCAGATAACATTATCTTGACTTGCTTTATAACTTCATCCTTTAAAACATGTAACAAATTTTAGGAACTTCTATTCTGTTTGTAACAAATTTGAGTAAGTTTTATTCTGTTCCTGGCCCCTCAATAACTATTAAATGCCTACTTTGTGCCAGGGCCTGTGCTAAGATCTAGGGAGAAAAAAGGATAAAACAAAAACAAAAAACCAGACACTCCCTGCTCTCAAGGAGCTCACGATGTAATGGGGAAGACAATAAGTAAATGGAGAATGATGTGGGAGCTGAAAAGAATGGGATTGAATGACTAATTGAGAGTAGAAATCCAAAATAAGCCAAGATCAAGTCATTAGACTAAAATGAACTCTATCCTAAGGTTCCAGAAGTTACTACAAGTAACTCAAAGATCAATGACAACAAAAAAGAATAAGAAAGATGCCAAAGGACCAGAGAGAGGCAAATATTTTGCAATTTTTAAAAAAGGAACAGAGTGCAAATTCTAAGCAAGTGACTGCAGCTGCCTGGGCTTCTGTTTATTCATCTGTAAAATGAAAAGATTAGACCATATGGCCAGGAAGATTCCTTCTATCTAATCCTATGATCCTATTAGGTAAATGCCAGCCTTTTATCTGACATTAATATCAAGGTTTTATCACATTCTTCAACTGCTAGTAAATGAAGCAGAGTCACTAAATGTTCTTACATTTTTGGTAATTATATTTACTAAAGATATAAACATACTGGCCATTATTAAATAAGGTCAGAGATAAACATGTTGATTAAACAGAATCTGTATTTACTTTTGTTATCATTTAATTGAAAACAAATCACTGATATTTTGTGTTTTTGAAGTTGAAACTAGGGAGAATCCTCTCATTAAAGTGAGAAAATGTATTTAAAGCTGATTATCAAAGTAAATGAATGAATGAATGAATAAATAATCAAAGTTTCCAAAATATTAGACATGATGAAGTACAAGGTCAGCATCTCATGAGATTTCTTTTAATACCAAGTTGTATGTCCCCTTCCCAAATAAAATACTTGTAGCCAAAGTTCAGAGCTAAAAGTGCCAAGAGAAAAAAAAAGGATACCACCATTTACCTTATACAATACATTTCCTTCCTCCATTAACTTCTGTAAGAGTATAATCAGAATATCAGGTTTGGAAGTGGCCATTGCCCAAGCTGCATTCCCTACAAAACAAATATATACAGTAGTAAAAAGGAGGAAAAAGGAAAGAAATTCTAATATTCTAACTGCAATACATAATTGAAAACTAATGCTGGTTTTTTTAGTTGTACTTGCAAACAATATATATCTCAATGAAGACCAATGATTAGTTTTCTAACATTCAGTCAGCAAATAAATGAAAGACTACGAGGAGTATACCCATAAAATTCACCTATTTTAGGTGAAGGTATTTGCTATATAAGAAATACTGATATCAAGAATTTACTTTTGCCTAGAGTAGATGGGTCCCAAAGAAAGATTTCTTCCTAAAATCCATTATCAACACTGGTTGTACATATTATTGTACCACTCGCCATCTAGGGGAGAAGGTTAGAGGAAGGGAAGGAAAAAATTTGGAACACAAGGTTTTGCAAGGGTGAATTTGAAAATTATCCATGCATATATTCTGAAAATAAGCTTTAATAAAAAATTGGTTGTAAATTTATGTGGAGCCACATTTGCATTTCTGAGATGCTCATAAGATGAGTCTTAAGCAAAAGTCTTTGTTACTTTCTAATATCAAGTGTTTCACTGAAGGCAGTATGTAGCTTCCTAACCTGGAAAGTATATGTGGAGAGAGATTAGCTCACTGTTAGGTCCCTATTAACTCTAAATGCTAGAGATTGGATGATCTCTAAGGTCCCTTCTCTTCCTAACATTTTATAATTTTCTTTTGTAGAATGACGTCTTGGCAGTCGTCATCAAAACCATTTGGTATTGGCTAAAAAATAGAGTAGTCAAATCAGTGGAATAGGTTAGTATTACAGGACAAAGCAGTCAAGAACTATAGTAATCTAGTGTTTGACAAACCCAAAGACCCCAGTTTTGGGGATAAGAACTCACTATTTGACAAAAACTGCTGGGAAGATTGGAAACTAATATGGAAGAAATTAGGCACTTATCCACACCTAACACCCTACACTAAGATAAGGTCAAAATGGATTCATGATTTTGACATAAATATTATTAGAACGTAGACTTGTTTACCTCTTAGATCTGTAGGAAGAAGAACTGGAACTCATAATTGAATACCAAATAGATAATTTTGATTATATTAAGTTAAAAAGTTTTTGTTCAAACAAAACCAGTGCAGAATGATGTCTTGGATTAAAAGTATTGTGATATGTGTATGTGGGTCCAAACCAATAGGCATTTAAGGGCTGTATTTGAAAAGAGGAAAATTTAGAGGCTGTAGCTCCTATCATGATAAATTTTTAGCTTGATCATGGGTGTAAATAGTGTGTAGATCCCAATCTGGCAGGTAAGTGTTACAATGAATAGAGTGTTAAGCTGGAGTCAAGACCCAAGCTCAAACTCAACCTCAGACACAGTAGTAACTGTGTGACCCTGGGCAAGTCATTTAACCCTGTTTGCTTCAGTTTCCTCATCTATAAAATGAGCCAAAAAAAGGAAATGGTAAACCACTCCAATATCTTTGCCAAGAAAACCCCAAATGAGGTCATGAAGAATCAGAGAACAACAATAAAAAGCCCACAATTTATATAATAAAGCAGATTTTTGGTTTTACATCATCTGGGATGAATATCATCAATATTTAAAAACAAAATGGACCAAAACATTCCAAAGTTCATTTTATCTCATTAATGAGTGATTTCAAAAGATTCCATTACTGCTACTTTAAAAACAAATTTCTTTGCAAATTAAGACAATGCTGATTTATCACTACACACCTCTCAGATTGGCCAAGAAGACAGGAAGAGAATGACAAATGTTGGAGGGGATGTGGGAAGATTGGGATGCTAATATACTGACCCAACCATTCTGGAGAGCAATTTGGAACTATGCCCAAAGGGCTATAAAACTATGTATACCCTGTGTCCAGCAGTGTCTTTACTGCATCTGTATCACAGAGATAATAAAAAAGGGAAAAGGACCCACACATGTGAAAATGTTTGTAGCAGCCCTTTTTGTAGTGGAATGGATCTGGAAATTGAGTGAATGCCCATCAGTTTGGGGAATGGCAGAATAAGCTATGGTATATAAAGGTAATGAAATATTATTGATCTATAAGAAATGATGAGCAGGCTGATTTCAGAATAGCCTGGAAAGAGTTACATGAACTGATGCTGAGTGAAATGAGCAGAACCATATTGTATATACTAACAAGATTATATGGTGATCAATTATGATGGACTTGGCTTTTTTCAACAATGAGGTGATTCAAGGTAATTCAAAGAGACTTGTGATAGAAAGTGCCATCTGCATCCAGAATTATGGAGAGTGAATGTGGATCCAAACATGATTTTTTAATTTTTTTGTTGTTGTTAGTTTGCTACAGTTGTTTTTTTCCCTTCTCATGTTTTTTCTCTTTTGATCTGATTTTTTTTTAACTCATCATGATGAATATGGAAGTATGTTTAGAAGAACTGCACATATTTACCCTATATAAGATTGCTTGCTGTCTTGGAAAGGGAGGCAGGGAGGAGAGGGTGAAAAATTTGGAACTTACAAGGTTTTGCAAAAGTGAACATCAAAAATTATTTTGCATATATATGGAAAAATGAAACACCATTAAAAAAAATTTCAGGGGCAGCTAGTTGGTGCAGTGATAACAGTATCAGCCCTGAAGGCAAGAGGATCTGAGTTCAAATGTAACCTCAGCCACTTAACATTTTCTAGCTGTGTGACCATGGGCAAGTCCCTTAACTCCAATTGCTTCAGAAAAAAAATATCTTAAATTGTAGGAACATCATGTTGAAAAGCTATAATAAAAATTTATATCACATAGCACTTTAAAGTGTTTCCACAGAGAAACAAAAGGATATTTGAGATGATTACTGACATTAATTTTTGAACATTCAAGTCAAAGAATTTTAGAATTGGAAGGAGCTTGAGACATTTCTTTAGATTGGGCCTCATTTTGCCAATGGAGAAACCCACATTTCTTTGTTTAGGTTCAAAAAGGTCAAGTCACAAGATCCTCAATCAGATCCTTCTTCCAAATCCATTTTGCACATTTGTGCTACACCAACTGCTACTCCTAACATGGAAAACAACTGTGTGCACATATTCCAGATCTGTTGCTTTGGAATATATTATTTTCCCAAAGGCAATATGATCCAGTGGCAGAGGACTTGAGGTTTAGAACCTGGCTGCTATTCTTCCTGTAGGTATCATTCAAGGTTCCTTCTAGCTATGAATCCAGTAACTCTTGCCAATGTATTCTTAGATTCCATTCTGCTCTTTCCCCACCATATGACATTCTGCCAAAGTCTTGATTCTTTCATAGAACCTTTCAGAGTAATCACCATTGGCTGTCAGGTGGCTAATGCATCGCCAATGTACCCCCAAGGTCACTATAAACAAATGGAGACTGATATAAGAGGAAGTTTCAAATCTATGACTTTTAAAAAATCTGGCAGTAGCTCCCTTCCACTAACCCATTATGAAACTTGAACCACACTCAACCCAAGAAAAAGGGAAGTTTTACCCACCTAATTTGGCTCCTTTCCTCAGTAACGTGACCACGACAGATGTGTTCCGACAGCCAATTGCCCTGTCCAAAGGACGCATGCCGCTGTGATCTACATGCTCAATGACTGCTCCTTTTTCCACAAGATAGAGCACCTGGCAGGGACAAAGTCAAGACCTTTTAGTTACCATTACATAATTGAGAAGCATGGGGTATAGTAATGGCTCTACTAAACTTGGAATCAGGAAGATTTTCATTCAAATTCTACAGCAGACACTTTGTCACTTGCCTGCAACTCAGATGAGATATTTAACTGCTCAGTGCCTCAGTTTCCTCATCTATAAAATAGCCTATGCCCATATTTAACAAGAATCTGAATTTAATGACGTGAACATATTTTAGAAGCTTGTGCCGATTAGGGAAGTGATAATGAAAATGAGCTCCAAGTGACCAGATTCTGTGGCTGGAAACCATCCTGTTATGTTAGGCCGATTTGGGGGCACATATATCCCATTCCCAGGCCAGAAAAACCACAAGCACGTTCTTAGCAGCCAGCATCATTGTCATCAGAAAGTAAAGCAATAAGCATTTTAGAAAGATTTAAATCAACAAGGTGAAGACGTAAAGCTAGGATATGTAATTCAGGAGCATCATGTACAAATATAATTAATTTCAGGGCAGAGGAAGTAAATCAAAACTGCTGTGACATTTGGAATCACAAATACAATAAGAGTGATGATCTGATGTCATTACCATGACAAGAGAAAAAGGTCTCTATTCAGAAGGCATTATTTAGAATGCCTACAAGTCTCTATGGAAAAAGTGCCATATTGCTGCTTCAGGAAAAAATGGAGAGAAGGAATGGTATATGTAAGAAAGGGAAAAGAAAAGGACAATAGGTTAAAAAAAAATACCTTTGAAAACCAGTGTAAGAAAACCTGACAAAATGTACAGGATTGGAGTTGTAATTGTTCTAAACGGAACTTGGTGATCAACCAGATTTTTTGAAGATCTCTTATGACAATGGGTCTACTACTAATTATCTGATTATCAGTCTTTAGATGGTGACTTTATTATGGTCTCTATACAGATAACTGTAGTGTTTTCTAAAATATAATGTTCTTCGGGAGCAGGTTTCTTGGGGGGCTTCTGAAGGCAGCCTTCGTTTCAGTTTCAAAGTAATCACCCCGAATACAGCCAGGAGTTAAAGTCCAAATCCTGTATTGTCTCTTTCCTGGGGCCCGGTTAGCTTTAATAGAGGCCCATCTCTCTCCTTGGTTCTAAGAGTTCCTGCCACTAGTCCTTTGCCTCTGCCAGCTTCAGCCTCCAGCCAACACAACGGTGGAAGATGGAATGAATCTGTCTCCACCTCCAAGAGTGGGCTCTTCTGACTGTGAATCTCCCAAACTCAATACTGGTTGAGGCTCCTAGCTTATATATGTTCTCTTAAAGGTGTGAATCTTGTGGAACTACAGTAAGTACTAAGTACATCTAGAGAAGCACCTTGCTAAACAACCATTGTTTCTATCAATTCCACTGACTTAGCACCTTGTAAAAATTCTAACAGATAACTATCTAAGAAATTATAATCATAATTTTTAATCATGTTTATCCCCATCTGTAATATTTGTGCTCCGATTTAGGTATTATCTGATTGTGAGAGGCTGGATGAAAAAAAATAGGTCCATTCCCACCCTCACCCCCTACCTCCCTCCCCCATCTTATAAAAATGCCACCTCTGTGTTTCATATGACAATCCCACTCAACCACACCCTGGAAGTCTCATTTCTTGATATTTACTTCAATTTTTCTTAACAGTAGCCCTTCTGAAGAACAAAAAAATTCTTATCTGAACTAAAAGGTGGAAGTAGAGATAGGGTTTTTCAACATTTCTCTTTTACTTACAGTATCTGCATCGCCATAAAATGCTGCTAGATCTAGGGGTGTGCGCCCGTTCTTGTCCGTTTGATCTATTGTTGCTCCTTTCTCAACCAGGTACTGAACCACACCCTTATGGCCTTTCAGACATGCCCAGCTTAATGCTGACAGTCCCTCTTTATCTAGAGAAGAAATAGCTGCACCTGAAATAAAAGCCCATTCACAAGAGAGTTGGTCTCAATTTCAAAAAGAAATACTAAAAAGCAAACACATTATTATTATTATTTTTTTGGGGGGAAAAAAAAAAAAGCAAACACATTATTGCCTTTCTGCTAAGAGGGCCTGTTCATGAATGGTGTTCATTTTAATTAGGTCATAATGAAAGATCCTAATAAATTATCTCATTGTCCGTCCACAAACATGTGGATATGTTACCTTGGGAGAGCAGAAATTCCACAGTACTTAAATGCCCCTCACAAGAAGCCACCATGAGTGGAGTCCGACCCTGCTTGTCACTTGAATTCACATCACAGCTATGTTCTAACAGCAATCTGACAATCTAAAAAGAAACATTTGGAATAAGTATTTTCATAATACTTTAAACCACATGTAGTCTTTACCATCTCACTCCCAACCCCCAAAGGTGGTATTCCCTTTAGGACCAAAGAACACAAAATGCTATTTATTTTTAAAGAGTACTAGTTTGGTGACATGGAAAACTTTCATAATTAGTCTATATTAACCTTGTGAACACAAGTTTTTCAGGTGGTCACCCCACTTCTAAGTGGTAATTAAATATGTTAATTGAATGCTCTTTTTAAGATAAAAGATTAGCTTACATAATGTATATGTAAGAGGGAACAGAATAATAGTGTTTAAGGATCTGTTAATGACATCAACAGTTACGGACAGGGAAGAAAATGGTACTTGAGAATAGAGGATAAAGAATTATAGTTAAAGAGTTCACAGTAGGAAGAGAAAGTAAAATTGGATAAAACTCAAGAAAACGGCATTTAAACAATGAAACACACTACACTTCCTGTGAATTTAAGGGAATGCAATAGATTTGGACTTTCAACTTCTTTTAAAGATCCTGAATGTTCAATAATGTCCCTGAAGCCAACCCATCTGCTTAATAAAGCCCTTGGTCATTCACAGATACTACATAAGCAGGCTTTTTGGCTACAACATCTAAATGCTGAGCCTACTTCCTTGGAACAGTGCCAGAAATGAATCTTGGCAATCCAGGTTCTCAAAAGTCACTGTTCAGTGTACTTTCAATTGTGCTTCTCATCACAGAGGTGTTTACTGCTGGATTTAAAGAAGGAGCAAACCATCCAGGCTACTTTTTTGTCACTAACTCTACTTGCAAACCTAATCCACATGGTTTAGGTGGCCTAAAACCAGAGAAGAGAAGCAGCAGGAATGAATGGCATGTTAGATTACGCCAATGTACTTTAAAAACTCTTGTCTTTAGAAACTTAAAGGTAATCTGATGGAGAACCCTTGGGTCCAGTCTTCAATGAAGCCATTTATAGCTTCTAGCTGTAGAACTATTTTTGCAAATCACTGCAAAAGCAATTCTATGATGGGAAATTTTAGCCAGGAAATTCCTTGTGTAATGAAAAGAGTACAGACCAGCTGCTTGCATTCCACGCTGTTTCCGGTTTGGGGACATCCTGCTGCCATGAATTAAAGGGGACCCCACCCTATAATCCATTGCCAAAGAATTTCACCTGTATTGTGCAAGAGGTCCAGTAGGACTTTTTTTTTTCTATTTTCTAACAAAAGACCTCTTCCAACTGCGTTCAGTTGCCAAAACAGTATCAATAACAATAACAAAAAAAGGTACAGTGGCAAATGCTTTATTACCATAACTGTTCCTATCTATCCTATTCTTATATTCCTCTCCCAAGGATATCCTCCCAACAACCAAATTATGGGAGCCCTTTGTTCAGAAATTAAGTGAAAAAGCTTTGTCTACCACTCAGCCATCACAGTCCAACTTCCCCAGCTCATACTGCAGAACATGTGAGTAAACTTGTTTCAGATGTTTGAGTTTATAGAGATGGGAACTGTTCTTTAGGGGAAAATATGATAAAGTTCACAGGGGGAGAGATTTGAAGAAGAAAACACAGATATGGGTCTAGTGAGAGATTTGCCTTTAAAGGCAAGAGGAAGCAAGCTGTCACTCGTACCCTTTCCCAAATGAAGTTCCCACTGTCTTGTCTCTATTGGATCAGAGTATCATCATACACAGTACCTGCCAGTGGCCCTGGCGCGCAGCACAGAACAAGGGTGGAATCCCTCTTTTGTTGGTTCTGGACACAGTTGCTCCATGTTGAAGCAGCAATTCACACACTTCCACCTTCCCTCTTCCTGCAGCAGCCGTTAAAGCTGGGGGAAGATCCAAGAAGTCATTTGTTATCAAGATGTGGAATCAATTTTCAGTACCTGGACACTGAGTGGATGCCCATCAGTTGGTGAATGGCTAAATAAATTTGGCATATGAATATTATTGTTCTATAAGAAATGATAAGCTAGATGATTTCAGAGAGGCCTAGAGAGATTTACATAAAATGATGCTGAATGAGGTAAACAGAACCAAGAGAACATTGTATACAGCAACAACAAGATAATATGATGATCAATTGTGATGGATATGGCCTTTTTCAACAATGAGGGAATTGAGGTCAGTTTCAATAGACTTGTGATGGAGAGAACCTTCTGCATCCAGACAGAGAACTACAGGGACTGAATGTGGATCACAACATAGTATTTTCACCTTTTTGTTGTTTTTTTCTTGCTTTTTCTCATTTTTTCTCTTTTTCAATCTGATTTTTCTTGTGCAGCATGATAAATGTGGAAATATGTTTAAAAGAATGGTACATATTTAACCTATATTAGATTACTTACTGAATAGGGGAGAGGGGTGAAAGGAGAGAAATCTGGAACACAGAGTTTGGCAAGGGTGAATGTTGAAAACTATCTTGGCATATATTTTAAAAATAAAAAACTATTATTAAAAATTTTTTTAAGAGACAACAGTATAGATATTCCACTCTAGTGGTGGGGTTTTGTTTTTTAAGGTATGACTTCTAATCAAAAAGAAACTACTAGTGATAAGAAACAGAAATGGCCTTCCCACTAGAGCTGGGATTTAAGGCCGTGTCAGACAAGAGCAGAAAGCAGAAGAATTGAGAAGTAGAATGGCTCAGATGGGAACACTATCCTTGAGATTCTCCCCTACTTTGACTTTGCAACACACAGTGCTCAATGGCTTTTCTATGTAGAAAATACAGCATAGGAATAGGATGGGGGGTATCCTCCAATAAGGACTTCTCAAAACAGTGCAGATACACCTAAATTCAATTACAATTAGACAAATATTAATTAAGCACCAATTATGTGTCAGTCATTGTAGACCTCTCAAAAAAAAAAAAAAAAAAAAAAAAAAAAAAAAAACTAATGTTGAGAAGTTGTCACCCTTGAGGAAATTACATCAAATTATGGGAAAACAAATTTAAGGATATTTAGGGGTGTGAGGAAAGCCAGGAACCAAGAAATTCTACAAGACCTATAAAAAG
Source organism: Antechinus flavipes (assembly GCF_016432865.1). Taxonomy (NCBI): domain Eukaryota; kingdom Metazoa; phylum Chordata; class Mammalia; order Dasyuromorphia; family Dasyuridae; genus Antechinus; species Antechinus flavipes. The sequence continues at coordinate 435,221,925 of NC_067400.1, forward strand.
CACTGACATATTCAGGGGATCTTGCTTATCAGGAGGTGCTTGGGATAACTAGTAGAATCTCTGGGTCAAATACTGGTCCAAACTGCTTTCCAAAATAGTTGTGCTGGGGCAGCTAAATGGTGCAGTGAATAGAATCCCGGCCCTGAAATTAGGAGGACCCAAGGTTGAATTCGGCCTCAGACAATTAATACTCATTAGCTATGTGATCCTAGGCAAGTCACTTAATTCCACTCACCTCACCCCCCAAAAAATTGCTAACAAAATAGTTATACTGATTTACAGCTCAACCAACAATGTACTTATTTGCTTATCTTCCCACAATACTCTCAACATTAACTAATTCCATTTTGGGGGAGGAGTCAATTTTACCAGTTTATAGCATCTGAAATGAAACTTTAATTGTTTTAATGAACATTTCTCTTCTCACTAGTGACTTGGAACACTCTTGCCAATGGTTGAAATAGTGTGCAATTCTTCTCAAAATCATTTGTTCATATCCTTTGACTAGTAATCTATTGGGGAGTGGCTTTTGACATTATAGGTAATGATATATATGTGTGTGTGTATGTGTGTGTGTATGTGTGTGTGTGTGTGTGTGTGTGTGTATGAATGAATGCAAATACATGTGTGGTAATATACATGTACATATAGGATCATATCTTCAACCCAAATTACTCAGATTGACTAACAAAAGGCCCCAGACCAAGCCTACTAGGTCTTTGCGTCAAGAGTGGATGGAAATAACAACCCTGAGAATCTTCCCCTCCCAGACTGATTCCTTTTTTGGGCAAGGAGAAGGGGGATTCATTTTAAAAGGTCATTCTTTGCCTCATTTCTTTCTGACTTAGCCTCAATCTATGAATCTACTGTTGCTCCAGTCAAACTGAGGCCTGTTAAAGAGCTTAGCTTAAAAAGGCCATGGTCTCTCATTTCATCCAGGGCCATTTCCAGTCGTCCTGATCTGTATCTGGCCACTGGACCCAAATGGCTCTGGAGGGGAAGGGGAGGCTGGTGACCTTGCACAGCCTTCCCTCACTTAAATCCAATTCACTTGCCAGTCATGTCATCAGCTCCCTGATATCATGATCATCTTTGAGAATGAGGAACAATCAATAAATATTATATAAAACATAGCAGCATTTCTTGGGGTAATAAAAAATCAAAAATAAAGTAGATATCTACTGATTAGAGAATAACTAAATTGTGGTATGTAATGGAATATTAATTACTGAGCTAAAAGAAATTATGAATACAAATACAAAGAATCATTACAAATTCTACATGAGTTGATACAAAGTGAAGGAAGCAGAATCAAGAAAACAATATATGCAAATGTAATTGGAAAGAATCACAACAAAAACCCCAAAGTCAATGTTGCAAAATTACAAAGAGCAGGTCCAGCTGCAAAGAAGAGATATGAAAAAATACCTCCAACCCCTTCCTTTGTAGAGGTGAAAGTTTGGTTGCCAATAGAAATACACTGCACATGTTTTCATACTTATGCAATTCTGCTAATTTTTTGTCTCATTTCTTCCACTTTTAAAAATATTATTTGTTATACAGATGAAGGAGAACTTGAGAAAATCTTAATGATGTAAAAAAAAAGACATCAATTTCTTTTTTCAAAGATAGTGAGATTTGAACTGAGCTTTGATGAGAAATGGGGGTTCTGAGAGGCAGCGAAGAAAAGAAAGACTAAGGTGGGCATGAAAAGGCAATTCAAAGGCATGAAAACTAGAATAGGGGTTCTACAGGGTACAATGAAAGAAGCTATCACTGTTCCTGAACAAATTACCCCCAGTTTGTACACTGAAAATGCAAACAAAATCCAACCAATTTCTCTGATGGTTTTTTTTTTCTTAAAAAAAAAATTCAGTTAATTTGTTTCTTAGCACTCAGTCTCACTACAATAATCTTACTTAGTTTAGACCTTTATCTAGTATTATTTACATTGTTGTAACACCATCCTAACAAGTTTTCTTGCCTTCTCTCTCCACTGGCTTCTAGCCAATGACAGACATTGTCCATGTGTGATCTTCTTAATCTATCACGCTAACTGACTTAACTCTTCTGATCAAGAACCTTCATTGACTCCCCACTGCCTACTGAGTAAAATCTAAACTCTGATTCTAACACTGAAGGCCGTCCACAATCTGGCTCCAAACCTACCTTTGGGAGTCTTACATAATCTTCCTTGTGTACTTTATTCAGGCCAAATTGAATTACTCCTCTTCTGTCCCACACTTGTCCCCATGCCTTTCTCCAGACTTTTTTTTTATTCCTGGAATACCCTCAGCTCTTTCTCTTTCTTACAGGTCCAACTCAAGTGCTATCATGCCCCACTTCCTTCCTGGCAGCTTTCCCAAAACCAGACCCCACCTTCAGTGCACCAATCCCAGAGGTGACAATGACACTAACCCTTAATAGCATAGAGGCATATAATTAGCTGGAAGAGGCTTTAACATCTAACCCCATCCTTTTACAGACCAGGATACTAGCGTCCCCAGAGGTTGAATGATGAGACAAAGATCACAAAAGTAGTGACAGAAGTAAGATTTGGAACAACCCAGATTCTGAGATTTCAAATCCAATTTTAATTTTTCTCTCATAGCAATCTGCTTGAAAATCGTCGCAAAGTTTGTACATTTCTCAAAACTCCCACTATCCATTGATTAGGTTATATACAATGGCTATACTGTTGGACTTAAATATAGTTGGTACTCAATGTTGGCGGCTGTATCTGATTAAAGGTGGACCACAAAGGAAAAATAACTGTGAAATAAGCCTGTTAGTCTCTGGCACTGTTAAACAGGTGGGTCTAAAAATAGTTTCAAGGAGGACATTAAGAATAGCATCATTGGCGTCACCTTTCAGGTTAACTGTAATCTGTTTACCAAAAGGAGTCCTTTCTGGCCATAGAACAACTGTGAATGATGCTGACAATGGCAAGTCATCATTCTCAACTTGATTAGGCTGAGACTAAGGAGAACTTAAAAAATCATTAAACATACCCAAAATGACTAAGGCATGTAAATGAATATTGTGTTCCCATAATTTTAAAAATTAAAACAAGGATGCAATTTTCTCAGATATCATCAGCACTCTTAGACAAACTAAAGTCCTAGAAATGGAAAGAACCAAATAATCCCCTTCTAGTTCATGACATCAGTTCAGGCCTTTATACTATCACCTGGACTATTTCAATAGCCTCCTAATTGGCCTCCGTTTATTCCAATACACCTTTCACACAACCACAAAAATGTTTTTTGTTTTTTTTTTTTTTAAGTACAAATCTGGCCCTGTCTGCCTGCAAATTAAAATGTACCTGGAAAATATTTACAGAATAAAAAAAAATGCAAGAGAATATAGCAAAAGTTAACATGCAAGTTTTATGTCAATACACAATCTGAAGGTATCCTTATGTACAGTTCACTGGCCCTAATTTATACTGGAGTTTGATACCACTGGGCTATACCACAAACTCCAGTATCGTTTTGTTCCTCACAAATAGCACCCCATCCTCTATTTCTGAGTCTCTGCATCACTCACAAAACCTGCCTTCTGTCCTCCCCCCAACTATTACTACCCTATCTACTCTCCAACTTTTTATTTATCCTGTATGTATGAAGTAATTGTCTCCTCCGTTAGAAGAGAAATTTCTTGCCTGCAGAGATGATGCTGTTCTTTGTATTTATATCAGCAGCACTCATCTCAGACCCTGACAATTAGTAGGAGCTTAAGAAATGGTGGATAATCGATTGATAGCTAGGAATCTGGAAGGAATGGAGCAAAAACCACTGTGTTAATCATTTGTGCTCAGAATTGTTAAAAGAAGTCCTTTAAGTGAGTATCTTGGCCAATACTTTCATTTCACTGATGAGGAAACTGTCCAAAGAAGGAGTGACTTGCCTAAAGGGTTACACAGCTAATCAATAGCAAAATAAGATCTGAATCCAGATCATACAACTCCAAGTCCAAGGCTCTTTCCACTATACCATGATGCCTATTATAAGCCTGACTAGGAAAATCAGAAAGGGGTCAACAGGCCTGCTACTCTCTGACACAATGCTAATTCACTCATGACATATGACTGGCATTTTGTGCTCAGTGGCAAATAGACACATTTTCCCAGAGTACTACATTTAAATGGGCCTCTCTCCTGACAGATTACTTAAAGCTGTTTGGTCTATTTTTGCAAGCGACAGCATGGGAAAAAAAATAAAGGAGGTCATAGATCAAGAATTCCAATTCTCAATTTCTCCAATCCTTATTTTGGGCACAGAGGGAGATAAGGAATACTGCCAGGTCCTAAGTGTTTCTAATATTCTGTGAAACTGTCTATACTTCATGACACAAACTTCTTAATTCAAGTTCTTTCCCACATTCCCTTTAAAATCAGAGAGTCACAGATCAAAGTCCAATCCCCCTCTTTTACATAGGAGGAAATTAAGAAATACAGTGACTTGCCCAGGATTACACATCTACAGAATCTAAGGTGAATTTGAATCTCCTTACTCCAAGTCCAAGTCTCTCTCCATCACTCATGCTGCCACCAGGGAGAAAACTGCTGCTCTACAGTTCTACAGTTCTGCCCAACAAGACAGCATCACCTTCAAGGAGTTTTAGATGATGTTGTAAACAAGAAAAACAAAAGCCTATGGAATGAATCAATGTGGAAATGTGAACAAGCAGTAACACTATGCGCATAGCTGTCATCCACTAACGTCTTATTTTATATCTAATTTACAAAGGAGCACACAAGGCAGAGTTGTTGAAAAGTCTTCAATTCAGTCCATCAGTCAAGGAGTCAATGCCTTATATGATTTCTTCTTAAATGATTAAAAATTGTCTTTATTGCTCTCTACTCCAATAGTAAAAAATCACCTCCAAGGCTAAAGGGGTTGTAATCAAACCCAACTTATCAGGAAAGATAATCTGTAATATGTTGGGGAGGCCTCGGGCAGAACCCTGGGGAGGGCAATGAGCTGAGCTAATGAGGTCCCAAGAGAATAATGCACAGATTCAATACAGCACTCTAATGAAAGATATCTTGTGGTCTGAGGATAAAATACTCCTAGTTGCCATAGTACTCAAAACAGGCAGTATTTTTGTAGCTAGCCAGACCCAGAGTCAGAATTAGGGAATCTACCCATGTACTACCTACCCTCTGTCCTTGGTCCAACACTAATCAGAGGAATGATTCTTTAGGACATAGGAGAAGCTAGGCACTATGCTGTCCCTAGTTCACTTTATATCTAGGTTTTCCTGCTCCAATTCCTCCAAAGGAAGCTAAAATCCCACCTATAAATACCTCAGAAAATGACACTATTCCTATTTCAAGATAACTTTCTAAGATATCTTATTCTAATAATATAGAATGAGTCAGTTTGTTACCCTAACACCTACCATCAAAAAAGATGTGAGACAAATATCATCATCATCATCATCATCACTATTTCAAAGATAAAGAAACTTAAGTTTTGAAATGAGGCCTTCACGTGGTGTTCTACTGGCAAGTCTGGGGCTCTTTTACTGAGCTTCTTTTTCTTCCCCCTTTGACAAGATGGGGCCTTAGTCACCCAGTGTTGGCCTGCCCCAGAGACAATCCTTAGAAATGAGCCACAGAAGTAGAGAAAATTCCAGTTCTGTGCAGAGTTTCTCCAAATTCTATTAGCCCCTTCTCATTTCCAGAAAATCAAGGATTCTGCCTTTCTCACTAAAAAGAGAGGGATAAGATACATACCATACACGGTCACATATTTATGTATTACTAACTCATCAATCAATAAGTGTTTATGAAATGCCCACTAGGCATTCAATGGTTCCCCATGGACAGGACACCAATAAAATGAACTGCACAAACACATGTACTACATATACATATTCAGTCATGAAAACTCACAGAACAGGATGGAACCCAGCCATTCAATGAGTACTTGCTGATGAATCTAAAAAGTATTCAGGGGCTAAAAAAAGTTCATCATTTCTTGTCCATTTGGCACTTTTAGTGGGACTTTAAATCAACATTTTTCTGTCACCGCTTGTGTGGAAACTGAATTTATCATAAAATAGCACCATCAGTGGCTGACAGCACTTTACTAAAAATAGATGCATCCATGTCTTCCGTGGAGAGGCAGCCAGTCAGCCAGAGCCAGGACACTGAACCCAAGCCCTTTGGGGTTGATCTTTGGGAGAAAAGAGAGCTCAGGTTCAAGGGCTAGGTTGGAGATTTCTTTTCCCTTCTCTCCTCCTCTTTAAAGCCAAATATTTCAGTCATGAAAGCAGGATAAAAGATAACACTAGTGGGGCAGCTAGGTGGCACAGTGGACAGAGCCCTGAGTTCTCATCTGTTCTCAGACACTTAACACTTCCTAGCTGTGTGACCCTGGGCAAGTCACTTAACCCCAATTGTCCCAGCAAAATAAATAAATAAATAGATGACACTGGGTGAAGAGATAAAATCGCTCTCCCCGCTCCCCAACAATTGTGAGCTGCACTCAAAACAGGACTAATTCAGTATCACTATTTAATGGAAGCATCTTATTTCCAAACAATAGAGATAAACATAAACAAGATTTGAATTTTCCCCCCATTTCAACCCAGATTTAAACTTATCTTTTTCCATCACTTGTAGTTATTGCATTCAGGATATGAGACACGTTCCAGCACCAGTGGGGACTGCATATACTAAATTCAGAAACAAGTGTGACTAAAGAATAGCCTATAGCCCACTCAGCAAAGTCATGGCAAAACTATGCTCAGGAATTGCAACTATTTTATTGGAAAGGTCCACCTTGATCTGATTTACTTATTATGTTTTGCAAAGGTTCAATGGACTCTGCCATAGGCAGGGGGGGATGGAGTTTAAGGGAACAGCCTATTAAGATGAAGGGACACAAACAGCGCTTGGCAAATCCTTGTTCCTTGGGTAGCAAGACTAAAGAGAAAACACAACTGGGGTGTCATGGGTGTGAGGTATCAAAGGTAAGGTTTTTAAGCAAAGAGTATGGTAGCATATCAGAAGTACTGATAGCAACTATCAATAACACCCCAACATGAAATTGTGGAAACCATGTTTCACTGACTTTAGATCTACATGAAATAAAAACCTTAAAAGCCACTGACAATCTGAACAGTTATACTTGCTGTTTCTGCTGGAATTAGTCATGGATTCATGTGATTATGGTAATGGATTAATATGAGTCCAGGTTCCTGCTTTGCTATTATGGCACTGTGGCAGCCATTTAACCTTTTGGGGATTGTGTGCTTGTATGTTAAATGAGGGGGTTGTATCAATTAAACTCTCAATTGCCTTTCACCTCAAAATTTCTGGTCCTATTACAATTATCCTCCTACCAAAATGTAAGTTCCATGATGTCAGAGATCATGAATATTATCTAAAACTTTTTATCTTAGATTTTTAAAAGTAGCTTTTTTAATCTAAGTGGGTTTTTTAAAAGTCTGTTAATGTGAATTACTCTGAAAAAAAAAATGAAATCTATTAATGACAAAAATTAACAAAACCTCAATTTGGGCGACAATTCCTGTTAGAATTCTTACAAGGTGTTAAGTCACTGGAATTGATGGACACAATGCTTATGTACTTAGTACTTATTAGAGTTCACATCTTTAAGAGAGCATATATAAGGAGGAGCTCCCACAAGCGACAAGCCCACAAGCCCACTCTCTTGGAGGCAGGGTCAGATTCATTCCAACTTCCACCTTTGTGCTGGCTGGAGATTCGGAGGAGAAGAGGCTGAAGCTGGCAGAGGCAAAGGACTAGCAGCAAGAGCAAGAAGATATAGGCCTCTAAGAAAGCTAACCAGGCCCAAGGAAGGAGACAATAAAGGATCTGGACTTTAACTCCTGGCTGCATTTGGGGTGATTATTACACTGAACTGAAAGGAAGGATGCCTCCAGAAGCCCCCCAAGAAACCTGCTCCCAGAGAACATTCTATTTTAGAGAAGAGAACATTACAAATTTCAAAAGCATTTCCCTTTTAGGACAATAAGCTTCTGCTGGGCATAGAGAATTAGTTGATTTATAAAAGTCCGAACAACAATTTGTCAGGAAGACATCATAGTTATTGATTGCAAAGTACAATTATATGTTATGTATAACTACAATAAACAGAAACCTGTCTGCATAAACAGTACATGTGTTAGTTGTATGACAGAGATCTCTGATGGGACCATTAGCTGTCACTACCCCTCTGACCTGGAATCGGGAAGAATATAGAGTCGGCAGCACATTGGGACACATAGTAATCTATGATAAACATGTTTAGGTTTCAGATAGCAACTAGCAGTGACAAGGGTGGAAACAGTCAAACTGTCTATGCCATGACACCTCAAGCAGAAGAACAGATGCTAATGCCCACTCTCCTGCATCATTGTACTTCTTAATAAATATGTGAGGCGGCAGGATTCTGCCTTACCTCCAACCCCAAGGTTGATGACTCTCAGAACAGAGCTGATGTTTTATTTCTGGAGGAAGGAGGACAAAAGTATACTTAGAAACACTAGAAAAATTAAGGGTTTTTTTTTTTTTTTTTTGGATGCTTAAGGACCAGTTAATCTTTTAATTTACTATCAAATTCACAAATTTGAAAAAACTAGCCAATCTTTCAACAACAACCAAAAATGTGTTTTCAACTTTTATATCCTGTGACTGCTCTGTGAGACAAACATCACATGTTCATAAAATCCCAGGGGAAGAACATTCACATTAGGCAGGGCATTTGGAGCTCTGAGGACAATACAGCTTTCCATTCAGCATTTTCTTTCCCCTAGAAGAGGTACTAATGGACTGTCTGATTATTAGATCCATTTACTTCACCAAGTCCTTTAATAGGTGGAATACTAGCACATACTCTGAATATTTTCTGAATTTTAAAATTCTTTGAGAGAACAATTTTGGAGCCCTTCTTAATATTTTCTGCTTGAAAATATTTCTTTGGTAAAGCAAGGAAGATTTAAACATATAATCCATTTAGTTATAATTAGCTGATAATGACTATGAAAAAATTGGTGCCATAAAACAATAGCCTTTAAGTCTTGTTTGGGAGGAGGAAGAGCAAGAGTAATCACAAAAAACATTCTCCAGATACCACTTTTTTTTTCCCCCTATACTATGTTCAGGATTTGGAAAACATATCCAACTAGATATGATTTTAAAAATAAACTAAATTTGGGGACTCTATTAATTGATGGAACATTCTAAACAATAAGGCTCCTATAGAGTCACACACTGAAAAGCCGAAAAAAAAAATCACTTTTGTAGTGTTGCTTGCAAAACATAGCTTAATGACCTCTTTCCTACTAAGTAGTCCTGGGTAAGCACCAAATTTTGAAATGTCACATACCAAAGACAATTATTTATGTCTTCCTTTTCTACATTTATGAGCTCTTTCCCCCCACAGATTAACCACTAATCAACTAATACTAGAGAAACACTCCTAGCCAATTTGGTAAATTAAAGGAATGTTTAGCTTACGCTCCAATGCATTTTAATATTACTAAACTTCCTTGGAAGAATGTAACAGCTACCAAGAATTTTTAACCTGAAACAGATGGTTAGATGTCAAAGTAAAAAAGAACATTTAATAAAACAGAAAAATAATAAAATATTTCAAATCAGAAAAACTACTTTAAGATGGGCTGCAGGTGGCACAGTGGGCTTGTAATCAGAAAGATTCCATTTTCCCCGAGTTCAAATCTTACTAGCTGTGTGACCTTGGGCAAGCCATTTATTTAACTGTTTGCTTCAGTTCCTCATTTGTAAAATGAACTGGAGAAAGAAATGACAAGGCACTCCTGTAACTTTGCCAAGAAAATCCCAAAATGGAATTATGAGGGTTCAAATGGACATGACTGAAAAACAAAAACACTTTAAAATGACAAAAACTAAAGACAGTTTGAAGAAACCAAATATGAATGTAATGCAACATAACAAACATGCAGTAAACATCACCAATACAGAAAAGAATTATCATCTATTGCTCCTTCTTCCCTTAAAAGGACTCAGAACAAAGAGAGGGTAATATACAAGGCACTACATGGAATTTATATAACACTTTAAAGTTTGCAAAACACCTTACATATGTAATCTCATTTGATCTTCACAATTCTCCAATTACATGAAATTGGCCTACATGCCCTAAGCTATCTCTGGGTGTCTTCCCAGTCTCGTAAAGTCAACATCAAAATTATCAACAGACATCTGCACTGAATATACTAGGAAATGCAAATGCTGAAAAAAGAATAAAAACTGTATGATAAAAGATGTTGTAATGATTATGATACAAATTGCTCAGTCATAAAAGCTGAATATCATAATAAAGCAGGTGAGGTCAAGGCCAGACCCACTGATCTGAAAATGGTCTGCAACCTAACTTCAACTAGCCCTCCTATAACTCCAAAGATATTCTCAGTTCAACCATGAAAGTAGAATCTCTTGATAAATAAGAAGTGAGACACAAACTAGAAAGATGGCCACAGCACATGCCAAAAGAACACGACAAATCCAATCCAGAATACTCACGATTACTTCTCATTCCCAAGCAAATTATTCAATCTGGATTTCTAAGGCCTTTGCACTATTCTCCTATGATTTGGCCCTCTAGCCCTAATTTTATTTAAAAGCATTTTATTTTTCCAAATATGTACAAAAATAGTTTTCAATATTCTCCTCTGGAAAATCTTAGTGTTCCAAATTTTTCTCCCTCCCCCCAAACAGCAAGTAATCTGATATAGGTTAAAAATATGCAATTCTTCTAAGCATATTTCCATATCTGTCATGCTGTGCTTAAAAAAAAAAAATCAGACTAAAAGGGAACAAACACGAGAAAGGGGGGAAAAAAAGCAAGCAAACAACAACAAAAAGGTGAAAATACTATGCTTCAATCCACTCTGTCTCCACAGTTCTCCCTTTGGATGTGGATGGCAGCCCCAATCTTAAATAGCCTTTTCTATCTCTCAGTGCCTAAGTAAAGGGTTTTTAATCCTGTGTTCTAACTTCATCTTCTCTATTCTTACTTAGTATTCTAGCCATTTATTTCAAAGGACAATGAGATTTTTTCTTCTATCATTCTTATAGCAGTTTCTTAGAAAGTAAACATTAACACTGGAAAGAATGAATTTGGAGTATTTTTAAATTTGAAACCAGAAATACCAGGGAGTTGGTGAGAACCTGAAAAGCTTCTAAAAACAAAATATTCTGAGAAACACTAAGAATAGGAATACAGTTTTTAAATATAGATCTTGTAAGGGAAAAATTTCCACTATTGTTCAGTTCAATAACAAGAATTGTCCCCAGTTATAAGGCAGTAAAAAAATACTTCTTATATTAACTCTAGAAGAAAGAAAATAATAAAGTACAAATTTTTATCCCCATGAGATAACAGGCCTGAGGCTTTTAGTGATTTGTCCAAAGTCATGCTACTGGTTAAGAGGTAGAAATGGATATCTTTGTGAACATACAGAAAAGTTGTTCCCGAAGTCTTAAAAGAGGATATATCCCAAAGAGATCATAAAAAAGGAAAAAAGAATCCACATATACAAAAATATTTATAGTGGCTCTTATTATGGTGACAAACAATTGGAAACTGAGAGGATGCCCATTAATTGAGAAATGGCTGAACAAGCTGTAGTATATGAATGTAATCGGATACTATTGTGCTATAAGAAATTCAGAAAAACCTGTTAAGATTTACATGAATTGATGCAAACTGAACACTGTATAAAGTTAACAGCAATATTATATGATGATCAATTATAACATTCTTTTCAGTAATAATACAATGATCTAAAATAGTTCCAAAAAACTCATGATAGAAAAAACTTTCTATCTCCAGAGAAACAACTCTCAATGCAAATCAAAAGATAGTATTTTCACTTTCTTTTGTTTTGTTTTTCTCTTATGATTTTTTCCTTTTTGTTCCAATTCTTCATTCTCAAGATCACTAGTATGGAAATATGTTTAACATAACATACACATATAGCCCATATCAGACTGCTTTGCTTACTGTCTTGGGGAAGGAGGAGGAAAGGGAAAAAAATTTGGAACTATAAATCTTACAAAAACGAATGTTGAAACTATCTTTATATCTAATTGGAAAAAAGATAAAATTCTAAGTTCAAAAAAAGTTTTTTTACACGGATAAGAGAATATTGGCATCATATGAAATGAATACATATACCAGTTAGTTAACTACTTTGAACTGTTCATATCTGTGAACTATTAAGACAGAGATTTGTTAAATAAGAATATAAAGAGTAGTTGTAGGGCAAAGGGATCTGGTGGGAAGCTTATGTTAACACAAATTTACAAATGATAAATTATTTGGATGAACTCATTTAAGAGATAAATGAAACAAGAAACAGTCCCGCTGTAATATAAAGAATGCTGAACTTAAAGAGTCAGAAGAACTAATTTTAAATTCTACATCAGCTGCTCATAACTTCTGTGACCATGGAAAACTCATTAAACATTCTTGGGCCTCAGGTTCCTCATCTCAAAATTAAAAGGATTGAATTGGAAAATGCCCAGGTTGGCTTCCAGCTCCTACGAAAAGGAGACCAGATTTAGGACCAGGAAGGACTGTACAAATTATATAGGTAAAGCCAATGTTGGAGTAATCCAGAATGTGAATTCAAGCCTTATGATTTCAAATTTAGTAGGTTTTTCCCATTTTATAATCATACAACTTTGCTCCTAATATCTTGCTGAGAAAAATATGCCAAAAGAAGGGGAATTTTGACTATGGGGTAATTCTGGGAGGTAGGGAACACTTTCCACAGCAGGCAAAATGAATGGGATATTAGTGTAAGAAGGTATAGAATGCTAGAATATAAGGACAACTGGACTATTGTGAAATTAGAAGTGAGAGGACAATCAGGACAAAATATACTGAAAGCAAATTTTTAGGAGTGCAGATAGTGGTCAGCATTGATTGCTAATCTTGTTGTTCAGTCATTTCAGTCATATCCAATTCTTTGAGATCTCATTTGGGATTATCTCGGCAAATACAACTTGAAACTTGAAGAGTCACAATATGTGTAGTCTTCATTGGACTACAAGGAGATACTGCAGGCGACAGAGAAAAATATAAAACTAATTTCTGAACTGCTCAGCCTTTCATCTGCACTTGCTCATTTTTCTCATCTATAAAATAAGAAAAGACAACTCAATTGTTAGATTTCTTCTGCTGTTACATTCTCTGATTTCTTAAAATACACAAAGTATTTGGTGGAAGGAATGCAAATTTTGATTGCAGAAAATTTCCAAGATATCTTGAGGTTTGCAGGCTAAATTTCTTTCTTAAAGACCAAGTCTTAAACCCAAATTACTTTAGCTGTCATTGATAGATCAAGAATAGATCAAACTTCACTGTTTGGCTGAGAGTGGTTCAGAGTGAATGTAAATAGCAATTGTTGTTTTGACTACAAATCCGAGGATAGTCTCCCAGATTTTTTTTTTTTTTTGACTAAGTAAAAAAGCATTTTGGGGAGGGGGCTCTGACATCTTACCTATCCTTAATCACTAAATGGGTGTTGCCTCAATGAAACAAATCTGATAAAGACCTTCATTTAAAAAGACCAATGCCTCCCATTACATCCAGGCCCACCTCCATTGGTCTTGATCTGGCCATTGGACCCAGAGGGCTCCGGAGGGGAAAGTGAGGCAAATGACCTTGCACGGCCCTCCCTCACTTAGATCCAATTTACCTGCATGTCATGACATCATGGTGCTCTTCGAGAAGGAAGGGCAAACAACAAAGTCCGGGCCTTGGAGACCACTCAAATCCAACTCTTATTTTACAGAATTACCGAAATTTTGAGGAAACCAAGGCTAACAGAGACTGAAGGCACACAGATACTGAATTAACTCAGTAAGTCACCTAATTGCCTCCCTTCCCTGGAAGAGTGAAGAGGATATCACAAGTGATCAGCAGCATACTAGGAAGAACTAGTTAAGAAAAAAAAATGGAGAAAGATTAGGCTGCAAAATGTTATGTTTATGGGAAGAGTGACAGAGAGGAAGAAGTATCAAATCCAGGAACCAATGAAACTAAGGGAAAAAAATGTCAGGAAGAAATAATGAGCAGACAAAGCAGGCAAAGCTGCAATGACACACGGCCCAGTAAAAGTTCCGCCTGGTCATCTCAGCCAGGAAACGCTGAGCTTGCTGTCTTAACTGTCTTTAAAGTCACATCAGTGCCTCTTGGCTGATCAGAGGCTCACTGGCAAGCCAGCTGAAGAATGCATCCCAGGCTTCAAAGGGGACTATGAAGATAGATGGTTATGCATGAGCTTTGGGCAAGTACAGGCTGAACCCATTATTTACTTTGTATTAAGACTGATGGGAAGTCCATAATTTGTGTCAGTGAACACAAGCCCCATTGCTAACATAGCAGAGCTTGAGGGAAGGCAGAATGGAGGTTGGCCTGTGATGGGACCCCTCCAGAACAGCACTTGTGAGGCTCTCCCAATCAGCCAGCTTAGTGAACCGCAGAGCACTTCCCTTTGGCAAGATGGGCTTTTAGAGTTTAAATAGCCTTCAGTAACCAGTGTAAGCATTGTTGAACACGCTGCAAGATAGCTTGCTTTATAGGCAATAGGTTCCAATGAGAAAGAGAACAAAAAAGTTGGAAAACTTTCTGTTCTTTCAATTACAAAGCGTCCTGGAGAATTAAAATTAGAGAAGCAAACAAGACCAGCTCAAGAAAGTGAATAATGAGATATAAACCAACTTACTTTTCTATACATGTACCCCTAATTTTAACAGGATTCAAGATGACAATGTTAATCCCAATCTTTGCAATACAAATGGAACTAATATCATTTCAACTTTCAGACCCTCAGTTTCTGAACCTGCAAAATGCAGAAGTCTGTATAAGCCCCCTTTTACTTGAAACATTTTGGGAAATTGTAATAAAAAAACTATTATCAACATAGAGACTATATATTTTAAAAATACTATGGTATTTTATGTAGTACAGTATTTTAATATAACATATAGTAAAAATAACCTAATAAGTTGGACTATACTTGGGAAACATTATTTGTAATCTTTTCATTTGTAAGTGTGACTTACATAGAAAAGGTTATATTGGGGGAGGGGAGATAAAGAGAGTAGTGAGAGCATCAATAAGATATTTAAAAAAACAAAGAGAAAATAAAAAGCTCACGAAGGAGCAATTTTGACACTAGCAGAACAAAAATTATTTTATTGCCTCAGCAAAAAAAAAAAAATATATATATATATATATATAAAATAAATATTTTTAAAGCTGATGCTTTCATATACAATCCAATGTTTTTTGTATGAAGAAATGCCCATTTTGTAATACTTAAACTGATTTTAAAAAAAGAAAGAAAATCTAAATTAAAAAAAATCCTAAACATCAATGTTCCAAAATACTATATACAAAGAATATTTTTTATTAGCTCATGTCATTGGTTCTTTTTTGGGTTCCTATATCATTCATCTTACTAGCCTTTCTTCAACTGCAAAATGTGGGAGAATGCTGAGCAACTGTAAAATACAAGCTGTGGAAAAAAATCATTCAAGCTCAAAGACAGTTAACAGAAAGCTGGCATAAATAGCCAAATAATCAAGGGAAAAATAATACAAGCAACAAAGGAAAAAAAAATTCAAATATGGTAGAGCCACAATTAGAATCAATCATACAAGAGCTAGCAGCGACTACATTAAATGACTGCAAATCTTGGAATACTATATAATGAAGAGCAAAAGAACTAAAATTGTAGCCAAAAATACCTTATGCAGCAAGGTAAAGCATAATCCTGAACATACATACAAAAAATGGATATTCAATTATTTGTCAGAATTTTGTTGTGCACACACACACAAAGCCACAAACCTGACTCTGAACTTAATAGAAAATTTGATATATAAGAACCAAGTGAAATACATGGTGAACATCAAAGACCAATTTCAAAGGACTCAATGAGAACTAATTATTTATGTTTTATACATGGAGATGTAAACCATATGTTTAAGATTGTCATTAGTAATTGGGTATTCAAAAGGAAAACTGGGGTAAAGCCGAGTGTGAAATGATTCTAAAAAGCAAAACTGTGGAGAAAAAGGTCAAAAAAATTTCAACAAACCAGTAATTACGTCATGTGAATGAGAACAAAAAGGGGGAGGACACATTAGGTAATAGCAAGGCAGCAGAGGAATCAATAAATGAAAAATAAGAAATACACACAAACATAATGACAATGATCAAGAGTAGAATTTATCAGGAAAAAAAAGGGGTTAGTAATCATTGATCTCAAAGCTAAAAAACATTTAATCAAAAAAGAAAAAATATATATAGTGGGAAATCACTCTATAGGCTCAACATCAATATTGTTTTAAATTATTTAAAACAAATAGTATATGGTTGGAATATTGCTGTGTTGCAGGAAATGGTGAATTGGTATATTTAGAAAAATATGGAAAGTCTTGAATGTATAAAGGATGTTATCCATCTTCAAAGAAAGAGAATAAACAAGATTTTTGTAGATGTATATGAATTTATGTATGTATATGTGTATGACTGCATGTATGTATATATATGCGCTTATACATATAAAAGTGTGTGTGTGTGTGTAGCTATACACTCACACATATATCTTCGCTTAATTATAACCTTGGAGAAGCAGGAGGGAAAGAAAAGGAAGGAAAAAGAAGAGATTAAAAATGCACAGCAGAGAACAGAAGAAAACCAACAAAGAAGAAAATAAAAGATAGACAGTTTTGAATACAATGTATAGTATTTATTACATAGGCTCTCTTGAAATGGACATTTATTGTCTCACATTTTGAATTCTCTCTTTTGTTCCAATGTGCATATGGCATTTCTTTTTCTACTTTGAAATTAATTTTCAAAAAGAGAAAAAAAAAAAAGCGAGAGAAGTAAAGAAGAAATAAGTGAAGAAAAAGACAGGAAAAGAGGGAGGAGGGATCCCATAATCACTAATTCATTTATAATAGCATCTTCTCAGGAAAGTAAAGGACTAGAAATACAACAGACTGGGAAACCTCCTGATAAACTATTAGGACATGAAATTAATGACATTACTGAACTCTAGTAACAAAACGGAAAAGTAAGGGAAGATTTATAAACTGTCACAGTAATTTAAGTAGTATGAAGAAAAAGTAGATAAAATGTGTATAAGAAAGTAAATACAAAAAATAAACAAACCCTAATTGACTAATATACAATTATAACAAGGCTGGCCCTGGAGAAGGGAAAACACAAAGGTAGAGGACCATGGGTGTAGAATGCTACGTATACTGTTAAAGTGGTCTGATGTGTTTGGTTTGGTTTTGCAGAAATGCTTTCTTCTTTTTTACATTATAAGGATGGCTCAATGGAGAAAGTAGTGGGAAAGAATACATAAAGGTGATATAAAAATCAAATCTCAATGTAAATAACACTTTAAAAATAAAAATAACCATTTACTATTAACAACAAACTACAATCATGTGAAAAGGCCAAACTAATTTCTAAATAGCACTCAGATTTAAAGGGCATATGTCCACTCTGACTTTTTTTTTTCTTGCAGTACTTAAAGGATTAATAAAAATAGATTGTTTACACTTGAGGCCAGGAAAATCCCAGATGCTTTTCCTAAATTAGCATAGCTAATTCGATAAAACTCCACATACTACCCCAGCTGGCTTGCTTACTGATTAACCTGTTACCTAATAAATAATTTTCAAGCACTTGGAAATAAAGATCTTTGCAATGCAGAGACCATGTGTAGTGTATGTAACTAAGCACGCAGAGACTATATATTTTTAAAAGCATATTAAACAAAATGCACAAATCTCATATATTTTATGACGGCAGTCCAAATGGCAACACTCTTTTTACTAGACACCAGTTGCTCATATTCTTACCAAAATCAACTACATTTATTTGTGAACATGTCTTACTCCTCCCCCAAATCCCTCTTGTCCACATGAGCTCCTTGAGGGCAGGGCTCTATTTCATTCGTCTTAGGATCTTTAGGTGCTTGGCAGGTAAATATTCCATGTAAACATCTGTTGAATCAGGTCAACTAGCATATTAAACACAATAGGCAGCCACATGTCTATTATCTTTTTGTCAATCTCAGACAATAAATGTTAAAATGTTACTTTCTTTCTAAATTGTCCCAAAACTTGAATGGCCTTTTTATGAGGTGTGCTCAAATACATTGAATGCCAAGTTTCTGATTTCAATCATGTCTCTTCATCTTCACAGTTTAAAAAAAAAAATCCCATAAAATTTCAACTTCCTTCAGACAAAGATAATAAAGCTGCATATTGTTTGATTCACATTTAAGATAATTTAGGCAAAATGGGAGCAAAATATTTTTTAAAAGATGCTCCAGATTACAAGCAATATAATTACCTGTTTCTCCCCATAATGTGTCTGTACTATTGACATCTACTTCATATTCCTTTTCCATTCCCAGCAAGCACTGGACCACCTGTCAAAAACAGGTAATTTAATTAGTAATAACAGTACAAGGGCTTATTATATCCCATGAATCACAAGAGAGAGAATTTCAGAAACCATCACTAAACACTCAACATTATTTTTCATGTAAAGAAGGATAAAACATTAGCAAAACAGGTTTTAAAAACAAACCTTAAAATAATCTTAGTCTTTATTAAGAACTAAAGCAATAACCCTCTGGAATAGCTATTCCTAGAATTTTAGGATTCTATGAAACTGCAGAATGATTCTAAATACAAAAGGCGAATCAACAAAGAACACTGCCAATCATACAAAGTACTGTTTCTTAAGAGTAGGATTAATTTGTTTTTCCATAAGGAGAGCTAAATTTAATATATTTCTTCACTACAGGTAAAACTTAAGCAGCATTGCTAGTTCATTACTCTACAGAAAAACATTTTCTCTTTCCCTATAGGAATTTTTCCATCCAAAGGGCTTTAAGCTTTCCCACTGTTCTCAAAAGAGCACAGGCAGAAAGTAGCACTGTCTTTGAGATCAATTGAAGTGTCCACATACTGAACTATTGGCCTGTCGATCTAATGAGGTGGAATTGGCTGCTTTCACCTCATCAACTATGATGGGAACTAGAAAGACGTGAAGGGAGGAGAACTTTTATTAGCATGAAGGAATCTCTGATTCTCCCTCAAGTTTCACAGCCCATAACCCTCAACTCATTTGGTAAAAGAGTACTAAATTTTAAATCAAATAGTTACTAGGTATGTCAAGTTTTTCCTTGCACAGCATTCCTTCCAGGGTGATTTAAATATGCTGTGATAAGGATGAATTTAGAGGGGTACAACCACAGCAAATTCTGTTTACCCTTTTTCTTGAGCTGGATTTTGAAATGTTAACATTGAGTAAAAAAAATTTAAGTTGGTAAAAAAGTTCATGCTTTTGTATATCCATCCACAAAATGTGTAATTGTGTGTCAAGATGTATGTGAATCCACAGAGGAAATGGGATAACATGTGTGTATAGTTTTGAGGAAAGGTTAGCACAGTCTGTCTTACAAAACATACTAAGAAAGTCAATCTGTCAAAATATAGTAATTGTTAAATACTAGAGATAAAAAAACAAAGAAATGCTATAAATAAAAAAAAAGGTGAATACATTGGATTAATAGGAATGGGAAGGGCAGGAAGAGAAATTTAATTCAAGTTTAGATTTAGCTAGAAATATGAGCAAATTTACAAAGTTCAAGTTCTCAATTTGAGCTATAAGTGGAGCATCTTTAAACAGTCCAGATTATATTTTCTTCTTTTTAGATTTAAAAGTTCTGTGCTGTTTTCCCTCAAATACTGCCAGAACAACGAAGATCCTCATAGCCTTTCAGTGCTTTGAAGTCAAGTATTCATGAGCCATTTTAGAATTGAGATTCAACATGCTTAGTCTCATATTCCTAATGGACCAAAAAGGAGGGGATGGGGATGGAAGGGAAGGTGGAATTACTAAGGCAAAAAGAGTCAAAGAAGGAAAGGAAAGGAAGGAAGAAAGAACTGAGCAGAATGAGAGCAAAGGCAGATGTTGGCTTTACTTGTCTGGTTAATAAGCAAAAAATAAGATTAAAAGTTACTATGGCTTCAAAATTACCCTAACTATGTTTCTGAATTGTGTACCTTCATTGAGATTTCACCTTGTAGGAGTTTCACCTGACAAAAAAAAATCAATCAAGAGTCTACATTTTAAAAAAAAAAAATCCTAAATTTTTCACTTTGTTTTTATATGTCACAGGAATTGCAGTTAGTAAAAATGGCTTTCTCATGGAAAATGCTGGCTAAAAATGTATTCTCTTATGAGACTAGAAGGGAAAAAGAGATGACTCTTGTAGCTCCAAGTTTGGAAGAATTTTTTTTCCAACAATATCAGCACTTACCTCACTGTGACCCATACTAGAGGCTGCAGTCAATGCCTGCTGAAGAGCCTGGCTTTTCTTTAACATGTTTTGTGGATGAATACTTGCTGCCCAGTCACAATTCAGCAAGTATTTAAGGATGTCACAGTGTCCCCGTAAAGCACTATGTACTAATGCACACTGGCCTTTCTTGTCCAGATGATCAATCTGCAGTAGTGAAGGAGAAAGAAGAGAACCACAACATTTGAGTGTTTTTCTTCTGAAAGGATTATAAGTGTACTATGATTAAAAAAAGACACGTTTCAGAAAAGCTTTAATGAACTCAAATTACAATTCAAATACACTAAAGGCCCTCTTTATTTTAAAGCAGCCACATTGACTCTTTTCGTAAATTTGAACCTTTTTTCTGTAATGCATGCAATATTCCCTAAATAATCAATCATAAATTCACATTTCTATGGCTCAGGTTTTGGCTTGGAGTTATCATCTGTATAAAAAATTAATAAGGTTCTGTGTGACTGTGAGCAAAAATCAGTTTCCCAAGATGCACTTCGTCTCACTTTCTTCATCTCTTTTCCTTATGAAATTAGAGGATTGTGCTTGATAATCTCTAAAGATCTACTCCTGGCTTTAAACTTTTGAACTATGAGGAATCATCCAAAATCTATCCTTACTCCATAAGTCACTCAACCAATATAACTTTAAAATTCCCATATAAAATCTAATGTAGAGTTTCAAATTTGTTGGCACATTTGTGTCTCAATTTACTTAGACATATGGATCTGGGAGTTAGCTTAGCTATGTTTCCATGCTCACCAGCAAAAATTAGGATAGCGACATGGAAGGAGTGGAAAAGATAAGTATTTTAATAGCACTTCAGTAGAGCATAGGGTCATAAAATAGTATCTATTCTCACTCCAAATTTTACAAAAGTAGATGCTTCCTAAATTTGATAGAATCAAAAGTAGGCACAACCCAATAGCTCTTGGTTTAGTGATCCTATCTCAGAACTTATAAGCCATAAGGTTTTAAGTGACAATGGAATATATGAGATATTTCTGTCTTTTGCATTCTAAGAACTTATGTCCTCAGATATATGGATAAGAAATTAGGTTATCTTTTAAAACTATCTCACTTAGTAATTTATGAGCCAGGTCATGGGATAAAACTACCTTAAATTACTCTTAAATGTACTTTGCCTTTATAGGAAACTCCAGGCACATTAGAAAACTATAAGCAAGGCCCCTAAAAAAGGCCTTATGCCTCAAATAAATGCTTGGCCATACTACTGTGATAGCAAAAAGACACAGCACATCAACTATCCAGAAAGAAAGAGGAAGGAAATAAGCATTTATTAAGTATCTACTATATTCCAAGCACTGTGCAAAGTGCTTTCTATAAATATCTCACATGATCCTTCACAACAATCCCGGGGAGTAGATGCTATTTATTATCCCTATTTTACAGCTGAGGAAACGGAGGCAAAAAGTTAAGTGATCTGCTCATTGTCACACAGCTATAATTATTCAAAGTTACTCAACTCAGTCTATATAAAATGATCTTTACCAATTACCTGCCTCCATGATTTTGTACCTTGGACATGGAACAGCCTCTTTTTCCTTTGTAACATTCAGAATGTCTTCCTATCCCTTAGAGCCTAATTCAAAAATACTCTTCCCATGAAATCTCCCTTGAGCCCCCTTTTAGGAATAAGCTTCTCTCCTGAATCTCACAAAGTACATTTTTGTTTTCTCCGCACATACTATAAAATGTCAAGCAGTAAAACCATCTCTGCTTCTTATACCTCTTCCTTACTGGCATGTAAGCTCCACGAAAGCAGGGACAACTCTGTAACACCACTGTCTGCCCTTGCCCGCCACAAGTACTTAAAATTCTTCATTAAATTGAATACCAATCTACAGCTTTACAAAAGAGGATTTCAGATTCACAAATCTGTAGCAAAATCTGTAGCAGCCTTAGCAGCCATCTAGTGCAATCAGTGCCTGAAGGGAATCCCTACTTTAACATGAATCCCTTAGCCTTGCCTTGAAGTTAAAGGCTTCCCCTTCCAACCAAGGGGAACCAAACAGCTTCACAGTAGCCCAGTTCAATTTTGGACAATTAAAATTCTTAGAAAACTGTTTCCAACTTAAGTCTAAATTGGTTTCTGTGTAACTCCTGGCCACTGCTTTTAATTCTACCCAGTGGAGACAAAGAATACAGGTCTAATCCCCCCGTCTATAGACAGCCCTTCAAATACTTGAACCTGGCCATCACATTCCCCCCAAATCTTTTCTTTGTCAAGCTAAATGTAAGGGCTAGCACTTATATAGTGCTTTAAGATTTGCAAAGCACTCTATAAGTATTATTTCCTTTCACCCTCACAATCCTGGGGATAGGTCCTATTATTCATCACATTTTAGAGCAGAGAAAATGAGTTAGATGGCACAGTGGATAGAATGCTCGGCTTGGAGTCTGAAAGGTCTGTATCTAAATCCAAATTGAGACACTTACAAGCTGTGTAACGCCCCAGGCACAGAACTTAGCCTGTGTGCCTCGGTTTCCTCAACTGGGAAGTAAAAGCACCTAACTCCCAAGGTTGTTGTGAGGTTGAATAGGTGGAATTTATAAAGATTTGTTAACCCAATGCAAGACACACAACCAGTTAATGTTTGTTCTCTTCCCTTTTCACTGTACCACCTGACTGCCAGTTCCTTCAGTCTATCTTTCACTAACATAGACCCTCCTCTATATGGCATCCCACTTATTGATGTCCTTAAACTCTGGTGCCCAGGAAGAAAAACTAACATTCTAGATGAGATCTGACAAAAACAGAGGGGAGTGTGATTATCTCTTTTTTATTCCTAGCAATTATACTTCTCTTAATGCTCCTTCCCAAAAGGTTAGCTTTTGAAAGATATTACAAAAACAATACAGTCTTAACAGAGTTCATTTTAATGTACTTTAAAAGACTAATATCTAAAACTGAAAAATGAAGGATAATTAAATATTCTGACAGAACCTTATAGAACTTGCAGTCAACTTGGGTACTATGTTGGGTTAGATGTCAAGTTATGCAGACAGCTGAAAAAAAAATCCTAACAGTGAAGCTAAATGCTTACAAATCCAGCTGCTGGCCATTTTTAAAGTAATCCAGACTCATCTTCAGTATCGTATCTCTTTTTGCAGATGAAGAAAAGTATCCATTAATGAACAATCCATATGGTGAATCTCTCTGATAATATATTTACAGCTTAGAATAATTGGAACAGACAACTAGAAATTCAAAATCTGCAATACAACCTGTTTTTTGTTCACACTGCTGCTTTTTGATGGGGTCAAATTTTACAAAGCAAAGACAAAAGAAAGACTTATCTTGCATATTTAAAACACACACACACACACACACACACACACACACACACACACACACACACACACACACCCCTTCCAACCCTCCACTGTTCCAGGATCAAAGATGAGAAGAAATGGATTGTCTTTAAGTATTCTCTGTCTACAAGTAATGTAATATAAAATATATATAAAAAAAAAATATATATATATATATACATACACACACTTTGCATGCTCCTGCCACTTACCCTTGCTCCCTTTTTGGACAACAGAGAGACTATATTCATATGTCCAGCAGCTGCTGCATAGCAGAGTGGGGTCATGCCATTCTCTGACATCCCATCCAGGCAGGCCCCAAATTCCAACAGAAGAATGACCACTTCCTCATGGCCAAGGTGAGATTGGACACATAACACTGGGGCATTATTTAAAACTTCCGTCCTGTAGTTTACATTGGCTCCCCCCAGGATCAGGAGACGGCTTACCTATGGAGCAATTGCAAACAAGATTTATGTATCTTATGTGTTTTTTTTTAATTCACCAACAATCCCTACATGTTCTTTTATTCCTTGATAAGAATGGAAAACCTTACAACCCTTAAGAATATACTTTACTAAACATTCTCCTCATCCACTTAGTGCTTTAACTACAATGTGAGAACTTACTATTCTTATAATGAAGTTACAAATAGATTTAAACAGCTATGTAGCAAGAACAAGGCTATGATACTGGACAAAAGAAAGGCATGTATGCTTTTCATTTATCAAGGAAAACAGAAGAAGGGTTTTGCTAAAAGAAAAAAAGGCAAAGATTTTTAGTTTGCCCCTGAGACTATGACTGCTGAACACATTCCAATAAGGCAAGCTGTCTGTTTGGCGAGTCACTATATCATCACCTATAAAGTAATTCTGCTACAGATGTTGTTAAAAGTTACTGGTTTACAGAAAAACTGCTTTCTTTTTCTAATAGCATTAACTAGCTTAGAACCAGCCAGAATTCATGAAAAAGTAGCTACTCCTTTATGCTTATTCAATTTCATTTTTTGGATGGAAAATGCTCTATAGGTTCACAAACCTATGGGCCAAACAACAACAAATAAACTACAAAGCAATCAGTCAAAAAATACAAGACATTTCAACAAAAACTTTATAATATGAAGGCAGAAAAATCATATTTCAAAATGCAGATTAAAAAAAGAATAATCTATTCTACAGTAAGACCCATAGCAAAGTTGTCACATGCTGTGTGATTGATTAAAAATTAAATTTTTTAAAGCATCAAAAAAATAAATATGGCAAAGTCATATCTAATGTGAACTGTTACATTTGTGGAAAATGGCACCGAGAAGTGGAGAAGTTTTTTATGAAATGATGCAATGCAAAGTAGGCAGAAAACAGAAGAGCAAGTTACATAATGAACACAATAATATAAAGGAAAATAACACTAAGAAAATTCAGAATTTGGATCAACGCAGTGTCTAATTGTGATTTAGGAGGTGTAATGGTGAAACACGTTTTGCAACCACAAGCAAAAAGGAGGTGGATTAGAGGAGTGGAATGAGGTAGGAATTTGCAAATGTCACCCATATGCTGGTTCTGCTTAATCTCACTTGTGGGGGTTGAGTTGGATAGAGGGGAAGGAGTAATTGAAAATGATGGAAAAAAAGAAAGAACATCAATAAAATATTTTTTAAACTGCATCTGAAGTACAATGGAAATATGAATTCAAAACCCAATCATCAAGACATAACAACTTCAGGGCAACTGAAAAACTTAGAAACAGAGGTTAGAAACAGGTTACTTGTGTGCTCATTCATCAGGAAGACCAGCCAAAAAGGAAAAGGAAAGAGTATGTGGGCATTACTTTGCAACTGTACTCTTCTAAAAATTTAAACATGATACTGTGGCAACTTACAAATTATTTGTTTCCTTAGGGAATAGTCTATAAAATTTTAGTTAAATTCTCTCCTCTCCTCTCCGCTTTCCCTCTCCCCTTCCTCTTCTTCCCCACCCTCCTTCCTTATATATTACAATATAAAAGTGCCAAAAGCAATTAACTGATCAGTCTGTGAATAAGGAGTAACTAAATTAGGCCTTCTCTAGCAAGCAATCCTTTACCATTCATCATCATTTCTGTCTATCATAGAAGTGAAATCCCCATCTTCTGACACTAATCATGAATTCTCTAATTCCAGACATCCCCACTGTTATCTGGATCTTTAGTTGTTATTAGAAATAGGCACAATGAAGGTAAAGTCTAAAGGAAGGAGCTATGTGTCGAGAAGCCTAGGTTCTAGATAGAGGTCTATCACTGCTAACTAGCTGGGCAACCTTTCTTTGTGCTTTGGTTTTAAAATTAGAGAAAAAGGGAAGGGGAAAGAGAATAAACACGTATTTAGCACTGCCAGATTTTGTGCTATACACTTAAAAAAAACAAAAACAAAAATTCTCATTTGATAATAGGATATCATCATTTAAATTACTATCTATCAAATTTGTAAGCCACCCAAGTAACAATAATTTAAGTTTTTTCTTCAATTCTTTTACATGTATGTTGAAATTCTTTCTCCAGATACAGATCATTTTCTTCAAGGCCTAGTCTAGTTTTTCTGAGGTCTTCAGCCTCCCATCACTTGTTCTTCTATATAATATCCTATATTTTCACTCATTTATACTTGGTATATTTCGCAGAAAGGAAACACCTAATCACACTGATCCGGAATTGTTTTTCTTTTAACTGATAAGGGAAATTCATTTGGCCCATCATCTGATTTTATGAATCATTCTTTAAAAAGCTGAGTTCCATTTTTCATTCAATGTGCTCTTCCAAGAATCACATAATATTGGCCTTGAAAGGAATTTCAGTTCATGTGGTCCAGCAACAAGAAACTTGGCTTCTTCCATATCTGCCTTATAGATATGAAACATTATGAGAATATAGTGTGCAAATTATTATAGTCAAGTTAGTGATTCCAACTGGTAACATCTTAGAAAAAGATAGTTAGTAAACATCTGGGAAGGGGTGGTGGAACACAGCAAAGACTCAGCATGGCTTCATCAAGAACAGATGAGAGAGATCTAAAGCAAATTACAAAGATTGTAACCACGAGAAAAACTTACAAATATAGGTTTGAGTTATTGGGAAAACTTCCTAACAGAGTTATACAAAGAGGAATAGGGAGAGAGGAGAATGGACAGAAGGAGTCTATAACTCTAAGTAAAAACTGAATTACCACTTTTTAAGTACAATTTAGAAAGGATTTCTCTTGTTCAGGGATTGACTGGTCTATTTTGCTTTTAGATACCGTCTAACTCAGGGGTCCTCAAACTACAGCCCGTGGGCCAGATGCGGCAGCTGAGGACGATTATCCCCCTCACCCAGGGCTATGAAGTTTCTTTATTTAAAGGCCCACAAAACAAAGTTTTTGTTTTTACTATAGTCCGACTCTCCAACAGTTTGAGGGACAGTGAACTGGCCCCCTATTTAAAAAGTCTGAGGACCCCTGATCTAACTCATTTCATGTGACTCTATAAAACCAATACACAGAAGTAAAGAGAAGCTATTTCTCTGACTACCAAAAGTCCAATTCACTTTTTGCCTCTACTTTCCTTGGTATTCTTAAAAGATATTTGATCAATAAAGCAACAGAGACCAAGAGGACCCACACAGGCTAGCTGTTTCAGAAATTCATGGTAGACATTCCCTCAGAACAACTGTTTATGGTCTCATCCAAAAGCCTTCATGTGACTATGGCAAATGGACATGGAAGCTTCTAGAAATTCATCTTCCGTGGAATGGAAGGTTTGTGACAGAGTGTTCCTAACTACTCCAGGATGGCCCATGAAGCAACAACTTCATTTCAAACTATTCTATATTCAAATAGTCACACCTATATTCCATAAATTATGAGAAGCTTTTCAAA
The DNA here is from genome assembly GCF_016432865.1 of Antechinus flavipes. NCBI lineage: Eukaryota > Metazoa > Chordata > Mammalia > Dasyuromorphia > Dasyuridae > Antechinus > Antechinus flavipes. Next base: position 435,249,577 of record NC_067400.1, read on the forward strand.
AAAAACTTCCAAGGATGTTCCAAGGGTGTAAAGAATTGATACCATAGAGCTATTATTTTTATTTCTTTAAACAAGTTAAAACTCAGTTGTTTTAAAATAAAAATAAAAAAAAACTTTAGATAGTTGTTTATAACCCTCCAAAACATCTATTCATTATGAAAGAATCATTTATGGAAGTAAAAATTGAAGGGCTCTACTCCTGGATAATACCTGGAAATGAAACCTTCTAAGCTCGCTCCTCAATATATTAAATGTTACAAATAAACAGAAGAAGCCAATATAGAGCCACTGAAGGCTAATCATCCTTGTGAGCTGGAAACCCACAGGCCGTAAGCCCAGGTGGTTCCCCAGATGTGGAGTACTACCATCCTGAAACCCAAGGTCTCCCTGGACCAATTCTAGATCTTGAAAGTAACCAGAGATGACCTAGGTTCTCTCTGCTCTGGGGAAAAAGGGCTCTGATCTACCTCAAAACACAGGTCACCTGAACAGAAAGCCAACCTAAATAAAAACATCTCTTCCCTTAACCTCAGGTATGAATAGATTGAAATCTCCAAGGTAGAAGCCATCTGGAACAGATTCTCCAGAGGCTTGAGTCAGGGAAGCACCCTCCCCTGTCTAACAAGTCATTCACACACCAGGAATATGAGTAAAACAATTCACCCACAGTGCCTTAATTTATCTCCTGGCAATTATCCTCTGGTCCTGGCATTAGGGAAATAGTGGGTCATTTAAGATTTCTGGCTAGGTTGTAAGAGAATAGAATAGTACAAAGAGCAGAGAATCTAAACTACAAGACTGAAATATGTTTACCAAGTCAATGGAATTCACTCTACTTAAAAATATAAGCATTTACCAAGTAATCTCTCCTTGACAAGTTAAATCTTTAATTTACCCAAGTGGCAAACTGTGATTTGTGCTCAAAATGGCACATTCATTTCTGTTATAACAACATTTTATATTCTAAAAAAAAAAAGTCTCAATTAAATTTCCACTTAGAAAAGTACATTACATTTACCATTAATTGTGACAACAGTAACTTCATCTGAGATTTCAATAATATCTAAAATGTTAAATTCTATGTTACACAACATTATTTCTTCAATATAGTCCCATACAATCAGAAAGCTGATCATAGTAATCTAAAGAAAAACAATCTCCTACTTTTCTATGTAACTTCCATTTAAAAGGTTAAGAAGTTCTCTTCAATAAAAAGCAAAGATTTTAAGGAAGTCTTCCTTTGATTTCAATCAAAACTCAACAAACAACTAGGAAGTGACTACTACAGACAAGCTCTATCTTAGAGGCCGGACACTTACAATCTACTAGATGAATATGTACACAAAATACAGACAAAATCATCCACAGAAATGCCAACATAGAGAGAGAATTAATAACTGAGGAGTTATGGAGCAGAGGAGAAGGGTGAAAGAAGAATAAGAAAGGCTTTGTTTAGGAGGTATATCTTAAAGAGCTAGCCATTCCAAGGGGATACATTAATCTGCAGAAATAGGAAATTGACTTCCTCTTGAATAACCCAACAGAAAGTTCTAAATTCAGGTCAAAGAAGCTTAAACTCATCCAAATTCATCTCAGGTTTACATGTGCTCATAAATGGGGAAAGAGGTAGAATTTGGGAGAGGAAATTATTTAATTTCTAAGGAGATCATGCTTGTGTGTGAGTAGCATCATGCCCTACATAGTCTTTCATAAAATGTATTTTTCAAAATATATTATAAACACAAATGTTAAAGGTTAAAAACATTCATCAATGGGTGTCTCATTCTATCCTAAACCAAGAGTCAATGGGAGAAAGGAGGTTTAATTAGGGTAGAGAACATAAGAAAAATGGGAAATGCCTTAACAAAACATAAAGGTAGGTGAGGACCAGAGGAGAAAGACTCATCCCCCAAAAATTTCTCTCAAGTATATCCGCCTTGAGGTAAGAGGGAGCCTGTCACACCCTCATCTCTGGAGCTAAAGAGCTTAGTGCAACACTCTTAGGGTTATCTGCAATTAAATTAGTTAAGAGTTTAGAAGAGGCACAAAACTGCTTTTCAAAATAGCACAGTCCACTTTTCTGGCTGTGGCTATACAAAAAATAAGGTACTGAAAAGACTTGCCAGATAGTAAATCCTTTTTTACTTTGTTATTCTGATTAAAACAGCAGAATATATCATAACATTAGCAAAATGTTTTAACTTCTACAATGAGTTCTCTTAGAAGAAAAATAACTGATACATACCACCAAAACTATATCCCCCAAATCACACATATTATAGTAATAACAATGTTTATTTATATTATTATTAAATTGTTATATTACATATTAAATGTTTCTATACAATACTCATTTATTTACAGTACTTATATGTAATATAGCATTTATATATACCTGATTTATATACAGTACTTATATATAGTATAACATTCATATATGACCCATAGTATTTATTTAATCCTCACAACTCTGAGAGGCAATAATATGTCCCCATTTCACAGTTGAGGAAATTGAGGCAAGCAGAGGTTAACTGGCTTTTTCAAGGTCATATAGCTAAGAATTTCCTGAGACAGAAACTGAACTCAGCTGTTCCTAACTCCAGAGATCAGGCACTAAAATAATTCAGTTAGACAGCTTAAGATTTATTGTGTTTAATGACAAAAAGAAAACTAAAACCTAACAAGGCTAGCAGGGATTCCGTTCTTGATCCCTCTTCCCCACCCCAAATCCCAGCATTCTCTCCCACATAAGAAAGACTTTCCTTAGTAGCTTGTGCTTATAGAATTCCCTCCCAAAGAGAACTTTTCGTCTCCAGGATGTAAGGGCCTTTTTGTTTTTGCCACTATATTTCTAACTACAGCAAGCTTTTATTGAGTACTTGATATGCACCAGGGCCAGGCACTGTACTGTACTAAAGATACAAAAACAAATGTGAAACCATTCCTACCTTCAAGGAGCTTACTTTCTACATTTACTAAAGAGCTGGTGATTTAAATAACTTTTATTTAGAGCTGTCCCAAAAATGGAATGGGCAGTCCAAGAGAGTTCCTTATCAATGCAGTTCTTTAAGCACATGCCAGAAGATTTGGAATAACAAAATTTCATAATATGCATTTCATAAATTATGGCTATGCTAAACTAAGGATAATGTAGAAAGAATTCCAGCTTCAATGAGTGCAGAACTAAACGATTGAGATCTCTTCCAACTCTGAGAATCCAGGATTTTGTAAATTCAGGACATTTTTAGAATCAATTTTCCCTGAAAGTCTCTTACTTTTGATTCCCTGAGGAAAATTGCTTTCATCCCACAACCCTCTGAAAAGGTGAAGCAGGATATCAAGATAAGCTTCTTGTCATGGCCTCCTCCTTACTCTTCTTACTCAAACAGAAGGGAAAAAAAAAAGGATCCACGATATGCTCGGTGTTAAAAAAAAAAAAAAAAAAAAAAAAAAAGCCTTTGAGATTTTCACTGAGAAAATGCTATTAGACTGAAGAGTTCTGATAATGAACACTTTTCTCACTATCCATCACTGAAAGGTGAAGAAAGGATAATTATACTAAGCGAAATCACCAGCAAAGGTCATAGTATTTGCTGCTCTGGCTCTGATTTTACATTTTAACACATTTCCTTACCTTCACATTGGGAGTGTAAAGATTTCTCAAGGACGCAAGAGCGGCCGACAGTCCATCAGTGCTGTACCCAATCCACAGAGCTTGAAGGTGGCTTGAAGAAATTCCAGTTTTTTTACTGAGACCCTGTGAATTAATTGAAGACATAAATTTTTTTCCAAATTCTCTTCTCATTATCACAAGTGGCATAAAAAGATAAAATCTAAAAAGTTTTACAGCCCTTGTGGGAACAGGAGGAAACAAAAGAAAACCAATTAATTGTGGCTGAGCTTCTGAGTATCAAAGGATCCCAGCACCTCAACCCCTCCATCAATCCAGGGCTTGCCTTGAAAATATGTGCCTTAAGGATGTGATGCCCAAGTTCCATAGTTTGTTGGCGGTTCAACTTTCCCTCCTGTCTGGAGAACATAAAGGCCAACAGAGCGTGTCCATTCCTAGGGAATCAAGTGAGGGAGAGAAGAGAAAAACAAATCTTTTAGCAAATGTTCTTTTTTTTTTTAAAAGCATTTAAAATTGCCTTTATTATGGAGCAACAATATATGAAAAGAAAAGTTTGTCAAAAGATTGGCTTGTCCTTTAGTCAAAGTCAGAGAGATAATATAAATAATTTTTAAAAATTTCTAATGTCATTTTAATAACTTCCAAACCATTTCTAAGATCTTGAAGTGCTTAAAGAAAACACTTTCCTGAATGCCAATATAATATACAGAATAGCACCTGATTTCCACATTTTTGTCTTATTAGAAAGGAGAAGGGACTAGAGTGAACATGAAAACATTGATTATTCTAATGGCAAAGACTTATAATTTCCACAGGGAAGTTAATGCTTCTGCATAACTTAATTTGTCTATATTATTAGCCATCTATCTCCAATTAAACACCACAAAGTTATTATTATTAAATTGTTAATCCTGAAATTTCTATTAGTTTTCTAGGAAAAGGAGATTGTAGAATAAAGAACCAATATTTACTACCTGAAGAAAATATTTTTAAGATGTCATTTTAAGGTTGTTAATCTGGATTATAAAATACCCAAAATTTCCAAGTTACACATATTTTAAAAATCGTTTTAAATAGTTATATTAAGCAAAGTTTACTTTAAGTAAAAATAAATTATTTTAAGTAAAACTTCTGCTTCACATCACTCCTCTTTTGTGGGTGGGTGATGACCATTTTACAGGTGGGGAAAGTTAAGACCCAGGGAAACTAAGATCTAGCCTTCAGAGGAGAAATCTAGCTTTTTCCACTTTAGAGTTATGTTTCTTTCCCATCTGAATGGCTGCCTTTAAAAAAATACAAAAGATACATTTTCAGAAGTAGGGGAAAAAAAGAAATCAGGAACAAGAGATAGTATGTTCATTCATCAACTTTTAAGACTATACAATAAATAAATCTCCAAGTTACCATGTCTGCTATAGATTTACTCAAAGCTAATACGAGATGATTTTACTGTCCCTTATCTTTTGTAATTCCCAGAAATTAAATTTTAAAGATATTTAAAGCATAATTAGAATAAGTCTACAGCAGAGGGTAGATGTAAATAGAAAAGTCAATGCCAAAGAAGAAACTGAGTAATGAAAATCCACCAATAATCCTGGAGCATCGGTATTAGTCAACATCTTCCACCCTATATAAATAATAAGCAGAAATAGTACCAAGTAGTAAAACTGATGGATAAGAATAATGGTAACGAAATGCCAAGGTAATTAGGAAGAGGAGGCAAAGAGCAGTATAATGTAATTGGCTTCTGAATTTAAAAAAAAAAAAAATATATATATATATATCAACTTAGAATAGAGAGGGATTTAAAGATCATTTGGTTCAAAAGTATATCACATATTGCCTGACAGTTTATGTAATACAGATTACTTTACCATACACTTCAAAGGCTGATAAGGTACTATTCATTAATAGGGTATACATTCCTAATCTTTCTAGGAAGTTCTGACAGGTGGCCAATTTTTTTTTTGTTCATGATTCAGTCAATGAATAAAATTTATTAATAATATATTTAATTTGTAGTTATAATAATATATTTAACAATAAACATATTATTAAGACTATTTTCCAGGCATTAAACTAAGTGCAAGGGATACAAAGAAGTAAAAGTCTGTCCTCACTCTCCAGGAGCTCAAGAATACAATAAAGGAAACACAAATATTAGGAAGCTGCATGTTCCAGAGATGCACAGTCTAGGATAAAATCTATACATTAAAATCCTCTGTTTGGTAGAAACAGCTAGAACTTATATATGTCAGACAGAGTTTAGAAAGCCAGAGTTACTCCCACAACAAGACAGAGCATCAAAATAGGACATCAGAAGAGATTCTTTCCAAGAAAGCAGGATTCTTGGGAAATACAGATAATTTCTTGTGAAATAGTAACACGTGAGGAAAAAAGAAGAGAGCTAAGGTTTAGTTTTTTTTTTTCATCCAATGAGTACAATCCTTCAGCAAAAAAAGTAATGTGAGGATAATCTGGAACTCAAAATTTTAAAAACGAATGTTAAAAAATGTTTTCATATGCAACTGGGAGAAAAGTTTTTTCTAACTAAAGCAAAAAAAAAAAATTATTAAAAAACAGTAAAGTTAAGAGTATCTTCCTACTTGTATTGCTTTCATCTACCTACTTCAATTCATAGTTATGAATTTCTCCATTACTTTCATTTGTGGCTCATGAATTTTTCTTCCCCTACCATGCACTAGAATTTAAATATACTTGTTAATGATCCCTTGAAGCGCTAAATTCTTCAATTTCCTCAATACCAAAATCTCCATCTCTACTACACATACTCATATTTGGATTATACCATTTTCAAAATAAAGAACTTTACAGCCTGGGAATAAAATTTCAATCTCCTCTTTCAATCTTTTACCTCTTTTATTCATACAGAATTTATTCATCTTTTTGTTATTTAACTGTTCTTTGAATTCATTAACTGAATTGTAATTATTAATATTAATTGATAACCTTAATATGTTGATTAAATTATATTGTGATATTGATTATTAATATTAATTAATTATTTCTATGACCAAATCTTCATCTGATGGTCAGCTATTTGACTATTATACAAGTTAGTACTCTGAAAAATCCTCTTGCTTCCCTGAACTTCCCCATTCCCAACTTGGGGATGTTTATCCCTGAGAAACTATTTTATTTCTCTACTGCTTCAGAGCTGCTGAATCTCCTTGGAGAAAAGCCATGAAATTGAGTATATATTGATGAGATCCTGGTCCCTAGGTGGGATTGACAGAGAGAATCTGAAGTACTGATAAAATCATTTCCAGAGGCAAGCAGGGAAGGGCACTGATAAGGATCAGTTCAATCTTATAGTTCTACCTTCTGTGGAGGTCAAGGGTAGCTCCACCCTGCTGTTACCAGCCAGAAATTCAAATTATATCAAACCCCAGAGGTTAAATTTCCCCCATAAATCTGTCTATGCTCATGCCATCTTGACCAAATCCCTTTTGGGTCAGTCTGCCACAGAATTCTGCCTCAGTCTTTCTCCTCACCTTTCCTCTCATTCTCCCTCATATCTCATGCTATCTTTCCTCTTATTCCCCCATCATTCCTCATAATGCCTTCCTCCCTCTTATAGCTAACTCTTTTAGGGTGTTAAACTCTTCTCTAGGTTTTAGCCTGACAGTTAAGGGTATTCCTTTTCTCCTGATTAATTATAAGGTCCACTAGGGAACTTGTCTTTTATATCATTAACTGTTAAAACTCCTTTCCTCACTAACTATATGCTCTCCCAACTCTATTTCATATTTACCATTCCTGATGTCTATTGTATCTCTTCATTTTGTCTGTAACCTTTTCTGCTAAATAAATTGCAAAGAAAATAGCCATTATGAATTCTTCACATAATCGAACCTTTAACATTTGGTGCCTACATCAATTTCAACGTTTGGTGTTGAACCCCAAACACATCACTTGGAACTAGGAATTGCTTCCCTGTACACACCATGTATTAGAGAGCTATAATATCCACACTGTAAAACTTCAGCTGGGTCATTGCTGCTTCTTATCAAATAAAACTTTGCTTCGGCCAAACTACACTACTCTGATCTCCATGTCACCCTCACCCCCAAACATTGCTTTTACCACATCTCTGTATCTTTATATATATGTTCTCTAAACTTGGTATATTCTTTTTTCATAATTTGCCAGTTAAGTTCCTATCTATCCTTTGTAAAATGATTCAGAAACCTGCTCCAGTGTGAAGTCTACCTGGATCTCTCCTCTCTTCTCCTACCATTAGTAACATCCTTCTTCCTGAATCATCTCTGTATTCTATAATTCTCTAATTCACTTATCAAATACTCTTGAATGTAACAGTTATGGGGCAGCTAGATAGTGCAGTGGACAAAGTACCAGCCCTGGAGTCAGAAGGACCTGAGTTCAAATGTGACCTCAGATACTTGACACTTACTTAATTGTGTGGTCCTGGGCAAGTCACTTAATCCCAATTGCTTCATCCCCCCCCCCCAAAAAAAAAGAATAAGTCATACAACTCTAGATTTAGTATGGAAAAGAATCTTAGAAATCACTTAGTCCAATAATAGATAAGGAAACCACAACCTACAGAGGTCCAAATGACAAAGGCAGTAATTGGCTGAGTCATGACTTGAACTCAAAATTTGAAACCTTTGGCTTTAAATCCATGGTTCTTTCCCTTGTACCATAGTGTCTCTTCCTTTAGAGCAGTGGTTCTCAAAGTATGGTTTAGAGAATCCTGGGGATCTCTGAAACCCTTTTAGAGGGTCTACAAATTCAAAAATAGTTTTTATTTCCAATATGATAAATGTCTATAAATATAATCCAGATAAACAAAAACGCTTTGGAGAGATCCTCAATAATTTTTAATAGGATAAAGATACTGAAAACAAAAGTTTGAGAACCACTGCTCTAGAGTGTTAGCACTCTAAGATTTTAAGGACAGGTATAATGACATCTACATTTTTAACCTCTCCCATTGCCTAGCACAGTAATGGCTTGTTCACAATAGGTATCTAATAAGTAAGTATTCATTAAATGAATAAATGAATATAAGTAAATCAAAAGTTGCTAGGAAAAATAATTTTTCACTTGCCTCTTACCCAGCTTGCCCTAAAAACCAAATAAACAACCCACTAAATAAATACACTATATAGTACCAGTGAATTATTCATACTGTGTTGTTTTCTCATATGTGTTAAAGGCCTATTCTCCAAATTAGGGCCAGGGACTGTGAATAGGCAAAAGCAAGTTTGAATTTACCTTGGCTCGCATAAGAAGTCAGTGTTTTCACCATCAGCTCTCCAGACAAGCCATTCTCTGAAGGAGGGATGGCAAAACATGCGTGTTTTGTCTCTCCTTTTGATCAGGAAGCATGAAAGGGATTCCATTCTTTGGTTAAAGTCTTCCCACTCCTGTTCGCCTTGTATGTGACCAGCATTGATGGCCTGAAAAATCTGTTCATCTGTCATAGGGTGAAGGGAAGCAAGAGCCACATTTAAAATAGGAAGTGCTCTTTCAAAGGCAGAGTTGGTCATGAACTTCATGTTACACTGCAGTAAATAGAGTTCCGACAGAGACACAGGAACAACTTTGTAGCTTGCACTTTTAATCACTAAATGTCCTCTTTGAAAGAGATCCAGTGTCAACTTCAGGTACAGGTAAGATCCCAAGCTCCTCATAACAAGATGGTTGCTCACTTTCCCAATGATGACAGCATCTGCTTTACCATTTAGTGAAATATTATTGACAATTTCTTGACTATTGTTGATCCTATACTGAACGTAGGCATTCAGATCATTGTGGATTTCTTTGTTTTCAGGGAAATCATCTAATGAAATTCTGAAAAATGGCAATGCACTTATGATTTCCTGTGGGGGGAAGAAGAAATCATATATACAGTATCATTCTGTGGAAGTAGAAGTAGCATTTTAAACCAGATTCATTGCTTTTCTTTCAAGAAAGATTATCCTGGATTACAGGGATTCAAGGTTTTGTAATAAAACATGTAATAGGATCAAATGAAGATGAAAAACTTATTGAAAAGAAATCCCGCTGAAAGATCTAATTGAAAAAGCCCTTCCCCAAGCTCTTATCTGAGAAATTCAAACAAAACAGGCTCTAAGACCATACATACACACATAACACACACACAGCTTGACATCACTGACCAAATTCACAAGGAAAACTATTTAAATGACCTAAAACAAATGAGAAAATAGATCCCTTTATAAAGCAATGCAATGCAAATAGAACCATGAGACCACAAATTTGCAAATGGAAGAGACCTAGAAGTTCTTTTTAGTCTAGCCACTTAGTTTAAAGATGAGAGAAATCAGAGTTAAGTAACTTGCCAAAAGTGAAACACATTAAGAAGGAAGACCCCAGATTTGAACCATTATCCTCTGGTTTCAAATCCAATACTTTTCTTCCTTCTATAGTTATAAAGGCATAAAATAAGTGTTGTGAATCTGATTGACATTTTTAAAAAACAAACTGCACCAAAAGAAGCATAGATTGGAAAATCATTGGGTTTGTACACAAATATGATAAGGAAGATGAAAAATTTTCCACGTTTACTATTTTAGCTCTTTGAGTCCACCCCACCCAAGTTATTCAGAGGAAACTAGCACTACCAATTTCCCAGATTTAAGGAAAAAATTAGAAAAGTATAAAATCCATCTAGAAATAATTTTTTGCCACCATTTAATTATCTATAGCTAAGAAAGATACTGTTATCGAATAAAATGTGGCATTTTTTGACTTGATTTCATTTATTTATACTTTTTAGGTTACCATCTAAAGACCAAGTCAGCCAAATCTAGGAAAGCTCAATACCAGTTCGGAACCAAAAGGTGATATTATTTTCAGCCATTATGAACACCATATATTAAAGCAAAAGATAGGGAAAAATAATGAAATAAGGTCTCTTCAAAGTACTGAAATTGTATAAAAAGACTTTAAAGAGAGACACATGGGTATAAATTGGTGGAGAGTGGAGGAAGAATATTTAAGTCAATATGAAGAATTTTAGTATCCAAAATTAATGAACTTTTTGTCTTCATTCCTACTGACCTAGCTAAATCTCAAGCCATATCTCAAATTTTATAATTGAAATATAACCTCCTTAAGAAGAAACATTAAAAATGTTACTCTTTACATCCATCCACCAAATACAAATTCTAATAAACAACTACTGAGGAAAAATTTTAAATCTATTAGAATATATGTTAAGCAGCCATCTAAAACAATTATGCTTTGGAAAACTTGGATTAGTTTTAGCTCATCAACTTAAATTATGGTAAACCAGACCTAGACATTTCAGTTTCAGAAGCACAGATAGAATTCAATGCTAATAGGAAAGTTACCTGACATCTTGATGAATATACCTTGGAAAATAAGGTCATATTCTGTGCCAGTTTGGAACTCTCTGGACTAATTTTTCACAGTCTTAATACAGTTTCTGATTAAATAGTCAAATGATTTATAAGCATTTTTGGTATTCATATTAATCACCGTAAGATTTTGAGAAGAGGGAATGGGTAAGAGAGTTGAGATTTTTATATTACCTGAAAATTTGCTCTTACAGTTACAATCAACTTCAGCCAGGCAGGAAATTTAGAAATAATTTTGGTAATAAATGAAGAAAGTGTGTCTCCATAATCGGGTTTATGAAACTCAGCTTCATTTAGGCCATCTATCAAAATAATGTATTCTTCCTCTGGAATTTTCTGCTCTAAAGGATAAAAAAAAATTTTTTTAAATCAAGAAATTACACATTTCTTTAAGGTGACAACACACTGTATGTCTATGCACAGTTTTTTTAAGTGTTAACAAAAGTGTTATGTTTACATATGGCAGCAGAAATGGTTTTCAACGAAGCATATTTTCTATTAAATTTATAATTAAAACAGGAATACTAAGCCAAGAGGCAGGCCAACAGACGGCATGATTTTAGAAATATTATTTTGCATTACATATATATTAGTAGAGAAGTACTCACATATGGATACAGCTAATTCCTTGATCATTTATAATAATGAGGATAAAAGATAATTGAAATTTCCATAGAAACATTGTACTGACTTAACTTGTTATTTTTAGCTGGCAAACTTTTCATCAGACTAATTTAAGGAGGAATAACTCCTACATCTGAATTAGGTTCCTCCCTCTGCCCCTAGGATTCCTCAGGGAGAAGAAGTAATAAGCAAATAAAGAGTTCCAATGTGGAAAGTTAAGAGAAATAAAATAAAAAAAAACTCAGGAGTGACCATACTTTCAAATTCAGTTGAGCAGGTAAAGGAAAAACATATTAAAAATTAAAATGGGACTAACTTAGAACAAACAGTAATACCAAATAGGAAGGAAAGCCAATGTATGATGGACTTTAAATGGTTTTCCATTAGTAGGAATAGCTGAGCACTGTTCAAGCTCCTTCATCTCACCTGGGGGACCACAATCCTACTCTCCTAGAAGGAATCACTCCCATTCCTGTTTTAAAAGACAAAAATAAGGTCTTTGATCTACCATTTCTGAGGTTTGCAAGGGGTTCCAGGACTCCTCTGGTGAACGCTGCCACTGGGTCCTGCACGCATGACCGGAGGCTCAGCATGCTCTGCAGCTGCGGCTCCCTGATCAGCAGGTCTCTGTAGGCGGCCAGCGGATGCGCCCGGCACAGCAGAGCAGCAACGCTGTGCACAAATTCGGGAACCAGACATGTGTAGGTGTTGTCAGCTTGGCAGTAGTGATAGGCCACAACCTGGACAGAAAGCGAACCATGAGGGGACAGCTTCTCAGGCTAAAAGCAAACAGCCCGGATGAAATTAACCGGGTTTCATCATGGGTCCGTACTCTGAGAAGGCGAAAAGTGATGCTATGGGTCTGCAAGTTGTCGCAAAGGTTTAGTACCAATAATCAGAGTCCAGAAATCAGAGCAGGAGATTTAGTCCATCTCGCCTCATTGCAACAAAGGTGGAAACTGAGGCTCCCTAAAATGAAGTGAATTGTTCAAGGTCACACAATTGAGATCATAACCAAGTCTCCCTGCTTCCCACATTGATGGATTCCTAGTGAATGAGATGGAGTGAGATCCCTTAAGACAGTTGACCCACCCCACAGCTGGTATAGGGCAGAAGGTAGTCCTTGCTGTTGACTCAAGGACATACCTACGTCCTCTTCCTGCTATTCTTCCATGACATCATTTCCTTTCCACCTAAACCAAATATGGGCAACTATGCTCTTATTGGCCAAAGTTTAATTTCCCTGGGTAGTTCCCCATTTACAGTGTAAGACCCAATGAGGATGAGGGTCAGTGGTGGGAAGGGTTTTGCAGTAGGGACTGTTTAAACTGCTGATCTGTCTCTAAGTGCCTCCTCCTTGTAATTGCTTACTGGATGAGGGTAAAGGCCTGCTTCTAGCCAGAACGTATAGTAAATCTTCATTTTGCTCCTAGAGATATCTCTGGGTTTTTTTTGTTTTGTTTTTTTTTTTTAAATAGGTGGTCATTCACCTCTCTGAGCCACATACTAGCCTGTTATTTCTGTAACAGCAAAAAGGCATTCACAGAAGTCAAAATTAGGCCTGACTGAAAGCAAATCCTGGTTCACAGAAAATTCTTTTATTTTCTTTTTCTTTCTTTATGTTTTGCAATTCTTCTATACATATTTCCAAAATTATCGTGGTACACAAGAAAAATCATATCAAAAAAGAAAAAAATGAGAAAGAAAACAAAAGCAAGCAAATAACAATTAAAAAAAGGTGAAAATACTATATTGTAATCCACAGTCAGTACCCAGAGTTCTCTCTGGTTCACAGGAAATTCCAAGTAGACCCCAACATTCCTGAGGACAAAAATGCAGTAACAATTGCCTTGACAATCCCTTAGAGCTGGTCTGTTGCTGCTCTCAAAAAGCAAGTCAGGAAATGAGTAGCCAATAAGAACACCATCCATATAATGTTTCTACTTTCCTCTAAAAGAAGAATAGGTTACTAATTTCAAGTCTCCTAAGTACACAGTCTTGCATGGCACAGCTGACTGATTGTGCAGAGAAATGAAAACCTCTAGACTGTATGGGGAATGAATGACAATGAAGTTTTAAGAAGGAATGTTGAAGCAGCTCAATCTCACAGCTGAGGTCTTCTGCTCTGTGACTTCAAGTTAACTTCTTCTGTAAAATGAGGGGACTTAACTCATGCTGAGTGAAATGAGCAGGACCAGGAGATCATTATATACTTCAACAACAATACTATATGATGATCAATTGTGATGGACCTGGCCATCCTCAGCAATGAGAGGAACCAAATCAGTTCCAATGAAGCAATAATGAACTGAACAGGCTACGCCCAGCGAAAGAACCCTGGGAGATGACTAAGAACCATTACATTGCATTCCCAATCCTTATATTTTTGCCTGTCTGCATTTATTTTTATTTCCTTCAGAGGCTAAATGTTTAATATTTCAGAGTCCGATTCTTTTTATACAGCAAAATAACAGTTTGGATATGTATACATATATTGTATTTAACTTATACTTTAATATATTTAACATGTATTGGTGATCCTACCATCTGTGGGAGGGGGTGAGGGGAAGGAGGGGGAAAATTGGAACAAAAGGTTTGACAATTCTCAATGCTATAAAATTACCCATTAAAATAACTTGTAAATAAAAAGCTTATTAAAAAAAAAAAAATGAAGGGACTTAAAAATGGCCTCTAAGGTTCCTTTCAACTCTAGACCTAAGATCCTATGAAATTCTAGGTGCAGCTACAGGTAGGAGAATGAAACTTTACCTGGTCATTAGACAAGGAGTGTTACCTTTGTCATAATGAACCTTCAAGGACAACAGGTCACCTAATTAGAAATATTCCAAGATAATGGGCGATCCAGAATTTGCATATGTGGGAAGAGGTCACCAAATAAATCCACTTTAGTCCCCTGAAACTGATAATCCTTGTAATTCTGATCACCAAAGCCTGACAGGGCAACTTTCTTTCTGCATATGAAACCTCTGGGATTACAAAAAGAGTGATGGGGTAAGAGTAAGGGAAGCAGAAAGATGAGAATTAAGATCTTCCTATTTACAGAATTTATTCTCTTCTATGAAGAACCTTGCTTACCCTGAAATAGTTCTATTTTCCTCCATCATGTTTGGGGATTAAATAACACATATAAAGTGCTTTGCAAAGCTTAAGGTATGATATAAAAGCTAGTATTAATTCAATTAAAAGAGCCTCACTATAACTAAAAAGCAAGAGACTTTTTCTTTAAAATAGGTATAGACATTTGAGACACTTCCAAAAGAGACAGAGAGAAGAAACTAGGACTGTGTGTGTATTATCATTTCATATTCTTTCAAAGGTGTTTTTATTTGCTATTTTTTGTATTGTAGTTGTATAAAATAATTTTTCAATAGTTTCACTGGTATGGTAATGAATTAGTAAATTGGATTAAATAGGATTGTCTTTTTTTTATTAGTTCAAACTACTCATGAACAATTGCTATTTTTCCAATTGTTTATATTTGACTTTATTTGTGTTAAAAAGAACTTTGTAGTTGTGTTCATATAATTTGTGCATTTGTCTTGACTAGACTCCCAAATATCCCAAATATCATATCCCAAATATGTTGTCTATAGTTACTTTAAATGGAATTTCTTTCTTTGCCTTTGGCTGCTGGATTTCGTTGGTAACATATAGAAATACTGATAATTCATATGGGTTTATTTTATATCCTCCAATTTTGTCAAAGTTGCTAAATATTTCAAGTAGTTTTTTAGTTGATTCTCTAAGTATGCCAGCATATCAACTGTAAAGAGTGATAGTTTTATTTCCTCAGTAATTCCTTCAATTTCTTTTTCTTCTCTTAATTCTAATGATAACTTTTCTGGTACAATATTGAATAATAGTGGTGGCATCCTTGTTTCACCTCTGGTCTTACTGGGAAAGCTTCTGGCTTATCCCATTATATATAAAGCTCACTCATGTTTTAGATAAATACTACTTATCACTCTAAGGAAAACTTCATCTATACCTATGCTTTCTACCTATGCTACCTCTAGAAACAGGCATGCGTGCTGTTTTTTGTCTGCATCTATTGAAATAATGATTGCTGTTAATTTTTGTTACAGATATGGTCAATTATGCTGATAGTGTTCCTAATATTGAACCAGCCCTTCATTCCTGACATACATCCTACATGGTCATAGTGTATTATCCTGTTAATAAAAGGGCAATTTATCTAAAAATTTTGCACCAATATTTGCTAGGGAAATCAGTCTACATTTTTCTTCCTCCTTCCTTTCTGATTTAGCTATCAGCACCACATTTGTGTCAAAAAAGGAGTTTGGTAAGACTCCATATTTGTCTATTTTTCCAAATAGTTTACACAGTATTGGAATTTGCTTATAAATTCATCTAGTCCTGGAGAATTTGTTAATATTGTAAAATATTCTAATTTATTTTTCTAAAATAGGAGCATTTTAATTTCCTTTTCTGGAAATGTGGGAAATTATTATTTTTGTAAATATTCATCCATTTCACTAAGATTTTCTCTGGATTCTAAGGCTGGTGTTCTTGACAGGAGAGGAAGAAATACAGTCCCTAACTATGGATTTGAGATCCTTTTTTCAAGGGCAATTTGTAATCATTCCTATCGTACTGTTTTCCAACAAATCAGTCATTAACACATAGCAGCATAAAGTTCTGTCTTCACTGGAAAGAAGACAAGCAATAAAACACACTTCTCTCTATGGTGTACTTAGTAGCTAAGACAGCCTGTGCTGAGGGCAACCTCTTCTTTTTTCAGTCTTACAATCCTGCTCCTGCATGAACTCCCTGACTTCACTGTTCAGGAGCAACAGGACTCAGTTTTAGAGGGCAAAAGCCACAGGCCGCTCAGTTGAGTTAATGGGACTCAGGGGCACATGGAGCAGATCACTACCTACACATTAGGGACCCATGACTTCATTATTTAATGGCAGGAAAGGCACTAAGAAAAATCCAATTAGCTGAAAGCAAGAACAATAGCAAGAATTAAGAATAAAAAGACAACTTTGGACCAGTAGCAGATGTTAAAGCTGAAGAAAAATATCTCAAAAAAGGCCTCAATGACCATAAATTTAGGAAGGAAAAGTCAGCCAACTTTCCTTCACCACATCCTGAAAAATATCTGATAGAAAATTACTGAAAGCCAAGGTCTTAGGGGAATGAAGTCTTAGACATAAGAATTTTCAGTCAAGTAGAAGCTTTAAAATACTTGGCTCTCAGAAACATATTCTCTTCAATTTTTTAAAAGTTTAGTTTAAATATAAAATCAAGCTCAAAACAAAGGCATATTAGCGGCTTTCACTACTAACTTCATTTCCCCTTTTAGACCCTTAATTTGATATCCAATCAGCACAAGTAATTGTCTATTGACCTACATCATAGAGTTGTTGTAAGGACCAAATGAGATAATTTATGTTCAGTTCTTTGTATACCTTAAATATCAGCTATTATTATCAAAATTATTAGATATTTGTTACTGTGAACACATTTCATTACATTTCTTAAATACAACTTCAATTAAAACTCATCTTTTCTGTACATGGTTTTTTAAAAATGTTTTTTCTTCTAACCTACCTGGAAAACATAAAATTTATCCTGATGATGATGATGATGATGATGACAACAGACACTTACATAGAGTTTTTTTCCTCACAACAATTCGTGGAGGCTTGGAGGTACAAATAAAAGAATTTCCATTTTACAAATGAAAAATTGAGATTCAAAGAAGTTACCATGGGGAAAAAAATGTGGTCTCCTAATGCTTAATCTTTTGCTTGCCTTACAATATTATTTAACTGGCATTCCTAAATCTAGCACAATTATCAAATACAAAAGCCCATTACCTTAGAGGCAAGGTATCTCAAGGCACCATCTACCGGTCTCTGATGCTCAGGAGTACCAGGACAACTTGGGGTTTTCACAGCACTGGTAGCACCTGTGGAAGTATTGGGTGAGAATAATGGGGTGAAAGGAAGATCCTGGCAGGGATCAGAATCTGTGGAAGAATAAAAACCAGGATCCCATTAAAAAGTATTTCCTAGTATCTATGTCAACAACATTAACAGGAAAACCAGTTCTCTTCAATCAGATAGTTTACTCCTTGATTAATTTTTACCATTCCCCTAAAAATAGATAATTTTTCCATTTTATTTTAAGTATAATGAGTTTACTATGTTTAAGAAGGAACAGATGTTCAAAATCATCTTCCTAATCACTTAAAAAAAAAGTTCTAAGATTCTAAGAATGACACAGTCTAAGGAACCTGGAATGGACACATGTTAAGGCATTATATCCAGGTTCCAACTGAACCTTGATGATCTTGGTGAATATATAAGGTAACCTTCAACACATATGACCAGGGGACCTGGGAACCTTAAAACCCCCACAATGGGTTGCAAAGTGAGAAATCTTAAATCTTTGGATTTAATGAGCAACAATGAGCCAGGCCTCCCAAACACCCCCACTCCCCAAGAGCTCCCAATGCAGGTTCTCTGCACAATTCCCAAGTTCTTCCCCATTTAACACTGTAGCTGTTGCTACATCAAAAGAAGGATGCCTCCATCTTAGCATTACTGGAAATGGCCTGTCTTTAGAGAGCAAAGCAATGGCCATGGTCCACCAGCCTGCCTCATACTCCTGCCCTGGACCAACAAAATAGCAGCACTGGGAAATGAGCCAAGAAAGAGATGGGAAGTTGGGAGTACACAGAAAGAGGACAGACTTCCGTCCCCCATGTTCCATCCATGCATTTGATGTAATAAATAGTGTTAAACCAGAGTTTTCCTGTATGATCAAAAACTTCAATTAAAAATTTTTTTTGTTGTTTTAATGTAGCAGCTGGAACAACTTGAGAAACATTGATAATTTATGTTTACCACAACAGCAGTATCTTGAATTTCATTTCATATTAATAATATAACTAGGCAACTAATTAAAGATGAACATACTTTTAGGCGATGAACTAGGAGTGTTTGAAGCAATCTGTCTCATGCGGCTCCCATGGCAGCTAAGTGCCACCAACTTAGAAATAATTGCAGTCTTCCCAAATCCCACATTTCCAACAACGACTGCTCCCCTATTCTCTGCCAACTCTGTATTCTTCAAGTTTTCTTCTATCAGTTGAAAGAGCCAATCCCTTCCAACGAACACAGAGTCTGTTGTTATGCTTGGCACTTCAAACAACAGTGGCTTCAACAAAATGTCTTGTGGCTTGTAAGGGACAAACCGTGCTAGAAGGAAGAACAGTATAATTAGAATAAAATCCATGATTTTATGCAATAAAATTCCATTAACACCATCGTTTCAAACAGCATCCTTTTGAACAAAGCAAAAAAGTTTTAGTGTCTTCTTGGGATAAGATGA
Source organism: Antechinus flavipes (assembly GCF_016432865.1). Classification (NCBI taxonomy): domain Eukaryota; kingdom Metazoa; phylum Chordata; class Mammalia; order Dasyuromorphia; family Dasyuridae; genus Antechinus; species Antechinus flavipes. Next base: position 435,268,612 of record NC_067400.1, read on the forward strand.
AATAATTCAAAAGAGATACTTGATCCTTAGATTTAAATGATTTAAATCTAGGAAAATTTCACAAAACTGCAACCTAATAACTCTAGTTCAGCAACACTACAATTATTTGGCACTTTTTTGGAGAGTAGGAGGGAATGATGGGAGGGAGGCTAGTTTCCTATCTAGTCCAGGCCTGGAAATGCAGTAGCCATTCATGTCTTGATCCTACTGCTGACCCACATAGATGCACAGACCATTTATTTCCAATCCAGGTCAATTAGGGTCAACCTATTGGTGCAAGATGAATGTGGATACTGCATCAACTTTAGCCCAATGCAGCTCACAACTCCTAATCTTAAACAATTTACCAATCTCAGTCTCCTTGAGAAGAAGCAAGTGTTATAGACATGTACTACAATATCCAATTTATTTGGCTGTTATCAATGAAGTGATTAATAACTGAGAGCCTGATTTGTACAGTACACCACAGTATCTTCTGTGTGTGATACACTTGACCCTGGCCAAAACACAAAAAGCATTCAGCTGATGGTTGATTCACCGATAGTGCCAGACAATTAACAAAACTGAATAAGAATTACTATGTTGAAGATATTTAAGATCTAAAATACCTGCTAAATAAGGACCATGTCAAATCACTATATCTACTAATCAGATTTTCCAAATAATTCAAAATTATTTTTTTAAGCTACAAAAATGGTCAAAACAAATTTTTAGCTATTCTGAAAAGAAATGTTTCTGAAATTTACTGCATACATCCATTAGTACAGGCAAGCGCACACACATTAACCTTTTCTAAATGGCTCAGTATTATCACCATGAAAATTAATCACTGCTTCCTACTATTATAGAGGTGCCCTCAGGGAGGGTTGAGGTGGGTAGATCTACATTGCCCTTACTGTCAGTTTTCTGCTCTCAATGTCTCCAGCAGAATTCCCTATACTCCTTTCTAACCTTGTGGCTAAAAATAAATAAATAAAAATAAAGGGAAAAAAAGGTAAACAAATTAATCCATTAATATTATTTCTAAAACAATGAATCTCTCTGAAAGCCTAGGAGTGATTCTGGAAGGAAAAATTGCTTGGACTTTCTGAAAAAAGCTAATTTCCAGGTTTCTTTGGTAGTCCCTATTTATCCCTGGATCCTTTTTAATGTTTGGAAAAGAGTTCCTACATACACTGGGCACTTAATAAACATTTGTAGATTGGAGACCTGACCATCAAAAAAGTGTCATGTTACTGTTTCAATAAAAAAAAAAAAAATGACAGATATTCAGCCTTGAGGACTCTTTTGAATGAGTGGGTTGAGAACCAATCCATCAGCAATCATTTAAACCCTTACCAAGTATCAGTCCCAGTGTAAAGCATCAAGGACAGCAAACAAATTCTAAGTCTTTGCCCTCAAGCTTACATTCTATTGGGATGATTAAGAAGTCAATATTTAGAAAAAGGAAATTATATCTGAAGAAAAAATAAAAACTTTCCCAAGGGGAAAAAAAAAATCAATTCTTCAAATCCATTAAAAAACTTTTTTTTTTTTTGCCCCAAACTCAGATCTCCACAGATCTTAAATATTAGTCTATATTTCAAATTTAAAATTACACCATTCTCAAAGTCAGGATGAACTGATTTTTCTTTTCAACAGAACCAAGGTTCAATTTAAAGTGATTTATAAATTTCCTGGGATAATCCAGAAGGCTTTACTAAAGCTATTTTTTAAGGTGGGGGAAGGAATGACAATGATGATGGTAAACAACTCATCCTCAAGGACCATTTGATAAAATTCTAAATTATTCCTTCCCAAGGAAGGATAGAACAGCCACGAGGCTTGAACCCTGAGTAATTTTAAATCATAAGCTACTAGAATAATATAATAACTTTGAAGATTCTTTAGTTATCCATATGTCTCTTTTGGTAGAGGCAAAAATATAGTATGTAGAGTCTATAAAATTTCTTACTATGCTGATTTTCTTTTAGCCCCTCAAACCAAAGGTTTTATTTGGAGTTATTCAGAAGGGGGAGGCTGAACACACAACCACCCACAAGGATTAGTGAATATTATTCAAATGGCTATACCAAGCATAGTTTGGTTTACCCTGAAACTGCATTTAATGAGTGTGTTTTACAACCACCATGAATAAGTAAATAGTAAGCAATGTTTTTCCCTGGGCCAAGATGGCAACAGGACAGCTCAATCTTTGTTGGCTAAAATACCTAGTACCCAATTAGGTAAGGCTGCTGACATCCACAATTCCAAGTTACTGGTTGGATGTACTAAAACAAATACATTGATATGTGGCCAAGGCAAACTCCTAAGACCAAAGTAAACTCAATGCACTGTGCTGATAGAAAAAAAATTACATTCACAGTTGTTGGGTTTTTTTAAATCTGAAGTAAACATGTATCATTCCTATAATTCACACTGTATCATAGCAGAATGCTTTATTTCTTCAACTCTAACAATATTCAGGACTTGAAAATCCTTTGGTTTCAATGGTCTCTGTCCATACTTTATTAAACAAATTTAAATGCATATATCCTACGCCATATTTTAAAAAAACATTTCATCAACTGAACACTGACAATTACACAAGGGTTCAATAAATGTGTTGAATATATGAGTCACATACATTACAAAGACATTTAAGGAAAATACCTTTAATTTCTTGCTGTGTTCGGCCTCCTGCGGTATTGTGCCATGGCAATCTAATTGAGGTTCGAAGGGGAGCATTCCTCTGTCCATCTAAGTAGCTCAAATCTTCCAATTTGGTTGAGCTTGTTGCTGTATTATTGGAAATTAAATGCAGTCTCTTTAAAAACATGTTATAATGATAGACAAAAAAAAATCTCTCCCATCTTATATTGGGTACAACTAAACTGGGTTAGTCAAGTTCTTCCTAAGTGGCAAGAAAAAAAAAACAAAAGCTCAAACTTTTTTTTTTTAAAATGACTAGCCTGGCAATTATTTATTACTCAGTAAGAATTCAACACTCGAGAAAAACACACAAGCAAAATATTTAGATTTGATATTTATCCTAGTGAGTCTATCTGCAGTTGGTAGGAAACCCAATCTTGAAATCAGAAGCATAGCTACTGTGCTTAAAATTTCAAAGTATCCATGACTCTAATAATCATCTGCCTTAGTGAAAGGGGTTCTCAGAATCTTTCTTAAAAGTGAACCTATTGATAACATTCGAAGATTTTAAAGTTTTTTTTAAAAAGTTTCATTTTTATTGATGCTATTTTTTTATATCATTGTTATTTCTCAATAAGTATCCCTCTCTCCTCAGTCACTTCCTTTTATTTTTATAATATATTCTTATTCTGAACTTAACACCAAATAGAATAGGCACTTTTAAATACAAAGTAAAATTAAAAAAAGAGGGTTGTATATAAAACTATACATTTCTATAAAAGTTTGCTTTTCTTTTGAAGTATATAGTAAATTCAAATTTTATCTTTTGAAGCTCTCCCACTTGTTTTTGCTCTCTTTACATTTTAAAAAACCTTTTAACATTTACTTTCTGAAAATGTCACACTCAGTATTTAGTAGATCAAGTTGAGTTAGCAAGTATTTATTAAGCACCTACTATGTGCTGAATACTGGGGTACCAAAATAAGGGCAAAAAATCCTAAAAGTTCAAAAATAAGACCAATAAAGACACAGACTTATATGAAGAGAAACTAAACATCTGTATTTCACTAATTTAAATATACATTTACATACACACACAGTTCACATCCAAGACAAAAAAATTGTTAATTTTCAATCACATTGGGAAGAACAGAGTGAATGTTTTTGTTTTTAAAATCTAAATGATTTATTTGCAAATTCTATGCCACAGTATAAAAAATAAAAATAAGATTTAACATAATTGGGCTTATGGGTTTCCTCAATCACAATAAAAAGTGCTACTGGCCTTACACAAATGGACTTCTGTCAAAGTGACATGAGTCCATGCTACCACTATCTTCAAGGGCATATCTCACTCTGCCATGGCAAATTATTAGTGAGGAAAATTCTGATTCTAACCAGTTCCCCACAATGCTAGCACGCAGCGTGCAAGAATAAAAATTCCAAGAACTTGGGCTTCTATGGATCTGTCACAATCACCAGCTGACTTACCCACTACATTTTCCTTCAAATAAAAAAAAAAAAAATCCAGGCCATGTCAGAAGGCCTCAGTTACCTCATTTGCCCTTGGCTGGCATAACTCCTTGTTTTCACTTTCCTCTTACCCAGGCTCACATTTTTCTTGTGTTATTCTCCATATGGTAAGCATAAATTTTCACTAATCACTTTCCCCACACCATGAGAATCCATTCTTCTGGGAGCCTGTGGTTAACCACCTCAGACCCATGAAGGCAGCAGGAATTAACTTTGTACTGTACATTTCTGATTTCAGCGCTCATTTAAAAACTTAACACTGTTTGTGGTAGGAGTTACCAAGTCCAAAAATGAATGAATGGCTACTTAAGAGTATCCTCAAAATGCTTTATTTTAGAAACATGAACAAAAATGTTTTCATTGTTATATGCAGAAACTACATATGCCGTCAGAGGGATGGGAGAGATATATAAAGGGGCAATGTGGTATAGCTGCAAGAATGCTGAATTAGGACCAGGCTTTGAATCTGTAACTTTAGACAAATCAGATACCTTTTCTGTGCTCAGTTTCCTCATTATATTTAAAAAAAAAAAAGTTAGACTAGATGGTCTGAGATTCCTTAAGCTCTCGATTTTTAATATCCTGACATTTTATAAATGCTGTATAGCGGGAAGACTCTAACAACTAGGGGGATTAAGGAGTTTCTTCCTCAAAATTTAGCTGTCTATACTTATTCTTCCCTTCTGGGGAAGATGAGGAGGTTGTCCTTCTAGCCAAGACTGATCCTGACATTACTTATACTTCTTAGAAAGCCTTTGCTCCAGTCTTTCCCTCTACAATAATTCTACTCCATTCAGTTTAAGAACATTCATAAATTTTTTGACAACTTAAAAACAAAACCTCTTCTTTTTTTGCTGTCAATTTTTTTTTTTTTTAACGGTAGAGACAATTCAACTAGTGACCTCCATTCCCTCACTTCTCTCAGGTCATTTTATAGTCTCTAATAATCTAGTTACCATCCTACTACCCTATGGAAATGACTCTCAGAAGGTTGTCAGTGGCCTTTTCTTAATCCTCATTATCCATAAGCTGTTTATAGAATCTGACAAGGTGGATAATACCTTTTGTATTTTTTTCTTTTCTATTCTTTTTAGTTTCAGGATACTCACCCTGCTCTCTTTGCCCAACCACTCTTTCTCCTTCATCTCATAACCAAGAATTTGTTTCATTAGTGGTAGACAGATAGACAGATGAAAAGGTAAGAAAAGACACACACAGACACAGCGACAGACAGACCCACAAAAGAGCATTTATTAAGCACTTGCAATGTGCTATGCATTGTGCTAGGTGCCGAGGATACCAGTATAGCAGCCAAAAAGAGGAGCTTACAGTCTAATGGGAAAAGAAAAAGGATGGAAAGTAGACAGAGAAGACATCCATGATGTTTTAGTGAGGAGGCAGCGGGGGAAGAGCCAGGAAGGTTTGGGCCAAGAAACATAAGGCAAAAGTTCACCTGCTATCAGAGAATGAGAACCAGGAGCCAAGAATTCTAGTGGAGATTGAGGAGGAAGATCACCAGAAGCAAAAGGGATGACCTCACCTGCTCTTACAACTATCATCTCTTTGAAAATAACTCCCTAACTGGATCATCAATGCTAAACTTGAATTTTAACTACCTATCAAACATCTCCACTTTAATGTTCTGCCAGCACCTCAAGCTGAACATTATTTAAAATAGATTTCATTACTTTCCCCTTAAAGCTGCTTCTCTTCCTGACTTCCCTATTTCTGTTAATGGCACCATCATTCTCCCACCAAGGTTACACAGACAGTGAGTTAACAGTCCTGGCAGCGGGTGTCTCTACATTGGGAGTTCTCTGACCAATGAAATTGCAGGGCCTGCCTCCTTCCCCAAAGTAAGCTACCATTATGATAAGATGGAAAACAAGCTATTAGATATGGTGAAGAAAAATTGTTTAGAAATCCTATATATTACTGTTTCTGTGACTTAAGCAGAGATCTATGCATTAGGAAAATTTCACATCACAGCAGTACATGATGAACTGAAATGGGGAGAGATGTGGCAGAGAAACCAGTTGGAAAGCTCTTGCTTTAAAAACTGAGGGGACACATGTATAATCTATATCAGATTGCTTGTTGCCTAGAGAGGCGGAATGGAAGGAGGGAGAAAAATTTGGAATTCAAAATCTTGTAACAAATGAATGTTGAAAACTCTTTATATGTAAGTAGAAAAAATAAAATGCTATTTTTTTTTTTTATTATAGCTTTTTACTTACAAGATATACGCATGGGTAATTTTTCAGCATTGACAGTTGCAAAATCTTTTGTTCCAATTTTTCCCCTCCTCCCCCCCCCCCCCAGATGGCAGGTAGACCAATACATGTTAAATATGTTAAAGTATATGTTAAATACAATATATATATATATATACATGTCCATACAGTTATTTTGCTGCACAAAAAGAATCGGACTTTGAAAGTTTTACTTTTTTTTTAAAAAAAGAACACTGAGGGGAAAATAATAATAATGATAAAAACTGAGGAGAGGGAAGAGAGAGGTCTAAACTAAGATAACTGTGTGAGGGGAAACAAAGTGATACAGGTGAGAGATGTTCTGATTTGACAAGGTTTGGCAACAGACTGGAGAGGTAAAGTGACTGAAAATCAGGGATTACATGCAGACCAAAAAGAGTCATCTCTGATGCATCCTTTCCCCTCACATCCAATCTGTTGCCAAATACCATTATTCAATCTTTATAATCTCCCATTTTTGCCTTTTTTATCTCCTCTCCACTCACACAAGCACCACCGTAGCCCCTTCCCAGACTCTCATCTCTTCATTTAGTAACTATAATAAACTTCTCATCTCCAGTATCTACCTTCACAATTTACTTAAAGCAGGAAATCCAGATTTATGATTTCAATAGAGTAAGAGATAATCCAATGAAGAAACTCCCACTACAAAAGCAGGCTGGCACCTTTCCTGCAATACATTTTGTTAGAGTAGCCTGGGGACAAATGAGAGGTTTAAGGACCTTCTTAAGTTCATACAGAGAGCACATGTCCAAGACCAACCTACAACCAAGTCCTGATTCCTGAGACCAACTCTTTTTCTCATCTGTATTTATGTTAAAATGTATATGACATTTTAGGATTATAATGTATTTTATATCTATTTCCTCATTTACTCTTCACAATAGCCCTGGTAAAACAGATTGAACAATATTTGTTATCCTGACTTAAAAGATGAGATAATTACGGTTTACCCATGATCACCCAGTCAATTAAGACAGTCAGGACACTAACACACATCTCCTGATTCTGATATTTGAGCTTCATATAGTTCACCAAAAATCTCTATAACAAAGTATATTTTAAACATCTATTTTCAGGTGTTCTTCAAATCTGCCTGACAAGGCTGTACCGAAGAATTCCTTGGTAAATCTTGAAACACTCTGTAAATACAAATAACTATTCTCTTCTTCCTCCTTCCTATAAATGCTTATACGAGCTAATGCATTACCAATACAACCAGCACAATGGACCAGTGCTTGGGTCTTAATATACTTCATAGGCTCACATCAACAGGGAAGAGATAAGAATGGAAGCTAGGAGACGTATCAGTAGTTAAAAGCATCTGATGCAAGGCTGATTTCAGAAAAGTTTGGAAAGACGTACATGAACTGTTGCTGAGTGAAGTGAGCAGAACCAAGAGAACACTGTATACAATAACAAGTTTATGTGATGATCAACTGTGATGGACTTGGCTCTTCTCAATGACATGGTGATTTGAAGCAATTCCATAGACTTGGGATGGAAAATACCATCAGCATTCGGTGACAGAATTGAAGTATAGTATTTTTACTTTTTGCTTGTTTATTTTCTCATGTTATTTTCCCCTTGAGTTTGACTTTTCTTCTACAACATTACAAATATGGGAATATGTTTAAAAGAATTGTACATCTTAAATCTACGTCAGATTACTTGCTGTCTTAAGGAGGGGGGAAATAAGGAAAGGAGAAAAATTTTGGCACCCAAAGTCTGGCAAAAGCAAATATTGGAAACTATCTTTATATGCACTTGGAAAATAAATTACAATAGAAACTTTTTTTTTAAAAAAAGAACACTGAGGGGAAAATAATAATAATGATAAAAACTGAGGAGAGGGAAGAGAGAGGTCTAAACTAAGATAACTGTGTGAGGGGAAACAAAGTGATACAGGTGAGAGATGTTCTGATTTGACAAGGTTTGGCAACAGACTGGAGAGGTAAAGTGACTGAAAATCAGGGATTACATGCAGACCAAAAAGAGTCATCTCTGATGCATCCTTTCCCCTCACATCCAATCTGTTGCCAAATACCATTATTCAATCTTTATAATCTCCCATTTTTGCCTTTTTTATCTCCTCTCCACTCACACAAGCACCACCGTAGCCCCTTCCCAGACTCTCATCTCTTCATTTAGTAACTATAATAAACTTCTCATCTCCAGTATCTACCTTCACAATTTACTTAAAGCAGGAAATCCAGATTTATGATTTCAATAGAGTAAGAGATAATCCAATGAAGAAACTCCCACTACAAAAGCAGGCTGGCACCTTTCCTGCAATACATTTTGTTAGAGTAGCCTGGGGACAAATGAGAGGTTTAAGGACCTTCTTAAGTTCATACAGAGAGCACATGTCCAAGACCAACCTACAACCAAGTCCTGATTCCTGAGACCAACTCTTTCTCTCATCTGTATTTATGTTAAAATGTATATGACATTTTAGGATTATAATGTATTTTATATCTATTTCCTCATTTACTCTTCACAATAGCCCTGGTAAAACAGATTGAACAATATTTGTTATCCTGACTTAAAAGATGAGATAATTACGGTTTACCCATGATCACCCAGTCAATTAAGACAGTCAGGACACTAACACACATCTCCTGATTCTGATATTTGAGCTTCATATAGTTCACCAAAAATCTCTATAACAAAGTATATTTTAAACATCTATTTTCAGGTGTTCTTCAAATCTGCCTGACAAGGCTGTACCGAAGAATTCCTTGGTAAATCTTGAAACACTCTGTAAATACAAATAACTATTCTCTTCTTCCTCCTTCCTATAAATGCTTATACGAGCTAATGCATTACCAATACAACCAGCACAATGGACCAGTGCTTGGGTCTTAATATACTTCATAGGCTCACATCAACAGGGAAGAGATAAGAATGGAAGCTAGGAGACGTATCAGTAGTTAAAAGCATCTGATGCAAGGCTGATTTCAGAAAAGTTTGGAAAGACGTACATGAACTGTTGCTGAGTGAAGTGAGCAGAACCAAGAGAACACTGTATACAATAACAAGTTTATGTGATGATCAACTGTGATGGACTTGGCTCTTCTCAATGACATGGTGATTTGAAGCAATTCCATAGACTTGGGATGGAAAATACCATCAGCATTCGGTGACAGAATTGAAGTATAGTATTTTTACTTTTTGCTTGTTTATTTTCTCATGTTATTTTCCCCTTGAGTTTGACTTTTCTTCTACAACATTACAAATATGGGAATATGTTTAAAAGAATTGTACATCTTAAATCTACGTCAGATTACTTGCTGTCTTAAGGAGGGGGGAAATAAGGAAAGGAGAAAAATTTTGGCACCCAAAGTCTGGCAAAAGCAAATATTGGAAACTATCTTTATATGCACTTGGAAAATAAATTACAATAGAAACTTTTTTTAAAAAAATAAAAAAAAAAAACAACCAACAACAACCTCCCCCCCCCCCAAAAAAAAAACCCAGCCTATGCTAACCAGTCTGCTAAATTACAAATTTTTAGAAATTGAAGCTGAGAGAGGCTTCACACAGAATTTCACTGTTGAAGAGACTAAACAACAGTGATTTTGAATTTGAAATTTGAAATTTGAATTTGAATTTGAAAAGCTTTTTCATCTCAACTCAGCCAGAAATACTTCTGAAATCTTCCTTCTTTTTCTCATATCCCTGAAATCTTTTCATTACAGATAATAATTTAACATTCATCTTTAAATTTTCTGTTATTATTAGCACTTTTTAAAATGGGACTATAAAGAATATGACAAATATTCTTTATTTGAAAGAGGAAAAAGGAGCTAACTTTATCCTGAAAACTCTATCCTGAAAAGAATACAGATCTTGAGAGGGAGGAGGTTTAGATTCAAGACCTTACTCTTCAATACAATAGCTGTTAACCTAAGTAGAAATAATAACTCTCTCTCTGAGACTTCTAATTGGGAGGCCTATAATAGCAGGAAATGAGGAAATTTCAATTAGTCAGAAACTCATTCATTTGGTAAATATGTATTAAGCACCTATTTACTTATATATAGCACACTGGGCTGAAGGTCCAGTAGAATCATTTTAGAGGAAAGGGATATAAAGCCCCATTGGTCTTCAGATATCTCAAGGGTTCTCATGTGGAAAATTACTTTTCTACTATTTCAATAAGCATTTGCCTAGGGATACAAGGTAGAAAGAGATCCTGCTCTCAAGATGCTTACAAGCTAATGGGAAAAATGATTACAATGTCAAGGAAGAACTAGGAGCAAAAGGAATCTACACCATGAAAACATTCCAAGAGAGAAATGGGCTGCCAAAAGGTGGGCAATTATGTATTTTTGAAGGTCTTTAGGGAAAGGCTGGATAATCACTGTTGCAGAAACTATGGAAAAGATTTATCTTCATATGTGGGTTGAACTTTAGTCTCTTCAATAGTGAAATTCTGTATGAAGCCTCTCTGAGCTTCAATTTCTAAAAAATAAAAATAATAATTCTCATATTCTTTACCTCACAATGTTACTATGAGGACCAAATTAGATAATCTATGGAAAGTGATTTGTAAACTTTTAATTGTTGTATGTCAGGTATTGTCAATAATAACACAATTATTGGCCAATGCACATTTTTGATGAGAAGAGATAAAAGAAAAACAGCCCTCATTTTCAAGGAGCTTATAATCTAATAGGGAAAAATATGATGGTGTTGAAATGGAAGAGACAGGAAAGACAGTGTTGGCAGAGTCACCAGTGTAAACAAGGTACCATCAGGTACAGATATCTGAGGGATGACTGTCAAAAACAGAAGAAAGGAATTTGCAATCTGAATGTCTTTTGTATTCACTATTTTTAGAAAATGATTCACTCCTGTAGCCTCAAAGTAGTAAATGAGAAAACCTTCTCTCAAGCCCTATTTAATTCTCAAATCCAAAGGAACTCAGAATCAGTCCAAATGGAGTATTACTTATCTGGAACCAGCAGCTTCTTGCTAGTTCAGCTTTTAAAGAGGCTTCATAGTTGTTCATACAACTGCTTGAAGAGAGGTGATAAATTATAGGATCACACATGTGGAGCCAAGGGCCCTCAAGATCATGTAACCAAGGAGGTAACTTGGGATCTGTGGACATTCTTTGGGCATACATGGCCTTAGATGGAAAAAGGAATTACATTTTTATTTTCACTAACCTCTAGCTGAAATTGTGTATTTCCTTCAATTCTGAATGTGGACCACAAATATTCTGAGAAAGGATCCATAGGCTTGTCAGACTGCCAAACTAGTCATGAGACAAATAAAGGTTAAAACTGTCCTTTCTGTTCCCCAATCTAGCCTAAGTCTTCTGTTTTAGAAAAGAAAATAGAGGTCCAGAGACATTAAGTTACATTAAGATTCCTAAGTATCTCCCATCTATCTAATGTCATCATGCAGCCAAGAAAATATTGCTGACTGTTGTGAATAGTTGGAACAGAGAGAGAAGGAATAAGATTTTGCTCCTCAAAGTCACTTATACTCGTTTGTAAGAGGTTCAGACTCTCTTTAATTATTTAATATTAACTACACTAAACACTGTTCAAGAAAGATAATATCATACAAGACAACTAACTAAAATCTGTGGCTTCTGACTATAATCAATCCATTGATAACTCCTCTTGATAATGAATTTAACTGCATCTTTTCAGCACTCACTATTTCTCACAAATATGTGAGCACAAGTTCCATTTTCCAGGAGGCTTAGGAAAGAGTTACACTGGGAGTAGAAAAAAAGGCACTTCAGCAGATTCAAGCAAACTGAAACCTTAAGTAGTGAGTGGATCAACCCTGCCATCAAGGGCAAATGCCAATAGTCTCCAGTACAATTACTAGTTCAAATTTCAAGAAAGTGGATGGTAATTATTTGAGTTTGTGGGTTTCCTGGAAAATTAAATTCAGTCTTCTATGACCCACTTAAGAATATTTTAAGACAACAAAGAAGTGGTGAAATACAAAAGAATCCCATTATGCAGAATTCTGAATTATTAGGGGGTGGGGGAGTAAGAGGCTGTGATATCAACAATATATAAAAGTCCAACATTTTGAAAGTCAAACAGTAGTCAGTCAGCTAGCATTTATTAGGAATCTACTATGTGGTAGACATTCTGCTAAGCTTTGGAATATAAAATGATATGATAAATAAATACATTAATGATATGTGTAACATGTGATATAATAAAATCTATAAAAAATGAAAGAAATGTGTGTTGTACAGGTACATACACATAAAAATGCAGCTCAAAGAACATTTCATTTAGCCAAATTCAAAGATAGTTCTCCTGATATACCAAATATTTTTGGAACAAAAATCTCTAATAAATAAAAATCACTCCAAATCCTAACAAACTTATTCAAGATGCTTTGTAATAAAGTAAACTAGTTTAAATACTGTTGTAATATCCAAATGACTTTATCACCATAACAAGATTTAATTTGCAGCATCAGATCACAGTAATAACAGGTGACTGTTCTGAAGGAGATGCTAACTTGCTGTTTCTTTGGCAGACACAGAGTTGGGGGAGAGGAGAAGGACTGGGCAGAGGCAGATTAACAGCCTGGAAAGGGAGAAAGAGGGATGAGAATCAAAATCAGTAAGTACTTTTCCATATAAAATATCATTCAGAGTAGATATTCACTTGGGTTCGTCTCCTCAAATGCAAAAAATCCTGGGAAAAAGAAGTCCATTCATTTAATATTTATTAAGCATCTATTATGTCCAATGAGGCATTGGGAAAATAGAATGATAAAGAAAACATGGTCCTTGCATTCAAGAAACTTCTCAATGAGTAGAGATGATAAAACAAAGAGGAACTAATTAGAATATAAAAATATAAGAGATGGGGAAGAAATAAACATCTCACATTCATTCAGCACCTTAATATTTAGAAAATATTTACAGATATCTCCGTTTCACAAATGGGCAAATTCAGAAAAGTGAAGTGACATATTTAGTCCCTTAAATAGTAAATTAAGAGGTAGAGTTAGAAAGCACTGTTCTCCTGACTCCTATCTTTCTCCTCCTTTCCAGAGGAAAAGTACACCACAGTTGGAGGTGAAATTATTAGAGGAGATTAGCATTTGAACTAAGTCTTTCGATAGGAAACATCTTAGATATGAGGATGGGCACAGACAAATGGATCTGAGGAGTAGATAATTGCAAATGGTTTGGAGCAAAGAAAATGTGAAGAGTAATGAGATAAGTCTGGGAAGAAGGTAAATGTAGAAAGGAAGGTAGCTTGCACAACAAGTTAAGGAGAATGGATTTTCTGTAATGGGAATGAATGAGTGATATAAGGATTTGGGACAAAAACATCACCTGGCACCAGTTTTTTTGTTTTTCTTTTTGTTTTTTAGAAAGGAATAAAACAGAAATCAGAGGTGTAAAGACTTGTAAGGAGACAATTGCTACAGATTAGGTAAGAGGTTATGAGGGTTTAAATTAGGGAAATGGCCATGGGAATGGAGAAGAGGAAGCAAATCTGAGAAACACTGGAAACAGGTGCAAAAGAACACCGCGACTGACCGGATGTGGAGGAAGACACTGTATATTCTTTGGGAGGGCTTATTGAGTTTTTGGGTTTTTTATCTTCATATCCCCAATGTATGTATCCTTTACTTAACTGAATCTATTGAACTAAACTGCAAAATGACTTCCAAGTTTCCATCATGGGAGAAGAAAAAGAACAGCTGCATGAAGGACCTATGAATCAGGAAAAAGAACTCATTTAAGGGGAGAAATAATGACAGTTTTAGACACATTTAATTTAAAGTGTCTCTCCCAATTGGTCACTCATTCAAACACAAGTTTTCGAATCAGGACCAAAAGTTTGCATTTCTACAAACACCCAAATAAGAACAAAGGCCATGGAAGGAAGAGTAGTTTTGACTGGAGGGATGATGGAAAGGTCTCCTGATATGGGGCATTTCTGAGCAAAGCAGGCTTGATTAAGCCACCCATGTGGAATTTTGGACAGAGTGGGTAGGCAAGAGGGAACAAGGAGCCATCTATGAATGATGAGCAGAGACAGAAACAAAAAAGCAGGCAAGAAAGGCACAAGACAAACTTCACTTACTTGTTAGTTTTACCCATGGCTATGGTTATAGCAGGGAGAATCACAGAGCCAAAAAAGAGCACTGAGGATCAAATTTGTGGTTGCTGTTCAGTTGTATCTGCCTACCAATGACCTCATTTGGGAGTTTTCTTGGCAAAAAAAAAAAAATGGACTGTTTTACTGTTTCCTTTTTTCAGCTCATTTTACAGATAAGGAAACTGAGGCTGACAGAATTAAATGACTTGCCTAGGGTTGCACACCTAATAAGTGTCTGAAGCCAGATTTGAACTCAGCTAGATGAGTCTTCCTGAATCCAGGCCAAGCATTCCATCCCCAGCCCTGAGAATCAACTAGTCCAATTCTATAACCTTCCCCTTTATTATTTTCAACAGACCAGGAAACAGAGGCCTAGAAAAGGTAGGAAATTTATAATCACCTGTAAAGAGCAACCATGCAACTTCAGAACCAAATTTTCTAACTCTTAATCTAGTGCCCATTTTACTAAATCATTCCTCCTGAGAACCAGTTCCAACTTTGGGACACATGCCATAAGTTGCTGATGTCATGTTATGGTTTCTAACTAACTTACTCTCTCAATATGATACCCAGCAGGTCCCATGGTTCCTTATTACACAACGTTTAGTTTACCATAGATACACATCACTGTATTATACTTCTAACCCATTAATAAACACAGAAAATTATAGTACTCGCTTTCCCTCCTTCCTAAACTCAGGATATGTTTTTAGTTTTTCAGTGATGTAAACTAGGAAAAAATGTACAAATCCATTAGGCTAATTTGCCCCTGCTTAGTCCCTGGCTTAGTCTTCATGCCACAGGAGGTCTAAGTCAAGAGTGAATGTGATGAGGCTAATGAACAAGCATAGCGGAAAACTGGGAAGCTAAGCTCTATAATCACAGCAGTGTACTGGAAAATCTTGGCTCACATGCATCATCGATTCAGATGGCAGGGGACTGGAGAGGAAAACACCAAGCAGAAAACAGTCCCCAAATAGGGCTTTTTTTTTTCTGTCTCAAAATTAACATCCTAATGGATTTTCAGTTTTAAAAACAGCTTAAGTTGAACATAACTTTGCCTTCTGCTGGATTTAACAGAGATGAAATTCTACAATAACGCAAATGAACCAGTCAATCAATGGAAACCCTGAAAACCAGTTAATGGGAAAAAATGAAAGCACCACGGAATAATCATGACTCAGTACTCAATATGCTCTCCAGTGTTTTTCCCTAGCACTACTAACTTGAGATGGGATGAGAATCTTTTCCAGAAAGGAGCCATTATCTGCCCATTGGAAGTGATTTAAAGAAGACATTTTAGAAGATATTTTATTATGGCTCTTTATCTGTTCCCATAGAGTAAGAACATAGAACATACCCACCACCACCACTGATAACAACAAATATCTGCCACAGATCTAGGCTACCATTATGAAACATGGATTGATGGCAGAAGTTTTGCTGTTATTTTTATTTTCTTTTGTGTTCCTGATCTATAACATCTTTGAGTGGAGAACTTTTGGTGAATGAACTTCTCTATGGATTATCAGATGCTTTATAAACTGCAATTTTAAGAGTTTTCTAGGATATTAAGAATTTAAATGACTTGCCCAGAGTCTCACATTCAAACTCAAACCCAGGCCCTCCTAAGTGCAACTATATCATCCCCTATATCATTCTGCTCTGAACAATATCATTAAATCCTATGATAGTAGTTTCACATTTTATAGTCTTTTAGGGAATTTTTTGGTACTTGATACTTCGTTATACTTCATGAAGCAAGTAGAACTAGAAAAACAACTTTCACAAAGACTGCACCAGTGTAAACAGAAAGAACAAGAGAACAAAACTGAATGTGTTATACTTATAATGACAAAACTTGGCAGAAGGGGTAACTTAATGAATCTCTTTCTGCTGAAAAGATATTGGGGGCGGGTGTGGTGTACATACTGTCATGCAATGTTAATGTTAGCTAGTTTCTTTAATCTTTAAAAACATCTTTTGTTATAAGGGAAGGAAACTCCAGGTGAGATATACCTTCAAATGAGTATTATATAAAAGGCATCAATAAACCTTCAAAAAATCTTTCACATTTGCAGAGCATCAACTGCTCTAACTGCATTAACCTCTGAAAGGTTAGTTAAGTCACTTGCTTGTGGTTCCATTGCTACTATGTCAGAGGCAAGCCTTTAACCAGGTCTTCCTGATTCCAAACCCAGTGTCCCATCTACCAATTCTCCCTTCACTTTATTAGCTAATTCAAAAAAAAAACATCAACTATAAGTAATAAAATTAAATCTTAGTAGATTCCTTTATTAACTACACAAACATAAGAGCACAAAATGTAAAAATTCATCATATTAAGTTACAAATAATGCCCCAAATATAGGATTTTTTCTCCCAACACTAAGATATACAATCTTATTTCTCTACTTTTTTCACCCGCTGGCTGGGGAATATTAATAGTTAAAAACAATTTTTCTTACTTTTCTACCCAATTCCAAGCTATCCTCTTGTCAATACATCTGTTTAAAGAAAGGACTACCATGATAGAAAATGCTATCCACATATAGAAAAAGTACTTTGGAGTCTGAATGCAAATTGAAGCATTTTTTTTGTTTCTTTTCTCATGGCTTTTCCCTTTTGTTCAGATTCTTCTTTCACAACATGAGTAATGTAGAAATATGTTTAATGTGATTATTCATGTATAAGTTGTATAATATTGCTTGCCATCTTGGGGAGGGGGAGAGATGAGGGAGGAAGGGAAAAATATAGAGCTCAAAGTCTTATAAAAGAGAATGTTGAACACTATCTTTATATGTAATTGGGAAAAATTAAATACAATTAAAATAAATTAATTTTAAAAGGCTTAAGTTATATGTTCCAATTAGAAAGTTTTTCATTTCTAGTGGAATATTATTGTTCTACAAGAAATGATGAACAGGTTGATTTCAGAAAAGCCTGGAAAGACTTATATAAACTAATGCTGAGTGAAGTGAGCAGAATCAAGAAAATGTTTTACACAGTACTGTTATGGGCCAGAACTCTGAACTTGAAGCAAGGATTCTTACAAGGTGCTAATCAGTGGACTTGATGAGACAATGGTTATTTAGTTTAGCATGGTGATTAATAGTTCTCTAAGTTCAGTATGATTGATTTAATGTTACAACAAATAATAGTTTCCTAGTGATATAATGATTGGTTTATACTCAGTGTAGAGCATATAAGCCAGGAGCCTCAGCCAAGTTCATTCACAGAGAGCTAGAGAAGACAAACAGACTAGAGGCTCACAGAGAGCTAGAGAAGACAAAAAGACTAGAAGCTGAAGCAGAAGCCCTTGGACTCAGATTCATCCATCCCATCCCACCTTGGTGGCAGGCTCTCCTCCTGCATTTTCTCCAATGAAACGAA
Organism: Antechinus flavipes; assembly: GCF_016432865.1. Taxonomy (NCBI): domain Eukaryota; kingdom Metazoa; phylum Chordata; class Mammalia; order Dasyuromorphia; family Dasyuridae; genus Antechinus; species Antechinus flavipes. The sequence goes on from NC_067400.1 coordinate 435,286,550, forward strand.
GACTCCAGAAGGCCTCTAAGAAAGCTGCCCAGCCCCAGGCAAGGAGACAATAAAGGATTTGCACCTGGCTACTCTTGTGGTGATTACTGAACTGAAACGAAAGCTGCTTCCAGAGATTCCAAGAAAACCAAACAAAGAATATTACACAGTACCAGCGAAGTTATGTGATGATCAACTATGATAGACTTAGCTCTTCTCTGCAATGTGGTGATCCAAGACAATTCCAAAAACTTGAGATGTAAAATGCCAACCACATACAGAGGCAGAACTATTTAGACTGAATGCAGATTGAAATGCACTATTTTCACTTTTTCTATTTATTTTTTCTCTCATGGTTTTTTCCACTTTGTTCTGATTTTTCTGTCATAATATGTCTAATATGGAAATATGTTTAAAACAACTGTACATGTTTAAACTACATCAGCTTGCTTGCTATCTTGGGGAGGGGAGAGAGAGAAAATTTAAAACTCCAAATCTTACAAAAACGAATGCTGAAAACCATTTTTACATGTAATTGGAACAAAACACTACTGAGAAAAATAATAGTTTTTAATTTCTAATGACTAATTTTTAATATTTTTCTAGTAAATTAATTTATTTTCAATGCACATTACAAATCATATTGGGAGAGAAAAATCAGAACAAAATGGGAGAAAAAAAAACAGAAAAAAGAAGTGAACATAGTATGTATTGATTTACATTCAGTCTCCTTAGTTCTTTTTCTGGATGCAGATGGCATTTTCTGTCTAAAGTCTATTGGTGTTGCTTTGGATCATTGAATCACTAAGAAGAATCAAGTCTTTCACAGTTGATCACTGCACATTCTTGCTGTTACTGTGTACAATGTATTCCTGGTTCTGCTTGTTTTGCTCAGCATCAGTTCATGTAAATCTTTTCAGGCCTTTCTAAAATCAGCTTATTCATAATTTTTTATAGAAAAATATTGTTCCATTATCTTCATATACCACAACTTGTTCAGCCATTACCCAACTTATGGGCATCTACTCATTTTTCAATTCTTTGCTACCGTAAAAAGAGCTGCTACAAATGTGGGTTCTTTTCCCTCCTTTAGGATTTCCTTGAGATATAGCAATGGCACTGGTAAGTCAAATTGGTTGTTTTATAGTCTTTTGGATATAATTCCAAATCGCTCTCCAGAATGGTTGGATTATTTCACAATCCCACCAACAATGCATTAGCATCTCAGTTTTCCCACATCTCTTCCAACATTTATCATTATCTTTTCCTGTCATCTTAGTCAATCTGAGAGGTGTGAGATGGTATCTAAAAGTTCTTTTAATTATCATTCTCTAATCAACAGTGATTCAGAACATTTTTTCATATAATTATAGATGGTTTTAATTTCATTATCTGAAAATTGTTTATATTCTTTGACCATTTATCAATTAGGGAATGACTTGTATTTTTATAAATTTCACACAGTTCTTTATATATTTTAGAAACAAAACTCTTATCAGAAACACTGGCTGTAAAGATTTTTTCCCAGCTTTGTACTTTCCTTTTAATCTTGGTTCTGTTAAGCTTTGTGCAAAAGCTTTTTAATTTAATGTTATCAAAAGTTGTCCATTTTGCCTTTCATAATGTTCTCTGGTTCTTCTTTGGTCATAAATTCCTCCCTTCTCCAAAGATCTGATAGTTAAATTATCCCCTTGCTCTCCTTATTTGTTTATGGAATCATCCTTTATGCCCGAATCATGTATCCATTTTGTCATTCTTTTGGTATGGGCATGAGATGTAAGTCTGTGTCAAGTTTTTGACATATTATTTTCCATTTTCCCAGCAATTTTTGTCAGTTAGTAAGTTCTTATTCCTGAAGTTGGAATTGAATTTTCAATGTTGATGGTTGACTGTAGTTGTCTTGTCTAGAAATCTAAGTTCATCCACACAAAATTATGAAGAAATAAAGTGAGGATTTGATTTAGGTCCTTCCGCTCACACTTATCAGTTAGGTGAAAGCATATCACCTCTTTAGCTCTCTGTTACCTCAAATACTAAATTAGTTGATTAGACTAGATAACCAAAAATCATTGTGTGTTTTTATAGTCTCTAGTAATGTAATTCTCTTTGGCTGAAAACAATAGATTTATCGTTACCTTATGTATTAAATTAAATTAGATGGTTAGACTGGATGACCAAAAACCCTTTTGGATTTTTACAGTATGTTGTGTGATTCTCTTCAGCTAAAAAATTAGATTTGGTGCTAGCAGCAAAGGGTAGTAAAAACCCAAGAAAATGACTATTTATTATCAATCATAGGATCATCAAACTAGAGATAGAAGGAATCTCAACAGTCCACTGTGTCCAGCTTCCTCATTTTACAGGTAAAAAAACTGAGCTTGGAGAAATTAAAGGACAACTTAGATCATCAAGGTAGTAAATGTAAGAAGTAGGATTTGAACTCAGGTCCTCTTTTACCTCTTACATTACACAAAATAGCACTACACACACTCAATCTCAGATTATCCTTGCTGCTCACCACCTTTACAGTAAAAATACTAAGTATTGATTTGTGAAGGGAATATTCTTGCCTCAATATCCCTCTATTATATCTTATCAAATTATATCCACTTAAAACCATTAAATGTGAAATATGGAAGGCGATCTTAGGAAACATCCAATCCAACTCCCTCATTAATAGATAAGTATTTTACCACAAAGGTAGAATGACTTTCTAAAATGTCATATACATCAAAATTAAATTAAGAACCAGGCAAAAAAACATGAAATCTTCCAAGTCCAAGGTATTATTACCCTTCATCTCCTCTCATAAAAAGAAAAATATCCTTGTTTTGGAAACCTTACCTGCAACTGAATTAGGCCGAGGCATGATTAGGGAGCTGGAGTTCTGTGTGTATGGAACAGGACCATCTCCAACAGATACATCTGCTTTGGACAGACTCTCTGTTGATCCAGTTGTCTCCTCTTCTGCCACCGGGGAACAATTATCTGTCCTCCGATCATGGAGAATTCCTTGCTGGACTCCAATTCTTAAGCTTCCATCTTTACTCCATTCCAAACTGGAGCCACTCCGGTCATCATTCTCAGATGAACTTGTAATCGTGGCTGAACAAAAAAGACCAAAAAGACTTAGAAGGAGGCATAATATGCTTGGCTGTTTTGAGATTTAAACATACACGGAATTCTTCACTATCAACAGAAAGATTTCTCATGCAAAGATATTTTACCAAAGTAGGTCTCACAAAATGTGTTTTGTTAAATGGGAAGAATGCTACTTATTGGGGGGAAGGGGAAATAAAGTAATAAATCACTCCATAGGGAAGGAAAAAGACAGATAAGAAGATAATAAAAATAGCTGTTTGAAAGCATCTAAAAGATACTGTAGATCTATGTAATTTAGATATAATGTATCCATTTCTCTGTAACAAGGCATAAACTATTCTCAAAGGAATATCTCACAAAAAGTCTTCTAAACCAGGAAATTTGCTCTCCAAACTAATCTCTGTTATGGCGGTAGTGGTGATTGGTTGATTTATTGGGATTGATTCTTTTTGGGGTTATTTTTGTGGGGTTGGGGGTGGAGGGGACAGGCACAGGGAGGGAAGGATGAATAAGATAAAATGAATCATCAACACACAAAAACAATAAAAGCAAAAAATCAAGTAGGGAATTCACTTGTTCAAATAAAGTTTAATAAATCTTCAAGGAAGGACTGTTTATTGCAAATTGATCATTTTCAGGGATTAAGAATAGAAAATATTTAAATAATGAGCAGATAAGCATTCTATAATTTAGAACTTCAGAAAATTCTAATATTTTTTCTTAGATATTAAATTTTAATTTTTTTAAAATTCCATTTTAAAAATATCATGATAGAAGAATAATAATAAGGAAGTGGTTAAAGAAAAGAGAAAAATATCTATCCATCAGAGTTTTTAATATGATATCATTTGGTTCAAAATCTTCTGGACCAATGCTCCTTTGTACACTGAAGATCAACACAAACTTACCAGACCATACACTGTTGTACAAATGCATATAAACTGCCTTTCAATTATTCTCTAGGATTCTAAAAGATTCTGTTATGTTTTACATTTTAAGTTGCTAGAAAGCAGGGACTGTACCTACTGCTTTCCTTGTATCTCAAATACTGCCTAGTAAAATCCTTAACATAAAGGTTTGGATAAACATGAATTCAGTACATTAGAACAGAATTATTTTATATGCCATATTTTTAAGTGTGAAAAATAATGCAAGTAAAAAAATGAAATATAACATGTAAGTTGATATCTAAAAAACAGGGAGAGATTTTAACTTTATTTATAAAACACATTAGGCAGCCAGATAGTAAATAGAGTACCAGATCTGGAGTGAGGAAGATTTGAGTTCAAATCCAGCCTCAGACACTAAGCAAGTAAGTCACTTAGCCTTGTAAACTTCATAGGTAAAATAAGCTGGAAAAGTAAATAAAATATCAAATCACTCCAGTATCTTTGCCAAGAAAGTTCCACACTCATAAGGAGTGAGATATGACTAAAAATAGCTAAGCAACAACAAACACAGCACTTAAAAGAGTTTTAAATGAACTAGGACAACCAACAATAAATCCCATGGTCTCCAATACATGCTATGCCAACTCCTGCTTACTCATTCCAAGATCTTTCTTCTTCATATAGTCATTTGAATGCCCGCTTCTACAAAAAGTTCTTTGACTATTATAACCCATACTTCTTTCTCTACTAAGCTTCACACTGTAATTACTAAGCTTACCAGAACTAGTTTTCTAATTATTTCTCATTTGCTAGTTTAGTTTTCCTGATTAGATTATGATAATATTAATGATGACAATGGCAGTAATAACTGTCATGCAACTTGGCCCTCTAGTCTTAATGATTTGTGAAGTGTTTTTATTTTTTTGCTTATTTTTAATGATCCAGGTTTTTTGTCTGGATATGGTTTTCAAGAAGTACAGTGAGTCTTAAGTTCTCCCTCATAGATATCTTGTAGTGGCCAATTGTTTTTCATAGTAGATGCCTCAGATATTTTCATTTTTTACTCTTTTAATTGTTCTAATATTTCATACTGATTCATTGAGTTCTCTTTGCTTAATTGTGTTTTAGAGAGTATGCTGCTTGGATAATGTGTTTTACCTTGTGTTCCATGTCCTTTCTTTTACTTCCATTTTTTCAATTACAAATGCTATTTTGATTTTTGGAATAAACCATTATCAATAAAAAACTGTTCTGCAGTCATGCTCTACTCTTTATGACTCCATTTGAGTTTTCTTGGCAAAGATTCTAAACTGGTTTCCCATTTCTTTCTCTAGCTCATTTTAAAGAAGAAAAAGCTGAGGAGAAAAAAAAATTACCCATGATCACACAGTAAGTTCCTAAAGCCAGATTTGAACTCATTTCTTCCTGACATCATTTATCTACTGCACTATTTAGTTGCCAGACCACATTAAATAATATGGTTGGCATTAATATAATACATAAAATTAGGTCTGTAATTGTCTAATCCTCACAACCACCCTTTAAGGAAGGTCCTGTTGTACATAAACAAACAGAAAGAGAAACTGCCTTTACCATGATTACTCACCTGGTAACTGTCTAAAAGAGAATTCAATCGCAAGTCTTCCTAAGTCCACGCTATCCACTCTATCATGCTGCCTCCCCATAAGTGAACAGAAAATAGTGACCACATCTTGGGTCCCCAAAGTGGCTGTGAGTGCCTGCTGGCTGATAATTATCTTAAGAAAGCCAAACTATTGCTTTTATTTCTTCAGTGCTTCTTCATTCCAAGTTTTCAAATATGACTCTGCAAAAATGAAACCTCAGAATCTCCATGTCATGTAATTAAGGGACCATACATTTAGAGAAGGAAGGAAGGTCATCTACTCTAACCATTTCCAAGAAAATGGGGGAAATGAGAATGAGAAAAATGAAAGAGAATATTCACTCGATTCTGCAGTGGCCAAGAAGGGAGTAGGCCCAAAAGCAGTTGTGACAGGAAGGTGATGAGTCTTTAGAGAGGACCAGGACAACCATCTATGATGGCTGACTGAATGTTTCTAAGTCAGATGTTGATAAATTTGTGATTGCCAGAGATGGCTAAGAATATAATAGTCTCACCCATCCTTTCACCTCAATACTGAGAAAGGTCCAAGTGAAACATTTACCTAACTCTATGATATTCACTATTAACCAGGACCTGAGACAGGATGGGCAGGGCAGACAAGTTTCATAGTCATGTGCCCTTCCCAAAGAACGATGATCCACTGAGATTACCCCCACCTCACAAATGTTCCTCCCTTACCAAACATATCATATCCAACTTGTCTGGCTTGAAGACTGGCCAATGCACTCTTAAATCAAATCAAATAATGAATAAGCAGAAATACACAGAACTGCTTGGGCCTGAAAAAATTCAAATGTCTGAAGTTTCCTCATGCAGTCTAAAAACCACATCTAACAAACAGGAGAGATCTATGGTAACCTAAAAAAATGTTTTTTGCTGCTTCTGGAATTGGTGAATAACTACTCCGAAAGATCTATGAGTTTATTTCAAATAAAGAGAAACTCAAATACTGAATAAAAAGTACTTGGTGGAAAATTTTAATAGAATACCTTATAACCATGATCCCAGACAAACAAAGCTTTTGTGATTATAAGAGAACTTAAATCTTAAATCACTGGCTGCTCTGCAGAGACTAAATGTCATTTCTGTGGAATGTAAGCTGCTCGAGGACAAATTGTGTTGTTTGTGAATCATACTAGCACCCAATATATTGCCTTACCATATTGAGTTCTAAAAGCCTATGGTTCTATGTTATATCTCTAAAACAAGAACAAAATTCTATCTAAATCAATAAAGGAAATTAGAATATAACACATAAACGTGTGTGTGAGAAAGAGAGAGAGAGAAAGAGAGAACAACAAATTTAAATAATTCTTAAGTACAACCTCACATTCATCAGATTACGAAAGAAAGAAAGAAAGAAAGAAAGAAAGAAAGAAAGAAAGAAAGAAAGAAAGAAAGAAAGAAAGAAAGAAAGAAAGAAAGAAAGAAAGAAAGAAAGAAAGAAAAGAAAGAAAGAAAGAAAGAAAGAAAGAAAGAAAGAAAGAAAGAAAGAAAGAAAGAAAGAAAGAAAGAAAGAAAGAAAGAAAATGACAAATGCTGGAGAGGCTATGGAAAAATAGATAGATAAATGTGCTGTTCATGGCACTGTGAGCTGTCCAGTCATTCTGGAAAGAAGCCCTTTGACCCAGAAAGACTTCAAAGGGCTCTAGATCTAAACCCCAAAGAAATAGAAGAAAGAGGAAAAGGTTCTAAGAGAACAAAAATATTTATAGCAGCTCTTTCTGTAATGACGAAGAATTGGAAACTGAGGGGATGTCCATCACTTAGGAACAGTTGAACAAGTTACAGCATATGAAAGTGATGGAATAAAGAAATGATAAAGATGATTGTTTCAGAGAAACCTGGGAAGACTTACTTGAAGTGACACAAAGTAAAATGTGCAGAACCAGGAAAACAATTTATATAACAACAGTACTATAAAGACAAATAACTTTGAAAGACTTAGGAACCCTTGATCAACATAATTAACAAATCACAATTCCAGAGGACTTCAGATGAAAAATGTTGCTTACCTCCAAATAGAGAAATAATGAACTCAATACAGATTGAGATTTTTTGGGAGGGTAAGGGGGAGGATGGCTGATGCAAGAATATGTTTTCCTTGATTATACATGCTAGTAACAGCTCTTTTTCCCTTGCTTCATCAATTGAAGTAGAAGGGAATAATACAGAAATGCTCACATTCCTGCTTCACCTCAGCTAATCCACTCACCAGGCCACTACATTTAAGAATCTCATATATATCTATCTATATGTCTATCTATATATCTATCTATATATATAGATATAGCTATATAGATATAGATATAGATATGTGCATATATATGCCACAAAATATTTGGATTATAGTTTTAGTGTTATTTACATTTATTGACTTCCCTTGAAGGTTAAATATGTTTTACATGTCCTCTTTGTCCAGTATAGCTCAGTTAAGATACAGCAAGAATACTGTAAAAATCTTTAAAGGGCTACAACAATCTTTTAAAGTCTTGTAACTTGTCTTATTTTACAAATGGCTGTAACTGGGATTAAGGATTTAAAATCATTTGCTCAAAATCACAAAGGCAACAAGTAACTAAAGATGGTACCTTTAGCTCAGCAGATAATGACTATAGAAGATCACAAAAGAACTAAGAAAGACAAAAAAGTCTGAGTTTGAGACATAATACTAATATCCTTTTACATATAACAGAAGGTATCCCTGCCTGATTTTCATTCTTTACATGAAGAATAATTCTTAACTGACATACTATACTTTGGGTTCCTATAAGAGAGACAGGAGGGAAAAATCCCACACACAAAACTGCCATGTACTCAATTAGATCAACCAAAAATATCTTGCTGTTCCTCTTTCCCTTTATCTCTCCCCTTATCCTTGCCCCTGCCCCATCTCTCAAAAAAGAATCCAATCACTGTTTCACCAGAAACTCCAGCTTTCAATTCTCTCCTCCAAGTCCTGTAAAATCAATGTTCTATATATTCTCACTATTTCACACACTTATCACCTACATCCTTCTCTTCCTTCCTCTCTCTCCTTCCCTCCCTCCCTCTTTCTCACACACACTTTTATTCACTTATTTATCTCCATTTACAAGGCACCAAAAAAAGAAGAAAAAAAAAAAAAAAAAAAGGTGATCAAGTTACCCAACTTCAGATAAATTAAATTCTTACAGAAAATCTCTTCTCCCTTTTTAATTACTCATGAAAATAACAAGGCATATTTGGCTAGCCAGTCTGGTTTAACACTTGGCTATTTCCCATGCACTGTTCTAACCCACTCCGTTCACCTCCCCTCCCCTCCCCTCCAGGCAATTTTGAAGGAAAGCCTGTACTTCAAATTGTGATAGGTTGTGGCACCAGATCTCCCACTAGACACACGCATATTGCACAACCTGTGCCTTGCTAGAACTTGCAGCAAGCTTTGGAATGGACATGATGAATCAATACAACATTCAAGTGAGTTTTCTTTTGGAACCAAATTACAGAAATGGTTGGGGAGAGGGGAAGTGCCTATCATACAGGATGGTAGAGGGAAGAATTCATTCTTACACAATCCCCCCACTCCAAAACCGGGTCTATTCATTCCCACCTTCCAACATAACTCCAAAAGTTGAGCTACTCACACATTCTATAGGTTTTTTTTTTTTTTTTTTTTAAAGACAAGTTGTTTAACAAGTAGCAATTCAGCAGTGACTGAGGTACCCAAGTAAAATACTTGACAACACAGTTTCTGACCTACTCAAAAGATTCATGGCTCTTTGGAGAAAAGCACTGGGGAGAAACAAGAGGCATAAATATTAATTTATATTATTATGAATTATTATCATTACATTATTATCCGCCTGCAATGTACATGTTCCTTCACAGACAATGGGTTGTGACTAAATGTAAAATAAGTCTCCCAAGTATCATAGGACAAAGCACACCTTCTGATCCCTTCACAATCCAGTGCTCTCTGTAAGCATGGTACTCATGTAATTGACAATACAGGTCAACAAATGCAGCTGCTGTTCTCTGTGACTCAAAAGTAATTTTAAAAATCACCTACATAATTGGTTAAAATTCTTAAAGAAAATTTCCTTCTATGACAAATGTAGGGGGAGCAGAGAGGAGAAACTTTCTGTAATTAAAAATTATTATAAAATTACATAGCTAAAATGGTACAGTGAAAACAAAATTGATTTGGTATACTGTAAAGTAGCATTATTATCTCATTTTTAAAAGGATCTGAATTTGGTAGAAGGCACATCATACTACACACTGCCATCTATACAATTATGTATCTATCATCTTTCTATCTACCTACCTATTTTTCACTACTTTTGTCAAAATTTTTGAGCATCCAAAAAAAAAAAAAAAAAAAAGAATAAAATTCACGTTTGTACCTTCACACCTGTACCTTATACAAAATCTTGAAACCCAGGAGAAAAGAGGGCCAAAGCTACTTATAAATTCTCTTTCACCTGATAATAAAAAAAAATCTACTAAAGAGAAGAATCAAGAGAAATATACACCATAATTTATCACTCTTAATGCCCAAAACAACTGATAAGAAAAAAAGAAAGTATCCCAATTCTGGCCAACCTCAGCAGAACACTAAACAAGAACATTAACATCATCTACTAAAACATTAGTCACTTTTGTTGAAAATATTAAGAGGCATGCCTCCATAAAAAATTACACTTTCTTTCCAACTTCAAACTAGGGAAATAAAGTAAGTAAATGGAGGCACCCACCGCCAAATAAAAAAAAAAAAGAGTCATCCTAGAATCTAAGTTCTGAATTACCCTTTCCAGTCTCTGAACACCTTCAGTCTGATGGTAACATGGTCTTCTGTAAACCTGGTACTTAGAATCTCAGCTCTGTTACAAAAAGCACCCAACTCATGCAGCAGACACACCTGCTCTGTGTTGACATTGACCTCCCCAAGCTGGAAAAAGGCAGTCACCTCCCACTGAGATGCACCTGATTCCTTTCTCCTCCTCCTTTCACTGAAACTTTCATAACTCTACTAAGCTGTTGTATAGAAAGGATTCTGAGGAAAAGATCAACTATGAAAAGTCTCCTTCCCTGACTGTAATTCTGTTCATCTCTAGACCATTAGGAAGGAAGGAGGGAGGGAGGAAGGGGAATTGGAGGGTAGGGAAGGGAAGGGGAAGGAGAGAGAAAAATGGGAGAGAGTTGAAAAGGGAAGGAGGGAGAGAGGAAGTGAAGGAAAGAGGAAGGGAGGGAAAGGAAAGAGGAAAAAGGGAAAAAAGGGAGAGAGGAAGAGGGAAGAAGGGGAATAAAAGGAAAATTTAATAAGGCACACGATTATCCTCATTCAGCCTCCATCAGTTCTTTCTTTGGAAACAGATAGCATTTTTTAGCTAAGTCCTTTAGAATTGTTTTGGATCATGATATGGCTGAGAATAGCTAAATTATCCATAATTGATTGCCATACAATATTGCTGTTACTGTGTAAAATGGTCTATTGGTTATTGTGTAGCACTTTCAATGACACTTGTGAGCTACCTGCTAGCACAGAATTCCGTCTTCATAAAGCACAATATTATTCCCATGAAGCCATAGGGAAGTTTATCATCTTACACCACAATCATAGAAGAATCAGATAGAGGTAATCCAGAGATGCAATAGAAATACACAAGACAGGTGCAAGTAGGCTATGATGAACAATGACTAGGATGAGAAATGGCAGAAGAAATTCATCAAAGTCATATATGACTAAAAAAGAAGATGCAACAATCATGTGATAAAGAAGTTAATGAATAGAGAGACCAAATGTTATGATGGTGCCCAAACTATTAACAGAACCCAATGAAGGCCTCAATTTGTTGGACAATTCCTTCATAAAGGATTTATAGAAAAAGATAGGCAAGAATCACAAATGACAAAAAGGTACAGAGGAGTTTCAATCTGTAACTGTACAGAAAGTACATAAACAATATGATCATGCATCCATAAGTATTCACATATACTTATTTACATACATTATCTATAAACTTGCACATTTTATGTTTTTATTTGTAAAATGATGAAAAAGAGTAAAACTCAATGGAGAATCTCATTTTTAAGAACATGTATTCTCTTAGGGAGAAATCACTTTTATAAAGTAAATTTCTTTTCAAACAATGTATTTAAATAGCTATCATAAAATGTTTGGGTTCAGCTAGATATCACATTTCAAGGCTTTAATATGACATGCATAAAAATATCAGATCCTTATTTTGGATAATGCAAATAATTTTAGATATCAAAAGAATTAAAGACTATAAAAAGTACATAAAAGCCATTCATTTAATATAATCCAGCTTAGACTGTACTTCTCCACGACAGAATTATTACATTTCTTAAAGACATTTGGGTCAGAAGAATTGGGTCCTTCTGAATACGATAAACTAGGATTCCCCTCTGATTAAAATAATAAAGAGGGAGGGGGGAGGAGGAGAAGAATTCTGAAATTCAAGTCTTTCTATACTGAAAGAATGGCAGTTTTACAGAAAAGCGTTTCACTGGCCCCTAGCCCAGGTTTTCTCCTATTGAGTTTGCTCCTAAAGACAAAAATCTGTTCTACCACCATTAAGTCAAATTCAATGGAAGGAGATCAAAATTTGACTATTGTATTTCAAGTTCCAAGAAACAGAGGCAATCTAGGGAAATAGTGGCACAGATTTTCCATTCTAGAGTTTTCTGGACACAAATAAGATGAAGAAACACAATGAAAATGAAATTGTAAGGCAGAATATGCACTTTTCAACAGTAGATTAATATTAAGATTTCCCCAAAATGTGATTCTTAAGACCTATTTATAAATATTACGTATAATGCTGCTCTGAAATTTGAATGGAGTCATAAAGGATAAAAATGACTATTCCCATTGAAAATTACAAGTTTTGACCAGGTAGCTTCATGACAGCAAATCTTCTTCAACACTCCCATTTTCTTTCACCCCTTTCCTTCTCCTCTCCCTCATTCTGATGCCCAAATTCTACCAATTAATAAGACATAAAATTTGGTAGAAAGGGAAATTATCTGCAGCACTGTATTCTTCTTGTTCCTTCCCCATCTACTACCTGTACAAGGTTTGCAATATAGGTTAGTCCTGGTTTATTTAGTTTCTAAAATAGCTCTTTAAGTTCTATTTATTGGGGTTATTCAGTGCCTCAACAAATAGGGATTCTACAAAGTACTGATTACGATGGAATACTATTGTGCTATAAGAAATGACAAGCAGGATGATTTCAGAAAAGCCTGGACTTACATGAATTGATGCAAAGTGAAGTGAGCAGTATCAGGAAAACATTATATATAGTAGTAGCAATAGGATATGATGAACTGTGAATGAATTAGCCATTCTTAACAATACAAGGATCCATGATGAAGGACAGAGATTGAAGCATGGTATTTTTTTTACTTCTCCCCCCCCCCTTTTATTTGTGTGTTTTTTTGTATAAAATTACTATATGGGAGTATTTTACCTGCATAATCTATATTGCTCAAGGAAGGAGCAAGAGAAGGAAGGGTAGACTTTGCAATTCAAAACTTTAAAAAAAAATGCTAAAAATTATTTTAACATGTAATGAGGAAGACCAAAGTATATTTTTTTAATTTAAAAAAAAGAGAGAGAAATCTAGGTTTGATCCCAGTTCTTCCACATACAAGCTGTGTGACCTTGGGTAATTTAATTTTTCCAGGCCTCATTTTCATCTGTGGAATGAGGTAATTAGACTAATCTGTGATTATCAAAATATGATTCCCAAAACCCTGACGAGTTGCTAAGCCCTTTTCAGAAGTCCATGAAGTCAAACCTATTTTATAATCATTCTTGGTGAGTTTGATTTCTAATACTATAAATATCAATCAGTATAACTCAAATACACAGAAGTCCTTTAAGAGGGTATTCAGCAAAGGATTCTGAAACCAAAGGAAAACTATTGGGCTACTTAAAAGTTTCTAAGGTTCTTTCTAAACCTAAAATTCTTATTTTTTCTCAGTACTTAATGCTACCACCATGGGATTGAATGGAAATTGTCTAACTTCATTTATGGCTACATAAATGCCTTTTTAAGGCATAATGTCCATAAAAAATAAAAAGCACAACTGTAAACAATCTGAAGTTTGACATTCAACTTTTAACTATATTTGACAATACAAGGCCAAAGAGGTATGAATGGATTCTTTCCAAAGTAACTATATGAAATTGCCCTATTTCAAAACTCTGTATGACTTCTTTCAAAGCCATACATAATCCAGTGCTTAGCACACAATAAGTACTTACCAATGGTTGGTGGTTTTACTGACTAAACAAAGCAGAGTATAAACTTTTGGCCAGAGATTGTTACAATTATCTTTGTATTTCCTTTAGTGCCTAGGTTTGATATTTGGATAGAACATGGATAAAGTAAGTAACAGAAGTTAGGATTAGGGTAATCACTGTTAGACTGAAGCAGAAGATATATCTCCCTCTCCTTTTTATCTTCTCAGGACAAAAGACCAGCTACAGAGTTACTGTGTTTTGAATTTTCTATCTTCAAACTTCAGAAGAAGAATTAAAAACTGTTGCATTAAACAACTTGAATAAAATGGTTGAACAATCAGGAATGATTCCTACAGGAGAGGAGATTTCAGTAGTTTTGAATGTGGCAAAGAAAGTAATTTGGCAAATATACTGGAAGTAAGAAAGACTTGTGCCTTTAGAGCTGGAAAGCAGTGAAACAAGTATGAGAACTAAAGAGACTTTGAAAAGCCTGATTTAACTAGACTACACAGCAGGTGAGGAGCTAAGAATGAGGACAGTCACAGACCTGGTGAAGGCACTTGAAGCTAGGCCGAACAGCTTAAATTTGCCATAAAGTCCAATGGCACCATTGAAAATTTTGATCAAAGTGAGAGCCACATGTAAGTCAGCCCTCCATAAGCTGAGTAACAAATTTAAAGATGTTTATAAGAGGCACCAATTAAAAAAACCCACTATACATTTCCAGAAATTTAAACCACCAATTAACCTTCTATAATTTTATATACTATAAAGAATAAGCTAGATAAAATATGTATTTTCTAAATAACATGAAAGGAAAAAATCATTAAAAAAAAAAATTTTTTTTTAAGTTTAGGGGCAGCTTGGTGGCTCAGTGGATAGAACACCAGTCCTGAAGTTAGAAGGACCTGAATTCAAATCTGATCTCATACACTTAACACTTCCTAGCTATGTGATCCTGGGCAAATCACTTCACCCCAAATGCCTCAGCACCCCGCCCCCCCCAAAAAAAATTAAATTTTTTTTTAAAATTTTTTATCCTTTTGAAAAAAAAATTTTTTAAGAATTTTTAAAAATTCCTTTACAATTAAAAATGTCAACATTAAGAATGTTAATTGGGTTTCAAATTCATAAAGAAACAAGTTCTGAAAAATATTTGAGGAAAGACATTAACCTTCCTGGAATAGTAATGCTACTGAAATTACAAAACATAAAAATTAGAAGAGACCCTAATCAGAAGCAGGCGCTAATGTAGTATAGTAGTGAACAGAGCATAGGACTTAAAGAGTGAAAGAAATCAGATACTGACTCAGATGCTTACTATCTGTGTGATCCTGTACTAGTGTTCAGCCTCAGTTTCTCATATGTAAAATGTTAATAACAACAGCACTTCCCTCCAAGTTCAGGGAAGTAAAAAAAAAAATAAAAATTTCCATAATCAAACAACTAACTAGCTAGTTAGTGATCATATCTAGGCTGAGAAACTGATCTAAATCTTTAGTTTATTTTCAGAAATTCTTAGCTTCCCAATGAAGGTCAGGTCTCAATACAATAGACTCTGAAAAGATATCAGTTCCTTTGTCATACTGGAATTTTGTTATATGAAATGTTATTTGACATAAGCAGTGATACCAGCAGGAGCGCTAATGTCTTCTTGTTATTTAATGCTTTCATTGGACTGGGATTTCATCTATCCCAAAAGAAACCAGTGAAAAGTACTGAAGATGAAGATTGACTAAGGAAGGAGGGGAAGGATGGAGGAGGGAAGGAAAGGAGAGAGGGAGGGAAGGAAGGAGGGAGAGAAAAAAGGAGGGAGGGAGGAAGGAAGGAGGGAGAGAAAAAAGGAGGGAGGGAGGAAGGAAGGAGAGAGGGAGAGAGAGACAGAGAGAGAGAGAGAGAAAGAAAGAAAGAGAGAGAGAGAGAGAGAGAGAGAGAGAGAGAGAGAGAGAAAGAGAGAAAGAGAGAAAGAGAGAAAGAGAGAAAGAGAGAAAGAGAGAAAGAAAGAAAGAAAGAAAGAAAGAAAGAAAGAAAGAAAGAAGAAAGAAAGAAAGAAAGAAAGAAAGAAAGAAAGAAAGAAAGAAAGAAAGAAAGAAATGGAGAGAGGGAGGAAAAGAGAGAAAGAGAGAAAGAAAAAAACCTTCTTCTTTATAGTGTGTCTGGATAATTCCTTGGCTAATGTGTATGAAACCATTACATTACCATGGATTAAGCTTCTTACCTATAATCCCACTGTCCTTGCTTTCCAGTGTGGAACTAGGACTGCTAATGGTCCCACAGGGACTTTTGGTCGCTGCCGTCTTGCTGACACAGCTATTCAAGGTTGAGCAGGGACTGTCGGTGCTAGGTGATGTTGTACTGCTCGTTAGTGTAGAGCAAGGACTGATTCCTTGGCTAGGAGCTGTACACTGCAAAATAATGAAATAAATAACATCACATACCTTCCATATAAACACTGTATAATATTTCCTTTTGTTCTTTTAATTTGAATCAATGAAACTAAAATAAATCCTAGATCATTTTCACAAAGACAATTTTAGATAGCACATAAAATCTGGGAGATAAATATACTAATGTTCAGTCTTTAAATCTTTCAGATTTTAAAAGCTAAGCCTGGTTTTTTCTCCTGTTTTCTTTTTGTTGCTTTTTCATATTGCCTTAAAAGGAAGAAGTTTGGAAGGAGTTTCATAGAAATTAAATATTTGTAAATAAAACTACCAGAAAGATTTGCTTTTCTTTAGACATCTTACAGAAGGCAGAATGGTTATGTTTGACCTCTGTGCTAAAATTCTAGGAATCCTGTTTTTTGAAGGGGGTTGTATTGCTTTTCTTTTTTAATGTTTCACTAACACTGCAATCTGCATTCCATTCTTCAAAGATTTATGGAGTCCAGAATCAAGGTAAGATCGGTGGCTACTCCATGATCTCAATCAACACATGACATCTTTGCAGAGGGTGAACTGGTGCATCAAACTCATTTCTATTCACAAGCACACATCATGAAACAAACTGCGTGCACCGCAGTTCTGGGGAGGTAGGAGTACTATCTCGTTAGAGAAGCCATTTGATCTAATCATATGTTGTCTCTGCTCCATCTCACATAAATCACCTCATCTATCCTCAAAAAAAAAATCTCATAGATTAAAAGTGGGGGGAGAAAATATGAAGGACAGCAACGATGCTGTGAGATTAAAAAGAATATAAGCTAAAGCTGATAGCATCAGGGACATTAAGTTGTTTTGCCTTAAATATTTGCAGCCACCATCTAATGATGGCAGACAGAAGCTTAATTCATAAATTAATTCTAAAGTTCTGCCCCTGTCCACCTTTCCCCAACCCACCTCACTACACAAATTTCGCTGCCTAAAGCAACCAACTGTTGAAATACATTTCAATACATAAAACATTGAAATAATTGTCTGAACATGCTCCCCACGTGAGGACAAGGAGAACAGGGGTTCCTGCTTTATTCATCCTCTGGAAAAGCACAAAGAGCATTGTCTTCTACAGGAATCATTACCATGGCTTCATTTTTTTCTTCAAGGGCTATGTGTGCGGTGCTTGGGATCCCTTCTCCCAGCAAAAATCCCAGCCTCGTCAACAGTTCCTGAGCTGCAGGCGAACAGCTCGATTCATTGTCTGGCTTTGCTTCTGTAACAAAGAAAGGAAACAATGAATGAGGCTGCCTCTCTGGCAAGGGAATTTGGGTACCACATCTGGATTCCATATAGACGTTAACAGTAGCAGCAGGTTCTTGTATCTTTGCATGTCTTTACAAAAAAAAAAAGTCTAATAATATAGTCTGTCCTTGAGGTAGCAAGACATTCCAATTAAGAGGCAGCAACTCCAAATGCAGACTTTTACATTAAATATCCACCCTGGACAGGTACAATTTTCCCAAAGTAGCTTCTATTTCAAAAAACCAAAGGAAAATGATTCTAAAAATCCAGGTTATTGCAACAAAAGTAAAAAAAATTATTATATAAATGCATAAGAATGGTCCCTCAAGCATGAGGAAAGTCAAGGTGCTGAAGTAAAACTGCTGTTTGCAATATAATTAAATAAAAAGATAGGGTCACTACATTGATATGAAAACACACTTGGTTTTGCGAGAGGTGGTACAATAGGTAGAGTGCTAAAACACAACAAATATGTTTAAAATGATTGTGCAGGTATAACCTATACCAGATTGCTTGCTGTCTTGGGGAGGTTGGAGATAAGGCAAAGAGGGAGAAAAAAATTTGGAACTCAAAGACTTATAAAGGTAAATGTTGGAAACTGTTTTTACATATAATTGGGAAGATAAAATACAATTAAGAGAAAAAAAGACAGGGTCTTAGATTTGGAAGATCTGAGTTCAAATATTGTTTCAAACCTTATTGACCCTTATATAACCCTGAACAAGTCATTTGCTTCTTTCAACCTCTGTTTCCTCATCTGTAAAAAAGGGCAAACAATATCTACACACAGGGTAGTTGTAAAGTCACATGAGATAATATGTAAAGTGTTTTGCAACCCTTAAAATACATATAAATGGTAGTTATTATTTCTGTCATTATTATTACAGGTGTTTACAATAAAATTCAGATAAAATAACAGGATTACCAAAAAGAAAGACCTTAAGACAAAGAATTCTCTTTGTCCTAAAATAAACAAACAAAAAAAGCAACAAGAAAAAAAAAATTTTCACACCAAAAGGAGTATTAAATAAAATGACATAAAAACAACCATAATCTTACTTAGAAATAAAAATTGTTTATCCTAATATCTCTATTTTATTTTCATTATTGATTTAAAAAAATGCACTATATCAATTGATATAACTTGGTCCTCCAAGGAATTACATTAAATTCTGGTCCTTTTAGTTTTAACTGGTAAATTTTTAAAATCATCCTGGAAATTGCTGAGTAGTTCAAAATAACGATCAGAGAATATTTTATAAGAGGATGCAAGGATATGTTTCAAAACCATCCTTTTTCTTCAAATATTCCTTAAAGATCTGTTATATGGATTCTTCCTCAAAGTGAATTTTAGCTATGAAATTTAATTTAAACATAAGATATGTAAATTATCCTTGTTTCCAAAATCCTAACATAAATATGGTTAACCCTCACTGAAATGACGTTTATCTCATAACATTTCTCATGTACATTAAATCAGCATCTTCCAAGGAAATGAGATACTTTATGGATAAAACAATGTTTAATAAAAAATAAAAGAGAAAGCAACATGCTATTCCCACTCCTCCTGCCCCTATCCCACTGGATAACCCACTCTTTTGTAGTCCATGAATCTAAATCACTACAACTGTTGGGTAGGGGTAAAGAGTTGAGAAAGTCACTCAAAAACTGGAAGCTATAATGCTATAAATAATAATTCTCATTTACACAGCACTTCAAGGTTTGCCAAAGCACCCTCCTTTCACTAAAGAAGGCAACAGAAGCCTCCTTCTCTTCCATTTCACAAGTGAAGAAATTGCCAAAGCTTGGCCAGGTTTGGTGACTTGCCCATGGTCACATATCAATTAAATATCAGAGGGGAGATTCAAACGCAGATCTCTCAACTTCAAATTCATTAAATCATGCTGCCTTTCTCTTCTTTGAGAACAGGACAAATAAATGTACAACAAAGTACAATTAGGTAGTCTCAGGAATGGTGATCTGGTTGGGTATAAAGAATTAACCTGAAAATTGGTCTCTACTACTGAGGAGGTGTATGTCCTAAACCTTCTGGTATTTAACATTTTTTTTTCCTAAAATTTGCACAAAAGGAAAGATAGTATGATTATAAAATTCATACAGGACACAAAACTACTACAGTTGGTATCAAAATCAGCCCTTCCTACTTCTCTGTTCTCAAACATGTCAATAGGCTAAAACACTTGAATAAATCTAATAAAATTGAATTTAATAAGAATAAATGTGAATTCTTTCAATTGGGTTCAAAAATTGAACTTCACCAAAAAGAAGAGTACAAGTATGCCTGGAAACCAATTGGTATGAAAAAGATCTCAGGGTTTTAATGAGATGCAAGCTCAGAATATGTTATGCAAGTGCTATGTTCCTGAAAGTACATCTGTTGTCCAGGCCATTCATTCATTAATAAGCATTTATTAAATACAAGTGTACCATGCACTGGATTAGGAACACAAAGACAAAAATCAAAGGTACTGCCGTATAGGAGTTTACATGTCTTTTGGAAAAAATAAACGTGCTCCAAACTAACAACATTTGTTATATATTTACCTATTAAAGAGGATAAATTAGGGACAGTCTCAGAGACAAGGAACTAATTTTAAGGAGAACTGGGAATGGGCTTGTTGAAGAAGGTTGGATGTTAGGTGAGGCATCCAAGGAAGCTAGGAGCTAGAGATGAGGAGAAAGGGTGATTCAGGTGTGGGGGAGTCAATGAAAATGCTCAAATTTGGGGAGCAGAAGGCCTCTGTAAGAGATACAGCAAGAAGGTAAGCATCATTGGATCAGAGAGTACAATGGGGGTAGTAAGGTGAAAAAGACTGAAAAGATAGGAAGGGGCTGGGTGATGGATAGGTTTAAATGACACAGAATTTTATATTTTATGCTCTAGGCAATAGAGAGCCATGGGAGTTTACTGAAGAGAGTATCAGAAATGTTTTAAGAACACCTGTTTTAGCAGGTGGATGGAGAATAGATTGGATTGAAGAGAGAATCCAGACAGGAAAAACCATCAGCAAGCTATTGCAATAGTTCAGATGTGTAGTGATGAGGGCCTTCCTCAGGGTGGGGCAGTATCTGAGGAGAAGGAGAAATATCAGGAAGGTAAAATTAGGACACCATGGACACAGATTGGATATAGATTTAAGAGAGAATAAAGTGTTAAAAGTGACACC
This sequence comes from Antechinus flavipes, assembly GCF_016432865.1. NCBI lineage: Eukaryota > Metazoa > Chordata > Mammalia > Dasyuromorphia > Dasyuridae > Antechinus > Antechinus flavipes. The sequence continues at coordinate 435,307,291 of NC_067400.1, forward strand.
TACTTATGAGCCTTGGTGACTGAGAGAATGAAGAACAATAAGAGGGAAATTAAGAGGGAAAAGATTAGAGGGAAAAAGGTGAATTCACCTACATATATAGATTTTAAGATTCCATTGTATATCCCACTTAAGGTGGAAATGGAAGACTAAAGATCTGGAGAAAGGTGAGGGCTGGACAAACAGATTGGAGAGTCATCTACTTAGAGATGCTGATTGAAATCTTAGATCATTAAGTAAAATAATATAGAAAGAAAATAGAAGAGGACCCAGAAAAGAACCTTGAGGTACACACAGTTTTATTGAGCATCATCCAGATAAAGAGGCAGCAAAGAAGATAGAGAAAGAGCATTAGACAAGTAAGAGAGCCGGGAAGGAGCAGTTTCATGAATATGATTAACTGTCAAATGCAGGAAAGTCAAGGAAAGTGAGGACTGAGAAAAGGTCATTAGATTTGGCAATTAAAAAGATCATTAGTAACCTTAGAGAGAACCATTTTGATTCAATGAGTCAAAAAGCCAAACTGCAAAGACTTGAGAAGAGAATGATAGAAAGTGGAATGACCTATATAGGTGGTGAGACATAGAACACTAGCTAGTAGACATGGACAGATTAAGATTGGGGTTTTTTGAAATGATAGCAATTCAGGCATATGTGTAAGCAATAGGAAAGCAGTCAGTAGATAGGATGCAAGTGAATATTAGTGAGAGAGTAGATAATAGAGAAGGCAATCTGTTGGAGAAAATAAAACGGAGTGGGATTACTTGTTTATGTGGAAGGGACTGCCTTGATAAGGAAAAAGGACACTAACCCAATTTTAGATTCTATGTGAAGGAAAGGAGAACAATACTAAATCAGCATCAGCCCAATCACACCCAAGAGAAAATTATCTCTTCCTTTTACCTACCCACTTTCCCAAGCCATTACCCCAAGTCTTAACAGCCAAGGGGGGCATATATTTTATCTGTCTCAAATAATAGGCCAGGAACAATATATACTCCCAGACTACAGTGTAAGAGAAGAGGATGTATATGGTGAAGATTGGAAATAAGAGGGAGGAATAGTTTCATCACTTCCCCTTTTTCCTAAGTCTCTTCCCATATGACACACTCATTCACTGCACTGTTATCTGGTTACACCCATATACCAGAATTATCCATTTCTGGTATAACCTGAATTATAAAGGAATTTTGCCAGATAATATTCTGGGTAAGAAACTGTTGGGAGAAAGTGGGGAGGAGAGAAAACAATTTTGATAACTGGTATCACCAAATTTGCCTTGACAAACAATACTGCCATCTTGGCCACAGATAAGATTTTCCAAGAGCCCTCAAGTTCCAAAACACCCATGCAGATATAGGATCTTAGATCTCCATCGTTTCAGTACAATTCCAGGGAAGCCTGCCTGTTTCTGTACAGCTAAGGAATTCAGCCAAGAGTAGAATCTAAGGGCAGGGAGTCCAAAATTTTTTTGTAAATCAAAAGCCAAATTATCATCCATTCAACTCCCTCAGAAAATGTGGAAAACATATACAACACTAAATGTGAACAAGGAAAGTGAATGGTTAACATTTCCTAAGAGTCTGATCAAAAGCAGAAAATTATCAGAAACACACTACAGTACCCAACTATGTCACTTATCTTTCAATGTCTACATCTTTTTCCTTCTCTCCTTTTAAAGTTTTGACCCTATTCCCATCCTTTCTATTATACGGCATCCAGCTCCATTTCCTTTGGAAGATCTCCCATCCTCTATCTCTCTCTGATCCTGTCCTTTTATATTCTTTTTTAGGTCGACCTATTTAATCCATTCAATGTCTCTCTAACTTACAGGTTCTTTCTCTGACTCTTGAGTTTCCATTTCAGTTTTAGGGACTCATGAAGGCTAATAGTTGCTCTTTCAGGAAAGACAGGCTCACAATGATGAACACTTCTAATAAAGTAAAAATGTTTAATGATAGTTTTTTTTTTCCTTGTCCCATTCTCCATATGGAAGATACCTGAAGAGCCAAAAAACTGAAAACTTTAGTCTTTATTTTTAATTTTTTTTAAAATAAAATCCTGATATTAAAAAAAAAAAAAAAACCAGAATTTTCTATCTGTAACTAACACCAAAAGTACTGTAAAATCTCCTTTGAGGACTCACGTTGAAAAATGTAACCTCACAAAATGTAACCAGATATAGAACTAATAAACTTTGAGCAAGGATGGAAGCATGTTTTATACAAGAGGAAGTATATAAAACATGGATAATATGAAAATGTGTTTTACAATAACTGTTACACTGCTTGCCTTCTCAATGGGTGGAGGGAAGGAAAGAATTTGGAACCCAATTTAAAACAAATTTTAAAATTCACATTAATGAGGTGGTTTAGGCCAATTCCAATAGACTTGTGATGGAGAGAGAGATCCATCTGTATTCAGAGAGAGGACTATAAGAATTGAGCGTATATCACAACATACTACTTTCACCTTTTGTTGTTTGCTTGGGTTTTTTGCTCTAATTTTTTCCCCTTTTTGATCCAATTTTTCTTCTACAGCATGATAAATGTGGAAATATGTTTAGAAGAACTGCTCAAGTTTAACATATATTGGATTACTTGCTGTCTAGGGGAGGCGGGAAGGAGGAAGGGAGGGAGAAAAATAAGGAGCACAAAGTTTTACAAGGATGAATACTGAAAACTATCTTTGCATGTATTTTGGAAAAAAAACAAAACTATTACTTAAAAATAAATAAATAAATGAGTAATAAGTGCCTGAGTGAATGAATGACTATTGATATGAACAGTCTGATTTTAGAAAAGAGTGGAAAGACTTCCATGAACTGATGCTAAATGAAGTGAGCAGAACCAAGAAAACATTGTACACAGTAACAAGATTATGTGATGATCCACTGTGATGGAATTGACTCTTTACAACAATAAGGCAATTCAAGGCTATTCCAATAGACTTGTAATGGAAAAAATGATCCACATTCAGAGAAAGGGAATTGTGGAGATTGAATGTGGATTAAAGCACAGTATTTCAACTTTTTTTTTTAATTATTTTTTTAATTTGTGTTTTTTTTTTCTTTATCAGGTTTTCCCCACTCTGATCTGATTTTTCCTTGCATAGCAGGACAAATATAGGAAGAGGAAAGGGAGGGAAAATTTTTGGATCAAAAGATTTTGCAAAGGTGAATGTTGTATATATTTGGAGAAATAAAAACTATTCAAATTTTATAAAACAAAATATTAAAGTATGTATATATATGTGTGTGTGTGTACGCACATATATACATACGCACACACATTTAACTATTCCTTTAATTAGCCCAATAGCATTACCATCACATAAGTCTAGGTCATAAATATATCTAATCTGGACCCTATGGTGCTTTATGAGCTGATTTGCTTAACAAGAATATAACCTCAAATCCATCATCGTCCCTTTAAACTACATATTTAAAATTAATTACTTAGGAATATGCTACTTTAACTATATAGGAATCATCACATTTTTAACAAACAAATTTCAAGTTTAATACTTCAGTGGCTGGGTTCTGAAATTTCCCCCCTAATTCATCAAATAAAACACTTTTTTTTACCTGCCTTAAAACTCCATAGGATCAAAGATTTAGAACTAAAAGGGAAGTCAGATCTCATTTTTATATATGAGTAAACTGAGGCCTTAGAAGGAAAAAAAGGCTTGCTCCCATAGGTCATAATTATCAAAGACAAGATTTGAACAGAGTCTCTGTCTGCAGAGTCAGTGGTCTTCCCAAGGTCTTGTGTTCACATCTTATCATTTTCCATATCATCATCAAAGAATATTAAATACTAGCACTTAGAATTGTTTTTATGTACTATATGACCCCATTTGGGGTTTTCTTGCCAACAAAACTAGAGAAGTTTGCCATTTCTTAATAAACCTCATTTTATAGATGGGAAAATTAAGGCAAACAGGACTAAGTGACTTACCCAGGCTCACAGAACTATTAAGTATCTGTGGCAACATTTGAACTCAGATCTTCCTGACTTCAGATCTAGTGTTCTATTCACTGCACCAGTTAGTTGTCCACCTTAGAATCTATATGTATGAACAAAGACAAATCAGTTCCTTCATCTATCAAGTGAAGAGGTTAGGTTAGACGATCTCTAAGGGACCTTTTGGACTCATACCATGACCATAGAGTAAAAGACTTTTAAATATTCCTAGACAAAAATTTCATTAAAAAAAATATTTCACAATTAAAAACTAAGAATGAGTTAAAAATGAGAACCATACTAATAAAGGTTTGAAGGCAACTCACCAGACTAAGACACTAGAAATTTCAGAATGATTTAATCGTTCACAAGTCAATGTGATATTTCACAAGTAGTTGTTAAGCAGCCTACATTCTCTAGATTTTGAATGTCATCTGAATTTACTAAAGCAATATTTCTTAAGAAATGTAGAATGTATATCAAAATTGTCTCTCTTGTCAAAAGTAAAATACTAAGCTCTAACCTAAGATGCAGTTTGTTTTTTTTTTTTAATAGCTTTTTCTTTACAAGACATATGCATGGGTAATTTTTCAGTACTGACCCTTGCAAAACCTTCTATTCCAACTTTTCCCCTCCTTCCCCTAGATGGCAGGTATGTTGAATATGTTAAAGTATGTGTTAAATGCATTATATGTATACATATTTATACAGTTATCAGATTTAGAAATAAGGTAAAAAAAATAACCTGATAAGGAAAACAAACATGCAAGTGGACAAAAACAGAAGAAGTGGAAATGCTATATTGTCAATTACACTCAGTTCCCACAGTCCTCTCTCTGGAGGTAAATGGCTCTCTTCATCACTGAATAATTGCAACTGATTTGGTTCATCTCATTGTAGAAGAGAGCCACATCTTTCAGAATTGATCATCATATAATCTGGTTGCTGCTGTGTATAACGATCTCCTGGTTCTGCTCATTTCACTCAGCATCAGTTCATATAAGTTGCTCCAGGCCTTTCTGAAATCCTCCAGCTGGTCATTATTTACAGAACAATAATATCCCATAACATTCATATACCACAACTTATTCAGCCATTCTCCAAATGATGGGCATCCATTGAATTTCCAGTTTCTAGCCACTGCAAAAAGGGCTGATACAGTTGGTTTTTAAAGAAAATTACTCCCTAATTTTTGTTTCATCAAGGAAAAAAGGAAATGTAGTTGTTATCTATAAAACTTTAAGGACCAACTTGGTGTTACCTTCAAGGCTCTTAGAACATAAGTAGCATTTAATAACTGTCTATTAAATAGAAAATGCTTTGTTGACTCATGAATCTCTACTTGGATTTAAATCTCAAATTCTTCTTTTTCTTCTTTTGTTACCAGATGTTTCTCCAGGTACAATGACTTAAGCATAAAAACCTTATTTTCATATGTAACAAAATTAATTAACCCCACCGAGGTTTCAAAAATTCTGCAGAGATTATTAACTACGCAGCCCATTACTAATTGTCATGTTCAATTCCTTTATGCAACTGCCTTCTCATCAAGCCTTTGTACAGATAACTCTGATGAGGTTTCCCTTAGTCCCCAAAGAGCATGACCTTATTCCTATAAAAGATATCACAGTTTCATAAATTTTAAATCTGAAATTACATGCCTTCAACTAAACTTCTCCTTCCCAATCATTGAGAAAGTGTTGAGAAAGAAGAAGTTTGCTTCTTTTGTTCTGGGTGCAAAGAAATTTTCTGATGCTTCAAGAATAGTCATGTCATGGCTCCAGTTACAACTGGGAAAAGCTGATGTTAAATCAAAGGGCTCAGTTCTCAAGAGAGGAGAAAAGCACATGAGCAAATCCCATGCTAGTCACTAACAACATTTCTGGCCTGTGGCCACTCATGCACTTGAATTTATCTCAGCTTGGCCCTAAATTCAACGAGATACCTATGGAAGAAAAAGGAACCAATTCTGGGTTCTTAAGAAAGAAGACTTCTTTTTTATAAAGGCATAATTTTGTAGACTGAATAGATTTTTAGCAATATTCCTATCCAGGCAGGGATTAAGAAATGTTATCTGTATGAAAGCACATGGTTTCCAAGATGGCCAATCTGATAGATATATGGCCAACTGGACTCACTGATTAAACTGAAGAGGTAATGACAGTAAAACTTTATCTAGAAGAGTTCCAACACTGAACTCAGGGATTTAAACAGCGAAACCAGGTGTGGCATTTTAAAAATTGTACCTTTTCTTCCCTCTTCATGTATATATAAAAAAGAGTTGAGTAGAATATTCACATATATAGAGACAGTCCCAGATACTTACAATAAATGTCTCTTCTGGATGGGACCTGGAAAATTGAGAAGGAAGGAAATCCATTCTGTCTTGGGAAATAAGGGGGGAGTGGGAAGAACTTGGCTTTCCTACCAAAGATACTTCACAAAAGCTGCTCCTCTCTCTATCTTTCCACTCAACCATGAGGTCCCTAACACTGCTCCTACTTATTCTTTTCCAGGTTCAATTCAAATATCATCACTCTCTTTCCTGTACTGTACTTTTTATTTCCTTACTCCTTCCCCAATCCCTATAACTTCATCCTTTAGGGAAGTGGTTCTCAAAGTACGGTCTAGAGAATCCTGGGGACCTCTGAAACCCTTTTAGAGGGTCTACAAATTCAAAAATAGTTTTTATTTTCAATATGGTAAATGTCTATAAATATAATCCAGATAAACAAAAACGCTTTGGAGAGATCCTCAATAATTTTTAATAGGATAAAAATACTGAAAACAAAAGTTTGAGAACCACTGCTTTAGGGTATCTATACTAACCCTCTCCAATGAAAGTCTCTGTTCTTAGCAGGGGATCCTCACATTTGCTTAAACAGTTGATGTATCAAGAGAAATGAGCTGTATTCACATATTCTCAATACGAATTTTAATAGATAATTAGAGGAAGCAGTACAGCATGGTGCATAGAGTATTGAATTTAAAAATAACGAAGACTTGGATTCTAAATCCACTTCAAAAATGTACATGATAGCCTCACTTTAACCTTTATGGATTTGTTTCCCCAACTGTAAAATGAGAGAGTTGGATTCCTGACCCTTAAGGTCCCTTCTAACTCTAAATCTAAAAATGAAGGTAGGTTTTCATCTATATTACTATATTCCAATACACCAAATTATGGATTTAATCAGCATTATTGTTACTTTTATAGATATAATTATTAAGATTTTTAAGATTTATAATTTGCAAACTTTGGATGTATTATTTTTATTTGCTCTTCAAAGTGACCCTGTTTGAATAATTATATATTTTCTCATTTTACAAATGGGGAAACCAAATAGATAAAATAGACTAGCCTGTAAAGAATCATCATCTATAACATTGTCACTTATGGAAAAAAGTGTTACAAGTGCCAAACTAATTGACAGATGAACTTTTTTTTTTTAACAGTTCCTTTTATAAACTGAAGTTGGCCTACATAGGAATTAACAAGTGAATTCTTAGAATCACAACAAAAGAACAAAGAGTGCTATTAATAAATCTAGTATGTGCGATGACTTCATTTAATGTCAGCTAAACATACTTCCAAAAATTTACATGTGAGGGGAAAAGTACAAATAAAACAATTCTCAAGGTATCATATTAAATCCAATTGGAGGGTTTGTCTTCCTCTCTATTAAAATGCTTAAATATTGGCTATATAAAGATCTTGAAAATGTTTAAACATATAAATTCATTTTATAAAAGAAATAGCTGCTATGAAAGCTTGAAACCTTGCTTTCTTTCTCCAATGAACTTTTTAAAAGAGGAGAAAGGTTTGCAAGTCCATAGTTACTTTTATTTTTTTCTTAAAGGAGGGGTGAGGTGGGAGGATAGCTAGAGCTTAAACAAATGCACGCATACTCATTCAGCACACACCCACACAATCTTTGCAACAACAGGTAGGATTTCAAACTGTACACAGATAATCAGTTCCCTGTAATGACTTCAGGAAAATCTTTCCTATGAAAACCATGCAAAGTACTCCTTTAAAAGATGCTGGAATTACCTTACTCGGTCTCTCTGAAATAGAGCTTGCTGTTGTGTGTTCTTAAAAAAAATACACTGAAAACACATTCTTACCATTCTCATTGGACTCTGTTGATTGTGACACTTTTTTCAATGGTATTATAACTGCATCTCCTGGCACTCTGGGACTCTCCACGTACTTGGGCTTCCTGATTGGACCTGCAGTAGGAAAAGATCCAAGGGTTTTTAATTTTTTCCAGATGCAAAGAAAGCTTCAGAATGTACAGTATGTGTCCTCACTAAGCTCCAAATAAGTCTAAAGGAAATGCTACTCTCCCCTCCCCCCAATGCCTCCCGCCCCCACCAGACACATGCACCCACCCACACCCACACCAAACCACTTCAGTTGGAATCAGGGAATGTCCAGTCAGGGCTGCCAGAGAAGAAACCACATTAGTTGAGTTTGGGAATGTAAACTCTGGTGGTAAACAAAAACCGCTAATTTTCTGTGTGACATTCCTAAAGCTGCCTTCAGTGCATGTAAAGTAGGTGATTCTGACATGTTCAAACCTAGACAACTAGTAGTTAGGACTTCTCTTTATTCAGAGCTTTACCCCCCTGAATAAAGATAATTTGACTGCCTGATATCTATGAAGTAGGAGATGGAGATTGCAAGCAGACAGCTTGTAACATTAACACACTCCAAATACTTCAGCACAGCAGCCGCATTTTATCGCTGGGCATTTTATTCAGCTGGTGACGCAAAGCCTAATTGTGTGGGGCAGGGGAAAAGTGATCTTAGAAGTTAACTGCATTTGCCCTGAAAAAAGAAATAGCCACTTCCCTTGCTTCTGACTTAGTATAACAAAAAAAGGTACATGTCACTGCCCTTACTTCACCTTGTTTTCTTTTTATTTAAAAAAAAAAAAAAAAAATCATTAAAGACCTAGTATTCTTACTGTCCCCTTCAAATTACAGGAATTATCCATGGCTTTAAAAAATGTGGCCAGAAAGTGTGCAACTACAAAAGCAGAGCAAAAAGGAACATTTTTTAATGAATAGGAAAACAACACAGTATAATATAGAAAATAATAGACTCTAATTTAAGGAACTTGGGGGGCTACTAACTGGCTACATGGTCTTATACAAGGTTATCTCAAATTCTCTGAGACTCAGCTGACTCATCCATATGATGAATGGGTGATCTTTGAAGCCCCATCTAACAAAAACATTCTATTAGCCTGAAAAATTCAAAAACTACCTAAAAAGTGGTTAAAAGTGAGTGATACTGCCATCTAAAGGCTTACTACAAAAAAATTCCTTTCTATATTTATAGTCTCAAATAAATGCATTACTCCATATATTTTGTATCTATATATTGCTATTTTGGGGGACCAACAGTAAAAAAAATACCCTAGATTTTTTATTAATTTTTTTTTAAGTTGCCACATCCAAGAGAGATATTAAGTCTATTTGTAACAAGGACCAAAAATTGGAGGATTCCAGATCCAATTTGCTTTTTTGTTCTTTTGTTTGTTTCTGTTTCTATCTGTTTTGGTAAATAAGGTACTAGGCTGGAGTTAGGGGAGTGAAGGAGAGGACATATTTCAGTGGGACAAAGAAAAAGATATTAGAGTTGGTCTTAAGGAAATAAGACCACATCACATAGAAACAAACAGTATGTTTTGACTTCTGTCACCATTCCTTGTGGGGAAACTCATCTTTGCCAACCTCGGTTACTCAAAGGAAGGGGGACAGGGAGAAATTCTTCCTGAGGAGATTCATGGCCCTTAGACATCTTGTTATCTAACCCAATAAGTGTTATAGTCACAAGAAACCAGTCTAAAGGTCTTCTAATACTGACCTCTTTTTCCCCAAAGTATCTAAATTCAAAATACAACACCTATAGAGATTAGTAGAAGCCTTTTACCATTCCTAAATGTATTCCAATCCACCTTTCTGCCCCATCCAGTAAGAGGACAGGGAGAACAGGGGTTTAAAAAAGCACACAAATTAACCTGGCAATGTAGAAAACTTAGAAAAACCAGTCTTTGCTTTTTTTTTTTTTTTTAAGGAATGTTTATCATAGAAAAACTTTCCAGATGCCAATTCTTTCATTACCCAAAAATGCAGCACATCTGAGTCCAGAATGGTGCCAGAAGGCTGGACAGAACAAAGAAAGCTTCCCACCCAGTTTTCTGCTACTCATTGGCACCTGAACTACCCCAAGGGTAGGAATGTGCAAAGGCAGACTAATATTAGTAAGCAAATATAAATATCTTCCATTCAAATTCATCCTTCTATTTAAGCCAAATTCACACACAGCTGTGCCTAAAATAATGTAAAATAGAATCAATTTATAAAATTCTCAGGGATTTTATTCCATTTTCCTTTCTCTACCTTTCTTTAAATTTGAAAAGATTCTAAAGTTAGCTGATTGCAACATTATTTTAACAAATTTTGCATTGTAGATAAAGATAGCTTACCACTACCAAACATTTTTTAAATTACCTTAAGATAGTAACAAACAGTTCTCATATGAATTGTAAACCATTAGCCACCATCTGAAAGAATGCTCTAAAACATTAATAATAAGAAAAATGCAAAGTAAAAACAATTTTGGGATTCTAAATTTACATCTCGCAAATTGGCAAAGATGACGAAAGACTGGAATAGTCAATGATGGAAAAATAGTGGGACATAAACTATTGATGGAGCTATGAACAGCACCATCATTCTGGAAAGCAATTTGAAATTATTCAACAGCAACAAAAAAAGACAAAATAGAATTATGTCTTTTGACCAAACGAATCTACTACAAAGCTACTGATAAGAAAATGTCTATATTCACCAAAATATTAATAACAACACTTTTTATGGTAACAAAGAATTCAAAGCAAGGTAGATTACAAATGCCTGGTGAAGGACAAAACCAAGTGCAGTGCAAGAATGTAACAGAACATTTTTACTGTGTTAAGAAACATAAAGAATCCTGATGAACATGAATGGATGCAGAATGAAACAAGCAGAATCAAAAAAACAATACACATATAGACTACAATAATATGAATGGAAAGAATAACAAAAACAATCAAAAGTGCAACTTTACAAAGAAAAAGCATTACCCTCTCTGACCCCCAAAAAAGATAGGATAAGAGAAGACAGCCCCATTTTAACTCCTTTTAAAAGATGAGAGAAGTAAATGGTTATGAAATATTGACACTATTACAAATGTTTTCAATGTATTGATTGGTTTTGCTAATTTTTGTCTCTTCTCTTTTAAAAGTATTGTTTGGTATATGGGATGGCCCTCTGGGAATAAGGAAAGAGAGGAGAAACTCTAGTGATGCAAAAAAAAAAAAAAAAAAAAAAAAGATAAAAATAAAAATTTATTTTGAAAAATCACTTTCAGTCCCTATCTTATTCAGCTGGACCCCTGGAGTAAATTTATGGGAATACAACATCCATCTATACAACAACCATCTATAACTGGCAAGCATGGATAAAAAGTCAGGAATTAGCACCAATGAAAGGCTGGACTTAACCATATTAATGAACCAGATTTGTTCATTGGTATACCTACCAAGGTATGGACTATTGTTTTCTATTTATTATATATTTAGCTAGCTATACTTGCCTATTTGATCCATCAAGTACTAACCAGATAATCCAGGGTTTATGTTAACTTCTCTGAGTTCATTTACTTATTAGAAAAATTGGAGCTAAATGCACTTATATTACCAGCCTCACAGAGTTGTGAATAAATTGCTTTGTAAACTGCAAAATACAGTAAATAGTCAATTTTTTTTCTTCTAGTACACAGCCCTTTGTAGACATTTAATAAATGTTCACTGAATTGGATGACTGAAACATTTCATATTCATAAGCTCTATTACTAGAAAAAGGCTTTGTAGTTATCCAAGTTCTCAATTTTACAGATAGGATTAGAGCAGAAGATTGCTGGCTCCATTCAGCTCTTGACATTATATCATGCTGCCTATGTGTTCTTAAAAAGAGGTGTGAAACACACGGTCACCTACAATACTTCCAAGTGCGTCCAAATTACAATGAAATGTAATTGGAAAGTCTTTTTTAAATAAATAAATAGATTTTAAAATAAGTAAAAATACAAGGAAGGCTACACAATATGATTTTCTGAGTCAATGTGATCTGCAGGATTGTTGTAGACTGTGCAGTGTCAACCCATTTCTTCCTCATTTTGAAATCACTGATCTTAAAGATTATAACAGATAAAATCAGACCACTAAAATTTAACTCTGGGCAAAATCACTGATTTTTCTGTGCCTCAGTTTCCAAATCAATATATACGAGGGATGTGAACTAGTGAACTAAATAACCTCAAAGGAACTTTCAAATCCAAAATTTATGAGCCCATATAACTGAACAGGTTTAAAAAATCACCAGATCACTGTCAGGACCTATTTAACTGGTTTTGACTAATAAAACACATCTTTGCTTTTAAAACAAAGAGAAGGTGGTAGGTACAGAAATAGTTTATTACTACTCCTGGGCTCTCTGTTGAAAGGTTCCCTCATAGAGAACACTTCTCTGGGATAGCTAAGAATTTTCTCTTATAACACTTTTCATTCATTTAGCAAGACTCTTGCTAAATTCTTAATTTACGTACTATTCTTTCTCAATACTTTTCTGAGAACTTATGAAAGTTTAGCCTGTCTGTGTGTGTATGTCTGTCTGTCTCTCCATCATATCTGTTTTTCTGACTCTCTCTCTCTCACACATCATTGCCTCAATGTCCCTATTTATAAAAAAAACCTTGCCTGGTAACTAATAAATATACTCAAGCAAAACAATTCAACAAACTGACCACAAACTCCTTGAGACTAGTGAAAGTCATCTGTGTTTGATCTTAGCATAGTATCTGGCATACAGTAGTACTTAGTCAATGCTTTTTTAATTCACACATGAAACTGTATACTACATTCTGCATCTATGGTTAGCTACCTCTCTACAAAGCACCAGATCCTGGCCATTCTTCTTGCTGAGGAGAAAGGAGAATTCTCGTGGGGAAAATTCGTTTCACACCCAAAAATCTGTATAGCTAATTAGCAAAGCGCTAGAACACCAAACCTGGAATCAGGAAAACCTGAGTTCAAGTCCAGCAAGCAAGCACTTTGTAAAGTGAGCTGGAAAATGGAAATGGCAAACCACTCCAGTGCCTTTGACAAGAAAACCCTAAAGAGGGTCATCACAAAGCATAGGAAACAAGTGAACAACACTAAAAACTCAGAAATATGTGCCAGATTACTTCAAAGATGCAGTTAGTTTTTCTCCTACCCTATCTCTGAAATACCAATCACTTACAACTGAAATGAAACACATTTCTGCATATATAACAACCACATGTAAAATCTGATAAATATAGAAATAAATAGAAGAGTCAAAGAACCTTGGGTTGAAAGGAATCTCTGAAGTCATCTAGACTAATTCCTATTTCAAAATAATAAGAATTTAATGAGTCCCCACAAAGTATGCTGAGATATGGCCAAATATTGCATTCATTCATTCATTCATTCATTCAAACAGGTTGATAAGATTCTCCCTACCTTGGCCAGACTGGAAATGCAGGAGCTACTCACAGCTCAACTCCATTTCCATTTGGGCAGGTCTGTCTTTTCTCAAGCAGCCTTTTGGGAGGTGGGGCTGGCTGACAATGTTGATGGAAATCCCAGGACACATGATTATTTTAATTAAATGTAATTCAGGAGATTCTCTATCCTACACCTTCCAGGCACCACCATGCATGTCTACTTAGTTCAGTTAGCCATATTGGCTAACTGGGTACAATGATGAAGAATCTTGATTATCACCTGTAAATGCCAGACCAATGGCTTCTCTCCTTCCCCAAACAGAACTTTCCCAACACTTTGTCCCCATTCCTAGGAAACTAAAAGCAAGGTTAATAAATACCCAGAGAAAGGAAAGGAGCAACTCCACGGAAATCAAGCCCCATATTTAGTGCCTTATTTGTGTTTGTAATTTACCAAATATCCCATCTATGAAAATAAATTATCTTGCTCATATTTAGTTTTTTCATGAAAAGTTGCTATACTTCAAATACTATAAAGCAGTATTGAAAATATAATTAATAAAAACCATCTATTTTATTTTGTTTCAAGGGTATCTGACTATACTTTCTTGGGCAGCCAGTTTCTTTCTTGCTTGTTTTTTAGATGCTACTTTTTAAAATCTTAAAAGTAAAATGAGAATTTCAATATGCAAAATAGCATAGGGGGAAAAAAAGGATTGTATGTCAAACTATGAGTCTCTAATGGACAGGCAGTTTCTATATTTCAAGGTAAGACAGCCACTCTTACCAGACCACAAATCTGCAGTATTTCCATTAGGAATTGGGTCTCTGGTTTGTTTAAATTTAAAGGGAAATAAAGAAAAAAAATAGGCAGGTAGATAAACAAATAAATGATAGACATAGGTAGACAGACTAAAAACCATGTAATGTGTACACATACACATAGATAAGATAGGTAGATATAGATTTGCAAACAGAAAAAGATAACAGATACACATAGATATGACAGAGAAACTGATGATAAATGAGAGAGTGATAGATAAAAATAATGGTCAAAAATTTCATTAGGAATAGAAAGGGTTAAAAAACAGATATAAACACCAAAAAGAGGTCAAATTAAAATCACCTCAAAGGCCCAGCCATAAACTTCACCCAGGGAAGGGATAGACTTGCAGATGAATAACACTTGCCTACTTCTTTAATTGTATATGGACCTTGAGGCTGTTTGCTGAGGAAATGTCAATCCTTTCATCATTATGGTTATATAGTGATTTAAAATCCATTTGCTGCCTCTAAGGCATAAAGTTCTCCTTAGGATTCAGCATCTCACTTTCATGTGAATATCCAAATACATTTTCTCCTGAAGTCTGTTTTACTGACCTTTCTGACACTTTAATCAACAAAGGCACCTATTCTATGGCTATCAAACCACCCAATAAGGAATATTTCTAACAACAGAGAAATAGAAAAGACACAAACCAGGTTTCATCTCCAGGGTGTGAAAAAGAAGGGCAAGGGTTAGTATTCATTTCTGAATATTTCAGTAAAAGGAAGGAAAAAGCAATATTTGGTATTTGGAAACACCTGAGGCTACTCATTGCCTTTAAAATAGATCTTACACAGTTGCTGCATCTGAAGTGTGTGAAAAGCAACACTTAAACATTATCAGTCATTCATAGTTTTTCAGCATCTTGATCTTTCACAGAGAAAGTTCCTGTCTATTTCATCCCATTAAGGTTTCCATTTCATATTGGGCTGCTTTGCTTCTTTATATTACAACCAGTTGTTAAGGGCAAGGAGAAAAATAAAGGAGCTATGGAGGAATGGAGGAAGCAATTGTAAATGAAGGAATTTGATTTTGTCCTTTACCATGAAAATTATATTAAAGATGCATTTTCAAATGGGGGAACTGCCAAGAAATTGCAATGCAATGCTGATTTGAAGACATTAAAAGAGAAGTCTAGAGAACTACAAATATCTTTTTTTTTTTCCCATTCTGAGATCCTTCTTCAATGCTTTCCCCCTCTCACCTTCACTTTTCCTTCACCCCATTCCTACCCTACTCAGAGAAAGCATAGTAGCTGGTCTCTGGTAATGGGAAAGGTCAGTCTGAATAAACAATAAGCAAAGAACCACACTCGGGAAGATGATAAGGTGCTAGGAGAGAAAAGAGTCCCACTTTATATTTCAAAAGATAGACAAATAGGTCATCACCTAATTGAAGTTTTCTAGCAAAACTCTCATGTCACTTATCACATTTAAAGGCTACAAGCCTATAGGGAAAATAAGAGGTGACTCCTTGAATTTGTACTGTGTACTTTATAATGTATATGAAACTGGAAAATAAAAAATATCGATGAGGTCAAGTGCCTGCCCTTAAGCCATTTGCAATCTAGGAAAAATATGAATGAAGAATATGATCCAGAAATGACAACTCTATACCAGAAATGACAACTCTATACAG
Source organism: Antechinus flavipes (assembly GCF_016432865.1). Taxonomy (NCBI): domain Eukaryota; kingdom Metazoa; phylum Chordata; class Mammalia; order Dasyuromorphia; family Dasyuridae; genus Antechinus; species Antechinus flavipes. The sequence continues at coordinate 435,323,300 of NC_067400.1, forward strand.
CCCATATCTCATTTTACAAGATCTATTAAAATGATGGTCCCGCTAAGAGCACATAATTTCTAAAGTTAGATCTGTAGAAGATTTATTTTAATGTTGTTTTTTTTTTATTCATATACAACAAAATAATTGGTTCATTGTATATCAACATAATAGGATTCAAACTATATTCTTATTCTCATCAGGACAACTTGTTCACTTTCTTCCTTTTCACTTTGTTCACTTGTTTGATAAGCTGAAGAATAAATTCCATTGATGTGTGTTTTTAAGAAACATTGAAAATAAAAACCCATCCCTTTGAAAGAAAATTCCCAACAGATAGGTCCCATTTTTGATGTTCTATAGGTTCACTCAAACAACTATCAGTTCTACTTAAAACTCAAGGTTTTCCAATCTCAAGGTTTCTTTACTCCTTCCAGAAAGGACTTTAGGGATCATTTAATTGAAAGCTTTTATTTTACAGACAAAAGAAACTGAGGTCCAGAAAGTGAGTCTTCCTCTACATATTCTTAACTGCTGTTAAGACCCTGTGAATTCTATGATCAACCCATGTGACTTCCCTAAACAAGCAAAAAGTCAGTGGCTTCCTAATGAGTTCTAAAATAAAATATTTATCTTCTATTTTAGCTTTAGCCCTTCACAATGGTCACAACCTGTCTTTGCAGCCTCACGAGATAATACTCTTCTTATACTTTTTCAACCCAATCAATTGGTCCAATCTAACTGCACTTCTCTCTGTTCCTTATATGCAACATGCCATTTCCCATCTCTGTGCCTGTTCAAAGACCATTCCCCCTGGGCCTGATATATATTTCCTCCTTCCTAGCCTCTTTTCCTTTAGAATTCTTCTCATATGTCATCATCTTCATGAATCCAAGATTCCCTCCACCAAATGGAAGTATGTTCTCTCAAAAATATCTTATTTTTAACTATTCTATATATTTGTACTTAGTAACTTTCTATTTATACTATACACACACAGCCCTTCCCATTTGAATTTCAAATTTTGCCAACAAGGATTTTTTCTTTTTATAGATATTTGTATCACTAGCATCTCACACAATGACCATTATATAGAAAGTGCTTAATAAATATTTGGTGATTAATTTTAGAGACTTTCCTCAAATTATACAATAATAGATTTTCTAAAGATTTTATTCTTTTACGCATATTATGTAATTTGTTTTTCATAAAAACCTCATAACAAAGTATTCAATTGGCAAAAAAGGAAACTAAAACTTTACTTGGGATCACACTCAAATGCAAGATTCAATTTCAAGTCTCTCCTAAACTCAAAGTCCAGTGATCTATATCAGAGATGTGTTAACTTGCTACTGGCAAAAACTTTTCATGGGTGGTCAGAACCAGTTTAAGTGTAATTGAGAAATGCCTAACAAAATAAAAATAGAACAGATAAATGTTAAATTTTGGATTTCTAAGTCAATACGTGAGGGCCAGCTAGGAGGAGCTGTACTAGATGAAGTGCCAGGACAGGATTCAGGCAGATCTAAGTGCAAATCAGACCTCAGACACTGTCTGAGTGACCCTGGTCAATTCTTAATCCTATTTGCCTCAATTCCCTCATCTGGAGAAGGAAATGGAAATTACTCCAATATCTTTATCAAGAAAATCCCACATGGAATCATAAAGAGGCAAACAAACAGTCAATACACAACCAGCAGAGATCTGTTTTTGAGATTGACAATTGATGTTCTACATCACTCAGTCTTTTAATTAGTTAATGGACAAAAACTCAGGTCCATTTCTTACTCCAAATCCAGTATTTTTTCCACTGCAACATACTACCTTCTTTAGCTCATAATAGCTATATAATGGAATTTCAATAGAGTATTATTTCCTTAAGAAAAAAGTTCTTCAGAGTGTGGAACACAGCATAACATTCTCACTCTGTTGTTATTTGCTTGCATTTTGTTTTCTTTCTCAGTTTGACTTTTCCTTCCTTCTTGATCTGATTTTCCTTGGGCAGCAAGATAAATGTATCAATATGCATATACATATTGGATTTAACATGCATTTCAACACATTTAACATGACTATCTGTCAATTAGGGGAGAGAGTGGGAGGAAAGAAGGGAAAATTTGGAACAAAAGATTTTTCAAGGGTCAGTGTTGGAAAAATTACCCATGCATATGCTTTGTAAATAAAAATAAACAAATGAGTGAATAAATGAATAAATAAATAAATATTTTTTTAAAATTTATTTTCTCCTTTTCAAGGAATGCCAGATCTAAATCAATAATCCCACAGCAGGAACCTAGAAGACAAAGGTAGAGAAGTTCCTTTTATGGTAAGTGAAATCTTGTTTGAAATTTGGAGACTTTTTTCAAGGGCAACTTCAAAGAGAATATATTGCAATCCAGGAGGTCAGAGCTACACCAATCCAGGAGGTCAGAGCTTCCTAGGTCAGGTCCAAGATAAGAAAGGGGGAAAAGGTCATCCCCTCTAAACAGTACAGAGATGTGAAGAGTTTACTTGACTACTGACTACATATGGACTTCAAAAGGTACAAATCTCATTTATTTCACTGCCTAGGAAGAGTGGGAAGGGCCAGAAAAGGAGGAAAAAGAGAGAAACAGAAACAAAGATAATCTTAGTCAACAAAAAAATAGGAGGGTTGAAAAAAATTCTTTCCAAACTTTTTTCATATTCTATACATATACATTTCTGCACTGGGGCTACATACAGAGAATTTTGAAATTTGCCCTTTTAAAGTAAATTAATAGACAGAAAAAGAAAATTTGTCAACAAAAGATAGGAGGGTTGAAAAATGATCAAATTTTTTAAAAAGTGTCCTATATATACACATTTCTGCATTGGGGCTACATGCAGAGAAGTTTGAAATTTTCCTTTTTGAAGTAAATTAATTTTTAATAAAGAATTTCTTGATACCTTGAAATAGCAAAGACACTCTGGAATTACTATAAAATCAGAGGTGGGATCCCTGCTACAAAAACGAAAAAGAAATCACCTAAGAAAACATTTCTTTCTATACCAAAGAATTCAGTCTTATTTATTTAAAAATGATGGATTTTTAAGCAAAGAATGACCTTGATTAGGAGGCTGCAAGATTTGCCATCCAAAAATTCAGAGATTTGTATGCAACTTCCAATTAATTCCAGAAGTTAATAAACAGAAATCAGTAGATTAACAGAAAATATATCATTAGATTAGAATGAAATTTTATGGTTTTATATACTCACAGGCTCATAGATTTAGAAGTAGAAGAGATTTCTGAGACCATCTAGTTTAATTCCTTTACAGAGGAGAAAAGAGGGTTCCGGGAAGGTTATATAGGTGTTAAGAGTTTGGTGCTACATTTCAATCCAGGTTCTCTGACTAGATGCTAGATGGCTGGGTAGATAAGAAAGAAGACTCGAGTTCAAATCCAAAGATAGAAACTTAATAGCTGTGTGATCCTGGACAAGTCATTTAACCTGCTTGTCTTAATACACTGGAAAAGGAAATGGCAACTACTGGAGTAGTAATGCCATGAACAGCATTAGTATGATGTGGTTCATGGGTCACAAAGAATCAGACATGACTAAATAACTTACCAAGACCCAAGAGCTGGTGGTAATTCCACTGTAAGTTGTCACGTGCCTCATAAGGAAAAATACTTACTCGACCAAAAAAAAAAAAAAAATACCTTCTGAATGCCCTGATACTTAGGATATGGTTTTCAGTATCAATAAGGCATTTATTAAAAGCCTAGTGTATGAGAGAAACCAACTAGATATAACCATATTGAAGCTACAGAGGCATACATGTCAGTAAAATGCCCTTCTTGAGCAATTTGAAACTATGCTCAAAAAGTTATTAAACTGTGCATACCCTTTGATCCGGCCGTATTTCCACTGGGCTTGTTTACCAAAGAGATCTTAAAGAAGGGAAAGGGACCTGTATGTGCAAAAATGTTTGTGGCAGGTCTCTTTGTAGTGCCCAGAAACTGGAAACTGAGTGGTTGCCCATCAGTTGGAGAATGGCTGAATAAATTGTGGTATATGAATGTGATGGAATATTATTGTTTAGTAAGAAATGACCAGCAGGATGATTTCAGAAAAGCCTGGAGAGACTTACACGAACTGATGCTGAGTGAAACGAGCAGGGCCAGGAGATCATCATACACTTCAATAACAATACTATATGATGATCAATTCTGATGGACAAGGCCCTCTTCAACAATGAGATGATTCAAACCAGATCTACTTGTTCAGTGATGAAGAGAATCATCTACACCCAGAAAGAGAACTATGGGAAATGAGTGTGGACTAGAACATAGCATTCTCACTTTCTCTGTTGTTGTTTGCTTGCAGTTTTTTGTTTTCCTTCTCAGGTTTTTTCTTTCTTTCTAAATCCAATCTTTCTTGTGCAGCAAAATAACTGTATAAATACGTATACATATATTGTATTTAATATATACTTTAACATATTTTACATGTATTGGACTATCTGCCATCTAGGGGAGAGGTGGAGGAAGGAAGAGAAAAGTTGGAATAGGTTTTGCAAGGATCAGTGTTGAAAAATTAACCCATGCATATGTTTTGTAAATATAAAGCTATAATAATAATAAATAAATAAATGAAATGCCCTCCTTGAGGCTATTATGTGAAATGCTTATAGTAGTAGATTCCAGTTAAGAAGCCAAGGGATCATGATATTCTGGATACCTCTATTACTTGGAAATGTGATGAGTGAATAATTGATAACAGAACCACTCTAGGAATTTTAAAAAGAAGTTTTTTTTTTTTTTTAAAGGATTATTGCTGATCCAACAGTTTTTTGAATCTTCTATGCAATTGACAAAAACCCAGACCAGTCACAACTCTTCCAGTGTCCTTATTATTCCACATTTATATGTCCAATGCACTGGGCACTCTACATACAGAGTAAAGTTTTCCACATTAAATCTCCTAGATAGTTACAACTTTAGTTCTCATTTAATTTTCCTGAATTGCCAAAGAAAGTGTCTAGAAACTTTTGGAGTTATTAGCTCACTCTCAAAAACTGTTCTCAAAAGTTTTAAAACCATACATTTAGGGTTGCAGTCTTCTAGATAGCATATGTACACAGACATCTTTCTGATAGATTTAGTTGTTAGAAATGAAACAGACTGTCTGGCTGCTTCTTGGTCCAGAATTTTTTTATTTAATGACTCCCTGTAACATTAAACCCTTGCTTAGCAACTACAAAGCAGTTAACCCAGGTCAAGATCAAGGCAAAATTAAATCATCACAAATCCCCAGTCTTCTCTCACTCCAACTTTCTCTCTCTCTTTAAATTCTCAACTTAAACACTCCATGACCTGCTGTCTTATCCTGTGCCCTGGAACTTCAGGGCAGTTGAAATTTCTCCTTCCACCCCCACAATACTTTCTCACACATTGTGGTATATATTAATCAGATGCTCTGGCTTTTTTCCACAGCTGCCTACTTACTTAGCCCCTCTTCCCATGAATGTAAAAACATTTTTGCACACCTGGGAAAAGGAAGAGAGGAAGTTAATAAAGTAATAAACTCCCCAACTTGCCTACAGCTTATAAGTGATTTCAAAAGATAAAATAAATAGCTCAGATCTGTTCCAAGATGGGATTCAGGTATTGAGCAATTTTGAAGAAATAGACCAAAGGCACATTCTAATTAGAAGTTAGTTCAGAAGGTATCTTGCCACCCTCTCTCCCACAAAACCTTTTATTAATGGGATTTTAAAAATATATAGTGTTACTTTGATTTATATGTGGTTCAAAAAAGTGGTAAAGTCAGACCAATCAAAAAAGGAGTTTCTCTTTTCCCTGAGAGCTTAAAATAATTAAGAAAAAGAAATTATCTGAACAACCACAGAGTAAAATCATTAGTATATAGACTAGAAAGGGCCAGAGAACTCAGGGAAATCCATAATCATTATTTTTTTTGTTTATCTAGCTTTTACCACAAGGTGGAGCTCCATTAATGCTAAATTTCAAACTAAATCTAAAAGGGTGCTTTACACTGCTAAAAAAAAAAAAATTTATTTTAAAAGTTTTTTTTGATTGTTTTTTTTTCCCTGCACAAACCTAGATCATTCTCCAAGCAGGTGGCAAACTACATTCAGTAGAACTATTTTAATAAACAAAGGCATCCTGATAAGAACCGTTTCAAGAATCAACAAGTTGTCAAATGACACATGGTCTAAATACACCAATAAGCAAAAAAATATTTTGAAACATTCAAGTGGGGAAAATTAAAAGTAACTCATTTGCAGTTAGTCTAGGTTTACTCTGGGTTTGAAAATGCAGTTTATCTGAAACCTCTTTAGCAGCTCCAGAAAAGTTATTTGTGCTTCACTGATTAAATAATAACCAAAGGCTACAGGCTATAAATGTTATGAAGGCAGCTAGGTGATACAGTGGATAGAGTACAAGGCCTGGAGTCAAGAAGACTCATCTTTCTGAGTTCAAATATGGCCTCAGATGCTTACTAGCAGTGTGACTCTTGGGCAAGCCACTTAAATATTGTTTGCCTCAGTTTCCTTGTCTGTAAAATGAAATGGAAAAATAAGTAACAAACCACTCCAGTATCTCTGCCAAGAAAAATCCTATTGAGGTCACAAAGAATCAGAAGAAACCAAAATGAATGAACAACAAACAAATCTCTATATAGAATAAGTAGGATATTAAGATATATTCAAAAACCTAACAAATGTTCACTGTCATTACTGTGGTATTATGGGGCAAATTAATTATGTGAAACTCCACAGGAGAAAAACTAAGACCAAAAAATTAAAGAGATCAAGATTATTAATATATAGGTTTAATAAAAGACAAAGAACATTCTAGGCATGACTCAAAGTAGAGGGAATTACTCTGAAGATGAATTTTTTTTGATTCAACTCAAGAATGTGCTTATACAATAATCTCTAATTTTTTGGGACTGAGTGCACCTATTTACAAAAAATGCATTTTTTTTGTGAGCATGCACTTCCAATTTGTGTATATTTACTTATTAAGTCATACATTTATATATAAAACTTTTTCCAATAATTATATTCAATTATAAAACTTGTACAAGGAGTAGTAAATGAAAAATAATGAAATAAAATTTTGCCCTGAGTAACTAGGGAGTTACTTAAGTTTATTGAATAGAAGAGTAATTTAGTCAGACTTACAGATTAACATCCTGGAAGCTATGTATTAGAGAGAGAGAAAGACTTGAGGAAAGGAGACCAGCTGGAAAACTATTATTGCAAGAGTCCCAAAGAGAGACAATAAGGGCCACAAATTTAAGTTGTGGCTCTGTGAATGGGAAAAAAATGGATGAATTGGGAGATGTGAAGGGAAAAAAATGACAAAATTTAGCATTTGAGTATATGTGTGGAAAGGAAGAGAAGAGCTGAATTTTACATTTAGGTTGAAAAACTGGGTAACTGGAACCATTTTAAGGATGTTTAAAATTAAAGAGTAGGTTGAAGATGGGTGTATGGGGAAAGAATAATATAGTGATATATTTAATCTATTGTAACCCAGGAATGCCTATCTTGTGGTAATCACTCTAACCAAGCCAAAAATGAAAACAGGAGAGAATGATTTTATCTTGAAGTCACTGTATTAGCATAAAAAGGGCTTAAACTCAAAAGGGCACCCTGCTAAAGTCATTGGGGAAAGAGTAGTTCCCAATGGTACCTCTACAGCTGCTACCACAGGCACCTAGGTATTAGTTAAGTTGGAAACTTGTACAGCAAGAGGGACTGGAAGAGGAAGGAATGGGGAAATAGGTGCTACTGTGTTGGAAATGCAAACTTTGACTATTTCTATTTGCTGTGACATCTTCAACATTTCAAATTATGAGATAAGATCATATTTTATTTTCTTTTATCCAACTGCTAGATTACATACCCTTGTAGATGATTTCAAAGTTATCTTTCAAATCTAAGGAGCTAGAGTTCTAAGAAAGAAATCCTATCATATTAGGTTTCTCTTACAAGTGGCTATATATTAGAAAATATAATTTGGCTGATGATATATGCAAATCTACATAAAACAGAGTTGAGCCATAACAGTCTTTCCTGCAAAAACAAAACTTTGTTTTCTCAAAATACTTTATACCCTTGCCAATGGAAGTGCATGCACTGAAAAGGAAGCATTCAAATTTAAGAGGTAAATTTCCTTGATTACTAAAAAAAGAAGGAAAAAACCATATGCATACATGTGTATGTATACAGTCTTTGTGTAAAGTCTCTTTCCTGACATACTTCCACTGATAATTGAGTAATTTCAAATGGGTCCTTAAATACAAGGAAAAAATTCACCAATCACTGCTACTACCCATTCCTTCCCCTCTGAAAAACAAAAATTTCTTTTTATAAAAACAAATGATATTTTATACTAATAAAAAGCTGATATGGCATCCTCACCTCTGTTTCACAGGACAACACAGATGGCCTTTGCTGCCTTTCTCTATCACCCAGAAGGAAAAATTCCCTCAAAACTATTAGGTACACAGCCAACAAATGACATGGTTACTACCAAAAAAAAGTTCTTATATTTACAACCTAAATCCATGCAACTAGATAACATATACACGACTTTTTTTCTATTTTAAAAGGAGCCAATTCTCTTTTAAACTTTTAAATTCCACCAACATAAACAATAAAGAAAAATAAATTGCTCAACAAAGCCTACCAACATGCTTAGAGAAATAAGGTGTTATAGTTAATGTTATTTTCTGGTTAAATAAATGTTAACCCCATAAGTATTACCATTTAAACAATTTAAATCCATTAAATTCATGTTTATTCAAACAATTATTTTAGATACCTATATGTACAATATACCTTGTTAAGACACTGATTTGCCAAAAAAAAAAAAAAAAAAAAAACTCTTTCTAAAACATTTTAATGCACTTTCTTCACTTAAAATATCAAGTGTAACAATCTTTCAGTTAATCAAAAAGCATTTTTCAAGCCCCTACTGTGTGCTAGGCGCTGTGCTAGCAGATATGGGGGATATGAGTATAAAATAATCCCCACTCTCCTGGAGTTTATATGCTATTAGGGAAAACAACAAGTAGAGATATAAGTATATACAGAATAACTATAAAAATAATGAATAAAATGAAATGCAAATTATATAAATACAGGACAGTTTGGAAGGAAGAACAGTTGTAGCTGGCATGAAAAAGGCTTCGTGTAAAGGTGACACTTGAGATATGTCTTAAGTGAATAGAGATTCTCTGAAAAGAGAAGATAAAGAGGAGGGATATTCCAGGGATGTGAGATAGCCAGGGCAAAGGCAGGGAAATGATAGGAGTTGGCAGTGTTGTGGATAAAGACCACTGAAAGGACCTATTTGGCAGGATCCCAGAAGGAACAGGGGAAGGAACAGCCAACAAGGCTGGAAAGATAAATAAGAACTAAGTTGTGCAAGATTTTAGAAGTGAAACAGATTAGTTTATATTTTATCTTACAGACAAGAGGAGAAAATTACAGAGGCAGCATTGAGAAGGATGAGTTGGAGTGAAAAGAAATGTGAGGGAGAAAGATCAATTAGGAAGCTGCAATAATCAAAGGAAAAGGTGATTAGGGATTAAGTTACAATGGGAGCTGTGTGAGTAGAGAGAAGGGGCTAGATGAGAGAGGTGTTTTGTAGTAAACACAGCAAAATTTGGCAGCTAATTAGATTTGGGGGCTAAGTAAGAGAGAGCAATCAAGATTAATGACAATATAAAAGCTGAAGATGGTAAGACAGGTGCTTTACTGCCTTTGACAAAAACTGGGAAGTCTGGAAGAAGGGAGGGTTTGTGGGAAAAGATAATGAATTCCATTTTAGGTATGTGGGGATTGAGCTGTCTTAAGGTGTTGATTCATGACTAAAGTTCAAGAGAAAGACGGGTATTAGCCTGGATATATAGGGCTTTGAATTAGTTTCCAAGAGATGATATATAAACCTGTGGGAGTTGATGAAGTTACCAAGAGAATGGAGAATAAGGTTCTTACCCAGGCCATGAACTTGTTCTTTAAATATACTGATAACTGTATTGCAATATAATTGGTCTCCTTGTAATCCCATTTATTTAATTTTATGCATTTAAAAACATTACTCTGAAAACCATTCCACCCTATGAAAAGAGTTCATGACACAAGAAAGGTAAAGATTAACTGGTGTGGAGGGACAAGAAGTCTCAGTACAGAACCTTAGAGAACATCCCCAGTTGGCGATCATGATATAGATAATGAGTCAGTAAAAAAGACTTAAAAGTACTACTTAAAGTAGGAGGGAAACCAAGAGAAAGTATGTCATATAGTTCAAGAGAGTAACATATAAATCAAGAAAAATGAAGACTAGGATGAGCAGATTTAATGATTATGAGATTGTTGATAACTTTGGAGAGAACAATTTCAGTTGAAGGATGACACTGGAAGCTGAGCTGCTAGAAGCTGAGAAATGAGATGAGGCTCGAGGTATAAGCAGGAGTTTGGCTAAGAGAGTCTGGATTTTCATTGGCATTATTTATATATTTGCCCTTTTAAATAAGACGGGTGCTAATCCATATAGACTACAAGCTTCTTGGATGACTATATATTCTATTTTGTTGTTGTTGTTGTTGTTTATAGCTGGGACTTTTTTTTTAAATATTTTAATTTGTATTTAATATGTATTTGTATATTAATTTGTATTGTATTATAATTTGGCTAGATCTTTTTTTTCTTTTTTTTTTCATAATTATAACTTTTTATTGACAGAACCCATGCCTGGGTAATTTTTTACAACATTATCCCTTGCACTCACTTCTGTTCCAACTTTTCCCCTTCCTCCACCCTCTCCCTTTGATGGCAAACAGTCTTATACATGTTAAATGTGTCACAGTTATATATTCTATTTTTTAAAAAAAGTCTTGACATATAAAAATCTACATTTACACAAAATAAGTGAGTGTAATTATTTGTAATATATAGAACACTGTACTTGAAACATGATTTGACAAAAATCCAATTTACACAACTTTTGAAAACTGCAGTTCCATTTTATTCGCTAGTAATATATGCAAATAGTAAGCAAAGGGTTACCAAAGAGGCCTTTGCAATAGTATAATCTTATTGTTGATGGAAATTATCTGATTACTATTATGTTTACTGGAAGTATCTTTTATAACATAAAGCTATAAAATTATAATGATGGGATTTTGGAAAACCACTCCCTGGGGAAGGTGCCTGAATGAGTCAAAGAAAACCTGGGGACTTGGGTGGAGCCAAGAACTTGGCCCAAGAAAGTTGTGATAACTCATCAGGCAACTCAAGACCTGTCAGTCACTCACTTAATTCAGTTCAGTAAAGGAGCTAAAAATTAAAGAGTAGTTAGTGCCCCTCAGAGTAATAGGAGAACAGTGGGAGAACTAATGAGAAAAGGATCTGGAACCAAATAGAGAGTAAGGATTGTTGCTAAAGGTGGCTAGGAGATCAGGGATGGTGATACCATCCATCACAACTGAAATGACACAAAGACTACATATTAATCCTATAAAGAGTAAAAATATAGACGTTACACCTAAAATATAGAACTAGGCTCAACTACTTAGTATAAATGCCTTAAGTAAATATTATAGGTCAGATAGAGAAAGAAGGTGGGCATTCCAAAGATCCAAAAAATGATGCTTCTGGTAAGTCAGTGTCGGACTGTCTACATCTCTGGGGCCAGAAATACCTTTGGCATCCAAAGGATCCAGAATCAGGAAGAAAAAAAGACAACTATAAGTTTTAGGAGAGGCTAAGACTCCTAGTAGAATAATCAACCTAACTCCGTTCCTACCCAAGAGACCAATCTACTGTACAACTCATGGAGAACTTGTGGCCTTCTGATTCAATTAAAAGACTAACAGAGTTATGAAAATAAAAGATGGAAGCTAAGAAAGATTTCTAACTTCATAACTTTTTCTTCTTATTGTTGATATAGACTCACCCTCTCTTGCTGTTTCTTAGCACTACTAACCCCAAGAAAACCAAAAAACAGACTATGTTCTTATACTAGAAACAATGAGACAATAAATGAAAACATCTCAATCTTCCCTTAAGGTGTGCAACAACCTGGCTTTCCAAATGATTCTCCGGCCTTAGTTTTCATTACTCCATCCTTCACACCTTTTCTAGACCACAGATTCTTAACCTTTTTGGCATCAAGGACAACTCTGGTATTTGGAAATCTTACCAGGCCTTTCTCACAATATCATGTTGCCTACATTCATAACAGAAGAAAATGATGAATTTCATCTAGAAGTGAGTGAAAATATCCAAACTCATAGTCTCTTGAAATAGTAAGAGGTTTGTTGACCGCAAGTTAATAACTTTGATTCTGGACTACTAGTTATACCTTAAAAATCAACTCTATCTCTCCTGCCTCCACAAATTCACAGACGCCATCCCCCATACTTGGAAAGGAGCACACTCTTCTATACAATCAATCACAGAACATCTATTAAACATCTTATTAAACATCTATAATGTACTGGGCCCTTATAGGTGCTGAGAATTTGCTCTCATTTGCAGAGGTAGAAGAGCCATCATTGGGAAAGACTGCATATATTTTCAGACTTTTTGATGTACTGATGGACTTTATTGATTTTTCTTTCTCTTTTTCTTCTTTAAAAAACAATGCTTTGCTGTACGAGATTTCATTATGGAAGGAAGAAGGGGAGATTTTTGCGATGGAAAAAAAAAAAAAAGATATCTATAAAAATGTATTTTTAAAATAGGAGTTCCAAACTTGTCTTCCCTTTTACAAAGAGTTGGGCAGGAGGGAAACAAGTGAAAGCAAAGCTGAGAGCAACTAAATCAAGATTACAGGTGGAAGTAAGGCCGGCATGAAAAAAGCCAAATTAGAGCCAAAAAGCATTCTTCAGCTGTGTGTCACAAGCAGGAGAGGTCATATGGGATTTTACCTATACTCTAAATCAGACGGACTTAAAAAAAAAAAAACTATCCAGTCTTATTTGGGTATCTGGAGCAGTTTGTTCACAGTGCTTGTAACCATTCCTATGATGTCAGATTATCTGTTTTTTTTCATGGCTTCAAGATTGAGAGCTGGAAGGGACCTTAGAGGTCTTTATGACAGGAAGAAACATAACTTTTAAAATCACATGTGTTTCTCTTTCATGCTCACCCTGAGGCCCTTCAAGATTCTCCAATTTCTGTATTATAATGTTATAGTAGACTCCACAAGGACCAAGGTCATCATATGACTCTCTTGGTTAATAGTAACAGCAAATGTTGCCCCAGAGGCACCAAACCACATGTCAAATCATTTTTACCAATGAATAACTTTCAACAATGAACTTGTTAAAAGTAGAGCCTCCTATTAAATGTTTTTAACAATATCACATTACACATGATCTGAGAAAAGTAACTGAATACAAAACATTGGGGGCACTAAAGTAAAATGGACATTGGATTTAGAGTTAGAAGGCCTGGTTTCAAACCTCCCCAGAGTCAGCTCTTTGCTACTTGTGTGACCTTAAAGAAATCAATTACTATCAGCCTGAGTTTCCCCATATAAAAAATAAGCTGGTTGAATTAGCTCTCTAAGGTCTATTTTAACTTTAAAATTCTTAGGGTTTATGTTTCAAGTAAAATGTAATCCCCTCAGGGGATTTTGCCAGGTTATTCTTTAGTCTGCAGGTACCTCCACTAGGGCAAGTAGGTAGTGCAATGGATAAAGAGCCTGATCTGTTGGCAGGAGTTTAAATATGGCCTCAGGTAATGACTAGCTGTGTTACTTAGATCACTTAACTCTACCTCAGTTTCCTCATCTGTAAAATGAGCTAGAGAGGGAAATGGCAAAACATTCTAGGATCTCTGCAAAGAAAACCTCAAATATGGGGTCGTGAAGAATTGGACGTGACTGAAATATCTGAACCACCACCACCACACCTCCACTAGACCCAGGAGGTGATTCTGATGGACTCCTCTAGACCAAAGCTTAAAATATTTTCCATTCACGATCCCTTTTTGCCCGACATTTTTACATGACCCTAAGTACATAAGTATGTATAATAGATATACCAAACAATCATTTATTGATTAATAAATATGATTTCACAATCCTCACATGCAGTTACGCAATCCTATGTGGAGTCACAATCCAGTTAAGAAGCTTTGCCCTAGACTAATACTTTCTAAGCCCAGCTCAAGCCTTTTGCCTTTCATTTGGCCTCTGAAGGCCTACTCCTGATTCATAGGCCCAATAAAAGCATAAAATGATTTTTCCTAAATTGGACACTCAGCCTAACCGGATTAAATGTTTCTTCTCCTTTGGCATGTGGAATATTGAAATAACTCTTCCCATTCCCCAGTGATGGAGCAGGCACTCAGAGGTCCAGAGATCTAACCAACTCGGTTACACTGTAACCATAGGCAGATCATAAATCTCCCATTTACCTCCCATTCCCCATTTGTCTCATTTGAATGAAATAGCACAGTGTACTTTTATTTCCAAATTCTGGGCTTAAATCTAAAGAACTTAAGATTGATTCCAGGTGATGCAACTTACTAGCAGTGTGATTTTGGTCAAATACCTTCACCTTCTTCCTAACCTGTAAAATGAAGTTTTTAGATAAGATGACTTCTTGCATTACTTCTAGCTCTAAATCTATGTATTTACAAGGTGCACTCTTACCAGACATATACTCTTAGGACAATCATATGGGTTAACACTAAAGGCATTTTGAAAACATACAAAGTGCTATATAAATATAAAATGATAACAAAGCAAAATCTCAACTACCTGGAATTTGCAGAGGAGTCAGTATGCTTATTAAATAAAGCAGTCCTCCTTGGAAGGAGGAAATATCAAGGCTTCTTCCTCTGTCTGTAGGCAGCAAGGGAGACAAGATTCCTCTTTTGACAGGCAAAGAAAAAAAAAAAAAAAATCAACATTCTTTCTTCTCTCTCCTTCTTTCTTCAGGAGTAAACTCAAGGCAGGCCCACCCAGACCCAAAAGAGTTACACATGGTCATCTTGTTTTCAGAAATAATCATGTGTGTTATATTTTAGGATTATTGCTAAGGATCCTATTCTCATTATTTGAGCCACTGCTTGTATGTTTTTAATGAGCTCCTTCTATATGGTCCATGTGTTTTGAAATTTGCCATTAAACAGCTCCCTCTCAAATAAAATAGGGTATTCATTTAGCAAAATTCAGTCAACAAAGTATTTTTGTGGCTGATTCCATGAATGATCCATTGATGAAAAGAAGTCTGGTTTTTAACAGATTTGAGGGGCTACCCCCTTCTTAACAGATTACTAGTAGAGAGTAACTAGTCAGATAATTGGTGGACAAAATTAGGCAATATCATGAACACTTTTCAAATATGAAAGTTGTTTTCTTTTACACTAACCTATCTATATATGCTATGCCCTAAGAGTTCTAGTGTCCAGTTTTTAGTTTTTCCCTATCCTCTTTTGCAGGTTCCTGTTCTTCCTTCTACTCAGTACATTTATTCATAGTAGTCTACTTATACCACTCTAATCTGACATTCCTAAACTATTTTAAACTTGGAATACTGAGAAATAACCTTAATATTATACATAAAATATGAATAAAGAGACCAGTAAAAGCCTATGAAGAAGCGTGAGTTTTTAGTGGATAAGCACTGGCTGTTTTGACTGGTGGGAGAGGAGAGAAGGCATCTGGGGGGTCCATTTGGGGGAGTTCTAGAGAACAGTATTGCTACTTGGATTTTGAGGACAAAGTCAACAGGAAATGTCACAGATGGGAGTATCCTTTTAGGATTCCTGTTTCTACTTTAAACTATATTGGAATACAGTTATAATAAACTGCTATGAGCTTTTATGTTTTACCCAGTTTCCCTAGATAGGGAGTGATAGGTCAGTAATAAACAATTTTTAAAAATGAATTTTTTCCAATCCATTTCTTTGCAGCAAAAAGTACCAATTTCTGAATATGGTACTAAGCTTGTTCCCTCAACCATCTGACACCACCACAGGGTGCAGCTGACATTGCTGTAAACTGTGACTTGATAAAAAACCTCTAGTCATAATTAACAGCAGGTGGTAGGAAATATGGAAGAAAAAAAAAGCCAAAATCATAACAAGGGGGAGAGTGACAGGAGTCTGGAAAGGCAGAAATGAGAAAGTTGCTGCCAAACCAAGTTAAACTAAACTGTTTGTCTACCCTCACCATCTGATACTGTAATTTTATGATAGCACTATTCCTCCCTGTGAGAAGTTTAAGGCTCAAAGAAACAGACTATTGGGTACGGAAGCAGCAAAATTGTTCCCATGTTAAATAACTGTTATACACTAAAAGTGAATAATATTTAAATCCCTGACTGATACTCCGTTATATTTAAACAAACTGAATGGGTCCAATCAATGAGTAAACCTAAAATTATCATACAACATGATACGGTCTACATATCAGTATCTTCCTGCTAAAAGCTATTTATTCAGTCAAAATTAACAATAACAAAGGTCTAGAGAAATTTTCATGAATATTTTTTCTGCTCATCAGACAAGCTAGCAGGTAAACATTTTCATAATTAAGTGGCTTGTTACTTACTGTCACTAGCTTGCAAGTCATGAAAGTCAATTTATTCATTCCTGATAAACTTTTAAACAAAATAATAGCATTAAATAAATGTTTTAAAGCAGTATGTAGCTTATGATCTAGTCAGGAAATATTCATGAATATTTTTTCATCTGAAAATTTGATTTTTATTACCACTAAACTCTTCTAAAAAATATCTTCCAAGGAAAAAACTACATCGGCAGTCAAAGTACTTTAAAATAGCCCTGTATAAAACAATGCATCCATCCAGACAGAGAATGTCTATAATGCTGTGTTGTTGTTTTTTTTTTAAGAGAATCTATTGAATTCAAATGTCACAAAATTTGGAATAAATAGTCCAGCTTCTTCCTCCCTCCACTTCCCTTTAATATCACAGTCCCCTTCTGTTCAATAGGTGGGGAGAAACTAAGAGGGTCACAATGTAAGAACAATTATTAATATGAACCTGGAAATTGGAAGTGTTTGTATCTGATTTAAGCATTAGCTAAAATATGGGCACATTATCATTAAATACTTTAGCAATAAACTATCTATATATAAAGATCCCAGCAACAAAATATTTTACTACTTAAAGCAGGGATTCTTCAGTTAAGATCAGTGAGCACAGTTTTTTGTTTTGTTTTTTAAAAAAATATTTTTTTACAACAGCAGCTAGATGGCACAATGGATAGACCCCCTGCTCCTAGGAAGATCTAAATTTAAATCTGGCCTCTAACATTTACTAGCTATGTGGCCCCAGGCAAGACACCTGCTTGTTTCAGTTGCCTCAACTTCACAATTAAAATGGTGATAATAACAGCAACCTGTTATGAGAATCAAATGAGACAATATTGTCACTTAATTTTTATGTAAAAGCTCATTCTTTCAGTCCTTCCCAAAAATCATTTTGGTAAATGTATCTCAATATCAGTCTCCTGTGAACCCCTACATATTTTATTTTATATATTTAAAAATAATATTAGGAGTTCAAAGAAGTCCAAGGAGACCATGATACAAGAAAAGTTTGAGAGTATCTTTGGCTTAAAGTAAACAGAGGTACTGGGCTGAGCAAATGAGGCAACTGAAATATCCTATTCACAATCATGACAGCAAAGATGACTGGGAGCCAGACTATGGTTGTAGTTGCATGAAGGTGAAAGACATGACATTTCAGAACCTATGCCCAAGTTCTAAAATAAGACACTGGCCACATTTCCTTTCTTCTTCTTTATCACCCAAAAAGACAGAATATTCTATGTGATCCTTGGACCCCATCTCAAAGCCTTCTTATGAAAATGTATGCACAGAATACTGAACTGTATATTGTACAACTGATTGAGCACTTGATTCCATGTAGTTTATAATTAATTTGTGAAAAATGTGAATAATTTGTGAATAATAATAATTTGTGGAAAATGTGAATAATTATTTGTGAATAAATGGAATTAGCAAAATACTTTATAAATTATATATTATATATAAATAAATCTATTGCATTTATATAAATTATATATTATAAAAAACATCAGCTTAGAAGTTAAAATTTAGGGCTCTATTCCTCACTTTGCCCTTCACCAATAAGATTCTCTAAAACAATTCTGCAGAGTCATTTTAGTCATATCCAACTCTCAGTAACTCCATTTGGGGTTTTCTTGGCAAAAATACAAGAGTGGTTTGCCAATTTCCTTCAGCCCATTTTACCAAAGAGGAAACTGAGGTTAGCTGAATTGTCCAGGTCACACAGCTAGTCTGAGATCAGATTTTTGGCTCAGAAAGCTGTCTTCCTCTATCTACTGTACCACCTAGCTGCCTAGGATAGTAACCACCTCTAATTTTCAGTTTATTCAAGAACAATGACAATAATGATGATTTTACATACATATATTCCCTCATTTATTCCTTGCATTGCCCCTTTTTGACATTAAGTATTATGCTCAAAAAGAATAACACTAGTTCTCAAAAATGATAAGTGCGTCAGACTTTTCAGCACATAACTAACTTTATATCTATGGCAAGATTCAAATCCAGCTCTTCCCCACTCCCAGAGATTTTCTGGTACTTTGCCCTCTAGGACATCCAGATGGCATAGTGGATAAGTGATGAGCCTGAAATCAGGAAAATATGAATTCAAAACAGACCCAAGATATTTATTAGTTAACTGTATGATCCAGAAGAATGTCATCTAATTGCTGTCTGCTTCAATCTCTTCAACTATGAAATGGGGATAATAATAATGCATCTCCTTTCTAAGATAATTGTGAGCATCAAATAAGATAATATTTGTAAAAAGCCCTTAACACAGAGGCTGATACCTAGCAGATGCTTAATAAATACGTTCTCCTTTCTTTCTCCCTCCCCACTCCATTATACTATATAAATGAGGGGTTTATTGGGTCTGTATGCCAAAGAGATCATAAAAGAGGGAAAGGACTCACCTGTGCAAAAAATGTTTGTAGCAGTCCTTTTTTGTAATCACTAGGAACTGAAAATTGAGTGGATGCCCATTAAAGTTGGAGAATAGCTGAATAAGGGAGAAGGCTGAATAAGTTATAATTTATGAAAGTAATGAAATATCCTTATTCTTTAATAAATGATGAGCAGTCTGATTTCAGAAAATCCTGGAAAGACTTTCCTGAACTGATGCTAAGTGAAGTAAACAAAACCAAAAGAACATTGTATACAACAACAAAATTATATTATGTTCAATTGTGTAGGACTCAACTCTTTTTAACAGTGAGGTGATTCAGGTCAATTCCAGTAGACTTGTGATAGAAAGAGCCATCTGTATTTAGAAAGAGGACTGTGGGGACTGAATATAGACCAAAACATAGTTTTCTTCACTTTTTGTTGTTGTTTTTTCTTCCTCATCTTTTTTTCCTTTTCAATCTGATTTTTCTTGCACAATGTGACACATATGGAAATATGTTTAGAAATTTAACCTATATTGGATGCTTGCTATCTGGGGGAGGGAAGAAAAAATTGGGACACAAGGTTTTGCAAAGGCGAATATGGAAAACTATCTCTGCATGTATTTGGGGGAAAATGCTATTTAAAAAAAGAAATGAGATGTTTGGGAAGGGTAGTCTCTGTAAGGTCCCTTCTAACTCTTCTTCTAACAAAGGCTCTTCATTTTAGCTAAAACTAAAAACTGTTCCACATTACTTTCTTACTAAGAATTTCATTAGTTACCCCAATTCTGCTGTGATGATTTTCCAACACTATATGAAAAGTAAAACAATAAGTGATAAATAGAATAGTATTGATGGAAAGGAACTGAAAGGCAGGAAGGCCAGCAGGAAAACAAGGGTCCTCTTCCCTGTTTTTCTTTTACTTTCCTACCTTTCCTCAGTATCACCCCAACCTAGTCAGTCTGATAGAGCACTGTCTGTCTGAGAGTGTCCTGTGAAAACAAGGTCAAAGCCCCAGGAATCATGTAAGCAGCATGACTTCTGCTCAACAATTTATGGATCCAGTTTTGAAGTTTTATCAACGGAAGCAGAAGTCTATATTCCTGCTCATTGGAGAAGTACTATAAATTACTCAGAAGCACAATATGGAAATAAATACACAGACATCCTCTTCTACTACTTCCTTTTAATTAAGAATTTTTCCATCCCTTCTTCTTCCCATCCAAAGTAGCAGAATGCTAAAATGAATGAAGCTTTAAGGACCAATACAAATTCTCTCACTTCTAAGTTCTGATTGAGTCACATCCAAACTTCCTAAATTCCAGGAGTATGTGTCAGTATTTCATGATGACAGACCACTCATTTAAAATGCTTTTTTTAAGGGATGATGCATACAGGTTCAGATTTTCTCATTCCTCAAAAGGCTTACATTTCCTCAAGCAGTTTTTCTCAAAATCTCAAGTCTTATCAGAATGAATCCTACATAAAGAAATACTTCTCCATCTTTACTATTGTGGAAGCCTTTGGATTGCTGATTAAGAAGAGGACAGCAGAGAATCTATAGGTTGCGTGACTAGGGACAAGTCACTCACTTAACCTCTTAGGCAATATTCCAAGACTACAAGGCAGAAAGGATGTGTATATAATCTGGCTGAGTGTATAGCATAGTGCCCTGCATAGGAGGTAATTAAGACACAGGTCACCATGGACTGATTGGGGAAAAAAAAATAGAAGTTCCTTACATTAACTAAATTACAGGCCTAAGTTTTTTTTTTTTTAAAGAAAGAATATAAAATAACTTCTAGCTTTTTTAATACAGTCACAGATCCAGAGCAAGAATTGTTCTTTATTATTCTTTAAAGTCGCATCCTATTCACATTCTAAAACATAATTATTTGAATATTTTCAGCTTTCCTATTTTCCCTCACTATCCTTCTCGCTATATTCACTTTGTGTCTCCTTATTCCTTTGCTTTACTTCCACCCAAATTTTAGCTTTAAAAGGTCAGGGTCTTCTTCTACCAATTTCAGGGCCAATTCCAGTGGTAAATATCTGTATCTGGCCCCTGGACCCAAATAGCTCTGAAGGGGAAAGTGAGGTAGGTGACCTTGCACAGCCCTCCCTCACATAAACCCAACTTACTTGCATGTCATGGCACCATCTCCCTGATGCATCATGGTCCTCTTCAAGAACATAGAACAAATAACACTTCAGGAAGCCCAATTTAAAACATTTTAAATACTACTAATAATTTATTCATTTCTATGACCAAAAATTGATTACTTTTTAGTTATTGGGGAAAAAAAAGATTAAACCCTTTCATTATTAGTCATGTAAATAGGGTAATGCTGATCTAACATATAAAGATATTATCAAAACCAGTTAGTGACAAAATGCCTTCCTTCTCATTAAAATGTAAAAATATATACTACCCTATTGCATTATATAAAAATCATTAAAAGATAATAACTCTTTTAAAAAGCCTTCTTTATGATGATTTTTCTGACATTCTAACACTAAGTAATGATCAACTAAGTAACACTGAATCTTTAGAACTACAGAGATCCTAAAAAAACAAAAACAAAAACAAAGAAACTTATAAGTGGAAAAAATGCTACATTACTTTGTTTTCTCTGGTACTTTTGATTTTTTGGGTAGAGAGAGATTATTTCTCTATCTATCTAGACCTAGAGATTAGAGATAGAGACTATTCCATTCATATGGAATAGTAGGTGGTACACTAGATACAGCAAAGAGCCTGAAGTCTGAAAGATCTAAGTTCAAATGAAATGTCAGACACTTATTAGCTAACTGTGTGACCCTGGCCAAGTTCCTCAACCAGTCTGTCTCAGTTTCCTCATCTGTAACCTAGGGATAATAATAGCACCTATTTTGGAAGGTTATTATAAGGATCAAATGATATAATACTGGTAAAGGGCAGCGCTTGACACATATATACTTATTCCTTTCCCTTTCCCTCTAACAAGTTGAGGAAGCTCCACAAATCTGCATATTTGCAGGGGTCCTCAAACTTTTTAAATAGGGGGCCAGTTCACTGTCCCTCAGACTGTTGGAGGGCTGGACTATAGTAAAAAACAAAACCTTTGTTTTGTGGGCCTTTAAATAAAGAAAGTTCATAGCCCTGGGTGAGGGGGATAATCGTCCTCAGCTGCTGCATCTGGCAGCGGGCTGTAGTTTGAGGACCCCTGTAGGGAATGATGATTCTAGAATTGCTTAGAATATTAAGAAGTTGTGACTATCCCAGGGTCACAAAGCTGATAATTGTCAAGAAGCAGGTCTTGAACACAGGTCTTTCTGGCTTCAAGCTGGACTGTCTATTCCCTATATCAAGCTGCCCCTCAGTCTAATATTATGCCAATTTTGTAACATACTTTAACAAAATAAAATAGGTGCTATAGTTTGATCTGAACATGAGAACAGATATCAGTATAATTTCTGCTCATGATACTGACTGAATGCTGAGCACACAACCCACTAGGGGTAGCTCAATACCTTACAGGCAATGCAGGAATATTGGATATTTGTATGATTACTACCAGCAACAGTGTTAACATTTTAAAATAGATGAGTATTTTTAAATCCAGCACACGTTCACCACCATATGCTAACTATTTTAAAAGGTAGGTAGAATGCTAAGTTTCTGGATATTATTCCAACAATCTGGTTTATATTGAAATTTAAAATGTGTTAGACACCTATCAGGGAAAAAAAAAAAAATAACCCACCCTATTTTCCTATTTAACTTTTTTTCAAAGTCACTGCTGTTTTTAAGTGATTTTGGTCTTCATTCTGAAAATTATAAAAGTAATCCAATCAGGTTTTAGTGGTTAGACTCAACTCATAACAATTTCCCTGTTACTTCAGAATTTAAGAAGAGCAATGTTGTCCCACTTTTCAAAAAAGAGAAGACAATGGAGTTAGCAAATCATGGAATTGACAAATTCCTAGAAAAAAAATCTAGAACTTATTTATTAAAGGGATAGTCAAGGACTATCTAGAAAAAGAAAGGACCACAATGAGCCACTGTGGCTTCCTTAGGAAAGACCATAACAGAATGGCCTTGTCTCCTTTTTAAACTGTGAGACCAGAACAGTAAATCAGGTGAATGTTATAGAGTTAACCTGGAATTTATTGAAGCAATCAATTAACTCTCTAATGCCGTTTGTTAGTTTGTTTTAAAGGGTAAGTTAAATCACAGTACAGTTGGACAGTTCAGAATTTACCAATGGCCAGAAACAATGCATTAATGATAGGATGTCAAATTGGCAGAAAGGTCTCTCCAGGCCAGTCTTTCCTCCTCTCAGATAGTTAAGTGATCTTTCTAAAGAGCATGTCTATGACTATCTCACTCCTTTCTTCCCACCTCCCACCTCCTAAATAAATTCCAGTGTCTTCCTATGATCTCCATAAGCAATATAAATGTTTCATGTTCATGACCTATCCTTTCTGACACCTCCCCAATCTTTTCAGTCTTCTAATAACTTACATCCCATCCACCCCCTCCCAACAATATACACTGTGTAGCATGCTTGTTATTGCACAAAAAATAACAGTCCATTCTCCCAACTCAGGCATTTTCACTGGCTATCTCTTATACCTTGGTTTTTCTTCAAGTCCCTAGTAAAATCCTAGCTTTTTTTAGGAGAGCCTTTCAATTCCATCTTAACTCTTATCCTTTCCTGATCAATTATTTCTGACTTATCCAGTCGATTATTTCTGCATTTTCATGGCAATTTGTACTGTGGATTATTTGTAATTTATACTATATAGTTTTCTGTATGTTGTCTCCCAGTGTTTAGCACAGTGCCTGGCACTTTATAAATATTTACTGACTGAGTAGCCTCTACCTATTTAGCATTTTTATGATTGACTTGGACAAAGGCAAAATTCAAAAGACCCGGATAGGTTGAAACACTGGGACAAATTAAATTAGATGAAATTCAACAAGGATTAAAAATAAAACTATACTTGTACTCGGTTCAACAAGTATAATAAAAGAGGTGTGCTAGATAGTAGTAGTTTATCCAAAAAAGATCTTTGTGTCTTAGTAGCCTATGAGCTTCACAAGTCAACTGGGTGATGTGACAGCCAAGAAAATAATTACAAAATTGTTGCATTTTGAAAGGCACAATATCCAGAATTAGGAGGCAATATCTGCTGTACTCTGTTCTGGACCAGAACCTGTCTGAGTCACTGTATTCGGTTCTGAGTGTCACATTTTAGAAAGAACAATGACAAGCTGGAGAACATTCAGTAGAGGGAAATCAGAATGATGAAGTGACATAAGCCGCTATCACAAAAGGAGAAGCTGAAAAAACTGAGGATGTTTAGTCTGGAGAAGATTAGACTTGGGAGAGCCATAATAGCTATTTAAAGAGTTGTTATTTAGAAAAGCAATTATACTTGCTCTGCTTAGACAAACAAGGAATAATGGGCAGAAGATGCAAAGAGGCATTCTTAGTTTTGATATGAGGAAAAACTTTGTAATAATTAAGACCATCCAAAAGTAGAATTGCTTTTTTTCAGGATGCAGTGGGTTTCTACTTATTGGAGTCCATGAAAAAAAGGACTCGTGGACTTCATGGTTGCAAAACTAAAAGGGACTTCAAAGGTCATCTAATTCAATACTTTCAGATTACAAATGAGCAAAATGAGAATAGAATGGTTACATGAATTGATTAAAGCCACACAGGTAGTGACAGACCAAGAACTTAAGGCCTTAGACACAATACTCTCAGGTGGGTTACTTTTCAGGAATGGGTTAGATTAATGACTATGGAGGTCCCCCCAGATTCTAGAATTCCATTCCTTCTTAGAAGTACCACACCCTACTTCACATAAATTATTCATCTGCCAAAAAAAAAAAAAAAAAGAAGAAGAAGAAGAAGCATATTTTATTCATTCTAATAAGAATGGATACAGTGGAAAATCCACTGTCGTATATTAAGACAGCATTCAACTTAATTTGAACCGGATGGGATGTATTTCCTTAAAACCAAGAAGGAATAGAAATAGAGTAGCAATCTGTTCAAGAATACTTAAATAAAATCAGTAATAGAAGACAGGTCTCTGTTGGCCTAATTTGCTTCACATATAGCACTAGCTGGACCTCTCTGGACTAGCCAAACTACACACACACACACACACACACACACACACACACACACACACACTCACACTCACACTCTCTCTCTCTCTCTCTTTCTCTCTCTCTCTCTCTCTCTCACACCCTTCTGGGCTCTATCTGCTAGCAATGAATAAGAGGGAATTGTCCAAGAAATAGCCTCACAATACATGCAAATCCAGAATTGATTTTTGAATTACTTTTGCAATCCAGATCAAATATGTTTGTAAAGAGGCTCTAAGTCCCCAGATAATATTTCATTTCCCCAAATACTAACTAAATGCTTACTGACAAACAGGTCAAATAATTTTGCAAGTACTATCTTTGTAATAAAAATCTTTATGTATCATAAGAGATTTATAAACTAAGTAACGGCACAATTTAAAAATTACATTTTCTACAAGAGAATTCCCATATGATGAAATGCAATTTGATAATCCAAACTAATATTTATTAAATACTTACTATATGCAAGGCATTGTGTGTGGGACTCGGGAATATGAAAACCAAATTCAAACAATCCCAACTCTAGAATCCCAAGTTCTCTATCAAATAGGGTGAAATTCACAATATAATGTAATAATACACAAATAAATGTAATAAGATAAAACAGAGTAAGGAGAGGGTAAGAACAACTGGGGAAGGAAGAGGTAGAATCAGGGAAGGTTTTCACTGAGGAGCTGGGCAAAGAGTTGGACCCTGAAATAAAAAAGCAAGGAAAAAAATTATTTATTAAGCACCTACTATTTGTCAAGTACTGTGCTAAGTGCTGCCCCTCATAAGGGGCAGCTAAATAATGCAGTGGATAGAACACCAGCAAGACATGAGTTCAAATGTGACCTCAAACACTTAACACTAGCTGTGTGACCTTGAGTAAGGTCACTTACTTGCCTTCTCTCCCCACAAAAAAAAGTGTTTAACAAAGATTACGTTATTTGAGCCTCTCAACAACTGTGAAGATCAACTATGCTATTATTTTACAGTTGAGGAAACTGAGGTAGACAGAGGAGCTGACCTTCCTGAGATCAAACAGCTGCTCAGTACTTGAGGTTGAATCTGAACTCGGGACTTCCTGCCTCCAGGCCCAGCTTTCTATCTGATTTCACCACCAGGCTAGATTCTGAGAGACAAAGAAGCCAGACATTCATTCCTGGCAGAAGAGATGACCCGTTCCCATGGCCAAACGTGAGAACTGGACAGCTGAGCTCAGGGAACAGCTAATAGTACAGCTTGCCTAGAAAAAGAATAGGGAATAAGAGTGAAAAGGGGGAAAAGCAAGATTATGTTGGAGTATTGATCCAAAAGGTAGTGGGAGGAAACCTATTCCAGGTTGTTAAGTAAGATGAGATTGTCAGACTAGTAGGGCTTTGGGAAGATTATTTTGACAGTTTTTGGAAGAAAATGGACAAAGGGAGGTAGGCTGAAGGCCGGGAGATCAATTAACAGATTATTATTGTAGTCCAGGTCTAAGGTGTTAAAAATCTGAACTGAGGTGAGGGGTGAGTAAGGGATAAAGATCAGAGAAGCTGTAGAGTCAGAATTCACAATACTTAGCATCTTGTATTTAGACTGGATGTGGAGCTGAAGAATCAGTGAAGAAGATGGTTCAAGGATGGCTTTTAAGTCACAAATCTGGGTGACTCTGGGATAAATCTCTAAATAGAAATTGTTTGGAAGGAGGATGGGGAAAATGGGATGTGCACAGACAAATTCAGGATAGGGTATGCTGAATTTGAAATATTTAGGAGATATTCAAGATAAAATAATAGATTTAGAGTCTCAAGGAACTTTAAAGGTCATCGAGTTTAGAACCCTGATTTACAAACTAGAAAAATACAACCAGGAAGCTGAGACTTGCCCAAGATGATACAGGCAATGTCAGAGATGGTAGCTCTCTGACCAGTGCTCTTTCCCCCATACAGTCCTCCTTCCCTAATGGCCAGCTGGCATTGGACTTAAATTCAGACAGAGGTTAGGGCTGGATACAAAGACTCGGGAATTATTTGTATCATGATGACACTGAATCTATGGAAAGGATGAGATCACCAGTAGAGAAAGAAGAATAAGGGCCCAGGATAATGCCCTGTAGGATACCCTAGCAGGGTAGGAGAGGGCTAGGGGAGTGTGGAATGAAAGACAGAGACAAGAGAAAGAGATTTTAGATGTTCCCTTGAAGTTAACTAGGTCTCACAATTCCTAACATATTCTCAGTGTTCAATTATAACACATGTCTTTATATCCACTCAATGCTTAAAAGCTAATGGGCATTAAATAATGACTATTCAAATTTAAATGCAAGTGATTAGGAAGCCAAAAGAGTACAAGAATAGAAACATCAATTTCACAAGCTCAGTATAGTCACATTTCAGAGAGATCCCAAATATAATTTCATATAATCCAGAAGCATCTTTGTACTTGCAAATGACAAACAGGGCACAAACTCATCCAGCTTTCAAGCAGGTGTCTAAGTAGGCACAGGGTGTCTTAGGGAGGGGTAGGAAAGAAGGAGGGGCAAGGAGGAGATGGAGAACAATTTTAGACATCAGCATTTTGGAAAACATTACCTGACATTCAAGCAATGACCCCAGAATACACAAAATCACCTTAGCTACCTGCACTGATTGCAAAGAAGAAACTCGGCAAACAAGAAGTCAAGAAGTATTACATACACAGACTTTTTTTCACCATCTTTCAAGTCTTAATTTTTTTATATAGTAATATTAGTTTAAAGGTGCAGAATTTACTCAATTGTTTCATTTTACGAGGTCATTTCTTTCAACATTTCAAATAGCAGAAAAATGCTTACAAGTAATAAACAATATACACAAATTTTATTTGGCTAAATCTGTACATTTTTATTAAAAAATTACTATAGTGAACTTAAGCCGTAACAGTTCTTAGTTCAGGATCAAAAGACCAAAATTATTATTGGTACTATGTAAAACACAAACAAAAAAAACCCCACTTTTGGAAACTATACCCTGACCACTCAAAAAAAAAAAAGTGAATTAAAATGAATATTCTATGGAAAGGGATGAATTTCACTTCCAAATGAAATTTCCTTTTCTTAAATGTTGGCATTCTTACTAGTTTTTTGCTTAGTGTCTCTATAATATTTGTGAAAAGTACATTCTTTTTTTACTTTACAAAATAAATAGGTATTACTGCTTCTTCACAATTTGTACTTAGTTTTTTACCTGGAGATTTTTTGTTTGATCTCGACTGCAAATAAGACTGGCGAGGCAGCAAGGGAGATGAAGGCAAAGACATGGAAACTCCTTTTGCAAAGTTTGTCCTGTATGGGTCTTCTCCTCCAGAAATATTACTTATGGAAAAATCTGTTCTGTGGCCAGGTGCACTGATCATTTGAGGTGCATTCTCAGCACAAAAGTCACCTGTTGAAAGTAAAGAGAAGATGTCTTAGGCCATACATTACAGATCAAATATATACAAATTACCTTCATAAAAGCTACACTTAGAATTAAATTACACTAAAATCATATAAAATATATGTGACTTTAAAGCAACTGGTATCCCCTTTCATTTTACACTCTCAAGAGACAAGTGAAGACCTCATTATGAGGCAAATGTCATGCACAGAATGTCTCAATGATCACTAAGTACCTCATCCCAACTTCCCAAGGCTGATCTAGTTTCATCCACCTTGCAAGACAGAAAAGGAGAGAGTCAGATCTAAGGAGATACGTAAAAATCCCAGAGATATTATTGTGACTTTAGATTTGATGTGGGGCTTTCACAAGAGATTATGTTTTTTATTAAATCTTCAAAATAAAGTTTTTCAAAAGAAATTCAAGGTTTTCTAAAGTTATTTGACCTGGTTTAACAAGGTTAGGCTGGATTTATTAGTCCCACTGTCCTTATCACCCCCTAGAACTATTTTTAGCTACAACAAACTCTTCTCCTCATTCTCTATAACATTCCATCTAGTAGGTATACATAATGTTTAAAGCAAACCCAAAACCAAAATAATTTTGGAAAAAGAGGTACCAATAGTGATGGTAATGGTAGTGACATTAATAACACTGGCATTCACATAGAATTTTAAAAACTGCAACATATCTTATCCACATTACTCATCTGGCCTGAAATAAGGTAGGTAGCAACTTACAAGGTAGGTGCTACAATAATTTTGCAAATGAGGAAATGGTAACTAAATGCCTACTTATAGTTAAATTAGAATAAGAGGTTTTGAATCAGGATTTGAACTCAATCTCCCACATCCACCTTATCTGAACTATTGTGCTGTTTGCTTAAAATGTTACCTTATAATAAATATCCTTGAGGATTGGGACTTTAGATTATCTCCCCTCTCAAGGTCCCTCAGCAATTGGACACAGTTCTTCACACAGCAGGCTCATAATTGTGTTCTGTTGCTACTGGACAGATATTCTAAGGCAAAAGACACCTTACTGAATTACTGAATACATACTTAATTAGAAAGGTAGCATGATCCAGAGAAAAGAGCTAGTAAACTGAAGCCAAAAAACATGTTCTGTTGCTTCTTTTCTCATTAATCCTGTGACAATAAGTCAAGTCTTCAAACCCCTCTGGCCCAGTTTCTTCATCTGCATAAATAAATAAACTAATGAAAGAATAAAGAAGTTTGCAGGATCATAAAATTAGATTTGGAAGGGAGGTCAGAAATCATCTATCTAATTCCCTTATTTAAAGAATGGCCTAGAGTGGTGAAATGATCCACCATTGGTCACACAAGTAATAACTGGAAAACTGGGATTCCAACTTAGTTCTCTGGATCCAAATCCAGTGTTCTTTCTACTAGGGCCATGATAATGATAGCTGAGGTTCCTTCCAGCGCTTACATTCTGTGATTTTACCTCCAACAAAGCATATATTGGCAGAATCCTGAAAAATATGGAAATTATGATGGTATTCTTGGAAATTTCAAGCATGTGGATGAAGGGAAGCTTCTGCTTTTCTTTTCTTTTTTTATTTACATTTGTAAAAGCACTAACACAGGATCTGGCACACAGGAGACATTTAATAAGGGCTTGTTCCTTTGTTCCTCTAGCATGGGAAAAGGGTGGGGAATTGCATTATTAATAGATGCCTGATGCAGGAAAGAAAGGCCAATCATCCTAATTATTAAAAATCATCTTTTAAGATCTAACTTAAGGAATAGTATTTCTTTTTAGGTTCTAAACTAATAGCCCATTATGTTAGAGAGCTAGCCTTAAGGTTAGTAAAGGTGTTAGTAGACCAAAAGTCGGGTACAAGCAATCTTGACTTAACTATAATTAAAGGTGACAGAGGATGTGCTTATTGCCTGAGAATCAGTTTAAGTTTGGAAGGGCTCATCACCAAGGTGGCTGAATAGCAATAAACTTTTTGGCTACAACAACTATCAAAAACAGTGTTCCAAGTCACTGAAGAATTACAATATGCATAAATAAAAAGGGTACCTACAAAGACATCATCATAGAGCTGTATATTTTTAAGTTCTTGTGTGTGCATGGGCACTGTGCCTTTAAGAGTTATACAGAGGGATTTAGGCAGACAAATCTGTTTATCTTGATAAAAGGTCTGGGGAAGGAAGTTGAAAGGACTGATTCCATGAGAAGCTGATACTTATTTCCAAACTTCAATTATTCTTACCATTCCTTTCTGTCATTGCAATGGAAAATGAGAGGAAGTCTACATACAGGTCAGGAATGAAACACACTAGCAACACAGCACTGCAGAAAAGGCTCAAAGGGGATATGACCCAGATTGACAAGCTCCAAACTGCACAACAGCATCTTAGGGGGCTGTGGAATAGGAAAGTCACCCACTCCACAAAAGGGCTTTTGAATAAAGAAACAAACAAACGGGGGAGAAAAAAAACCCCACAGCATGACAGCCAATTACACAATGAAAAAAAATCAGTGTGGGCCCAGCAAGGACCAGAGATCAAACTAGATAGGGAATGGGGAGAAGACACTGTGCCATGGAAACAGATCCAGCCTGGGAGCAGGCTCCCTCTATTATTTCATTAGCCCACTCTAAACAGTCATGCAGGTCCTGAAAAACCGTTGGGTTCCACAGCAACAATTTTAAAAGTCAATAAGAAAAAAATATATAGAAAACTGCATTTGGCTTCAAATGGGAGCCCTCGTTTTGGAGGGGTTTTAACTAGGAGTTGGGAACGACAAGTTACATATCTAAATGACCAGACATCATTAATCATCATCTCTCCAGAACTAAAAGATTACAAAAACTCCTATTATTAGAAATTACCCCAAATAATATCACAAAAATGAAAATGCTTAATAAAATATATTTGATGGAAGTAAATAGGGATCTCTTTGCTTTCCCTCCTCCTCATCACCCTTCTCTACCATTCATATACCAGCGCACTTAACTGTCAGACCTAGAGAAAAGAGTAGAAATGATTTGTTTCACTCCATCACCCTAAGCCTCGGGTCTTTAAAAGTCATTATCTGAGAGCAGCTTAAAAAACAGAAGGCTCTATCCATTCCCTTCCTTCCATTGTCCACTGTTGACTCATCTTTAAGCACGGAAATGAGGCTCAATGGCAGAAGTGTTCTAAATGTGTTTCAGGGCACTGAGGGGCAAAAATACCACCTAGTTGAAGATTTTTGTTTGTTTTGCCTCACATGATGTGGATCTAGAAATCAATACCATCCAACTTCTGGGTAACAAAAAAGGAGCAAATCCATGCTCAGTGCTCCCAGAGACCACAGCTAGCACTTTATCTGTCAAAGTCTAAGACTCAAGTCTTCCACTACTGGAGACATTCCACAAAACAGGTGTGGGGCACCAGGAAGAATTGCCAACATAAGAATGTGGTAGACATAAAGCTAATTTTTCACACAGAATTTTCAAAAACTCTCTCATTACGTTGTAAAGTAGCCAGAACATTAGCCTGGGTAAGTAAGAGTCAGGAGATCTGGGTGGCTTAAAACAAAACATAACCTCTCTCTGACTTAAATTTCTTCGTCTCCCTATTCACACAGCAATACTTCTGCAGCCTAGACAAAGCACCAAAAAAGATCAGTTAATTTCCAGAACAACAACCAAAAAAAATACCATGATTTAGAGACTAGGGGAGATGAAATGCAATGACGTCATCCTATAAAACAAGGAAAATTGCTAAAAAGGGGAGTTTTTTTTTTTTTCTGAAAACACCATTTGGAGTATTCTTCCAAGATATGTCCCAAACAAGAATTATGGATAGGAAGATGAAATGGACAATTTTAGTTTCACTCCTAATTAAAAATTCTGTCCATAAACTTTATTTACTTTACTTGAAGTAAATATTTTCATTAACTAAAAATCTGGTAGGATTGAGTTTCCAATGCATGCTGTAACCATTAAGACCTTCGGCCTTTGTAGCAGCTGTTCTGTGGCACTTTGGATCTGATGCAGTCTGCAATAAAATGAAGGTTTTAGCAGTAGGGATTTTTGGTGGAGTCTATTTTTGTTGAATCCCCTCCCCCCAACATATACATTATAGTACCAAAAGCCTCAAACCTGTTTCATGTAAAGAGATTTTGTTTTCTTTTGTTTTACTTTTTGCAGAGAACACAAACACTTCTGCTTTTCAGTCTCTGTTTTCTTGGGAGTGAAGGAGGAAAAAAAAAAAGATGATGGGAAGAGTCTTTGTTTCTGAACATGAGGCCATGAAGTAGCCTGGTGATTCAGCAGGCTTAGAAACCAGAGACAGTCGTTCCTCAGGCTGCTACTTTAAAAGCAAGAGGGCAAAGGGGTAAGGTCAAAATCAGTCCAAACACACTACAATGACGCCAGTAACTGAAACTGGAAAACACTCAGTAGCATCTATAGAAAATGGAACAAAATGCTTATTCTGGGCAACATGACACCCCCAAAACTCACTAGCTGATTTAATATTCACCAGTCCATGTTTAAAGAGGCTTTAAAGAAGTTTTATTGTAGTCTGCATCACTGTAGCTTTTTAAAAGGTAACACTGGGTAGATGTGCTTTTCTTCTAAGCACGACCTACTTTACTCCCTACCTGAATTTTGTAATAAAAAAACAATCTATTTTCTAGCCTACTGCAGCAATAGAAACTGTCATGTCTACCATGGCAGTCTTTGTGGCCTGAAATAGAAAAAAACATTAATAATTAGTCAATGATTAAGGCATCTTACTGTTCTGTTCACAGGTACCTCCTATGAAAGAAAAACACATTCTAAATCTGTCTTGAAAACATAGATCTGGCTCAATAACATAAAGACGACCCAAGTGCTTATACAGGTCTTTGTACTATATATAAAAATAAACTCCAGATATCCCAGATTCCCTTCAAAAGATACACATTAAGAAGAGAAGGACAAAGCTAGCCAGGAAGCCAATTTAAAAGTCTCCTTCACTAGACAGATTATAAAAAGGGATTTATATCGCAGAAGGTTGTTTTAATAGACAAGTCATTAATGTAAGAGACAGAGGGAATAATTTCTTCAGGAAGGATCAGCATAAATGCAAACATTAACTTTGGAGAAAAGGAAATGGAATGCATTGTTGTTGTTTTGTTGTTCAGTCAATTAGTCACGTCTGATTCTTTGAGACCCCATTTGGGGTTTTCTTGGCAGAGATACAGGAGTGGTTTGCCATTCCTTCTCTAGCTCATTTTATAGATGAGGAAACTTGAGACCAACGGAGGCCTGATTCCAGGCCCAAGGCTTTATCCACTGCACTACCTGGCTGCTGATGAGACAGTACAGAAGTCTTAGAAGTATACCATAGGCTCACCAATTGGAAAAATGAATAAACAAACTATGGCAGCATAATAGAAAGTTACTGTGCTATAAAAACCAACAAATTCAGGGAAGCATGGAAGAATCTGTGAAATATGAAAAGCAAGTAGAACCAGAAAAATATAGCAATGGAAATGGGGGAAAAAAATTTTTTTTTCAAAATAAATCAGCAACACTGAACATTGTAAAATGATATGATGAGGTTCTAGAGAAGAGTCAAACAGGTCTTCTTGTTGTTCCTCATACATGTTATTTTATCTCCTGTCTAGGTGGCTCAGTATCAGTCATTCCTCAAGCTTGGAATGCGCTTCCTCCTTATCCAGAGGACCCTGAGTCCTGTCTCATCCCTTAAGACTAAGATCAAATACCATTTTCTAATTAGCCTTTTTAAATTTCCCATCCTTTTTCCCTCCCAAACTACTGTGTACTTAATATATTGTATTTATATTCTTTGTATATATATTCTTACTTATTAATTTTTAATATATTTTACTTATATGCATTTTATGAAATATGTCTTATATTTTATAAATGTAATATATTAGAATGTATATCATTTATTGTTACATTACAAAAATGTATTTTGTAAAAATATTTTTTATATGTACCTTGTATCTCCCCCAATGAAGAGGAAGGTCATTATGAATAGAGATTACTTTATTTTGAAGTTTTTCCAAAAATGAGAACTAATTACAAATTTGAAATGTAAAAAAAAAATTGAAATAAAGGACAACCTAGAAAAAAAAAAAGATGCAAAAAGAACATATCTCTTTATAACTAAAAGTCATTGACCTCCATCCACAGCATGATACACAGGGAAAACAAAGTTCCAAGAAGAACTTGGCAAACCAAAAAACCAAAACACAATGCAAGAAATAATAAGAAACAAAGCATTAAAAGAACCTACATATCACTATGTTTTACTCTTCAAGTCCATCTCAGCCCTATACAGGCTGTATGGGCAAATCATTTAACAACTCAGTGCCCATAGAAAACTACAATTGGAAGTTGTCAAGAAGGCATTGGAAAAAAAATTTTATATGAGAATTTTCTAAGTCACTAATCACAGGGAAACTCGATGAAATCAATCCCAATTAAACCACATTTGTCACACCGACTATGTTGAGCAGAGTCAATCAAGCAATAAGAATTCACTAATTCACTACCCATTGGGAACTGTGCACTCACTAAACAAGATGTTACAAAAATTAGTATAAATTTAAGCTTTAACTTTTGGAATACCCTGTACCAAGTGCTGGAATCCTCAAAATGTATAAGGAGGGCATTTCAAAATTTTTGTCACATGTGTTTTTAAACAGATTGATAATTTTTTAAATTACCTTTTTCTCTACCCAATATTATTTTTATTTCCTGAACACAGGCAAATGCTGGTTCCAAAGGAAAGAATTTATCCATCTGCTTCTGAATATTAATATTTTAAAAAAAAAGAAAAGAATGCATTTTTAACTATAAAATGATAGTATCAGATGTGGAAAAGGACTTAAGAGGCTCACTAAATGCCTTCTTTCATCACACTCAAAAAGGTCACTGAATCCAAGTTCTCTTACTTATACCTTCCTCCCATATCTCACCCCAAATACAAACACAAC
Organism: Antechinus flavipes; assembly: GCF_016432865.1. NCBI lineage: Eukaryota > Metazoa > Chordata > Mammalia > Dasyuromorphia > Dasyuridae > Antechinus > Antechinus flavipes. The sequence goes on from NC_067400.1 coordinate 435,358,766, forward strand.
CCCTCTGGCACCACTATACCCCGAGGCCTAGAGATAAAAGAAAGTGATTCTCTGAAAAGTGAAACTGAGATGTATAGATGCTCTTTAGAGATTCCTTGGGCAGTAAGTTAGAAAAACTTTTTCCTGAGTTCAAATTCAGCCTTAGATACTAAGTGACCCTGGGTAAGTCACTTACCCCTTTTTAATCTCACTTTTCTCATCTATAACATGAGCTAGAAAGGGAAACAGCAAACCACTCCAGTGTCTTTGCCAAGAAATCTCCAAATGGAGTCTCAAAGAGTCGGACAGGACTGAATATATTAGATAATGCAATGGGTAGATTTTGGTCAGATTAATAGTTCAAGAGCTATTTCCTCTTATACTGGAGACTCACTAGCTACCTAGAGACTTCAAAGTTTCTTTCAGTTCTAGATCAGAGGATTATAATTTTAGAGATAAAAAGAGACTTCAAAGTTTCTTTCAGTTCTAGATCAGAGGATTATAATTTTAGAGATAAAAAGGAGCTTAGAGGATATGTAGTCCAATGTTCTCATTTAAATATGAGGAAACTTAAAGCCCAGTAAAGTGACTTGTCTGGTATCATATAGATATTAAGCATCCCTGGCAGGATTTAAACCCAATTCTCTCATTCTAAAGCTGATGTTCTTTCCACTAATCCACATAACTTCCCTAGGATCCAAAAATATCTGGTTGAAGTAGGTAAGCTCTAAGGTGACTTTTTAGTTCTAAGAGTCTGTCAACTTTTTTCCCCCCAATAAAGACTACCTTCCCCTGAACTACCCCTTCTCCCCTCCAAACAAAACAAAACAAAAACCCCAAAACCCTGATGGGTAGCCCTTATTTGTTTGTTTTTTTAAAGAAAAGAAAGGTTTAGAAGATCTATATATGTCTCAGAATGCCTAGAGAAGTCCATGTACAATTTGTCAAGCAGTTTTTAAAAGAAATTCCTTCCCCAAATCTATTTTAATTTAATTTTTGGTGCTCTAATAATTAATTAGTTCTGCCACACCCCTAGAACACTGAACTTGAAAGCTATCCAGCTGCAATCATCATTAATCTTCTTTCCCTCACATCAAGCTCTGCCATAACGTAAGTGAATCTGGGGGTGAGGGGATTTTTAAGTCATAAAACATTCTCTTCTCATTTCATCTTTTTCCTTTAATTCATGAATAATTATAGTGCTTTGGACCACACAGTTACATCACCTTTATGCTATGCTGAATGTGAATCTATAGTGCAGTTTAGCCATAACCTTAAGAAAAATTTCTCTGATAGCCTACTTACCACCCCTATTCTAAGCAAAGTGAATTACTTCTCCTCATAAAATTCTGCATATCATTCTAAACTTTAAATTCCTGTACATGACTACTTAGGTGGTACAATAGATAGAAGACCAGTCCTGGAATAAGTAGGACATGAATTCAAATTCAGCCTATGTGATACCTGAATAAGATACCTATGTGATCCTAAACAAGTTACTTAACCCCATTTCCCTCCTCTCAAGAAATAAATAAATTCTTATATGTTTTTATACACTGCTATCCAAGCCTCTATCTACCTAACACAACTCAGACAAGTTAATAACTATTACTCAGAAATTATTACAAACCCTACACCAAGCTAGTCACTAAGATCTAAGGCAGATAGGAATGGTGAGGAAGTTGAGTCAGTTTTAATTCAACATAAAGGTTTTAAAAATGGATTCTGAATTATCCAAAATAAAGAATTAAAGTCAGTATCTTTGGGCTTTGACGATGTAGAATTAAAGAATTTTTACAAATGTCTAGTTATGTGTGGTCTAAATATACTAAAATCTTCAACATTTTTCAAGATCTCAAAAGGGAACTCTCCCTTCAACTTTCCCTTCACTGATGCAGGTCATGGCTCATCCAGGCCTTCACTCTTCCTAGAGTTCTCATCTACTTTCTCTCTTGATCACTCCTGCTATGTTAAGGTTCTTATTCCTCCTTTTTATAGTATGATTGATCTATTTCCTTAATCAGATATTTCCGGGATAGTGTATACCTTCCCCAGAGGTATTAAATATCATGTATACCAAGTGACTAAAATGTAGTTCCTATCTGATTCTAATGTATTGATGTATTCAATTTTTAAAAAAGGAAAGGAAAAATATAAATGGTTTTTAAAGTCTAGAGAGATCATTATATATAGGTTAGTGGCTCCTGTTTCTGTCTGAGTTTGACACTACCATCTTAACCCATTTCACATGCTTAGATCATAGTTGAAAATATGCTACAATCTACTATCATTTCTCTCTCCGTTGGTCTTTTTGACACTGCAATGATTTTGTAGCAACCAGCTACAACATGTTCATTGTATTTAAGACAGTCCAAAAATTACCCACAAATTGTAAATAAATATTATAGTCATTCCCTCTTTTCATCACTACTCCCTCTAAATATCATTTAGTCTTAAGTAGAAAGAACAGTTTTGCTCTGATGTGTAAAATGGGAACTAGATGGCCTCCCAGATCCTTTCCAGTTCAAGAGCTATGATCCTGTGAAAGAAAAAGAAAAAGAAAGGCAGAACTTAGCCTGGAGAACATTCAATTACCACAGTCAGCATCCATCAGCCTACCCAGCACTCTCCCAAAACTTAGGTTTTCTGACACATCACAACTTTCCTACCAACCCCTCCATCTCTTCCTTGTAAGTCTCTCCTGATCAACCAATCATTCTATCACCCTCTCCTCTCTATTCTATCATAGCCTCTCAAATGTCCTTCTCTATCTAACAACACTGCATCATTTCAAATAGTCTTTCATCCAAATCCAGCAAGTAGTAGTAGCTTATGGATAGTAATTATTCTTACTTCCATAATTCAAGTTTCTGAAACCTAAGTTCTTAAAAATACTTTTCTGGATTGATTAGAAATATACCAATCAAATTCCTGACTGCTTCCCTCCAAACCAAATTAGAGAGCAAACTGCTATTGCTATTCTCTTCTCTAAAAAACGGTGTCCAATCACATTTTAGATCAAATTAGCAAAAGAGACAGGGGAGACTTAAGGTAGCGCAACACATACTATTTTCACCATACCAAGCACTCTGTTTTTATTCAAATATTAGGTGACCTAGTAAAGAGAATATTAAACATAAGAGCCAGAAAACTTGAGTTCAAATCCTGCTTCAATCATTACTTCTGGCAAGTCACAATCTCTCCTCCCCTCAGGCTCCTCAAAGGACATGATAATAATAGTATCGACTATACACTGAGTTTGTTGTGACGAACAATGTAACAATGAATTAAAGCATTTTGCAAACTTCATTTAAAAATTATCTAAATGTTAGCCATTTATATATTTAGTCATCCTTCATGATAATGATGATAACATTCTGATAGTACCACAGTGCTGAACACTTTACAGATATTATCTTCTTTGATCTTCCCAACAACCCTTTGAAGTATGTGCTGCTATGGTGTCCATTTTACAGATGAGGAAACTGTGGGAAGCAAGTTAAATGACTCGCCCAAGATCACACAACTATCAAGTGTCTAATGTTGGATTTGAACTGGGGTCTTCCTCGCTCCAAAACCTGCTCCATACCCACCACCACGACACCTAGTTACCCATCTCTAGCAGTCCATTCAGTGCCCCCAAACCACATTACAAATTCCCCTTATGCAGGAATAAGTATGGAATTCTCTTTGTACTTAGTTATAAAGCTTCCCACAATTAGGTAGTCCTAATGAAAGGTACTGATGAAAGGCAGATAATATTTTAATAAGCAGGGTTCTCTAAATGATAATCATCAAGAACACTCTGTCATATTGGACATGTTGACATTCTGGGGGTGGAGAAATAGGTGGGGAGAAGAGGGTTTGGGGAACAATGCTGTAAGCAGTACAACACCTCCTCACACTATTCAAATCCAAATTCTGGCTCTACCATCTTCAAAACTGTCTGCCAAGCAGCAGCAGTGCCAGGCAGAGAGAAAGGCAAAGAGGGAACTGCTCCCATTTATTTTATTTTACTTTATAAGGAAAAGTGTAAGCGATAAACATTCTGGGGGAAAAAAGAGTGTCATAGATAATGTGTCTGGAGAGCATTTTAAACATCTTTCCTCCAAAACACACTATTAAAATGAAATATGACCAATTTCAATCACATTGTAGACAGACACACAGACAGATCAAATTAGCTTTGTACGTGTGTGGTTATTTAATCACCTTTTCAGTTCTATAATAAAAAAAGACAAAATATATGTACACGTATGCTCTCTTCTCTCCCTAGCTCCGTCTCTCCCTCCCCCCTTTTCTCTCTCTCTTTCTTTCTCTCTCTGTCTGTCTGTCTGTGTCTGTCTGTCTCTCTCCCCCCCAATTCTGTCACTCTGTCTGTGTGTCTCTGTCTCTGTCTGTCTGTCATTCTCCTCCTGCCTCCCTCTCTCTCTCCCTTGCCATTCCCTTCAGGGCCTCCTGTCATTTTATTGGCTATGTTCTACTACCACCACCATCAGAATCACTGCTGTGCCTCCAAAAACTGCAGCCTCAATGACATGTCTGGTAAAGTGCCTTAGCAACTATGTCAATATTTTCCCACTGCAGTTAACCATATTAGCATACTGCTTTAGTCTTGGCTGGTCAAAGACAAAACAGGAATGTAAGCTTCTAGAGCTTTGTGCACGCTACATTCGAGCAACATCACTGATTCTCCGCAAGCATCAGCCTAGAGAAAATACTTCTCTTCCCTCCCCTCGCCACCAACCACACACAGATAAATCAATATTAAGTTAAAAATTAAAATGTATTCAATTCAATAGCAATATAAAAAATAAGTATTCTCTATTATTATTCCTACAAATAAAACACAGAGAAAGAGTCAAATTTTAATAAGAAAGAGGTATAAACACAAGAATCATAGGAAAACTGGTGAATGCAATAAATGACTAGATAACCATACCACAAGATTGACAATAAAGCATGTTACCCATCTTGCAATGCAGAGGTCATCAATATGCAATGTATATTGAGACATTTGGTTTCAGACCCGGTCAATATGGAAATTTGTTTTGCTTAACTCTGCAAGGTTGATACAAGGGATTTATTTATTTGTTTAATTATTTTCATTTATTTAGCAAGGATTAAATTTCAAAGGAAGTTGGAGGGGAGGGGAGAACAATAGGGTACTCTTCTTCCTCCCAAAATAATAAAAGAAAAGAAAGAAATGAGGGTCACTAAAGCATATTTAAAATGCACAAAAGAAAAAACAAGGAAAGCCAGTAAGAAATAGACAACCAAGACAGCTTTGAAAGTTACATGTTGAATTTCTTAAAAGTGAAAGAAAGCTTCATATGGGAGAGATTTGGTTTCACATGTAACATTCTTTTCCTAACTTTGTATGTGGAAATAGTCTCATCTTAATATGTTTAAGTTCAGAATTTTAAAAACAAAATATAAAAAAATAAGAAAATTAAAATAAGATCATTCTAACAATCATTCTCCCCCAGAAATGGAACTCTTTATAGTCATACATTCACCCTCACTGCACTGTTTGCAGGTAAACCTGGTCAAAAATTTTCAAATGATTCACAAACTTCAAGGCACAAGCATTCTTCAAACCACAACTACATACTTGAAATAGTCTTCCTTCTCAGTATATCAACCCTTTGCTTTCCCTTAGAATTTAAAACTATTTCTGAAACTTTATCTCTTCTTAAGAAGGCTGCAAAGATCTGGACTCTGTCAACTGATATCATACAATCTCTTTCCAAAAGGAACTTTTAGAATAAAACGAACACACCCAAATCCAAGCTGGTATAGGGCTGCACTCTAGTAGATGTAAGGAAGTTTATAGGAGATTAGAATTTCCCAACCTAAACAATACTGTAGACAAATAAAATGTTTACATTTTCTTCTAGGGAAAAATTCACCCTGGGCAGTTTCAGATTTTTTTTAACTATTTAAGTAAAAATTATTTGTCAGTTGAAAAACATTTTCCTAAGAGAATGTCTACAGGTTCTACCTCTGTTTTAATGGTGTCAAGAAACTCCCTATATGCAGACTTTCTTCCTTGACTCTCTGTGACTCTCTCTCCCTCTCCCCTTCTTCTCTCCCTCTTTCTTCCTCCCTCCCTCCCTCCCAGACAAACTCCTATTCTTCTAGAACTCACACAATATCTCATTTTGGGATAGGTAAGAGTAGAAAAAGAGGTAAGAACTGATGGAATTTGAGTCAGGAAACCTGGGTCTAATCCCAGATTTAACATTTACAAGCTCCCTAACCATAGGGCAAGTTATTTCAAGTCTCAGTCTCCATTCCTTCTGTAAAATGGGAATAATTAACAGTATTCATTAATGTTTACCTACCTCACAAAGTGGTCATGAGGATTTAGTTTTATTTTCAGTACTTATGGTCTACATATGTGAGATTATACTGATTTATTTGAAAAATAAAGCATGGTGAGTTATAAACTGTTCCAAGCAAAATGCATGATAGCAAACAAGGAAGCATTCCTTTTGGGGATTAATTTTGCTAATTAGTGTTGCTCTTTTGGTTGGATCAAAAGAGTCTATCCAGTCAAATACCCGAATTTTATAGATGGAGAAAGAAGTGATCTGACCAAAATTACACAGTGTGTGTTGCGTGTGTAAAATTTGTGTAAAATTTGAACAAAACTTTAACTCCTCTATTTCCTCTAATTCCAACTCCAGTACTCCTTCAAACACTTTAATCTCACTTCTTTATTATTTATTGTTCTATAACCAAATTGGTTATAGAATTAAGTCTAACACTATGGAACATCTGAAAAGAACAAAGGTAGTACAGATAAAATAACTTACTGCTCTAAAAGCTTCATCACTAGTAGATGATGAACCAGCAGAAGGGAGGGAAAAATCAGAAGAGATCATCCCAGACATTCCCAACCTTCTAACCAATGACCTCCTGAAGACAATAGGAGAAGGAAAAAAATTCTTGGAGCTACCTGAGTCATCAAGCAGTGTGGTTAAATCACACCTTTAATGAGACTCCAGTTCTCATTTTCTGATTTCTTCTATGTTGCATCTAGTCAACAAGGTAATTGTATGTTTTAATTCATGGTTCTTTGATGGTGAAATGCTAACACTAGACAAGTCACTTTATTTCTCACAAGTCTTAATTTCTGAACCTGTAAAGTGAGGATATTAAATCAAATCATCTTGAGAGTTCTTTCCCAGCTCTTGACCTTAGGAAAATCCACAGGGAAACTACAGATCTATGAAAATATTTGCAATATTACTATTTGCTTAACAAGCATTTTCATTGGCCAAAGATTAAATGTGCACTCCCCCCACCAAAAAAAGGGGGATAAATGAAGACTTCTTCCCTACAATTATGAAGCACAGTGAATCACAGAAGGGATTTGCTTAAAGGACAGAATAACCATAAAAACCATGTTAACAGGCTAAATAAAGGAAGGGAGGAAATACATCTCAGTCACATAGAAGGATGTTGCTATCAAAGGCTTAAATCAGATTAACATCATCAAAATTATCTAGAGAACTGAGACTGATTGCAACAAAAAATAATTTGTAACACTTTTGACACTTTAAAATGTCAAATTTGGACCTTAACAAGCCTAACAAAATCTTTAAGTTAATCTTCATTTCAAAAATAAAGAATAAATGAATCACTATATGAGCTTCAGGGTTAGAAATCAAACATGACACATACATTTATCTGTTTAAAATTCCAATCTATAAAACTCCTTGTGGGTATTCACTTAGCAATAAGGAATTAAAAAGGCTTTAAACAACACTCACACAAAGCAGTTGGATTTGCAGTAATTATACAGAGGGCACCTTCTAACTCTAGGCTGATTATCCTAAGAATACAAACAGAGCTGTTTTCAAATAAAAAAACACAAATGAAAATCTAAGGACTATTCAAGTTGGGTCTAGGTCTAGATTTCAAGACTAAATCAAAAGATACTCAAAGAAATCAAGAACATCCTAAATCCTGAAAAGCTACAAATTCACATAAGAATCAACACATGGCTGGCTAGTGATGCCTGATGATGGTATGAGGATAGTATTTGAAGTCTGAAACTGTAGTGGTTCCCTATTGTATCATTAATATATCTAAGACAAAAGTTCCTGGGGGCAGTTGGCCTCCCTCCTCCCAATATTAAACCAAAGGAGGCTTAATTGACCAAAATGGCTAAAGGGTTGTATAATGACTATGAAAAAAAAAAAAATCTATTCACAATTTTATTGAGGAGTATGCCAGAATATAAGATCTGCAAATTTACAATTCTGAAAAAATATATGAAAAAACAAAAGATAATACGAATCAGGTCCAAATCAACAAAAATATTTATTTAGCAGCTATTGCTGTGCTAGGATTAGAGGAAATATCAAGATAGGTATGGTAGGGTCTCAAACTTCATGAAATTTATATTTCTTTATCCAGAGAACACTGCAACATCACAGTTAACAATAATATCCAATACTGTAGGTCCAAGAGGAAATGGCCCATGAATTATTGTTATTGTTGTTTTTAATAAAAACTTATTTTCAAAATCCATGCAAAGATAGTTTTCAATATTCGTCCTGCAAAATCCTGTGATCCAAATTTTTCTCCTTCCCTTTCTTCTACTCCCTTCCCCTAAACAGCAAATAATCCAATATAGGTTACACATGCTCAATTCTTCTAAACATATTAATATGCTGTATAAAAAAAATCAGATCAAAAAGGGAAAAAATGAGAAAGAAAAAAATAGTCCCCTTTCTAGATGTGGATGGCTCTCTCCATCACAAGTCCACTGGAATTGGCCTGAATCACCCATGAGTTAGTTTTCAAACAATGGGTTAGCTATTCAGCAGTGAAAGAGGCCACAGAGACACAGAAAACAGAAGGGAAAGTGTACAGAGTACATTCAACGTAGTTTAATTCAGTTCAATCCACTATACATATATTAAGTATGTCTAATAGGCAGGCATTTTGCTAACCATCAGGATGCTACATGGCAAATCTGAAAATAGGTAGCACAGAAGTGAAAAGCACTAGATAAAATTATAAAAGCAGACTGTACAGAAGGCTGTGAATGCTAGACAAATGTGAACTTGATGGGACAATTGGGAGCCATTGATATATATTTTTAATAACAGCAAAAAAAAGTAGCATAAGATTGACTAGAAAGTGAGCAAGCTGGAGCAGAAACAGAATCAAGAACTTCATCTATTACTCTAGGTGGGTGGTAACAAGAAGCTGAACTTGAGTAACAAGATTCAGCATTTGCGGCTAGTTCTTTTAGCAAGCCTCTTTTGCTACCAGTAATTCCATGACCTGTAACAATTCCAGACAAGAACCCAAACCATCAAAGTGAGGTCTCTGTCTGCATCAATGACCCTATAAATCAATACTTTCCAGCCATCATCGCTCAGTGACTCATTGCTCTGGAACACTACTGCATTCCCATGACTGTCATCACATGCAAATTCCAGCAGTTGACTGATCCCCTCAAAAGTAGGCACTTCCTGGGCACCACCATCACGTTATTCCTTAATGGGATGAGGAATTTCAAATAGCTGCTAAGGGAAGAAGTCTCACTCAAACAAAGGTCTAAATCCAGTGCTCTATTGTGTGATGTTACCTGGAGTTCCTCAATCAGTTTTGACTTTAAAACCTGATTCAACCTAATATTCAATCAATGGGCCTGCAAGTATTAGGCATATCACGCAAGGAATTGGTTATCTAAAGCTCAAGGCATTGATTTATCAGCTCTGCTCTCATCCAACCTTCCACTGGATCAATGACACATCCATAATCTTCACTATTCCATGAATTTTTTAAAAAATGAATTAAAGGCAGTAGGTTCCCAACTACTCCAATTACCAATACTTTTGGTATTTGTAACAATACTGTATCAGTGTGATTTTGGGACCTTCCTTAAACTTATTTCTCTCACCCTCTCTGGAAGAGAAAAAAATTAGAAAACGAATTAGATCAAATTTCTATTTACAATCATATATTAATTACATATATTATTATGTGAAAATAGTCATTAAATCTGGGACTCTTCTAGGCATTAAAAGTAAGAAATGTGGACATTCAAGGATATTTTATATTCTTAAAGGTACTAACAGGTTTGCTAATAGCAAAAACAATAATAACAAATAGATAAAACAAATTCATTTGGAAATATAAAAGCAAGTCAGGATTTTCAATTACTTAAAATACATTTTAAATATTTAAGCATTTTAAGTAATGCTCATTTTTTCTTTTTGATTTGATCTTATCTTGGTCATTTCACATAAATATATGCTGCACAATCATCCATACTCAAAATGAGTTAATCTTGCTGTGAAGCATTTCACAACCACTGGGATTTCACAAAATCAGGATTAGGATTAACTATAAACTATATTCAGGGAATAGAAGAGAGTTTCACAGTGATGATTTTTACAGAGTTGTGTGATTCTCTCTCTTTTAAATAAATGCACAAACACATAGATATGGGGATGGTAAAGGTCAAGATAGAATAGATAGAAGAGGGAATATTTACTATTAGCTCTCTGGTTTTTACCTGATTAGACAATACAGCTAGTACAAAAGGAAGACAGTTTAAATTCAATATTTGGGATCTCCTCCCTCATACCCTCAATTTCCACTTTTCTGGGTATGCCCCTCTATGACTGGATACTAAAATCCTGTAACTCTACACCATAATCAGTGCAGGGAACCATCCATTGTGGTATGTAAGTCCAAATTTCCAAACTGGAACCATTCCATTACAAAAATAAATCAATCTTTAATTTAACCTAAAACTAGCTTTCAAGAAAATTCATAGTAACCAAAGTTTCAAGATACTCTGTAAAAGAGAGACCACTCAAGTTTTCAAAGAAATTCAAACAGGAGGCAACTCTTTTCCCTCCAGAAACAAGTCCATTAGGACTTGAGTTTACAAGGAGCTAGTAAGGTCATATAAAACAGGTGACAAAGGACCTTTACTTAAACTCACCTCCCGCAAGCCTAGACAACCAAAATAAGTCTTCAGTAAAAACAAGGCCTATATCTTTATTAAAAGTGAAGATTCATTCCAATCCATAAAATTCATTTTTAATAGAAATTAGCCCAGAATACATAAGAATATATCTCATTGCATTAGATAACTTACATTAGGAAAAAGGATTAAATACTACCAAAATAAGTATATTCTAGAAAACATAAATTATGTTGATGGGTATGTATGACAGGCTAGGGGAGGGGTACTGGACCTACTTTCACAAAGAGTAGAGAATTACCTAAGAGAAAAAATGGGAATGCCCAGAAAAAGGACAATAGTATAAAGGGAAGAAATCTGGGCTAGGGTAAAATGGGTTTCAACTCTTGGAAAAGCTTTTGAGAATTCCTTTTCACTCTATCTAGTAAGGATCAGAATGATGGTAGCCTTATCAGCTCCAACTCCATCCTATTTAACTCAAGGAACGCCTTTTATAAACCTTACTCCTGCCCCACTATTGCTCTTAAAAAAAAAAAAAAAAGACAGACTCTAATTCCCCATAACTTAGCAGATTCCCTGCCTGACTCAGAAAGCACTTAATTAATGTTGAGTTATTGATTTTAAAATAAAATCTGCCTAAGAATTGGGGGGGGGGGGGGAGAAGTCAAAAATTGAGTTTGCCCTCAAAACCAGCCAACTAACACTACTGTAAGTTCAAAACCTCCCTAATTATGCTAAATCTCTCCCAAAAATAGTTGCAGATAATATGAGAGGGGAAAGAAAAAAATATATTTTTATTCCAGGATTAGAAACAAAAAGACAAACATAAACCCTGGTTTGAGACAATAAACTGGTATGAATAAGCTTCATTCCAAGGTTTAATCAAAGTCATTCATCAAGTTAAAAATGAATTAGCTTTTTCCTCATTTTAAACATGACTAAAGGTTGAAGACAAGCAAGAAAGTGGAACCATGAAGTACAGAGAGTCTGAATTTGGGGGAGGGTTCAGTCTCTGGAGAGAAAAAAAGATGTAAAAAGAAGAAACTTGGAAAGACGGAAATACCACAGACTTTGTAATTTTCCTTCCTATTAACCCTACTTACCTTTAATTGAGTTAGTATAGCGGTAATTTTGTCTGGTAACTATAGATATAGGAAGTTTTGCTCCAAATGATCTATGAAATATATTTTATTTTCCCTTTTTCCAAAAAGGTGCAACTTAGTACAAAAAAACTTAGGAGCTTGTTGATATTTATAGGTAATTTAGGAATTGCCACGAATCACTGTAATTAAGTAAAAGGAGCTAAGATTTAGATCCCAAAAAGAGAAGAAATGGGCCATTCTGAATTTTCTGAGTTTACTATTTATTCTTACACATAGCATTAATGGAGCAGCATTCTTCTCCCTTAAAATTAGGCTGAAGTTCCTTTAGTCCCTTGCCTCCCCCACCCCGATTTCTCACAAAGTCACAATGCTATTGAATATTGCCCTTCTAAAGACAACTTGAGATTCACCTACACTCCCCTCCCCCTTCAAAAAGGGGTAAGAAGCATGTACTGTAACAGGAAAGAGAAAGCAAGAGAATAGCTTTAGTCATACCAACTCCTACGGTAAGGATTGTTTACCCTGAAAGTCACAAAATTTTTTTTTAAATCTTGAGAACTGTATTTTGATATAATTTATTTCCTTTGTAATCCTATGTAATTTTTTTTGCTCGCTTAAAAACATTATTCTGAGAAGGCCTTCACCAGACTGCCAAAGAGATTGATTCATGACCCAAAAAAAGGTTAAAAATTCCTGACCCAGAGCTTCCTGGCATTTTATAGATACTGAATAACACAATACCTACAATGCATCATTCCAAGATGTGGAGAAAAACAAAGTTCTCAGCAACCAACTGACTAGAAAATTGGTGATATGGGCGAAAGGGGGAAGAGAAAGGAGTGTAGGGATAGCCAGTCCAAAGGAAAAGCAATTATTCTAGAAGGGTAAGTACCAATTAACTTTTTTCATCAAACTCCAAGAAGTAGCATCTTTTTTTTTTTTTTTAAACTGAACAAATCCAACGTCCTAAGCTGACCCAAAGAGTAAATATTCATCAGTTTCCCCTGGAATCATGGGACTTATAATCTCAGAAGTCTCAGAAATAATCTGAGAAATCAAAATAATCTCTTTACTCCCATTTTACAAATGGAAAAATTAAGGCACAAAGAGCCTTAGAGAACCACATAGGAACTAAGGGGTATCATTTAACTCCTGTGCCTCAGCTAATGTTGCTCGATAAAATGAGCACTTTTAAAGACTTTCTAATTCTAAATCAAGGCTTCAGTGACTTAGTTCCTTTTCTATTATGTCACTAATATTACATTTTCAATTTTATCTTTTGTGTCATCATGTCTTTATCAAGAAGGCTGTCTCTGGAATGTCGCAATTTATTTAAATTTATGTATGAAAACCTCACTAACCGATTCCCAGAGTTAAACAGAAGCAATTTGACTTATAAAAAGTATTAAGTGAATGGCTGGAGTAGAGGAGGGAGGAAGAAGAAAAGGGCTGAGGTGTATATACACTAAATTAACCTGGGAGCTCTATACTTATAATCCCTGAATGGTGATGGGCTTTAAATTTGGAGGAAAAAAAAACTGGCAACTCCTGCTCAAAACCATTAGCATGAAAGTTGAATTTGATATTCCAACCCATTCCAAACTGCAGTCTGAGTTTCAGTGGTACCTTTTTAAATGTCTAGCAACAAAAGATGCTTTGTTTTATCCGAAAAATATGGAGCTGCTTTTGATTATTCCATGTTGCTTTGCCCATTTTCTGTGGCTGTGGACTATTATTTAAGAATTTAGTGCAATGACTGTCTTGCTGAGCCATGGATATTTGGTAGGATGCTGTAAACTGACTCCAAAAATGTCTCCTAAGCAACAAAACAAGCAGAAATAATTTAATCTAAAGAATATTAAATTTCTTTTTTATCAGGACATTTAAAAAATGTTCTGCAAAATACTAGAAAATGGTGGATGGAGGAAGAAGAAGGGAAGAGGGGCCAAGTTCAGGTTTTAAAATACAAGTTCTACTTGATTAACAATTTACTATCTCAGTTTTTGGTTAACACTCTAACATATGCCATAGGTCCAAACCCCACTTAAATGCATATCCACGTTTGCCTCCATCTTGAAGATTCCTTTTCACACTAATGGTTTGCTTACTTTGAATACTCCCCTTCTTGAAGCTCTTTCTTCTCACCCTAAATGTTCTTCTTATTCAGTTTCTTTACCTCTTGTTCAAGCTTACAGCTGACTTGAACATTCAGCAAGAATCCCATCCTAGTTATTCTACACACTACTTGTGCCTTATCTCGTCACATTGATTTTTAGTTCCCTGGGATCACGGACTATTTTCCACTTATTTTTTTCTTTCCTCTCACTGTCCTGAGAAGAAAATACTAAAACATCAAGAAAGAAAAAATATTGATATTCTTTTCTCATAGTAATCTATAAAATTATCTGGGATAAAAAGTGAATGAAATCCACCAAGGGAAAAAGAGAATGACAAGAAACTCAAAAAAATGAGCTTTCAAGGAACCATTTACAAAAATAGATGGGATCCTCCTTTCTCAAAGTCCCATCAATATTCATCAAGAGTTCAGAGCATCATACAGTAAATAATTACTTTAACAGTCTGTACCCATACAGTTTCAGGAATAATCTTGCAGCAGAAGAATCTTACATTTGACTTGGGGACAAACTCCACATCTCCATTAAATTTAACTAAATATGTTTAAGTTGAGATCTAGACATCTATACTCATACAGTGGGACTTTTCCAGGTGCATTCATTTTGGATTTCATCACTTCTTCACCATGCCCCTGAGCCCTTGGGAATTCCCTTCCCTCCCCCTTCAACCTTCTTTAAAGACCCTTACTTCATTTAAACTATAAGCTCCTTGAAGGCAAGAATTGCCTTTTTCATATTTGTACCCCTAATGCTTAGGACACTGCCTGAAATATAAAACACTTACTAAGATGTTTACTGACCCCTAAGGTTAGTTTCATGCTTCAAGGAATTCTATAACAGAATATGTATCTTTTTCAATTTGACTCAATAAACATGTATTTCTCTTATTAGTTGTAGTCCCTTTTTTTGTTTTAATTCAGATTTTTTAAATTAATAACATTAATAAACACCTTGCTGGGTGAAACTTAACATTTACTTAGTAATTTAAAGCAGCAGTTTTCAAAAAAATCGTTCAGTGACTCCTTTAAAGGACTCTAAGAGGTCAGATTTATTTTCAAGATAATACTGGGATGTTTTTAATTTCTAACACAGTAAATATTGATAAATATAATCCATCTAAACAAAAGTTCTTTGGAGAATTCTGGGTTTTAGAATATAAAGCTTTGGATGAAAAACTTTGACAATCATGGCATCAGTATGGGTGACAGTGACCAGAAGATTCATCAGGGCAGTGATAATGAGCAATGAATCTTGCCAGCAAGTCCTACCCTCTACCAGTTCAGTTTAAGGAGAGTAGAAGTTAAAATTAGAGAGAAGCAAAGTTAAGAGAATGGTTTAACAGTGAGAGAAAAATGCTGCCATGCCAACTTCTACAAGGTCAAAGAAAGCTGTAATTCAGACCATTGTATTTTTAAAATCCAGGAACATAGTAATCATGGTCACACTGCACATGTAACTTTAGGAAATGAAAGATGGCGGTTTTCTAAAAGCAAAGGAACTATAAGAAACGGGATGGACTGAGGGCATTAAAGAATGCTGTTCGATTCAACAAAGCTGTATTAAGTGCTTACCATATATTTTCTATGCTTAGGATACAGATATGAAATGACACATGTCAATACCCTCAAGGAAGGAAATGGCAAACTATTCCAGCATCTTTGCCAAGAAGACCCCAAATGGGGTCACAAAAAGCAAGACAACTGGAAAACGACTCAACACAAACATAAGGCCCTCAAGGAACTTGCAATCTAAGGTGGGAGTGAGAGGACAACAAATGGGTATTACCAAAGTTAGCAGCACTAAGAGATAGTAGATGGTTCAATGGATAGGGAGTGAGGTCAGGAGTCAAGAAGACCTGAGTTCAAATTCAGCCTCAGACACTTACTAGCTATGCAAGCCTGGCCAAGTCATTTAATCGTTGTTTGTCTTAATCCACTAGATTAGGAAATAAATGGAAAACCACTTTAGTGCCTTTGCCAAGGAAACCGTCATGGACAATACTGCTGTGCTATGGTCTACGGAGGTCATGAAGAGTTATACATGACTGAACAAATAATCAACAACAAGCAGTAGCTCTAAGGCTTTTTTCCCCCTCAAAGGTTCACAAGCAGCTGTTCATATCAAATATGTAATATTTGATCCCTTTTCTTCTGAGAAACTTCTAAGTGACCCCAGATAGAAAATTATTATTATTATATATAATATCTAATACATTATATAATGTATATTATTATATAATAATTCATTATTATTAAAATAGTTACATATTAAATATGGTTTTTATTTTATACATATAAAATAGTTACATACAGAGTTACAAAACTCTCATATGGAGTCATGAGTCACAATTTACAAAGTTGGATCTTATACTAATGATATCAAAGATCCAAGATCCATTTCTATTCCTATGAGGTAAAGGAAAATGAGGAATCTAAACAAAGTCCTATATTAGGGGACAAATGCCCATCAGAGACTTTTCTAGACTGGATTTAGGTTATCTTTAGCTCTGTAATGATTCTTTATAGTTAGTCATCAGTAGTTTCTATTTACTAATATTGTCGACCTTAATTCCTGAATTGGGGTTTGGGGCAGGGTTAGGCTTTATTCATATTCATCTCATGCTAAACTTTTAGAGGAGACAGCTGGCCAAGTCTGGTTTCCACTTGGGCATCCAGAGTTCCCAGGAGAAACATCACTATTTAGGGTGTGTCTGCACTAAGAGCACTGCCACTTTCTGTCCCCTCCCAGTCCAGATCTTTGAGGTACAGAGTGCTGCATCTTCAGGATCCTCCATGGCATTTCAGGAAAAGAACAAAACAAGTCAGTGACTCTGGGTCTGGAGAGTCTCAGTCTCGTCACTACTGTTCCCAGTCACAGTTAGTTTTCTATTTTCTCATGGGAATCCTCTGCTCTTTTGCTGCTTCAAGATAGGATCTTGCAGGCTCTGGATGTCTCAGATCCATCTCTCGCCTCCCTAGGAAATATCTGTCTTCTTCGTCTGGGCTGTTGGTTTCCCAGCAGACCAATTTTCCTATTACTTATGGCTTTCTAAGTTTCTGTGCAGTTCTGATGTGGGGAAGTCATTTTATTGTAATTTATCAGAAGCTTTTTAGATCATTATCTGATCTAGTAAATAATAAATAATTTTAAAATTTGTTCTGCTTTTTTATGTCTTTGTTGGAGTAAGTGTATGGAAGTTGGTCTGTTTGCTTCCATTCAGTCATCTTACCCAGAAATTCACATTCTAGTTTTTTAGGGGTCACCTGAACATAGCTGATTTTTTTCCAACTAATGACAAATTAACTTTTTATTTCTATCAAGGAAGAACTCAAAATCTTGTCAGGGTGTAACAAAGTAAAAAATCCTTCTTTATTCTTCTTTCAAGATATTAACATCCTATTTTCTCTTTTACTTGGCCCTTCTATTTTTCATATATGATATGAAGTTAAAGGTAGGAGAGATAGGGGGTAAGAAATCAATGGAAACATACAAACCAAACTATAGAATATAATATGTGAGTTCCCCATCACTAGAAATTTTCAGGAAGGTGCTAGATAATCTCCTCTTTACTTAGGAAAGTTACAAAGAGAATGCCTACTCAGGCTAGACTCCATAGATCGAACTCTTTTGATACTATTTAGAGAACGAAAATATGTTATCCGGTTACTTAAATCATTGAGAAAGGAATGATATAATCAGTGCAATTCTCCACAGATCACCCCACTCCTCCAAAAAAAACAATAAAGCTGTCCAAGACCAGCTTAGGTCAAGGTCTTATGTAAAAGTAGAGCATTAAAAGATAAACAGCAAAAAACAGATAACCTCTCTTAAGTCCCTTACAGCACTACAATATAATATCGATTCTTAATATTGATTCTTGTTTCCCTCCAGCCTGATACAAGGTCAAGAGAATTATTAATACTCATTCACAATGATAGGACAGTGCAGGAAAAACACAACTCACACCCATTTATCCCAAAGCAATTTAAAGTTTTTAATGCATCATTACAGTATTCTACATTGCAGCTAGCCTTGTGTGACCAAATTCAAATCCTTTCCTCTCAACTAAACATGAACTTTTCCAATGAAAAGAACACATTCAAGAAAACAACATTTTTGAAGAGGAAGAGAAAAGTAAACCATTTTCAAGTTTCACATTCAACTTAACAGTTGGAAGTCTTACAGTAAACAAAATCTGAAAAACAATTACATACAAAAAACACCAACTAAAATTTTTAAATTGATAGTTTTTTCCCTCAAAGGTTCATAAGCAGCTACTCATATGAAATAATAACAGTGAGAACTTAATGTTTACATAACAATGTAAGGTTTACAAAGAACCTTACAAATGTTATCTCATTTGATCCATACAATGTTACAAGGTAAAAGTTCTTAATCTCCATTTAACAGATGAGGAAGCTGTGGTCAGTCAATCAACAAACTTTCATTAAAGAATCCACCCCAAAAGTCCACAGAGACTATTTGTCTCTGACCCGTGGCAGAGCATCCTGAGCTTGTCTTGGTCTGATAAGCCACAGTGGAATATACTAACTTGACTCTCAACAGAGTGATGTCATTTTGGTCCTCTTCAAGAATAATAACCATTAAATGTTTATATGCAGCCAAGGAACTGTGCTAAGCAGTAGAAATTCAGAGACAAAAACAGTCCCTATTCTCAAGAAGTTCACAATATAACTGGAAAGGAGATAACATATAAACAATTATTTATTAACAAGAGATAATGGGTACGGTCCCAGTGAGACTGAGACCTGTTGAAGACCTTTCTCCCACTGCTTCCAGAGTCATCCTGATCTATATCTGGCCACCAGAGCATATGGCTCCGGAGGGGAAAGGGAGGCAGGTGACTTGCACAGTCCTCCCTCACCTAAATCCAATTCATTTGTACTTCATGACATCACCTCCCTAATGTCATGGGTCTCTTCCAGAACAAAGGACAAACAACAAGAACACTTGACAGATAAAGATTTATAAGGGGTCATGAAGAGTAAGACATGACTGAAAACAACTGAACAACAATAATACAGATATAGAACAGATAATACAGATATAGATCAAATAATTATAAATAATCAAAAAATGAAGGAACTAGAATTATGGAAAAGTATACATAAAAAGAAAGCTTGGATGAGGTGGTAAGTTAAGAAGGGCTTTGAATGACAAACACAGGATTTTATAAATGATTACAAAAGTGAAACCACTGGAGTTTATTGAAGACAGGAGATCAAACCGATTACTGAATGGAAGACAGATTGGAGTGAGGAGAGAATTGAGGCAGGCACACCAACCAGCTAAAGTCCAGAAATGAAGTGATGAGGGCCCACCCCAGCTGGGGTGGTGACAATATTACCAGAGAATGGGGAAGATGTTGGACATACAAAGTAGATTCAATAGGACTAAACAACAGATTAATGGTGTTGGGAAGGGGAAAGGGAGCCTGGGTCACCTGAGTCACAAAGCTAAGAATTGTCTGACCATATTATGCACATTTCTATCATTTCTTTCTCTGGAGGTGGATAGCATCTTTTTTCCATAGATCCTTGGTAACTGATATGAATATAATACTCAGAATAGTTTTGTCGTTCAAGTCTAATGCCTGCTCCACTAATCATCTAGATGCCTCAAAATTTTTTTCTTTCAAAAAACAATTCACTAACAATAAACAAAAAAGAATGGGAGTTAGAAAGGGGGCACACAATTTTCTAATACTTATGGAAAAGCATGTCAGTATTCATTAAATATTAGTATAAAAATATAACTTTCAATCAATTTTAACTTCTAAGTTTCTCCACCTAGTTTATAAATTCCCAAGAGAAAATATTTTTTTGGAATAGGAAATACAGTTCTGATTAAATGAAATTACTAAATTTAATTCTTTTAGACATAAAGCAATACTGTTTAAAAAGTTAAACGTTTTCCTTGTCTTTGCAAATCTTTGCAGGTTGGTTTTAAATTAAAAGCAGAATTTTGTTTTTCTAGATTTTCTGATATATCCCTTATCCAAGTTTGCACATTCTCACTAGATAATCATATAATTCATATACAAAAAAATTTTACCAAATTAATAGTTCCCACGTGAGGAAAAGAGAATTAAGATTCAATTGTGCAAATTCAAAGTTTCTCCAAAGATGTATTTTCTACCATTACTTCTCCATAAAGGTCATATTCTAACTTCTTTGTTCCCAAACAATGAAAAACAGGTCCTGGGTTTAAAAAAAAAAAAAAAAGCTATATATTTTGTACTCATGTTTTATAAGAAATACTCTCTTCACTTTCCCAAGTTGGTTTGTATTAGTGGAAAACTACAGTGTGGAAATTATTACAAAGAATTAAGAAAAAGCAGTAACACGCTCTTATGGGACTAGCTTAAAAGGGGGCAAAAAATTCCAAAAGCATATGCTTTGAAACTGGAAATGTTTCAGACTGAAAATATTCCCATTGTCTGCCTAGTCTGAAAGCCTTATTACCAGTTACTAGTTATTTCCGGAAGAAATAGTCTGGTTTTAGTAAATGATATTAACAGGAAAAGTAATAGTCCTGCTTTAAAAGAATTCACAGACTAGAGTTTTGGCTGAAATTAAAACAAACAAACAAAAAAACAAAACAAAACAAAAAAAAAAAAAAAAAGGTTATGTTTACAGGCCCTAGATTCAGTTAGGTCCAGGAAAAATTGCCGTAGGCCACCAGCCCAAGTGCACCCTGGGACTTAATTTGTCTAGGCTAGATGTTTCAAAAGCTTCTAAGAAGCAATCAAGCAAGTTCCCAGGATGGGTGGGGTAAACCAAAACTGGGATTGATTTATTTAAACAGAGCTTGGGGAACTAATGAGAAAGAAGCTTCAGTCTAGCCCCAGGAGAGAGAAAGAAGTGTCCAAGAAGACTGGTGTCTATGTGGGAGTACTGGGGAGAGATTCTAGGCCTCTCATCAAACTAACAACAGTAATTAACTCCTAGTAGACCTCTGTTAAGGAGGCAAACTCTGTCTTCATGTTCTTATTATAAAAAGAAAAAAGAGGAAGACCTTTATTTTAAAATTTATTCTAGAATTAAGAGATTTATTACAGACCTCTTTCCAAACTTTGCTTCAATTTTAGTACACAGTTCAGGTTTCACAATATGATTTAAAGGCTATTTTAGTACAAGACCTTAAATCTCCACAAGCTTTAAAAAAAAAAATTTTTTTTGCCACGACAATAATAACTTATGAATAAAGGTTCAATGATAAATATAAATTACACTTACATGCACTTTAAGATAGCCAAAGCTCTGCATCACTCTGTGTCTATGTGTGTGTGTGTATAGTTACACACATTATATATGTATATATACATTATACACACACATGCATATGTACAATAAATGCCTATACATGCATTGTATGTGTAATACACATTTATATATCTATATATATGCATGTCACTTAATTCTCATAATAATTCTGGGAAATAGGAACTATTACTATCTGAAAAAATATAAGCTATTTTTGTCTTAAGATCCCCAACACCTAAAATATAATGGAGTTTCGATCAGCACAAAAATCTTAATAAGTGACTGCTGACTATTACCTCATTTTACAAATCAGGAAAATGAGGCTGGGAGAGAGTAAGTGACTTATGCAAAGTTACACAGCTATTAAGTGTTTTAGGCAGGATCTGAACTCTTGCTGCCTAAATCCAGAGCCCAGAACTCAATCCATAGCTCTACACTGCCTTTCAAGAGATAGTCTTAATAATATCCCTTGACTGAAATGTCTCCTAAATCCAAGAGTTTGGCTTTTGTGTTTGAAGGACATTTAAATTATTTTTAGTAAATGTGCATTGCCATATTGATTACATATATTGAAATTATAACCCCAAACTCATAAAGCCTATAAGTTTTATGAGTTTTTGGTCATAATTTCAATTATAACTCAGTTAACTGGAAAAATCACATTAACCACAACACCAGAGACTTTTATGAGAGATTTCACTCATCACTGTATTGAAGACAGTTAGATGGCATAGGATATGGGTGCTAAGCTTAGAATAAGGAATATCGGGGATCAAATTCACCCTCAAGATATCTAAGAACTGTGTGACTCTCTTGCTTGCCACAATTTACTCAATTGTATTGGATTATAACAGCATGTACCTTGAGGGGCTCTTCTGAGGATCCAATGAGGTATCTGTAAAGTGGCACACAGTAAGTACTATATAAATACTTATTCCTTTCCTTTCCCCCTCCCCTTTAAAAGTAAATTAGGTCTAAGAGATTTTGATTATACAATTTAGGTACACCATAGGTATTTCCTAGGCAAGAAAAATATGCTATCTATAAGTCATCAAAAAAAATCTACTAGAGTGACTTGTCACACAGAATTTTCTTTCTGGTTTGCCCTACTTTGAAAGTCATTAAAATAAAAGAGTATATATGTATATTTGGACAAAATTATATAGTAGGAATGAAATTCAAGCCAAATTAAGTAGTTCTCATTACAAGTGGAACTAGTGACCTAGCATTAAGTGGTTCTGCACCTGCTCTGGCAAAACTTGATCCTCTATAAAAGGATAGTAACTGCTTTTTAGCCAGCACTTGCTTAAATATAATAAATCTGTTCACATAAGAAAAAGAGAGGATATTTTCTAGAAACTAGATTCTTAGTTACATACAGTCATGGATATCTGTAATCTAGATAACAAAGCTTTTGGGAATTTTAAAATTATCCTATGTCAGTTCTCCTGAGGAAGAATTAGGATTTAGGTACATTTACTCTAAACTCAATTTTCAAGAAGTCATTTCTCGAACTGGACTGAGAAATGCCTTCTGAGCTCAATAAAACATCTACTCCCAGGAGTTTCTCAGCTGCTTTTTGAGCTGAGAAAAGCATCTAACTCTGGGCAGTCTTAAATATATGGGCCTATGCTCTTGGGTCATTCAACAAACATCAATTCAGTGCCTGCCCAATGCCAAGCACTGTGCAAAGAAACATAAATCCTAAGAATGAAACAATCTTTGCTCTATAAGAGCATCCATTCTTTTAGGGGAGATATATACATATGTAAATATATTCAGAATATAGTGTTCTTAGGGAAAGGAAGGGCAATGGCACTTGGGGGATCAAATAAATCTAATCCATAAGACTAGAAATACATCGGATTCTTAAAACCAAAGCTATCAGACAGGCAGAGAAGAAGAATGGCGTATTAATTGTTCAGAATATGGTATATAGAGTATATAGACAGAGAAGGAAATGGCAAACCACTTCAGTATCTTTGCCAAGAAAATCCCAAATGGGGTCACAAAGAGTCAGAGACAATTGAAAGAATGAACAAAAACAGTAAGAAAATATGGTATAGTTTTCCCTACTAAATTAACTAGAGACCAAGAAACTAAAACAATGGACAGAGACATTCTGAGACAGAAACTGTTCACATGCATACCTGACTCTTTCTTGCTTCCCTTTCCTCCTTCTCGACTCTTCTTCAATACAGCTTTTAACATCTTTAATAGACTTTTTGCTCCCTAAAAAAAAAAGGGAGAGAAGAGACAAGGAAGGGGAGAGGGAGTGTATGTTAGAATGTAACCTGAATATTGTCTTTAAACAGATATTTCTTTTGTCAAACAAAATAGTCAGAGGTTATTAAATATAAAATATGTTGGGCTTTACATTAATTTTCCATGAATAAGTTAAGCAGCAAGCCAAATGCTAGAGCAACAAAGAATGTTTTAATATTTGAATAAAATGATTAGACGCTCACTATCTCATTATAAAGGAAAACAACACTGGGCATTCTTGACATTCCACATATAATTAAGGTTTTGAGGCTACACTTGAGTAAGTTACTGCAAGATACTTTAGCACAAAAATGCTTTACTACTAACCCAAGTTAACTAAAGGAGGGGGAGGGACATGGAACACAAAAGCTACCAATAGTTATTACAAACAAAAAAAGAAGGAATATCATTAATTTATTGGCTCTGCTAAATTATACTATCGGAAAAAGAAACTTTCTGTCAGAAACAAACATCTACTAGCATTTCAAAAGGAGCATGGTAATAAATTATTATATTATCAGTTATAAAACTGATGCTGGGGGCCAGGAAAATATCTTAAAAGTTTGGGGCTGAGTGGAGACTCCAGGGAACAAGGAGAATGCAGTCATTTTACAGATAGGGGAAACTAAGTCCTACAGAAAGGAAGTGACTTACTTGAGCTAATAGTGAGATATTAGGCTTGATTACATGTACTAGTGATGTTTTAGGAGGCAGAGGGAAAAGAATTGGCCTGTGGCACCAAGCCAAACTGTGCAATAATGAGCAGCATTTTTTTTTAAAAAACGGTATTCTACCATGCTTGTAAAAAACAGCAGAAAGGCCCATTCCTAAGGTGAAACCAGACACCTACTCTCTGGCACCGACAAACAAAAGGACATTGTTTTACCATGAAGTTATTCTCTTTACTCATTTCCCTCCTCTCGGCTAATCCAAATGAAGCAGATGCAGATGTAACGAACTAATAGTAAATTTCCAACTATAACATTATACCTTAAACTGTGGATAGAGCGCTTAATAAATGGCTGCTGACTGACAAACTAAAATGATTAATTTCAAAATTACTAATATTAATAGTAATAACCCTAATCACTAATATGGCTAATTATTAACAGAAACTCACTTATATGTATGGGTTTATGTATAAATGTCTATATGTATATAATCTATAATATCTATAAAAGGCAGCTAGGCAATACAGTGGATAAAGAATACCAGACCTGGAGTCAGGAAAACTCAATTTCTTTAGTTCAAATCTGACCTGAGACACTTACTAGCTGTTTCCTTGGGCAAGTCACTTAACCCTGTTTGTCTCAGTTTCCCTATCTGTAAAATGAGCTAGAAAAGAAAATGACAAATTATTGCAATATCTTTGCCAAAACTCCAAATGGGATTAGGAAGAGTCAGACACAACTGACAGGAGAACAACAATAGTCTACAAAACGCTTTCCTCACAACAACCCAGTGACTGAAATAGGATGGACATAACCATTTCACAAAGAAAGAAACAGACTGAGATAGAATTGACTTGCCCAGCATCCACATGGCTGGAAATTGTCAGAATGAGCATTCAAAAATCTGCTCTCACAAACCCAAGACTCAACAGTTCAGTCTATAATCAATCATGTTACAAGAAATTTTCTTGGCACCCAACTCCATCATTACTTTTACCTGATACCAGTTTTCTTTCATCTATCCTCTTCCTTATCTCTAGCTAAATCAAATATCGATTGTATTTTTTTTAGCCAGCCCCTCCCCTTTACAAGTCTCAATTCTTAGGCAAACTATAATGTTCTATGCTAGATATTTCAAAACTTAAAATATTATTACACTGGCGTAAGTACTTTAGCCAATGATAAAATTTGTAGCCTCTCTTTGATAGTTTTATGAGTTATTCAAATCATTTGTTTTGGCCAACCTTCTGGCAATGATTCTCTCTCAACTTCTCTAAGAGGTTCTTGAGATCCCAGAAACACAATCCATCATCACACTTTTCCATTCCATTAATACAACCTCCAAGAACCTATCACAGAATCATTATCTGTCAGGTATCTCCTTTTCCTGTCAAAGGGATGCAAAAAGGATTTATTGATAATGATAGGGCTTCTGCCTGTCTTAAGACAGCTTCCTAGATACTTAAAGGCATGAGAATTCCTACTTCTACGGAATCAGGCTCCCTCCAATTTGGTAGATATCTGAAGATCACCGAATTACCATACTTTGGCCCGCTGACCAGATGAATTTCCATAGAGACAAGAGGACCGACCAGTCTATGGAAACTAAATGTTGCAGTATCCATTGTTACTTAATCTTACTATATTAAGCACTAAGTAAACCCCTTTTAACTTAAAATGTTACATTCCTTTTATTAATTTATAAACTCCAATATAATTGCATATGTTTAACCTATATTAGATTGCTTGCTATCCTGAAGATGAGGAAGAAAAATTTGCAACATAAGGTTTGGCAAGGGTTGTTGAAAACTATCTTTGCAT
Organism: Antechinus flavipes; assembly: GCF_016432865.1. Lineage (NCBI taxonomy): Eukaryota > Metazoa > Chordata > Mammalia > Dasyuromorphia > Dasyuridae > Antechinus > Antechinus flavipes. Next base: position 435,384,989 of record NC_067400.1, read on the forward strand.
GTATTTTGAAAAATAAAAAGCTATTATTTAAAAATAAAATAAACTTTCAGTAATTTCTAAGTGTCTCATTTTGTTCCCAAGTTAAACCTAAACAAATTCACCCCAAACAACTCCAGTAAGCTGACAACAAGCATCTATTAAGAGCTTACTATGAGGCAGGATTCTGATACAAAGAGGGGTGATTACTCCAAAAGAGTTTGCAGTTTAATAAACAGGCAAATAACTATATACAAGAATCTAAGGGTAGTCTCAAAGAGAAGGAATCGTAAAAATATAAGAATTTGCAGCTGTTTGTGGTGTTAATATACAAGATAGAAATGAAAGCATCTGAAAACATTTTTAAAACCCTAAAGCATTGTCAAGATAAGAGAAAATTACATAAAGTTACATAAAAAGAACAGGTATATTGGTAAGTAGTCAGTCCTCCCATCACTGGAATTCTTCCCACAAAAATCTGATGAAACACTTATTGAAAATGTTATAGAAAGAATTCTTCATCAAGTTTGGGTTAGACTGAATGGCTTTTGGGGTTTTGTTCTAACTGACTATGTGACATATTTTGCTTTGATACCATTTTTCTCTAGCAGAAAATGATACCCACCACAGGAAATAAGAAACACAGCCCACTCCATTTATTTAAAAATAATCTTCTCTTCTATGCTTCTATACAGGCTATTGACATAAAAACTTAAGACATAAAAACTACATAGGGACCATGTAGTTTGTTTTTTTTTAAGATTATATAGAGAGGAGCATTAATATACAATATCTCTGCTTCGTCTACATTCTCAATAAATCCTTGCTTACTGAAAAGACTTAACAGTACAGAAAAAGGCACAGGTATGCCTCTCATAAGGCCATAAGAAATAAAAAAGGGAAGATAGAGGTGAAAAGGGTATGTTTGAAAATACCTTTGCATGTTTATGCCTGAAAATCACAAATATCCTGGAAATCAGCCCAAATTCCTAGACTGGTAATGAAAATGATGGATTTCATAAGATGGCACATGCTTGATTCAAGAAGCTTTTAACTTTAAGTTCCTTCTCAACAAATCAGTGCATTGAACCTGAACTCTACAGATGAAAGTGTATGCCTTCTTTTTTCCAAAAAAAAAAAAAAAGGCTATAAAACTTAACTGCCAGGAAATCTATGGCAAATTCAGTGTCCAATCATGGTAATCAATTCATCCATCTCAGGTGCCTGGCAACACCTAATCCCTCTACTTTCCTTTGGATGTTTGGAATTTAGCTCAAATCCTCCAGAAAATAAGTGGGAGGATGAGGGAGAAAATACATCCTCCTTAAACAAAAATCACTTGAACTCTTTTCATCTTCTCTGGCCCCTTCAATAATTCATTCAATAATTATCTATTATAATAACAAGTGCCAAGGAATTGATCTAAGACATGATCCCTGTCCTCAAGGATATTACAGTTTAGTAGGAAAAAAAAAATGATAAAGGAATAGACATCATATAATTTAGGATTTTACAGTTAAGTTCTACTGAGAAAGTCAAAACTAAGTGCTATATGAGGAAAGCACCGAGGAGGTCAGGATTCAGGAAAGGCTTTACTGATTAGATTAAAGACAATCAGTCTTTAATAGATAAATACAAAGAAAAGGCTTTCAGAGGAAATCAAAGAAATAAATTACTATCTTCTACAAACTAATTTTTAAAAATAATAAATAGAACCCCAGAATTTTATAGTTACATGTACATTCATGTAAAAAGTTTTTCTATTTTTTGATACTCAATTCACATTGGGCAGGAGTTCTTAACCTGAGATTTGTGAAATATGTTTAGATAGATAAGATAGAGAGATGATAGATAAGATAGATATTGATAAACATGTTTCAATTAAATATATAATAAACATTTCAATATAATTCTTTCTAATCCTGTGCATTCTATTTTATTCATTTAAAACCATTATTCCAAGAAGGGATGCACAGACTTATAAGATTACCAGAAGGGGCCATGAAAGAGGAATGATGGTATTGAAATTCAACTAAAACAACAGGTTAACATGGTTTAAAAAGCCATCAGCTATCATTTACTAGCCAACTTAATAGTAAATAAGCAGCTTCTCCCCATTTAGCTAAACTGATCCTCAGAGAACATATAGAATATTATGATAGAAATGATACTAGAAATCATTTCAACTAGAAAGAACCATGAGAACTTGTGTTTCATGGGCATAGTCTTTAGGAACCACAATTCCCCAATATGATCCTCAATAAAGAAAAGGAACAGAGTATTATGTTTAAAATAATTAGAATTTTTAAATATGCTTTTGATTAGTTCCCTACTAAAAAAAAAAAAAAAAAAAACGGTAATTCTAACAGAGGCAGGAAACATGAGTTGGTAGGAAGGCAGGAAAACTCCAAGAGGTTACTACAATCAGGCAATAATCAGGCCAGTACAATGGTAAAGGGAGCAGATTTTCCCATCTCTTCCTTTCACAATCATCACCATCCAAGACACATGTAACTATCATTTGGAGAAAACTTTAAACTTCACTGGCTTTGTGTTTTGTTTTATTTTAAGTAACAAGCACTTAAAATGAGAGAACTTTATGATGTCTCTATTCTTTAAACACTTATTTTATGTATGTACCACATGTTTTGGCAGTTGGTCATGTTTGATCTTGTGCTATTCCATTTTATGACGCATATATGTTCCCTAAGAGCAAGGGCCATATCTCTTTTCAGTTTTTTTGGACATCCCACAAAGCCTAGTGTTCCACAGTAAGTAATTAATAAATATCTGGAGATTTTAAAGATATTTCCCTCATCATTTAACCAGATGAGTTAACTTTTTTAAAATTATTCTATCTTTACAGTTATAAAAATATATTTTTTCTTCCTCCCATGAGTTAGCTTCTTAATCAGTTGCCTTTAGTGTCTTAGCATTAAGTATTAGGAAACCCAGATTTTATTCTTAGTTTTGCTATTCACCAGCCTGTTGCCATATACAAGTTACACAACTTCTCCAGTTCTCTATTAAAGATGATCTCAAATATTTCTTCCTGCTTTCTAAAATTCTATGATTCTATCAACAATCAGTATCAATAGATGGAAACAATAATGTAGTTTCTAGCTTCTATACCAAAGCACTTTATGTACTTTATGCACAATATGTAAACAAAGCTGAGCCATATGACATTTCTTTGGTCAGTAGTAATTTTTATTTTAAGAATGAATAAGGAAGCAGCTAGATGGCCCAGTGGATAGAGCACCAGCCCTGAAATCAGGACCCAAGTTCAAATATGAACTCAGACACTTAACATTAATTGTATGATCCTGGTCAAATTACTTAACCCCAATTGCCTCCCCCAAAAATTAAAAAAAAATGAATAAACCCTATCAATCTATGAATCTTAATAAAAATTTTACTAAATATTACTTCCAATTACACAAATGTTAATGACTTTTTAGAGCATAAAGTACCATTCATTATGAAACAAAGTAAATGTCTGCTTTTCTTTCTTTTTGCTGAGGCAATTGGGGTTAAGTGACTTGCTCAGGGTCCCGCAGCTATAAGTGTTAAGTGTGTGAGACTAGATTTGAACTTGGGTCCTTTCGAACTCAGGGCTGGTGCTCTATCCACTGACCACCTAGCTGCCCCTCTGCTTTTGTTTCAAGAAATGTAACTTTAATTAAAAGATTATTCAAGCACAAAGCTTAAATTGATTTGTTTTATTGTGTTATCTGAAAACTCTTCTCACTTTCAATCTAAATTTAAAATGTTGCTCATAAGTTGTTCTTTGGTGAAATACATGTTTAAGGAAGAGGGTTTCAAAAAAAATCCTACATCTGTATTTCAAGTTTCTAAAGATTTACAAAGAGAAATTGCTGCATATAAATTTGTTTAAACAAATTCCCATATTAACAGCTGTTGGGAATGCTGGGAAGGGAAACTATTTCATTCTCCCATTAAAAAAAAAAAAAAACAGAAAAATGATCTAGTTTGAGAAGCATTAGAGTAATTTTACATTCTCAAAATGGAGACCCACTTACATGTCTTTTACTTACTTTTTCTGCTTCTGCCACAACAGAAAAAAAGAGGTACCATTAGTGACAGACATTTATATAAAGACAAACTAAGGTCATCCCTTTAATTAGCTCTAACAGCTAAAGCAGAGTGAATTCATCAGGGTGAATTCATCACCTGAGGCTAAAAAAAAAAAAAAAAAAAAAAAACAAGAGAAGCTACTGGTAACTGAGAAAAATTACCCAGAGGGACTTTTAATTCTGAAATTCTGAAGCAATGTACTAGCCTGGCAGGGTCAGATTCTGAAAGAAAACTCTGGATATAAAATGAAAAATAACATTCTGATCAAAATCTGAGGATCCCATTAAACTGAGATTACAGTTATGGATTATTGGGGGTAATTGTAGCTCTTGTGCACTGCTTTGAAATTTGTTCTTTAAAAAAAAAACAGTATGTTTACATGGCACAGTAGGAAAAGCACTGGCTCTGGAATGAGAGGGCCTAGGTTCAAATGATACCTTTGGCATTCAATGATTGACTAACCATAAGCAAAGCAACAAACCTCCCTACTCCTTAGCTTTCTATGAGCCCTGTGAAAAAATATAGTGCCTCTTGAATGTTTGCTATATTTTTGTTGTTCAGTCATTTTTCAGTAGTGTCTGACTTATTGAGGCCTTTTTTAGGGTGGCTATTGTTATTTTGACAAAGATATTGGAATATTTTGCTATTTCCTTCTCCAGATCATTTTACAGATAAGGACATTGAGGCAAACAGGGTTAAGGGACTTGCCCAGAATCACACAGCTAATTAAGTATCTGAAGCTGGATTTGAACTTAAGATGAGTCTTCCTGCTGCCAGGCCCAGCACTGTATCCACTCTGCTACCTAGTTACCCTTTGCTGTGTTTAATTAATTCAGTTGTAACTTTTGATCTTATAAAAGTACCCAAAGCTCACATTCATAACTTAGATATTTTATCTTCATTAAAGAACACGCCTTATATATCATAAGAATGACATCACACCTAGAAGCATTTACCTGATTTAGAAAGAAAAAAAAAAAATGTGTTGAAGGGTTGGACAAGAGAGGGAAATCACAGCCTTAGGTAAAAAGGCAGCTTAACACTGTTGTAAGGAAAGAAAAATATTAAGCTAGAAATCGAGAAGCCTTTTTTTTAAAATAATGATTTAATAATGATAGTTATAAGCTGAGGGACTATGAACAAACTATTTAAACTCTGTAAGTCTCAGTTTCCTCCTTGATAAATTGATAATTTTAAGTTTTTTTCAGCTCTAGAATTAATGATTCTATAATTCTCTAAGTTCATCAAACAAATATATCCATGAAGCACAAGCTAAATTACCACATTATTTTATTGAAAATTACTTCAGCAAATAGTTATCTTTAATTCCACTGTTTTCCTCCATGGTTTTAGACAAGGAGCTATAAATTTGGGCTAAGATTAGATGTCCTTCAGCTCTAAAATCCTGTGTCAAACGCACACCTAAACAACGAAATGGTAAGATCACACTTTCTTTTTTTTAAGGAGTATTTGAGATAATGGATTAAACAGAAATTCTGTTTTCAGGTAAATGTAAAACTATCAGAATTGTTTCAACAGATGCCCTGTTGTCTAAAATAAAAATAAAAAAAGACTTGCCATTATTGGCACTTTGATTTTTCTAATGGATTTATAAAAACAACACCATCAACTCAAGGTTTGAAAGATTCGTGGGTCCTACAAAACAGCTTACAAGTAGCAAAATGGCACATGAATGTAGGAGAAACAAAACAACTATGACTTTGAATCCTAATCCCCTCTGCCCTTGGCTCTTTCAACAGTTTAGAACGACTATATTATCTCTGAGCTTCCCATTTATTATGCATAACATGAATATTGTTTAAATAATTAATATAAAGTACACTATGGTTGCTCTAACGTCATCACTGATTCAAACACCAACCAATAACCAGGGATTTGACTTCAATCCCCAATTATAAAACAGTGCCATTCCTAAAGTTTGCTTTTTTCTGTGGGCAAAGTCAATGAACATTAAGTCTCTAAAGATATGTGTGAAGACTGACTATGAGGCACTAAGAACAATGGATTTAATTGGTTTTTTTTTTAATGCAACATAACATATGCATTCAAATAAGCACTGTTCCCTTCAAAAGCTGCCATCTTGAGAAGCTACATAGTTATTTCCATGAGGCAAACACTGCCCAGAAAATTTTATTCTGGAATTATTTTGAGGCTGAGGCACATTGTTTTAAATATTCTCAGTGGTCACAAATCCCCAACCTTTGAGGGTAGATTTAAATTTTAGATATAGCCACAAAACATTCTGACTTTATGATAAACAAGATTTTTTTTTGAGTTTAAAACCCAAATATGACATAAGCAGAATTTTAGCTTCAAATCTGATTCAAATCAGGCCACATCCCTACTTAAAAATATCAGTGACTCCCTCTTAACAACCAATCCAGTAACAACTTCTTAGCCTGGTATTCTTAGCATTCCACCATCAGTATTCTTTTTTTTTTCCTACTTAAATGTGCCTTATAACATTTTATTTATTTATTTGCATAAACATGGAGCAAAAGAGTATTTGATGAGAAAAGTTGCATGAAAAGGACTAATGAAAAATGTTTTGGGGCCAAATGATTTTTAAACTATTTTTTTAAATAGTGTTTGGGTAATGCTAAAGAGGGTATCAGTGGAGTTTTTGACAAAGTCAAAGGCAGGGCACACCTTGAAATTATGACAGAAAATAAATGATCAAATATATGGGGGGGAAGGAAAGACCATACGGGGAAAAAAGAAAATATTAGACTTTTAAATATTAAGATGGGGAATCAGGGAGACAGAAAGAGACAGGCAAATAGATAAAAATAGAAGTTCATTCTAAGTTGTAAACAGGTCCCTGAAAGAATGATATGCTGAAGAGAGTATACTCTTCTAAACTACATTTGGAGAGGATCTCAGGCATTCCAAGCAATCTCTTTCAGGATACACATATTCCTTCAATTCAGTGCAATAAATATTAACTTTCCAGGAATAGTACAAAGGGAAGGGATACAAAAAGAGGCAAAAGAAAATCCCTGAGGTACTTACAAGTAACGTATACAACTAGTACCAAGAATTTAATCAAGTAGTACCTATCATTAGGTCCCTACTATATGCCAAGTGCTAGAGTTATACAAAAAATTTAAATCTCAAGGAATTAAGGTTCTATTACGGGAGACAACATGTAAATACACGTATACAACATAAATTCAAAGTAAATACAAGATAATTTAGACAAAATAATGCACTGTTTGGCACATTACTAGTAGGATCTGAAATTCCATATCAGAAAACCACTGGGGACAAATGAAATGTCTCACAATTTTCAAATCATTCAATATGCAATATTTGTATTTAGGCAAAAAAAAATATCAAAACATTTACCCTATATATTTGTGCATGGAACTATGATAGACATTCCACAAAAGAGGTTAAATAGACCTCAGGAAGTTTGTAGTCTAAGACAGACAAAAATAACAAAAGCAGAAGCTGTCAGAACAAACAGAAATGAAAAATGTGTTGATGTCACATGAATGTATGAAGAATGAAAAAAAGCTGTATGTCTGGAAGAATTAGCATCAAGTCTTCCAGCTAAATGAAGCAAGTCATTCTGAAACAAATAAGAGACTTAAGACTTGGGTTTTCACCCTCCTCCTTCCAACTGGAAACTGTAGGTCACATTAGATTTCTTTTTTTTTTTTTTTTTTTTGCAAAATGAGGGAAAATAATAGTATCTATCTCATGGGACTGCTGTGAAGACCTAATCGCAATAACACATGTAATGTATCTTGTATATCTCAAATTATCATAATAATGTTACCTATTATGTTTGGGGATTATTTATACAAAAAAATGGAAGAGAGGAAGATATATGAGTCACTTCCATTTCTTCAGCAGACCTGGGACTCCTGGTTGCAATTCTAGGTTTTATTGCATAATGCAATATATATTTGTAAGACTAATAAGAAGGGCAGCTAGTTGAAGCAGTGGGTAGAGCACCAGCCCTGAAGTCAGGAGGATGCAAGTTCAAATGTGATCTCAGCCACTTAACACTTCCTAGCTTTGTGACCCTGGGCAAGTCACTTAACCCCAATTGCCTCAGGGGAAAAAAAAGGATACCATAGCATGTTTAATATTTCCACTGTAATAATGGGACCCCCCCAAAAAAAAAATCTTTAGAGAAAACTGTTAAGCAACATGAAGCTGTAGAAGAACTAGTGCAGCCATTTTGAATAATTTTTATTAAGTGAAAACACAGTCAGATGGGAAATATTCCAGCTAGATTTTTATTTTACAAAATGAGGACATGAGAAGTTTGCATGAGGACAACTAACGATATTTTTAGAACATCCATAAAACTTTAACCACCACTGCAATGTTCCAACATTATCCATGCCTGAAGGTATGTATGGTGCATGCCCTCAATGGGTCATGATAAAGGTTCAGATTTTTATTTTCTGAAGAATTACTGAAAGGGTCAATTAAAGCCTTTAGAAGCATTTTCAGTGAAAGCTTTGATCGCTGATTCTGTCATCACTCTCCCTTACCACATAAAGACAGCATGAAATAAATACATCTTGGATCCCAAGAACAAAATCAGTATTGTGAAGCAATACTTACACTATGATACATCAATTTTAAAAAGAAACCACACAGATATGGGTCATTTTTTTTTCAGGGGAGGAGGGCAGGGAAGGAGAGAAGAGGCAATATAGAAAAAAACAAGAGCTCTAAAATCGATACTTTTCAAACCCTCAACAAAAAGCATCCTTATACTCTTTCAACTATAACAACAAAATCATTTCTATATGCCTATTATAAAATATATTTTTATAGCTTTATAATGTGTTCCAACTGCTTTCCTTTAAGGAAAAGCAGCATGAAAGCATGCAAACACACACACACACACACACACACACACACACACACACACACACACACACACAAGCAAGTTTGAAAATTAAAATAGTTGGGATTACAGTTAGTGACTTAATTTATTCCACAATAATGTACATAAATATACTATTCTTTCACAGCCACATACTAAACAGATATGAATTTCTCTAGTTGTAGAGTACTCATGAAAACAGAATATGAAATATTTTTATTATATGGATAGTATAAACAGATATTAAAGTTTCCTAATATTCCTAAAATATTGTTTTTGTCACTCTAAAAAAATTAAAAGATTGCAAATAACTAATATTAATCCAAACTCTTGGATCTAATACTCACCAATTTCTGCTGTTTTAATCTATTTGATAAAGTAATTTTGTAGCATATATACATGTATAGTATTAAACTTTTCCTTTCCTATTTTTTTATTATTATAGCTTTTTATTTACATGATATATACATAGGTAATTTTTCAGCATTGACAGTTGCAAATCCTTTTGTTCCAATTTTTTCCCTCTTTCCCCACAACCCTTCCCCCAGATGGCAGGTTAACCAATTCATGTTAAATATGTTAAAGTATAAAACTTTTCCTTTTCTTAAGGCCTAGCATTCACAGACTGTCAGCACTGAAAGGGGCTATCTGGTCCAACATGGATCTCAGGAGTTAGAAGAGATTTCCTAAATCATCTACCTCAATCAATAAGAAAACAACAATCCTCTCCACAGCATACCCAATAAGTAGACATTAGTCCCCTGGCCAACCTTCAATCTTAATAAAATGGAACAAGTGGGCTCCATCATTGTCCCTTGTTCTTGCCAGGTGACCAACCCATCTTTTTTTCTTTAATGATATTCTTTACAATACTATATTTATACCAATTCTCCCAGATAGTTCTTTGAATATCTGCTCATCTACCATTCAAATTTAATTCGTCAAATGCTGCAGAATTTCATAATTCAAAGCTAAGGCATACCGGCTGGAATACCGGCATTTAAAAGATAGACCTTTATTTCAGAGGAAAGCTTAAAGTTATTAAGAGAACTTGCCAACTTCCCAGAGATAATATTGCCCACCCTCCTCTTCAATTCTGGGCCCCGTTCATTCTCTAATGGCAGGACCTAAGATAGAGGTATACCAATGAACAAACCCCATAAGGTTGCCTATCACATTGTAAATCACAGTGTGGACAAAAGGTATTTTTTTCGATTTGGTTTTTCCTGATTGGATAAATTAGACCAAATTCTTTTGAAAATCCATAGATATATTATGTATGGCAATAGCAAGATTCTACAACGATGAATTCTGATGGACGTGACTCTTTCCAACAATGAAATGATTGAAGACCAGTTCCAATGATCTTGTGATGATGAGAGCCATCTACACCCAGAGAGGATTATGGGAACTGAGGGTGGTTCACAACATAACATTTTCACTCTTTTTGTGGTTGTTTGCTTGCATTGTGTTTTCTTTTTAATTTTTTTCCTTTTTGGTCTGATTTTTCTTGCGAGATAATTGTATAAATATGTATACATCTATTGGATTTAAAATATACTAGATTTCCTAACATCTAGGGGAGAAGATGGGGGGAAAGGAAGGGAAACTATGGAACATAAGGTTTTGCAAGAGTCAATATTGAAAAATTATCCATACATATGTTTTAAAAATAAAAAGCTTTAATTTAAAAAATAAAACAAAAAAACAAAAACAAATTCCAGGGACTCTCTTATCTCAGAGATCAAAAAACAAAACAAAAAACCATAGATCTCATTTAGAAAGCTCTCCAATGTTCCAGTGTTTGATGTAATCAATATCATATCATTAGCAAAAAAGGAAACATTGAAGGTTTCATCATCTATAGAAAATCACTCTTTCAACTTTGACCCTACACTGATTTTGCTCTATGACTACAGTAAACACCTCTGAGGAACATGTGTATCCTGGTTTTATGCTTCACAGGATATGAAAAAACAGGCAATTGAACAAAGTTTCCTATTATATCACATTAGGAATCTTGTATAACTTTGATATATTTATGGGGGAATGTTTGATGGGAGGGGGCACTTTAAGGCAACATTCTTTTCTACCACATCAAATGTTGTTTTTTTGGGGTTTTTTTTAACAATCAACAAACAAAAAGCACAGTGGAATCTTTTAATTATCATATTACTTACTAGTGTAACGGTAAAGATGTGATCTATTCTAGAATATTACTTGCAAAAGCCTGACTCTTCTCTTTTAATATTCTCTCAAGGATGTCTTTCAGATACCAGCCTTTTAATGCTATACATATCACACGCAGCTGGGAAAGCAGGCATATGGACTAGAAGATAATGATATCTTTCAACTTTTTTGAATAATAAGCTCAAGATTTTTTCCCCCATGATCATCTTCCCCTCTTTCAGACACCTTGAGAATTGCTCTCTCAACACTCTCAAACTTCTGTCACCTCCAACATGGGCATCGTCCGTGCAGTTCACATAAACAATTATAAAACATGAGTTGAGAAAAAACAGGGTAAAATTTTGGTTCTATAGGTTATTATACACACTACTACATCCTTTCATTAATTAGTGCAAAAAACATTAAGTTATACACAATCAACATTTTCTTTTTATTTCTAACCTAAGATTTTTTGAAGCTATACTAAAATTCACTTAAGTGACTTCCACTCATAATCTTTGTCAATACCCTCTGAGAAAAATGACTATATAGGGAAATCATGTCGGGTCATACCAAATAGGAGAGGATCAGTTTTATAACCAGAGTATTTTAGTAGACTAAAATGGGGAAAATAATAATGCCTACCGCTCCATGACTGTTTGTAAAGCAATTAATGGATGACAGTGACTAGAATTCTACTCTCTGGATTCTAACCCTAAATACAACTCTAGGCAACTCCCTTAACTTCTCAATGCTCTGAACAATTAAAATAGTAAGTTACAAAGAAGTTGCTGACAGTTTCTTCTCCTGGGAGTTTCCTCTACCAATGAAATGACAAGTCCCTTCTTCATCCCTCCTTTTCCATTCAAGTAGAATGGAAGCTCACAAAGGCAAAAGAAAGCAAGGAGCCAAAACATAAAAAATTGATAAAGTAATTCTGATTAACAGGCTTCACTAAATTTGTACATATAAGTGAAAGTGTTAGATACAGTACAAAAAATCAGACATTAACTAGATTCATTTCTAACCTGGAATACATTAAGCTTTTGTGCTATGTCATCTTGAAAAATACAGTAAAATCTCTATGATTACTACTCCATTAACTTCTAACTTACATAAATTTGACTTGGACTATTTTACTTTCTGAAGAAAATTTGCTAATTGAATTAATAACATGATGGATTACAAGAAAATTACAAGAAAACATTTAAGCTACTTATAAAGGAACAAATTGGACGCTTATTTTTTTCTTGGCCTGACTCACTGTTTTATAATCTGAGAAATTCCCATCAGTAAGGAAATTCCCTTCATAGATAGAGATTAGCAATTCCTCTCAATTTCTGCCTAGATAAAATTGCTTGGAAGCACTGAGAAAATTAAGTCATGCGGCAATGATCACTTTACATGTTTGTGAATGTGTATTTATGTGTATTATATACACATATATATTTATATTTATATACATCCACATTTATATGTGTGTATACTGCATGTATATACATGCACACATACATAAAATGTCACTGACAGTACTTAAAACTCAGATCTTAAAGCAACCATTTTTCTAACCACCAAGATACAACATAGTAACTATTTTCATACATTCCTTGAGACAAACCCTTTCCATGTTAGAAATTAGTTCAAGAAGAAAGTCATGCAGAAAAAAACCATAAAATTTCTATTCCCTTAAAATAAGGAGGGGGGGTAACAGAATGAAGAAGAGTGGGGGAAGGATTGACAATAGAAAGACTTATGATTTGAAGAATGACAAAATAGGGTTGATTTATCCTTCTACTTTTGGTCACAAAATTAACTCAAATATACTTTCATCATCATCATCATCATTAGCTAAAACACATACTTTAAAATTATATTTTGATACCACCAACACACATCAACATTATACATTATATTATATTAACCCTACATACTTTACCCTACACTACATACATTAAAACAAAAGAGTGAATGTAAATAGCAATCATTTCTATTTTGTCCAGAAACCCTGAGGGGTTTCCCCTCCCAGATTTATTTTCTTTTCCTTTCTTTTTTTTTTTTTTTTTTTTTTTTTTGACCAGGTGAAAGAGGCTATTCTTTGCCTCAATTGCTAACTAGTCTTAATCACTGAATGGGTGCAGCTCAGTCAAACTGAGACCAGTTGGAAGACCTTAATTTAAAAATGCCAGGATCTCCCACTACATCCAGTCATCCTGATCTATGCCTGGCCACTGGTCCCAGAGGGCTCTGGAGGGGAAAGTGAGGCAGGTGACTTTGCACCACCCTCCCTCACTTAAATCCAATTCACCTGCATGTCAAGCCATCATCTCCCTGATGTTATGGTCTTCGAGAAGGTAAGGAAAAAAATTCTAAAAGTAATTAAATTTGAAGAGGCTAGGATGAGTTTAGGGGCCTTTGGGTCAAGATTGAGAGCATCATTTGATTAAAGTTTAGCAAGAATAATTAAGATTATTAAACAAATTGTCAAAAGCAGATCACCCTCCAAATCTCTGAGAGACACAAATAACTCAAAAACTGAGTCATATGGTGAACAGTAAGGTTCCAAAAGGTAGCAATAAAATCAGACTAAACCAAGTCTGCTGCTTCTCACCACTATGAGACAGGAGAAAAAAAGAGCCACTCCAGAGTAGGATGATCAGACATGGAACTGAGATAATCACTGGTGGGACCTGTGATCTCACCCTTGGGATTTAGTCAAAGACAAGACATCCATGAAACAAGCAGTTGGACTAGATGTTGAAATTGACCTTCAGCTCTAAAAATCCATAAATCTTCCAAACTCTTGTTAAAATTCATAAAATTAAATAAATATTGGTAATAACAGTTGTTTTCAAATTAGATTGCTCTCAAAGAAAAAAATCAGCAGACAACCAAAAATGTAGTTTGTACCTGTTTTCTTTCCTTTAACAAAATTTTTAAAAAGGCAAGAGAAAATACCACCCCCCCATACCATCCAGATTCATAAATTTATTATATTCAAAGAAAAAAGTTTTGTTTTTTTCCCCCACACATCACTTCTAAATAGAGGCAGCTTAAATGGTACAAGTATGCAGAGTAGACTTAAAATCCAGAATATCTGAGTTCAAATTCAGACTCAGATATGTGTGTTTTTAATTTACTTGACTAAAATTTTAATCTCAAAAGCTAATCTCTAATATTAATGATGACCTGGAATATTCATTTCTATGTAGAAGAGATTTGAATGAGCTTCAAAATTAGCTCAAAGGAAAAAAAGAACACTTTTCACACCAAATATTTACTAGCTTTTTTGATGGGGTGAGTCACTTAACCTTCCTCAATCTGAGTTCCCTAGTCTGTAAAATGGGAAAAATAAAGAGCACCTATCTCTTAGAATTTTTGTATTTCATGAGATAATATTGGCAAACATCTCAAATCTTAAAGTAATACATGCCAGTAAATGCCAGTTATTATTATTATTAAAAAGATAAGTACATGTACATTCCAAAGTCTCTTAATCAGAAATGTAACACTACTCACATTTACAAATTACTTCAAGATTTTATAAAGCACCTCCTTCAAAAAACCCTGTGAGACTGATAATTAATCAATCAGCAAGCATTCATTCATTAAGCACTTAGTATCTACCCAACTGCAAACCCTGCTTTCCTGATTCCAAGACCAGCCCTCTTTCCACTACATCATGTTATATAAGAGCCTGTCCTTATAATCTATTTCTCCTAAGATGATTATTTCTATATCAGTTTTAGAAATGTGTTTCAACAAGACTTTGGGTTCTCAGTTTTCCTGCACCTCAGAGCCATTCGGAATCCTTAAAGGAAAGACTTCCACTTTAATTTCTAAATACTCCTGAGCTCGACAAATTTAGCCAGTTGTTTCAAAATGCAATGGCCCAATTCTTTTAAGATGACCATATGCCTACAACTGTAGACAAAATGTCATCTTGGATCACTTTAAGTTTAAAAGTTTATAACATGGTTCAACAACTGTACACATTATGGCACAGCAAGGGAATGTTTAGCTTGGCAACATGAACTGGTTAAACTAGTTACATACAGTACAAAAAATTCCTAACAAATATCTGCTACACGGTAAGAGGCTCTGTGTGTGTGTGTTTTTAGTTTATTCGACTAAAATATTAATCTCAAAAGCTAATCTCTAATATTAACAACATCCTGGAAAACTGATTCCTGTACAGAAAAGATTTAATGTACTGAAGAGTTCCAAAATTGGCTTAAGGGGGAAAAGGAACACCTTTTCACCCAAATACTTCTGTATGCACCACTGAATCCAAACAAATTTTTCTCCTTTAATCTCTTCTCTTATTTCTCTTTCAAATCAGCTACATCATAAGCTCCTGTTAGATATGAAGTTAGCTAACCTTGAAAAAATAATTTTCAAATACTTAAGAATTAACTGATTGATGCAATGACCAATCATGATTCCAAAAACTGAGTTTGAAAAATGTCACCCATCACCTGATTAAAAAAAAAAGGGGGATGCAAAATGATATGCAAAATGAGACGCAGATTTTTAGCAATGGCCAACATGGGAATTGGTGTATATTTGCTATAAAGATTTTGTTTTTCCTTTTTTTCCTTCAAATGGGGGGTAGGAGGAAAAGAAATAAATGCTAGTTATTTGGGGGGAGTCTTATTTAAAAATATTCTGTTAGTCAACTGGGCTAAGCCTTTAAAACACTAGTTCCCAAAATTTATTACAAGGATGAGAGTTCTCAAATCTTAAAAATTAGATAAGACAGGATATTCACCATAGACTCCAAACACTTTACTTAGAAACGGTTCCCAAATTTTATGTATTAAAAAACCATTTAGGATTTGTATGGGGGGAGGGGAGAAGAGAGTAATAACCTAGATAACTAAATTCTATTAAAGGAGATGTGCTTTCTAAGGAGCAGAGAGGATGGCATGTCACTGGCATTTCAAAATCAGAGAGACATTATCCAGCCTTTTTACCTCCACTCCCAAAGACCCATGGAAAGAAGAGAAAATAAGTTAGCAGCCTTCACCATCAGGCTCCACTCCTCTAACCTTTAAATATTTAAAATGCCAGAAAGCCTCAAAGCCATCATATCTCCAAAACCACATGTCTCTAGAATCAACATTTCAAATGTCTGAGAGAGTGGAAGGAGAAGAGAAGAGGGCCTTGGACAACCTGAAAACTTTTTAGCTTTATTCCTGCCCCTGCCTCCCCACATCAGTGACAAGAATGTGGCCAGAATCCACATACTCAACCAAGTTACATCCAGCCTGCTTTGAGCTTCTACTCCACAGTAAGGGCTATTTTCTCTAAGCCTAAATAATTGTTGGTATGAAAATTCAGCGTCTCTTCTTACATTTTACCTCTAGCAGCCAACTATTTTGAAGTAAAATGATTAAATTTTCAAGTTGACTACATTTATTTGTCCCTATTACTCTCATTCATTAAAATTAATTTTTGTTTTTAATAAGCATGGGTTGGGGACAAACCTCAAAGTATTCTAGCAACAGAAAATTTTAGAAAAGATAGGAAACAAATTTGAACATACACATGTCAATAACAATTAAAAATAATAATCAAGAAAGCAGAAGTGGTCAGGTGATAAAATTACCTTTTCTTTGGTTGTATAAACTATGGAACTTGGTAGGAAGTTGGTCTCCTTTCAATTACGATAAAAATCTCACTAATCTGAAATCAGGATTAGCGAATGGGAATGAAAAGTCAGAGATAACTGTAAATGAAATTTTATTTATATATAAGTATATGTGTGAATAGATAGATAAATGATAGTATTGAGTTGTTGTTCACCCTTCTTTTTAAAAAGAACAAAAGACATCTCAAAGGTGAGAAAGAAGAAAGAAGGCACTAACAACCTGGGAGACAGTAGAAAAGGGGGATTATCTGTGTGAATAGAGGAAGGCAAGATTACCAAGGGAGTTCAAATATTCTGGTTTGGCTCAGACAGGGATGTCATGAAGGAAAGAGGTAAAAATTGGGGTAGAAAAGCATGTAGGTGCCAACGTGTAGAGAGCCTTCAATGCCAGCCTGCGTTTGTATTTTATCCTAAAAGAAATAGGGGAACTACTGAAGATTTAGTAGAAAGGTAGAATGATCATATCTATTTTGGCAGCAGTGTGTAGAATGAGTGGGAATGAAGAGAAACTAGAAGTAGGCAAACCAATTAAGAAGTGAGTAGAACAGTTCAGATGAGAGAGATAAGGACCTCCACAGTGGTAACAGCTGAATAGAGAAGAGGACAAATATGAAATCATTACAGATTTCAAACTGACAGGACCTGTCCTGAATGACTGAATAAGGGGGATAGAGTAGAAAGCTGAAGAAGAGTGAAGTCTGATCTATAAGGTTACATCTCTGAATGATCTGAATGACTGGGAGTAATATCCTCCACAGAAATAGAGCTGTTTGCAGTGGTATCTGAATATAGGAAATAACCCATTCCACAGTCCTTCTGGCTGCGTGTGTGTGTGTGTGTGTGTGTGTGTGTGTAAACATATGTATGTATGTACAAAAAAAAATTAAATGTAGAATGTGAAGATTTTATCCATGTTTACATTTCATAGAAGTCATATAGCTAAAGATACATTTTAACATTCTTTATAACTTTTGGATTTTAAAACTCAAGGTACATTAACAGATATTCTTAATATTCTCTAGAGTTCAGGAAAAATCTTGATTAGAAGAAGAGAAGGAAATAGAGGGGGGAATGAAGTGTAATAAAACTGAAAAGATAGGAAGTTTTTAAAAGCAAACAAAGGATTTTCTATTTGATCCTGGAAATAGGGAGCCAATGCAGCTGCCTGAAGTGGAAAAGAGGGAGGCCTGACATGATCTGCCTGAATTTTAGGAAGGTCAGTTTGACAGCTGAGTGAGGTATGAACTGGAATATGGAAAGAGATAGGAAAACCAACCAAATGATACAATCCTTTTTGTTGAGCCATTTTCAGTCATGTCTGCATCTTCATGACTCCATTTGGGGTTTTCTTGACAAAGATCCCATTTCCTTCTCTGGCTCATTTTACAGATGAGGAAACTGAGGCAAACAGAGTTAAGTGACTCACCCATGGTCACACAGTTAGTAAATATATGAAGACAGATTAAACTCAGGAAGATGGGTCTTTCTGACTCCAAAAAAAAGTCAGCTGTCCAAAGAGCTGGCACTCTAGCTGTCCAAAAGAACCCTTAAAATTGGTATTGCTTATATTCATTAAGCAGTAACTTCTTTTTTTATTGTTTTTGAGATTTCCTTAAAAACCCATGAGCTAAGTAATACAAGTATTATCATCTTCACTTTATGGAGGTGGAAAAAAACTCAGAAACTAAACGACATTCCTAGTAGAACAAGCAAGGAAGCTTCTGAATCAGGATCTGAACCTACAAAGTTTGTCTCCAAGTCTGATTCTAATCCTCAGGTATGAAAGTCCTTTTTTAGCATAAAAAAATCCTACAGCCTTCCCCATGATAGTAGCTGTACTCTTAGGATCCAATAATTGAGAAACATATACAAAAAAATTATTCTATTAATTCAGTAACTTTGGTAAATAAATCTGACCAACCATAACAGCAAATAAATAACATTTTCAAAAAAGTATTATCAATGTGGCTGAGCTGAAATACAAGCCAGGCCCTCTTTCTTGTATCCAACAGCTCTTTGTATAATATCTTATTAAAGACAAGTCCTTCTAAATCCTTGTTCACCTCACCTCACCCTGAGACACTTATAAAAAGGGCTGTTGTTGCCTTTAAGAAGACCACCAAACACCATCCATTGGGCAAGCCAACCACTGAGAGCTGGAGAGAGAACAGGAAAAAAGAAAAACAGTGCTCCATAAGGAAAGCAGAACTAAACCATGTATGTAGCTCCAAGCCTCCCCAGCCCTCAGTCACCACATCAATGGTGACTTCTTCAAAGAGAAATGAGGAAACTGAATAGGAAAGGCAGCAACTCTGGTATCAAGAAAACCTGGATTCAAATATTGCCCTCTAAAGCCTCCTCATTACCTATTAACTTCCCTGCATCTCGATTTCCTTATTTATAAAATTAAGTTTTTGTCCTCTGAGGCCTACCTCCAGCTCTAAAGCTATGATAGGACCGGGTCTACTCCAGCCAAAGGAAAGAATAAAAAGATTTAGTAGAAGACAAGTCAATAACTTTAAAGACTTTTACATCCTCTTACTCTTAACAGACTTTCCATGTTGACACCACAAGTGCATTTTCCAATAACTCTCATTTAGAACACTCTAAGAGAAACACCATGCGCTAAAGTGACAACATATGCTTTTTAAAATCATGATTTTAATGCGATCCTTACAAGACCACTAAAGGAAGTGAGCAATCGGTGGTCACAACAAGGTTTTTAAAAAACTACTTGAAGGTTAAATAAAAAGGTCCCCACACACAACCAGTTTCTCAGGCCTTACTTAACCTGAACTTTCTCAAGGTCAGTCTCCCTTGGATTGCCACACCTGCCCTGGAATTTGAAGAAGGTTCTTTTTTAGGATACTCCCCATGCTCAAACACATCGAAAGCCAGGCTCTGTCCCAACTCAAATCTCTCACAGCACTGCTGCCAGCCTACAATGCCAAAAGGAAGGGCTTTATCCTGTGGAATCACGTATGAGCCAACAGAACTATCTTGGCAGGACACCAGAGTACTAATAGGTTTGTGCATGCACAGGCTGGGTGGAGGACACTTTCTTCCCTTAGAGCCTGTTTAATTAGGAGCTCTAGAGGAGCATGCCCACCCTTACCCCACAGCACCATCCCACCATCCCCCAACCCATCATCATAACTTCAAAGATGAGAAAGGAACTCAAGAGTTTTTCTCTGGGTGGACAGCAAGGCTGAAAATAATTTCAAAAGTTTGTGCCCAGTTTATAGGTTCACAGATCATATAATAAGTGGCAATGAACTGGGATTTAAATCCAGATGTACTGATGATAAAGCCCAGCACTGTTACATAAAGACACAAATGCTAGCCTAGAAACTCCAGGAAGAAAAAATCTTCCAGAAAAAAGCATAACTACCCTCTCATTACACTGGAATCTGTCACTTTCTCCCTTCTATTTGAAAAGTAATCAATAGGTTGGTCTGTTGGGGAGGTGGAGGGGGAACTACTGGATTTGAGGTTAGAAAACCTGGATTAAGTCCCAGCTTCTCCTTACCAGGTATGTGAACTAGAACAAGTGGCAACCTCTCTAGATCAGTTTTGTCTGACATTAAAAGCTCTAAATTAGATGAAATCCACGATCCCCTCTAGCCAAAAGATATATAATTTTATGATCAGTTTAAGTATAACACATGACTCACTAATAGATGAAAAGTGTGGCTGCCCCACATTCAGGTTGGCTACTTTCCTTTAAAAGGCTCTTACGACATTTAGTCGCATTCATCCATCCAAACAGGGATTCTTGGCTTCCCAGGTAGAGCTGCCTAAGGTGTCTACTTCAGCCAACTTGGTCTTTAACCATACACAGTTGGATAGCTCCACCTGGTGAGAAGCCCAATACCTGCCTCTCCCATAAAAGAGATCACCTGCTTCTTCATCTGCAGGGCTGGTAAGGAAGCTTTGTTTAAATAAGACTCAACAGCGAAGAAAGAAACAGACTCAAGACTTCCAGCTGCCACAGATCTTCAGCCAATTCTCTTTTCACACAGCCCACCTAACCAGAAGAAAAGGGAGATACTGTACCTGCTAACAAGCCACATCCGTGAGGTTCAGAAAACACTCCTTGTTGGCCTACAATACCTCAAAAGTAAGGCAGCCCCTCTCTGCTGACAAAGCATAAATAAGAATTCTTGGATCCAAAAAAAATGTGTAAAGTTTCTTCAAATGAAATTTTCAATTTGTGATTCACAAAGACTCTTTACCCTCCTCCCCCCAGTCCATCCTTCTTTTACCCAGCTGGAACTGCCCATTATAGTTTAACTACTCCTATGAAGACAGGAAACCAAACTTTGGGAAAGAATAATACAGGAAAAAAATAGGAAAGAAAGAGAGCTTAAGAAATTGTCAAAGGACCCAAAATAAATTACAGAGTCCTCAAGGGGAGGCAGCTTCCTGAGAGAAGGCTTATCCCTGGCAGCCTGTTTTTGTGGTGGCCAGATCACAGAGTTTGGATTCTGCATTCAGTCCTACATGGGTTAGAAGGGCCAAATGCTATAATTACAAGAGGCCAAAAAGGAGGAGATCAGAACCATCAGGAATTGCCAGGGAGGCCCTAAAACAACGACAGCTATAACCTCGGGGAGAGAAAAATTCTACCTCAGGTCTTTCTTTCAGAAAATAAGTTACAATCTACGTTGAGACAATTAAAAAAAAAAAAAAAAAACTTTCTTTCTTCCACCCACTACTATCTTACTTTTACTTTGACCCTTAAGTGTGCAGCAAGTATGTGAATCCTCAATAAAAGCTTAGAGTAGCATCTCTCAAACCACATTCCATGGAACCCAGTTGTTCTAAATGACATGATTAGGGGGCTTTGTTTGAAAGATTTCTATGATTGCTATATTTTTCTCTTCTAAAATATAGAATATAAAAGACTACATGTATACAAAATGCTTATTTGGGGTCACAGTTCTTTTTTCAGTGTGACAACAGTCTTAATTTCCTAAGAGTTTACTCAAAAATTTCCCTTTCTCCCTTTATCCCAGAGGCAGTCCACTCTTTTCCCCAACAACCCATCCCAAACACCATTTATAGGTCTTATCAATATTCCATGACCAAATTGGGTCACAAAGTAATGAGGTAGAGCCATAAGTATAAGAATAACATAAAAAAGATCCTATGGGGCAGCAAAAAAAAAGTCAATTCTATATGCTGTTATGAAATTTAACAGGACTAGATCTAAACAACTACACTTGACTTAAAAAAAAATATTAATGGCAGGAGTTCAAGATGGGTAATCTGTGACTAGATGCCCATTGAGGGGGGAGAGGATCTGGGGATTTTAGTGACCTGCAAACTCACTGAGTCAATAATGTGGATGCAGTAACCCCCAAAAAATTTAATATGAAATGTGGTTGCATCAAGAAGAAGAATATCCATAACAAGGAAAGTAACTGTATTTGGGCAGGCCACATTTGGAGTACTCTGCTTAGCTCTGGGTGCCATATTTTAAGGAGGGTCATTGAAACGGGAATATATCCAAAAGAGGCAAATTAAGCACCAAGATGATGAGGACTGAAGACCACACCACATAAAGAGCAATTGGAGGAACTAGGAGTATTTATCCTAGAGAAAGGAAATAGTCTTAAGAAGAGCTGTCAGAGAGAAGAAAAATTAAGATTTCTGCTTGGCCCCAGAGGGCAAAAATAGGAGAAATCAGTGAAAGTCACGAAGAGGTAGATTTATAGTTGATGTAAAAAAAAATGAAATAAAATTATTTCCTACAATAAAAGCTGTCCAAAAGTATCAGACTAAAAAGAGAGGATTCCTTTTCACTATATGTCATTAAACAAGAACTTTAGAAGAAGATTGTAGAGTCTATAATGTACTTAATATTAGACTAAATGAAAAGATGGAAGATACCTGAAAAGTGATTTCATCCAATCCCATTGTTGTAGAGATGAGGAATCTGAATTAAGCAACTTGCCCAAATTTACATAGACAAATTGAAACATCAATCATTTAACAAGTGCCTGCTTTGTGCCATACATTATACACTTTTAAACAGTATCAAATTTTCATGGTGGTTGTAAGACTAAAATGAGATGTTTGTAAAAGTGCTTTAAAAAACTTAAAATAGTTTACAAATGCTATTATTATTATTTCTATTGTGGCATTCTATACAAATTCATCTCATTATTGGTACAGTTCTTTAAGTCTTTAATAGTTTAAAAAGCCCATATGGTTTTACACTTTTCACACACCACCACGCCCAGTTACTTCTATTCTCCAACATGAAGAGCCATTAGAGAACAACATTTTAAAGGTTCACTTTTAATAATCCTTTTCCTATACTTAGATTTGCAGATTATTTCTGAAGTCCCTCCCAACTCTAATTCAGTGATCAGTAGACACGACAACACAAGTCCCAACCACTCCCCTGCAAAAATTACAGAAATCCCCCCACTTCTTATGGAGGGGAATTTAAGCAAAAAACAAAAATCTTTATTCCTGATTGGTTCCTGAACCAACAAATCCCTCAAATGTCTCACATATGCCTAAAATTCTAAGCTCGTTAAAGGCAGGAATCCTATCTTTTCTAAACTTTGTATTTCCAACAGGATTAGCATAGTACTCTGAACAACAGAGGCACATCATAAAATATTTGTTGAAGTGGATCCTTTTGAAGACAGCTAACTCATGTAGCAGCACATGTTCAGCAGTCAGGGTTTCCAGAATCAAAAATGTTAATGAATGATGATCTCAAGCATAATTTTTAAAAATGAGCATCCAAAATTTACTAATTTAATTATTCTAAAAAATCATTAAGCACCTTTTCATATGAAACACTGGGGGATCAGGAACCCTAATAACTTCCTCACAAAACTTACATTTTAGAAAGAGAAAAAGAAACAAAGAAAGATGTGTATGAAATGATGAATCTAAAGAAACCAAAACCTGGAGAACAATATTTACAGGGACTATAAGAACGTAAAGTGGAAATAATTCCAAAAAGGCCATTGTTGCTAAAGAAGAGATGATGAAGGAATTCTTATCTCAGTCCTCCATAAGGAACTATAAGGGGTAAGATGTGGATGAGAAGGCAGAAGCATACAGTGCATTTCTGGCAGAAAAAAAAAGAGCAGTCTATATTTGCTGGAATATGAAATGCATGGAAGAGAAAAACATTAAGACAGAGCTAGAAAGATAAACTGTTCTCGGAGTATATGAGGCTATGCAAACAGCAAAATAAAATTTAAATACACACAGATACATGCGTGTATAAACTTATACACCGACACCTGTGTGTATGCATATATATCTACGTTTATACACATATACAAATATCTTTGCATGTCTTCACACAAGTGTGTACATGTATATCCACCTATTTACATGTGTTTTATGTGTGTACATGTATATCCATATATTTTTACGTATGCTTATATGTATATATGGCAAGTGTGTGTATGTATACTACATGTACCCAAGTGTGTGTACATACATACATATATACAAAGACACTTACTATACTTAGGAGATAACAGAAGCCAATGAAAAATTCTGGCACGTAATACAAAAATTACATTGAAAGGTAAGGGAAAGAATGGCAGCAGACAGAACAAGGAGGTTGTGATGTGTCTGAAAGCATGGGATGAAAGTCTGCAACAGAAAAAAAAAAAAAGATCAATGATGCTAAAGGTTACAGAGAGGTCACAGGAGATGAAGGATAAACAAAAAAATTCTATGTGGAGAGTAAAAAGCCAATGGTGATTCTGAGAAGATAGTTTCAGTAGATAGAGTTGTGAGAGGTGGTAGCCAGACTGCAAATGACTGATAAGATTGTACAGCTATAAAAGAATCAGATAAACAATTTTTTTTCAAGTTTAATAGAACTGGAATGGCAGCTAAACAGGTAAGGAAGGTCAAGGAAAGAGCTTTCTTATGACCATTGACCTAAGGATATTTGGAGGTTGATGGGAAGGAGATATTGGGGAGGATATAGTTGAGGAAGGAGAGAAAGAACACTAGAGCAAGGTTTTAGAATAAGCAAGAGGAAAAGTCAACTGTATGGGAGTTCAGGCCTTGAGGAGAAAAAATATATTTGGAACGCTTGCCCCAAGGGTTAAGTCAGGAGTCAAAAACAAAAGAGGCAGTGGGTATAAAATGCAAAAAGCCCTGACTCCCTAGCCTGAGAAATAACCTTAAATTCCATCATCTGACACTTTCCTACATGGGTGACTTTGTGGGCATCACAAAAACGTCCCTGTGTCTCAATTTCTTCATCTTCTAGAGTTCTAAATCAATGTTCTATATCTATGATCTATGAGTAATAAAAACCCACCAATTTTTTTTAAAGATCAGTGCAAGTTCATGATTTGTTTGGCAAAACTCAGCAGAAACAAAAGTGGAGAAAAACAGGTTTTTCAACAAACTATACATAATAGAAAGTCATAATTTTGAAAACTGCTTTTTCATGATGACTAATTCATAATGAAAATTTATTTTTAAAAAGATACATGTGTTGTCAATAACTATAGGAAGCTATTTGAACAAAGAGAAAGGATTTTTTTATTAGGAGATGACTGGTACATTAAAACTATTTTTTAAAAGTATGTCAACACATATCAATACCAAGTGTTATATATAGAAGGAATAACTGGATAATATGATTTTTTAAGAGGGTTTAAAAGGTTAATAGATACAATAAAAAGGAAAGGAAACCTTTTTTTAGTAATTTCTCTCAAAATCAGATAACACTTAAAAAAAGCCTCATCTAGTTCAAATGTCCTTCTGTATGATTTCAGAGACTAAATGGAATTTTTATTTTCTACTTAAAATTTATTTTTGAAGTACTTATTATTTTTCATGTAATTCTAAAGCTTTCTGCCTTCTACTGTATTGTGGAAATTTTTTATTTTCTCTTTAGGTTTTATGGAAACTGCCTTTCAGTCTTGCTAACAACTCAGGAAATTGAATCCTGCATCTTTATCACTCCTGGGAGGAAATATTACAGAATCATTGTAATCTAAAAATAATACCAACACTTCTCAATGTCACAGCTGCTCCTTGAGTGACCAGCTAAGGTTTTTGAAAAACATTTGCTTCTAGTATTAAGGCAATGGATGCCTAAAATTATAGCAGTGATGATAGTAGTAGTTATAGTTAACAGTAGCAGCAAAAGTAGTGGCAGCAATAATGATAATAATAGTAATATAATATAATATAATAGTATGCTTGAGGAATCATAAATCTACAGCTATAGGGACTGTGGAGGTCTAGTGCATCACCTTCACTTTACAGCAGAGAAAACTGAACCCCTGAAAGAAGTGTTTATCAACAATAAATGGCAGAACCAAGATGGTGCTGCGATGAACTAACATTTATAGATAGTAGTTTACAGACATTATTTGATCCTTACAACCACCCTGCATGATAAGTAAAGTACTATTACTAGCCCTATTTAGCAGATGAGGAAACTGAGTACCGAAATCCCTTTATTAAGAAGAGAGACGCGAGTTGAGGCTCAAAAGATGAGACACATATAACCTATACCAAATTACTTACTATCTTGGGGAGGAAAAGAGGGAGGGAAAAATTTGGAACCAAAATTTTATTTAAAATAAATGTTTAAAATTGTCTTTATATGTAGTTGAGAAAAATATGCTTTTAAAAGGAAAAATTAAAATATATATTCTATGGCCTTTACAAGGATAATGTATTGTTTCAAGGTTATACAGTAAAATAGGGAGTAAAGTTGTATTATTCCTCTACTCTTATGGGATAATTATATGGCTTCTGACAAATCACATATCCTATCTTTTTGTAAAATGGAAACAATTCTTCTGATATGGTTTAATCAAATAAAGTTGCAGTATATGTAATCATAAAAAAAGAAGGAAAGATTAGGACTTCAATGAAAGGGCAGAGGGTAAAAAAAAGGTAAATTAAGAGGATAATAGTGCATCCAATGGGTAAAGAGAAAGAACTTGAAGGAGTGAGAAAGAGAAAGAGGGGGGGGGGAGGGGAGAAGAAGGGAGAGGAAGAGGGTATGATTAAATAGATAGAATATTTACTCCCCAACTCAGATAAAAGAAGATATCAAAACAAAACAATCAATAGAAAAAATTGCTTAGATACTGGGAAGTAGACCAAGACTGAAAAAAGCCAGAATTATTCAATATGATTAAATATTTCTTTCAAAAATGAATAAACAAGAGTTTGAAATTAGATAATCAATTCAAAAAATAATTTATTAAGTCCTGACTAGCACATAGCACCTCATTTATTCAGTGTCATTGTGGAACTACAAATTCAAGAAGGCAGATTTTCCTAGTAACTTGAAACTTAGAGAAATCTTCCCTTTCTGTTTAAAGGGATAAGCCAAGACCTGTGACTTCATTGGTATATGTAGTTTGTTAGTGGTTTTGTTTCTTGGACCCCTGTGGCAATCTCATAAAGTCTATGGACCCCTTCTCTGTAGATAAACACTCAGTGCTTATCTACATTCATAAATTAAGAAAATGTTAAATTTCAGATCAGGTTTAGTGAAAATAAAAATGAGAGGGAGGGAGAAAAGGAGGGAAGGAGGGAAGGAAGGAGGAAGAGAGGGAAGGGAAGGAAAGAGGAAGAAAAGGAGAGGAGGGAGGGGAGGGAGGGAGGGAAAAAGGGAAGGAAGGAGGAAAGGAATGAAGGAAGGAGGGAAGGAACGAAGGAAGGAGGGAAGAAGGGAAGGAAGGAAGGGAAAAGGGAATATTTTTTAAAAGCTAATCGTAAATTTTTTGTATGTTTTTAGTGGAACAAAATATACTTTCTTTTAGAATTATGGAAAGATTAAAAGAGCCTTGGATACTAGTACCAATTTTGCCATGAATTAAGTATGTGACCTTGAAAAAGGTCTTCCCTAACTTTGGTTTCTTCATGTGCAAGGGGGGCAAAACATGTGTTAGAGGAAGGGGGAATTGAGTTAAATGACCTCCAACATCTCTGCCAGCTTTAAATAACTTTGATTCTAACTAGCACTCTCAGATCAATGGGACTAGACAAAACAAACAACAACTGATGACAACTGCTAGGAGCAGAAATCTCCTTCAAACCAGTTGTTTTCTCACACTACTTTTACTGAATTCTTGGCAACACATGATAGAAATCATTAGGTAATACAAAAATGCCTTTACTGGCTATGCAAGTCTTTATGGAAATCCTCATGTGTCCAGCATCTCTAGCATTTAATACAGTCACTAAAATATTTTATAGTAACAGAAAAGTCACCCTCTCAAAAAAGCAGGGCTACCTAATGGTTAACTAAAATAACATGATGGACCTATTGCTCAACATTAAAATAATTTGCAACTGAAATATTTTATGGTTATCAAAAGAGATATTTACAAAACCTAGAAAAGCCACGTTATATTATACAGTAGTTGAGGGAAATGGAATAACTATCTCCAAAGATGTATAACTGGGCTAAAAACCTTTTTTTTAAAAAAAATACAAAGGCCTCATGAAAATGCTTCTGTATCCAAAGGAAAAGGGGCCAGCAGGATAAACGTTTAATACCTGTCTAGAGCTGCTCTTCCTCTCATTATAACTTTTCAGCACAGACTGCTCTCTCTCTCTTCTCTGCAAATATACAAAATGGGAAGTTTCCCGCCAAATATTGTACACTGTATTGGCTTAGAACTCTGAGTTCTTAGGGAAATACTCATAAAAGGATTTGATTGTCATGTCCATTTTATAAATGATTCACAAACAACATCAGTGTGGTGTACAAACATGAGTACACATATACACATAATAAATCTTATTCAAAGGGTTGTTCCAAATCAACCCAAATATTTAAAGTTTATAGCATTTGCAATCTAAAATCACTTGCACACCTGATTTCAATTCAAAAAAGCAAAAAAATGCAAAAGGCCCATTTTAACCTTGAAAATTGCTGCCATTCAAAGAATGGGGCACAGAAAACAGCATCTGGCTTGGGAATCATTAACCTGAGAACTCTTTAAGAGAACTCTGAGAACTATGTTATAACAATTCCCTGACCAAGCTTGCGTCCATTAAAACCAATTGCTATTTAGTCCTTCAGCCCTTCATTTTGAACTTCCGTATCTGAATGTTAGAACCCGAGAGTAAAACTTCACATTTATCCCTATCCAAAAGTTGAATGGACTTCTTTGGGAAGGCCCCCATGTTCTTCAAACAAAGGCTGAATAATGGGCTGTCAAGAGTATATAGTTTGGGGGATTCTTATTCAGATACAGGTTGATAGCTTCTAAGATCCCTTCCAATTCAGATTCTGTGGAAAGGGATCTGCTTTCTTTCATGAAATAAGTCCTTTGAATACTAACTAACCAATATAAGGCTGTAGGAGTCTATGGACACACATCACATCACATTTCTAGAAAGCAGAAGCCCTTCCAACCCTGGTTAACATAACAAGAAACAACTTGGCCTAGTAGGTTGCATACCCTATAAATAAACTCAAGAACCAGTTCATTTCTTTCCACAATTTAATATACTACAGGGTAAAGGTTCATTTGGCAAAGTACTTAGTTTAAAGTGACCTGCCCATGAACAGAAGTATTTTTTATAGTCTGTTTTCCTCTAGGGATCAGAGCTAGAAGAGAAAGAAAAAACTTTACTAAAACAGCCTAAATCAATGGGGTATAACCATGACTGGCTGGGAAACTGTTTCAACCTACAGTATAGCAGCCTTGTACACAATTTTAAGTTTTGGAACAAAGATTTTGGATTTTTCCTGACTCTAGATGCAACAGAGGTTAAATAGAATTATAGAGCCCATCACAGAAGACACACCTGGAACAGCCTTGGATACTTCCTGAGATGTAGGGACACAATGAATCAGCACCTGAGCCCTTGGGGATGATGACCTTCCTGGATGCTTCATGTAAAGTAACCCAACACTGAAAGGACTTGACCCTTTGATTTACCAAAGAAAACTTTCTGAGTGGTTCCTGGCTCTCTCTCCCCTCCCTAAGCAGGAGGGGTGAGATGCTATCTCAATTTAAAAAAAGACCTCTTCAAGCTGTATTTCTCTTCCTTTGCTCCTCTATGGAAGATGTCGTGTAATTTAAGATTTCCACTGATGAGTAGATAAAGATTATATGTAAAATTACTGAATCTTCTTTCAATTTGTTTATATCAAAAGTACACTTGCAAGTATTATGTGTTAAGCAATCTTTTTTCTGAGAGGAAATAAATATCTGTCCCATAAAAAGGACAAACAACAAAATCAAAAACTTTTCTAATCCATTTTCAGAGAAGGATCCAGTCCAAGTCTAAGCTATAACTAAGTGGTGGGAGAAGTGTTAATAAACCAAGATTTGAGAACAGTGACCAAAGCTATTATCAATCATTACTCAAGAGAGTCTTTGATTAAACATGTTACTGCCTCTGAACAGAGAGACTCAAGGAACAGAAACTCATTTTTGGACAAGAATAATATATGAATTTGTTTTGACTTTCTTTTTTTTGGTTACACAGGTTGTTTGTGTCTTAACTGGGGGGAGAGGGAGGGCGTGGATTTGAAGGAAGAGAGGGAGACTAGACAGACAACAACAAAAAAAGAAAAAACAGGAAATAGGGGAAAATTTTAAATATACAGAAAAGACTAGACAGAGCATTTTTGAATGTACCATGTTCACTTTATTATAAACTTCCATATACAATCCTCTATATTCTACTTGGAAACTTAAAAAGGTAAGGGAGGAGTCGGATCTCCATTAAGGCCCTTGACAGCCCTGAAGGTCACCAGAAATCTGGGCCTTATCTACTCTTCTAATGTTATTTTCCACTATTTTCTGACATTTAACTTGCAGTATCTGCCAAACTAGTCCAATTAGCTTCTGAAGAAACTATACTGATGACTTACTCCAGACTTGGCCTGATGATATTTCTTAATTATTAAAGGTACCACTACCTTCACAATACACATGCCCAATGATGCAGGCGATCCTGCCCATACTGGAAAGAGCACTTGAAGGTTGTCACTGCTCTCCAGGAGAGTCTGTAGGTTGACAGAGTTTCCCAACCATCTGTCATACCACATTGCTTGAGGCTGTTTAAGAATTCACTGAGCTTCTGTTTCCTCCTTCTTCCTCCCAGTTGGGTGATCCTTTTAGGAAAAAGAACCATCATCATCCCAAACATTCTAAGTATAACTCTGAAGCCTAAGCTTTTTGCTTTATAAAGCATCTCAGGTCCAAACCCAGCCCAAAGACCTCTGGGAGAAGGGAGCAAAAGGGTAACCTACCTATCACCTTGACATAGCCAAATGAAAGACCTACCTTCTTCTGCAAATATAACATGCATTGGAGCAGATGCTAATTATGTTAGTCCTGAAGAGACAAGGGAACCAACACAGACAACAAAACTAAATTTTCAGTAGCTATTAATATATTTTGCTAAAAATTAAATTAAATGAGGTTGTCTACAATACTATTAAAGTTCATTCTTTGGTTTTCTATATTAACTGGAATTTAGAAAGTGCTTCAAAATTTGCAAAACTTTACTTATATTCTCATTTGATCCTCACAACAACACAGGAAGGGATGTGCTATTATCATTCCCATTTTACAGATGAGTAAACTAAGGCATATAGAGGTTATGTGAATTACTCTAGATCACACAACTTATAAGGCGTTACGGCAGGATTCCAACTCAAGTCTTCTAGATTTTTTTAAAGCTAATGAGCTATATAGTGCAACTGTTAGCTGCATCAGGGCAGTAACAGAAATACAAGGCCATCGTGAATTTGTAAATGATTACATGGATGAAATAGATCAAATCCAATATTTCTCTGATGGATCTCACTAAAAGGAATACTCCCTTCACAGATGCAGATCATACCCCCTCCACTTCCTCTTCATTTCACTGGAGAAGGTCTTCTTCTACATCTTTTAATATTCCTTGGATACCAGCTGAACAGTGGGGCCAGGCAGTGCAAAGCATCCTTTCTCAATGTTATTCACATTATTATAGCTCTTTTAAGGTTCGCCAAGCAATTTATAAATATCTCATTTCATCCTCACAACTACCGAGGCAGGTAGGTGATCCTGAAACTGAAGCTGACACTTAAGAGACTTACTCAGATGCTAAGTTTTGGGGAAAGAAATAAGGTCTTCCTGGCTCCAGCTCCAGGGCTCTAAACACTGGACCACCTCACTGAGCACAAGACCAGCCCAACTTCTTTTCTACTAATAATTTCCTTAATGATGTCTTCTAAGCCATCAGCGGTATGAAAGTTATTACTGATGATGTATTATAATCTGCTCTATCATTAATCAATTATTTAAGTAATTACTAAGCCCATAATTATTCACTGTGGTAGGCACTGGAGATACAAGGACAAAGAATAGAACAATCCCTACCATGTGCCTTTTCATTACCCTCTGGACTACTCACAATTTTGATTCATCAGAGATCACGGTGTTCCTGATTCACAACCATATGGCACTATGAATAGTATATTGTTGTGAAAAAAAGATAAGCATGTGTCATGAGCAGCTTGGGAGCATCGTGAGAATACTGTCCAATTTCCCAAATGCAAGCCAAATATTTCTTAATTGTTAAAACTAATGGGAGGGACAGCTAGGTGGAGCAATGGATAGAGCACCAGCCCTGAAGTCAGCAGGACCTGAGTTCAAATTTGACCTCAGACACTTAACAATTCTTAATTGTGTGACCCTGGGCAAGTCACTTAACTCCAATTGCCTCAGCAAAAAAATTAAAAAATAAAATTAATGGACTTTTCTCAGTCCTCATCCTTCTTTACCTCTCTGCAACCTTGGTCATTATCACTCACCTTCTTCTCATTTGGTAGCTCTTCCCTCTAGACTGCTGTCATTACATCAATCTTTTTCAGTCTCCTTTCCTACATCTTTAGCTGGGTTGGGTCACGACTTCTAAGTATGAGCTCTAGCCTAGGTTTTTTTCTCTTCTTCCTTCCAGTGGCTGATCTCATTGGTTCTTATGGATTCAAGTATCATCTCTATGCAGATGATTCTCAGTTCTCTTTTTCCAGTTCTCATCCCTCTCCCATCCTCCAGTTTCACATCTCCAACGAGATCTGCTACTTAACACATCTCTGCTCCTTAAACTCACTCTATCTCCCAAACCGAACACATCTTATCAAATCCTCCTTTCTCCTATTACATTTATTCTCATTCCTAGTGTCCAATACATTACCAAGTCCTGTCAATTCTATCCTTATAACTTCTTTCACATTTATCCTCTTCTCTTCTCTGACACTGCCATCCCCTTGGTGCAGGCCCTTGAACCAAGTCTGAATTTCTCAAAAACCTGCTAGTTGGTCTCCCACTCATCTTTCTTCCCCACTCCAGTTTATTCTCCATTCAGCCATCAACCCAATATTCCTAAAGTGCAGATGTGACCATGGTACCACCACCACTCCCATTCAATAAACTCCAATGGATTGCTATCCTCTCCAGATTCAAATATAAAATTCTCTGGCTTTTTAAAGTTTCTCAAACCTGACCCTTCTAGTCATATCTTTCAATGGCTATGTACTAAGCAATCCAGGCTTACTGTTTTTCCATGCCTTTTCACTGGAAATATTTCCCATGCTTACAATTCTCTTCTTCTTCATCTCTACCTCCTGGCTCCCTTCAATCTCAGCTAAAATCTCACCTTCTGCAAGAAGCTTTTCCCAGTTCCCTCCTTCTGCAATGATCTCCAATTTATCCTGTAGGTCTTCTTTTGTACACGATTATTTTCATGTTCTTCCTCATTACACTGAACTCCTCGAGGACAGATTATTTCTGGCCTTTCTTTTATCCCTAGCACTCAGCACAGCGCCTGGCACATAACTAGTTCCTAATACATGTTTATTGTATACCTAACAACAGGGACTACATTTGCCTTTCCCCACATCCCCAAAAATTATCACGATGTCTAGAACATAATAGGAGTTAAATACTTGCTTGCTGATTTGACTTGATCCTGCTTCTCTAATATTTATTTTGTGACTTGCTCATCTGTCCATCTGTAAAATCTAAGACATATTGATAAATTATACTGATACTTTACTGATATATACTGATAAATTAATGCAAGCACATGTTTAACTTAAGATTACTTGGTGTCTAGAGAAGGGAAGAAGGGGAGAAAGATGGGAGAAAAATTTGGAACACAATGTTTTGCAAGGGCAAATGTTGAAAACTATCTTTGCATGTATATTGAAAATAAAAAGCTATTATTAAAAATTTTTAAATATGACCCTGGGCAAGTCACTTAACCTCAATTGCCTCAGCAATCAATCAATCAATAAATGAACAAACAAATACATATAGCATGCTGCCAACCAGCTGCAAATCCTAATATGGGCAGTATTTCTAAGTGGATGTGAGGTATATCCCATTTGAAAGTCTGAGGAGGCCCTGTAATAAGTAAATAAGTAAATCATGCCTAACAGCTAAATCTGGAAAACCTCATCATATGGAGGGAAATGCTCTTTCTTTTGCACTCAATATTCAAAATCTTTAATGATTCCTCCATCTTGGTAGTAATTATTAAAAGGTGGTTAAACAAAAGTATCTCTGAACTTGCTTTTACTAAGAAATACTGTAAGATCTCAATGCGACACAAAGTGTGTTGTAAGAATCCTTTCAAGGCTGACCTTTGCTTACCTAATTCGTTTTTTAAAAAATCCATTGTGAAATTGTATATTCTTTGCCCTCTAAATCAGCTATGTTGGAAAACATTCTGTCTGGTCTTGATTTTCATTATACATATCTACAACTAGGGCCTACACCACTCTCAGTGATTTTTATGGAGATTAAAAAAAGGAGACATGGGTCAAGTAGTTGTAGTTTCTACTTGGTTGCTTTTTGGTGGGGTTGAGGGGAAGAGTAATACCATCCATGATCTTGTACATTCTTTCAGAATACTCCACTCAAATAATTTGAAAAACATTCTCCGGATGCCTGTTAAATGTTGTCTCTAGCTCAAATTTCTTGTGTATGGATTTAGTCGGGTCCAGCTGCTCTTCTTTTGTCTTAAGTGCCAATTCCACTTACTCGTATAAAACATAAAGTACTGAGATGTTGGAGTCCAATTGCAGTGGTTCTCTGGTAATATAGCATAGAGAAAGAGTGGGAAGGGACTTGAGAATCCATATAGTCCAACCCTCTAACTAAGGGCCAAGATAGATTAAGTGATTTGTACAGGATCATATAACTATTAAGTCTTTAAGGCTGATTAGAAGATAGGCCATTTTAATCTTAATTTTTAAAATAGACTTATTTTGATAACTGTATTCAATATAATTCATTTCTTTGTAATTTTATTTTATTTTATGTAGTTAAAAACGTTTTTTCTAAGGAGAGATCCATAGGTTTTAGACTACCAAAGGGGTCCATGACACAGAAAAGGTTAAAACCTTCCAGAATAGACAAATCTGTTCTATTTTCTATCTTTTGTTTTCCTTCCAGTTTCTCCTAAATGATTTTGGGATAATCTGGCCTAGTTACAGCTCACGTGAAACTTTCTTCAAGCTCATTTTCCCTACAATTTTTATAATTTGATTAGGCAACATTGTTTTTAATTTTTCTACCATGTACTCCTTTGTAGTATTTTGTAAATGAGCCAATCCCCTTAAATTGATATGGCCCCTCAGATGCCGTGTTTCTCTAATTACCAAGCAGATAGAGGGATGGTGGCTAAATAAGTTTCTGGGCTGTTTCAGCCTCTTCTTTATGGTTAACTGTTATTTAAAATTGGTTGACAGTCAATATTTTTTCTTTCAGCTATTTCCATTTTTTTAAAGAAAGTTAATTCCCTCTTTAGGAATCAGTTTGAAGATGTTACGATTGCTAACAATTTTGACTTCTCATCTTTAGCTTTTCTTTTTGTTTAATATTTGTTTTGACCTCTGCTCCAATCAGTCAATGATAAAAAACAAGCACATTCTGAAATAACTCCCACATCAGTAATTGGTCATTTCCTCTTTGTTAATAGCCAATTTAATTTCTTGTTATATTGCTCAGTATGCAACATGTCCTCTAGATGATTGTTTTTGGATGGCTCTATAACTTGCAGACTATATCAGGGCCTCCTCAAGATGCATGAGGGCTCATTCTTTAATTGATAAATGATCAAAGGATATGAACAATTTTCAGATGGAGAAATCAAAACCATTTCTAGTCAGGAAAAAATGTTCTACATCACTATTGACTAGAGAAATGCACATTAAGAGAACTCTGAGGTATCACTACACACTTGTCAGATTGACTGACAGGAAAAGATAATGATAAATGTTGGAGGGGATATGGGAAAACTGGGACACTAAAACATTATTGGAGGAGCTGTGAAGTGATCCAACCATTTCCTTTGAAAATGAGTTTGTATCCCAATAAGATCACAAAAAAGGAAAAGGACCCACATGTGCAAAAATGTTTGTGGCAGTCCTTTTTGTAGTAGCAAAGAACTGAAAACTGAATGGATGCCCATCAGTTGGAGAATGGCTGAATAAATTATGGTATATAAATGTTATGGAATATTATTGTTCTGTAAGAAATGATCAGAAGGAAGATTTCAGAGAAGCCTGGAGAGACTTATATAAACTGATACTAAGTGAAGTGAGTAGAACCAACGGAATACTATACACAGCAACAAGATCAACTGTAATGGACTTGGCTCTTTTCAACAATGAGGTGAGTCAGGCCAATTCCAATAGCCTTGTGATAAAGAGAGCCATCTGCATCCAGGAAGAGGATTACAGAGACTATGGATCAAACATAGCATTTTCACCTTTTTTGAATTGTAATTTGATTGCTTTTTTTTCTTTCTCTTTTTTTTCCTTTTTGATCTGATTTTTCTCATTTAATATGATAAATATGGAATTACGTTTAGAAGAATTGCACATGTTTACCCTATAATTAGATTACTCTCTAGGAGAGGGGGTAGAGGGAAGGAAGAGAGAAAAATTTGGAACACAAAGTTTTACAAAGGTGAATGTTGAAAATTATTTTTGCATGTATTTTAAAAATAAAAAGCTATTATTATTTTTTAAAGTATGTATGAGGGATCTAAGGAGATTTTAAAATGTTTACTAAGTACCTAAGTGATAGGCACTGTGCTAGTCATCGATATATTTCTCCCTCTATATGCCTGGACTTAGCATAATGCCTGGCACAGGTGAGGTATGTAAAAAACTGATGACAAATCAATTGTAATTTCAATATGCTAAAAATATCAAGCAGCATGTACATAGAAGGAGAAAGGAACAGAAAGTCCATACAAAGCACTTCCAAAAGATAAAGTGCATTAATTAGTTATCAAATGGCACCACACCTATGCTTTGAAGGAGGCAAGGGTTAGGAAGGAAGGAATCATGGGATAGAAAATAAAGGAGGGGCAGCTAGGTGACATAGTGGATAGAGCACCAGCCCTGAAATCAGAAGCACTCAAGTTCAAATCTGGCCTCAGACACTTAACATTTCCTGGCTGTGTGACCCTGGGCAAGTAAGTCACTTAACCCCAAGTGGCTCAGCAAAAAAAAAAAAAAAAAAAAAAAAAAGGAAGGAAGCAAAGTAGAAAAAAGGAGAAGACAAACATTTATTAAGCACCTACTATATACCAGGCACTGTGTTAAGTTCTATACAAGTGTTATCTCATTTGATTCTCACAACAACCATTAAAGGTAGAGGCTGTTATGATCCCCATTTTAGAGCTGAGCAAATTTAAGTAGATTCTAAGAGAAAAGCATAATCTATAGCAAGGGTCCTCAAACTACAGCCCGCAGGCCAGATGCTGCAGCTGAGGGCGATTATCTCCTTCACCCAGGGCTATGAAGTTTCTTTATTTAAAGGCCCACAAAACAAAAGTTTTTCTTTTTACTATAGTCCGGCCCTCCAACAGTCTGAGGGACAGTGAACTGGCCCCCTATTTAAAAAGTTGAGGACCCCTGAATTCTATAGCATGTGAAACAGAAGCAAAGGTATAGAAGGTAGAGGATGGAACCTTGTAGATAAGGTAACAGGAAGATGGTGGAGATGATCTGCTGATGCAGACTTTGAAAATACAATGTTACCACAGTAAGGCATGTGTAAGAGAGACAGAGATGGAGACAGAGACAGAGTATATTTCCTTTTGTCCTCCGTTCACTCTTTTAAAAAAGTCAGTTCCAGTTATATTATAAAGACTTTCTCTTAACAAATACAAAAATAAAACCACTTTGGAAACAGGATATTTTTCAAGAGAAATATAAATGTTTTTATAAATATTCTCATGTTACAAGAAGTACAGTTAAGTCTCTGTTTCATCTCATCCCTTGGGTCATAATTTTATTGTAGGAATATGATGTAATATCCCAGCTTCATTAATGTTGTACTCCATTATTTATCAACTTGTTTCTTCCTTCTAAATAGGGTTCTACTAAAATAAGTTCAGTACTACACTGAAAACCATTTATTTTTAACTGCTTTATATATTTAAGCTGCACCTTTAGTTCAAAAAAGCTAGTCCACTCAAAGAGCTTGCCTCAAGCAAAGAATGAACACAGGATTTTATCAGAATTGCAGAATTTATTCAAGCATCCTAAAGTGATTCATTTACACAAACCTAACACCAAATATACTAGGCATTCACCCAGACATATACTTTGATGTGGCATAAAATATATATAACAACAAATATTTTGGGGTTCAATAACTTGTTCACTTCTGTTACAAAGGACTTTTACTGGGCAAAAGAAATAGGAAGGAGAGAGGCAAGAGTAAGAAGTTATAGGAAAATGGGAGTTGGAAGAATAAGGACAGACACCATTATGGAACCGAGCCCATCATTTCTCTAGGGATCTAGACTTCCCTTCGGCAGGAAGGGCAGTAGCCAGTACAGCTGAGCTGACCCTTGAAAAAGGTCAGCTGCTGACCTCAGAAGTCACAAAGGTCCAGGTAGAGAAAAGCAGGTCAAAAGAAGTCTGGAAAATTTGTTTCCAGGGAATATAAGAATGTGTAAAAACATGAAAAGTAGCTTCCCCATAGAACCATTATTAAATTCTAGACACAAGTTACATAATTTTCTAGGGGAGAATCTAAGGACAAAGAATACTATAGATCTACCCAAGAGTCACATAAAAATCAACAAGCAATAAGACAAAACTTTCCCCACAAATAATCTTTAAAGTTTGTATATTTTTAGCATTTTATTTTCAACCAGACATCTAAGTGACCTGAATATCCTGATTTTAAGTGACAAGTTTTGTAATTCTTATGCATAATTTAGTTAAAGGAACTTATTTGCTTTGGGTGGGAGAAATGTAAATGTTACTTTAGAAATTGACAAACCCTTGGTCCACATAAATTTGCATTTTGAATGTCCTCCATTCATATGGCAAGAAATTATGTGCATGAAGGCAAGATTGATCCAAGGATAATGACAGTTATTGTTTACCCCAAATCTTTTATCTATTCATCATCTTCCAATGAATAGATCTTCCCATAATGAGAAGTGTCTATCTTAAAAATCTAAAAGCACGTGTTGAAATTCAAAAACATGAAATTTAATACTTTTTAGCATATTAATATGTGGAATTAGCTCAATTAAGAGGATGAATTATAATATAATTTGGAATTTTTGTATCTGAATTTTAAATTTTTTAAAAATTCATTCCAGATTGGGGATTTTGAAGGGAAGCAGTGGTCAAATTTCACTTCCACAAAGGCCACAGTGTTTCAAGGAAAGCTGAATATCAATTTGAACCAAGAAGTTTAATCAAGATATTTTTGGCCTCTGAAACAAGCAAAACCAGACTCTAACTTCATGGTTAATCCAAATGATGGATGAGTTAGTGTTTCCTTCTTCAGGTAAAGGATTTAAGGTCCCTATTGCCTTTTAAAACCTGCTTTACTTACTAGCAACTCTTCCCCAATATATGTCAACTTTCAGTCTTTTCAGAATGTGCTATAAATATATGGTACTGTTTTTATTTGAAAAGGATGCATTATTTTTCATTTATTCATCCATTTTTCTAGTAAGTACAAAGTACTGAATATTTTTCCAATCCAATATCCTAGGAAAAAAAAAAAAGAATCTGGTCTTCTAATTTACCTTAATATAAAGACATGGTTTAAAGGGAGATCAATTTTCTTTACCTAAAAGGTGAGTCATCTGGAATTAATCCCTCTATCCTCCAGGGACACTGGTCTCCTTGATGCTCCTCATATAGGACACTCCATCTTCCCAGTCCAAGTATTTTCACTAAAAAATACTTCTTTCCTCCTACCTAGAACTCTCCCTACCTCTTTGCTCTCTGAAGTTTCTACTTTCTCTGCAAGAAGCCTTTCCCAGTACTCCTTAATCTTAGTACTTTCCCCTCTAAGATTACTCCCAATTTATCCTATTTATATATTATCTATAGGTAGTTGCTGCACACACACACAAAAAAAAAGTTGCTGAAAACAGGGGCTGTTTTTTGTCTTTTTTCATATTCCCAGTGCTTAGCACAGAGTCTGGCACAGAGGAGATGCTTAATAAGTGCTCATTCTTGCATAACTTACCTCCCCACAGTGTCTCCCCTCACCCACAACTGTGTAAGCTATCCTTGATGCTCCCACCTCAGCCTTGTTAAAAAAAAAAAAAAAAAAAAAATCAACAGACCACAGACTTAACCAACTACTTAGAGAAATCTTTTTTTTTTTTTTCACTTTATAATTGCTTAAACTATAAATGGAACTAGGAATACTTTTCATTTAACCTTCACACAAAAGATACAATGAATGATTAAAATATTACAGAAAACACTTCAGGGATGAATGCTGTCAAGGAGCTATTAATACATAGAGAGAAACACATATACAATTATACAGGGAGTTAACAGAAATGAAAGATGAACCTCCCTCTGGGGCTGGCCATATATTCATTTCCATTACCACCAACTAGGCCCACACATCCACCATCTTTTAGAATGCTGTTGAGGATACGCCAATACCACCTAAAAAATATTTCAAGTATCAATAGAATTTCATTACTGTAGAAATTCCCTAAAATCCATCTTCCCACTCCATAATAAACCTAGCCTTGAAGGGTCTTTCCTTTGCCAAAAATCCTCATTTACCTCAAAAAACTGAGACTATATAGAAATTTCTCATCTGTCATCCATCGTACTCCAGTTCTCTCATGGCCTATAAATAATCTGATTCCTGTTGAAAGCTAACCAGAACCTCAAACTGTTGTCATACCAGAGTAGTTTAAAGGATGACCGAAGTTTGTAGCACAGTTCGTTGACCTTTGCTATATAAAATAGATTCAAATATTCTTTACTGCTTGTCAGAAATTGTTACAAATATGTTGTAATCTTTTTCTTCTCAAAAAGCAGCCAGGTGATAAAAGTTCAGATCTTTTATTATCCCAATATAGCCCGGTTAGCTTAGAGGCCTATCTCTCTGCTTGGTTCCAAGAGCTCTCTCCAAATGTCTTTAAATCCAAAGGTCTGGTCCTTCAGCCTCTGATTCTGCTTTCTTCAGCCTCCCCAGCTCCAGTCTTCATGTCATTCCGGTGAAATCTCGACTTGTAGCATCTTCACTCTCCGAAGAACACTTCTGCCACCAGCC
This sequence comes from Antechinus flavipes, assembly GCF_016432865.1. NCBI lineage: Eukaryota > Metazoa > Chordata > Mammalia > Dasyuromorphia > Dasyuridae > Antechinus > Antechinus flavipes. The sequence continues at coordinate 435,426,321 of NC_067400.1, forward strand.
AGCCAAGTGGAAAATATTCTGCCTTGCCTCGGAGAGAGAGCTTCTGGCGTAACTCTACTGAAATCTGACCGAGAGCTTCTGTCTGTTTCTTTTATCCAAGAGGGAGGAATTGTGGGATACGAGAGAGAGGGATTATGGGTTTTCTCCCATAGTGCTCTCTGGCCCAACGAGCTTCAAGGGAGGTGTGAACTCATTGAACTTAGTTCTACTTAGTACCTTGTTTCAGGTTCTGGCCAAAACAACTTCTTGTAAGATTAGATCAACTCTAATTACTTAGCAGTTAGTAAGGATTCCAACATCTCCCCCTTTCTTTTGTTTTAAAACATAGGGGGTTTCTGAGGGGGTACACATAAATCCATCAATATGGGCCAGAACTTTGTAACAGATATACATGGTATACATAAATCCATCAATATGGGAGGCATTATACATAATTTACATGAGCACATAGCAATATAACACAGGCTAGTAGTAATGTAACAAATAACAAGAATCAATCTGAAAATTTACACATGTCCATAAGTCCTAGAAACAGTCCAATAGGATTCCATTGTCCATTAGTTCATGTGCCAGGAATCTAATAATTCTTATGAGCACAATCAGCAACAGAACCACCCGATATTTCTTGGGTCTTCTCCTTTGTTTCAAGGGTCTTGCTCCATCTTTCTGCGATGGACAAGGCGAATGCGGCTCGTAGGCACCCATCTGATTCCTTCTCCACCTGTAGAGATGCAAGCAAATCCTCTCCCCCAAGCAGTTAGCCTATCTGGTCCCTTCCATTCACCACTTTCTGGGTCTCTCCACATCACCTGGCGATTATCTAAAGATAGTGGAGCTGCTCGCACTGGACACTGCTCTTCTGGTGGGTTATAAAACCTGTCTGCTGGAGCCAGTGCATCTTTATCAAAGATTAAAAAATTAATGGTATAGAGAACTAAATTTAGAAGTTCTCTAGGGTTACCCGTGGCTCCCCCTTTCTTTTGTTTTTGGAGGAGTGTCTTAATGTCTCTGTTTCTTCTTTCTACTATTGCTTGACCTTGAGGATTAAAGGGTATGCCAGTAGTGTGTAGAATCTTATACTGTGCACAAAAGTGTTCAAAATGTTCCAAATGTTAAGAGTTCAAATGTTGGAGTTTGTTCTTCTCAAGGCAAAGCTGGTTTAGAGGCTTGGAGCCCTTCGGATGTCTCCAAATCCAAAGGTTCTGTCCTAATTTCAGCCAAAAAAGGTTGTACTCACTCAGTTCCTGGTCACTGGAGACTTCTTGTGAAAGTAGGGTCCTTGGTTCCCACGCTTGGGCGCCAAATGTTGTAATCTTTTTCTTCTCAAAAAGCAGCCAGGTGATAAAAGTTCAGATCTTTTATTATCCCAATATAGCCCGGTTAGCTTAGAGGCCTATCTCTCTGCTTGGTTCCAAGAGCTCTCTCCAAATGTCTTTAAATCCAAAGGTCTGGTCCTTCAGCCTCTGATTCTGCTTTCTTCAGCCTCCCCAGCTCCAGTCTTCATGTCATTCCGGTGAAATCTCGACTTGTAGCATCTTCACTCTCCGAAGAACACTTCTGCCACCAGCCAGCCAAGTGGAAAATATTCTGCCTTGCCTCGGAGAGAGAGCTTCTGGCGTAACTCTACTGAAATCTGACCGAGAGCTTCTGTCTGTTTCTTTTATCCAAGAGGGAGGAATTGTGGGATACAAGAGAGAGGGATTATGGGTTTTCTCCCATAGTGCTCTCTGGCCCAACGAGCTTCAAGGGAGGTGTGAACTCATTGAACTTAGTTCTACTTAGTACCTTGTTTCAGGTTCTGGCCAAAACAACTTCTTGTAAGATTAGATCAACTCTAATTACTTAGCAGTTAGTAAGGATTCCAACACAAATACTGTACCTATTCCCAGATTGCTCAAATTTACATAAAATGTTTTTTTTTTCCCTTTTGACCTTTTTAGTCTTTTTGGAGAAAAAAATTTTCCCCATAGCAAATGGCAAGCGAGCTTTTTGACTACTAATTACTGTCAATCTGCCTTTAAATTAAGAAATCAATTTATTTTATTGACCAATTTGAGCCCAACAAGGAAAATAGCTGGAAAAAAAATTAAGCATTTATTAAGGATGTACTGAAAGACAAAGACAAAATTGCTATCATCTCTGCCCTCAGGCACTTAGAAATAAAAAAAGATGAGTTTGCTATATGTATAAAATCACTCTGTAAAAGATCCATCCCTCTAGGAGCTTCCATTCATTCTGATTCTGTGACATGGTGAAATTAGCTCTGATGACTCAATTAGGTCTCATAGCTTCTCATTAGTACAGCCTATCCAAGTGACAGACAATGCTGACTCCCTCTACTGATACATCCAATATTTTCACTTTGTACTAATTTTCTTCTTTGGAGGGCAGTAACCCTGATATTTATTCTTATCCTTGTATCTTCCCCAGAGTCCAGCACTGTGCACAAGCGATACAATAAATGTTTTGCTGAATATCAATAAAGTTGTCTTCTTTAGTTTCCTAGCTGCAATGCAGAGCTAAAGAAACCCATATTTTTCCTTTATATTTTATATACTTTATTTTATCAGGAATTTTACATATTATAATGTAAATCATATTTTCCTCTAGTTTTAGAATAATTTATTAGGAAGAGTCTAGACACTTTAGTGTTTTTTGTTTGTTTGTTGTTGTTTGCTTTGGGGGAAGGGGATTATTTGGGTTTAGGGAGAGGGGAGTTTGGTTCAGACTTGTGATTTCATCTACATCTTCATACAGAACTCCCTGGCAATAATGAATGCCAATCAGCCATTCACCTATAAATGAATACTAGAGTGTTGACTGGGGCACTGAGGGGTAGAGGGGCTTACCTGTCCAAGATCAGACAAGTCATATTGTCAGCAGCAGTTCTTGAACTGAGGTCTTTCTATCTCCAAAGTCACTCCTCTAAACACTGACACACTCCCATCACTCTCTTTTTTTTACCTTTTTATTTTCAAAATATATCATTTTCAACATTCATCCTTGCAAAAACTTTGTGTTCAAATTCTCTCCTTTCCTTAGATAGCAAGTAATCCAATATATGTTAAACATGCGCAAGTCTTCTATAGTATTTCTACATTTATCATGCTGCACAAGAAAAATCAGATCAGAAAAGAAAATGAGAAAGAAAACAAAAAAAAACAAACAAGTAACAACAAAAAAAGATAAAACTACTAGTCCCTATAGTCCTCTGTCTGGATTCAGATGGCTCTCTCCATCACAAGTCTATTGGAACTGATCTGAAATCACCTCATTGTTGAAAAGGCACATCCATCAGAATTGATCATTGTATAATCAATCTTGTTGCTATGTACAATATTCTCTTGGTTCTACTTCCTTCACTTAGCATCAGTTTATGTAAGTCTCTGCAGATCTCTCTGAAAAACCTCTGATATATATCCCATTACATGATCCCATTATATTCATATCCTATTACATTCATATACCATAACTTATTCAGCCATTCCCCAACTTTATGGGCATCCACTCAATTTCTAGTTTCTTGCTGCTACAAAAAAGGGCTGCTATTAGTATTTTTGCACATACGGGTCCTTTTCCCCTTTTTTATGATCTCTTTAGGATATAGGCCCACACACTGCCACTCTTAAAGGAACAAAGATAAACATGTCAACAATTTCATAGAATTTCAATCTGAATGTCCACCTCATTGACCAATTTTTAAGAGCTGGTCAGCACTTGACTTCCCAAACCATGTGACATTTTCATCTCCAATGTCCACTTTCCGATACATACTCCCCTCAATGAACCAGCAAATAAATCCTCCCTCACACAATTACTATGGGCTTCTTGACTCTGAATCTCTCCAAATCCACTAAACAAAAGCCCTTTTATAAGAGGGCATTTTCCTGGCACACTGCAGACAATTACAGTTACAATGTTATGTCCTAGTTGTCTGGCTGATAAAGTAATTCCTAAAATTTTTCTACATTTTGTGTCCTTGGCTGTACTCAGTCTGAAATTCCTCACATTCTCATACAGTTCTAAGACTTGCTCAATTCATATTCCACACCTTTAGTTTTCCTGAATCTGCTACTCTTCCAATATAAAAAATTCACTATATTATGACATATAGTTTTATTTTGGGTTTTAATTTTAAATTAATTCTGATCACAAAATTATTAAATTTAATTTTAATTCTAAATTTGATGTTATGTTTATTTTAAATGTAAATTTATTTTGGATAAATTATTATATTTAATTGTTGTTTCAAACAGTTATTTTTAATGCAAACCAACTGACTCAAATATTAAACATTTATTTAAAATGAAAAACTAGATGTCTCAGATACCTTTTAAATCATAGTAAACTTTGGGGGGAGGAAGAGACCAGACTTGTGATTTTATTGACATGGGAGCTCTTGGTAAAGAAATTCTTCTACCAAAGCAGAATGGCACTTCTCCACAACTCAGAATCTTAGCTACCTGTGGCACTGAGAGGTTGAGTAATTTATCCAATGTCATATAAATATTACGTGCCAAAGGAAAGATTTGCACTTATTTTTCCTGACTATAAGTATCTCTTTCCACCAGACCAGTTTCCTCTGCCTTATAAATGAAAATATTTAGGTTCTCTCTCACACACAAACATCATCAAATTAAGTAAAACAGCTTCACAGTGTCAAAGTCAGAGCCAAGATTAAAATAAAGGGAAATACCCCAAAATTCAGACTTTAAGGTTTTGAAAGCAGTCTACAGAGCAGAGAGAGTAGGCAGTGGGCTGAGCAGAGCTGTTTGGAGATGTTAACAGACCTGATGAGGTATAGAAACCTGAAATCTCCAATTAGGACTGCTGAGACAGCTGGTAGGCAGCCAGTAGAGAATCTAGGATTTCATCCAGCTAGCAAAGCATGTCAAAAGAACTAGAGAAAGCCCCCATTTCCATCCCCTACACCCTGGGAAAATTTACAGGATTACAAGAGCAAGAGAGCCATAAAATGGATAGACATGCAAAGATTGGGAGACAAATGGGTCAAAAAGGAAAAACAGACAAAAATGGTTTGGTGGTGAAAACTTTTGGGAGGATTTAATCTCTAAAATTAAGACATTAGGTGGGAAAATTTTAGAAATATCCTGAAAGAAATAGGGAAAGAGAATTCTTTTCTCGACTTCAGGCACCTACAGCTTAAGATCTAGCTAAAGATAACAATTCTTGCACATGTTTAATCTATGTTGGATTGCTTACTGTCTAAGGGAGGAGGGAAGTGAGAAGGGAGGAAGAGAAATTTGGAACACAAGGTTTTGCAGGTTGAATGTTGAAAACTATCTTTGCATGTATTTTGAAAAATAAAAAGCTATTATAAAAAAAACAAAAATAACAATTTTCAGATGAAATCTGGATTTTTATTTTCCTGCTTTAAAAAACCTTATAATTTTTTGGATGATGAAATTCAGAAAGGGTTAAGAGACTTAAAAAGTCATTCAGTTAATAAATGACAAAGCCAGGATTCAAATACTAACATGCTGACTTCAAACCCAATACTAAAAGAATTAGACAACCAAAAAGACAGTACAAACTCTGAATTTACAACAGCTAGGCTACAAGTTTTTCAGTGAAATATGTATAGGGATTATCCAATTTCATATTTGTGTGAAATATTCAATAAGAAATTATGTTAAATCATATTAACCAGAGTAAAAATGAAGATCCAAATTGATATTAAAGGTATGAATGTATCAATGTATGAAACTAATTTTTATAAGTGTGTGGTATAAGGTTGTTGACATCAGGAAGGGAGGAAAGCAAAGAAGTGTGCTCAAGGGGTGGTCCAATTCCCATCCCCTCATCAACTCAACTTTTGGCTTAATAAAGACAATATTAGATCCTCTTTATATCTCAAAACCATATCAACATCTTCATTCACCCTCTCACATTCATGCCTTTCTCTTTCCTCACAATGCCAAAACCAAAGATTAACCCCTCATCGCTTCTTGTTGGACTTAATAAAATAGTCTTTTAATAAGTCTCAGATTCTAGTCTTTCCTCTTTATAATTCATCCTTTCTTCAACTACCAAAATAATCTCCATGAATCATAGGTCTAACCACAATACTCCTCTACATAACCTTCAATGACTTCCTATTATCTCTAAGTAAATACAAACTCTTCCTCCTGCTATCTAGGATACCTCACTATCTGTCTCTTATTTACTCTCACAATCTTCTATCACATTACATAACAGCCAGTGCAAAGGCAAGAAAGTGGAGTAATGGTCTCCCCTCTTTACCTTAACATTCAAAAGGTCTCATTTTAGTAGCAGTTCTGCCCTTAACTAGAATCAAACACTACCTTTAACCCATGAGACTTTTGTGACATCTCCCCCAATTATGTGTCCCCCTTCCTAATCTAGTATTTAACTAATATGTTTATTTTGCATATATTCTGTAGATATTTATAACTGTATATGTTGCCTCCTTCTGTAGAATATAATGGCCCTAAAAACAATAAGTGCTTCATTTTTTTGTCTTTATATCCCCAAAGCCTACTACAGGCATGTAATAAATAAATACTGAAGATATGAACTCTCAGTCTCTACATCTATAAAATTGAAGAACTATTTCAAGATGACCCCTAAATCGCTTTCAAGTCTTAAGATTCCAGTATTATAATAATATTAATTAATATAATAATAATAAAATAAATAAATAATAAAATAATGAAAAAGTTGGTACATGAACAACTGGTTTAAACAGAATTTACCATCCAAAGCCCCTTCAATCAATAAGCATTTATTGAGTGCTTATTTTGTACAAACCAGGGAGAGATACAAAGAAAGGTAAAATTTTTAAGTTAAAGTTCTGAATATGAACTCTCAAATCATACTTCTAAAAGGGCCAGCAAATAACCAAGCCATGTTTTGATGGATTTCACTACTGTTATGTCCTTCCATTACTTTTCTAATGATGCTGATGACATCCTTGTTCCCATCTGGAAGTTCCAAGCTGAGGTATTATTTCTGCACCTGACAGCTGCAAAACTTAGCCACAGTACAATTTAATCCCTAAAGATGCCTGGTCTCCAGGCTTGCCCACAGGAGGGCCTTCTGTGAGCAGACCAGTTTTTCCTACAAAAATATTTATAGAAAAACATGGGTTCTTCTCCCTGCTCTCCACGGTCACAACTGCTACAAAGCAAGTAATGCTGAATCAGTCTTGACTTTGAGCACCAGGAGGATAATATAAGAATTTTGCTGAATCCAAAGTAAACATGAAGAGAGAAAAATACCGATAACAGACCACTCAAGAGGCCTACTGCTTTCCCACTAAGGAGCTTAAAAACACCGTAAAATATCTGTATAAATCCAAAATATTTCACTGGACTTACAAACGGGAAAGGGAGAAAAGGGGAAAGCTGACATTATATTTACCCATTTAAGATCAGAAAAATCCAAAGATTTTATTTACAGGATCAGTGGTTCATCTAACACAGATAATCCTCCTGCAGATCTAATGTTCCCCCTTGCACAGAAGAGGGGGGGAAAAAAAGAAGGAAAAGACTTGTATATTGCGTTTCTCCAAATTCAAATGCTTGATGATGGTTTTCAGCTAATCTTGTCACTCCCAAGCATCCCTCACTCAGCTCCAGAAATGCATAAAATTCTCCTGTGGCAGGGCCTACTTTCACGGATGCTTCTTGCTCCGCCACAGGGAGAACCAGAAAATAATAAGACACCAAAACTGATCCAAATATCCTTCTCCACGTATCTAAATAATTCAAATATACTGACAACTAGGCTGAGCAGCGTACAGAGCACTTTGGGCCCGGGAGCCAGGAAGGTCTAAGTTCAAATACAGCCCCTCTTTTAGCTGTGTGATCCTGGACAAGTCACTTAATCTGTGCTTGTCTTAGTTCCTTCATCTGTAAAATAGGTTTGATAATAATAGCAAGGATGTTTGTAAAGCAGAGATATTTATTATAAAGCGCTTATAATACAGTGCCTGACATAGAATAAGCTTTATATGAATATTAGTTAGCATAATTACTGTGTGATCTTAAACAAGTCATTTATAACCTGTTGGTTTCAGTTTTCTTATCTGTAAAATGGCCATCTTCACAGAACCTACTTCCCAATAGGTTGAGGGAATCACGCAAAAATTATAATTTAGCACTTTGTATGGTGTCTGGATATAAGGACAAAACAAATGTTAGTTATTATTAGTAGTAAGTGACTTGTTACGGGTCACTTACTACTTACTAATATTTGTCTGAGGCTGGATTAAACTCATTGTTTTGACTTAAATGTCCACTACTCTATTCACTGCACCATCTAGCTGTCTCGACCTAAATGAGACTTAATTTACTTGATCCCACAAGAATAATGGGTAGAAGCAAAAAAATGGCTAATGTAGCTGGAATTCAGGGGGAAAAAAACTTCTTGAAATTAATTATTCCCAAGTGCTGCCTCAAGAAGTAAAGGAGTTCTCCTTGTCAGGTATAAATGATATTTTTTCCCCTCAATAGAGGTTGGCAAGACAGTCTCTCTAGGATTTAGCACAGTGCCTGAGCACCAGGGTTCTATTTTTTTTTTTTTTAACATAGTAAGTTCTTAATAAATGGTTCTTGATTAATCAAGTCTTTTCCAATTCTGAAATTCTACAAGTCTGAAGGAACTTGCCATCCCACTAATGCAGCCACCATACTTACATTAGGACAAGTGCTATTTGTACTGATTTTGCAAATTCCAAAGAATGGCTACCATCTGTCTCCATGAGCCCCACTTTTTAAATATGTGACTTCTATAATATCATCTAAAGATTTATCTACACAAAGTAGGCCATATTTAAATGATGATACTTCTCTGGTCTAAGCAACATCCCTTTATGACATGACTTCCTTAGAGGATAGAAAAAAATTAAAGAACAAAAACAGCAATAGGAATCACTACTTCCTTCCCAGCAGGTCCAGAAAGAGAGAAATAGGATGATAGTTTTTATGACAAATAGCTAGATGACTAAGAAACCTGTTAGACAGAATTATCAGTGGTCTCAAGTCTTGGAAAGGAAGGGAAGTTTACTTTCTTGGCTATTCTGAATAGTCAGCGATATTTTGTCTAATGGTTGTACATCTATTAGCAAATAGAGCAAAACTCTGAATAAGAAAAACAAGTGTCTCAGATTAAGAGTTAAAAGCTTCTATGTTAAATTATATGATCTACAACTCGGAGTTGCAGATGGGTTACCTTCAAGGGTTCATGAATTTCAGGATAAAAAGTTGGATAGTGATTTTTACTCTGACCTTCCACAGGAATGTCCCAACAGCTCAATAAAATATCTAGAAATTAAATATTTACTACCCAGTATTTCTAAGGCACTCTACTAGGTGCTAGGGTTATTAAAATTTTTGGTTTGTTTTTTTTTTTTTTAATGGTACAGTTTCTGCTCTCACAAAGCAGAATACAAGAAAAATATTTTTAAATAAAGCTCTAGTCTAAAAGCACTGGCATAAGAATTGACTAAATATTTAGGCCTTGAAATAGTGCCTGGTATACAGGAGGCATTTAATAGACATTAATTGTATGAATGAATAAGCCATTTGAGGAAAAAAATTGAAAAGACTTGTGTGAACTGCTATATAGTAAAGCATACAGAACCAAAACAATTTTATAATGTTATAAAGAAAAACAACTTTGAAAGAATTAAAAACTCTGATCAATTCAATAACCAACTACAATTCCAGAAAACTAATGATGAAATATCATGTCATCTAGCCTCTGTATGACAAGAGTAGAAGGACTCAAGATTAAGAATGAGAAATACATTTTGACAAAGATAACTAACAGGGAATTTCTTTTGCTTGACTATGCATATCTGCGACAAGGGTATTTTTTTGTTTTTTCCTTTTTTCTTTTTGAAATCAAGGTAGATAGTTAATTGAATCAAATAATTTTAAAAACTAATAATTTCTAATTAATAATAATAGTTCTAATAACTAACAGTAACTAAATTCTAGGATAATGATAGAAATAAATAGAAATAAAAATAGGTTAAAAATGGGAAAGTTGATCAGTAAGGTCTTTAAGGAACACAAGATTTTAGCAGTAAGCTTCAATAAACCCTAAGGATCCCTACTACTGCGGTACTAACTATTCAATAAAAAGCAATGGGAAAACTGGAAAAAGTCTGGTAGAAATTGATTTTATACCAACACCTCACATTATATGCCATAATAAATCTCCCAAAAAGAAACTAGGACAGCATAAAAGAAAAGGTCATATCATTAAAAAAAAAAAAAAAAAGTTTTGTATCTGTGTAGAGTAAATGAGTTCTTGACTAAAGAGAAGATCACAGGAGATAAAATGGTTGTTTTTTTTATTACAAAAATCAAAAAGATTTTAAATAAAGATGATCAATAATCAGAATTACAAAAGAGATAGTTAACAGGGGAAAATCTTTTTCTGATTAAGTTCTAACATCCAAGATATAAAAGAAACTGATTCAAATAGAGAACAAGAAACATTTCCCAACAGTTGCATGATCAAAAGATATGAATTTATATTCTCAAAAGAAAAAAAAATGCAAGTTATAAACAACCATTTTTAAAAGGCTCCAAAGCATTAATACTTAGAGAAACACAAGTTATCCGAATGCTAAAATTCTACCTCAAATCCAGCTAGGTGGCAACAAGGTCAAAAAAGGAAAAATTTTAGGACAATTATCAGGAAGGATGTAATAAGACAGGTCCCTACTAACTGTACCAACATTGCCAACAATGATAGTGGAGCCAGGAAATGAGCTAATCATTCTGGAAGGCAATCTGAAATTACAAATAAAAAACCATTAAGTCATAGAAACTCACTGACCACCTACCAATACCACTAATAAGCCCAAAGAAATCAAAGATAAAAGATAAGGGCCCTTAGGTGCAAAAATACTTTAAAACAGCACTTTTTATCATGCCAAAGAACAGATTTCAAGAGCAGTGCTAATCAAGGAGGGAATAACTGAATGAATTATACCATACAAATGTAAGAGAATATTACTGTGCACAGTAAGAAATACTGTAAAGAACATATGCAGAGAAACCTGGGAAAACTTGTATAAACTGATTCAAAATTCAGTAAAAACACAGGAACTAAAAGAGCAGAAAGCATTGGAAGGGCTAGGCCAATCCCGATACCCAAATTATGCCCTTTTGAAGAAATTCTCCAGTTAGCCTACATACATAAGAAGTCACCTTTGCTAACAGAGAGCCTAAGCATCCTTCCAGAACTTAAAAGACTTTCTCCTTATCAGTACAAAGGCTGATACTTGTACCATTCCCCTTTTACAAGGTAGTAAAAAGTTAGGTCTTTTATAAAGCATTACAAAGATGGGAGTTATTAAAGCAAAACACATGATTTTGGTGATTAAAGAGCTTTGTGGAAAACCTTCTAGAGCTATATAATGCAAACTATTATTATTTTGTCTTATCCCACAACTACTATGTCTCATTCATCATTTGCTTTGCACGTAGTAAGAAATCAATAAATATTACTGCTTAGAATACTACAAAGAAACAAAAATCTCACTATTCTTTCCAATCACACTGCTATTTTTCTTTTAGATAACTTTATTCTGAACTTAAACACCAAACAAAATAGGCATTTGCAAAAGCAGGTTTTTTTTAAAAAAGATTACATTTGAAACTTCAGCTTTATTCTAGTTTTGCTTTTCTTAAGCAAACAATAAATCCAACTTGGAGTTTTCAAAGCTGTCCAACTGACCTATGCTTCTTTTTAACCATCATTTTGTTCTCTTCATTAACACACACACACATGCCTCAATACTCATCTTTTATTAATTTCTTTTCCTTTTTTTTTCTCTTGCTAACCTATTCCCATTCCCTTTTGCAAGTCCTATGACTACCTCCCATTGGGGAGGGAGGAAAAAAATTAAGGGGAAAAAAAACTCTTACAACAAATATGCATAGTGAAGCAAAAGAAATTCTCACATAGGGTAAGTCTGAAATTGTCACATCTTTCTCTTTAGAGATGCTACCACATCCCCCAGATAGCTAGGAATGGTGGCAATATATGCCAAGAAAATGGGCAGAAGCCCATTTTATGTTTCTACAACCACAAGTCTAGCCAAGTAACTGCCTACCTAATCAAAAAATTTAAATCATTTGTGGTAAGGGCTGATCACGGAAACTGTTGGGTAGTATAACTGCTTAACATAGGATTGAATCATTTATGTTATTTCTTTAGATTTTTCTTTCTATACATGCCCAGTTTCTTATTTTGTGGTTTTTCTCAAATTCCACTCAACCTTCTAAAAATAAATGAATTTTTAAAGAGACAAATTGCTAACACTCTTAATCCTTTCATTCTCCCCTATACTTTATGATGCTGTCAACTATAGATAAAATACTTTACTTTTGAAAAAACTTGCCTCTGTTGCTTATCATCAATGTAGTTTTGTCAGCATAAAATAGCTTGGTTACTGGCCATTCAATAACATTTTTAAATGAGATTGTATTTTTCTTTCTGAGAGGCTTTATGTATACTTTCCAAAGAGAAAGGAATGGATTAGAAAAAACTACAATACACCAATAAAGCTATCCAGAAGGTAATTATTAAGGGTGTCCTAAAAGTTACACATAACATTACCTTTGAGCATTATGAGAGACAGTGAAATAGTAAAGAACGTGCTTCTTCCCCTCAGGAAGCTTATAATCTAGAGAACTAATATGAATGGAAAAACAGTAAGTAGTACAAGATAGTAATATTTCAAATTTGAATGACAGAAGTTTTGGAGTTCAATAAATCATTCAAAAAAGTGTCTATTTTGTTTTGAGCACTATTCTAAAAATAGCAAGTTCCAATACCAACCAAAAGTCAGTTCAAAAGGCTAGAGAGGAGTTTAGGGAAGGCATCATGTAAGGGACAGAACTTAGGAGAGACACTGACACAGAAATGATACCTGCTGGAAGGGATGAAGGAAAACAGGTACACCAATGCAGAGCAGATGAAGTTGTGGATTAGTCCATCCCTCCTGGAAAAAAATTTGGAACTATGCCTCCAAAGGGATTACAGAACTTAGAAACCTTTTAACCCAGCAATTCCACTACTATGCCTGTATCCCAAAAAGTCTAAAGGGAAAGAACTTATGTGTATAAAAATATTTATAGTAGCTCTTTTTGAAATTGGGAAGATGCTCATCAATTAGGAAATGGCTGAACAAATTATGACATATGATTGTCATGGAGTACTATTATGCTATAATGATGGGAAGGGGGGGATAGATTCAGAAAAATCTATATGAACTGATGCAGAGCAGAACTGGGACAAAACTATACAAAGTAACAGCAATATTGTGATGATAACCAAATATGAAAGATTTACTCTAATCAATACAATGATCCAAGACAATTGCAAAGGGTTTAAAATTTCTAAAAAAAGCTTCAATCTACCTCCAGAATACTGACAAGCTCTCAATAAAAACTGAAGTATAATTTTCTCACATTATTTTTTTGCTTTTTTTGCAATATGAAAATATATTCTGCATTATTTCACATGCATAATTGACATACTGCTTATTGAATAGATTCACTAGCTAGAAATGCTGGCTTTAGATCAGGAAGACAAGAATTCAAGTCTCATCTCTGAGCAAAAGCCAATCAATCAATAATTATTCACTGAGTTCCTAATATACATGTGTATAAGTTATGACCCAACAGTTCCTCTGAATCTTTTCATCTCCTCCTTCATCCTCCAGCCACCAAAATAACAATGGTCCTTAATGCCACTTAGTTAAAGTACTTCAAATTCTACTAAATTGTCCTTAAACCTACCTTTTGTAACTCTTCTGCTCAAAATTCAGACACCCTTTTTGCCTACAAAGTATGAATGAATTATTGAAAAAAATGCCATTTATTTAGCACTTATGTGTACCACAATAAGTACTTGGGGACAGAAGTAGTAAAGATAGTCCATACTCTCAAGGAGATCACATTCTAATTGGGGAGCCAACACATATAGAAGGTGATAGCTACAAGTCAGACAGAATGTCTCATACCAGGATAATACACTATGATCAAGTAGGATTTATACCAGGAATGCAAAGCTAATTCAATATTAGGAAAACTATTAGCATAACTCACTGTATCAATAACCAAATCTCAATAGATTTAGAAAAAGCATTTGATAAAATCCAACACCAACATAGAGTTGTTGTGAGAATCAAACAAGATTTTTGTTATTTGGTCATTTCAGCTGGATTCAACTCTTGTGACCCCTGTTGGAGTTTTCTTTGCTAATTCCTTTTCCGGCTCATTTTACTTGTAAGAAAACTGAGGCATTTGAGGGTTCTGACTTGACCAGGATCACACAGCTAACAAATATCTGAGACTGGATTTGAACTCAGGAAGATGAGTCTTTCAGATTCCAGACCCAGTGCTCTATGCACTATGGCACTACCACCTAGTCACTCATCATTTTGAGATAATATTTCAGTGCCCTGACACAAAGATGATACTATATAAATACTTAATCTCTTCCCTTCCCAAAGTAGTAACATACAATAAATTATACAAACAACAAAAGTATGGAACCGTTTGGTTTTTATTAATTGCTCACACTTATATAAGATTTTGTGTCAGGTAATAAAAGTATTGTTGTTTCCATTTAGTGATGATGAAGAAAATAATTTGCCTAAGATCATAGAGCTAGGAAGCAACAGAGCTGGAATTCAAAGCCAAGTTGCTCTGAGAAACAGCAGAGAACTGAGACAAAAATTATCACTCAGGACAGTGCCAAATAAGAAATTCATTTCTTGATATGAGCAATATGGTAATGTTTTGTTTTACTGTGATCATGTAATATAAGAATTCTGCATTTCTTTCTTTGCAGTGAATGAAGGGATATAGTAGAGAGGGGGAAAATGAATACTTGATAATTGAAAAAAAAATTTTAATACTCCAATCAGTAAGCAATATCTCCAGTTAATTTGGTATGACATCATCTATGTTTTTAAGAACAAAAGTTATCATTTTTAATTATTTAATAATGAAAAGCCACATGAATCCCATTTTCCACACAGATATCAAAACATAGCAAGATCTCATGAACCATTTATCAAAACAGTAATTAGGCATCTTTCAGGGAACAATATGTAATACCAACATTAAATCCCCACATGTACCAGTATGAAAAATATACTGCACATCCTGAAGTGACAATCCACCAAGTTAACAACAGCTTCCTGATAATTTCGAAAGTTAGCAAAATTTTATAATCAAAATAAATATATCAAAATTCTTTAAAATTTCTAGGCATTTTTTTCTGTCCTCCAAATCTTACCAGTAAAGGAGATTCATCTAAATTACTATTAATTTCTTATAGTTAAAGGGGAAGAGAAGGTTAACTTTAAAATGGGGCAGGGGAAGGGGGAAAGAGGCAGTGAGATTACCCTAACAAATCCTTCAATTCTTTCAACATATATATATATCTGGAGAATACAGATACAAAAGGCTATGGTAATAATGAATAAAAAGCTCTTAAAAATAGGAAAACACATACATTTAAATTTTGGCTATTTTCATGCAACATGTTTCCTACAGCTTGCGAACAGAGAGGTGGTGATATGTAAATATAAATTATGAAATTAAAAAGGGTCCTACTGGAACCTTAATTTCTGCTATCTTGAGACAGCATTTGTAGCAAGAGAATAGAAAGAATAATTCCAAGTTCAGAAGAAAGGGAGAGGATGTTAACAAAAGATTAAAGAGGAAACCTACCTTTGAGATTATTTCATTGATCCTCAGATGCCAATTTGACAGAGAATGACAGCCAACAAGAAAAAAAAAGAAGAACAAAAGGTTCATCTCATAAAAAAAGTCTAAATTATTCAACTACAATCAATATTTTATAGGGCACTCATTCTCAATACTGGGAATAATATGAACTTGTACGACACAATTCTAAGGTCATCACCAAAAAAAGTACATGTTTCTGTACACTAATTTCAGAATATACTTCCAAAAAGTCTAAAGTTCTACTCACATTTTTTAAAAGAGAAATAAAATGACATTAAGCTGATTTTCTCATTAGAGTACTTTATGTTTATTTTTTCTCCTCATGTAATGGTGACTTGTGGGGTTTTAGCCAGGAAAATAGTTAATCCTATATATACAAGCCCAGTAAAATCTGAAGTATTTCCATCTCAGTCTAACTAAAAACACACACGGTTTTGCTGGATTTAAAATGTCACCAACAAAAATAAAATAAAATAAAATAAAATAAGAATGTTACCATCAAATGTACATCTTTTACAACTGAGAATATCACCGTTCAATTCTCCAGTAGGATATTTCTAAAACCCTACTTGGATTAGAACACTATTCCAGCAAGAAAAAGCTCCCTTCTTAAATTCTCTAATTGTAGTATAACTAATGTTACAAAGTTTCTTTCTAAAAATTAACTTTTTTGGGGGGGCGGGCCTGGAGGGAGGTGAGAAAGGTGTGGAGGGGAAGTAGTAAAATTTGCACTGGGCACAGTAATGTAAATAGATTTGTTATCAAGGCTTTTCAGAAGCAGCTAGGGAGTAGCTCCTGGAAAGCAAGAGCCAGTCTTTGCTTTGATGTTGTGTATTCTTCCCCTCCAACACTCCAGAGCTCACAATAGAATCTGGTACATAACAAATAAGTGTTTTTTTCTTCACTCAGAATGAACGATAGTCTGGCATTCCAGGGACAAAGCCAGAACATGAAATAACTTGATTTGGGGTGATGAGAATACCACTATCTCCATGGGTTATGGAAAGAAACAGACTTAGAAAATTCCCACCAAACACCTCACTTTCTAACATCCCAAGTATGGGTTCTGAGATGCCTGGACAGGTAGCCACCAATCGTCTCTTGTTGAGAGCAGTTGTCAAGTGTATAGTATAATCTTTATTCTTGGCTTGGAAGTCAGCACAATATAGAAATATACCTCCTGCTGTGTCTCTAGCTTAAACTGGGCCTCTCTCTACAGAATGAAATAAAAGTTTATTGCCCCAAACCACACTCCAACAAGCCAGATGCTAATGACTGTGCTGGGTGTAGAATCTCCCTAGCTCTCAGACTTTCAGTAAATAAATAGAACTTTTAAAAGGTTAATTTTCATAAAAACCAGACACCTTAAGTTTTGTTAGTGATAGTTTAATGCTAATAAGCACCTTCATTTCCCTCAGTGACTGTTCAAAAAAAATTACTCCATGCACTGAACCATCTCCATTAAGTATCCTATTAAAGTTTTGCTGAAATAATAGAAATTCAGCGAGTACATTAAGCTTAATAGCTTTGAAAAATACCCCAAACTCAAGTAAGGGATGACATTCAAATGGCTACTACTTGAAAAAGATGGAACTCAAAATTTTAGTTTATTTGATTAAACATGCATGGCAAAGTTTAAAAGCAAAAATCACCTCCTGTAGCCATAAACTCAAGACAGCTGGGTTTCCAATTCCTTTATTCAGATTAACTAAATGTTTTTCCCCATAACAAGAAAGGACTGGGGCCCTGCCTGTGATAGCCTGCCCTGTGCTGAACAACAGGACAGGGGGAAGTAGGACAAACACAGGATGCTTCTGTTTTTCCACTCACTAACACGTGTCTCTTCTTATATTTACTAAGCTAGCTATTACTTTTTCACAAATGATAGATGTCCTCTTCACAAAGAATACAAGCTAAATCCCTTTACATCCAATTTGACTGTAAATCCAGTCAGGACAAAGTCAGAGGATTTCTTTAAAAATAGAGGCAAAGAGAAAAGGGAATAACAAATAAGCATTTATACAGTACTCACTCTATGCAAGACTCTACGTATATTAAGTACTTTTTATAAATATCTCATTTGATGCCCACAACTACCTGGCAAGGTAGGTGTGCTACTAATTTTACATTTTACAAATGAGGAAACGGAAGTAAACTGAAGTTAAAGTGCTGTACCTGAGATCACACAGTTAATTTGAGCAATGGTATTCCTGATTCCAAGACTAGTGCTCTATCCATCTATCCGCGGCCTCCAGGGAGAAACTGGACCAGTGATTTCATTGATATGGGTATTCCCAGATAATGAAATTCTCCATCAAAGCAGGCCAGAATGGCAAGGGGCACTGAGGGGTTAGGGCAAAAGCCCTAGAGTTAAATCCAAATTCAGACACTAATTGTGGGACCTTGAGCTAGTCATTTAACCCTGTTTGCCTCATTTCCTCATGTGTAAAATAAGATGGAGAAGAAAATGGCAAACCACTCCAGTATCTCTACCACAAAGAGTCAGAACATGGAGGTCCATGGCACTCACTATTGCAATGACCTGGAAAAACAGATGGCATGTAGATTGTGGTGTCCATGATAAAAATACTCTAATTTCCAAGTTTTATCCCACAAGTATGCTCAGGGTTAGATTGACTTTATGTAATTTCTGACTGGTTCTGGTTCTGACTGACTATGCATATATATGTGCATATATATTATATAAATATGTACCAAAAACTCTACTAAAGATTTATAGAGAGATGAAAATATGCTTCCGCGCCTGCCCCATCCCCACCCCCTTCTCCCCCCCATGGAGTGGCTCTTCAGCTGAGAAGAATGAGGCCTCTGTATGGAGAAATGGAGAAAACTCCTTTTTTATCAATAGTATGTGTCAAGATCAGGACTTGAATCCAAATCTCTTACTCCCAAGTCCATTCTGAATTTAGTATACCACAATGGCTTTCTGCTAAAATTAACCTGTTCAAAATCCAAATCAACAAACATTCCTCCATCAAACACCAAATGGATATAGCACTGGGCTTTTATAGATAATAAAGTGACTCAGATTCCAACTTCATCCCCTTGCTTTAAATCTAAATAGAACTCTAAAACCAAAATGAATATGCATTTATTATCCAAGTTTGTTCACCAGTGAAGACATATGGTTTATATCTTTTTTATTTAAGACACAAGAACATATATCTTGGCTTAAACTAAGCCAACAACTCAGACTACTTTTTGGCTATAATTTCACGTGGGATAAATCAAGTCGATCTTTTTAATGTGCAAATAAAATTAATTCCCCCTCAATTCATTTGAAAGAGACAGGTTATTGGTGATAGATCACTAAAGTAATGCCTGGCCCAAATTACATAAAGTACCCTCCTTTCCCCCATTTGTCTCCCCCCCCCCAAAAAAAAAGGAATAGGGAAGAGAAGAAAAGGTTTCACTCTCAAAGGGCTTCTGGGGAGTGCTTGCTTTTAAAGTACTTCTGATTTATATTAAAAACCTCTTGAAAAGTCATTTTGAGGTAATCCACCCCCTGAAACCCATGTTCTCATTAAATTGGCAAAAATTCTTAAATTCAAAAACATCTCCAATGCACTTTTATTTCTTTCAAGAGATTGCTCTTGTTCTGAGTCTCCATCTTCCAATTCTAAATGCTATAGTCTGTCATCTTCTACAAATTACTTTATGGGATATTCATTTTTACAGTCTATATATGTGCAAATTTATAGGCCAGCACTTTTCTAGCCCATAAATACTCCCATTGATGTTTGCTTGAAGTAAAAGTATGAATAATCTCTTATTAAGAAATTCTTCCCAATTAAATTATTGGGAGGAATTCATCATCTTTAACTGACTTACTAATGAAAAATTATATTGAAGTAAATAATCGATTTAAACATTATCAAATTTGTTGGATACTTAAGAAACAACATGGATGGCCTTTGACTCAAAGCAACAGGAAAAAAAATATATATATATATGCATATATATATATATATATATTGCAAATCTTTCCAAAACTTTCTTAAAAAAAAAAAAAAAAGCCTCCCTACTACCTCCAAGCCATAAAATTTGTTGACTTCAGAGTAACACACAAGCCAAAACATCAAACACTTTTTTTTGAAGGCCTTCCTTGTGTTACTTAACCATTTCCAGATTCTCTCCTAAAATCTAAATTTATCACAAACCAATAAGCAAAATTTTTAAAACTAAATAACTTTATCAAAGATTTTCTGTTTTCTAACACTGTCATCTTACTGTAAGTATAACACTATCCTCTGTCCACAGAGGAGGGAAAGGTCAAATGACTTAAGTCTTTTCAGGATTTCAATAAAAAACCTCTTTGGAAAGGTTTCATGATAGGTCTGGCCTTGTGCTAAATTCTACTCTCCAACTAAAAGTTTCCAGTGTGGCACCTAGTTTACTCAAGGCAAGTTACGCCATATCCCATCTTGTAATTTAACTTTCAAAACATTTCTCCTCAAAAACATCAAATCCAACATTAGGATGTTTTCATATGTGAATGTACAAAATCAAGCAGCAATTCGCCTATAAAAATTTTAGCCATGGTAGTTTTTTAAAATAAGTTTTATTAATGCCTTCTTTTGTTACACAAGTATCTATCCAAATTAAATCTTCCTTTAGACTAAGAAAAAACAGTTAAGCAAAAACTGATAGTATATACACCTCTATCCTAACAGATCCCACCTTGTGGTAGAACCATGTTTCATTATTTCTTACATGAAGTCATCATTGGCTTTTCAACTGTCTAGAGTTCAACTTTTTTAGAATGATCATTTCATTCACATCGTTATAATCAGGTTTACTATTTTTATGTAGTATTTTTCAGAGTAGGACCTTTTTTGTGTGTGGATAAGAGTGGGGGAAAAAATCACTAAATATCACTTATCAGAGCTAAAAGTCACTGTATTCAAGCACCCTGATTTTCAATCTTTTCCATCCTGTGAGACCCCGTGACATCTGTTTCCTCTTGAATGCCCTATACTTGTCAACCCTCAATTAAGCACACCAATGCAGGGGAGGCATTGGTACAAATAACTGAAATTAGTGAATAATCTGCCCAGCTGGGCTAGACCTATAGAGACACTTCATCCCTACTATGCTGTAAGGGAATGATCATCTCTTTAGGGTTACGGCATAGCTCAGCTCAAATGCATCAATTCAATTATTTATTTTAAGCGAAAACTATATAGAGAAGCTCCATTAAGCACCAGGAATCCCAAATCAAAGGAGGAAAAAGTCCCTGTCCTAGAGGCCCTTACTTTTAAGGAGGAGCTCAATAGTTACTTATTAAAGTCAAGTTTCATTTCAACCATAAGCCCTTCCCAACCAGCCTCTGGCTCACAAGGATTACAAAAGCATTTTAATTTATATTGTTTAGAGAACCAGGATTCTAATTCTGGCTCCACATTATTATCTGCAACACTTAAGACAGATTATTTCATATTCTGTAGATCTTATTTTCCTATATAAAAGGTTAAGACAGTTAGGTGGCGAAATGGATAGAATGACAGATCTATAGACTAATCTTCCTGAGTTCAAATCTGTCCTCAGACACTTAGCTGCATGATCCTAGGCCAGTTACGTAACCCTGATTACCTCCATTTTCTCATCTGTAAAAATGAGACAAATGAAAAGAATAAAAATAAATGAACCAAATGATTCTAATATGTTTGCCAAGAAAAAACCCCAAATGGAGTAGCAAAGAGTCAGCCTGAAAAACAAATTAGCAACAAACATAGTAGGATGGAATTAGACTAGAATATCTCTAAGGAACTCACTAGCTCTAAATTTATGATTTTATTATAACCATTTGACACTTACCACATCACATATTCGTGGTAGTTGTTGTCAATCAGTTAATATACATGTACTAAGAGTCTACTTATTATTATGCATCAGGCATAGGGCTGACACTAAGGATACAAAAAGAGGCAAAAATATCCCTTCAAAGAGTTCATAATGTAATAGAGGAGCCAATAAGCAAATAAATATGTTAAATAAATACAAAAAAAGTACCAACAAGCTGCATACAAGATAAAATATGAAATAATCAACAGGAGAAGGCTCTAGAATTCAAAAGGTTAGAGAGTCCTACTCAGATCAGATCTGGGATAAAGAAAGGATACATTTAGAAGGAAATAAAAGTCAGAGTAAGGGAATGGAATAAGTGGGGGAAAGGATATTAGATGAGAATGGGATAGAGAGGAAACAATATATATATATATATATATATATATATATATATATATATATATATATATATATATATATATACACACACACATACATATATATATACATACATACATATATATGTGTATATATATGTATATATGTATATGTATGTATACATGCACGTAGAGATATACATGTGTGTGTGTATATGTGTATAATATAGTCTTAAAAGTTTTCTAAATTCAGCTAGAAACAAGGCAAGGGGAAAGAGTGAAGGGAGAACAAGGGAAGGATTCTTGGATAGAGTAGGTTATGTAGAATCAAAAAGGTGGGAAAGGTTTTCTGTACAATATAAGATTTAGTTAGGGAACCCCTCTTCAGGGGCAGAGCTGACCTGGTCAGTACCTTGCTTCAGGAAAATCACTTTATTGGTGGAATGGAGGATGGATTGGAGTTGGGGAGGGTCTTGAAGCAGGTAGACCTACTAGCAGGTTACTGCAATAGCAATGCCTCCAAGAGTGAGATGATGAGAGCCTGTATCAGAGAGTAGCAGGGTTGGAGGAAAGAAGGGAGTGTATAAGAGATATTGCAGAGATGAAACCCACAAGCCTTGGCAACAGATTGGAGTGATGGGGAGTGGGGGGAAGAATCCAAAACTGAGGGGAAAGGAAAATGTTGATATCTCTGAAGATAGTAAATTGGAGAAGGGGAATAAGTTATATTTTGGACATGGTGAATTTAAGATATTTGCTGGACATTCAGTTCAAGGCAGCTGGAGATGTGAGATTGGAGGTCAGCAGGGAGGTTTTAAGCAGCAGATGGATTTAAGAAAAGTCAGCATTAAATCCATGAGAACTGAGGAGATCACCCCATAGTATAAAGGGCAAAAAGACTAGAGGATTTAGTACAGAACTATGTGAGAAACCTTCAGCTGTTACCTTTCAAACATGTTTTCTGGTATACCCAAGCTCCTTCTGGAAGCATATGTTAACTTCAAACATGGTCTCTGATACTTAGTAGCTGTGTGACCCTAGGAAAATTACTTAACCCTGTTTGCCTCAGTTTCTACAAATGTAAAATGGAAACAGGGGGGTTTTTTTGTTTGTTTTGTTTTTTGCAGAGTTGTTGTGAGGAGCAAATGAAACAATATTTGTAAAAGTAGTTAGCATAGTGCCTGGCACATTGTTGTTTTTGGTTTTAAGAACTATATAGTTAATCCTTTCCCTTCCAGTTTTTGTACTGGACCCCTGTTTGCAGCATGTTTCTTCATCTGTTAAAAAAAAAAAAAAAGTTGCAGAAAGAAATGGCAAGAAAACTCCAAATGGGATTATGAAGAGTTGGGTATGACTAATCAAATGAACAACAAACTATATATATATTGATTGATGCAACTCTTGTAAACAAAAACTCTTTGTGGGTGGGGTCTCCCCAGTCTCTGCATGAAGACAAGGAATAATACAGGCTTTTCTAATTTTAAACAACTTTAATTATTAGGACTTTTTCTTAAAAACAAACTATAGCTATTATAACTCTTCCTCCCCTCTCTCAACTTCTACAGTATAATCTTCCACACCTTAACTTAAGCCTCCAGTTTTTTCATCTGTAAAATAAAGGCACTTAGTCATTTACTATTCTTCCATTCCTTTTACACAAAATTCAGAAATGAAGCATATATTTATATTCACATCAGGCAGTTAAAGCAGGGAGACTAATGTTGAATGTTTTAATACTACTCAAACACTGAAGAATAGGAAAAATAAATTATGTAGGTGAGGTACACTAGCTGTAGAAAATATTTTTCTATTGTGACAGTCTGCAGATTTAAGAAAACTGTCAATGTTTCCAAATGTTAAGAAAACTAATCAAAAGCTATCAGTATTTTGAATCATGTTAAAGACGTCTAAAGTTTGGTTCCCACCTAAGAGCAAGCAGTAAAACAGCAATTTTGAAAATGGGTCCCTCCTTCAAGAAAAGTAACCAATAAGTAATTTTAGTTTTACTTACGTTAATAAGAAGAAATTAATTTTGTTTGATAATTTAAGGTTTACAAATTAAATCAGATTCTTATTTTAACTTAAGACTCAAATGAGGTAGAAAGCCAGCCTCATAATCAGACAAAACTAGCTTCAAATCTAGTCTTTGACATGAATGAATGGATTTTGTGATTCCTGAGCAAGTAAGTCACTTAAAGTGTTTAAGTCCCAAAGTTTTTTGGTTTCAGGATTCTTTTTACATTTTAAAAAAAAAATAGACTCCTCCCACAAAGAGCTTTTGTTTTTGAAGGTTACATTAATCAATATATATAGTTTATTTGTTGTTTGTTTGATCAGTCATACTCAATTCTTCATAACCCCATTTGGAGTTTTCTTGCTATTTCCTCCTGCAGCTTTTTTTTTTTTTAAACAGATGAGGAAACTGAGGCAAACGGGGTCCAGGGTTATATGGCAACTAAGTGTCTGAGGCTGAATTTGAACTGAGATGTTTCTTTCTGACTCAAGGCCTGGCACTTCATCCACTGTGCCCTCAGTCAATCAATATATACCTCCTTAGAAATTAAAACATCTTAAAGTATTATTATGAAAATAGTTTTGACCTCAAGGGCCCTCTGAAAAAGGCTGAAGGACCTCCAGAGGTCTTCAAATTACACTATAAGGACTCCTGCTCTAAGATGATAAATTGCATTCATTGTCATCCTTCATTGGTAGAATTTCTTTACTTGGAGCTCCCTAAGATAACATCACAGATTCTGGACCACCCCCCAAAAAATCCTAAGAGATAAAATATTATAACTATCCCCATTTTACAGATAAGAAAACCAAGATTTTCTTATGAATGACATGCTCAGATCACAATTAAGTATCAGAGGCAAAATACTAAACCCAGTTTTTATCTTATTTCAAGTTCAAAGTTCTTCCTATGACACTACCTCCTAGAAGACAAGACTGATTATATTTCTTTATCCTTAAGTGTAAGGTTACACCATGGGATGTGACAGTGAAGTTAACCAGTATCTCCAAGTATCCAACTATATATAAGCCCTTGACAACCAAAGGAAAAAAGCCCCTAGTCTTTCCAACTGCAAAGTGCCACAATACTCTTTTTCCTTAATCACTAGATCCATCCACCTCTCTTTCTGTATGTCATTGTGTGCCAGTAACAATGCCCTCTGTCTCAAATGTTAGCCCCCAAGGAATAAGTGGCCATGCCCTTGGCCCATCTCCATAGAGCTTTTCTTCAAGTGTATAGTACAGTCAGTGGGTGCTCAATAAACATTAATAATTGATGGTGCTAATCCAAACTATAAAGCACTCCAGGCTAGCTGTCACCTTGCATTCTGGGAACAAATGCAGAACCAGATGCTCCCTGCAGTGATGAATCTAAATAGCAGAGTCATGGGTGTAGCAGCAGCCTACTTCAAGGTTTTAGCTGTAAGAACTCCTCTCTGGTCAGGAATGGAGTGAGTGGCTCCTTCCATGAAAAAGCTTGCTGGGATGGGTCAATTTGCTTTGCTGGACATGTTTAACTTATATTGGATTATTTGCCATCTAGGGGAAGAGGTTGGGGGGAAGGAAAGGAGAAAAATTTGGAAAACAAGGTTTTGCAAGAGAGAATGTTGAAAACTATCTTTGAAAGTATTTTGAAAATAAAAAGCTATTATTAAATTTTTAAATTTGCTTTGCTGAACTATACCAATTTATTATAAAGGAAAGCTTCAGGGATGGAAAAGGGTGAGTGTTAGTTGTTAGTGTGAGAAATGGGGGCATCAGGAAGTGGGGGAAAAGCCTTCAATTAAACGGTTATTAAAAGTCACAGAAGAAAGCAGAAGAAATTTGAAAAGGGGAATGAGACAAAAAGAACAATTTTGCTATTAGTAGATTAGATATCATAATTTCAAAAAACCTAAAACTCAGTTTCATTTGCAATCTTTTTTGTTCTTTGTATATTAAAATGTTCATGTCTTAAGCTTTTTATTACATTCATTTTTTTTTAAAAAGAAAATATTTTCAAAAAACTGTTGGAGAAAAAGACCCTACATGAGTAAGGGGCAGAAACAGTCCCCCAACTAAAAAGGCTAGACTGAATTTCCCATACTGGGAATTAGCAGTTAAGCATCTGACCACACTGAATTCTCAATGTGTCATTTTTTTTAAGTAACTAACTTTTTTGGAGGAGCTCAAAACACAAAAAGTGTTCATCCATATTACTAAAAGTAAATAGTACAAATATAATACGAGATACAAATACAGTAAGACAAACTGCTTTAATCCAATGCTATTATCCAAGTGGCTCCTTTGTTGCTGATTACCTGCTAATCAATAGTTGGAAACGGCAAGAACAATGGGAAAAAATTGTTTTTAATTACTTCAGAACTCCCTGGTTTTAAGCCTTTGGACTTGAATGGGTCCAAAGGAATAAAACTATTCTAATTTGTCCTCTCTAGTAATATCTCTAATAAAAAGGACATTTCTTTAGCATTTTAACCATCATAATATTATAGATGATGGGCTGGAAGAAATTTTATATGTCATTTAGACCAGGACTTCATTTTGTCCCCACTCATAACCCCTTTTCACTCAAGAAATTTTTATGTAATCCCAACTATTCAAGTATATAAAATAGGTATACAAATTAAACATTTACTGATAACAAATTGTCACTTCACAACCCCACATTGCTATCAGATCCTATAGGGTTTTGATCCACAGTTTAAGAAGGTCTTATTTAGAACAATGTTCTCTCGTTCTGTGTGTGTGTGTGTGTGTGTGTGTGTGTGTGTGTGTTTACAAAAGAAAAAAGGAGGTAAATGGAAAAGGCATCATGTACAGTGGAAAGGGGAATGGCTCTAACTCAGAGTACCCAAGTTCAAATGTCAGCCCAGCAATTTACTATCTACCTGTGAAACTTTAAGCAAGTCATTTCAATTCAATTGACATTTCTTAAGTGCCTACTATATAGTAGGCACTATGCTTAACCTACTTGACTTCCAATTTCCTCATCTATAAAAAAAGATGTGGGATGATATGGCTCCTTAAAGTCTCTTCCAGTTCTACTTCAAAGATATAATGCCTATCTTTTTGTGGTAGCAAGGAATTGGAAACTTCTTATTCCCATTTTACAGGTGAGGAAACTGACATAAACATTGGTTAAGTGACTTACCCAGAATCACACAGCTACTAAGTGTTTGAAATTAAATTTGAACTCAGGTCATCTTCCTGACTTCAGGACTAGGATGTTATTAACTGGGCCATGTAACTGACTCAAAATCTCCTCAAAGAGAGATGATGCACTAAATATACAGAATTGGACATATATATATATATATTTTTTTTTAACACAGCCAATGAGGGATTTTGTTTTGTTTGACTATACATAGTTGTCACAAGGACTTTGACTTTTCTTTTTCTCTTTTCCCGTGGGGGAAAAAGGTAAGACTGAAAACAAATGCTTTTTTAAGAGAAAAAATTAAATTTAATTCTAAAAAGAATATAAGGCTTTAACTGATGAAGGGTATAAGGAACAGCTAATATAAAGTGTATTGAAAATATAAAGAGTATTGAACTATATAGTTTCTGAGCTCCTTCTAGCTTTAGATCTAGATCCTAAGATCAATGACATCAATGATTTATCCAATGTCACAACCAATGACTTTAAATTCATCACTTTTTCTACTTCAACAGGCTAAATCTGGAAGTTTACAAAGCACTTTCTCCAATGACCCTTTTTAAGTAAGATATTAAGTGTTACTATCCCCATTTTAGAGCTGAGGAAATGGGAGGAATACTAAGGTTAAATGATTTACCAGAAGTCACAAACATAGTATTCTTTAAAGCTAAGATTCAATTTCAGTGTTCTTTCAATCACAGTAAGCTTCATAAAGTCTTCAATCATTTTTAAGATATTCCACATTATATATTTAATATTACTCCAAAACAACAAATGAGAGGCTTTCAGGTTGTTGGGGGTTTCCTTGATTTTTCCTACTCAGTAGGTATTTTTAAAGTAGCAAGATTAAGTAGGTAGCACTACCTTCACTTTAAAACAAGATTTCATCTGAAAATTTAAAAGTTATCAATAAGAAACTTTCTCAGAAGTGCAGAAGATGGGCAGTGTTCAGACCTAAAAGAGTCTAAAGCTTAACACATAACTTAATTTTAGGACCTTTTAAAAAATCCATAAGCGCTTTAAGATGAGTGTCAAACTGCACTTACGGCCTCTTAAAGTTCATAAATAGACTAGTAGACTGCAGCAAAATCATTTGGGGATGGCATGCTAGGGAAAAATGGGTCACCAGAAACTTGTCACATCTCTATCATTAGCCCAATGGCATAAAAGAAATATTTAAGAAGGCCAGGGTTCCCGAAGTAGATTTATCCAGACAATAGTAAGTAATACATAGGAAAGATGGAACAGAAATAGGATTTTCATCCAAATTTTGCAATTAGGCTGAAAGATACCAAGATGAAAGGCAAAAGAAGTGCAGGATTTTTTTTTCTTGAGGAGGTATAGGTTTGGAGAAGTGATTTTCATAGGAATGCTGCCTAGGTTAAAATAATGTTTAGGAAAAAAGAAAGGAAGGGAAAAGAAAGAAAGAAGAAAAGAAGTTAGGGAGGAAAGATGGAAGGAAGAAAGAGTAAGAGAGAAAGGAAAAGAGAAAAATAAAGAGAAAGTGAAAAGGAAGAAAGAAAAAGGAGGAGTAAGGCAGAGGAGAGAAAGAAAAGAGGAAAGAAAGAGAAAGGAAGGAGAGGAAGGAAAGAAGGAATGAAAAAAGAAGGGAGAAAGTAAAGAAGGAAGAAAGGGAGGGAAGAAGGGAGGAATGGAGAGAGGAAGGGAGCAATAAAGAAAGAAAGATGGAGGATTGTCAAATATATAATTGCTAGTTCTAGACAGATGACTTTTTTTAGAGAAAGTTTTTCTTAAATTTTGCTCTGGTTTTTAATTCCTGATGAAGTCCAGCTGTTAATTCCTGTTCTCTTAAGAGAACCAGTTCAAATGTAAATAAAAATATGGTATGGAAAACTCACAGATTAGCCTTCCTTGACCTGGCTCTAAGATTCTGGCCCATTCTCAAGGCAACAATATACAATTCAGATCAAAGATCTAGAAGGCATTTAATCCTAGAGGTCAACCATCTAGCCACATTTTACAAATAAACTGAAGCAAAGAAAAACTAGAGATTAAAGAGGCTAAAGTCAAACAGCTAATTAGTAGCAAAGCCTAGATCAGAATCCAGGTGCTCTGACTCCAAATCTCATGTTCCATCATAATCACCGTTCATTTTATATAGTTCTTTACCATTTATAAAGTCTTTTTCACAAAATTACACTGTAAATTACCATTCATATTTTACATATATGGGAACTGAGGCTCAGAGTAATTAAATGATTTGTTCAAGCTTGCACAGCTTCTTTGGAGGATGGATCACTTCATTCTTTGTAATACCAAAGGCCCAGCTAAGTAGCTGGCAAACACTAGGCACTTAATAAATGCTTGTTTCATAGAAACTAGGAGATAATACTAACTATAGAAAATCCAGTTTTCACCTTTCTTCTAATAGAATTTTGGGACTAGAAAGAGACATTAAGCGATCACAGAACTTTAGGCTGTAAGAGATCATGTAGCCTCAATTCCTTCTTATTATAGATTAAGAAATCCAGGTATAGAACGGTTAAGTGACTTCCCTAAACATCTAAACCCACATTGTGACTCCAAAACCAGTATTATTTGCTTAACAGCATCACTTAAACCAAGCTCTTTCTTTCACAGCAAAAGGCCAGAGAGAGGTTAACTGACTTTTCTCCAAGGTCACACAACTAGTTCTGCTCATAAGTGCCTTTTGGTAATCTTTTTAATTAGGAAAAGGATGGGGAAGGGACTGCTTTTTACTAGTTTTATGGGTGGAAAAATAAAGAAACAAAACCAGTACAACTCACCTAATTAAAAAAAAAAAATAAAAAACAAAAGGCCTTCGGCTTGCTTTTGCATTTACAAATTTACCCCATTAACTTCTCAATTAAATTGAACTCAAAAAAGGTTTAAAAAAAAAAAAAAGTTACTCTCTAAGATCTACAAAGTCCATTTGTAACCCAGACAAAATCTTAACAATTGAATTAGAAATATATAATGGAAACATTGACATAATGTTAACCTTCGGCTATGCCATCAGACATAATTAAACTATGGATTACAGCTCTCTCTTAACTGGGATGCTAGTTTTAGTGCTTCCCAGGGAGATGAAGTATTAATCAGTAACACTTTACTCAGAAGATGACGTTGCACAAAAATGAACAATTTAATCAAGCTTATTTCACTGTCCTTAAAATGATGCCCTCGGATCACCAGTATCACAAAAGCTGCCATGGCACCAAATGAATGTGGTTAGACCAACAAAATATTCTTTCCTACAGGCAGTTATGGGAAGCTGAGCAAGACTGCCTAAGAAAAAAAAAAATCATGTTTGTGTTGTACAATGAACAGAAATCATAATTTGGACATTCTAGGGCTTAACCAAACCAAAGAAAGCAGGAAATCTACCACTTCCAACTACTAGCCAAAATTATATTTGTTGTCCCACATCTGCAAGGCCAGGTCACATGAAGAGAACCTTAAACTTATTTCTGGACTTTCCTGACTTCACTGAAAGTCAATGACACTATTTCCCATCCTTTATTGTCAAATCACAGGAGTCAGGAAGCTCTGGAATGGGATCACTTGGCAGGTAAGTAACTGGATCAACACTAGGCGGAAACACTGAAGGATGTCAGATACCATATTTATTTCCTTTTACTTTTGAATACTTTTAATTTTAAAACCACCAGGATATATTTACAAAAGCACTAAGGCTGACACCCACTATGCATTCTGGCTCACACAGAAATCAACATACTTGGTGTAATCTCCTTGCAAGGATTGGTAAATAATCTGAATGAGTAAAACATTCAAAATACTATAATGAACATCTCTCTGTCACTCATAAAATCCTTCATTCCCAGCTATCAAAAAAGGCGGCTGTTAAGGGCCAAAAATTTCCTTACTTTCCCAGTAGCTGGGCTGACACTATTCTGCCAGATGGGGAAGTCTTTACTTATTCCTTCCTCTGTAACTAGTCCTATGTGCCCTCCCCCCTTGCGTTACAGTGCCACCCTGGCAAACACGAGGAAGAAACTGGGGGGGGGGGGGGAGGGAGGAGAGGTAGAGACACAAACATCCTTCTTTTCTAAAGCAGCCTCCTCCCCCACTAGCCCACCGAAAAAGAAAACCAACACACAAGCCTTATTTAGCGACAAGAGCCAATTCCTAAATCCTTTCTTCAAAGGTTTTGAATTAGGCACCTCCTTTCAAGCAGAGGAGTCTGGAGGATATCCTGAGCAAAAATCATTCACTGCTACTTCTTCCAGTTTTCAACTAAGAGTAAGTGAGGTGGGGGGCAGCTAGTTGGTGTAATGGTTGGAACACCAGCCGTGAAGTCAAGAGGATCTGAGTTCAAATCTTGCCTCAGACACTTAACATTTCCTAGCTGTGTGGCCCTCGCCAAGTCACTTAATCCCAATTTCCTTAGAAAATAAATAAATAAATGAAAGTAACTGGGGTGTTCTTTGTCGGTCAAATTCAGGATCAAAGGGCATTCACTACCCAAGGACCCATTTTCTGCTCCCCCAGTCAAGAAACTTGGAGTTTGTAGATAACCTCCTATGACATCATTCCAGGTATGGCCATTTACGTCTAAGTACCAATAAAGGTGAGAGTGGGAGTGGATATCTGTGGTAAGGTTCACCGCAGGTGAATCCCTACTGGTTCTACTTCGTTATCAATCACCACACTTCCGGTCAGAAGCCTATCACAATAAATCAAGACAACTTTTAAAAAGAGTTTAAAAAGACTTTGATCTACAAACTGAGAGCTCCCAACGTTTGGGGTTTGCTTTTTAGACTTAAATTTTGGAATGCTCTGCTATCTCTGGGAAACTGTGCTTCTGCCTAAATCTCGAGGTCAATACCCTTAATCTCCCTAAGAGATGATTTGCATAGTGACATTAAATTAAGAAAAGAAATGCATTTCTCCGAGAATAAAGCAATAGAGATACTCTTTACACAATTCTTTTTCTATTATTCAAGCCAAACCATCCTTATCCTACACAGTACAAAAGAAAAATGGGAGGGGAGAAGAGTAGTAGAGAAGAGGGCATGGGGTGGAGAAGGGGTGGTGGGGTGGGGAGGAAGGATGTCATATGGTTTCTTTAAGTCTACAAAGTTGGAGACTTTCTACGGGGAATGTGGCTTACGTGACCATCTACCTCACTTCAACACTTGCCCCTTCGGCTTAGAGACCCTTGCCACTTTCACTGCCAACGCCCCTGAGCGCCTTCTCCCGATCTAGCGGTGCCAGGTACCCCTTTCCTCCCACCTCCACCACCTTCCCCCGCTCCAGGTACCAGGCGCAGTCCGGGCCCTTGCCAAGCCTGGGGGCAACAGAACAGGGAGGGAGAAAAAGAACCCAGAGCACATGGGGGTAAAGCGTCCGAGCGGAGTGACCCCAAACTTCTACATCCCCAGGGGACATTTCCACCAGTCTAGCAGCTGGCCTACCCCGACCGGGGCGGGGCAGGGCAGGGCAGGACAGGGAAGGGAAGAAAATGGAAAAGGGCGGACTTGCTGCTCAGACCTGAGGCCCCGCGGAGCACCCAACATGTCCGAGCCTATTCCCCCGCAGCTGGGAATGGGGGGTGTACAGGAAAAGGGGGGTGCGGCGAGAGAAACTTTCCCACGCCCATCCTTCCACCCTGCACATAACGCGTACTGCTGTCCACACTCCGCGAATTAAAAAAAAAAGAGAGAAAAGAAAAAAAAAAAAGAAAAAGAAAGAAACCATCTTAAGAAGCCGGCCTCGCCACAGCTCCCCATGCGCCCGGGACTGCGCCAAGTTACCTGCCGCTGGGAAAGTTTCCAGCTCCTCCGGGGCGCTCGCTCCACAAGGCGCACGGGCTCAGTGGTGCCCGACGTACGCGCTCAGCCCCGCAGCACAGCGCCCTGCCCAGTCCCACAGCACCCCGGCTGCCCCCCGCCGCCTCTGCCCGGCTGCTGCTGGGGCTGCTGCCACTGCTCCTCCTCCTCTTTCTTTTTCTCCTCCTCCTCCTCCAGCCGCTCCCGGGGCTGCTACTGCCAGGCGGCTGCTCCGAGCCGGGTCTCCCCGCCTAGCAAGGCCAACACCGGGGCCTCATTGGCAGCGCTAATCCCCGCCCTTGCGCGTTTTCCCGAAGGCACCTTCCTTCATCCCCTCCTCCCTCCCGGCTCCCCCAGCCTCCTTCTCCCCTCCTCCTCCTCCTCCTCCTTTCCCCCCCACCCCCTCGGTGTCTATTTGCAGAAGGGACCGGCTGGGGCGCTGCGGGAACAGCGCTAAATCGACGCTGCGCGCGTTGCCCTTTCCCCCCCACCTCCTCTAATCCTTGCTCATCAGTCACCCCCCAGACTCAGGGTCCCGTCTCAGGAAAAGTCGATTATCCCTAGAAGTCTGAGCTTCCCCTATTAATGGGAGTGAAAGTGGAATGGGCAAGTGGGAGATCCTGTCTTCCTCCTCCTTCAAATCAATAAAGGGATCCGGCTTTCTCCTTTCCCCCCACCCCACCCCCGGTCTGGCTGCCTTTTGGAAACAACCGAGGAAAACATATGGGAGCAATTAGACGAGCAGAAGTTTTTGGTTGTTGGGGGGTTATTTTTTATTTTATTTATTTATTTTAAACTGTTTTTGCTCTTGCCTGCTTGTTTCCTCTGATCGGTGACTGAGATCTTCCTTTCCCTTTGCTAAAGGCTGTGGCTGGGTCGGGATGGCTTCCCTGAAGCGGTGCAAGGGTCCGGTAGGCAAGATCACTTCCCGGCAGTTCAACCTCCACAGAAACAATGCCGAGCAAGCTGATAACGAGGTGGCTGCCGGGCCAGACCCGTGCTTTTCCCCAGCTTTCCGGGTCTCCCGCAGTTCCGTTCCCTTGGGAATGACCTAGGGCCCTCCGGGCTGCATCTATGTCGAATGCAATCGTTGTCTACTCACACGAGAGGATATAGGAATTTGATCTTTAAAAAAAAAAAAAATCCTTATTATTTTGGATTGTAATGTAGATCAAATAACTGGCGATTCAAAATATGTTCACCTGCAAAGAAGAAAGTGGGACAGAATTTAGAACTAGATGTTTTGAGTTTAAACGCTAGCTCTGCATCTAATTAGTTAACTTGTGCAAACCACTTCACTTCTCACCTGTAGAAAAGGGTTTGAACTAGATGACCTCTAGAGTTCTCTTCTTTTACTGAATCCAACTCCTCTAGGCTTAATGAATAAGAAACAGGCTGAAAGACCTGGATTTAACTCCTGCCTGACACATCCTAGCTTGACTACCCTGATCAAATCCCTTAATTTCTCCGTAGCTCAAGCACCCTGTGATTAAACATTGCAAGAAAGTTGCTTATTTATATTGGTAAATGAAGTTTACACTTTGGAAGTTCCCCACACTAATAAAATAACAGCCTTCCAAAAAAAAAAAAAAAAAAAAAAAAAGGTAGAGGGATTTCTGCAAAACCTGAATCAAAACTATACCTATTTACTCTCGATCAAAGTCTTTTTAACTCTCGATCACTTAGACCCAATAATCAATGTTTAAGACAATAGCACTTATCCAGAGCTCTCAATCTAGCCTGTGGTGTAATTTATATTTTTCAAACTCTCCATATGACCCTGGCCTGAGCACTCTCATGAGTTGTGCCTATCATGTATTTTTCAGAAGAAATTTTGCTTGTTTTACCTCATCAATGAGCTTGGGGAATATATATATTCAGAAGTTGCTATAAACTGGTTTATAGGCAACCTATAACCTAGTCTGTGACACATTCTCTTTTCAAGACAACTATATTTTAAATGAGTTCCCCATAAAATCTGGCTTCTCACACAGTACTTCCCAGGATAAAGATAATGCAATAAGTATCTCCATGTTTAAAGGTTTCAGTAAAAAGATGCACTAAGCAACAGGAGACTTTAAGTATAACAAAACCATTGAAATTTGTTGAATTTTCACTTGTAGTTTCAAGTTTGGTTATTACCAATCTAATGTCTGAGCTATAAATTCATCCAAACACACACACACACACATACACACACACACACACACACACAAATGCTGCTGAAGAAGGCACCCTGTGTCCTGTTCCATAAGACATTACTGAAATCCATAGTGTAATTCATTTTCTTTTAATTTACACTAAGATGGGAGAGGGAGTCTTATGAATGTTATTTTTTAAGATATTTTAAATACATGAAAGTTATCAAATTACCATTAACAGACGTGAGTAGGCAAAACATCAAAGGGAGAACAGAGAATACAAAGCAAAAGAGAGCCTCCTACCTGATTCTAATAAATGTGTAAGTGTAATATTAAGAGGTTAAAGAAACAGCACCAGTAATAAAGTCAAGGCAACAGAATGGCTGGCTTATCTCCCAGTACAAATTAACATACAGCAGGTCAAATTTATTCTTTGCATCACTTTTTTTTTAACTTCCTATTTTCTTGAAGCTGTCTTCAAATTTATGCAATAAAATTTATATTTAATTTTGCTTTGGAGGGAAATTTTTAAATACTGAAGTGGATTGAATACCCCAGCCTGAACTCAGGAACTGAACTCAGGAAGACCTGAGTTCAAAGTCAACCTCAGACATTAGCTGTGAGAAATTTCAGCAAGTCTTTTAACCCAGTCTATCTCAGTTCCTCTGGATCTGGAAAAGGAAATGGCAAACCACTCAGTATCTGTGCTCAAAAAACCCCAAATGT
Source organism: Antechinus flavipes (assembly GCF_016432865.1). Taxonomy (NCBI): domain Eukaryota; kingdom Metazoa; phylum Chordata; class Mammalia; order Dasyuromorphia; family Dasyuridae; genus Antechinus; species Antechinus flavipes. Next base: position 435,462,087 of record NC_067400.1, read on the forward strand.
GTCAGTCAGACACAACTAAATGACAATCATGATTTGAGATTGAATTTAATGAAGTTTCTCTATAACTAGAAACTGACAGAAATCTATAGATTTATCAATTACTATCAATTCTTTTGAATTCTTTCTTTAGTGACTTGTTTTAAGTGCCTCTAGAACACTGATATAAATTAACATTTTAACCATTCATATCATATGGATAGCAATTTAAAATTTGTTTACAAAGGGGCCCTGTCTCTCTTTCTTTCTGCAATGTTTATATATAATTCAAAATGCACATCTTATAGTATAAAATCTAATCTTCTGCTTTAAACAGCTAACATTACATACAGCTATGTCACAGAGAGAATAATAAAACAACTGTTGTTGGGGTTTAAATATAGTTTAAGAAGAACATATAGTTTAAATAAAAAGAATGAAAAAAAACCCCAAAGTAAAATTATTTTAAAAGTGCTGGTTAAAATTTTTTCCACAAAAATCAATGTTATCAAGAAAAAATTAAAGCATTTTTGAGTTTTTATATGAATGAATGAATATATGAAATGGAAGATAGGAAGACCTCATTTTGAATTCTATTTCTGGAACAAGTTGAGTGACAATAAAGCAAATCACTTAAACTTGAAGAGCCTCAGGCATCTCTCAAATTTGTCTAAGAGTTAAAAATTGGTTATGGTTTGCTTAATACATAGTATTACCATAGGGAAAAAATAAACATGTGAAATACTAAATAAGTTCATTTCAAGTAAATTTAAATAACCTCTCCTTCCCATTAAAAAAAAATCTTTATTTCTTTTCCTTTGATTTTGTGTTACTGAAGGGAATTGAGGGACCAGTTATTGGTGTGGGTTGAGTGAGTATGCTTCCTTCTTGGTATTATCCCTATCTCTTATAGTTTAAAATATATGTGGAAAAAGGAAATGATACTTGTTTGGAGTAAGAAGACCTGGGCTCAAATAATGACTCTGTAACTTACAACTTGTTTGATTGAGGACAAATTAGTCTCTTTGGGTTTCCTGCATATTAAGAAAAGAAAGTTGGGTTAAGAGGATCTCTTAGTACCCAACAACTGTAGATCTAAAATTGTGAACCCAAAGAAAGAGTGATATGTTGTGTTTGTGAATCTTAATATTTATCACGTACTATTTGTGTATTGTATTTAAACATACAATGAGAGTACAATAATTTTCTTGCCCTCAAGTTTGCAAACTTTTCAAAGCTTGGAGAAATAAAACAATAAATATTAAACTGTTACGTCATTTTACCTACTATTTATTGCTTAGGGCAGGAAACCATGCTTTGAAAGTAAATACATGCTTCCCAAGGCCCCGAGTTTTTGAATTTGTTTAAAAAAAATCAAAATTAGGATCAGTGCCAGAGTTTATAACCTATATAATATACACAGTGAAAGTATTTCTCCTTAAACAAAAACTGAAAAAACATGGTAGTGACAAAGGCTCTTCCATATTGGAAAGCTTTGGAGAAGACTTCAGGAAGCTGAAGTAAAAAGAATTCACAAAGACTTAGCTGGAGAAAATAAAGAAATAAGAATAGCATAGTACTAACAGTTTTGACATGCGTAATGGCATTTGGTCACATAAAGGTTCCAACTCATATCGTCTAAAGCCAAACATTGTATCTTGTTTCATCTTTGTATGTATTACTCTACCTCCTTCCCCATCACTTTGAACATATTTGTATATATCTTGTATTTGTTTATTTGTGAAGAGTTTCACTCATATAGGGTTCATAATTTTTTTGGTATCATGGACCATCTTGACAATCTGATGAAGTTTATGGACATATTCTGAGAATAATGTTTTTAAATGCACAAAATAAAATACATAAAATTGTAAAGGAAAAAAATTAGATCGAAATATAGTTGACAATATTTTTTTAAGCCCCCTGACCCTAAGTAAGAATTTTCGCTTGATAAAATGTAAACCCCTTGAGAGCAAAAACTATCTCACTTTATCAACTCCTCAAACACTGTCCAGGTGTGGTTTAATAAATGTTGATTTATTGATTACAACAACTACAGCTAAGCCTACTCAGTTAAACTGAAGTAGTTGGCAGGCAAATGGGACATAAAATCTCTAAATGGATTTCATACACGACTATCCAGTATTGTAGAAGCTCTTCTACAATGAGTTAGGCATTGAATTATTTAACTAGATAAGGAAAAAACAAGTTAGAGAAAGAAAGTGAAACATTGGTGTAGTGAGTGCATGTTCCCTGGTGAAATACTAAAGCTTACAATAATTAACAGTAGTTAGTCCCTATATACATGTATGTATATATGTGTGTATGTATATGTATACACTTATACACATATACATATATATTTTTTAAAATAGCCAAAACGAAATGTTATGGTTGATTTTCCAAACTATAGCTGCCTGAATGATCTATGGAGAAGAAATATATTTAATTTCCTATGGCTAGAAAATTAAAACATGGTAGTAATCAGGTAGTAATAAGCTTTAGTAAGAATGAAGGACAATGATAATATAAAGAATGAATGGGATCTCAGAGATGACTCTTAGATTCCTCAAATATTTTCCCTCTTTGCTTGGTGTTTTCTGCTTTCCTAAAAAAGAACTGTGATTTTTCCCTTTATTTCTCTCTGTTGTTTACCTAGCACTGCTTTTGGTCAACAGTGGTAGTAAAAACAGATTTGTAGACTTGAATGGCCCTATTTGCTGAAAGTAAAAGGAAGAGTACTTTAAAAATGTGTGAATATCTGTGACTCTAGGAGGAAGGAGGGAAGAGAAGCTGGGCAGTTATTAAGCTTCCGTATTTAAAAGAAGTGTGAATAGCTGCTACTTACTCTGATGTGGGGAGAGATGGGGGATAAAAGTGAGATGGAGGGCATTTTTTAAACTCTTGGCTACCACCTGTCATCCTGATAAGAAGTCAAAAAGTTATCTCAATCCTGGTGAGGAATGAAATTTAATCTAATCTTTTCATCTAATTCAAGCTAATAACCATTTATTTTATGAATTCCATCCCCCCGCCCCCCATCCATTTAATGGTAAAGTATCTGCTAAAGGGAAAAGAGAAATTTTTGCTAATACAATTTCACCTTCTTTAAGCAAGCCTAATACATGAAAATTCAGATTTCTAGGAGATCTAAATTAGGTAGAAATCTACAAAAAGAAGATTCACAACAAGATAAAAAAATTAACAAAATATTTTCTTAAAGTTTACTAACACTCAATTCTCAAGGAACACATCTATCACCAAAAGCAAAGTAAAATTGTAAAGTGAATCTTGAAATAGTTTTCCCTTCCTAGGAAGAAATATCAGTTTACTTCCATTTCACTCTAAGTGAAAAGTAGCACAGCTGGATGATGGTGCAATGGATAGAGCTCTGGGCCTGGAGTCAGAAAGGCCTAAATTCAAATTTTACTTTATACATTTACTTTGCTCTGTGATGTTGGACAAATCACTTACCCTCAGTTTCCTCAACTATAAAATAGAGATAAATAATAGCAATTACTTCTCAGGGCTGTTGTGAAGATTGAGTGCACAATGCCTGACACATAATAGACATTGTATAAATAGTAGCTGTGATGATAATAATGATAATGACAATGGTTTTGAGAAAGTATAACTAAAGTGCCAAACAAGATTTAATAAATCAGAAATTTTTTCTGGGGTAAAAATCTGAGAAGAGGAATTGTTTCATTTTGTGTGATGATTTTGAAGGGCTATAATCAAAACATAATCATATTCCTACTGCTAACCTGACAGGGAGACACAAGTTAAGGGCATTAGTAATACTGATTATGATGAAGATGTTTGGAATGGCCCATTTAAAATGATTGATAAACTAGAATTCATGGTTTGTTTTGTTTTTTCAGAAAAACTTCACAACATGACTTTATTCTCTGTTAGAAAATTAGTAGAATTTGAGGTTAAAGGCAGAAACAATTTAGCTCTAAAGTTCTATTCCTATTGTCTCAGATAAACCGTCACACAAAATTTCTGTTACTTTTAGTGGAACTCTATATAACTTAAGAGAAAATTGTGATAGAGGTAAATTATCTAGAAAAATTCAAATAATAGAAGTTCATTAAAGGAATTACCACTTCCCTCCAACACCAGCACCAGCTCTCAAAACTAGCCACTTAGTAAAGATTGATTTGGCTACCTAGTGAGCTGTAGCTAAAGGCCTTTTATCTCTCAGTGATTTCAAAGCTCTAGTTAAGCTTCCTTTTGCTAATGTATTACCCTCACTATTCAAGACTTTCAATGTCTTTGAAAAGACCACCTGAAGAGAAGGTGATTACAGATAGAATTACAATAGGAATGGGTTAAAACAAGATGTCAGGGATCTGAAATAAGACAACAATACACTGGAGGTCTAAATTAGATGCTGTCCTCCAGAAGCCCTATCTTTCTTTTTTACTTCTTTCTCCCTTTACTGGAGTCTCTAGGAAAGTTAAAGGCCTAGAACTTGGACACAGAACTAGAACCTGCATATAAGGAGGAAAAAAAAAAACAACAAAAAGCAAAAAACTACATATCCTTGCTTCTAAAGGTTAAAAAGGAAGCTGTTATTTGCTCTTCAAATGGAAAAAATATGAAAAATACCTGCTATATTTGATGTTCTCTTTCATCTTCAGGCATAGACCAAGTTACCCTCATGTTCCTGGATCTTATTGGCATGGGTAAAAAGAAAGGAACATAAATCAATTTTTAAATGTCCTGAGCTCAAATGCCAAGTTAATAGCATTTAATTTTTTTTTTTTTTTTTTTTTTTTTTTTTACTGAACATAGATGACACAGAGACCTAATTGTGAGGTTCATTAGAATCATTAGAAAAATGGGACAGGAAAAGAACAGAACAGGAACTAATTGTAATAAATCCTATCTAAGTAAAGTAAGGGTACACAACCTGACTCTCTCCAAAGAAAAGATGGAAATGTGTACAGAAGCTTCTGAGAACCAATTACCCAATGACAAGATCTGTCTGATCTTCCTTTCCTTTTAACCAAAGTACAATTATTCTGAGTGATATAAATAGGATCACAACCTAAAAAAATCAAATCTTTAGTAACAGTTATCGAATCCACATGGTACTAGATTGCAAATTAGAAAAATTACTAAATGGAATAGAATAGAAATTCTAGAAATAAATTCAAATTATTTTAAAAGCTTATGACAAATTAGAAATAACATAAAGAAGAAAGAAATTTCTATTTAATAAAGGATGTTGAAATAATCATTGGGAAGAATTAATATGGGCCCATATGTGATACCATAAATAGTAACAATATTCAGAGTAGTCAGAGTAATATCCAAAAAATGGGAGGGGGGAACTAAAAGAAAATAAAATTGAATAAATATTTATTAAGAATCTGGTATGTTCAATTCACTCTTTTATGTATTGGGTATACATATACAATCCTTATCTTCTAGGAATTTACAATCTAATACTTTAATATATTCTTGTTGTACAGATCCCAATCCACTCATGCTTTCTCATCCTTGCGACCCTAGTACATGTTCTACCCTAAAATCTCTACATTAGGTTGCCTCAATATGTTGTTAACCTTTCTCTAGACCTTTTAACCTTGAGTAGATGCCAATTCATGTAACTAGTTACTAGCAATTGCAGTTATGCACCCTTTGAATGAAATGGATATCAATTCACATAACCAGCTACTATCAATTGCTGTCATTTACTTTTTGAATGATGCTCCATTTTTTGCACACATAACTGGTAATATACTGAATCCAAGTTATGCCCCTCATACCTGATCAGACTCTGCCAATCAAAAATATGTGTTGGCAAAGAAATGGAAATTGCGGGGATGCCCATCAGTTAGGGAGTGAATGAAAGTGGTATTCTCATGATAGAATACTAGTATTTTATAAGAAATGATGAGCTTGTTGATATTAGAAAAACATGGAAAGACTTGCATGAAATAATGAAGAAAGAAATGAGCAGAACCAGAAGAATATTATATTCAGTAATAGCAATATATTGCTTTAAGAATGATTTTAAGAGATAAGTAATTTTGATTGTTATAAATACCCAAATTAACTATAAAGAACATATGAAGAAAGATGATATCTGCATCCAGAATGGTAGCCATCTCTAAGGTAGGACAGGAGGACAGGAAGGAAATTTACATGATAACTGTTGTATATTTAAAAGGAATAGTAAGTTACACGCAGTAAATTTGTGGTTTCATGTGCAATCATCTTTTTAAAAAAATTTTATTGTGTTATGGAAATACTTATTTTATTCCATAAATTAATAAATAAATAAATTTGAATTTTAAAAATATACCTATTGGGATTCTTTGAAGACTGTAGTGGTACATACTTCCCAACCATCTCTAAACAAAGATTGGTGTTCAGAAGACATATTTTTATTTCAGGGAAAAGTTTAGAGATGCTGAAAGTGCTATTAGTTTCTCTATATAGTTTAATCCTTCTGTTCAATTCTGAAGAAGGGAGAGAATAGGTATTTATATGCCTCTATCCTATATGCCAACTAACCACTTTACAAAGGCAATGTTTCTCTTTTGATTCTCACAACAGCCCTGTGAGATAAGTGATGTTATTACTCCTATTTTACCGATGAAGAAACTGAAGCAAACAGATGTTAAGTTATTTGCTCAGGATCACACAGTTAGCAAGTATCTGAGGCTGGATTTGAATTCAGGAATTCCAGATTCCAGCCCCAGAGCATCGTGGCATCCCTAGCTGCCTAAATTCTGGGTACATCTTCAGTGTCTATCCAAGATAGATCTGACCATACTATACAACTGCATTTTATTAACCGAACAATAGGCCTTCTTTATTGCTCTGGTTGTTTTTTTTTTTTCTTTTTTCACTGAGAGGATTTTGAATAGAATGAGTCTCATTTAGGAGGCTCAAACACAGGTTCTTAACCTGTATGTTGTGGATCCCTTTGGCAATATATGGTGACGCTTATAAACACCTTCTCAGAATAGTGTTTTTAAATGTATAAAATAAAATATATACAATTATAAAATAATTATGCTGAATTATAGTAATCAAAATTAAAAAAAAAAAACAGGTTCATAGAACCTTTGTCCTATATCATGGCAGGGATTGGTGCAATCATTGAAAGTCATCTAAAAAAAAGAAAAGAAGTAGATACAAGAATTTATTATTGATAAGGTTTTTTGTCTTCCATTTGGATTCTAGATTAGATACTCTCCATAATGGTATTAAATACCTTTAGAAAGCATATATATGTCCCAGTTTAAAACATTGTTTGATATTAATAACCAAAGGATTATTAAACAACATTGCCATATTTTTTGTTATATACATATGTGTGGAATTCATGTGATATCCTCTCCTCTTGGCCTCTAAAGTTTCTCTGACTTCCTTCAGGTCCTAATTAAAACCCCACTTTCTAAAAAAAACTTTCCTAATCCCTCTTAATAATACTGCTTTCCCTTTGTTGATTATTTTGCAGATATCTTGCTTGTACATAGTTATTTGCATCTTGTCTTCTGCATTAGGTTATAGAGCTGTTTTTTGCCTTTCTTTATATAGTCAAGTGCTTATTTAGCACAGTGACTGGCACGTAGTAGACACTTAATAAGTGCTTATTGTCTGACCTTACTAAATAAATATTTCTTTTATAGACAATAAATAATAAACACAGTGTATCTTATATTTGTTTGGTTGTTCAGACACCTGTATAGTTAACACCGGCATGAAAATATGGTTTGTTATAGAATGTCTTCTTTGACAGACTACCTTTTCTAGCTCATATTTTCTTTTTTTTTTCCTTAAAAAAATTTTTTTTATTAAAATATGAAAGCCAGGGCAGCTAGGTGGCACAGTGGATAGAACACCAGCCCTGAAGTCAGGAGGACCTGAGTTCAAATTTGACCTCAGACACTTAACACTTCCTAACTGTGTAACCCTGGGCAAGTCACTTAACCCCAATTGCCTCAGGAAAAAAAAGAAAAGAAAGAAAGAAAGCCAAAGAAAGATCCTTTTTCTAAAATGACACATATGTCAGGTGACTTCCACAAAGCCGTTCAGTCCAGAACCAATCCTGAAATGACCTAAGAACCAGGCTTTTAGGGTGAAAGATGGTCCCTCAAGTCCCTGCCCAACTACTCTTGGGACTTCCCTCACCATCTTAGGTGACATCTTGGTCCTCTCCCACCCCCTGACAACCAAGCAGACAAATGGAAACTGGGAAACAACTCTCTGTCTCCACATGGGCTGGAAACCAACAGCCTTTTAACAGACACTTTCCATGGAGGGCTTGCAAAAAGTAAACACTAACTTTTCTTCAACACTAGCTCTTGCAAAACCCTGTGTTCCACTTCCCACCCCCTTCTCCATGCCCTCCTCTAGATGACAAGTAGTCCAATACATATTAAACATGGTAGAAATATGTGTTAAATCCAACATATGCATACTAATTTATTCAATTATCGTACTGCACAAGAGAAAAAATGAAGTAAAATAAAATGCAAGCAAATAACAGCAAAAAGAGTGAAAATGCCATGTTGTGAACTGCCCTCAGTTCCCAGTCCTCTCTCTAGATGTAGATGACTCTCTTCACCACTGAACAATTGGAACTGAACTGGTTTGAATCATCTCATTGTTGAAGAGAGCCACATCCATCAGAATTAATCATCATATAATCTTTTTGTTGCTATATATAATGATCTCCTGGTTCTGCTCATTTCACTTAGCATTAGTTCATGTAAATATCTTCAGACCTCTATGAAATCATCCTGCTGATCATTTCTTACAAAACAATAATGTTCCATAGCATTCATATACCATAACTTACTCAGCCATTCTCCAATGGATGGGCATCCACTCAGTTTCTAGTTTCTTGCCACTATAAAAAGGGCTGCCACAAACATTTTTGCACAAAACAATAACATTTTAAAATATTGTTTTGGCTCCAGCTCAAGAGTTTGATAGAGAAAAAGTCTGTGGCATATTTTCATCAAGCATGCATTTTAACCAATTTATAGGGGAAAAGGAAAAGAATATATATTTTCATATAGCATTTACTATGTGCAGAGAACTGTGCTAAATGCTTTTTACAAATCCTAATTTGAATCTCATAACAATTCTAAAAGTATTATTCTCTCTCTCTCTCTCTCTCTCTCTCTCTCTCTCTCTCTCTCTCTCTCTCTCTCTCTCTCTCTCTCTCTCAACAATTGAGGATATTGAGGCAGAGATTAGATGACTTGCCCAGGATTGTACAAGCTAGTAAATGTTCAGGATCAGATCTAAGTCTTTCTAACTATAGTTCCAGCTTCCTTTCCTCTGCTCAGCCAGCTATGATCTCTAAAATTGAGTGTCATATAGATTGATAGTTACTGATGTCCCCTCAATTGATTATGATTTTTTTTTGGGTCATAATACAGTCAATGATTTTTTCCCCTACTAATTTGTTATTTCCCATTTCAGATATCTTGAGAATTGATCCCTCAGTGATCCCTCAAAAGTATGTCAATCTCTACCATTCAGTGCACACTAAAGATCATAGATTTCAAAATGGATGGAACCTCAGAGGCTATTTTGATCAATCTTACTTAATGTTTTCTCATCTGTACTTCCTATTTTCATTTTTATTATTTCATTTCAACTTTGTCATAAAACTTGCTGGAGACTAAGATCTTAGAACACAAATGAGAGAGCTCTTCTGTCATTAATGAAGAAAATATTCATTATAGACATGCTGATAGACCTTTTCCATTTTTTCTTTTGTTTTCCTTCCATTTTATCTTTAGAATTCTATATCTGAATTGGATTAAACGCTAAACTTTCTAAATTGCTTTCGGTTGCTCCACAATTATTTAAAGCATCATAAGGCAACATTTGATTACCTCTTATCATTCTTCTCAGTCAGGTTTTGCAAATGAGCTCGTGTTCTAAATGTTCTATCTCTGCACATAGCAAAGAGATCAAATGTTTGATAATTAGAGTAGTTTTTAAGCTACTTTGATCTTTTCATTATGAGGATTGCTCTTACATTGATCAAACTCTCATAAGAAGTATTGAAAGTCTGTTTCAATATTTGTCCCATTATTCATTTCCTATTTTTCAGTCAAAATAACTTATCTAAATGGGTCAAGTTAAAGACATTTTAATTCCACACTGCATCTTCTCATCTTTATTCTTCTTAATTTAGTGTTTATTTTACAGTAAGAGAAGTTTTCTACTGTCCAAAATATATAGCCCCAAAACAAAGAAGCTTTGCTGTTAAGAGAAAAGCCAGAAATTTAAGCTAAGTAGGTGAAGAGCAATAAATCTGAGTCCATTTGATAATAATAATGACCTTTATGTAGCCTTTATGTTGTGCAAGACATTTTTGCAAGTATTATCTCATTTAATCCTCATATCAACCATGAGTAGTTGCTATTATTATCCCCATTTAATACTGAGAAAACTGAGGCAGAGGTTGTGACTTATCCAAGTTTACACAGCTGTTAAGTGTCAAAGGCCAGATTTGAGCTCAGGTCTTTCTCACTCTGCTACTTAAATTGCTTAAGTTTATTTGCATGATAAATCAGAAAGAATCTTGATACTATCTAATCCTAAATTAGAGAACAATATTTAAATGGAAGACCATGATATTCATCCAGATAAATAGAAAGAATTTGTTAAGAAGGGAGTCCAAAAAAAAAATGGTATAAGAGATTTGAGAAAGAAGGTATCATTTACTCTTGGGGAATCAGAAAATCATAGAAGTAGCATCTGTATTGGGTCTTAAAGAAAGTGAAGGTTTTAGATAGAGATATGAGAATAATCCACCATAGGAATGTGAAAGATTACAGAGAAGGGGAAAGAGCAGAGTAAGATCAGGAAACACTAAGTAATCTAATTTGACTGGAATGTACAGTATGGGAAGGGAACTAGTATGTGATCAGGGTGGAAAAATAAGTTTGATCCATACTAAAGGCTTTGAATACTAGATTGAGATTGCATTTTATTTAGTATGGAGTAAGGAACCCCTTAGTTTGAAAGTTTGGAAAAGGGGAATGAGGTAGTCTTACCTACAAATTAAGAAGATTTCTGTTCTGGGGTGAGAGAAAACAATCTAAAAAGAATAGAATTGCATATTTATGGTAACTGGAGAGGGGAGATAAATTCTTGACTATAGAATTAGAAAATACTTTTAAGAGGCAAGACAAATGGGTTTGAATATATAAAAAGTCAAAAAGCCTTTAGCACAGTAAAATGCAACAAAATAAATACAAAAAGAAAATCAACAACCTGTGGAAAATAATTGTGAAAAATATAATTGGTAAAAATAAAACAAGACAAACAAAAAATCCCAAATCCTAATATCCAAAATAAAGAGTACATCCAAATATTTTATTCAGTACCCAGATTCGAGTGATTGTAAGAGATGATTTATATATGAGGAATTTCTTTTTGCTGATCTTTAATGTTAATTTTATAGGAAGAGAAGTTTGATTTTTAACTGTGTAGAAAACTAATTCAGGACAATTTGTCTTCACCTAAGACTTTGAGGGAATTGCCTCTAAGGCACTGAAAGGCCAATGGTTTCAAAGGCAGAATTCAGTCCAAGTTTTCTCTACTCAAAAGCAGTCATTCTACTCATTTCCCTATGCTATACTCCTCACCCTCTACCTTTCATGAGGAAATAGAGTCAGTATCAAACATCTCATGAAAAAATCCATAGCTTGCTAACTGTTAAAAAAAAAAAAAATTAAAACAATCTTAAGATACCATTGTAGCCTATTAAACTAGCAAATATAAATTAAAATTAAACAACTAGTTGTTAGTAGGGATATAGGGAAATAGGTACACATCCATACAATGCTGGTGGCCCTATAAATTGGTTCATTCTTATGGGAGAGCAGTCTGGCAACATGTTTCAAGAACTACAAAACTGTTTACATAGTCTTTGACATAATAATTCCACTTTGGGGAAATACAGAGCAAGGAAACACCCTAAAAGAGAAATGGGGAAAAAAAAGTAATTTGTACAAAGATGTTAATAGAAATGCTATTTATAATAAAAGTAAAAAAATTTGGAAACAACTCCAATGCTTAACAATAGGCAATGCCAGAGCAAACTATTATCCATATGATGGAAAATTGTACAGCTATTAAAATGGACATGCATGTGAACTGTGTTAGTCCATTTTTATAGGAGATAATGTTGAAAGAAAAGAGCAGCACCAAGTTACACCCATTTATGAATAGTGATAAAACCTAAGACATTTCATTTTAAAAGACTAGAAAAAAGAATCTGAAATGATAAGTAGCTTAGACTTTTAAATATTTTTTATATTCTCTTTTTTCCCCTGTAAGTTGCTTAAGTTTCTAATTAAAAAAAAGAAATCCTTCTCTTTATTTTTATGTCCTAAACAATTGAAAATTATGTGTTTCAAGTTAAGTTGTTTTGAAGGAAAACCAGCCTCTTAAAAAAGGATCTGGCCAACAATTCCCACCATTGCACTTTTAACAACTCTGGCATTAATCACTGCCATGGCCTGAGGCCAGTGTCCGATTGGTCTGGAGATTTTACTTTACAACCTGAGAACTCTGGCTGGTTCCCAGTGATTCTGCGGCTGTACATTCAGCTCAGACTTTTCTCATTGCTTGCTTTATTTCATGTATTATACAGCAGGCTCCAAGTCTTTAAGGTTATCTGATGCTGATGAATAAAGATAACAGCTCAAATAGGAGTAAATCACAAAAACTATATTTTCATCACTATTTGAATTTTTTAAAATTGCCATTTCATGAATGATTTTCACTACTTGAGTCTGGGAGTGGCCAAATATCATTGATTCAAGCCCCTAGACATAAAAGGAGAAATTACCCTTTTGTCTTCTATCTTTTGTAGGATCAAGGTAAAATAGAACCTGAGGAAAGAATGAGATCTTCATGCCATAGCAGCCTCATATAGCTGTTTGCCTCTTTTTGATTACAATTCATTACAGGTGGTTGTTATACTAGAAAGCACACCACAGTAAAATTCCTACCCATATGGAGCTCCTGACACTACTCCCAGGTACTCTTTAGCCATTTCCCAAGTGGAAGAAATTACCTGATTTGGAGGGTAGGGACATTGAATTGATTTAGGCAACAACAATTTGGTAAGTTCAATTGAAGCAAAAAAAGTTGATAAAAAAGAATTGTAAGAGATAAGAGACTGGAAACGTAAGTTGGGACTAAGTTGAGAAGAACCTTGACTCCAGTGAAAAAATTAGTAAAAAAAAAAAAAAAATGCTATAAATCCCACATAATTAACTATCATAGAGAGTGGGTTAAGACCCACTTTCCTACATTTTATTTGTTAAATCACACAGGATGGAAGGTGGCCTTTTGGATAGTATCCAAAGAATACTTCTTATACAATAGATACATTGGAACAGGGGAGAGACTGAAGACAGAAAGATTTGGTAGAAGTAGCGTCTTATAATCAGAGAAGCAAGCATTCCTTCCCTTTTCCTCTTGGAAATCCTTCCTTTCCTTCAAGACTCAGCATAAATTCCAAAGGCTCAATGATGAAGAATATTACCCACATCCCAATAGAAAGGTGATAGAATTAATATGCAGAATGAGATGTAACTTTATGGCCAATGGGAGAGTTTATTTTATTTGATTATACATATTTATTACAGCATTTGGTTTGGTTTTTCACTTGGGAGGTTGAAAGGAAAGAAACTAAATGACTGTTAATTGAAAAAATTAATTTATAAAAAGAAAAAAAAAACTTTAGTGCTGTCTTCTACATTAATCTTTTCCTGATTCCCCCCCCCCATCCTTTTACTCGACCTCACTGTATCCCTGACACTTTGCTATCTTTCCATAATTACTTTGTATTCACTTTATACATATTATCTATACATGCCCATTTATGCATGTTGTATCCCTCATTAAAATGTTCACTTCTCAAGGACAGAAACTGTTTCACTTCTGAATCAGTCAGTCAATGTGATAGGATTTGGTAGCAATTCACATGTGATGAATTTACAAGTGATGGATTCACAATGGCCTTTCTCTCTGCCAAGTATTTTTATTTTTGAGAAGAGGTTACAGAGAAAATGAAGAGGTAAAATAACCACCTGGAGTGGTAAATATGAAATAGATTTTGGGAGAGTATATAGTTGGCAAGGAAGGGGATTTTAACAATTAACAATGGAAAAGACAAGTTTCCCAGTGGAACTCACAATTAAGCAGGAGAAAGGGAATACACTATGAGATAAGAGTATGCCATTGACTGGCAGGCTAAATTCATAGAGGAGTTTAGCACCCTAAAAGAATCAGTTAGCTAAAAGAAGGAGAAAGACAGCATGAGGCATGGGAGAGAGGGACGAGGTAAAGCAAAAGATGCTATGAAGCATGGGAAGGAGGTAAGAGGAAAAACATCATGAGGCAGAATACTGGCAGACAAAACCAAAAGGGATTCAGCAAAGATGGCATGAGCTATGGACAGATTTATAGGGGAAATTTAATTTTGGGGTTTGACATCTGATTGAATACTGTAAAGTGGGGGTTATCCAAGACCTCCACAGGGAGTGGTATTGTAAGGCTGAGCTGATCCTCATCAGTACCCTTCTCTGCTTGCCTTAGAGAATAATCTTATCAGTATTTCAGGCTTACTCTGCCAGCCCCATTTAGTGACCCAGGACTTCATCAATATTTATTTGTCGTAATTGTTAATTCTTTCAGTTTGTTATGATTCCATTTGGGGCTTTCTTGGCAAGAATATTGGGGTTTGCTGGACTTTATAAAATGATGGCTATGTGCCAAGCATTGTGCTAAGTTTTGGGGATAAAAAGAAAGGCAAAAGACAGCTCCCATTTTCAAGGAATTCACAATCTAGCAGAGGAGACAAACATGAAAACAGCTATGTACAAACAAGACATTGGCAGAATAGACTGGTGGTAATCAAGATAGAGAAGGCATTAGTAATAAGGGATATCAAAAAAGACTTTCTATAGAAGATAAGAATTTAGCTACATTTAACACAATTCCTGGTGTATACAGCAAACACAATAAATTCTTAATGATTGAATTAACTGTCTAACTTAATCACCTAATTATAGGTTTAGAGTTGGAGAGAGCATTAGAGATCCAGTCCAATTACATGTTTTACAGATAAAGAATTGAGACCTAAGAGTTTAAAACAGACTTACTCAAATTCACATATGTAGTAGATAGTAAGAGGCAAATTCAGATTCAAACCCTGGTCTGCTGATCCTAAATCAAATATTCTTTTTTTCTTTTTTTTGGTGAATCAATTGGGATTAAGTGACTTGTGCAGGGTCAAATAGCTAGTAAATGTTAAGTGTCTGAAGTTAGATTTGAGCTCAGGTTATCCTGACTAGAGCACTGATACTGCTCTATCTACTGTACCATCTATTTGCCCCAATATTTTATTTAAAACATGTGTGTATACTTATTCCATTAAATATTTCTCAATTACATGAAGAAAAAATTTTAACATTCATTAAAAAAAATTTTCAGTTCCAAATTATTTCCCTCCCTTCCTCTTTCCTTGAAAAGGAAAGTAATTTGATAAAGATTATATATGCAGAATCTATTTTCCTATTAGCCATGTTACAAAAGAAAACAGATAAAAAATGGAGAAAAATAAAGTTTTTTTTAAAAAAATTATAGTATTTTTTTCTTCTGTGTGAGTAGGAGAATATTTCTCTTTTCCAGATGCTATATCAGAATTACCCTTTTGCAAGCTTCCCCAAGGCTCTGTAACAGATAAGAGTCCTTAGCCTAATCTATTGTTAATTTTATCCTTGGTGACAACTTTTTTCAACTTAATCAGC
This sequence comes from Antechinus flavipes, assembly GCF_016432865.1. Classification (NCBI taxonomy): domain Eukaryota; kingdom Metazoa; phylum Chordata; class Mammalia; order Dasyuromorphia; family Dasyuridae; genus Antechinus; species Antechinus flavipes. The sequence goes on from NC_067400.1 coordinate 435,477,887, forward strand.
ACCCTAGCTCCTTTCACTGTCTGCCAGAAAGACCAATTTTTCACATGGAAATCCTAATATTAGAGTTTTGCTCTATGGATTCAAACAAGGGCCACATTGAGTGGATGCCCATCAGTTGGGGAATGGTTGAATAAGTAATGGTCTATGAAAGTAATGTACTATTATTGTTCTATAAGAAATGATGAGCAGGATGATGTCAGAAAAGCCTGGAAAGACATATGTGAATTGATGCTAAGTAAAGACAGCAGAACCAGGAGAATCTTATATACAATAACAGCAAGATTTTATGGTAATTAACTATGATAGATAAATAACTATGATAGATTGACTTTTCTCAGGAATACATTGATCCAAGGCAATTTTAATACAGTTGAGATGGAAAATGCCATTCACATCCAGATAGAGAACTATGGAGACTGAATGTGGATCAAAGCATACTACTTTCTTTTTTAAAAATAATTTTTATTTTCAAAATACATGCAAACTACACATCTCTTAGATTGGCTAAGATGACAGAAAAAGATAATGGTAAATGTTGGAGGGGATGTGGGAAAAGGGGACACTATTACATTGTTAGTATAGTTGTGAACTGATTCAGCCATTATGAAAAGCAATTAATTAAAAGCTCCAGAATTAGAAGAAAACCCCCAGAAAAACCCAAAATACATGCAAAGATAATTTTCAACATTCATCCTGGCAAAACTTTGTGTTTCAAATTTTTCTTCCTCTCTCCCCATCTTTCCTCTTCCCTAAACAGCAAGTAATCCGATATAGATTAAACATGCTCAATTCTTCTAAACATATTTCCACATTTATCATGCTGCACAAGAAAAATCAAATCAAAAATGAGAAAGAAAAAAAAAAGCAAGCAAATAACAATTCAAAAAAGGTGAAAATACTATGCTGTTATTTACATTTACATTTACAGTTCCCACAGTCCTCTCTCTGGTTGTTCAATGGTTCTCTTCATCACAAGACCATTGGAACTGGCTTGTATCATGTTATTGTTGAAAAGAGCCATGAATCGATCATCATATAATCTTGTTGTTGCTATGTATAATGATCCCCTGGTTCTGCTTACCTCACTTAGCATCAGTTCATGTAAGTCTCCCCAGGCCTCTCTGAAATCATTCTGTTGATCATTTCTTATAGAACAATAATATTTCATAACATTCATATACCATAAGTTATTCAGCCATTATCCAACTGATAGGCATCTATTCAGTTTCCAGTTCTTTGCTACTACAAAAAGGGATGCTACAACATTTTTGCTCATGTGGGTTCTTTTCTCTTTTTGGGATACAGACCCATAAAGATACACTACTGGATCAAAAGTTATGCCCAGTTTGATAGTCCTTTGGACATAGTTCCAAACTGCACTCAAGAGTAGCTGGATCAACTCACAGTTCTACCATCAATGTATTTAGTGTCCCAGTTTTCCCACGTCCCCTCTAACATTTATCATTGACTTTTCCTGCCATTTTAGCCAATCTGAGAGGTATATAGTGGTACCTCAGAGTTGTTTTAATGTGCATTTCTCTAATCAATAGTGATTTATAGCATTTTTTTTATAGAAGCATACAATTTTCACCTTTTTTTTTTTTACTTGTTTTTCTTTCTTGTGGTTTTTCCCTTTTGTCCTGATTGTTCTTTTACAAAATGGCTAATAAGGAAAATCTATTAAATGATTCTATATGGGGGCAGATAAGTGGCATAGTGGATAGAGCACCAGCCCTGAAGTCAGGAGGACCTGAATTCAAATTTGATCTCAGACACAAACATTTCCTAGCTGTGTGACCCTGGCTGGGCTTTATCCCAATTGCCTCAGGGAAAAAAAAAAAAAAAAAAAAAGATTGTATATGTATTACCTATATCAAATTGCTTGCTATCTTGGGACAGGGAGGTAAGGAAGGGAGGGAAAAAACATTCGGAACTCAAAATCTTACAAAAATGAATGTTTAAAACTATCTTTTCATGTAATTGGAAAAAATAAAATATTATTGAATTCAATTTTTTTTTTAAAGAGTTATTGCAACAGCCCAGATAAGAGGAGACAAAAGCCTAATCTAGGATCATGGCCATGGGAAAGGAGAGAAGGAGATAAATTTAAAAGATATTGTGGAAGTAAAATCAATACTTGGCAACTAATTGGATATGGATGAGGTTAGAAAGAATGAAGAGTTGAAGATGATTCAGGGATTGCGATCCTGAATAGCTGCAAGAATACTGAATAAAAAAAACTACAATTCAGGTATCACAAAGGACTGATCAATGAAGAGTGAGAATTCATAAGATTATAAGATCATCAATTTGGGGATTGTCTAGAACAAAATAAAGTCCCAAAAGGGTAAATGACTTCCTCAAACTAACACAAATAAGAAGAGAAAGACCTGAAATTGTTGAATCATAAAAGATAGAGGGCTGGGCTTGAAATCAGGAAGACTCATCTATGTGAGTTCAAATCCAGCCTCGGAAACTTAAGACACTTGGACACACTGTGTGATCCTGATCAAGTCATTTATGCCTTGGTTTTCTCATCTGTAAAATGAGCTGGAGAAGTAACTGGTAAACCACTCCAGTATCTTTGCCAAGAAAACCCCCAAATGGAGTTACGGAGAGTTGAACATGACTAAAATGACTGAATAATAGCAACAGCATATTCTCAGATGTCTAGATTTGAACTTTATTCTGTAGCTACTGAGAGTTATAGAAACTTTTGAGTAGAAAAATAAGGAGCATTATAAAACAAAGTAGTGTTATAAAAAGATTAATCTGTCTAAGGGAGAGAGTGGGAGAAAAAATTTGGAACACAAGGTTTTGAATGGGTGAATGTTGAAAACTTTCTATGCATATATTTTGAAGATAAAAAAACTAAAAAAAAATTTTAAATCAATTAACTATTTTTTTAAAAAAAGAAATCACTATACCATTTGAATGATTGGCATTAAACATATTATTGACTTGTAGTGGAAATATTAAACTGAACCTTTTCAGTATCTTATTGGTTTGTGACCACCATGTCCCTACCAAGAAACTATGTGAAATCCCTTTCTGATTGCAATAAGACTGCTAGAGAACTTTGGTGAGTCAAATAACTTTTCATCTAACTGACCTAGCATTATAACTTTTTTGTGGATTTTTAAAAAATAGACCTATCAACAGCTAGGAAATGAATTCCTTATCAAACAAGTGATAGAGATATAAAGATAAAGTCAATAATTAATTCTTTAAGACACAAAGTATTCCCTTATAGATGATTAAAAGATATGATAAACAATTCTCTTAAAAAGGATTGTAAACTCTTAACAGCTATTTGAAAGATAGCATCAAATCACTAAAAACAAGAGAAATTCAAATCAAAGATTTCACCTTGCACACTAAAAAATAGCAAAACTGACAGAAGATTAGTCAATGTTGGAGATGTAGAAAAATAGATAAATGACTGCATTTTTGATGGAATTGTGAATTGGTACAATTATTTGCGATTTTTAAAAGAAATTAAAACAACAAAAAAAGAAATACTTGAGTTTAATTTCTGTTTGCCTCATACAGTTGAAGATAATTCTATATATGTGAAGTCTTCCCTATAGCCTACTCTTTGCATCACTATGGAGCTCTATGGAGGGGAAAAGCTGTATAAGACTTCTTAAAAAAGGATAAAGGACAGACTAAAAGCAAGCGAAACAGTCACAAGCCTCTGACCTGGTGACAGATTTTTCTTATCCTTCTCCATAGCTTAGGATAGCAGACTAACCCTGAGACCAGTGCCCTTGTGATTGTGTTCCTGCTCCTAGTTCTTGTGAAAATTCTACCAACTCCATGGTTTTCTGACAGAGGTCTCCCAATTGTCATAAAGTGATAAAGATTGGTGGGGCAGCTAGGCATCATAGTGAATAGAGCACCTGGGTTAGAATCAAGAAGATCTAAGTTTTAAATCCAGCCTCAGACAGTTACTAGTTATATGATCCTGGGTGAGTCATGTAATCCTGTTGGCCTCAGTTCCCTCATCTGTAAAATGAGTTGGAGAAGGAAATGGCAAACCATTGAAGCATCTTTGCCAAGAAAACCTCAGATAGTGTTACAGAGATGAAACAACTTAACAGCAGTGATAAGGTTGATGGAATTTTTTTGGGTTTTTTTTGTGATATTTGCTGGGGGTGGGGTTGCTTTGTGATTAGTGATATAAAAGATTCATGGTGGGTGTAAGCTCATCCCAGAAAACAGCTGGAACAGAGCAGCTAAGTGGTACAGTGGATAGAGCAGCAGACAGAGTTAGGAGGACGAATTCAAATTCGGCTTCATACTTACTAGTGTGTGACTCTGGGCAAATTACTTAACCTCAATTGCCTCACCAAAACCAAAGACTCAGAAAGTAGAGCTGAAAAGTTGTTGAAATAGCTATAGCAGAACCATAATACATGAAGTAAAATGCAAAACTATTCATTATGAGCCTTGGGCTAGTTTTCTGCTGGTCTGTGAGGTTTAAAGCTAAGTCCTTGGTTGAGTGAGGGTCCAATCAAGTTCCCTCTTGATCAGTGAATTTTTTGGAGGCCAGATTCCCTATTACAAAGAGGTATGGCTTGAGCCTCTAGTTGGTTCAGTGGATAGAGTATGGGCCTTGGAGTCAGGAGGACCGGAGTTCAAATCCAGATCTTAGGCATTTGACATTTGTCACTTAACCCTAATTGCCTTTAAGAAAAAAAGAAAAGAAAGAAATAACTACATGTGTTCAACCTGAAGGTCAGAAGGATATCCAAGATGGAAAATGATACATCTAAAAGTAGAGATCCCTCTGTGTCTGAAAGGATCCCATATTTGCTCCACTATAAAAAAGAAACTTGTAATTTTCCATTCAATTTTATTTTCAGTTTCAGATTCTCTCCTTACCTCTCACCCATAAGGACAGAAAGAAATACCAAATGCATCACAAATATGAATCATACTAAATAAATTTCTGTATTAGCCATGTTCCAACAACAGCAACAAGAAAACAAGAAAAAGAAAGAAAAAAATTATATATATGTTTCAATCTGTATTCTGGAGATGTACAGCATTTAAAAAAAATATAGCTTTTTATTTTTCCAAACACATGGAAATATAGTTTTCAACATTCATCTTTGCAAAACCTTGTGTTCAAATTTTTTTTCCCTTCTTTCCCCCTTCCCACCCCACCTAGATAGCAAGCAATACAATATAGGTTAAACATGCGAGTCTTTTAAACATATTTCTATATTTGTCAAGAAAAATCAGATCAAAAGGGAAAGAAAATGAGAAAGAAAAAAAAGCAAGCAGACAATAAAAAGGTAAAAATACTATGCTTTGATTTTCATAGTCTCCATATTCTCTAAAAAAGGATTGTAAACTATTAACAGTTTAGTCTCCATAGTTCTCTCTCTGGGTACAAATGGCACTTTCCATACAAGTCTATTTGATTGCCTTAAATTACCCCATTGTTGGTAAGAGACAAGTCCATCACAGTTGATTATCATGTAATCTTGTTGTTACTGTGTACAATGTTCTCTTGGTTCTATTATTTTATTTAGCATCAGTTCATATAAGTCTTTCTAGACTTTTCTGAAATCAGCCTACTCATTTTTTATAGAAAAATAATATTCCATTATATTCATATACCATAACTTATTCAATCATTCCCCAACTGATTAATATACATTCAACTTCTATTTCCTTGCCTCTACAAAAAGAGCTGCTACTAGTATTTTTGTACATGTGGGGCCTTTTTCCTTTTTTATGGTCTCTTTGCAATACAGCTCCAGTAGAGACATTGCTGGATATGCATAGTTTTATAGTCCTTTGGGCACAATTCCAAATTGCTCTTTGGAATGGTTGGATCAGTTCATAGCTTCACTCATAATATATAAATGTCCCAGTTTTCCAGCATTCCCTTTAACATTTCTCATTATCATTTCCTCTCATTTTAGCCAATCTGAGAGGTGTGTAGGACTAGAAGTTACTTTCTTCATTTAAAAATTGTTCATATTCTTTGACCATTTATCAATTGGGGAATGACTTGTATTCTTATAAATTTGAATCAGTTCTTTACATATTTCAGAAATCAGGCCTTTATCAGAAATATTGGATATAAAAATTTTTCTGCTAGCTTTCTGTGGATAGCATTTTTCTTTTATGAGTCCTTTAATGCTGTTATGAGTCATTATGTTAATCAGAGTTACAAAGAATATTATTGCTACTGTGTAACATTTCTTCTCATTTCATTTTGTAACAATTCATTTAAGTCTTTCTGAATTTTTCTGAAACCATCTCCTTTATTTCTTACAGCACAATAATATTCTATCATATTCATATATTATTACTTCTTTAGTCATTTTCCAGTTAATGAACATCCCCTCAGTTTACAATTCTTTGTTACTGCAAAAAAAAAAAAAAAAAAAAAAAAAAGCTGCTATAAAGATTTTTGTGCATATGGATCATTCCTTGTTGATTTGATCTCTTTGGAGCATAACCCTGGCAATGGTATTTCTGGCTCATTGGGTATGCACAATTTAATAGGTTTTTGCTTGTATAAATGAATGATTTTCCAGCTAAAGTATCTATTTTGTGTTTCTTGTTTGTTCATAATGCTAATTAAAATTTTCCCTCTCCAACCACTAAAAAATCAGAGCAGAAAAAAGAAATCTCTAAAGCTATTTTGCAATTTTCATCTTCCAGACTTATCTCCTGCTTACAATTTTCACCTCAATAGATATACTTTAAACTTGTTTCCTTCTTTTTAACTTGAAATAGGCTTATTTTTTATTTTTTTGAAAAAAATCTTGAAGAGAGGTATACCTTAAGGAGAAGGGCAAACTAAATACTTTTTAGAAATAGTATTTTATTTTTCCAAATACATGTAAAGATAATTTTCAACATTCACCTGTGTAAAACTTTGTATTCCAATTTTTTTCTATATTTGTCATGCTGCTCAAGAAAAATCACATCAAAGGGGGAAAAATGTGGTGTTCTCTTCTTTTTCTAATATATGGTGATTCTCTGGGAGCAGGTTTCTTGGGGAGGCTTCTGGGGGCAGCCTTAGTTTCAGTTCAGATCAAGAATCACCTCAAATGCAGCCAGGAGTTAAAATCTAATCTTTTCCTGTCTCTTCCAAAATAGCCCAGTTAGTTTTCTTAGAGGCCTATCTCCCTCCTTGGTTCTAAGAGCTCTTGTAGCTTGTCTGCCAGCTTCAGCCTCCAGCTCTTTCTGAATCTTGGTTCTGAATCTCCCAACTGAATTTTGACTCTCAATCTCTGCAACTGACTCCAGGAGCTCCTTATATATGATCTCTTAAAGGTGTGAACCCAAAGGTTGGCTCCTCCTCTGAGAGAGTGGGATTGTGAGTTTCTGACTTGTGAATCTCCAGAACTTGTGAATCTCCAGAACTTGTGAACTCTAATGTGTGAGTTAATGTGTGAACTCTCAAAGGTGTAAACTTCAAGCATTGTTTCTATCAATTCCAGTGAGTTATCACCTTGTTTCAAGTTCTGGCCCATAACAGAAAAACATAAGAAAGAAAAAAAATCAAGCAAACAAATAATAATAATAACAAAAGGTGGAAAATACTATGCTTTGATCTATATTTAGTCTCCACAGTTCTCTCTCTGGATGCAGATGGCACTTTCCATCACAAGTCTATTGAAAGTGCCTTGAATCACCTTATTACTGAAAAGAGCTCAGTCTATCACCATTGATCATCATGTAATCTTGTTACTGTGTACAAAGCTCCCTTGGTTCTACTTACTTCACTGAGTATCAGTTCATATAAGTCTGCCTAGGCTTTTCTGGAATCAGCCCATTCACCATTTTTTTATAGAATAATAATATTCCATTACATTCATATACTATGTAACTTATCCAACCATTCCCCAAATGATGGGTATCCACTCAGTTTCTAGTTCCTTGCCTACTACAAACATTTTTTGCACATGTGGGTCCTTTCCCCACTTTTATGATCTCTTTGGCATACAGACTCAGTAGACACTGCTGGATCAAAGGATATGCACAGTTTATTAGTCCTTTGGACATAAATGAAATACTTTTGAGGAAAAAATATCATTTTTATAAGACGAGTTTGATTTGCCTGACCAGGGTGGACTTCTCTAAATGGTGTGGCAGAATGAATTATTTTGGTAAATTAGAAGCAAAGTCACCTGATTAGAAAAGACAGTGTAGTTGGAAGTTTTCAAGAAAGAAACAAAAATGGAAAATGTTTGATATGACAAATGGAGAAATAGCTTATAAATCTATAAGTTTCACTTCTGGTCATCCAATGACGAACTCACTCAATGGATTTAAACTGTCCAAGAAAACTATACTGATTTGTGAAAAAGACAAATTCAGAGTGGGGGGTAGGAGGGAGGGAAGAAAACTTAATCTAACAACATGATTAGAACATGAAACATAATTTTGCAATAGAAAAGTATGAGATTAAAAAATTAACTGTATTCCCCAAAAAAGTAAAAAATTGAATCAACATACAGGGAAATGTGATTCTGTGATTTGCAAGAAACAATCAGTTAGGATTCATCAAAGTCAGGAAATGGAAAAAAGAATGTAAAGATATTAAAAACAATTTAAATTGACACAATGTAATTATGAAGCTCACTTAGAGGAGAATAAAAGTTATATAGAGATATTCTTGATAGTAAAATTTATAAAAGTTTTTGGATTTTATTCAGAGAAAAGGACAATAGCAGGATAACTTGATATTGTTATGATTATAGAGCTATAAACTTCACTTAAGATGTTTAAGTGTGGGATGCTTTATTTCTAAAAGAAAACAATTCTCATAAAAAGCCCACACTGTAAACAAGAAATTAATATGGAATTCAGGAGCCAAAAAAGGCAATAAAAAAGATCTAGGACAGATTGAAAAAGAATTTTTGTTATTTAGTCATATCTAACTCTTCCTAACTCCATTTAAGAGTTTTCTTGGCAAGGATACTGGAGTGGTTTGCCATTTTCTTCTCCAATTCATTTTACAGATAAGGAAACTGAGACAAACAGTATAAAGTTAATTGTCCGGGGTGACAGAACTAGAAAGTATCTGAGGTAGGAATTGAACTCAGTAAGATGAGTCTTTTAGACTTCAGACTAGGTATTCTATTTATTGCACTACTTAGCTACCCTTGAAAAGAAGTGAAGTACAAGCAATTAAGATTTATATACCTTTGGAAAGAGTACCCATATGTACTCTTATGTAACAGCATGATTGTCCATATGGACAGAGAAAGGAAGAGGAGGAGGACGAAGAAGAAGAGGAAATAGCACTGCCCAACTGGAAATGGCTGATTGGGTCCCCATGAGGCAGCTACTTCTACCCACAGAGTGTTATTTGTCCTTCTGTCTCAAAGAGGACCAATGACATCACTTGATTGCAAGTGAACTAAATTTAAGTGAGGTAGAACTGTCCAGAGTCATCAGTCTCATTATCTCCTCCAGTCATCAGAATCCAGTGGCAAGATATAGCTCAAGACCACTAGTAATGAAAAGAAATAGACCAATGAAAAGGGAATTTGTCTTTTTAGATAGCACCCAACGTGGGGCTAAATGTGGTGTTCTCTTCTTTTTTATAATATGATGGTTCTCTGTGGGCAGGTTTCTCGGGGACGTTTTTTGGAGGCAGCCTTAGTTTCAGTTCAGATTAGTAATCACTTCAAATGCAGCCAGCTGATAAAATCCAAATGTTTATTTTCTCCTTCCAAGTCTTATATCTTTCCTTGGTCCTGGTTAGCTTTCTTAGAGGCCTCTCTCCCTCCTTGGTTCCAAGAGCTCTTGCAGCTTCGACTGCAGTCTCTAGCTTGTCAATCTCCTTAACTGAACTCACTTGAGCTTTCTTTGGTTCCGAGAGCTCTCCTTGCTAATCTTTTGCCTCTGCCAGCTTCTGCTTCTAGCTCAACTCTGACTCTTGGCAATCTTCTGAACTGACTGTCTGACTGACTGACGCTCTTTTTATGTTCGGTATAAAAGGTTGACTCCTTTTTTGAGAGTGGGATTATGATGGTATGAATTCACAAAGTTACAAAGTTAACTTTGTGTATCTCCAAGTACTTGTGAACTCCAATGTGTGAGCTAATGTGTGAATTCTTAAAGGTGTGAGCTCTAATGTGTAAACTCTTAAAGGTGCAAACCCAAGCACACAAGCATTGCTTCCATCAATTCCACTTAATACTTTGTTTCAAGTTTTGGCCCATAACATCTCCCTGTAGGATCAGATCAATCATACTGAACCATGCTAAATTAGATAATTATTGTCTCTATCAATTCTAATGACCTAACACTTTATAAGGATTCCAAGAGCATGGTACAATAGATTTCCATTGAAGAGACAATTTTTCCCCAGAGGTTTGGGATTAATGGTGAGATTTCTAACATTTTTTTCAAGCTTCATTTCACAGGTGTTAGATATATTTTTTGTAGATTCTGGAAAAGTATCTGTAACCTACTGGTAGTCATAAAGCTTAAAGGTGTTTTAAATATCATCTGTGTTGTTCATTCATTTAGTTGTAGCCAACTCTGTTTCTTGGCAAAGATATTGGAGTAGTTTTCCATTTCCTTCTCTGGTAGATTAGGCAAATAGAAGTTAGGTACAAGCCCAGAATCACAGAGCTATTACACTCACTTCCTGACTTCAGTTCCAGTGCTGGAACAACTGAGCAACCTAACTGGTCAGCATCACTATTAATCAGCCATTGCTTAGTAAGTACCTACTATGTGCCAGACATTGTGCCAAATTCAGGGGATAAAAAGAAAGCCAAAATTCCAAAAGATTTGTGATGGAAAATGCCATCAGCATCCAGAGAGAGAATATGGAGACTGAATGTAGATCAAAACATTGTATTTTCACCTTTTTTTGTTGTTGTTTGCATGGTGTTTTTTCCTCTTTTGATCTTATTTTTCTTGGGCAGCATGAAACATGTTTAGAAGAATTGTATATGTTTAACCTATTTTGGATTGCTTTCTGTCTTGGGGAGGGAGAAGGGAGGAAAGGAGAAAAATTTGGAACACAAAGTTTGGTAAAGGTGAATGTTGAAAACTATGCTTCCATGTATTTGGGGAAATAAAATACTATATACAAAAATAAAGTCAAATAGCTAGTAAGTGTATAGTGTCTGAAGTTAGATTTGGACTTAGGGCCTCCTGCTTTGTCCTTTGTTCTTAAAGAGGACCAATGACATCAGGAGGATGATGTCTTCTCTTGCAAGCAAATTAGATTTAAGTGAGACAGAGCTATGCAGTCATCAGGCTCACTCTCCTCCAGTCATCAGAGTCCAGTGGTAAGATATAGATCAGAATGACTGGAGATGGTCTAGGATGCAGTGAAATACCTAGGCCTTTTAAAAGATAAGGTCTTTCCCAGGTCTCAGTTTAACTGAGGTGACCCTCCTTCAGTAATTAAAGACTAGGTAAGAACTGAGGCAAATAAATAATGGCTTAGATTGTCTTCATAAAAGATTCAGTCTGGGAGGGGAAAATCCTCAGAATTTCTGACCAGAAAGAAATAATTAACACTCACTCTGAACCATTAATGCCCAACAATGAGCAAGGGAGGCTTGGTCTGCGACCTATTCTTGGCCAATCAATGAAAGCCAGAATGATTTGTTTAAAAGCATAACTCTATTTGAATCACAATGGGCTTTAACAAAGCCTGGTTTTTCAGAGCTATATTTCTAAACATCATAAATGAAAACTACATGAGACAAAAGAATTAATTGTCCTAGTTTATTAAAAAAAAAAAAAAACCCAAAATACCCAACCCATTTTAGAATAAAGAGGGAATACCTTATGAAGTATAAATGATCAAAATTTACATTCCTTTGGACAGAGCACTCACATATAAGGGTATGAACCCCTATGTGATCAGAGGGAGAAAAGGATGATGGATTGGAAAGGGATAGGAGGAAGAGGAAGAGATAGAATTGCACACACTGGCCTATTGGTTTCTCTGGGGGCAGCAACTACTATTCATACTTATAAGGGAGCCATCATGAAAGAACTTTTTATATATGAGATATATACAGGGTAAATAAAGGTAATTTCCAAAGGAAGTATACTGGTAAATGTTTAGTAACTGGCTATCCAGAAAAAAAAGTACCTATGACATATTTAAAATTTAATCTGCATTGTTAATATTTCCTCCAACACTTACTTAAGTCTAGATAATCAAAACAATAAATCAAGATGTAGCTTTTATGTTTCTGAGATACAAATATTCAATTTAAAACTTAATCATTAGTTCTCAGGAACCTATTCAAGCTGGCTCTAGCATATCCTTGGAGAAAAAAACCTAAAAATGAGATAGAACAGCAAGTGCCTTCTGGAGAAGGTAGGATCTGAGCTGTGTCTTGAAGGATGTCAATAGGTCACACTGGGGAAAATCAGAGAAGGGACAGAAGTCCTGCATGGGTGGAGGGCAAATGGGATGGTGATAATGGGTGGCAGAGAGAAGGGAGAACTGCTCAATCCTAATTTGCTTTTATTTTCTCTGCCCAGAAGAATGATCTTTGGATTGGAATGTAAGATAAGTAAGGAGATTTTACCAAAATACTTGACAAAACTTCTCAAGCTGTTCTTATTGAAGAGATAGAACTGTGGACTATGAAATAGGTAAGTGAGATAGATTCAGACTGGAATGAAAAAGTATGAATAGCTTGATGTCAACTTGAAAAGAGGTCAGCAGGAGAATTTTATTATGCAAATTTTAATTACATTTATATTTTTATTTATTTACACATCATGCAACATTTTAGCAGTATTTTATTTTTTCCCAAATACATGTAAAGATAGTTTCCAACATTCATTTTTGTAAAACTTTGTGTTCCTAATTTTTCTCCCTCTCTCCCTCCCTTACTTCTTCCTCCCCAAGACAACAAGCAATATGGTATAGATTAAATATATGCAATTCTTTTAAACATATTTCCATATTTGTCATGTGCAAAAAATCAGATGGAAAGGGAAAAAAAATCATGAGAAAGAAAAAAAACCAAGCAAATAAACAATAAAAAAGGTGAAAATACTATGTTGCAATCTATATTCAATCTCTGTAGTTCTCTCCACATTTTTATCATTGACTTGGATGAAGCCATAAGTGGCATTGCTTATCAAGTTTGCATATGCCAGTATGCTGGAAAGGGTGCTGAGAAGGATTGAATGACAAGCCCATAAAGAGCAAGACAGGCTAGAATTATAGGCTAAATCTAAGAAGATAAAACTTAATAGAAATAAATGTAAAATCTTAAATTTGAGTTCAAGAAATTAATATTATGGGTACAAAATGCAGGAGATTTGGTAAAAGAGTCATTCAACTGAATCTTCTAGTCTCTTAGAGAGACTGCTGTCTTCAGAGGCATAAGACTTGATTTTGAATCCTGGCACTGCCACCTACCACCTGTCCCTTCAGGTGAAGTCTCTTCACCGCTCTAACCTTCAAGTTCCTCATCTCTATAATAAAGGAGTTAAATCAGATGGTCCCTGAGGACCTTTCCAACTCTAGATCTATAATCCTATAATCTAAAAAAAGATCTTGAAGGTTTAGTAGACTCTAAACCTCTTGTAGGTGATACAGTGGCGAGAGGACTAGGTCTGGAGGCAGGAAGACTTATCTTCCTATGTTAAAATCTAGCCTTAAACACGTATTAACTGTGTGACCTCAGGCAAGTCACTTAACCTTGGTCTGTCTCAATTTCCTCCTATGTAAATGTACTGGAGAAGGAAATGGCAAATCACTCTAGTATTTTTGCCAAGAAAATCCCAAATGTATCAGACACGACTGAAATAATTGAACAACAACAACAAAAGCTCAAAATAACTCATTTGTGTGGGATAGCATCCAAAAAGATAACAAAATAAAACCTCACTATAATATTTCACTTGACTTTAGAAGTATACTGTTCTGGACAAAAAAAAAAAAAAAAAAAAAAGGTGATAATCCTACTATATGATGTCCCAAAGTTATTTGAAAAATTATTCTATGGGAAATAGAAATTAGATTTGTTCTGCTTGGCAGAGAATTAGGAACAATGGGAATAAATTTCATAGAGGTAGATTTATTTAGTCTAGATGTAATGAAAGATTTACCAGGAATTAGAACTATCTCAAAGTGAAATTGGCTATGTTGGGAGGTAATGGGTTCCTCCTCACTGGAAGTCTTCCAACAGAAGCTGTATGACTATTTGTTGAGTATACTTTAAAGGGGATAGTTAATCAGATATGTTTTGCACTAGGTGACCTCTGAGGTCTCTTCAAACTTAGATTCTGTGTTTGGGAAGTGAGTCAGACAGATAACAGGTAGGGTTAAGTGGAAGCATCTCACTAGTGCTACTTCTCATCTGATCCTTCACAAGTTCCTTTATTTAGGCCTATCCTCCTTTTTAAAAATAGTTCTCAATCTTACATGATTCTTAGCCTTAATCCTTTGTAAGTATCCCCATTTTTAATAACACCTCCATAAAAGCCATCAAAAACTTCTCTCTTTTTTCCCTAAATAATTATTCTGTATATATTCATCCTGACAGGGGAGGTCATATTCTTGATTGTAACTATAGTATTTGTTCAAGGATATATGAAAATGTTAATATCTTGTGGTTTCTGGAAGAGTATGTCCCATTGACCTACTTCTAGGAGGGATGTAATTTCTAGCAAAGAAGGATGATCCTTTAAGCTGTGTAAAAGAGTCTTTGCACTATTTCTCATTTTTGGCAAATAATTTATCTTTAAGACTGCTATATCAAACTAAAGTGGAAGTTATTGATAGAACATAACCTACTTCTGATTTGTAGAAAATGATACTTCTAGTTTTCTGAAAACTAAGAAGAAAAAAACCCAGTAACTTTGAAAACATTTACTCCAAAACTTAAGATGATTTGTTTCTAAGTTTCCTTTAAGGTTATTTATGGGAATCAACATAAAGATCAAAGATTCAAAGGACTTTTAAAATAATCAGTGGATGAGCCTGAGACTTTAGACCAATTTTAGATGGAATGTTCTAGAGGAGAAAAGGCCAAAGCTTCTTAAAACCACAAAAATTTAAATTACCTTTTGAATAAGTAGAGAAAACAGAAAGGAAAGACAACCTGAACTCTGAACCTTCTATATTAAAAGAAGGAAAAGAAGATGTAAGACAGATTGACCTTTGGGGTTTATGAGTTTAGTATCTCTAGTAGTATCCAGATGACAGCTGACTTTAAACATGTGCACATTGTTAAAAAACCTTAATTTAGGACATGATTGAAACATTCCAACATAAAACCAAAAGGGGGGGCATCAAAGGACCAAGTAAATCCACAAAAGCAAAGGAGTTTTAGAAATGACTCAATTGGATTTTATCTTTTTATCTTACCCTTATTTGTCCATCAAAATGCAGATGAGATCATAAAAAAGTCAAGACCAGGACACCAATCTTTTCATAGGCATGACAGAACAGATCTTGACTGTCCCCTTTAAAAACCATACACACAACATTCTTTGAATATGTTAGGAAAGAGTTAACCAAAGGTGGTAGGGCAAGTTTTTGGAGAATTGATTTATCGGTCATACACATTCAGAGACTTAGAAGCCAGATGTCTAATGTCCTGGGTTTCTGTTTCAAACACCCAGTAAAGAAAAGAGTTGAGAGGTACCTCTAGGGCTGGATGTATGGTGATAAAGTGTGCCAAAAGGTTAATTGCCCCCCTTGAATCAGAATCAAGTTGGTTGTGAGATGAAAGGAGAAAAATATAAAACATAAAAGTTGTGCTTACTTTGTCCTATTAAATTTCTTCTTCTTGTTTGAGATCTTTTTTACTTTATCTTTCCTCCTCTAATAGTATCTCTGTCCATGGAAACTAGATATTTATTTTGCCTCATGACCAAGTCTAATAGTCACTCTGTATATATGGTACATGGAAAACATCTATATAAATGCAATACTATCATAAGAAACTAAACACAAGAAAACCTAACTGAGTTGTGTGCTCAGTACTTAGAGAGGAGAAATAATGAGAATAATTACTGCAGGATAGAGGTATTTGTTACCTGCTGCCTTAAGCTGTACAGACACTAGATCTAGCAATGGCCTAGAGAGGTCATTAAGTAAACAACCTTTCCTAGGAAGTCCACACTCACCAAGCTGGCCAGACTGGTTTGGTCAAGTTGCCTGAGGCATAGGGATGTCATAGAGATTGGGTAATAGGACAGAGGTGTTAAGAAGCTGAAGAGAAATTTGGCAAGTCCCTCTGGAATGGACTATTAAAAAGTCAAATTTAGAGCTCGATTCAGTCCAGGTCCATAGAGAAGATGACTCTAGATATGTGTCAAAGCCTTCTTTAATAGTGGCCTAAATGATACAAATTTAAATTGGGGGTCCTGAAGCTAAAATTTCATAAAGAGATCCTTAACCCTTGTTATAGGAAAATGAACAAAGGAAGTCTCCTTCCTAATATAAGAAATAATAATAATATAAGAAATAATGATGGGGATGATTTCAAAAAAAAAATCTGGAACAACTTGTATGAACTAATGCAAAGCAAAGTGACAGAATAGAATAATCTATTCAATAACAGCAATATTGTAAAGATAATCAACTTTGAAAGACTCAGATACTGATTAACAAAATGACCAACCACAATTTCAAAGCACTTATAATGAAAACATGCTATCCACCTCAGAGTGCAGGTCGAAGCATATTTCTCTTCCCTTTCCTTTTCCCTTTTCCCTTTCCTCTCCTCCCTCCCCTGCCTTCCTTTCTCTTCTTTTCCCTTCCTTTTCCCTTCCCTTTCCTTTTCCCTTCTTTTCTATTCTCTTCCCTTCCCTTCCCTTTCCTCTTCCCTTTTCTCCTTCCCTTTTCCCTTCTTTTCCCTTTCCTTCCCCTTCCTTTTTTGCTTTCCCTTTCCTTCCTTCCTTCCTTTCCCTTCCCCTTCCTTTCTTTTTCTTTTTATCTCTTATGTCTTTCTTTTTCAGATGTGGCTTATGCTATGAATTTATTTTTCAGGCAAATACATATTTGAAAGTTTTTTTTCCTTGTCTTTTCAGTGAGTGAGAGAGGAAGCAGAGAGGGAGAGAATTCAGAACTGAAAGTAAAATAAAATTGAATTTTCTCATAGGTCTTTGTCTAGATCTCTTCTTTACCCTTGTTACATTCTTCCTTGTAACATAATGTATTTGTATGTATATGTGACTCCCTTATGTAAGACTGTAAGATCCCTGACAGTAAAGACTCTCATTTCTTAATCTTTTTATTCTTAGTTCCTACCACACACTGCCTTGCATTTAGCAGGTACTTACTATTTGTTGAATCACTAGCCCTCATTAGAACCATTGGTGAAGATTGCAGTGTCTCATTAATTAAGACCAAACTTATCCTCATCAAGGACACATTTAAAAAATAAAAAAGCATTGTAATTATGCACATTGGCATTTAATAGCTCAGTTAATATGACCCAGTTTTTAGGACAATTTCAAAAGCAGGAGGACTGGCAATGTCCTAAATAGAAGTTCATGTACTGTTTTCCTACGGATTTGTTATTTTCCTTCTTACATTTTATTTAAATGAAGTGTTGGCCTCCAAGTAGACAGTGACCTTCACATTGAGTGAATTACAAAAGCTTTCCCAGTGAGTTGGTGTTGTGTATTCTGAAGTTCTCTATCATTTCCGGAGTACTTGACTATGAGTAAATGCTTTACAAATCATCTTTGTATCAAAAAATCTCCAGTTAAGGTCTTGTCTGATGTGGTTGAATTACAACCCACATATTTGAAAAGGCATTCCTTCAAAATTATAAAGTCAAGGGTTTGCAGTTGTTTACTGAAATGTATTTTAACCAGTTAATGCCCTTTAAATTATACTATGTAGTTGAGTGCTACACACACATACACACACACACACACACACACATACACACACGTGCACATTTGTAAAATGGAGAATCCACAAATGTTATTCAGAATTGGGATCATGTACAATACTGTAGTTATAAAATAAAAAGAATTAGAGCCTCAAGTACAATTTGAGGATTTCACTGACACCTAATCCACAAATAGCTCCTTTTAACAGGTTCAAAATGAGACACATTTAAACAGAAATCACATAGCTTAGAGGAAAAAGCGATAAACTCCCTGTCTCTTATCTCTATTTATCTACACTTATGTATGTATGTGTATATACACAACATATATACATATACATATACATGTGAATATATATACTCATACATCTCTACCCCCACCTCTCTGTTTCTCTATGTCTCAGTCTCTGTCTTTCTACCTCTCTCTGTCTCTCTCTGTCTCTTCTCTCTATCTCTCTGTCTCTGTCTCTGTCTCTCTGTCTCTGTCTCTCTCTCTCTCTATATATATATACATATATATATATATATATGTATATATATGTATATATATCTCCAAAACTACCCTTCTTAAAACTAGCAGTTAGAAATGTAATGAGTAATGAAGACTCAATATGTAATGCCACAGAAACCGAGCAAGATAGAGATTACAGAGTTTTTAATAATTTTTAATGGAGAGATCCATTGGATCCATATTTGGGCCCCCAGGGCTGAATGAGACTATCGTCTCCAAGAATCTAGCAAACAAGGAGAGTTCTCAAAGACATATATACATGTGGCTCAGACACAGAGGGTAGACTGAGGCAGGGGTGGAGTCAGGTTACTGAGAGCAAGGACTCTGACAGGGTGGGGTGAGCCTCCAGAGATGAGATGACATAACATAATCAGGGGGAAGCATCCTGGATATGGGGAGAGGCATCTTGATAAGACAGTATCTGATATTCTAATAGCTTGGGATGGGGAGAGGCATTCTGGTATTCTATCAAGTATTCTGATAAACAGGGAGGGGAGGTTTTGCAGAACTGAGAAGCAGGGAAACTGAGGCAGGACTGAGTCAGGATAATTAGGGAAACCACAGAAAAGAGAATTGTGGCATAACAAACAATTCAACTTAAAGCATTTAAAAATAGTTATTAAGAGTTTACCAGGACTGGGAAATATTTAAAAATAAGGAAACAGTTCCCTCAAGAAGCTACAGCAGACCTCACAAGCAAAGACATATCTATTCTATTCAACTGATATTTTATAAAATAAGTTTTCTTTGAGATCTTTTTTTTTTTTACATCATCATGATTTCTTCCTATATACTTTCTCCTCCTTCCCTTCCCAGAGAGTCATTCCATGTAAAAAATAGCTTTTACAGATTAAAAAAGAGGAAATGAAATCAGTATAACTGATCAATTGATCAATACATTCAAAAAAATCTGAAACTATATGAGTATATAATACTTGTTGACCTCTCGCCTTTGCAAAGGGATGGGGTAGAAATGTGTTCTAATATCTTTTTTTTAGAACCATGCTTGATCTGTATAGTTTCATTGCATCAGCTTTTAGTGTGTGTGTGTATAATGGTGGTAGTTATTCTTTCCATTTACTTAGTTATAGCCCTTGTATGTATTGTTTTTTTGTCTATACTTATGTAATTCTGCGTGAGTTCATAGAGATTTTTCCATGCTTCTCTATGTTTATCATTTCTTACAACATAGTGACATCTAATCAATCAATCAATCAACACTTATTAAGTACCTAGTATGTTTCAGGCACTGGGGATACAAAAAGAGGCAAAAGACAGTCCCTATCCTCAAGGAGCTTTTAATCCAATGGGGAAGACAATATACAAACAAACAGGAAATAATTCACAGAAGCAAGAAGAGGGTTTAGGAAAGATTTCTAGTAAAAGAAGATATTTTAGTTGGGATTTAATGAACCTCAGAGAGGCTAATAGGCAGAGCAAAGAAGAATATTCTCAAATATAGGGGACATCCAGAAAGACTGCCCAGAGAGAAGAAATGAAGTGTCTTGTTTGTGGAATAGCCAGGAAATCGGTGTTACTGAGGAGAAGAGTACCTATCCAGGAGTAAGCTGTAAGGACACTGGAAAGTTCTTCAGGATTCAGGATTAAGAAGTGTTTTGTATATGATTCCAGAGGTGACAGGGAACCATTAGAATTTGTTCAGTAAGACAGTGACATGGTCAGATATTAGGAATATTACATAAGTGGCTGAATGGAAAATGGATTGGAGTGGAGAGATACTTAAGGCAGGCTTATCCAGCAGCAGGCTATTGCAGTGATCTAGGCTTGAAGTAATGATTTGCAGTTGAGAGATGACAGTGTCAGAAGACAGTTTGGGGGCATATTTGGGAGATAATGCAAAGGTGGAATTGACAGGATTTGACAACAAATTGGATATAGGAAGCTAGAGAAAATAAAGAGGTCAGGATGACTTGTAGTTTGTAAGCCTGAAGGAACCTTCTATAGTAATAGGGAAGGTAGGGGTGGGGAGAAGGTTTAAGGGGAAAGATGATGAGTTCCATTTTGAACATGTTGAGTGCAAGATATCTACAAGACAATTAGTCAAAGATATCTGAAAGGCAGTTGAAAATATGAGATTGGAGAGTTTGGGGTAGACTAGGTAGATTTAAGAGTCACCAGTATAGAGATGATAATTAGATCCAGGGGAGATGATGAGATCACTAAGGGAAGTAGAAAAGAGAAAGAAAAGAAGAGGGTCCAGGACAGAACCCCAGGGTCCATTTTTGGTAGGAAGGTTTGACCTGGAAGAGGATTCAGCAAAAATGAGAGAGAAGGAGTAGTCAGATCATTAGGAAGAGAACCAGGAGAGAGTAATATCCCAAAAACCTAGATAAAAGAGAGTATCAAGCAGGAGAGAGTGATCAATAGTGTAAAAGATTATAGAGAGGTTAAGGAGAATGAAAACAAAGAAAAGACCAGTAGATTTGGCAACTGAGAGACATTATTAACTTTAGAGAGCAGTTTTGGTTGAATAAGGTCAGAAGCTGAATAGTAAAGGGTTAAGAAAGGAATTTATTATTCAGTTATGTCTGATTCTTTGGGACTTTGGGGGTCATTTCCTTCTTCAGTTCATTTTATAGATGAAGAAACCGAGACTAATAGGGTCACATGACTAGTGTTTGTGTTTGAGGCCAGATTTGAACTTAGGAAGATGAGTGTTCTTGGTCCAGGCTTAGCATTCTATCCACCTAGCCACCTAATTACCCCAAAAAGAGATTAGAAGAAAAAATGGAGACACCTATTGTAGACAACCATTTTGAGTTTAGCTTCAAAGAGCAGAAGAGATGCTATATGAGAGTTAGTGGGAATGGGAGGATCAAGTGAGGGTTTTACAGGATAAGAAAGACATAGCAAGTTTTTTAGATAGAAATGAATGAAGACTGGAGAGACTGAAATTTAAGTGATGGGGATGTTTACGCAGTTGATTTGTTGGAGAAGACAAACTGGATTATGATCACTTGAATAAGTAAAGAGGTTAGCCTTACTAAAGAGTAAAGCCATTTCATTATGTGAGACAGGGGTGAAGGAGGAGATAGGGCAGAAGGCACCTGAGTGATAGACAATTAGGAAGAAGAAAGAAGAGTTCATGGTAAATGGTTCTTTTTTTTTTCCTGTAAAATATGATGTTAGGTTTTCAGTTCAGAGAATGGAAGGAGGGAAGTCATAGGAGATTTGAGGAGAGATAAAAAAGATTTGGAAGAGCTCAAGATAAACCATTCAACCTTTGTCTGCCCTAGTTTTCTTATCTGTAAAATAGAAATAACGGTAATCCCTATTTCTCAGACATTTTTGTGATTTAATCTTATCTTTTTCTTCTATTTTATTGCTTGATTTTATTGATTTTCTGCCCTCCTCTTTTTAATCACATTGGCTAAAAGGTTATTAATTTACTAGTCTTTTCAAAGAAAAAGTTTTTATTTTTATACATAATTTCTATAGTTTTTTGTTTCTATTTTGTTTACTTCTCCTGTAATTTTTATATGTTCTCTTTTGTGCTTATTTTAGATTTATTTATTTGTTGTCTTTCTATTTTTTTTAAAGTAACAAATTCATTTGTCATTTCTTTTTCTGTTTTATCAACATATTTTTAGAGATATAATTTTTTCCCTAAAGATTGCTTTGCATGAATTCCAGAAATTTTGATATGTTATCTCATCATTATTATATCCTTTCACATAATTATTGTTTTTATAATTTCTTCTTTGATACACTTATTATTTTGGATATTATTGTTAAATCTCGTTATGAGTCTGGGTCTTTTGTTGTTGATCTCTGATTAATTGATATTTTTATTATATGATGATTTGTAAAGGGTATTCACTATTTCTACCTTTCTATATTTGTTTGCAAAATCTTTGTGTTGTAATACATGGTCAAGTTTTGTAAAAATTCATTATGATGCTGAGAAATATGTATACTCACTAGCAGATCCATTTAGAAGATGCTTCTTTTAGCTGTATTTTTCCAGCTATTTGTTCAATTATGTCTTTTTACTTTTGTTTATTATTCTGTTTTCTCCTTATTAAGTTGATCAATCTAACTACATCTTTGCTTCAGGGATCTCTATGGTATACGTCTGGATTTGAGGATTTTCTGTTTTGTGCTTCCATCTGCTCAAGCTCCCATTAGCTGTTCTTCCTTTATGGTTAGTGAATAATGAGTAGCACCCCAGTTCCATTTAACCATTTAACATCCATTAGTTTTTGGTTTTTTTTTTTTCCAAAGGAGCATTTTACTTCAAAGACATAGCAAAAGAAAACTTCTCCCCCATTCCTTTCCAACAACTCAGGGACCTGATCTTAGTTCAGTTCTTTTTTTTTTTCTCTTTCAAATTTAAATATTTTTTAATTTTTAGCATTCTTTAAAAAATTCTTTCAGTTCTAAAGTCTCTTCTTGCTTCTAGCTACTCTCACCCATTGATAAGGCAAACAACATAATATCAATTATATGTGCAAAATCATATAAAACATTTCTGTTAACTATTATAAAACAGCAAGGAAAACAAAGAAAAAATTATACCTGAATTTGTACTCAGAGAATATCAATTCTTTCTCTGGAGTTAGATAGCATTTTTTAAATCTCGAGCCTTTCAGATTTGTTTTAGATTATTATCTTGACAGAGTAGTTTAGCACAATTTTTTTATAACACTGATCTCAACAATATTACATCTAGTATAAACATGACTGCTATATGAATCATTATCTCAGCTTCCTATGGTTTGGGTCTGGGCACTGATATTGACTTGTCTGCAAAATTTAGATTCTTGAAAGCTGGGTTATCAGAGCACCCTATTAATTTTGAGAAGCTTATAAGATCAGAGACTCCACTCCATATAAATTGTAAAAGAGGGACAGCTATGTGGCACAATGATAGAGCACCAGACTTGTAGTCAGGAGGGACCTGAGTTTAAATCTGGTCTCAGACACTTAACATTTCCTAGCTGTGTGACCCTGGGCAAGTCACTTAACCCCAATTGTCTCAGCAACAAATAAATAAATGAAAATAAAAAATAAATAAATTGTAAAAGAACAAATGGAGACACCATGAACCAAGTTCCTTTCATAAGATTATCTGGCCTCTGAGAGGACAAGGCCTCAAGGACATTCTGCTCTTCCATCATTGTCTCTTACTGGATGTTATTACATAAGGAAACATGGAAATCCCCCAAGACTGCAAGTTGAGATAAATAAATCAGAGACCAGGTTCATACTGATCCAAGTCTCTTTTTAAAATAGCTTTTTATTTTTTTCAAAATAGGTGCAAAGATAGCTTTCAACATTAACCTTTGCAAAACCTTGTGTTCCAAAATTTCCCCCCAAATATGTATAGAAGAATTGTACATGTTTAATATATATTAAATTAAATAAATTAATATATATTAATATATATTGGAATACTTGCCATCAAAGGAGAGGAGGTGGGGGGAGGGGAAGGAGAAAAAAATCAGAATGAGGGTGAATGTTGAAAGCTATCTATGAATATGTTTTGAAAATAAAAAGCTTTATTAAAAAAAGAGAAAAAATAATTAAACCTTGGTGGAATATTTGATAATTTTTTAAAAAGCAACCAAATTTTTCTTCCCCCCTTCCCCCCTCCTTTCTTCCCAATCCATCAAGCAATCCAATATAGGTTAAACATGCAATTCTCCTCAACATATTTCCATATTTGTTGTATTGTGCAAAAAAAAAAAAAAAAAAAACAAATCAAAAGGGAAAAAAATCATAAGATAGAAAACAAACAAATAAACAAACAACAAGAACAAGAATTGAAAATACTATGCTTTGATCTATATTTAATCTCCATAGTTCTTTCTCTGAATGTGTATGTCTCTTTCCATCATAAGTCTATTGAAATCATCTCATTGTTGAAAAAAGCCTAATCCATCACAGTTTGATTCATGTCTCTTGACCTCGTTACTCAGACAACTGAAAAAAAGAATTCTCTACAATTATAGTTAGCAGAGAGGAACTAGTTACATAATATCTTCAGGTGCCAGATAGGTTTCTTCAGGAAATTTTCTTTTCACATCATCACAACACTTCCAGAATCAGGATCCTCAATTTTTCCATGTGGAGAAACACTGTCTGAAGCACTCTGTACATATACCAGACCCCTGACAGACTTTTTTTAAAAAGTCCAATTAATAGGAGGAATTCAGAGAGACAAAAGAAGACATCACATTGATGCAAAGTGAAGAAAGTAGAACCAAGCAAACAATATACACAATGTTTATAACAATGTAAATAGAACACATAATAAAACAAAACATTCTATAGTAAAATGACCTTAAAGATTCACTTTGAGAAAATAAAATAAAATGCAACTTCTTCCTTTTGTTGTAATAGGCTTAGGGAAAGACTGTTACATATACCATAAGACACAGTCAATGTGTATGAATTTGTTGAACTGTTATTTGCTTTTTAAATTTTTGCTGTAAAGGAAAGCTTACTGAATAGGGAAGATGGAACAGTCATATTAGGAAATGAATATGATGAAATCAAAAGGCATCAAAAATTGTAGGTTATCTCTTTTCAGGAAATATGAAAATATTCTTGATTAGTATAGTTTTTGCATCATGTGCTTTCTGCCTGAGTGGGGGTTAAAGTGCTGATTGGGTTTAAAGAAAACCTGATTTGCCTAATTCACCTAAAGGAAAAAAGGAAGAAATTCTGAGAGTTCCTTTGCTGGGTAAATATATTTTCATAATAAAAGATGTTCCTTTCCTGGGAGGAATTAAATAAAAAGCTATCACTTGGTTGATGATGTATATAACCATTAACATAGATGTAACAAAAGTACCACTATATTATGAAATTTAAAAGAGAAAAGCAAAGATCCAACAACTTCTTTTGTTCTATGTTAAACTTGTGCCACTGTCTTTCACTCCCCTACTATTTTATACTAAAATAATGACTTATACATGTTAGATTTTTAAGATAAACTATAGAAAAATCTTCCTTTCTTGAAGTTATTTCTCCCAGTTCTTAATCCCTTAACAAGTGAATGATAGTTGGAAGAGTTTTATTGTTTCACCATTTATTTATGTTATAATGTGATGAACTTTCCACTTACTTCTCCATGTGCCTTTTCTTGGATTTTTCTTCCCCTTCTCCTGAAATGATACAAAGATATGAATTATACAAAAAATTAAATGTTTTGCTAGCATCTTAACATAGAAAATAAATATAGAAAAAACATAGAAAAAAATAGAAAATTAAGTATATATGCTTTAAAACTATTTACACTAAAAGTAATTTCAATGCATGGAGTATCACAATACCTTTTCAGTTTCATTTTCTAATTCTGTTTCAGGGTTCTTTGCCCATTCATTTTCATTTACTTTTCCTCGTGTAACTAACATATTTAACTTAACTAACTAAATATCCTACAGCCAAGGAAAGACTCTGAAGCACAGTTATGTGAATTCTGGGAATTGTAGGACTGAACAATGTTGTTTTTTCCTTAGCCCAAAAGAAAGAATTTCACAGAAGTTTTGTGCCTGACACACCAGCTTGTGAGAAGGAAGGTTGGAGTGGCTATGTGTGAAAGTCAGTAGAAGTTTAGGATCAAGTTTAGTAGTGGGCTAAGAGAAAGAGATTTTTGTGATGCTGGTGAAAGTCTTGTCCTACAGAAATGAGATAGAAAACCAAGCTTCTCTGTTTTGTTTTCAGCATGACAGAAAGATATTTTTTCCCCCAACCTTCTGACTTGGGACTGAGCTAGGAGAAACAATTTTAAGGTTTTTGACTTTAGTAATGATTCATGAATTCCTGCATAATAGAGGAAGGAACAATGTGACTTGAACCATTCATGCCTATATGTGTGGGAAAATGGAAAAGCTAGAATGAAGAGCAGAACAGAGGTGTGAACTAAGAGAAAATCACATTTCTGGGACACCCACTGGGGAAAGGAAAGTATGGGCTAGGAAAAGAGGCTACCAAAGTATAGGGCTTACCTGCTCAGTTATATAACCTGCCATATAGCCCTGCTTGATGGCTAACACTATATAATTAGAGTTAATACATGACCAATTCTTCTATTTCTACTTTCTTCATTTTACATTATTTCACACACATCTTTCCATATTTCTTTGTGCTTCTCACACATGTTCATTTTAATTGCTTTGTTTTATTCCATCACTTTAATGTACCACAACTTTTAAAAACTATTTTCTTTTGGAGATAAGGAATTGTAGGGGAAATAAGAGAAAAGGAAGACTAGTTTATTATGGAATCTCCCTTTAATTTTTCTAGGTACACTACCCAATTAGCAGCTTTTAATTCCACAGATTGAGTTAAACCAAATTTTCATAAAATTGAGTGTTAGATTACTTGGTGTTTAGAGAGGAAGAAAAGGAGAAAAAAATTTGGAACACAAAGTTTTGCAAGGGTGAATGTTGAAAACTATCTATGCCTATGTTTTGAAAATAAAAAGCTTTATATATATATACATACATATATGTGTGTGTGTGTGTGTGTATATATATATATACACACACACACACACACACATATATAAAGATTTGAATGTTAGAAAAGTGAGCATGTTTCTTTCTTTATATTTTCCCTTGATGAGAAAACTTTGAATGATAATAATAAAATTGAATTCACAAAGCATCATAATAGTTTTTAAGTTACTTCCTCTAAGTATATTAACACTGTTAATGTTTCCAAATATTATATAAACATTATTTCATTTCATCCTAGTAGAATCTTATATTGTGACCCCAGGACTCAGGTGAACCATTTAATAAGGCCAGACAACAAATCACTCGATTACCAAAAAATAGAATTGTGGGAGGCCAAAGCAGTCCAGCTCTTTGGAATCAGTGATTGGGAGAAACACTCAGCTTACAGAATGACAGAATTGGAAAGGACCTTTCAAAATTGGAAAAATGCCCTTTACAATACTGCTGAGGAATGGTCATCCGGTCTTTGCCTGAAGACTGAATAAGGGCATGGATCCAATACCTTTTGAGTCAGTCCAATTCATTTTTGGTTAGCTCTCACTATTTTCTACATTAAGCAAGCCTAAATCGGTCTCTGCAGTTTTCACTCTTTGCTACTAGTCCTGTCCTCTGAAACTACATAGAGTTCATGTAATTTCTCTTCAGTCATATCCTCCACAGCCCTTCTCCATCTTCACCAAAATGTACTTTTCTCTGAGTTAAATATCCTCATCTTCAAGCAATGGGTATATGACAGCTTTCAATCCTCTCATCGTGCTAGTTTAAATCAATGAATATAACACAGCTTATCTTTGTCCATTCTATAATGTGGTACCTAGAACTATATGTTAAATACAGCAGAACTGATATCTTACTTGTTCTGAATACTGTTCCCTTAATATAGACTATAATAGCATCAATCATTTTGACTGCATGTCATACTATTGACTCATATTGACATCTTGGCTTGCTAATAACATTAAATCTTTTTTCATAAGAAATGTTATCTAGCCACATTTCCATCATCTTATATATTTGTGAAATTATTTTTTGAGGGACTAGGTGGTGTAGTGGATAGAGCACCAGCCCTGAAGTCAGGAGCACCTGAGTTCAAAACTGACCTCAGACACTTAACACTTTCTAGCTATGTGACTCTGGGCAAGTCACTTAACCCCAAATACCTCAGGAAAAAAAACTATTTTTTGAAACTAAATGTGTAACTATACACTTAACATATATATAAGTTTCCTTTCACTTCAGTAATTATATCTATTAATTTCCTCTTATTTGAGTAATAGAATGCTGAGATCTTTCTGGATATTTTATTTAACATTGTATTAATATTTTAGCTTCATGTCATCTATAAATTAGACAACCATATCTTCTCCAGCTTCATTTGAGTTATTGATAAAAATCTTAAATGGTAATAGCCTAAGGATGGAAAATATGACATCAATCCATTAATAACTATTCTTTATGTTCAGTCATTCACCAGATCCAAATATACATAATAGTATTCTTAGCTTGCTTACATCTCTCTATTATCTAAGTACCTTAAGAAATTCCAAGTCCACAAGTGACATCTTTAGGGAAATCAGTATCTGAACTAGCTTTTAATCCAGAGGAAGAAAATATGTCTTTCCAAATTTCTCTAAATCCATTATGATTTCTTATAATGTAATAATATTATATGATATTCTTATACTGTAATTTGTTCAGTTTTTGATTGATAGGCATCTACTTTGTTTCCAGTTTTTTTCCACAAGAAAATGTGCTGATACACATATGGTTCATATTAATTTTTTCCTTGTCTTTGATCTCTTTAGGGTATGTGTCTAAGAGTGGTATTGCTAGAAAGAGCACATAGTTTAATGAGTTTGGGGGTAGAACTCCAAATTGCCTTCCATTTTATAGCTCCACTAACAGTCCATTGCCACTTCATTTATTTATTGCCACTACCAATCATTTTATTTATTTCTTTATTATATTTACCAATCTAATGAGCATGAGGTGCAATCTCAGAATTGCTTTAATTGTAATATCTCTTACTATGAATTATTTGAAACAGTTTTGCATATGGTTGTTGATCGCTTGTTTTTCTTCTTCTCTGAGCTGTCTATTTAGTTATACCCTTTAACGATTTTTCCATTGAGGAATTACTTTAATTATGTATTTATATCAATTCTTTATATGTCTTCAATATCAAACAGGTAGTGAAGAAATATGCTACAAAGATTGTCCTTGGCAAACTGTTTTCTTTCTAATTCTAACTTCATTGATTTTGTATGCTCAAAACCTTTTAATTTTATGCAATTAACTTTGTCCAATTCATCTTATATGATAATAAATAATAAGATAAAATGAAAATAGCTAACAGCTTGTCTATAAGGCAGTCTATTTATTATTATGTTCAGTGGATAAAGCACCTGACCTGGAGTCGGAAAGACCTGAGTTCATATCTAGCCTCAGATACTTACTAGATGGGTGACCCTGGCCAAGTCACTTAAAACTGTTTGTCTCAGTTTTTTCATCTGTAAAATGAGCTAGAGAAGGAAATGATAAACCACTCTAGTATCTCTGTCAAGAAATTTCAAATGGAGTCACAAAGAATTGGACATGAATAACATAACTGTCTTAAATTAGTTTTAAAAAATTAATTCCTAGTTTTATTTGCTAATTATAGATGAGAACATCTCTGGATAAAAGGGGATATCTTATTTTATTCTTTTTTTTCCTGGTCAATGTCCATGTCTAGAAGAAAGGAAAATTATTAGTGGACATGAGTAGACAGAATGACCATGGAATCATAAAGTTTGATCTGAGTCTTCATTCTCTCACTTACAAGCTGAATGATTGTGAACAAATCATTTAAATAATCTTTGCCTTTGTTTCCTCACTTATAAGATAGGAACCATAATATTTTTGCTATCTAATTTTATGGTAAGGTAAGAAGTAAACTGTCAATTTTTATATACATGTTAGGAATTATTTCATTGACTTATTTTTTGATATGCTTCTTAAAATATGTATAAAAATTCTATTCTAATATATCATGATAATATTTGGAGGTGACCCTAAGTTTTTGAATTGTACTATAAGCTTTGCAAGTTTTACCAAACTAGAAAGACTGAGTCTGGGCTAGTGACTGTGTCTTCACAATGAAGGAACCAGTTTCGTTCTGTTGTTTTTTAACCCTAAACAAGTAACTTAATTTCTTTGGGCCTTAGTTTTCTCATTTGTAAAATAAGAGAGTTGGAATTAGTCACCTTTTCAGTTTCTTTTCTCTAGAAATCCATGATCTTGTGAAGCATGAAGAGGGTCATTACTCCATTGTTAGCAACAAGCAATGATTTCTCTCTCTCTTTCTCTCTTTTGACAAATAAGCTGGTGAAGTAGATAAAAATACTAACTGTCTTATAGTTACTGAATGTGAAAGGAGAGCAAAAGATGTCATAAAATAAAAGCTAATTGGAGCTAAATCAATAGGAAATAATTGGTTAGAGATGTTTAAAATTTGTTGTCTATGTGCTCTAGGATCAGTGACTAGTTAGAGCAAAGGTCAAAGTCCAAAGTCTGTACCAAATTAGAAGAAAAAACTGAGATGAAAAGATAATCTATTTGATTATAACAGTTTCAGTCTTTTTAAACAAGCTGTCAATGAAAAATGGGAGATATATGAAAGTAAAGACATTGCCTTTGTTACTTTTTCTTAAGGAGGTTAAGTTAAAGCAAGATATTTGATATAATTTGTATGCTAAAAATTCTTCAAATTGTCTCATCCAACAAATATTTAATCTTGTTGCCACCAGAAAGACGTGGAAACCAAGGCCAAAGCCAATTTAAAGTGAAATTCATTTGCAAAACATCATGAAGAAATGACAAAAGAATATAAGCCATAACACTTTTCAAAACTGGAAGAAAATAAACTTGCAGAGTATTTTGCAAGGATTCAACTAAATCCAATTGCCTAAGGAGTATTTTGCAGATGAAACTAGAAACAAGTAATTGTTAAGCATAACAGTTTGGCTAATGTTTTATAATGATTATTTTTATCACTATAGAAAGAGATCTCATGTTTGGATTTTGACATTTCAGTATCTGATATATTATGTAAAGGAGTGGCAATAGCACCTAAAAAAAAAAAAAAAGATAAAATTATGAGGAAGAACTGTACTTGATCAACTATATATAGACGTGATCCATAGATGAAATGATATGTTTTTGACATCACTCAGGATAAAGATATCTCAGACCTCATGTGGCAAATAAAGGTGAATAGAAAAACATCAATTACTGGAATACATCTAGGGGAAGGATGGGAGGAAGGAGGGGAAAATTTGGAACACAAGATTTTGTAAGACTCAGTGTTGAAAAATTACCCATGCATATGTTTTGTAAATAGAAAGCTTTAATTAAAAAAAGATAAATTCAAATTAACTAAAAAAATTACTGGAATATATGTCTATGTCCTCTTATCTAAAGAATCGTTATGAGAGTGGTCTATTCATTGAAGGTTTCCTTGATGACAACTTGAGAAAGAAATAGCCAGCTTTTTCAGATTTTAATTTTCCTACCTGCAATTTTAAATTTTAAAAAGTAAAATATGTATAACTTATGTGTCATTTGAGTACTGGATCATGATATAATGAATCTAAATAATATTTGGAATGGGGAACAAGAGAAGGGAGGGAATCTCTCAAAATCTTCATAGTCCCTCATCCAGGATAACTTTGAGAAAAATCAGCATCTGATTTTTCTCCCCTCAACTCTTAAGTAAGTACCTAGAATAAAAAAAAATCAAATAAATGTGTTCCAAAAGTCTTAGTGAAGTTTTAAGCTATTAAATATATAGGACAATGTTTAAGTCTACAGAAAATTCAGTCTTACACCCAAACTCCTTGCTATTAGGAAAACGCCTGTCAAACAACCTTTTCTTATATTGAGCCCTACTTACTCTCAAAACTTGTGTAAATCCCATTTGAATCCCAGTGTCTCTGTTTCTTTTTCCTAGTCCATGTGACCCCACTATATCTGTAAGTAGTTTTCTTCTTGTGCATGAATGTTGGGACTTTCCTGTGAAAGAGATTGGTGGGATTTATCCAAATGAAGGCACAGAAGCTTACTTACATGCCTGATGTCATATTCCAGGGTCTGAAATGTTATAATAAATCAATTTAGTCCACTGCAAATTTATTCTTAGGGCTTTTTAAAGACTATAAATCAAACTTCACAATGCGTTAAGGTCTTTAAATTTTTTTTGGTTGTAAATGCTCTTAAAGACAACTCAGGAGGTAACGTAGCTCAGTGAAATCAGCCGTGGCTCTGAAGTTAAAGAGTTTGCATTCAAATCCTGTCTCTAACAGTTACTATTTCTATAATATTGGGTAAGTCATTTAACCTCCCTAGACCTCAGTTTCCTTATATGTAAAATGAAAGGGTTTGAATAGATGACACCTGAGGTACCATTTATTTCTAGGTCTTTAGAATACCATGATCCAGCCATCCCATTCCTCTATGGATAAATATTTGAGTATTAGAGAGAACATGTGAATTGCTCAAGTTAAAGTCAAAATTTTCAGTCTTTTCAGATTTGATTTAATCTTAAATATTAATATTTTATTAATAATAATAATAATTAATAATATTATTTATATAATTATTTATTTATTAATAATAATTAATATTAATATGCCCTCTGTGGCATATCTAGAACTTTTGACCCCAAACAAAATATCAGAAGCATCTATTTGCCTTTATTAATTTAAAAATTAATAGATCCAGGGGACAGCTAAATGGTGCAGTGGATAGAGCACTCAAGTCAGGAGAAGCTGAATTCAAATATGGTTTCAGACACTTAACACTTACTAGCCGTGTGACCCTGGGCAAATCACTTAACCCTATTGCCTCCCCCAAATAATAATGATAATAACAATAAATTAATAGATCCAAATTGTTTCCTCCATGGTTTTCTAAAGAAGACCATATCACATAACTAATAGAGAGGAGTAGAAGATGTAATATCTTGTGTTGTTGATTAATTTGTAAACTTTATGTAACATAGTAAGACAAAATAGAGATCTGGAGACTTTACTCAAAGTTTGCTGCATACATAAACTACAACCTTATGACAGATCTGGCTGTGGAGATAAGTTTGTTCATCAATTGACCGAAAACTGACAGAAAGAATTTATAAAACAAGGAAGATATACTCATCTAAGATGTTCTTCAGTATTATGAAGACATACAGTTTGGAATCCAAAGAAAAATTCCCTATTAATGCCAAGATTGTAGAAATTTCCTATCTACAGATAACAATGTACTAATTACATTGGAACACTACAAAGTCTTCTTAAAGAAATTCAAGAGAATTTAAAAAAGAAATTGATTTAATCATTTTTGATTAGTCATAGGGAATTCAGAAACTATCAAACCCAATCCTCTCATTAATGAGGAAATGGAGCTCAAAAAAGGTGACCTGCCCAAGTTAATACAGATGATAAACAACAGACCATTTTCAAGCTCTTTGATTTCAAATCCAGAATCCTTTAGTCTCTATTACAGAAAAGCAAAGTAAATAAAAGCCATATATTGCCCAATGTAGTTGGCTAGGATGGTCACTTTCACCCATCTTCATATAGAAAACCATGGCCCAGAATTAAGTAAACTAAATCACTTTTGGGAAACTGAGCAGAATTTTGAATGATCCCAAAATGTTATAATACAAAATCCAATTTTTTGTCATAAAAGTTCTAGTGTTTATATTTGGCAATAAATCATGGAACATCATGATGCTAGAATAATCAAAATTAGGTTGTAGGAACTTAGAGTTAGAGGAGGAGTCAAATAGTCTAGCCCAGAGGTGTCAAACTCAGAATCCCTGGGCCAAAGGCAGCTGCAAAACTCCAGATTGCAGCTAGAATTAGATTATAATGTAATTGGAAAATGTATAACAAAATTTTAAAAATGCAATATACATAGATGATGTTAATCTGTGGTTTTCTAAGTCTATATGTGATATCAAAGGATCCTTTTTATTTGAATTCGACATCACTGGACTAGTTCCCTCATTTTATTTTTGAATGCAGGAAAAAAATTGTTTTATATTCTTGCAAGAATAGGTGCCTAGGTGGATAGACATACCCTTGAAAATCCAAAGGTAGCATTTTATTTCCTATTTTGAAGACAAGTTCCTCCCCTGATTCCCCAATAATTGGATGTTATAGAAGTTAAAGGACATGAATCTCCACCCCTCATTTCATAGCCAGTCTCTGCCCCCAAAGGAGCATCCATTTTAGAAGGGGAAAGGATAACAGAGGAGGACTAAGGTCAGTAGCTCCCTCATTTCAAAGTTAAGGAAACTAAAACCCAAAGGAGTCTTGCTCATGACAATGAGCACAAAGGTATAAATAGATAAGATGGGATTTGAATTTATCTTCTGACTACAAATTTGGTGCTAGTTCTACTGTTATGTTTGTTGTTCAGTTGTGACTCCATTTGGGGTTTTCTTGGCAAAAGTACTAAAGTAGTTTTTCATTTTCTTCTCCAGCTTATTTTACAGATGAGAAAACTGAAATAAACAGGGTTAAGTGAGTTGCCCAGCATCACATAGCCAATATCTGATTTCAGATTTGAACTCACATCTTTCTGACTCTAGGCCCAGCACTCTAATATGTCACTTGAGTTGGCTGCCCATTACCATTATATAATGCATCTTATTAGAGAAAAAACAGGACATTAATCTGTAAATGAGTTTAGCCCATTGACTTTAGCTTTGGCTTTGCAAATGTTGCAAATCTATTTTAATTTAATTTCAAAAATACTCTTTCAGGGGAGCAATTTGATCTTTACTGCATTTTCCAAAGTTCCCAATAATCTCTTATTTATCAAATCAGATGGTGCTTTCTCAATCCTAACCCTCTTGACTTTACTACTTCATTTAACACCTTAGGGACTCTTTCTTTTTATACTTCTTTCTCTGTGGGTTTTTGTGGTGCCATTCTTTCCTGGTTTGCCTCCTATTTATTTGACTGTTCTTTTTTAGTTTTCTTTGCTGACTCATTACCCATGTTATGTCATAATTATAGATATTCCTCAAGTTTCTGTTGTAGGTCTTTTTCTCCTTTCATTCAATACTAGAGATTCTTAACTTGGGGTCTATGGAACAAGGGGATCTGTAGATAGATTTCAGGGAGTCATAATTTGGATAGAAAAAATTTACATCTTTATTTTCATAAATCTCCAATGGAAACTTAGTATTTTCTTTAATTATTTAAAAATATTATTCTGAGAAGGGGTTCATAGACTTCTCCATATTATGAGAGGAGTCCATGATCCAAAAAAAGAGTTAAGAACTCTTGCTGTTCTGTTGTTTTCTCTATCTCTGTCTCTCTCTCAGTAATTTCATCAGCTTTTATACATTTAACAATCATGATTATGCAGAAGACACCCAGATCAACACATTCAGACCATATGTGCCTCTTGAGTTTTAGTAGCATATAGCCAATATGCCATCTTAGATATTTCAAACTGGATAGCCTAGTGATATCTTAAACTCAACATATCTAAAACTAAATTTATTATCTTTCCCCCTAAGCCCTCCCCTCTTTCAAACATCCCTGTTTCTGTCAAAGGCACCACTACCCTTCCAGATTCTTGTGTTTACTTAGAAGCAGAGGCCTGAGCCCAGGAAAGATAAGACAAAAGCTCATCTATGAGAATGAAGGGACCCAAGGAGGAAGTCCAAGGTTCTAATGGGAATTGCCCAGAGCAGAAGACACAGGGAGGAAATGGTAGGAAGTGACATGGAGGTCACTTGACTAAGTTATTACAATTCTGTTTACACTTGGCTTGGGGCTCTTAGAGTTTATGGGTTTGTTTTCTTATGTCCCTCTTAACTTTTTAGAGTTATTTATTGCCTTCCTTTGGATAAAAGGCATCAGAATGGATTTTCAGAAACTTGCTTACACTTAACCTTCCTGTCTTTTCTAACAGTGACAGGTACCAGTCAATATTTCAAATAAAATGATGAACTCATTGTATATGTAGAAAGGACTATGCTTAATAGAAATGTTTCTTCTACTTAGGAAGGGAATTTGACAAAATTTAGATGGCACTAATTATACACATATATGTATATATACATACATATGCACATGCACATAAATGTATACATACATATGTATATATTTATATGTGCCTATGTATGTAACATAGGTATATACTTTATATTTATGTTGTATATATTTGTGCATTTTCTTATCTTCCATCATTAGAGCCTAAGATCATTGCAAATAAGGATTGTTTCATTCTTTGTACTTGTATTCCCATAGTCTAGAGCAGTGGTTGGTCCATAATAGGTGCTTAATAAATCTTTGAAGATGGATTGTTGTTCCTTAAAGGAAGTCCTTAAAGTGGACAATACCATGGTATATTTCTAGTAGCAACCTGCCCATGTAATAAAAAAAAATATATCAAGTATATTTATGACCTGAAAAGCTGACAGGTCAGCCACCTAAGGGGAATTATAGAAAACTTCAGTGAAGGATTAGAACAAGAAAAGAAAACAAATTAGGAGTAGCTTACTTTAAAAATATTACAAAAACCCAAACTTATAAAGCAGATAAATTAAGGAGTGATTATCTGCTTTTCAAAAAGATTCTTCACTTTACAAAAAGATTCACCACAGGTTTACTTTAAATAGCCCCCTTCCTGAATTTTTAATGTGATTTGATTTATAAAAAATTGATTTAGATGCTTTTCAGAAATACACCTGCTGCGTGTAGGCCTCTATAAACTTGTTCTCCCATCTGCAGTTTGGAGAATTGGGCTCAATTACTATTTTCTGTCTGCATGATAATATTCCTACAAGCTGGGCTCCTTCTAGAAAGACACTGTGTTAATATTATATTGCCACCCATTAGTTCACAGGCTCAGGAGCAAGCTGTCTCTGACTTAATAAGCTTCCCTCCACCCTGCTGGTCCATAGAACAATCCATCTTTTTTGCTTGTGCTGAATGTGACAGTTCCCAACAGTCCACAAGATCTCTCTTTTCAAAATAAAATCCTGGATGAATCAAGTCAAAATAGACTTGGTATTTATCCAGGTATAGCTACCTCCCTGAAGACCTGTTGTTTCCTGACCTAGGCTGTCAGCTGCTGTTGTTCCAGATAATAATGCTTCCTACTGAACTGAAAGAGTAACCTAAAACCTGCTTTCTTCCTCACGCAACTATTTCGACTTTGCAGGGACCCAAGTCTTCAGGAAGAAAAGAAATGAGAACAAAACCAAAAGCAAATTGCATTTCCTTAAACCAAAAAAAAATTGTTTTTAGATTCCATGTGAGAAGCTGATCTTTGGTGGCCTAGATAGCAGATGAATCTATTTTTGTAACCTTAGTACATGCACTTTCTTGACCATACACATTTGATTTTTTTCAATCCTATTCCATTTTTCTACTGGAATGAAGCTCATTTTACTTTCTGGCATTTCCCCCTGTTCTTTCTTAAATTCTTAAATGTTCTTAGGTACTCTCAGTGCCCCTTGAGTTAGTAATACTGACTTCTCTGATTCTAGTGTGGTACTTTCAGACTCTATTACTGTGCCTTGAACTGGACAGCATAATTGACATCATCTGTTCTACTCAGAGACAGAAGCAAGATATGTTCAACCAATAATTCTGATTTTCCACTAGAATAGGGACTGGGCCTGTGATTTCATGTATAGTAAACTTCTGAGGAAGGAAACTCCCAATGCAAGACAATACCTTCTGTGGAACTTATAGTCAAGTGGTCCAGGTCACCAAGACCTGAAGGAAGAGAGGGTGGAGTCATGATGGCACAGTATTTGTTGGAAAAGTAGTGTCTTGAGTGATACAAATATAGTGATGTCATATTGTTGCTCTTATCTCTAAGGACAGCAAATAATCATTGGGTAGATATATTGGACCCCTCAATCTTATTTCCATTGTCTATAAATTAAAGATAATAATAATCTCCCAGGATTCTTGTGGGGATCAAATATGATAACATATATAGAGAGCTTTGCAGTGTTATATAAATGCTAGGTATTATTATTACCACTGAACCCAAGTTTCTCTAACTTTAAAGGAAGACTCTCCCTTACTCTCTATTACCTCTTCTGATTTTCTGTGTCTCACAAAATAAAATGTTCTTTCCAGAATCTTCCCCACTCCATTTTCCAGTGTTCATTTAGTGAGGGGCTTATTTGTGGAGGAGAAAAAGAAAAAATTGAAAGTTATTCATAGTTTACAAAGTACTTTTTGGGTTGAAGAAAAAAAATCCATAAAAACAACACAAGATTCACATTTATTATTTTGAAGCTAGACTATCAATAGTCTGTTACCTCTAATTTCTAATTATTTATTAAAACAAAATTTATTTTTAGGACAAACTTCAGCAATAGTATTATGAGATATTTAAAACCCATTTATTTAAGTAAAGTGCAGTTTGTCTTAGCAGATTCAAATTCTGCTTCTGCCTTGCTAGGGTGTGGAATTAGGGAAATATGAGATCAAATCTGGTCTCAACACTTAGCTGTGTGACCCTGGACAAGTCACTTAACCCCTATTTGCCTCACTTCCTTGTCTGTAAAATGAGCTGGAGAAGGAAGTGGCAAACAACTCCATTGTCCTTGCCAAAATTCATGAGGTCAAAGAATTGGGCACAACTAAATAAGAACAACTCTGCCTTGTACTAATTTTGTAACTCTTGGTAACTCTCTAAGATTCTAAGTTACAGAGGAGTTGTCCCTTTGTACAGGTGAAAGGATATTCCACACTAGAATACTCTGCCAATGAAATCACAAATCTGGACAAACTATACCTTAATTTGTGCAGTATTTACCCCATCTCTAGGCTTCTTGGTTGATTGTTTCTGACTTGTTACCAAGATGAACTCATGACTCATCTCTAGTTCTCAACTTCAGTTAAAACCAAGCCTTCTGCATATTTTGGGTGTGTTAGTCTTTTGTCAAAGTGGAGTTTTTTTTCTGGATGGACACTCCTTTCAGAGTCTGATAGCATATCTGTCTTAATCTTGTTTGTAAATCTCTAGGAGACTCTATCCAAATAGTACTATTTTCTTAGAAATAGTCTTTCCCACACATCCTTTCCTTTTTATTTCCTTTTCCCTATCCAACTAATGTTTATAAGTCAATTTGGGGAAAATTTTCAGAGACAGATAATTCAGAGACAGATAATTCACCCAGAACTGAGAAAATAAATTTGTTCAATCAAATAATAAAACTGATTAATCATTCTGCCTTATTCTTCACAGATATAGCTGTTAATAAATAAGGTCAGGTTAAAGTATACTTTGCTTTGTATCACAATAGATGATTTCCTGAAAAGGGAAATGTAAACTAAAGTTTTCTTAAAAATGAATCAAAGCTTTTGGTTGACTTATAATGAAATTTTAAACAACTCCAAAAGATTCTAAAAGATCCCTGTTACCTCTTGAACTTTCCTTATACTGAAGAAACATAATTAAAAAATTAAAAAAAACATTGAAAACATAAATAAATCAACATATTGGAAATATCTTATTTTTCTATGCTTATAAGCTGTCACTCTCCTATAAAAGAGGAGAAAATTTCATACACTTTAGCTTAATTTTTTATTGATTGCCAATTGGCAATGATTCCCAATGCATTATTTTTTGATTTTTTTTTAAATTAAAGTTTTTTATTTTTGAAATACATACATGGATAATTTTTAACATTCATCCTTACAAAATCTTGTATTCTAAATTTCCTCCTTGTCTCCTACTCCCACCTCAGACAGCAAGTAATCCAATATATGTTAAACATGGGCAATTCTTCTTTACATATTTCCATAAATACCATGCTGAATAAGAAAAATCAGATCAAAAATGAAAAACATGAAAAAAAAAACCCAAAATGCAAGCAAACAACAAGAAGAGTGAAAATACTAAGTTGTGATCCACACTCTACTCCCACAGTCCTTTCTCTAGGTACAGATGGCTCTCTTCATCACAAGACCATTGGAACTGGCCAGAATCATCTCATTGTTGAAAAGAGCCATGTCCATCAGAATTGGTCACCGTACAATCTGGTTGTTGCTGCATATAATGATCTCCTGGTTCTGCTCATTTCACTTAGCATCTGTTCGCCAACACATTATTTTAAAGTTTCTTTATTCACATCTAGTCTTTCTATGAAGTGTAATACAGTGAAAAAATATCAGGTTTAAAATCAAGATATAGGTTTGAACTCCAGTATGACTACTTACTGCTTATGTAATGTTGCACAAATTTAATCACTATAACCATCAGTTTTCTTATATACAACATGAGAGATTAGGACTAAAACAAGTCAAATGATCCTATGCCATCTTCCCCATGTAAGTCTTTCCCATTTTATTTGGTTTGATAATTTATGATCTTGTAGGATTTTCTTAGAGCATAACTTACAGTGTAATAATTCTATAAAATTGGTTTAATTATATTTTGCTTTTTGCTAAACAAATAAACAAACACAAACTAATTTCCATTTTGCATTCTTCCTTTGGCTAGAATTAGAAGTGTTTTTTATTAGTGATATTGCCTAAACTTTGGCAACTCAAATATCATTTGATAAATCTCTCTGTAAAAAGGCAATGGAGTATTTTTCTGCCTCCCCTTAAATACCCATCTCTCAGAAAACTATTCCAACTGGATGTTGGAAAGTTTGTCAGCATTCAGTTAATATCAATGGATAATTTACTACTTTACGAAGAAGATTCTGTGCCAGGTGTCAGGGATCTGAAGTAATATAGACCCTATTCTTGTTTATCAATCAATGGTTTAACTGAAGTCAATTAAAACAATAATAAATTATGTATAGGTAGATATAGGCTTTAAGGAATTAACATTATTTAATTAAAAAAAACTATTTTTGTCAAAGTTAGGAATTTCTATGTGCAATTTAGTCAATTAAATTCTTTTTTTCCTGTTGCCTTCTCCCAGAAAACATGCATTTTTGTTGTGATTGTTAAGTAATTTCAGTCATGTCCAACTCTTTGTGACTCCATTTGGATTTTCTTGGCAAAGATACTGGAGTGGTTTGTTATTTCCTTCTCCAGATCATTTTACAAATGAAGAAACTGAGACAAAGTAGTCTAAGTGACTTGTGCAGGGTCACATAGCTAGTAAGTGTCTGAAGTCAGCTTTGAATTCATGAAGCTGAGTTTTTCTGATTACAGGTCTGGCGCTCTATCCACTGTGCCACCTGACTGATCTGCCTTTATTATTATTTTTTTAAATGTTTTATTGATGCCTTTTTCTTTTGTACCAGTTGTTTGTGAATGATACTCTCCCATATACATACATACACATACCATAAGC
Source organism: Antechinus flavipes (assembly GCF_016432865.1). NCBI lineage: Eukaryota > Metazoa > Chordata > Mammalia > Dasyuromorphia > Dasyuridae > Antechinus > Antechinus flavipes. The sequence continues at coordinate 435,519,058 of NC_067400.1, forward strand.
CCATCTATATTATAAAGAAAAATAGTGACCACATTTGAAGGCATATGCAGCACCTGTCTTTCTAAAGAAGGGACTTGTTTCCTCATTTCTTCTGAAGTCCAAGACTGGTCATTACAAAAATAAATGTTTTATTGAAGTTTTTTCCTCCTTTTACTATAATTTCATTTAAAAAACTAAACTTTAAAAATATCTAATAAAATAAAAATTTTCATATGCAAAATAGAATGGGAAAATAGTGTCCAAGGATTTTCTATTATGTAAAATTTATTTTCCTTTAAAGAGTATAATAAATTCAAAATGTAATTAAAAATTTTTAACAATAGGTTTTTTTAAATTTTCAAAATAAATGCAAAGATAGTTTTCACCATTCACCTTTGAAAAATCTTGTATTCCAAATTTTTTCCTCTCCTTTCCCCCTACCTCCTCTCTAGACATCAAGGCATTCAATATAGGTAAAACATGTGTAATTCTTCTAAATATATTTCCACATTTATCATACCACACAAGAAAAATCAGATCAAAAAGGAAAAAAGAGAAAGGAAAAAAAAGCAAATAACAAAAAAGGTGAAAATACTATGTTGTGATCCACATTCAACTCCCATAGTACTCTTCCTAGATGCAGATGGCTCTCTCCATCAAAAGTCTATTGGAATTTACCTGAATTACCTCATTGTTACAAAGTACCAAGTCTCTCACAGCTGGTCATCACATAATCTTGTTTCTGTGTGCAATGTTCTCTTTGTTCTAAACACTTCAGTTAGCATCAGTTCATATAATTCTCTCCAGGCCTTTCTGAAATCAGCCTGCTGATCATTTCTTATAGAACAGTACTATTTCATTTCATTCAGTTACCATAATTTGTTCAACCATTCCCCAAATGATGAGTATCCACTCAGTTTCCAGTTCCTTACTACTACAAAAAGGACTGTTTCAAACATTTTTATACTGGGGGTCCTTTTCCCTTTATGATCTCTATGGGACACAGACCCAATAGAGACTTTACTGGATTAAAGGGTATACAATTTGATAATCCTTTGGATATAATTTCAAATTGCTCTCCAGAAGGATTGGATCGTTCACATCTTCATCAATAACATATTAGCGTCCCAGTTTTCCCACATCCCCTCCAACATTTATCATCATCTTTTCCTATCATTTTAGCCAATCTGAGAGGTATGTATTGGTATCTCAGAGTTGTCTTAATTTGTATTTCTCTAATCAACAGTGATTTAAAGCATTTTTTCCATATGATGGAAATAGCTTTAATTTCTTTGTCTGAAAATTTTTCATATTCTTTGACTATTTATCAATTGAGTCAATTCTCTATGTAGTTTAGAAATGAGGCTTTTATCAGAGTTCTTGAATGTAAAATTTCTCTTCCTGTGTTTTCTGTTTACCCTTCTAATCTTGGCTGCATTGGTTTTGTTTGTACAAAAACTTTTAAATTGAACATAATCAAAATTATTCATTTTATATTTCATAATATTCTCTACTTCTTCTTTGACCATTAATTCCTTCCTTTTCCAGAGATCCCTTGTTTTCCTAATTTGCTTATAATATCACCCTTTTTGTCTAAATCATGAACCCATTTGGTATAGGGTGTTAAGTATTGGTCAATGCCTCGTTTCTGCCATACTATTTTCCAATTTCCCCAGCAATTTTTGTAAAATATTGAATTCTTGTCCCAGAAGTTGGAATCTTTTGGTTTATCAAACACTAGATTAGTATAGTCATTAACTATTATGTCTTATAAATCTAACCTAATTCACTGATCCACTACTTTATTTCTTAATACCAAATGGTTTTGATGATTGCTGCTTTACAATATAGTTTTAGGTCTGCTATAGCTAGGCCATCTTCATTTGCATTTAAAATGTAATTTTTAAAGCTATCCTACTTGTTTAGACCTTAAAATAGTTCAATGACCTCCTTTCTCTTTTCTTTTGTAAACTCTGTTGCTAATGCTTCTCTCCCTCCCAGCTCACCTTACCCCACTTAAAAAAAAAAAAAAAAAAAAGAGAGAAAGGAAGGAAGGAAGAAAGAAAGAGAGAGAGAAGAAGAGAAGAAGAAAGGGAGGGAGGGAAGGAGGAAGGAAGGAAGGAAGAAAAGAAGGAAGACAAAATAAATTTCTACATTGATCTTTCTTGAAAATTTATTTCTCATTCTGTATTTCCCTGTCAGAAAGCTAATAACATACTTCATTTGTTATCTTTTGGAATCATGGTTATAATTGCATTGATCAGAGTTCTTAAGTGTTTCAATGTTTTTTCTCTGTTGTCATTGTATAAATTGTTCTCCTGCTTCTGCTCATTTCATTCTCCATGGGTACATGTAAGTTTTCCAAGATTTCTCTGAAACTATACCTCTCAACATTTCATATAATACAGCAATATTCTTTTAAAGGTAACTTTTATTTATTTTATTTTTTTCAAATTAATAAGCATTTTTTCTCCCTCTCATCTTCCTTTACCAGCTAGAAAAAGCTAAAAAAAAGGAAAACAAAACTCCTGTAAGTATAAGCTTCTCTGCTGACAACATCCAAAAAGTATATCTCATTCTGCATCTTGTACCTATCATCTCTCTGTTAGAAGGTAGCATAATTAATTATTGGTTCCTCAGATTTGATCAAAGTTGTTAAGTTTTTCACAATTACTTGTATTTACAATGTTTTTATTAACATATGAATTATTTTCCTAGTCTGTTCACTTTATACTGCATCAATTCATTTAAGTCTTCCCATGTTATTGTGAAACTGTCTTTTTCATCATTTATAGATCAATAAATAATATTCCATTATTCTATCATGATTTATTCAGCCATGAGCATTGCTTTAGTTTATAGTACTTTTCTACTACAAAAAGAGCTGCCCTAAATGTTTTCATCCATAGGGATCTTTTACTTCTTAAATATCTTTGACAGTATAAATCTATTAGTGTTATCACTGGGTCAAAGAGTATGAATAATTTGCTGACTTTTGTGCACAGTTAAATTTTGGTTGTTTTTGTTAAGAATAGTTCCAATTCATAGCTATTCCAACAGTGTTATAAGCTCCCTATCATTTCCTACTGATTTACCTTCCTCTACTCCTTCCTTCACCAGTCAATATAACCCCTCACTTGTAAGGAAAAAAAATACGGTTAAGCAAAGCAAATCACATTGACTGTGACAGCCCAGGCCTCATTCTGTATTTAAAAGTACAGTCCTTCTCTGTTAAAAGAAAGAAGGTATGCTTCACCACCAATTCACTTTCAGTCATAATGCATTCGTCAGAGTTATGATGTATCTCAATGTTATTTTCCTTTACATAGTTATGTTTATTGTATAATTTGGGAAAGTATGGTGCTTGACATAGCTCATTGATGGATTGACTCTTGGTTCTACTTACTTTGCTCCAGAAGAGTATATACAAGTCTTCTCAAGTTTATCTGGATTCTTCTGTTTTTATTGTTTCTTAAAGTATAATAATATATCATAATTTATTTAGCTTTCCCCCAATTAATGGTTACCTATTTTGTTCCTAGTACTTTGTTGTTGTTGTTTAAAATAATAATTATTTAAAACTAAATACAAAATAGAAAAAGATGGACATAAAAGGAGAATAAAAAACAAAACAAACCAAAACAAAATATTGTCATGTGACTAGCAGTATAACAGGGAGGATTCAAATTGTGTAACAGTAAATTTCCTTTCCAATAAAGCATATATGATAATAGAATAGATTATATTAATGACTACCTGTTTTTTCTTTGCTTTCTTGAAGGTTATTCTTTTGCTCTCTTCTGTGGATTTTACTTTATTCATTTATGTCCCTTTTATCCCCTCACTTCCCTCAGGCTGGCTATAATTAAGCATGGATATATTTATAAATACATGTACATACACAACACACACACATATACAGATGCATTTACACATATTTATAAATACATATACACATATACAAATACACATATTTACACATAGAAAGCATGCATCTAAACCAATATTAACATTTGACAAATAATATAGATTTCTATGTTGATTAAATCTTTAAGTTTGACTTTGTCTGAAGTCAATGATTATTAGTTCTGTTTTTAAAAATTCGAATAACTTCTACTCCTGATCCTTGTTGCAGCATTTGTGCATATCTCTTATTTCCTATCCCTGCTAACTCTTCTTTCTTTCTACTCCTTAACTTGCCTTGCTTAACTTCCCCCACTCATGAATCCCTTATTTATTTTTTGCTACCAGCCTTTTTAATCTCTATCTCATTTCCGTGAATTCACATACCTTATTTCTTTCCCATTAACCTATACACGTTGTCCCACTGCCATAACACTACACACCTTTCTATACTGCATCTTATTCTTCATCCCTTGCCCATTAATCTACATCCTTTGTCCTATTACCATAAATCTACACACCTATTTCTCAACTTATCCTATTCCCTCCCCCATTATTTCTTTATAGATTTTGGAGGGTTCTATACACTTTATGGTATATATATATAGTGTTCCCTATTTAATTCATTCCCAATGGAAGTAGGTTTTTCAGTAGTACAAGCCTTCCTCTCCACTCTATTATCTTTGTGTCTATTTTTCTGCTGCACCTCATTTGTATAATATAATTAGTATTTTTATCTTTTCCTAATTTAGAGTCAGATCATTCTTAACTCTGACCTAGTCTTTTTTTTTTTTCAGCTACCCAATTACTGATGTCAATCTTAGACATATATTTCCATGTAAAAAATATAAATAATCTGTCCATGTTGAGTTCCTTGAAATTAATCTTTGATGTTAGCTCTTACATGTTAAATTTTCTATAAGATTTGGGTTTGGCCGAGACAAGATCCTGCAATACTGAGATATTACTACACCCTCTCAGATTGTGTAAAATAACAGGAAAAGATAATAGTGAATGTTGAAGGGGACGTAGGAAAATTGGGACACTAATACATTATTGGTGGAGTTGTGAACTGATCCAACCATTCTGGAGAACAATTTGGAACTTTTTCCAAAGGGCTATCAAACTGTGCATGTCCAGCAGTATCTGTATTGGGCCTGTAGATCAAAGAGATCATAAAAAAGGAAAAGGACCTATGTGTGCAATAATGTTTGTAGCAGTCCTTTTTATATTGGGAAGAAACTGGAAATTGAGTGGCTAGCTGCCCATCAGTTGGAGAATGGCTGAATAAGTTATGGTATATGAATGTTACAGAACATTATTGTTCTATAGGAAATAATCAGCAGGATGATTTCAGAGAGGCCTGGAGACTTATCTGAACTGATACTAAGTGGAGTGAGTAGAACCAGAACGTTATACAGAGTGACAACAAGACTAAGCAATTCTGACAGATGTGGCTCTTTTCAACGATGAGTGATTCAGGTCAGTTCCAATGGTCTTGTGATGAAGAGAGCCATCTGCACCAGGAGAGACTGTGGAAACTGAGTACGGATGGCAACATAGTATTTTAACCTTTTCATTGTTGTTTGCTTGCATTTTGTTTTCTTTCTCATTTTTTTCCCTTTTGGGAAGGGAAAGGGGAGAAGGGAAGGAAAAAATATTTGGAATGCAAGGTTTTGCAAAAATGAATGTTGAAAATTATCAATGCATATATTTTGAAAATAAATAGCTTTAGTCAAAAAAAATATACCAGCACACATACACAAAAGACAAAGTTCTGGAAATCTACAATGTTGTTGAATATCCATTTTTTGTTCAATATTATAGTTTGTTTTGACAGATAATAATAGTTTTGGCTGCAGGCCTAGACTTTTTTTAGATTTTAAATTTTATAGACTTTTAAATAATGCTAACAGCTTTTTCTTTTTCAAAATACATGCAAAGATAGTTTTCAATATTCACCCTCACAAAATCTTGTGTTCCAAATTTTTCTCCCTCTTCACTTCTCTCTTTCCTCTTCTCCCCTAGGTAGCAAGTAATCCAGTATAGTCTAAACATGTGCCATTCTTCTAAACATATTTCCACATTTACTATGCTATACAAGAAAAATCAAATCAAAAGGGAGGAAAATGAGAAAGAAAAAAACAAGCAAGCAAACAACAAGTAAAAATACTGTGTTGTGATCCACATTCAGTCTTCATAGTCCTCTCTTTGGATGCAGATGACTCTTTCCATTACAAGTCTATTGGAATTGGCCTGAATCATCTTATTGTTGAAAAAAGCCAAGTCCATCACAGTTGATCATCATATAATCTTGGTGTTGCTATGTACATTGTTCTCTTGATTCTATTTACTTCACTTAGCATCAATTCATGTAAATCTCTCTAGGACTAGTTCTTTTAATTGCTGATATATATTATTCTAGGATCTGTGATCTTTTATTGTAACTAGTGATATTCTTTTTTCTTTGGGGGTTTCAAGATTTGGCAATAATATTTCTATGGGTTTTCCATTTAGGATCTTTTTGAGGTAGTGATTGGTAGCTTTATTTTCCCCTCATGTTCTATCACTCCAGAATAGTTTTCTTTGATTATTTCTTTAAAAATTTTTTATTACAACTTTTAAGTAGTTCAATAAGTTTGATAAGATATTTCACATTCTCTTCTTTTTTTTTATGTTATGTTTTGTTATTTCTTGGTTTCTTATAGCTTCATTGGCTTTCCCTTGCCCAATTCTAATTTTCTTTTTTTATTATAGTATTTTATTTTCCAAATACATGCAAGATGCAAGGATAGTTTTCAACATTCACTTTTGCAAAACCTAATGTTCTAAATTTTTTTCCTTTTCTCTCTTCCCTCCCCATCTCTTCCCCAAGAGAGCAAGCAATCCAAAAGAGGTTAAACATATGTAATTTTTGTAAATATATTTCCATATTTCTCATGCTGCACAAGAAAAATCAGATCCAAAGTGAAAAACAAAAACAAAAACATGAGAAAGAAAAAACAACAAGCAAACAACAACAACAAATAGTGAAAATATTATGCTTTGATCCACATTCAGTTTCCATAGTTTTCTCTCTTTATGGGGAGGGCATTTTCCATGATAAGTCAATTGGACCAATTTTAATTTTCAAAGAATTATTTTCTTCATTAAGACTCTGTAGCTCCCTTTCTATTGGTTAGCTCTTTTTTTCATAATCTAATTGTTTTTCTTGGATGCTTCTTTTCTTCTTTTTTTTTAGTTTTTCCTCAATCTATCAATCTCAGAAGCACAGCTTTTCCTTACACCTGGCATTCCTTACTAGGAGAGGTTCTATCAGTCTTTCCAGACTCATTCCCCTGACTCCTCTGTCTATCATGGAGGTGAAAGTTCCTGTGGATGGGACTGAGGCTACTTCTGACCTCATTTAGCCCCAGAGCTCCCCACTTGCTGTTTCTGCAGAAATAGAATGGAGGTGTTTATACTTCACACTAGTTAAAACCCATCCTGGAGTCTTTTCAGGCTGTCCCAGAAGGACCCTTGTTCTGACCCAAGCCTGTTTGTTTTTTACTGGTCTATGCTTGTCATGAGGAACAAGTTTATTCTGTTTATGGGAAAAATCTGAAGAGCTTGAAATGTTTTGATCTACTCTACCATCTTCCCAGAATCCTCCCTATACTTTGCTGTTATTCAGTTACTTCAGTTGTGCCCAACTCTCTTTGATCCCATTTAAAAATTTCTGGGTAATGTTGCTGGGATGGTTCATCATTTCCTTCCCCAGTTCATTTCACAGATGGAGAAATAGAGGCAAATAGGGTTAAATGACGGCTAGTAAGTGTTTGAGGCCAGATTTGAATTCATGAAGATGAGATTTCCTGGTTCCAAATCCAGTTCTCCACTGAGCAGTATTAGATTATCACAGAAAGTACTGCTCTAAATATTTTTTGTATATTGGGATCTATCCATTTGTCTTTGGCTTCTTTGGGGCCATATGCTGAGCAGTAGTATCCTTAGTTCAAAGAGTATCTATAATTTTGTTAGTCCTTATAGAAACTTTTTTGCAGGGACCTTTTCTTACTGAGAGAATTTCATGGCTTTTAACTTATTTTATTTATGTAAGTTTTTATCACATTGCCATTAATTGTCAAAGGAAACATGTCTTGATAAATATTTAAATGTAAATGAATTATTTAGATATCTCCTTTCTCATGGGATATTCAACCCCCTGTCAAGCAGGGATAAGCAGTATGCATATCCAGTGTCTTGTTTAGATATATTGACTTTCAGTTCTTTAAATTGTCTTTTTTAAAAAAAATTGCTATTTAAAAGTATATGAATTTCACTTTCTAAGTTATGCATATATGTGTGTAAATATATATAGGTAGATATAAAACAGTTGGGGAAAAGGATACATATACATGTAGGAAGAACAGAGACTTGGAGTAGATTGGATAGCTTTGGTATACTGATCTTTTAAGGTGCCTTATCTTCCTTCAAACGATATTTGTTAAGCAGGATCATAGGATCATAGTCTTAGAGCTGAGAGGGACTGACGAGGTCAGCTCTAATTTTTCAGATAAGGAAGCAGGCCTAGAGAAATTGTGACTTGCCCTAAGTCCCCTAAGTAAGAAGTTAAACTAGGATTTGATTCTAGGCTCCAGATCTAACATTTCCCACTGCACCAAGTTTTCACCCAACTTTGAATTTCATATAGGTCTCATGGATTTTTAATTTTAAGGATCTCATCAATTGGGGAATGACTGAACAAATCATGGTACGTTAATGTAATGGAAAACTATTGTCCTATAAGAAATAATAAAGGGATGGGTTCAGAGAAACTTGTGAAAACTTCTATGAAATATGCTGCATAGTGAAATAAGTTGAACTAAAAGAACAATTTATTACAACAACAACATTGTAAAGATAAAAAAAGGAAAGTCTTGAGATCTTTGATAAATAAGATGACCAAACATAGTTCCAGAGGACCAATGATGGAAACTTGCTCATAGAGAAGTGCAAAGTTCCAAATGCAGGAGACATGCAATTTTAGATATGGCCAATGCAGAAATTTTTTGATTTGGGTTCACATTCTGTTACAAGGATTTTCTTTTTCTTTTTCTTTTTCCTTTAAATTGAGAATGGGGTGGGAAAGAGAAAATAAATGTTCATTAATTGAAAAATAAAATAAAGACTAAAGCAGTCTCTTTGATTTGAATAACTCAGAGTAGAGGTATCCAAAATAAGCCTAAAGAAGGCTCTTTTCTGGGATCCAATTTTTTCATCTGGAACTGGGCATGAGTTTGTATCCATCTGGGTTAGAGTATTAGATACTGATGCAAAGGAAATATTTTCTTTCCTTGTATCCCTAAGATGGGGCTCCTGCATGAAAACTTTAGTTGTGAAATCTTATGGTATTTAGGCTGTGCAATAAGCTTTTTTAAAGCAGTTTCAGTGGGATCATTTGCAAGACTACTTTCAGGTTGCTCTGACCCTGTGCTCCATATTCCAGGGTCAGTTGATTGTAGCTGATTGGTGGGCCTAACCACTGTCAAGGCATTTGCAAGGCTGATTAAATGCTGCCTTGGGCCGGTGCTTCTGATGCCCCAGGGAACCTTTTGGCAGAGTGAAAAGCTGTGGCATGGATGTAGGTTTTTTTGTTTTGTTTTATTTTTTTTCACTAGCATAGATTCTAGGAAGAAAAAAAAAGGACCTAAATGGAAAATCAGGAAAAATACCTCAAAAGAGACTAGGAAGTAGAAAATAAGAACATGAGATTTCTTATATCCTATTGACTCATTTCCATCAATATCAATCAGATCAACAGTCAACAAGCATTTATTAAGTATATTTTATGGGGTCAGGCATTGGGTATAAAAAGACAAAAGGTAAACAGTTCCTACTCTTGAAGAACTTGCATTCTATAGAAAGAAAAAAAAATATATATATATATATAAGTACACATACACACATATACATACACATATATACCCACAAATATATGTTAAATTTTTTTTTGGTGGAGTGAGGAGAGGGGGAATTATTGGACCTATAATTTCACTGATATAGGGAAACCCACTCAGGTGAAGAAACAGTAGCTCTGCACCCACTATGCAACATGGCGCTAGTGATTTGCTTGTGACATTGAGCAATGAAGAGACTGGCCCAAAATTCCACAGTGATCATGTATCAGAATTGGGATTTGTTTGTAGGTCTTACTGAACTGAGGCCAAGTATTCTCAGCTGTCTCCAAATACAAAAACCTATACAAAATAAATACTAGATAATTTAGAGTGGGAAAGGCTCTCTAACAGAAAGGGAATTTAAAAAATCAAGAAAGATGTCACATTGGAGGCGATAGCTGAGCTGAACTTTAAATGCATCTGGGGGTTCTAAAAGGAAAAAGGGGGGAAGAACACTATTTCAGGCATAAGTCATCTTAGACTATCTTTGCACCTTGTAAAGGGTGAATCCTTTTTATCCTTATCAGTAGTTATTTTTACTACAGTACTATTTTCTAAAGAGGGGCCCTTTTGAATTATTTGTACCTTTCCCCAGCTCATTTTACTCTTCATGGTGAAATGAGAAGGACAGAAAAATGTAAGGACAAAAGAAAAAGGAAGTCCTGTTTCCTTTAGTCAGATGTGAAGTAAATACCACAGAAAGAAATAGAAAGCAGTGTATCATACTTGGTTGCTTCCTGCCTGGAAAATCTCTGGAGGAATACTCTGAGGGACTGTAGTTCCCTTCCCAAAATGTCAATTCTGGTTATGACATTCTTAACTAAGAACTAACATTCTTATCTAAGTCTAGTAAACGTTCTTTGTAGTTTTTTTTTGTACTGACTTAACATCTGAAATGTCTTTCACATACCAACTGTCTTTATTTCTGATCATATTTGCTTAAATGATGGTCTTTCCCATATGCCTTCAGTCTTACCAACAAATTTATGATTTTCATTTTTAATTAAGTTTTTCTTTTGGTCACTTTGCACTCTCAACCAATTTATTCAAGTGAAGAGTAGTAAGTGTCATAGGGGGACTAAAAAAGAGAAAAGGTATTTAGCTTCATAAATGGCATATTGTCGAGTCTGATCATTTACTTCTTGCCCATAAAAGAAATTTATGGTAGAGAGGGTCTTTTTGATAAATTAAAAAAAATTCCTTTATTTTATTTTCTCCTTGCCAATCTATCCATCTCTTAACTGGCTATAATTATCTTAAATACCTATTATTATGAAACTGTATGCATAAAGTTCTAATAATGAGATGAAAACTAAAGTCAGTGACATGAAACTTCAATGTTGACAACATTGCCTCTTTGTTGACCACAAATTTAATTGACTGCCTCTTGAATATTCATTGGACTCCTTTATTTTTAGTCTAATACTGGGACATTCCTATCGTGGTAACTAATGGGCTGATTTATCCCAATGAAGTAAGTGTAAACTCTAAAGACAGACTGATGCTTACACATACACATACAAACATTTCACCTTTCTTGCTGAAAAAGCTATTTCCAGAATGAAATGCTATGAATAGAGACCATAATATTTTTCTTTCCAAATTGTTTATTTAAAGAGAAGCAGGAACCATCATGATGGAAATTCATAGGCCCTCAATGTAAACCGTGAACATCTGCTTTGTTTGAGTTTATGAGAATGTGATTTGTCCATTTCCCCCCTGCCTACCTCTAACCTCTGGCTTCAAGAGAAAGGCAGGATTTAGGAATTTATAGGAATTCTGACCTCCAGTGTCAGGAAGTACACAGCAATAGAATAGGGAAGTAAGGAGAAAGATGGTCCTGGATGAGTTTCATCTCCTAGCAGAGAGAATGAAATGATTTGCTCGTTTCTGCTGCCCTTTTTCCAAGCACTTTGAGTTTTGTTAAAACTAATGAAATTTCTTCAGGCATGCTGAGAACACCAGTTCTCTGTCAAAAGAGTGTCCTTCTCCTCCAACCCTAAGGGTTCAAAATAAATCTTTTTAACTGGCAACAACAGCAAAAAACAACCACCAAAAAACAAAACTGTCTTAGTGCTGGGAAAATGCTTCAATATTTCAGTGAATCTGTGATGTCATTGGAAAATTCTTAATTTTGAAAATTTGATGCTTTCCTCTTCCACAACCACACACACACACACACACACACACACACACACACACACACAGAGAGAGAGAGAGAGAGAGAGAGAGAGAGAGAGAGAGAGAGAGAGAGAGAGAGCACAAACAAGGTTTTTAAAGAAGTTTGGAGGGGGTGGGGGGAAATAATTTTGGTCTTGAGAACTGGCATGAAAATTTTCAGTTCCCAAGGAACAGATTTAACTAATTATGCTGAGCTAACCAAAAACAAGATTTTAGGATGAAAAAGACCTTACAATAAATAAGGACAGCACTGGGTTAAAATACTTTTTTTGAAAAAGGTCTCATTGAGAAATTTTTCAAATGAGAGTCACACTTTAATGAATGAATCCAGTATCAAATTGTCCTGAGACAATGAAGTAAGAGAGGCTATTCTTTGAGAACAGACCCAGTCTGCTTTGTTTAGGGAACCAATCATTCTTGCAGCCAGTTTGAAAATGCCACTTTCAAGTCAATGAGAGTTATGTTCAAGTAAGGAGGCATACAAGACCCCCTTTATAATGTCTGGGAAGTGATATTTTGACTTTGAATAGTTTGTACAGTGGATTAAAATTCTTTATTGGTCCTTTTAATGTGATCAACTATTTTGGGTTTTACTTCAGATTTTATAGATGTATTCATGGTTTAAGTCTATGGGCACTTTTTTTGTTTTTTGTTTTTGGCCATAAGAGTGAATCAAGCCATTATTGTTGTTGCTTGCATGGATCTCAAACATTGCCTTTTGGAATCAATCTCTTTGGGGCAAAGGAAGTCTTCTATACCCTTTGTGATGTTTTGGGAGCTCTGAAAAAGTCAGGATTTTCTATTTGTTAGAGCCATTGGCCTAATTACGAACCTGGGAGGGGTCAAGAGGAGCTATCCAGGGTGGCAGTAAAGTCAACGAACATTTATTAATTGCCTAATGTGTGCTAGGCACTGTGCTAATAGGATAACAAGAAAAGCAAAAAACAGATTCTGTTTTCAAGGAGCTCACAAACAGAGAAACAGGAAGTTACATAGTGGGAGTGAGGCTTGGCTCAGGATACAGAAAGTTATCATTATTGCTGGGTATTGACTTGCATGAGGGAAATATAAGACTGTTAGAGGTCTTAGCAAAAGGAATTCAGGGAGCCAAAGTGACTGGATGTCTTTAACAGAGTAAAAAGATTTCAGTTATTTTGAGAATTTTGTTTTTTTTTTTTTCATTTATGTCATCAATATTTTTAGCACTTTGGCACAGATCTTTGCATGTACTATGCACTGAATACAGAAGGAATCAGCTTGGTGTCAGTGAACACTGAATCAAGAGTGAGAGAACATGGATTCAAATCCCAGTTCTGCTAATCAGCACCATTGTGACCCTTAATAAGTTATTTTTTCTCTCTTAGCATTATTTTTCTTACATATAAAATGTAGGTGTTGAACAGAATGATCTCCAAGGTCTCATTCTAGGCACCTAATTTTTTTGAGTTGAATTCAATGGTTGTTTAGTCATTTTTAAAAGATGATTAACATTGTAGTAATTTACTCAAAATTCTTGGAGCAGGTTTAATAAAATATAGAAAAAGTGGTAATTTTTATTCTTCATCTAAATAAATGGATTTGTAAAAATTAGATTTTAATTTATCTTCTGGGAAAACTAGAAAGCAATCTGACAGAAAAATGAGTTATAACATTACCTACAATAAGTTCCAAAAGAGTAAACAACCTGAACTAAAAAAAAATATAGCATTTTAAAAATTGGATAATTGGAAGATTGCATCTTTTGCAATCATTATTAGATAATACATTCATAACCAGAAAAAGAATTGAGGATATTAAAGAAGACAGAATAGGTAATTTTGATTATTAAAAAATGAAAAATTTGTTCATGAACAAGATCTATGTAGTAAGACTCAAAAAAACCCCAACCCCTGTAGATTAGAGAAAGCTATGTTTCTAGTATTTCTGATAAAATTTTGATATGAGAACATGTAGGGAATTGATAAAAATTGAGAAGTGATCAGATTAATAGATAAGAAAATTTCAAATCAAGAGCTGCAAAATATAAAAAAACTATGACAATGCTCTAAATGATTAATTATAAGAGAAATACAAGTTAAAACAAATATGGGCTATCATGTTCATTAAATGAACAAAGATGATAAAATATAGAAATAATTAGTATTGAATGGGATACAAGTAGTGTATCATTGCTATAGTTGAGAATTGGTTAAACTGCTTCAGAAAACAATTTTCAACTATTCAAGGAAAATTATTGCATCCTTTGATGCAATGATCCTACTATTGGGCTTATAGTTCAAAAAGGTCAGTGACAGAAATAAAAGTTCAATGTATATCACAATATTAACTGTAGAACTTTGTGAGACAGTAGGAAACTGATCTCCAGTCACCTATTAGGTTCCATCTGGATGTCCTCTAGATATCTTAAATTCAACATATCCAAAATTAAACTCATAATCTTACTATCCTACCCCATGATCCTCCCTCAAAACTTTCTTATTACTGTAAATGGTACCATTTCTTTCATCTTCAAGGTTTATAAGGTGGGTATCACCTTTGATTCTTTACTTTCTCTCACCTCACCCCACCATAACCAATCTGTTGTGAAAGATTTTTTTTAGATCTCATCTTTGCAACTACCCTTGAACTTGTCCCTTCTCTCCTCTGATATCGTATGCCTGAACTATTGCAATTGTTTGCTGGTTTATTTGTCTGGCTCAAGTTTCTCCCTACTCCATTCCATCCTTTACTTAGTCACAAAGTGACTCTGTTTCACTCCTAGTCAGCAAACTTCAGTGCCTCTCTCTTACTTTTAGCATCAAATATAAAATTCTCTGTTTGGTGTTCAAAGCCAATCATAATCTAGTATCCCACTCCCACCATCTTTCTGGTCTTTTTACACCTGATATTTCCACATATGAAAGAACCCTTCAACTGAATGGCACTGGCCTCCTTTCTGTTCTTTGAAAAAAAACTCTATCTCTCCACTGTGAGCATTTCCTTAGGTTGTTCCAATGTCTAGAATGCGCTTCATCCTCATTTCTGTTTCTTGGTTTCTTTGGCTTCTTTCAAATCCCAGATGAACTTCCACCTCCAAAGGAAGCCTTTCCCAAACTCTTAATTCTATAGCCTCTCTTCTCTTGAATATTTCCTATTTATCTGGTATATAACTTGTTTGAATATAGGTGTTTACTTGTTATCTCATACAATAGAGTGTGAATTCTTGGGGTCTTTCTTTTTTTTCCCCCAGCACAGTACATGGAGTTTAATAAATGCTTATTGACAAAATAATTGGCTAGAAAAAATTATATGCCTATTGATTGCAGAATGACAATTCTGATCTTCCAGTATAATGGAAAAATTATTGCATTGTAAGAAATGACAATGATGAAGGATTTGTAGAAACAAGAGATAATGTTTATGAACTGAAATAAGTTGAAGAAAGTAGATCCAGGAGGATGACATATAAAATAATTATAATTATGTAAACAAGGACAACATCATGAGACAGCAGAAGTCAGATGTGATGAACAACGTTGATTGCTGATGACTGATTGTTGAAATATATGTCCTTCTGTTCTATTGAGAAGTAATTCCAAATCTCACGTACTCTGGAACCTGAACTAGAACTCTTAGTTTACTTAACTCTTTTTGTTTTCCAGTAAGAGAGAATACTGATGGCATTACTAAAAAGTTAAAAATATGAAGTGCATCAATAAAGCATTTTTAAAAGATAAATTTAATTTCATTAAAATATCTTTAACTTTATGTTAACTTTGAATTAAATTAAAATCTTATATTTATCTTTATATTCAAATTAAATATTACCTGAATGGTTAAAGTGTCAAAGAAGTTGTTCAAACATTTTGTATGCATTAAAGCTCAAAGAAAAATGTATAGAGCAAACTGGTCAAGGCAAATAGTCACTCAGAGTGACTCAGTCAGTCAGGCATGAGTAAGACCAGGCGGATCTTCCAATTCAACAAGTAAACAAACATAATCTTTGATCTTTAACTATCTCCCAGGAAGTAAAACATATGCTTCCTTAATTAAGTGTTTATATATAGTGAAGTGGAAAATGAAGCAGTTATTTGGACGTTCCTATTCTTTGATATTAATAACAGCAATAGAATTTGGGGCCTAAATTGTCCACAATGCCCTCTTTGCTTCCCTTAACATTCCTGGAAACAGTACTTGTCAGTATAGTTGTTAACTGTCTCCTTGGGCATCTGGCTCAAGGGATTCCAATTTGTCGGTCTACGGCGCCCTCTTGTGGTCCACAATAAGTGTAAGTTTTTGTAATTGTACTGACATCTCGGGCACATCAAAGCCGCGTGGGGAGAACATGCAGAGTTTAGCGCTCCCCTCCCCATCCCAGGTCATTAACCAGCAACGCCCATTAGGGATTTCACATGGGAAAACGGAGTTTGTGGGCCTGCCAGATTCACTCTGGGCCTTTCAAATAAAGGAAAGATAGACAAAAGTGTTAGTCCTCCATACTTAAATAGAGAACAAGGCGGGGGATAAGTTTAATTTGCAACAAAAGAGTGTAAAACAATGTGAACTATGCAAATATTATTTCTAAACCTAGCGACCCTCCCCAAGTCTCTCAATATATGCAATATTCTCACCTATGCAGTGGAATGAAGGAGGTGAGTTTTTTCGTCTCCTCTCAAGATCAAGTCTGCTGTGTCTAGAGAAGGGGGAGGCAGTATCTTAAGCCCCTTCTCAGGCAAAGTAGACTAGTTTTTCCTTAAAAGTTATTGCATTTGTTTGGCTTGGGGGACTGTTGCTATCATTCCCAGGTCGCCTGACTACAAAACAGTCACAAAGAAGTTCCGGGCATTTTCTGTTGTTTGTTTTGGGGGAGAAATGTCAATGTAGGCAAAGAACCTGTATATGCTTGTTGAATGTCATTCTCTTGCTGTAGTTAAATAAATCTCCTTTTATTAATTGCTGAATATCCTACTTATGTTGTTCCCATGTCAAACCTAAACTACTAGGAAATTGGCCCAAGTCAGGCTCCACCTAGAACAGTAAGTTACACAACTGGGAACAGGGGGAAGGGAAGAATATTTGGTATTTCCATTTAAATTGCGGTGGTCATGAATATTATATTTCTGATTCTGCTTATTATTCATTGCACCAGTTTATATAAACTGTCTCATGCTTCTTGTAATTCTTCATATTCATCATTTCCTATGGTACAGTAGTATCCAACTCCATTCATTATACTACAATTTGTTTAGTGATTATCCCAATTGATGGGCATCTGTTTTGTTTCCAGTTCCTTGTTATCACAAGAAATGTTATTATAAATAATTTGTTGTCTATGAGGTCTTCCTTCCTTCCTTCCTTCCTTCCTTCCTTCCTTCCTTCCTTCCTTCTTTCCTTCCTTCCTTCCTTCTTTCCTTCCTTATTTCCTTCCTCCCTCCCTCCCTCCCTCCTTCCTCCCTCCCACCTCCTTTCTTTCTTTCTTTCTTTCTTTCTTTCTTTCTTTCTTTCTTTCTTTCTTTCTTTCTTTCTCTTTCTTTCTTCCTTTCTTCCTTTCTTTCCTTCTTTTTCTTTCTTTCTTTGTGAATTTATGTCTACCATTATGATTTCAGAATCAAAAGGTACAAAGGTTATTTCCTTTTTTAAAAAAATCACTTTTTTTTAACCCACTAGCATGCTTTAGGAAAGGGATCCTACACTATACTTCGTTTGGATTCTTTAAGGAATAATCTAAATCTTTCTGTAGATCATTCTGGCTTAAGTATGCTCTTACCTCAGGAAAGAGGAAAGAACTAGATGACCTGAAATTATAAAATGATAAAATCAATGATTCATCACTAACATACTCTTTCTCCTCTGTGCAAGTGATTAGTTGTTGACAGCCAATGCAGACTGAACAGAAAACATGTTCCTCCTTACACAAGGTCACAGGAGGAAGTAAGTCATCAAAAC
Source organism: Antechinus flavipes (assembly GCF_016432865.1). Lineage (NCBI taxonomy): Eukaryota > Metazoa > Chordata > Mammalia > Dasyuromorphia > Dasyuridae > Antechinus > Antechinus flavipes. The sequence continues at coordinate 435,536,985 of NC_067400.1, forward strand.
ATAGTGGGACAGAGAAAGCACAAATGCACATAAGGGTGTGGGGGAAGTGTAGTCATGTATAAAAGAATTTTCATTAGGCAATGATTTCCTCCTCTTTAAAGAAATAACCTATAAAGATTAGCTGCAGAAATGACTTAGGAATGATGATTTGATTAAAGCATTCAGGATACCCTATCTCCAGGCTCCCTAGGCACTCTGGGGATTAGCACTTAACGAAAACTTATTTTTCCCTCAATGTGTTTACTTTTATCAACCATGCAGAGGAATTTTAGTTAATAATAATAGCTAGCGGTTATATAGCACCTACTATAGGCTAGGCACTATGCACTTAACAAATTAATATCATATCGAATCCTCACAACAACCTTGTGAGAGGTTGGTACAATTATTCTCATTTTACCAGTTGAGGAAAGCTAAATATTAACCTTTACTCCCAGCCTTCCCCTCCTTCCCATTTTGGAAATATATTAATATAATAACAAAAACTCAGTTTTATATCCTCTATTACGTGTCAGGTACTGTTTAGTACTTTATTTGTATTATCCCATTTTATCCTCACAATAATTCTGGGAGGCAGGTGCTATTATTATTACAATTTTTTAGATGAGGAAACTCATCTGTAAGGAAGAGTTATTAAATGACTTGTGCAATGTAACACAGCTAATGTCTGAGGTAGGATTTGAAATCAGGTCTGACTCCAGACCACTAAGCCACCTAGTGCCCCCTATCAAAATTTCTTTTATTGTACATATTTACTAGCAAACCAAACATCTTTGGTTTTCTTTTATTTATCTTTCCCTTGCAAAAGGTTGTCTTTCTACAAGCCACTGATGACATTGTTCCTTATCTTTACTCACATAGGCCAAGTTATCTCTGTGAGAGGTTTTTCAAGCCTTAAAATGAATACTGCTATAAACCAAAGATTCTGCAATATTAAGAATCCTCCCTCATCACCTGTTTATATGAGTCAATGTGTCTCTCTTGGGACCTCCCTATTTGGGTTTGGGTTTAGGGAGCAGTCTTATTTCCTTTTCCTGATAAAGAACCCACTATTCTATATCTTCCAAATTGGTAGGGCCTGGAGAATTAGCTTCCTTAACTCAGATTAGGAGAGGAAGTCATTCCAGTGATGAAGTTATTCAGGGCCAGGTTGGTATGGCTATTCTCAGAGACTACAGATTTGTACTAAGAGCTTGTGGGTTCAAATCCTAGAATAGGAGGCCTCCATGTACTCTCTATGTATTAACCATGGTCCTGTGACCATAGGAAGAGTCTTCTAATGCTGTGATTCAAAAGTCGTTCTTGTCTCCATTCTACTAATATCTTACTTGGGGAAGAAGCATATATTCTTGTAATTAGGGCAAGGGATCATAAGTCTAATCTTCTTATTTCACAGATGTGGTAACAAAGAACCAAAGAGGAGAAGTTATTTGTCTAAAATCACAAATCTAGATCTATGACAGAGATGGGATTACAATTCAACTCTTCTGATTATTGGTTCAAGCAATCCTACTAAGGACATTTGGTCCTGGTATAGAGCCTTTTCTTAAATGCTAATTTAACTAATATTCTAATTGATAGAAGCCTCAAACACAAGTTAATTGAAACAGGTTTCCATTAAATTATACATATTTAAAAAACACCCAACTTGGAATTTTTCCCTTAATAAGAATCTGAAGAACAATATCCTTTCATTATCATCTCTGTTTCAAACTTCTCTCCAAAAGGCCCCCAAGACACAAAATTACAATTTTCATTAATCATAACTGTTACATGTTTTGCCAACAGCAGATATAGCTACCTAGTCACATTCCAGAGAAAACAAAGTGTCTTTCTTTTCCCACTTTGTTTGCTTCAGGGCTCTTATGCATCTCATAGGAGCCCCTCCGAAACTCAAAGCTTGTGGCTTTTATTATTAGTCAATAAGAATAATTTCTTTGTGAAGATTTGAACATTACTGCATTAAATCAAACTAATCTTTTGTTTGCATCTGATTTTGTATAGAGTCACTGCTAACATTTGGGTAATCTAGCAACTCAGAGAAAAGTTTCTTGGGTTGACAGAAGGAACTGGAGAGTAAAAAGACACAGCTGTCTTTCTTGTTCTCACTTTCTGAACACTCCCCGCTGACCAGCTGTTCACATTGCTCTCTGGGGGTGTGAGTCAATGCAGTTGGTACCCCTCAAGACTAGTATCATGGATAGACAGGACTAATTGCCTCTGTTACTAAGTCTACTGCATTCCCTTGAACTACCAGCCTGTTTGTTTCTGAGTGTTTTTTATTTTTTAAATACAAGACCTTTAATTTGATTAGTATGGGGGAATAACCCAGAGAGGAAACTCATTCAACCAATGCAAACAGGCCCCTACTTAACAAATGAGAGAGTTGACTAGGATGCTGAGAAGCTATTTGATTTTCCCAGTTTCACAAACCAATATACACCAAGGGTGGGACTTGAATCTAGTTCTTCCTGACAGCTGAAACCAGCTCTTTATTTACTGTGGGATGTTGCCTCTCTAATCTAGTTAACCTATCAAAAATGTAATTCTAGGATATCCTGCTAATCTTAAAAGATCCCTCTTTTCCTTTTTAAATGCTTATAAACCAGTCCCTTATAACATCTTTTGGAATATATCCAGAAAAGTCAAGTTCACTGGTCTGTAGTTTGCAGATGTTACTTTTGCTCTTCTCCCTTTTAATTGGGACATTTGCTCTTCCTGTGACCCTTCTTCCAGTCCCCAAGACCTTTCAAAGATTAGCAACCACATCTGTCTATTCTCTTTATAGTCAAATGATTTTTCTCTGGAACTAATGACTTGAACTCATCAAGGACAATTAGATACCACCTGACCATTTCTTTGCCTATTTCAGATTTTTATTTCTTACTAACTATTTTTATTCTATTCATTCAGCAGGAAGATTTATCCTTTTTGAAAGTGAAAAAAAAGCAACATAGGAATTGAGAATTTTGGTCTTCTTGTCTATTATCATAACTTAAGTCACTCCAACCAATTGTCTTTATTTCTTCTTTGCTTCTCTTGCTCTAAAAAAAGTTAAAAAAACTAACAAACAAAACAACAACCCTCACAACATTGTCACTATCCTCAGCTCACTTTGGAGATTTTTACACCTGACACAATTTTAAAAATTCATATATTTTGTTTTAAAGTTATTGATGCTTCCCAACCAGATAGTTTGTTAATAGTTAACAGAAATGAAAGACACAACTCTTAGATTGTAAAATAGCATAGTATAGTGAATAGAGAGCTGGCTGCAAAGCCATGAATGCCTGTATTTAAGTCCTGACTGACAAATACTTTCTGTATGAACATTGGGACATTGCTGAATTTCTCAGTGATCTAGGCAACTCTTGAGGACTCCTAAGAAGTGTTGACCTGAATAGGGAGTGGAGGGATTCTCATGTGTGCACAACATCCCTGTGCCAGTGAAATCCTAGGTCCAGGCACTATCCTTTATCTCTATTCCTAACTGATCAGTTTTGTTTCATTTCCATGTTGACTTCATTGACATTACTGTAGTCATCAAGTATAGAGCTTTGGCTTTGCTTTCTTCATCTTACATTACTTCATATATTTCTCATCTTTCTCTGAGTTCTTCATATTCACTATTCTATATAGTATAGTAATATTTCATTAATTTACATATCACAATTTGTTTAATCATTCTCCAGTCATTTGGCACGTGTTTTACTTCTTTTTTATTTGTTTGTTTTTAGAAACAATGTCGCTAAAATATTTTTGCATATTTGGAACTTTTTTTTTTCCTTATTTGCCCTCACCCCTTTCCCATTCCAACAGATGCAAAGACTTGGCCATTCTGTCTCATGAGATTTCCTGCCTTTATCCACCCCTTAGACCACCATCTTAGTCCAGGCCTTCATCATCTCTTACCTACATTATTATAATAGCCTCCTAATTGGTCTCCCTTCCTTCAGTTTCTCCTTTTTCAAATCATTCTTCTGAAAGTTGCCAAAATTACATTCCTAAAGTACAGGTCTAGCCATGTTTCTCCTTCGCTCAAGAAATTCCAGTGGCTACAGACTCATTTCTTTGGCATTTAAGGCCCTTACAATCTGGTTTAAACTTATTGTTCAGAATTCTTCTTACTCTTCTTTACACATCCCACAATTAAGCCAAACTAACTAGTGTTCTTGCTCTTCTTCACATATGACAATTTCTTGCCTCCTTGCTTTTTCAAAGGCCAAATGCCATCCCTAGGAATTATATCACATCTACCTCTTAGGAACTCTAGTCTTTCTCAAAGCTCAATTTAAGTGCTAACTCCTACAAAGGGCCTTTCCTGATTCCCCCAGCTGCTGGTGCCATTCTCTTAAAATTACTTGATCTTTATTTTCAATATGCTCATATATGTATAAGTTGTTTCTCTGGCAGAATGTAGGCCCCTAGAAGGAAGAAATTATTTCATTTTTGTATTTTTATCCTCAGTGTCTGGTATAGCACCTGGTATATACTATGCACCTAAAATAAATGCTTATTGATTGTTTAATTTATATAGTTACAAGAGTAGTTGTTTCATGCGGACAGAGAGGAAACCAAGAACTAGAAGATCCTGTTCTGTTCATTCTAGACTGCAGTGGGACCAAGAGGAGGTTGTGTTGTGGAACAACCAAGAACTCTCTAGGGTACTCTCTTCCAGTGTTTCAGGGCATGGGACTTTCAGATGGGGATTAGTCAACTGAAAGTGAGTTAGGGGTGGAGTAGGTGCTTGGGTTTGTTTGCCATGATGGATCGGTCAAAATGAAGTCCAAAAGTCCCAAAGAGAATGAGTTTGTTCCTAGTTCATAGGGAATTGTTTATCAAAATAACAGTGGAATCTAAATGTAGGGACAAAATAAGAGTCAATAGTACCAAAGCAGTTATGAGTGGCCAGTCTGTACCAGTCTGAGTACAGTATGGCAGGAAAGCTAGAGGAGTTTAAAACAAAAAGACTCAGCTGAATAGAAGAATGGAAGGAGAGAAAAATGGCTTCCTATTATCTTACCTTCCTAATTATCTTGATGCTGAAACACTTCATGCCCCATGGGGGAAAATCTCCTCACATATGTTCAGTATCAAAGGTACAGAGGCAGAACTGAAGGAGATGCTATTGACTGGGGATGTTTGGGAGCAGAACTGAGATTATTAGGATTTGATACCACTGCAAAATGTAGTTTTTCTGTATAGCTGATATAGTTCTCCAGGAAAGAACTTCAGGGTTCTGGGACATATTGTTGTCTTGATGTCTGATCTGGGGAGAATTGTGTGATTTGGGATTGTGATCGATTGTTTATGCATATTAATTTGCTTTAATCTATTTCTAATGTTATTCTTAATGTGTTATATACTATACCTTTGCAAACAGATGGAATGTAGTGAAAACAGGAGTAATTTTCCTGAAGGTTACAATGGAGATCAATTCATAATCTGATTTGAAATTCCATATCAAATCTAAGGCAAAGAATCTGGGCCTCTAATCATAGAAAGAAGGCATACTCTGAATACGATGACAATTAATTCTCAGATAGCCTGAGAAGACATGAGGAGTTTTCCTGATGTTCTAGCATACCTCCTGCTATGGAAAGGGACACAGGACAAGGGAGGTGAGCAGTTCATATTCTGATACTACTATGTTAGAAAACTAGGCACTGATAACTGGAATGTTCTAATATCACACAGGAAATAAACAAAAGCAGAAATTATTCTGATCAAAGAATCAAAGGTAAGTCTTTAAGAACTAGTAGCAGTTTCTTGTGCATAGTAAGCTGGGAGTGGATGCTGGCTTTTTAATTAGGTCACTGTGGATTTGTTAGCCTGATCTTCTTGCTGAAAGTTCTCTGTGGGATATGTCATCTTATCTCCTCATGTTCCTGAATAGGAGGCAGCTGTGTTCAAATCAGGAGCTGATAATCTAGTCAGGCATTAGGATAAAACAAAGGTACCAGGAAAGCCAAGCGAAAATAAACAGGGAGTAGAGTCTGTCATGGATAGAAGTTTATTGTTCTGAGGTTGAACCACAACTAGTCTTAGCTCTTGGCCCTCCTTGCCCTTGCTTCTTAGAGGCATAAAGGTGTTAGGGAATAGGATTATTTAGAGAATGATTTAGAAAATATTATTTTTTAGAGAATAAATGCAAAATAAGTACAACATAAATAAATAGAAGACAGGGAGGGTAGAGAATGTATTTATACTGTTTACCTGTCAGCAGATGGGCAGGTAACTGAGTAGATATTAAATGTGGAGCATGAAGCCTACTAGCTTCGAAACTACAAGGATGGGTATTGTGATTTCCCTGTCTGAATTGTTATATTAACTAGCAAGGAATGGCAGAAAGAGTAGTGGTTCTTTGAACCATCACAGTTTGAGTTTATATCCCACCTTACCATATTTAATTATATTTAATTGGGGCAATAACATGTAAATAACCTATAAGATAAATATATGTGTGTGTGTGTGTGTGTGTGTGTGTGTGTGTGTGTGTTTATAGCGTATATATGGGTATATATGTGTATGTATACAAATAAATACAGAGAAAGAGAGACTAAATGGAAGGCAATTGCAATATGGAGTCCTGGAAAAGACATCCTATAGAAGATGGACCTTAAAAGGAAGCTGGCAACTAGGGAAATGAAAAAGTGTGGGTAAGGGGTCAGAGTTTTCCAGTCATGGGAGACAGTACAAAAACAGAAAGAGGAAGAGAGAAATAGCTAGTAGGCTAGCATGCTGCAACACAGAATGTATAGAGGGAAGAAAAAGTTTTGTTGTTTGTAGAGTTTATGTTTGCTCGTGTGTGTGTGTGTGTGTGTGTGTGTGTGTGTGTGTGTGTGTGAGAGAGAGAGAGAGAGAGAGAGAGCGAGAGAGAGAGAGAGAGAGAGAGAAAGAGAGAGAGAGAGATGGTTATCTTTCTATACTTTAGAAAAATCACCTTGGCAGCTGAGCAGAGGATGGATTGGAGTGAGGAAAGATTTGAGGCAGGGAAACCAGTTAGAAGGCTATTGCCATAGTCTAGAAGAAAGGTAACAAGGTCCTGAACTAGTCAGTTGTGTGAATGAAGAAAATGGGACCAAGATATTTGACTTCATTAAAAGAGAAGCAAAATGGTGTGGTGCTACTAACCCACTGGAAAGTCCTTGCATATGGTTCACTAGTTCTTTACAATTGCCACCCCTCTTCATATTCTGGAAGAAAAGGATATTTTTCCTCCTATGAAATTTCTACTGTGAAAGAAGACAGAGGCTGTTTCTTTTCTCTTTCCTTTTACTCTGTTTCATATAAACACCATGCAGAAGTTCTTTAGTTTAATTAGTTTCATTGTTTAGGCTTTCACTATTAGGAATGAGAGCAGATGCTCTTTTCCCCCTTCCTCTTTTTTTTTTTTAATTTTTATTTAATAATTACTTTATATTGACAGAATCCATGCCAGGGTAATTTTTTTTACAACATTATCCCTTGCATTTGTTTCTGTTCCGATTTTTCCCCTCCCTCTCTCCACCCCCTCCCCTAGATGGCAAGCAGTTTTATATATGTTAGATATGTTGCAGTATATCCTAGATACAATATATGTTTGCGGAACCGAACCATTCTCTTGTTGTACAGGGAGAATTGGATTCAGAAGGTATAAATAACCCGGGAAGAAAAACAAAAATGCAGATAGTTCACATTCGTTTCCCAGTGTTCTTTCTTTGGGTGTAGCTGCTTCTGTCCGTCATTTATCAATTGAAACTCAGTTAGGTCTCTTTGTCAAAGAAATCCTCTTCCATTAAAATATATCCTCATACAATATCGTTGTCGAAGTGTATAATGATCTCCTGGTTCTGCTCATTTCACTTAGCATCAGTTCATGTAAGTCTCGCCAGTCCTCTCTGTATTCATCCTGCTGGTCATTTCTTACAGAACAATAATATTCCATAACATTCATATCCCCCCTTCTTCTTAATAGTATTTTATTTTTTCTCCAATTACATGTAAAGATAGTTTTTAACATTTTCTTTTACGAGATTTTGAGTTCCAAATTTTTCTTCCTCTCTTATCCCTAAGTCAGCAGTCTGATATAGGTTATAAATGTACAATCATACTAAACAAATTTCCACATTAGTCATGTTGTGAAAGAAAAAGAATCAGAAAAGGGAAAAACCATGAGAAAAAAAAATAACAAAAATGAAAATAGTATGCTTCATCTGCATTCATACTCCATAGTTCTTTCTCTGTATGTGGATAACATTTTCCATCATGTGTCTTTTGGATCATTGTATTATTGAAAAGAGCTAGGTCTATTATAGCAAGTTATTATACACTATTGCTTTTATGTGTATGGTCTTTTCCTGGTTCTACTCACTTCACTTAGCATTAGTTCATGTAAGTCCAGGTTTTTCTGAAATCTGCCTATTCATTATTTCTTATAGAACAATAGTATTCCATTACATTCACAAACATCTTGTTCAGCCATTCCTCAACTGATGGGCATCCTCTCAATTTCCAATTCTTTGTCACTACAAAATAATATGCTATAAATATCTATACATGTGGGTCCTTTCCCCTTTTTATAATTTCTTTGAGATACAGACCTAATAGTGTGTTGGATCAAAAAGTATACACAGTTATATTCCTTTGTTCATAGTTCCAAATTGGGGAGCTGGCATTCTTAACCTGGGATTTGTGAATTTGTTTTGTAAAAAAAACAAAAAAGATAATTGTATTTCAAAAGAATTGGTTTTCCCTTGAAATCCTGTATGTTTTATTTGACAACATTTAAAAAAACATGATTCTGAACTCCATAGGTTTCATCAGACTGCCCAAAGGATAAAAAATTAAGGATCTCCATTCTAAATTAAAACACCTAGCCCCATAGGCAACTCCAAAAGCCATGATTCAAGTGACAAATTGTCTCTCTGAAGTGACAGCTCAAAAATCTCCATTTTTATCAAAACTCCTTGACCAAGTCAGAATAAAATATGTTGTAAGTCTAAAGAAAAGAGAACTGGATTTAGATTCGGAGGATCTGGATTCAAATCTTGACTTTGCCATTAAGGTCTTGTGTGACTAGGTAAATCATTTGACCTTTAAGATCCCTTTCTACCTCTAAATTTATGATCCTAGGACTATGACGTCCTCAGAAAGGAGAATGCAAGGTAAATGATAAGTAATGTAGTCATATAGCAAGTACTCTTATCACCCCATTTCCCAAAATTGAGAGTGTGTATGTGTGTGTATATGTGTGTTGGAACTCTTCTCAAAATAATGTTTTTATAGACATAAAATAAAATACATAGAAGCACAAAGAAAATAAATTACATTGCTATTGTGTTACCAAAACAACAACAAAAAAATTCCCAAAATATCCCTGACCCTCCAACATCACCAACAAAAAAACAATTCAGATTGAGAACTTATGTTCTAAGGCCTAGAGACTGAGTCTACTCAGTCTCATATCTCATATTTTCTACTTAACAGGGTTAGGGAACCAAGGAAAGGGATATAAGCAGTTGAGGAATAAGTGATAGAAAAGAACTTAGAAACTTATCGGCTAGATGAATATTGAGGGCAGTGCTTCTCTTTGACAAAACCTGGGGCTTTGTAAAGGGTTTTGTGGCTACTTGCAGGAAATTGGAAAAGGCTAAGCTTATTGCTCCAATTTCTATATAGAATGCTAACACTCAGCATAGTCTACAGTCAGTTGAAGGAAGAGCTTCCTGATCTTGCTGCTTTTGCTAGAGAACACTAATACTGGAATTATTAAGGATAGCAGTTCTCAAACTTTTTAGTCTCTTTATACTCATTTTCAAAAGAAGGAAACTTAAGAACTCTGATCAAAACAATGACCAACCACAATTTCCACAGAGTTATAATGAAATATACTATTCAACTCTTTATACTATTAAAATAAATGAGGATGTCTATATCACATTGTTGCCTTAAGGAGGGAGGAAGAGAAGAAAATTTAAAAACCTCAAATATTAAATCTTTTATATGTAATTGACAAAAAATAAATGGTTAAAAAAATTAGTGAAATTAATAAAGAGCTTTTGTTTATGTGGGTTTTAGCTATTGATTTTGATCTCATTTTAGAAATTAAATGTCTTAGCAATGTTATGAGAATAATTTTTACTTCATGGATCCCTTGAAAGGATCTTGGGACTCCCAGAAAACCACACTTTAAGCATCATTTTTAGACTTATGTCCCCTTCTCTTCTTTTTCTTTATTTTTGATACTGATCTGCAGTCTACATCTTGTTCCTCTGTGAGACTCCTCTTTTACAATTTCTTAAACTAGTACATTGAAAGCATGTCAATTTAAGCAGAATCCATGCAGAGGTAACATTGTTATCTCCTAGAACACATACAGTCTTCTAGGAGAGTAGTTCAGAGACTACTGGATTCCTTTACAGTTAAAATAACAAATACAAGTAGTATTTATAGAATACTATAGTTTGCAAAAGTCTTAGTACTGAATCCTGATCCTATGTATGAATGTATAGGGCATTCAGCTTGTTTCACCTCCCCTCTTTATTTGAATTCTTGTTTTCAGATTTTTTTGGTTCAATCCTGTCTGATTAGCACTCTTTCTGTTGTTCAGTTGTTTTAGTCATCTCTGAATCTTTGTGACCCCATTTGGGGCTTACATGGGAAAGATACTGGAGTGGTTTGCCATTTCCTTCTTCAGCTCATTTTACAGATGAGGAAAGTGAGATAAACAGGATTTACGTATCCAAGATTACATAGCTAGTAAGTATCTAAAGACAGATTTGAACTCATAAAGATGAATCTGGATTCAGACCTGGCATTCTGTCTACTGCTCTAGCTAAATACAATAAGGTTTTTGGTTAAAGTGAATTTAATTTGGAAAGTTCTCTATAGACTTATCTTACATTGTTTCCTTTAATGCATTTTATACTTTAGTCAAATCATACTATTCTCTATTCCTAGAATATGTCCTGACAATTCCTGGAGCCATACATTATGTTCTGGACATTTCCTATGGTCCATAAGGTTTTCTCTCCTCCTTTTCACTTGGAGAGCTCTTTAGCCATACTTTATTTTTAAACATTATTTAAACCTTTTTTTTCAAAGATCAGGTTTTTATTACTTCCTCTTCCTCCCACTCTCCATTTAAGAAAGCAAGAAAAACAAAAATGCTTGTTACAATCATGTGTAGTCAAGCAAAACACATTTTCACATTTGACTGTTTTGACTATGTCTAATCTGTCCTGAGTCCATCACCGCTCTGTCAGGAGTTGAGTGGCATATTTTATCATGAGTCCTTAGAAATTGTGGTTGGTCATTGCTTTACTCAAAGTTCCTAAGTTTCCTTCTTTTTTGAACAAAAAATTTGTTTTAATTGGCCAATACCCACCTTCTTCCCCTCTCTGTCCCTCTCCATAGCTAACACAAGAAAAATAAAACCAATTGCAAATATATATAGTAAATATATCAAAACAAGTTTTCACTTTGACCATATCCTATAAAATATTTGTCTCATTCTGCATTTGTCTTCAATTCTCTTATCAGGAGTAGATAGCATGTTTCATCATGAAACCTCTGGAATATTGGCAGACTATTCCATAATTCCATAATATCACTTATTCATCTATATCCCGATTTAGAAAGACCTCTCAAATTTTCATTCTTTGTCACCTCAAAAAGATCTATAATTATTTCTTGATATTCTAAGAATTTGTTTTGCTTAGGACTAATCTCTACTTTAAGCTTCCTCTAATTCTTCATCTCCCTTCTCTTTTTTCCCTCCTCTTTTCCTGTTGAATGAAGCATATCCAGTTCTCTCTGTCTCTATCTCTCTCTGTCTGTCTCTGCTTCTCTCTCTTTCTATGTTTTTTTCTTCCGTTGCACAGTTCTGATGAGAGGTTCAAATAGCAGCCTCCCTCCACAACTTCCTTGTTTGTATAGATGTTGAATTGTGTACTCTGATTTATGTGATAATTTCCCCTAATTTTCCTTCCTCTCCCCTCCCTCCTCAGTATATCTCCCTTTCCTTCTCTTTCCATTCTTTTCCTAAGATCATGAAGACACAACAGGACTACTCCTAGGCCCCTATTTGACTACAAACTTCTTTTCTGTCTACATGCTTCTTCCAGTATGCAGTACAGTAGATGGTTAATCCATATTTGTTAAATTAGAAGTTTAAAGGCTTCTTGATGTTTTTTACTTATAAGATTTGCTTCGCAGTCTAGCTTTGTGTATGGGATCTGAATCTGAGGTAGGCCCCACAAGGAATCATAGCTTGTGGACCTAGAAATGGAATGGACTTCTAAGTACTATTGGTCAGTCTTCTCATTTTATAGATGAGAAAATTGAGGCCCTGACTGGTTAAATGAATTGTCCAAAATCATACAGGTAATTTGAATTCAAAATCACACAGATAATTTGAAAGGTGGAATTTGAATTCAGGTTCTCTAATTCCAGAGTCAGTGTTATTACTTTTCCTCAGCCTTGCCTAGAGACTCCTTGAAAACACATTTCCATGCTTTCCTGGGTGGGAAAGATCCTTCTCTAACCATTGTCTAAGTATTCTTTCCCTTGGACTTCAGATATCTTTTTCTCACCCAGAGTTACTTCCTTTAACCTTTTGCAGTAAGGTAGAACGTAGAGTGCTGGGTTTAAAATCAGGAGGTCCTGTGTTCAAATTTGGCCTCAAATACTTTCTGTGTGGTACTGGACACTTAACCTCTACTTGTCCAAGTTTCCTTAAAGTGTGATCTTCCTATCTGTAAAATAAAGATAATAATTGCTCCTATTTTCCAGACTTGTTGTGAGGATCCAATGAGATAATATTTGTAAAACTCTTAGCATAATATTGTGGCATAGAGTAGCAATATATAAATTTTAATTATTATAACTATGGGACAAGTGGCACAGTGGATAGAGTGTTGGGTCTGAAGTCAGAAAGATTCCTGAGTTCAAATTTGGTCACAGACCCTTATTAGCCATATGACCCTAGGCAAATCACTTCATCCTCTTTGCCTCAGTTTCCTCATCTGTAAAATGAGCTGGAGAAATAAATGGCAAACCACTCTTTGAAGTCACAGACCCTCAAATGAGACCATGAAAAGTCAGACACCACTCAAACCACAGGACAAAAACGATTAGCCATTAGGTATTCTGGAGATTACAGTGGTTGTGATCCCTGAAAACCTTTCTCTTGAATATGTTTGTCTGGGTTTGTTTGTTTGAAGTAAGTAAAGTAAAATGAACGGTTGATTTGCTCCCTCCACTTTTTTTTGTTGAACGAATTTCTTTACCTGTTGCCTTGAGGACAGATTTAAACCCATTACTGAAAAGTCTTTGTACAAAAACTAGGCCAGAGAACAGATTACTCTTCCACATCTAGATGTAAGATAAGTGTACAGTTTACATGGAATGGCAAATATACTCTCAACTATCATGTCATTCCCCATGTCTGGTTTGTATTGTGATTTGGAACTAGAGATAAAAGTGGCCCAGATGCAGATATTACAATGAAAACTTCTTGCATATGTCAACCATTATAAAGCACTGAGCAGGATGGCAGAAATGATATAATGATATCTAAGATTGACACCTGAATTTATGTAAGTAACAGGAATGGTAATACTATTTCTGTTAACAAGAAGCTACACCATTTGCAACTAAATTTAGTACCCAATCTGGTAGTACAGTATGAAGATTAACAAAATGACTCTCGTAGACATTTGTGCCTTGTTTGAGAGATGCCTGAGGGGCTTAGGAAACAGCAGAAAATGGAAAAATACTTACGTGTTTCTGTTAAGCTTCACCAAAAGGGCTATGGTGTCTTTCTGGACAAGTAATCTTTTTTAGATTACTTGGATCCCAGCTTTCTAATTGTTGTGAATGGGTACTTCATTTTTTCTTGTTACCATTCCTCCTTTTCTTTCTTGTCCTCTTTCTATTCATGAAGATGAAATTTATTACAAGATATTTATTATTTCTCATTGTAATATTCCTATTTAAGATGCCTTATTATAGAATGAAGAGGACTCTGGATTCTCAAAGACTAGGATGGTAGGTCAGTGGTTACCAATTCCACCCCCCACCCCCAAGTCTCTTTCATAATTTTAACCTCCCAGGGTAATTTAATGTCTAACTCATGATATTATTTTAGATTTATTATATGTTATCACAACTATATTGGTAACTATTGTCCCCAAAAACTCCAAATTAAAATTTATACTACATAATTACAAAATATAAAATTCAATTATTATTATGAAAATAATATAGTTGTAAAATCTATTTGTTAAATCATTATGAATATTGTATGCAGGACATTCCATAAGAATTAAAAGAAGTCTAGCAAGACCTCATATGCTTACTATTTTTTACAAGATTTCATATTAAATTTCTTTATTTTATAAGTTTTATTGAATATAAATAAATTTTAAATGAAACAAATTACAATTTGTTCATTTCTATGAGACTGATAGATGGCACAATAGACAGAGCACTGGACTTAGAGTCAGAAAGATGAATTCAGATTTAGTCTTGGATAGACTAGTTTGTGTACAAATGTAATTATGTTCATTGTATATACATTATACAATGAACACATGCAATATAAGTATATAAAATTACTATTGTTTTTAGCTGGGCAGCATGGGACAAATCACTTAAACTCTGCCTCAGTCTCTTCAACTGTAGAATGGAAATACTAACATTACTTCACTCAAAGGATTTTTGTGAGAGTTCAATGAGATGATATTTGTCAAAGTGGTACAGTGTCTGGCACATAGTAGGCACTATATAAATGCTTGTTCTTTTCCTTTCCATTCCCAACCCCTTTTTTTGGGTCATAGTATTCAGATGGCACAATGATTCTTAAGTTTTTCTTCTTGATATGTTTTCTGGGTTGGTTGTTTTTTTCTACAACATAGTATACATTTTTCCCCCTATTTTTTTCAATCTCTTTACTTTGTTTTTAAAATATTCTTGTCATCTTATGAAGTTCTCATGTCTCATATTTGGTTCATTTGAATTTTCATGAAATTTGTTGCTTGGGCAAAGTTTGGAAATGCATGTATTAATTCCTTTTCCAATTCTTTCTTCCATAGTTCTTATTTCTTTTCTAACATTCATTTAAAATTCTTAAAACATAGATTTTCCCCTTTCTTTCCTTCCTTTTCCTGAGATAATAATCAGATATAGGTTATAATGTAGATTTATATAAAACATTTTCATATTAGTAATTTTGTATAAAGATTCAAATAAAAGAAAAAAATTAAAGAAAGTGAAAGATAGCATGTTTCAGTCTGTATTTAAACACTAGCGGTTCTTTCTTGGGAAGTGGATAGTATGCTTTATCATTAGTCTTTTTATTGCTGAGAATAGCTAAGTCATTCACAATTCTTGATCAAACAATATTGCTGTTACTGTGTACTATGGTGTCCTAGTTCTGTTCTCTTTGCTATGCATTAGTTCATGTAAATATTTCCAGGTTCTTCTGAAATCATTCTATTTGTCATTTCTTATGGCTCAATAATATTCTATTAAAATTGCATACCACAGCTTATTTAGACATTCCCCAATTTGATTTACAATTCTTAGCTACCACAAAAAAAAGAGTTGCTATAAATATTTTTGTACAAATAGGTTCCTTTCCTCTTTTTTGGGATGTCTTTGGAATATATACTTAGCAGTGTTTTTACTGAGTCAAAGGGTATAGCTTTTGGGGCATTTCTAACCTTCATTTTTTAAAGAAAAAATTTGAGTTCCAAAGTTTCTTTCTCTCCTTCCTCTCCCTCACTCATTGAGAATGCAAGCAATATATCAGTTATGGATGTAAAATCATACAAAACATAAACTCTCATTTCTTTTCCCATTTTTCCTTCTAGTACTTAAAAAAAGAACATCACATTTATTTAATATCATAGAAAAGAATTGAGATATAAATATTTGCATTTAAACAAGTTATTTTATATACTTATATTGCATTTGCTAATTGTATAATGTATATACAATGAACATAATTACATTTGTACACAAACTAAGTATTAGAATTGGAAACCTTATTGCTGTACACACTTATTCCAAAGAAGTAAAAGCCCAATATTTCAAAAGATCTACACTGTATTTTGTTTTTTAAGGAAAAATAGGCTATAACATTTGTGAATATGCTGAAAAAAGTGTGACAGTAACTGCTGATTCTGCAATGTGATTGAGAAATAATTACAACAAAAATAGGACATATCACTTAGCAAAAATAAAATGGCACATATTAAATAATAACATAAGAATTTTACAAATCAAATATGAAACAATGCATTATAGTAGCTGAGAGAAAATAAGTTTCATTCCCAACTATTTTTCATTCTCTTCTTCTGGATTTGTATCTTGAGCATCTCAAGCACTATAATAGCTTTCACGGTGAGATTCTTTTTTTTTTTTTTTTTTTTTTTTGATTACTCTTCAATATACCTTCTAACTCCAAATGTGATTTAAAGGCTAAACATGGGATATTTCCTGAAGGAAGGCCTGAGTTTGACCTGTTGTTTTCTTGAGGCAAAAATACCCAGTTATTCTGGGATATAAGAAACAATTCCTACTGGGGATCTGCAAGCTTTCAGTTCTTCCTAATTGATCTGATTAAGGAAAAAGCCTGATTGATACTCTGCAAGTTCCTGACTTGGATTTGAGTCTGAGCAATAGTAGAATACTATTGGATTAAGCTCCTATCAGCTAGCTGGAAGTTCTGCTAATTCAGAGTTATAAAACAGCAGGTTCCAATTTGGTTTGGGATTCCTGTCCTGGTTATTCCTCTGCAGGCTTCAGATTGGGTTACAAGCTGGAACTAAGAGACCCTGTTCTGCTCTGATGGTCAGAGTCACCTAGCTGCTTCTTGCTTTTGAATTTATTCCTTCTCAGTACTCTGCCTGGGCCATTTTGCGCTTTCATGCCAGAACAGAATACAACCTTCAAGCATATATCCCTTCCTTAATGTACCATGATATGGGTCTAGGGGTATACAGCACGAGTCAGGGACCTCCTCGTTCCCACATGCACAGCTTCTTCTTAGCTGCCTGAGTTTTCTGCACATGATACCTAGTCCCCAGTGTCCACAGACCTCTTTGTATATTTCTTTACCTTGGTCTGGTCTGGAGAAATGATTGACTGTGACTTTTCCTTGGACTTAATAACCAGCATTCAAACTGGTGTATTTCCTAGATCTATTTGGAGGAGTTTTGGTGGGGAGCTCACTGTACTGATTCTTCCTTACTCTTGTCATATTCGTTCTGTGATTTGCTAAATATGTGTTTATTAACTGATAAAATTTACTAGACTCCATAGGTACTTCATAGTTCTAAAATGCCCCTTACATTTTTAAACTTCTATATTAGCTTACAGCTTATAGTAATTTTTGCTTTTAATTAAAAAAGTTTGGTTTGAGAAAGCAGTAAACTAGCGTGAATGACAGAAGCTTAGGGAATGGGGAGAACTTAAGGTAAAACTAAAAAATGCCCCATCCTCCAAGGGAATAAGAATAGCACTAAAAACTCCATTGTAAATCTATCTCTTGCCAGTGTCTCAAGTGGCCATAATTTACAGCCAAATCTTGTTCTGTGATTGATGAACCCAAGACAGGGCAGGAGATTAATATAGAAAGTCTGCTAATGATAAAATTTTCAAAGAGTAAGTCGTCAATCTCTACGTCTGCCCATGGACCTGGTGCCACTTTCCTTTTTGGGGACAAGATGAGATAATTACAGCAATATTCTGAAGGCAAGACTGTGCAGTGAGTGCTGAAGGGTGTCCTGAAACCAGAGCTCACTAGATGCAGACTGGTCACCAGCAGGGTTACCCCTGGAGATCCACTTCCCAGTGGTGACAAGCTCAAATTGGAGTCAGGAAGACATGAGTTCAAATCTGGCTTCAGATACTCAGTAGCTGTGTGACTCTGTGTAGTCACTAAACCCTGTTTGCCTCAGTTCTTCATCTGTAAAATGAAGTAGAGAAGCAAATGGCAAACTACTCCAGTATCTTTGCTGAGAAAACCTGAAATGGAGTGACAATAATAAGACATGATTGAAACAAGAACAGAGGTTATTCATCTTTCCATAAGGATCCCTGCAGCTGCATATTGACTTAGTTTTAAAATATGTTATCTATATTTTATTGCATTTTGTTTATTCTGTTAAACATTTCCCAATTACATTGTAATTAATTTCATTCTGGATGTCATGAGCTGAATGTGCCCAGTGCCTTTAGTGAACCCTGTGTTTGACATTTCTATGTTTTATCCTTCTTTAAATCAACCTTCTCCTTCAACCCACAGAAGGTAATATGGCTTCCCAGAAAATTTCTTATTCATCTCAGGGGATGTCACCATCAATTGTTCTAATAGACGAGAAGTTCATTCATTCAATACTCATTCAACAAATATATATTTGTGTGGGACAGGTGCTAGGCCCCCTCCCATAGACTGACCCTCAGAGGTGTCTTTAGATACAAACAGGAAGCATTTATTCGGTCCTTGCAAAGAGAGGTCCAAACACACCCACTGAGCAGCCCAGCCTGGTATGTGGCCCTGGGCCAAAAACAGGGAATGAATTAAATAGTAAAAGACTTTGGACGGATTGAAAAGGAAGTAGCCATTGATCAATGGTCAGCAAGGCTGACTGCTTCCTGTGGCACATGTAACTTTCTGAAGCTTAGGCCTAGGGCCTGAATTTTCTGCCCTACAGCCCTCTGAGGAGAGGGCTTGTGTGATTTCCTGAAGCTTGAGTCCTACAGCCTCTGAGAAATCTTCCTCTGGTCCCATTCTGTCCCTCCTCTTTATTTCATACTCTGAAGATTTCTCACACCAGTCCTGATACATTTCTTCCCCTAGGACATCCTTGTTATCTAGGCTTTCAGAATTGTCCTTCTCTTCAGTATCAGTTTAACCTGCTCTGTACCATTTAGAACCAATACCCATTCATCAGTGGAAGCTTTCAGGAGCCATTTTAGCTAAAAAAATCATGAATTATTCTAATGATCAAGTGCATAAGCAAATGGGTGATAGGATAAGGATGCTTAAAGGAATGAGCAGGAATCAGAGACCCCGGTTCTACCAATTCCCACCATCTGTCTTGGAAACCCTGTCATCACTGACCAACAAATTGGCATCTGGTAGCCATAGAACTACAGCATCGTGGAGGCCCCGGGGGCCTCAGAGCCATTATCCCATCATTCCCACCTCAAGCAGTCCAGACCCAGATTCCTTTGGGACAAAGGGGCGAAGGTCTCATCTTCTGGAGCCGCTTCAGACTGATGAGGGACGTAGAGCTGGCCCTGCCCAGTGGGGTCCAGACCAAGTGATTTGTAGGCAGTGGCGGCAGCATCCAGTGCTGAATGTCAGAAGCAGGTCTCAGGTGATTTCAGATTGACCCAATAGTTGGAATTTCATGGCTTGGAGTATGGAAGAAACAACTCTCACAAGGAGATTAAAAATGCAAGGACAAAATATGACCAAAAACAAACAAACAGACAAAAGTGGAGTTAGTATGGAGTTACTAGAGACAGTAACCAGGAACTCCTCCCAGAGGAAGATTGGGGGGGAGATGAGGCTATCATAAATTTCTCTCATCCTGACAAATTTTCCTAAAATAAATACCAAAGAACATTTCCCCCAAATTCCTGCTTTTGTTTTCTTAAAGGAGATGGGGCAATGAGTGGAACATTGTGATCTTAAGTGAGTATGATCTTCTTTAGCAAAAACTCTAGAGCCTTTTCAGTCTTACAAGGGAAGGCTGTTACCCAATTAGTACAAGTGTTAACAAAAAATCATAAGTAGTTTGAAGCCCCTGCCAGGGGCATATATGAAAAAATCCATCTGCCAATCCTCCCCTAAGTATGTACCCCTCCTCCAGAGAGGCTTCAGGATCGGGGTTTAATGGCCCTTTGGGAATTTACTTGCCTGGGAGATATATGAGGGAGTGTAGGATTTAGGAGTTGGAGAATTAAAGATGCCATGGTCAGGGACAAACAGGCAGCAGCAAAATCTGAATCTGCAAGCCTGTTTCCCTTGGCCCTGACTCCCTCTTCTGTTGTCCTCTATAAAACGCAACAGAAACCTCATGGACAGCTTGCAGTAATTGTTTCCCTGCATACTTACTGGGGGAATGTTTGGTTGTCAAAATAAATAAATGCTCTTTCTTTACTTATAGCCCCATGAGCATGCAAAACATGAAAGGAATATTTGGAGTCAGTCTGGATGTTCTCTCTCATTCCTTTCCTCAATTCTAAAGCTCTAGTATAGGCAAAAATGCTCTTATTCTGGTGGGGAGTTAGAATCTCCAATGATTGACCTAGGGTGAGCTTAGAGGCTTCCTCAGTTAGAAAGACTATGGTAGCCATTGCTCTAGGCTGGTGGGTCACCCCAAGATACCAAGTTGAGAAGTAAGAAGTCTGAGAATGGGTTCCAGGGGCTGATGAAGACCCCTAAGACCTGACCCCACCTTTCATCAACATACCTAATGTAAAAGCCAATCATTAGAAGTTGTTTCTACTTAAAAAAGTTGTAGATTATCAGTAAACTTGTCCTTCATTGGGACCTATGTAACTCAAACAAATTATTCCTCAGGGATAATAATTTTACTCACAAAATAGTTTAAAGAAGCCTAACAAACTTACAATTTAAGAGGAATTCCAGAAAAGGACTTCTCTTCACTTCTTGTCTATTTACTTTCTTTGATTGACATTTTTTTTTTAAATTCAGAGCTGCATACTCTCAGGTCTCCAGGCTTTTAAAATGCAAATCTGATCCAGATAAGGTTTGATTTTTTTCTTTTTCTTTCCAGATACAAACATTTAGTTACAAGCTAAATCTTAGTTCTACATTTTTAGGAAAAAACCATTACCTTTTGATTGCTTTTGCCAATCCACACAAATCTTTTTCTCTTTTATCTGTGAATCATAAAAGGCTTGGGGACTAGGCTGTTTGCTGAGTTTTAAAAGTAGTCAACTGCTTTTCTGTTTTCCCTAAAATTCCCAAACTGTTAAATCTTCTGTTAACACAGTCATTACAAAGAGACAACAATTTACATACAATTGCTTTTACTATCATAGCTCAAATAACAAATTTTACTGAACTGATTGAACATATTTTCTTTCTCTCCCTTTCTCTTTTTTCTATCCACTATCCTCCTTGTAGAGGCTTAATTTAGTTGAATTTGCTTCCAGATTGCTTTACACACACATACACACACACAAAATCATTTATCTCAATAATGGCATTGTATGTTGGTCATATCTAAAAACTCATATAAACTTGTCAAATATGAAGCAATTAAATTCGTGTTAATACTCATATAGCATTTGTTTTATACTAAGCACTTTTGCAATCTTGAAATGACCAAACTCTCCAATCATTACTCTCAAAAATTAGTTAATTTTATTTCTGTAGCCCCCAACTTTCCCAAAACTGGGGTCCACAGGAAAAAGTCAGGCTTTTTTTTCCTTCTAAGGTGGGAGTCAAGGATGTTAAGAAATCTTTCCCAGTGTTCTAACTACAGCACAAAACTTTTTCTTTTTTCTGACTGCATTTAAAATTTTCCCAGGTAACAAAATCTAGCTCACAGAAGAGACATAACACAAACATTCTGCACAGAGACACACACACACACACACACAAATTACATGGAAGAGATGCATTCCTTCCCCACACAAAACAGCAATATCTCATCAAGTGCACTCTGTGTATTTTAGATTTTTGCTGCAAAGATTTGGTTTGGAGTGCTCCTTCCTCTTTCCCTTCTGGGGAGAGTCGCTCCAATATCATGGTTTACGATTCTGTCTTGGCTTGGATCCCCAAGCCCTGAGGGGTTGTCCCCACCCGCAGTCATCCAGAACACACCCTGCTGTTTATCAAGACTTCCTTCTGGCTTACTAGGTGGCATCCCTTACCTTGAATCACCAAGCCTTGGTGATCCCAAGGTCCCCTTCAGCCTAAGGACAGCCCAAGGGCACAGGTAGTGCCCTTAACTCTGGATTATGTGTACACAATTGTCTCTCCCTCGGGTTTCTTTGGATACTTCTTCTGTTTCAACCTGAACACCTGTCTTCAAGCCCATCCTTCACAGAGACAGAGGCTGAAAGTCTAATCTCAAGGTTGGTTGGAGAAAACCCAACCTGGTACCTCCCTTGCACCAGAAGCCAGCCATCTCTCTGCGATGTCACAAATTCTGGACAAACCCCCCCCCCCAAACTCTGTGGGATGGATGCTAGACCCCTTCACCCAAACTGGCCCCTCAGAGGCTTCCTCAGATACACACAGGAAGCATTTATTCAGTCCTTGCAAGGAGAGGTCCAAACATATCAACTGAGCAACCCAGCCTGGTGTGTGGCCCCAGGCCAGAAACAGGGAATGAATTAAATAGCAAAAGACTTGGGTTCATTGGATAGACTGAAAAGGAAGTAATCATTGACCAATGGTCAGCAATGCTGTCTACTTCCTGTGGGTCACATAACTTCCTGAAGTTTAGACCTTTTCTGCCCTACAGCTAGGGCTCACGTGACTTCTTAAGAAAACTTAGGTCTAAAGTCCTACAATTTCTGAGAAACCTTCACCTGCTCCCATTTATATTGAATATCTATTGTGTTAAGAAGTTCATTTATTAAATATTCATTCAACATATATATATATTAAATACTTCCTGTCTTCTATGCATGGTGTTAAGGCCTGGGAGAAATATGACATTTAGCTAAAATGTGGTCCTTCTCTCTTTGAGATTATAGATTTTTGATTCTATAATCCAAGAGAGAAAATATGAGACACATAACTATAACACAAAATAACACATGGGGTCTAGAGTTGAAAGTGACCTCATGGGCCATGAAGTCCAAACCTTCTTTTTATGAGATCTAGAGGGATAACTGACTTGCCCAAATTTATGCAGAGCAGTAACATATACAAGATTTAAACCTGGTCTTTTGACTGTAAGACCAGTACTCTTTTCATTGTACTACATTGCATGAGAGACCACATGATCTAGTAGATAGGTCATGCCCTCAAAACCAGGAAGATCTAAGTTCAAGTCATAGCAAACTCCTTAATGACTCTGCTTTGAGCAACTATCCAACATTGATTGACTCAGAGATAATATAAATAGCAGTCATTTCTGTTTTGCCCAAAACCCCTGAGGTCTCCCCCTCCTAGATTTATTTATTTAGATTTTTTTTTGACTAGGTGAAAGAAGCCATTCTTTTATTCAATTTCTAATTAGCCTTAATTACTGAATGGATGTAACCTCAGTCAAACTGAGACTGACTGAATACCTTAGCTTAAAAAGGCCACGGTCTTCCATTGTCTCCAGGATCATCTCCAGTCCTCCCAATCTATATCTGGCCACTGCACCCAGGCGGCTCTGGAATGGAAAGTGACCTTGCACAACCTCCCTCACTTAAATCTGGTTCACTTGCATGTCATGGCATTTCCTCCCTGGTATCATGGGTCATCTTAGAGAACTAAGGACAAATAACAATACAGAGAAGGTACTAACCTGCCATAGAGGAATTTCCTCATCCTCATTCACTAAATCAATGAAATCACCCATCTGGTCCCTATTCCTAATAGAAGAGGCAAGAAAAATACAAAATGTGTTGTAGGTTCAAAGAGGGTTAAGGTTTTTTCTTGTAGAGAGGCTTCAGAGAAAGATTTATGGCAACTCAAAGAGAGAAGTTCAGGGGACTCCTTAACTATCCTTAACAAACTGTACTTTAAAGGATGGACTTTTAGTAGGTGGGGGCCAAGAGGTGATGGGAGAATCTAGAAACTGGCTGTGGTAGGAACAACGTCAGGCAGGAGTCCAGGAAAGGGAGCTGGGGTGCCTTTGGCTCTGCAGTACAGGAAGCTATTAAACTTCTAGCAAATTTGTCTGCAGAGGCATCAATACTGACAAAGCAGCTTGCGTTGCAGAAGGCCCACCAAAGAAGAAACCCTTCTCTGCTGGTGGCCTATTGAATTTACACTTAACAGAAGGCAAGAGGGCCCTCTCTGAAATATTTCCTAGATGCCCCACGGTGTAAACCTATACTACCAGTCCCATGAGCTTTAGGCTCCTGATTCCTAATTAGCAAAGCAGGAGGGGAAAAAAGATCCCATTTGTCTCATTTGAAATGATTCATTGTTTATTTTGGCTGCCTCATTTGAAAACTCTTACCTTCTTGCACTACCGTTTCCTCACATTTGTTTCTCTCTCCTCACCTGCCCTTAAACATTCCAGAAATAAGAAACAAAGGTTCAGTTTTTGGTGCTTCTGGCCTTGTGTCAATATTAACACTCATACATTTTTTTAAAAATCCCTATAAAAATGTTTTATTCACATTTGTCTTATATGAAAGCATTTCATCAATAATAATTCCTTGTGGGCCATTGTGATGAATTCTAGACTCTTGAGCACACAATCCTTTTTCTGGTCTTGAAGTTGGAGAATCTGGATTCAAATCCAAGCCTCAGTTTCCCCATTTGTAAAATGAAGGAATTGGACTAGATGGCCTCTAAGATCACTTCTTGCTCTAACTCTGTGCTATCATGATCTTATTGTCTCTGCTTTACAAAGCTGAGAAAACCAAACGTTAGAAAATTGTTACTTAATCCTAAATTGGAGTCACAAAAGAGAGATGCAATTTTAATGCAAAAGAAAAGGGAAAATGCTCACATATGAAAAACTCTCACTTATCTTTGGACAGGGAAAAATTTTTAAACATTGCTTCTGAAATACAGTGAGAAAAAAGTTTTTAATTGTTTTTGAAAGGTGTCATAAGCTCTGTATTTCTACTCTATTTAGTCCTGGGATTTAAATGGGAATGTATTCTGGTCCAGGTTCTGCTCTATACAGTTCTTATTTATCTATGCTAAATCAATCAACAAATGAGCATTTATTAAACATTTCCTAAGGGCCAGTGTTGTTCTAGGAGCTGGAGACAAAGAAAAAAATGAAACAGACCTTGTCCTCAAAGATATTAAATCTATTGGTGGAGACAACATTAATGTACTTATTATGTGTCAATATGTGTGTTTATATATACATATTTATATATATATATATATAAAATGACACAATAATAATTTCATCAATAGCAGTAATCCCTTTATTCCTTGATAGAAGGACAAATAAATACAAACTTGTTAATACAAGACAATTAGAGAAGACTTGAGCAGCAAGGAAGATTGGGAAAAACTATAGAGAAGGAAGATAGTGATTGAGATATATTTTGAAGGCAGTGATGGATTTTATGAGTGATTTTATTATTTTGGATGCTTTTAGGAGTGATCTGAGATTTCTTGCCTACAGTCAAATCTTGTCGTCAATAGGAACCAAAAATAGGGTCCATATTTTGGTATGTGAAAGACAGAGACCCCTTTGGGTCTTGTGCCTATACTGTTTTAATAATAGCTAAGCAATTAAAAAGCTTTTTTTTACTAATTTACAAAACTTTTATTTATTTTATGTCCTTTGATCCTCACAACAACCCTGCAAAATGGGGTTGTTAGTCCGCATTTTACAGTTGTGGAGTCTGAAAGAGATTAAATGACTTGCATAGCATCAGACCATTATTAAGTAGTTGAGTAAGGATTTGAATTCAGATTTCCTCAGGTACAAGTCTAGAACATTATCCACTGGGTTATCTATATGCCACTTCCTGATTCAAATATGTTAAGGGGTGGGGGCTGTAGGAAGAGGTTATGAAATAATACTGTTCTGAAACAGATTTTTTTCTTTCATTTTTAACAAATGGTTCACCATGAATTTGGACATCATTATGGCAGAGGTAATCATGCTAATCTTTCTTTCTCTCTCTCTCTCTCTCTCTCTCTCCCTCTCCCCCTTCTTCTCTCCCTCCCTCCTTCCCTCCTTCCCTTTCTCTCTCTCTCTCTCTCTCTTTCTCTCTCACAGATATTACACACCTACTCTGTGCCAGGTACTATTTTAATCCCCGGGAATTCAAAGAAAATTAAAAAAAAAAAAATTCCCATTCTCAAAGAATTCACAGTCTAGAGTGTAAATCTTGAAACTGTTCTTGGGGGAATTTCAAGCCAGCCAACATCTGGAAAAATGTAATAACCACATTATTGTTTCCAACATTGATTGTGGTGATGAGTCCAGAGACATTCTGCAGCAGCCAGTCTGATCTTTCACCCTTCTCTCAGACCATGCACAAATATTTAGTTACCATTCTCAAGCTGCACTAGTTGATTTTCGGCTTGTTTGACAGAACTTTGGGCCAGGTGCTGAAAGTCATAAAAAAGAGAACTCACTGTGCACAGATTCACTAGCAATCAACATAGATATTTTGTTGTATGTCTTCCACAGACTACTGTAGAAGGGAAAAAAAAATCATTCACTTGTGATTGACTAGATAGCTCAAGGAGTACATCTGGCTTTCCTGGTATGGTCTGATTTCTTTCTTTCATGGACACTCCATTTGACTCAGAATAATATAAATAAGATTTAAAAATTTTGTTCCTGCTTATTATTTTCTATTGGGGACTTAAAAAACTAGACAACTGGTACCAAAAAAAAAAAAAATCTCCTGAATTTTCATCTGAAGAACCAACCAAAAACAAACAAAAATGTTCCAATTGGAAGTTTACAACCACCTCCACCTGTTTAAAAATAAACTTTTCAAAGGCACCATTTGTCATTGTGTTTGCTGTGAAATAAGAGAGTGAAAAGACAGGTAGGTGAATTTATTAGAAAATCTAGAAGCATAATAGACAATAAAAACATATTTAATGCTGTGGTCTTAAATTTTAGGACATTTCAGAAACATAATGAAATATGATTAACGTGCAGTATTTAGCATATGTTGGGTCTTGTATCACATTCGCATGTACTATATTTGGAGTTTGGGTGGAGAGACAGCTTAGTATGCTAGATAGTGTAATAAACTTGGAGGCATGAGGGACTGGACTCAAATCTTGCCTTTGATATTTATTATCTGGTAGCTATAGCTAAGTCACTTAACTTCTCTGAATCTGAGTTTCCTTTTCTGTAAACTGGTTGGACTAGACTTGCTTGAAGGCCCCTTGCCTTCTAAGTCTATGATTCTATGACTAAATAATTGTAAGATCCTTTTCAACTCCAAATTTCTTCTCTTATCAATCCTATTAGTGTGTCGAGTCTTCCATCTACATGACATGTAGATGACTGGGTTTATAAAAGTTATACTAACAACATATAAAGACACTGAGTACTAGCCTCGTGTGTGGGTGTGGGTATGTGTACCTGTGCATATGCATGTGTATATATATTTTGCTTGATGACTAAGTTTAGAAAGGCTCATCACCAAAAGATGGGCCAAAAAATGACTTTTCTTTTCTTGTTTGTCAATGGCAATTCATGAATATCATCTATCAAGGAATAAAGGAATTACTGCTATTGATGAAAAAGGTCATTTAATATATTTATTCTAATATATAAGATAACAGATTTAGATCTGGGGGGACCTGAGAGGTTCAAAACTACTTTTCACATATGAGGAAACTGATTTAAGTGACTTGCCAAAGTTCATATAAGGAACAAGTGGAGGAGCTGAGGTTTGAAACCAAATCTTCTGGCTCCCAAATCAGTATTCTTTTCACTATACTACCCTGCCACTAGTTGTTTGTTACAGAACTCCATTTGTGCAAACAAAAAAACCTCCAAGTTTCATTCCAAGTATATTGAGCTCCCTACAGGCAAGAAAATAGCAAGGTGTCCCGGCCTACAGCCTGATCTATCTGCCCACCCGTTGGTGGCCAGGACTCAGCCAGCTCACCTGCCTTCAGGCTCCCACCCGGATCACATAGTGACAGACTGACCAGGAGGGGTAAACATTCTGTCTTTATTCAGTCATCCTCTCAGTGGGGATAGCAGGAAGCAAGAGCAAGAGAGGGAGTTCTGCTCAGGGCTGTCTAGTTATGCTGCCTCTCTTCTAGGATTGCCCTGCCCAGCCTGCTCAGAACTGCCCCAGCAGGAAGCTTCTGGAGTTAGTACTGCATCCCAGGAGGAGAGCTAGCAAAAGGACGGGCTCCTCGCTGTCTCAGGAAACCTATTAGTTCCTTTAACTCCTGTCAGACACACCCTCCTGCCTCCCCAAGTCCCTTTTTACCCCCTGGGCCGCCCTACCAGCTGATGTGGCTTCCAGGCTCCGTTGCCCATCTCAAAGAGAGAGTAGGGCTTCATTGCCCCTTACATCTCCCCCTCTTTTATTAATAAGACCAAGTGTTCTCATGTTGCCGAATGAGAAGCTCTTCCGTAAGCAACTCTGGAATTTTAAAGCACATGTATAAAGCATCCTAGCAAAGCAGGCAAAAGCAAAAGAAGCAACAATACAAAATGGCTACATAAAGCCCCTGGGATACAATAAAAGGGGATGGGAAAGGAAGTATGTTGGATCCAATCACTAAGCTAGTCGGGCAAAGGTAGTCATCTCTCTGCTATGGTGCTGTTTTGGGCATTTCTTGAGTCATCTCCTCCTCTTCTTCTTCGGCCCCTGTTTTAATAGGGGCAACTTTCCTTGTTTTTCTCTCTGTACTTTAACGGCCTTCCCCATCAGGAGCTGCAAGACATAAATATCCCAGCCCTCTCCAAGGTACTAAGGATGTACCTTGCCAATGTCCTCATCCTTCCAAAGGACCTTTTGGATGTTCTCTGGTGCTTGAAGTACAGTTTTCATGGGGCCTAGTTTTCTGTTCTGTCTATAAGATTGTGCCAAATGTGTCATTCCTGAAGAGAGGCCGGTATCCCCATCAAAGCACAAAAAATTGTAAGTATATAAGGTCTTATGCACATCCACCTGTGTGGGATCCCATCTACTTCTTCCCCCTTTCTGTTTAATAATGGTGGCCTGCAAAATATGATGGGCCTGTTCCACTAGGGCCTGGCCCTGTGAGTTATAGGGAATCCCTATAATATGTTTAATGGCAAATGTGGTGAGGAAGATGGCCATCTGCTTAGAAGTATAAACTGGACCATTGTTGGTCTTTATAGTATTAGGGACTCTGTGAGAGGAAAAGCAACTATACAGATGCTTAATGATGAAGGAGTGTTCTCAGAGAGGCCACCGTGGCTCAAAGGAATTTAGAAAAGGTATCAGTACTGATGTGGATGGACACGTCCATTTGCCACAAATAATTGGGAAACAAGCCCCAGGGATTAACTCCTTTACTAAGTGGAGGAGGGAAAAACTGAACACACTGAACACATTGCTTCCCTATCTGTCGGGCTTGTTCCTGGGTGAGACCGTAAAGGCGAAGTAGAGAATTAGCAGATAAGTGGAGAAAATCATGGACATGTTCAGGGGGTGTGAGGACTGTGAGACGTAAGCATTGTAAAGCACGGTCTGCCATCTCATTGCCTGCAAATATGCCTCCTGCACAGCATTGGTGAGAGTATATATGCAGGATGTAAATGGGATATTTCCTAATCTGTGAAATCACTGCAATTCAGCAAGAAGGTCAGCAATTGAAGAATTCTGAGGCTGTAGAACAGCATCTTCAAGGCCTCTGAGCACTTAGACAGCATATAAGTTATCTGATATGATGTTATTTGGCTCTGGGTATCTCCTACAGGCCTGGAGGACAGTGAAAAGCTCATTTTTCTGGATGGATTCATAAGGAGTCTCTAATACCAGAATCTCTTTTGAGCACTCATGAGAAATTGAGACCTTGTGGTTCTTAGTGGTGTCAATAAAGACATTTGTGCCTTGTACAGGCTCATCAACTGTTATCTTATGAGGAGCAAGCATGTACAATGCTGGCTTAATGTAGCACATTGAGCACAATACGCCCATGGCCGGTATGTTTGCATCATGACTTCTCTAGCTCCTGGTTCAAAGGGTAAATATAGTAAGGATCTTTTCCCTATTAGACAACAAGCTCAAGTTCTCACAGCATTTCTTTATGATTTGGTAATACTCTTTGCGTTCTTGTCATGTACACATATTTCAAAATTTTATTATCTTGATATAATAGTGTAAAAGGACTTTTTTGGTCTACTAAAGAGACCTTTATGGGACACATGGGGTCCCATCTTGCTGTTCCCAGATTTAGAAGCGAGAGCAATGATGTGATAAATCACATCCTTCATGGAGGAGGTCCATTTATGAGAGGAGTTAAGATCAGACTCTCCTTTCAAGATATCCTATAAAGGCTGCATAGAAATAGGAATAGGGGCACGAGCCCTTAACCATTGAATTTGTCCAACTAATTTCTGAAATAAGTTCAGAGTATTCACCTTGTCTAATTGTAAGTTGGTATCTGATTAGTAACTGCAGAAGTCTCCATGCGGAACCCCAGGTAAAGGATGGGATAGCTATGTTGAATCTCTTCTGGAGCTACCACCAGTCCATGTTGAGCAAGAATGCTCATGGTCTCTTTAAGCAGGGCAGAGAGATCTTTCCCACTGCTCATTGATAACAGTATATCATCCATATAATGCAGTTCTAGCATTTGCGCTTTGTGTGTTTGACACAAGGTGGGGCTACAACATCCCTTGGACAGAACTTTCCATTGATAGCACAGATCAGATCCTGCATTGTTTATAGAGGGAATAGTAAAAGTAAATTTTTTCTTATCCTCTGGGGCCAGAGGGATGGAGAAGAAACTATCTTGTAGGTCTATTAATGTAACTGGCCAGCTGGTGGGTACTAGGTTAGGAGATGGCACGTCAGGCTGTAGGTCTCCCATAGGTTCAATAATAGCATTAATGGTTCTAAGATCAACTAGCATTCTGAATTTCCCGGATTTTTCTTGATAATAAATACAGGGCTATTCCATGGGCTGGATGTTGGTTCTATATGTTTGGCCTTCAACTGTTATTGCACAATTTCACATAAGGCTTGGGCTTCCCCTTTGCCCATGGACCTCTCAACAACTGCCTGTAGGTGGGCCACAAAATCAGGAAAAGGTTCACCTGGGCCCTGTTTAATTTTAGTCATTGAGAGCTTTTGCTTTCCAAAAGCCTGAATTTTGCTAAATGCTCATTGGGCACACTAGGACACAGCTGCATATACTGCTGCATCATATTGCATTTTATCCTCACTTCTTTCATATCTTCCAGTTCCTACTATTTTTTGAAAATATCTTGAGGGTTTGGCTCTGAATATCCCTCACAAAGTTTTTTGCCAAGTCTGCAAACAGAGTCATCCACTGCAGAGACTCCCCAGGTTTAAGGCAAACTTTAACAATAATCTTCCAATCATTCAGCTTTAGTATATTGCTAGAGGCTAAGAGAGTCACCAACTCCTTAACATACAGAGTCAATCCCATAAGTATTTACTGCCTCTTTCAGTTTCTTAAATTTCCCTCTCCTTCCCTGTGGGCCTTCAATCATGGGGCAAACATCTAGCCAAGTTTTTGCTTCCACATTTCCTTCCTCCACTGCTTTCTGTATTATTTGTCCTAAACTTATCTGGGAATCTCCAAAGCCTCCACAAGGGAACACAGAGGGAGCATTTGAAAAACGTATCTCCTCAAGAAAGGCGGGGGATGGGAAGAAGGCCATGCCTTGGAGACAGAGGCATCCTTCCCTCTGTTTGCTTTCTCCTCCCTCATCTTATCACTATCTTTTTTTCTCAAGGTCATATGTTCCTCTGTTTACTTTCTCATCTTATCCCGACCTTCTCCTGTTTCATCATATCCACTTCCGGCTTCTTCTGCACTACCTCTTCCTGTTTCATCACATCCACTTCTTTCATCTTCTTGTTTACTTCCTGATTCTTTCCCACAGCTAACTTCTGCCTGCTCCATTTTATGGGCATGGCTGGTCCAGTGAGTGCTGGTTTATGGCCCTCATTTGTTTTATGACTCTCCCTTTGCACTCCATTATCTACTTTTAAGATTTCAGCTTGAATCTCCTACAATGCTTCTAATCACTTGATAAATGAAGTGATGTCATTCTGGGATGGCTCTCAGTGTTTCCTTATCATAAGAAGCCATCTGATTCCCTACTACCTCTCACTTATCTAAATCCATCCATCATATTGTACCCTCAGACAGCAAAGTTGTATAGTGATCAAAAATGCTTGGGTTGTTTTTAAATCAATTTCCAATCCGGCTTGTTTTAGTATTCTATAAGCTTCTTTCTCTAGCACCTCCTGGTCTGTGACCCTCACTATAGTTTGTCCCATACCGAACATTCCACTCACTAGAGCAGAGTTCTGTCTCCCTTCTCACCTTGTAGACCTGCTACACGGTGAGGTCCTAGCCAAGTGGCCCCTGTACAAGGCGCCACTTGTCCCGGCACACAGCCTGATCTATCTGCCCTCCCTTCGGTGCCTGTGACTAGGCCAGCTCATCTGCCTTCTGACTCCCACCTGGATCACATAGAGACAGACCTACCACGAGGTGCAAACATTCTGTCTTTATTCAGTCATCCTCTCAGTGGGGGTAGCAGGAAGCAAGAGTGCAGGAGTGCAAGAGAGCGAGTTCTGCTGAGGGATGTCTATTTGTGCTGCCTCTCCTCTGGGATTGTCCTGCCCAGCCCACTCAGAACTGTGTAAACAGAGCCCCAGACTAGAGGCTTCTGGAGTTAGTGCTGCATCCCAGGAGGAGATCTAGCAAGAGGACATGCCCTTTACCATCTCAAGAAACCTATTAGTTCCTTTAACTCCTGCCAGACACAACTTCCTGCCTCCCTATTCCCCTTTTTGCCTTCTGGGCCACCCTACCAGCTGATGTGGTGTACAGGCTCTGTGGCACATCTCAAAGAGAGAGCAGTGCCTCATTGCCCCTAACCGCAAGGCTTTAATTTTGAAGACTTCGAGGCATTTTAATCCTTTGGTTAATAATTCCTTAAAATTTTATAATGCTTTAGACATTTAAGAACTCTTCAATCAATTAAATGTCATTTATTTAGGGCCTATTTTGTGCCATGTACAAAGATAGGACAATCCCTCAAGGGTGCTCATATTCTACAGGGGAATATGACATGGCTACAGACAACTGAATTCAGAATATATTCAAAATATATATGATAAGTAATGTAAGTCTGGGAGGTGCAGTACCCCCCAGATATCATTCCTGCTTCCAGCCCATTGGGGGAAACAATTCTAATAGAAAAGGGACCAGCCATGCCCACCAAATACCAGTTGCCTTCACATACAGAGCAGGTGAATCAACCTATCTGAAGCAGCAATGTACCCTAAAGGAGACTAGGAAGTAATGTGTGCCAGACCACCTTGATCTTCCTTCAGATACAAATGAGGACAGCCAAGACTGGGAGCCCAAGAGCTTTGGGAATAGGAACTTTTCTCTTCTAATGCCCTCAATCCTCATTCTGGGAAGATGCAACCATGTAGAGACATAGCTTGGCCAAAGTTCTTGAAATACTACAGCCAAAACTACTGAAAAAAAAAGTTCTGTCACTAAAGTCATTGGTGTATCAAATGGTTCAATGTTGGAAACAGATAGATATTTTTCCTCAGGGGAAATGATATGAAAGAAGAGGCGTTACCATTTGTTTTGTTGTTGTGCCCTAAATGAGACTTTCCCATCTAACTTGAAGTTGAAATCTTCCATATTTGCTGACTCCCTCATTAGGATTTGAACTCCTTGAGAGCAGGGACTGTCTTATTTTTTAATGTTAATCCTAAGTAAATACCTATTTTTAATGTATTTAATAAAACAGCATTATGTATAGCAAGTGCTTAAAAAACATTTTATTCATTCATTCATATAAATATACAATATTGGGGGAGAGACATTAAGAGCAGATAAATTTGAAATGGCCTATAAGATATAGGAACTGACAGTTGATCTAAAAAACAAAACAAAATAAAACACAAAACTCCAAAAGGTAGGGCAAAGGAGGGAAAACTGTCTATATGTAGATTCTGTCTATGCAAAAAGCAAGTGGCAAGACATGAAATGTTATGGGGTGTACAGGGGACAATATGCCATTTTGGATAGAATAAAAAATGAGTGAGAAGAACTTGTAAAACAATCTGATTTTGAAAGATTTTAAATATTAGAAAAGTTTATGCTTTATCCTAAAGGCAATGGGAAATCATTGACGCTTACTTCTTGAGTAGAAGAGTGAGTTGGCTAGATCAGTACTTTAGAATTATCTATTTGGTTGCTGTGTCAATGATAGATTCTGGGAAGAAGAGACTGGATAAAGGAGAACAATTAGTAGGTTATTCCAATTATTCAAGTAAGAGATGATCATGTCCTGGATAAGAGTGGCTATTACAATGTGAATAGAGAGGAGGGAGTAGATGCAAAAGATGGAGTGTCAATAAATGGAGTAAACAAGTCTTGGCAACTTATTGGATATATGAGGAGAGTGAGAGGGAAGTTGAAGATGACTTTTAGGTTGTAAACTTGGATCAGTAGGAGAATGGTGGTACTCTCAAAAAATATATAGAGAGATGTTAAGAGAAGGGAGGGTTTATGGAGCAAGATAATTAACTCAATTTGGATATATGGATTTGGAAATGACTATGGACATCCAAGTAGAGAGAGATCCTATAGGCAGCTGGAAGTTCAGGCCTGAAGATCAGGAAAGAGAAGAGGGCTGGATATATATACAGGGAGTCATCTGAAGAGTAGTGATAGTTGACTCTATGAGAGCAAATGAATTCACTGAAGAAAGCATATAGAGTGAAAAGAGAAGGAAGCCAAGAAGAGAGTCATGGCATATATTCACATATAAGGAGTGGTATATGGATGAGAATCTTGTAGCTGAGACCACAAAAAGTCTTATAATAGATAAGGACATACAATATATGAGTGTCATGAAAGTCTAGGGAGGAGAAAATTTGCAGAAAAAGGGAAAATGTAGGAATGCTCTCTACCACCAAAATATGTCATCATGCCTAGCCCATGTATTTATGCATGTTCATGGTGGCTCAATAGATATCATGTTACAAGGGGTTGAGAAGCGAATGATGGGTGAAAAGATGGAGGGAACTAAAGGTGCAGCTATACATTTTACCTTCTTTAAAAGTTCTGGGGTAAAGAAAAAAAAGAAATTCTACCTCCCCCCCAATTTATTATTTTAAGAACAAGTAATGAAAAGCTAAATACCAACCGTCTGTGTCATTAGTTTTTTTAGGAGAAATAAAAAGTCATTGAAGTCACCTTTTTTTGTATTTCAAACCCACTAAAACTATTTTAGAAAGCAAATATGCCTTCTGAACTTCATCTTTAAAAACCTGGAGAACTGTAACTTTTTAGTCAAGTATGAAATATAAATGAAAATTGTTTTTAATTTGAACCCAGACTACTAAGTAATAGCTTCAGGTGTAATTCTGCTCTTCCCACTTCCATTTCCATTTTTGTGAAATGAATCAGGAAAGGCAGCTGCTATGCCCACCTCTTTATCTGAATAAGCAAAAGCTTCCCTAAAATGATGACAGAAGGGCAGTAATAACTCTTAAGTTTATTACCCAGCCCTCTGAGAAAAGGCTCTCATTTCTGAGCAAAAAATTCCTCTATAGAAACAAGGATGAAAAGTCAGGGTAATCTTAATAAGGAAGAGAGTTTCTCCCATTAAAATTTCTAGTTATCATATTCACAGCAAAGCAGCTAGAGGGAGAAAGAGCATTAGCTCTTCCAAGCAGGTTGCTTCCTCATTCTCCACCTTAAAACAGGTCCTTTTTAAAAATCCCTTGTGATTGGATTCCTCTAAAAAGTACAAGGCATTTCATACATCTTGGTCATACTCACCTGTGTTAAGATTCCAAATAACTTGGGGTGATAGTAGGCTTCAACTTTTAGAATGACTTATGCATGCTTCCATTGTATGGCTTTTGGATTTAGAACTAGAACGAATTATTTAGTTTGGTTTCTTCAATTTACAGATGAGGAAATTGAGAACTTGAAATATTAAATGTCTTGCCTTAGGTTTATAGTAGGTAAGCAGTGGATTTTATCAGTTTCTTCCTCCAGCTGTCTTGATATGAATAAGATAGTCAGGCAATTCCAATGGGAGAAGCTTCCTTGGGCCTGGTAAATACAAAAATGAAAATGAAATGCATATATCTGACTGTAATCTATTTAACATGTAAAGGACTGCTTGCCATATGGGGGAGGGAGTAGAAGGAGGGGAGGGGAAAAATCATAACAGAAGTGAGTGCAAGGGATAATGCTGTAAAAAATTACCCTGGCATGGGTTCTAGCAATAAAAAAAAAAAAAAAAAAAGAAATGCATATATCTGGTAATCCTGAGGATCCAGAAACAGAAGCAACTCCCCCAAAATAAAATCATGTTGGACACTATCCTGCCTTTACAATTTTTCAAACCATATAGATTAGAAGTAATGCTCAGAATTTCTTTATTGCATTCATTGATGTTAGTCTACCCTGAAAGTTTGGTTAAGAATGAAAAGCCCTAGTGAGGCTTTCTTCTATGTAGGAGAATAGGGGGCTTTTGGCTTTTATGCCGTTTGGATGTTGATTTGGTGAATGGAGATCTTTGATTGGAAGGTAGAGTTAGGATTAGCAAAAATAAGGTAAGGTAAGGAGTATGGAAAAGTACAGGCTGGATGTACATCCAGATAACAACTTGCTCTGATTCATTTCTACTCTGTCTATTCTGTCTATAGTTATGTCTTTGTAAGCCGATTCACAGAAGCACAGATGTATAAAGAGACAAAAGGAAGAACAAGTAGGATGTGGGTGGAGCCACAATTTAATTTGTGGAAATACCAAATCATTTAATAGACGAGAATGTTAACACCATTCACAAAAAGTAGAATTCAAGGATGATCCAAGGAGAAATGACAACGAGGTGTTCTGAGAGTCACGGGGAGTGTGTTTATTATGAAAAAAGCATTCTGAGTTGTTGAATGGTATGCAGGACATCCAAAAGATCACCTCCTGCCTAGGACTGATTCTGGAATAGGAACAGCAGTCACACAGTGTACTCTCACCATTATAACATTTATTAATCATGGAACTCATTTGACACACGGACCTGAAAATTTGCTTCACAGAATTCTTCTCCCCCTTCAGCTGTGTGTTTCAATAAGTGTGCTTCCATCTCATTTCATTTACTATTGTGTAGATTTGGATAAAAGGTCTTCCATTTGCTCAATGTTTGTGGCATTTGAATCATTGCCCAGGGGAGGTTCTTCATCTGCTCAAATCAGGCTGAAATTGAATCAAGCTGTTCATTTCTAAAAACCAACCGCTTCCATGCAGTGTTAGGGAACAGTTTCTGAGCCACCGAGATTTGGTTGCGTTTTCCATGATCTGTGGTGGATCATCAGTACAATGAGCATATTTTTAACCCCAAACTGGGATGGCTTTTTTTTTTTTTTCCAAAAAAAATTTTTTTTCAAAGTCATCTTGAAATCAGAATAATCTCTAAAAAAGAGGAATTTGGGACCACTAGAGAATGTCAATGGGGGAATGAATGTTCTAATAAGAACATCTCCTGTTCCTAATCGTATGGCTGCAACCTTCTGGCCACTGACTAAACAGCTTGCATAGAGAAGAGAGAGGAGAGGAGTGGAGTAGGGAGTGAATTTCAGGGGGCTAATCTTGCTTTCCCATAGTTAAGACAACCTCTCATTTCACTGGCAACATGCCTCAGGCAAGATAGTGTTTCATTTTGGGGGAGCTGCTTCTATTTCTGGATCCTCAATATATCAGATGGATGCATTTCATTTGCATTTTTGTACTTACCAGGTCCAAGGAAGTTTCTCCCATGAGAATTGCCTGGTTATCTCATTTATACCAAGGCAGCTCGAGGGAGAAACTGACAAGGTTCACTATTTCCTATTTGTGTAACCTAGGGCAAGACATTTAACATCCCAAGACTTCAGTTTCCTCAACTGTAAATTGAAAAGATGAAACTAAATAATTCCTTCGAGCTCTAAATCCAAAACCATGTGATGGAAACATGCATAAGACATTTTTACGAACTGAAGCTTGCTATCACCCCAAGTTATTCAGGACCTCAACATATATTGAAATTCCTATTTCAACATTGTGGTCACTCAGTTTTCTTTTTATATATGTGGTCTCATCCACTAAATTATGTGTTTCTTCATCCTCTGGTTGGTATGTTATAATAGTATTCTTATTGCCCCTTTCTATCTTATCTATAATTCAAATTTTAAAGAGTTGCCTAGAACAATGAAAAATTAAGTAGTCTGCCTAAGGTCACACAATCAGATGTCAGACAGAGGTGAGATCTTCCTCTCTGAAGTCAACTCTTTAACCATTATGCAACGCTACCACTCTTTAGATAGTTTTCTAAGAAACAAAGTTTTTGTCAGTACTTTAATCAACTTCATCTTCTCCATGCATATTCTAATATGTATACCTAAATTGAGCTTTTATTCTTCCTTAACCTTTTCCTTATTCTGTTACCTTGATTCAGTCTATACAAACTTATTCTTAAAAATTCTCATTTTTTTCTTTCATTTCTGTTCAAATTTCTTCACTTCTGTTATACCTGCCCTCTCTATTAGTTGCTTTTGCAGCTGGGAACATTTATTTTCCTGCTTAAAATGTTTGGCTTTGATCCTTCCCTGGAGAGCTTTCTTTATAGAATCTTCTTTAACATGTCCCATTTACACTGACATCTTGAAAGCAGGATTTTCCTTCCCTTGATCATTCCTCTCACATTTTTAATTTGTTCTCATTTTAACAAGAATTTTCTAATTCTCCTTAGGCCTTTGCTAAATTTCTGAGATTTGAGAAATTAATTCTAGATATTATCAGAGTGTTAAAAAAAAGAATATTTCTTCCATTTTATATGTCACAGCTTCTCTTTTTTTTAATTTCATATGATTCCTAGCCAATGTTTTTTTTTTTAATAAATATAAGGATAATTTCTTTTTTTTATACTAGCTTTTTATTTTTCAAAATACATAAACATAGTTTTCAACATTCACCTTTGCAAAGCCAAGGCTTCCATATTTTTTTCTTTCCCTTCCTATCTCTCCCCTCCCCTAGCAAGTAATCCAATAAAGGTTAAACATGTGCAATCCTTCTAAACATATGTCCATATTTATCATGCTGCATAAGAAAAATCAGAACAAAAAGGAAAAAAAAAAAGAGAAAAAACAAACAAGCAAACAACAACAACAAAAAGGTGAAAATATTATGTTGTGATTCATATTCAGTCCCTATAGTTTTCTTTCTAGATACAGATAGCTCTCTCCATCACAAGTCTATTGGAATTGTCCTGAATCACTTTATTGTTGAAAAGAGCCAAGTCCATCACAGTTGATCATCACATAATCTTGTTGTTGCTGCATAAAATGCTCTCTTGGTTCTACTCATTTTACTTAGCATCAATTCATATAAATCTCTCTAAACCTTTCTGAAATCTTTGTGCTTATCATTTCTTATAGAAAAATACTATTCCATAACATTCATGTACTGTAACTTATTCAGCCATTCTCCAACTGATGGACATCCACTCAGTTCTCGGTTCTTTTCCACTACAAAAAGAACTACTACAAATATTTTTGCACATGTGTATTTATTTCCCTTCTTTATGACTTCCTACAGATCCAGTTAGTAACACTGCTGGATCAAAGGGTATGCACAGTTTGATAACTTTTTGAGCATAGTTCCAAATTGCTCTCTGGAATGGTTGAGTTCCCAACTCCATGGTTGTATCAGTGTCCCAGTTTTCCCACATCCCCTCTAACATTCGTCATTATCTTTTCCTGTCATTTTAGCCAATCTGAGAGGTGTGAGGTGGTACCTCAGAGCAGTCTTAATTTGCATTTCTTTAATCAATGACAATTTCTTAATAGGAACAAACTCCATGCTTTTTTTTTTCTTAGTAATATTATCCCCACAATATTTTGGGGCCCAGAAAGCTAAGCTCATTTAGAGAGGGTTCTAAATATCATATCCCAGAGGATCATGTAAGGAGCCCACAGCAACGAGAGGTTTGAACATGGGAAATATTGATAGAGGCCTGGAGGATATGAGTAGCTAATCCTTTCTGTCATGAGTGGAATGAGCAACAGACTTGTGAAGGATAGAAGATGTGAGTGTAATGGGGAAACTAAGGATCTCTCACTTGATAATTCCAGACCCAGTTTCAAGGGTCTGTTAATCATTAAGGCTCTGGGAAGGAGAACAAAAGACTTGCTCTTCTAGTAGAAATATCTGTTCTGCTTAGAGAACTGCTTAGAGAAGAATCTAAGTATTCAGAGACCTGGAGATATTCTAAGACAGTGGTTCTCAGAGTATCTCTGAAACCTTTTTAGAAGGTCTACAAATTAAAAAATAGTTTTTATTTCCAATATGGTAAATGTTTATAAATATAATCCAGATAAACAAAAATGCTTTGGAGAGATCCTCAATAATTTTTAATAGGATAAAGATATTAAAAACAAAAGTTTGGGAACCACTGTTCTAAGAGGTCTATCACTGGCTAATCTCTATTTGTTGAGGAAGCCTGAGGTAAAGTAAATTTCCTTGGTTATTCTAGTTTAATGAAATACTTACTTTTAAACAAATCTCTTTGTGGGGGATTATATTGTTTCTTATAAAATCATTAACTAAGGTAGATTGAGTCAGTTTATCTGGGGAAATGAAATAGGGTAAATAGTTGTAAGCAGTTGCAAAACTGACCATCATAAAATTCAGGTCAAAATTTAACAAGTTCATGTTACTTCCAAGCATTATTCTTGTGGTCACTACTATATAACTCATTTCAATCTCTGTGGAAATTAACCTCTCTAGACTGGTTGAATCCCAGTTTAGAGAGGTTCGCTTCTTGCAAGATTCTAAGAACAAACACTTCTATTCTTCACTTGAGATATCTCTGAGTATTTGTAAATTGGATTTGCCGTACCACACAGATGGGATGCTGAGTTCCTTCTCTAGGAGTCTTTTGGTACTGCTCTGTATGAGCAAAGCAGAATTGAATTAACTTAAAAGAAATACGAGATGAGCAAAATTAGAGAAGCCATCCCAAATGTTCATAAGGACTATTTGTGTCTGACTGTGGCAGAGTATTCCAAGCTCATATTGGTCTGATCAGCCACAGCTGGACATACTGCAATTAGACTCTAACATAGTGATGACATTTTGGTCTTCAAGACAATAATCAATTCCTTTCAGTTGTGTTTGGGACTATATTGGCAGCTTTGGGAAAAGGATCAAATGGAAACTTTTCTCTTCATTTGTGATTCTCATCTGAAGAAGCCATATTGTCCACTTCAAAACTTCAAAGTTGTAGTATTAAGATTTTCAATGCACTCTAATTGCAGCCACAAGTTTTTTTTACGACTTGCCATAAGGATTGTGCTATTCTCATGGTGTTGGGGAGGCAGGAAGACTATCCTATGTAAACCCCAATAAAGCATTTTGGTCCTTCTGTTGTGAAAAGTCAGTAGGAAAGCATAGGAACTGTGAAATATTCTGCAGGGGAGGTGGTTTGCTAGAGGAATCTGTGGAGAAATATACTTTTATGTATATGAAGAGAATTACCTTTTCTATCTACTTTGCTGTGTAGCTAATATATTTATTCTAAACTAATGTGTTCTCTTGGTAATCTAGTAAAAGAAACATGGTGAGGGTTTTTGAGTTGTGAATTGCAGTGTATTCTCTCACAAAGTGTGCTTTGAACCTGGGGCAGCATATGTTTCCAAACAGAATGCTCTTATAAACAGATTCTCAATGCCATACTGGCAGCTTTCTGAACTTCCCCAAAATGGGAGTTGAAATGCTGTCCCAACACTATCACTCTTGTTCTATTTGGATAAAACATAATATCTTCCATAAAAAATCTTAATAAAAAGTTTCACCATGGTATGGGGCTGATAACTGGTTCTTTCAAGCTATGTTCTGGGTTAGAAACTGGCAACTTCTGCCAAGCTATAAAGGCTTGATGTACAGATTTTGGATAATGTGTCTACTCTTTTATATATGTGTGAATTTTTGGAATTTAAACCAGACATCTTCTCTGAATCTATTACTTTTGATATTTCTTATGGTACAATAATATTCTGTTTTATTCATATATCAAAATTTGTTCTCTCATTCCTGAATGAATACATATCTACTTTGTTTTCAGTTCTTCACTGAAACAGCATCATGATTTATATACTTTGAATAATTTTCTATGTATGAATCCTTTCTTTCTATCTCTAATCTCTTTGGGTGGTATATGCCTAGTGATGGTATTGTCACTACTAAAGGGGAAAAGTATGCATAATTTAGTGACTTTGGGCATAGTTCCAAATTGCATTCCATGATGATTCGATCAATTCACAGCTCCATCAACAGTGCATGAGTGTATTTCTTCTCCTACAGTCTCCAATATCTATCATTTCCTCTTTTTTGTTGTGTTTGGCAAAAAATAAAATGGGAGTGAAGTTTATATTACTTTCTACATTTAGTGGCAATTGTTCTTTAAATGAATGATTTGTGATAAATTAACTGGTGCAGGTAGGGGAGAAAGAAATAGGTCACAGGAATGGAAATTGAGAAGTTAAGAGATTTGTTGAAGGATATTCTTTGTAGCTAATAGATGTTTTGGAGGGGTGGAGACTAGATAGACATTCTTTAGATCTGTATTTTGACCTGAATTTCCACCAGGTATCTGGAAACACAAGGTGTTAGATAAGCTAATAAAGGAAAAGGGCTGTGGAAATGGAAAAATGGGTAGTTTTCCATGCTGCTAGGTGGGAAAGAAGAGGGACAGTGACCCTGAAGTTTTTTAGGAGAAATTCAGGACTAGAGATTGATTTTCATTGGCTGCACGCAGATTAACTAGTGGGGTAGGAATGGGAAGATGAGAGGAAGATAGCCCTAAATTCCAACTGGTGTTAGTAACATAGTTAGTACCACAGATAGAGGAGGGTAGGATGGAGTACAAGGACAGTGGTGTGTAGAATCTCAGAACCCATTCCCCAAGATGGCTTGCAAGTTTCCCCTCTTTATACCCCTCACATTAGAGATTTCTAGGGATTCTAGGCCAGTGACTGGCTAGGTGAGATAGTGAGAATGGGTCCAAGGAGCTCACCTTTTTTATCTCTTCTCAGGTGGCAAAACCAATTATTTATGAGAAGTAGGATGCACCATCTCCCCAGAAACACAATTTTGGAAACAGGGAATTTTCTCCATGGTTTAGGGATGCAAGGTGAAATAATGAACTGGTATAGGTGAATGGAAACAAACAAAATATCCTAAGGAGTTTTTTATACCCAATCTTTAGACTGCATTGAACCAAGGCAAAAGTCTTAGAACTTGCTTCTGCAGGGAGAGCAGCAGAGTCTTTGCTTTAAGGAATTAATGCTTTCCCCTTGGATTCTCCAACTGAATAATGCTCTAGAATATAAGGAAGGGGAAAACAAGATTCTAAAGTTAGGGAAACAAGAGTATATACATACTCATTAACACAGTGATAGAAAGCAACAGAGACCAAAAGTTATGGAAAGCATTGCAGTGATTAAAATCTCTTGGCTCTGCCAGTATGAGTTGGCAATGCCCTCCCTTTCACCTGGTCTCCCCCCTTTGCCATTCTTCATTTCCCTAAAGGGTTCATGTTGTGATACAGGAACCACCTGCCAGTGGCTGCTGGAGGTCTAACTCAGACCTGTAGAATGGATCTCTTCTGTGAGAAGAGGAGAAGGAAGAGGAGGAGGAGGATACAAGGAGACTGAGAGGCAGTTGCTTTGTCTGATCTCTCTCCTCTTCCCTCTGCCTCCAATTTACTTCATTCCCAATCCACAAGGAACATCTGCATTTGTAAAGGCTGCTTTGCAACTCCTTCAAGTATTATGATTCTCAGCTGTGAAGGCTCTTGGCGAATTGACCTGGCCCTTCACTTAGGCATGTCTTTAACGGGTTCACCCTTGGGTTTGGGCTCAAGCAATGTCAGTTTGCTAAGATGAATAAAGATTTCCAGCCTTTTAAAAATGAAACAAACAAAAATAAAGACCCTCGTCCTTAAAGCTCATCTAGGTCTTATCTCACCCAATGGATTGTCTAATGGGCAAAAGTCAGCCAGCCTAATTAGAACTTTGAGCATTGATAACAACCCTTTCTTCTCCTTGGACATCTACAGGAATGCCAGCCCATACTTTGTCACAAGGACAGTCCAATGTAACCGATTGTGACAATTTCCCTGCTTTTCTTCAGCATTAATAGGTTTTTAAAAAAAAATTTAAAAAAATTTACACTTAAATACAAAAAGAGAAAAGGAAAAAAAACCATGCCATGTACACAGTAGACCATAAGAAATTCAATATAAAATAATAGATTTTTATTTCAATATAACCCACATTGTTTTCAAATGTGTCCAGGTTTTTTTTATTTCCTTGTTGGTTTTCTTTTGTTCTCTATTGTGCACTTTTAACTTTTTTCCCCTC
The DNA here is from genome assembly GCF_016432865.1 of Antechinus flavipes. Classification (NCBI taxonomy): domain Eukaryota; kingdom Metazoa; phylum Chordata; class Mammalia; order Dasyuromorphia; family Dasyuridae; genus Antechinus; species Antechinus flavipes. The sequence goes on from NC_067400.1 coordinate 435,581,268, forward strand.
CTCCCCACCCCCACCCTAGAGAAGCCTGCAATTGAGCATGTATATATGTATATACAATATACACATACATAGATACCTATAAACATGCATACATATACTCATTTATATATGTATAAGATCTTACTATGTTTATTTCCTCCTATCTTCTGGTTTTCTGAAGATGGATAGCATCTTCCTTCATAAGTCCAAGTCTTTCCATGTTTTTCTAAATTAACCAACTCATCATTTCCCACACCACAGCAATATTCTTTTCTGGATTCAAACAGCATCTTCTTTCATAGGATCTTTGAGATTAGTTTGGGTATTTATAATCGTCAGAATTACTTGGTTGCTTAAAGTTGGTCTTAAAACAATGCTACTGTTATTGTATAGAATATTCTCTTGCCTTTGCTCATTTTGTTCTTTATTATTTCATGGAGGTGCCTAGATGCATTTCTTCAGCATTAGTCTTGATTCTAGCCCTAGCTAATGCAGTGGATAGAGCACTAGGTCTAGAGTCAAGAAGATCTGAGTTCAAATGTGGCCTCAGACACCTATTAGCTGTAACAACAACAAGAAGAAAGGAAGTCTTAAAAGGAGAATACTATTTATGCAGAGGTTTTTTTTTTTGTTTGTTTTGATAAAAATTTGTTGTTCAGTTGTGTTCAAATCTTTGTGATCTCATTTGGGGTTTTGTTGGCAAACATACTGATGTGGTTGTCATTTCTTTCTTCAGCTCCAGACATAGAGTTTAGTGACTTGCCCAGGAGTACACAGCTAGTAAGTTTCTGCTGGGTTTGAACTCAGAAAGATGAGTCTTTCTGACTTTCAGTCCTGTATTCTATCCATTCTAAAATATAATTGTCCCTGTATGTGTATGTGTGTGTGTGTATGTGTGTGTGTGTGTGTGTGTGTGTGTGTGTGTGTGTGTATGAATGAATGATTTGTCTTTGTGTGAACCTAGAGAAAACTAGTTTACATTTGTCAGAGCACAGTATTACTTCATAATACATCTGCACTGGCTGGTCCCCATTTATGCAATGTGCTTTTTCTTTACCTCTTGCTGTTCTTGCTTTCCTTCAAATCATAGTTAAAACCCCACGTTTTTGATCTCTTTAAAACTAGTGCCTTCCCTTTGTTGATTATCTCCAATTTATTCTGTATATAACTTGTTTGATGTAATTGTTTGAATGTTGTCTCTCCCACTAGATTGTGAAATCCCTAAAAAACAGGGACTGTTTTTTGCCTTTCTTTGTATCTCCAGAGTTTAGTACAGTGCCTGACATAGTAGGTGCTTAATAAATGCTTATTGATTTGACTTGACTTACTATGCCATATGGTTACCTGTGTTTCTAAAATAGCTGTTTAATGGATAATTATTGGTGTCTATATTAACTTTGACTGTCTCAATGTTTCCACATCAAACTCTCCCTCTCTCTAGCTTTTCCTTCTGGTTCTTGACTGATGCTAATGGTCACTCTCATTATATACTGACTCCACTGATATTTTCAGGATTCTGACAAAAGAGGTGCCTTTTCCCATCTCCCCACTTTTTTGCTATACTTTTTCTAACTGAGATGGACTCTTGGATTTTAAAAGTCGCATACATCAAGGATTTTTATCCTCCAAGAAGATTCCCAGAACTATGCTTGAGAAGCAATAATCAGGTAGGTAGTATGGTGGATCGAGTGCTGGGTCTGGAGTTGGGAAGGTTTATCTCCCTGACTTCAAATCTGGCCTCAGACCCTTACTAGCTGTGTGACCCTGGGAAAGTCACTTAACCCTGTTTGCCTCAGTTTCTGGAATGTAAGCTGGAGAAGGAAATGGCAAACCACTTCAGTATCTTTGCCAAGAAAACCCCAAATGGAGTCATGAAGTGTCAGACATGACTGAAAAATGACTGAATGACAAGATAGATAGTAGGTATCCAAAGCAGACTTTGAACCCAAATCTTCTAGATTCCCTCTGCAGTACACCATCAACTTGTGTTGGAACCAGTCCTGACTTGTCAAGGAAAGCCAAATTTCATATGCTTTACAATGTATTTAAAAAACACTCATTCCAGCTTCCCTATTGTCTAGATTTGTTCTCTTCCTGAAGAACATTATTTGAGAATACACTCATGAATATGTGCAATATAGACGAGAGAAGATGGAGGCTCATTGCAATTTACTCTTGGCCAAGTCCTTGGGCTTCCAAGAATCATGTCTTCTCTCTTTATAGTACTAGGCTTTCTATCTCTGTATTTTGAATGTGTAGAGTATGTAAGGGATGAAAATGAGTACTTTGTCATGGTTTTCCACTCTCTCCTGAATGAGAGGGCACGTTAGACATCTGATTGTGACCTGACTGTAGATGACCATAGTATTTGAGTTGGAACGGATCCTAAATGGTATCTGGCCCAAACTTCTCATTTTATAGATGAAGAAACTGAGACGCAGAGAGATTGTGATTTGCTCAACATCATATAGTAGCTGGAAGACTTAGATTATGAACCCAGGTCTTCTAATTTCAAATCACTGCTCTTTCCAATTCACTGCATTGCTCTTAATCTCTGGCCACTAACTCTATATTTACATGGCATCTATGTAGACTCAAAACTGGTAGCAACTGAAGGGAGAAGAATTATGTTCTCTGTTCCAATTCAAATAAGACTTTACACCATCTTTGGCATGGATAATGTAAGCTGCTAACCCATATTCTACAGCAAGCTCCAGCATCATGGAACCTATAATGCCAGAGTAATAAATTTTCTATAGATCCTGAGCAAATGGCCTGATGCCACTATAATTCTTTCCTAAGTCCTTGTATGGTTTGAAGGTGAAGAAAAAAAAATCTGTTAACCTCACTCTTTAGTCTTTCCTGGAGAAAAGTTGAATGGCATATTTGTTTGGGAAACTGGAAAGATCCATCTCATTAACTTAAGCAATCAAGGATGCCTTCCATAACAATAATACTTTGTATATTTGTGGAATATTTTATACTTTGGAAAGAATAACCTACTCTGCTTTTTAATTTCTTTCTCTCAATTTCTGTGTAGTCCTTTAATCTGTAAAAAAGAAGATGAAATTGGACATAATAAAGTTTTTTAATTGTTGCAAAAATGATATAATTACATATTATAACAATGGAAAATGTTTTATTAGAGTACAAAACTATGACATAGTCAAAAAAAGAATTGGATTTACATTCACAAATACTTTGTTGTCTAAAGTCAAAAGGGAAATTCCAAAAAACACTTTTTCTACCAAACTTGCATGCTTAAATCTGGGAAAGTTTCTTCTTCTTTTTTTTTTTTTTTAGGTGTGATACCTGTGAGCTTTGAGCACAAATGCTCCACGCTGATAGAAAGACATAAATATTTTACTTCACAACTCAGCATTTTCGAGGTTGTTGAATAATATAGATTCTTTTTGATGGGACAGTTTTTTCCAGGCCAGGTCTTGGCTTTTGATGAGCCACTTGAACTGCAGCTGGAAATTTGTGGCTGATCTACAAGGTAGGAACAAAAAGAAAAATGAAATGAAAGAATGATCCAAACTGAGCTTTTCTCTGCCTTGGTCTTTGGGGGAAACTTTTTTGACTATAAAAATGTCAAAACAAGTAGAAAGTCATCAGGTCACATGAACCAGCACTGTTGAGCTTGGCTGCATTTTCAGTAGCTTCCCCTTATAAGCACCAGAATATGTATAAGCCTGAGTCTTCCTTATGACCTCCACCCTGTGCAAATTTTCTTAAAGACATGGATGACCAGTCATGCTAGAAATTAGTCAGTTGCTCCATTAATGAACATGACTGTAGTAATTTTGTGACTGTGAATCTTTTTGAAAAGGGATGTGAAAACAGAAAAGTATTTTAAGAAGAAAAACCAGAATGGTTAGGATCTTTGAAGAAAGGTTAAGACATTCTAGATTATTTAGTTAACAAAGAGAATGTCAAGGGATGATTTAATAATTTAAGCACAGAGAAAATAACTATAAGAAGGTCGATGGCCATCTTGAATAAAGAATGAAGTAGAGGAAATGAGCATGAGTAGTATTAAGGCAAAGAACAATTTGTTGGTAGGAAATTCAACAATGGATCAACTAAGGTATATTACAAAATTTCCATCTTTTAAAATACCACGAATAATGTCAAATAATTTAGATCAGCAGTTCTCCAACTTTTTGGTCTTTGGTTCCCTTAATATTTTTAAAAATTATGGAGAATACCCTTAAATTTTTTCTTATTTTTGTGGGGTTTTATCTATTGATACTTATCTTGTTGGAAATGAAAATATCTTAGTATTATTATAAAAGTGATTTTGACCTTCTGGACCTTTTGCAAAGGTCCCAAGAACCCTCAGTGGATCCTGGAGTATGATTTCAAAACATTTCAAGTTTAGAAATTTTTTTTTCTAGAATTAAGTGGTTATATAAACTATTTATCAAGAGGCAATTTGATGGGGCAGCTAGATGGCAAGTAGATAGAACACTGGGCCCTGAATCAGGAGGATCTGAATTTGGATCGGGCCTGAGATACTTAACACTTAGTAGGTGTGTGACCCTGAGCAACTCACTTAACCTCAATTTCCTTGTTTAAAAAAAAAAAAAGAGGGAGACAATTTGATATGATGGAAAGAGCACCAGACTGGAATCAAAGGACTTGGATTCAAATCCTATCTTTGGATGCTTGCTTCCTACATCACTATGAACAAGTCACTTAACTTGGATGACTTCCTGTTTCCACCGTTGTAAAAAGAAGGGATTGTATTTGTCTGTTGAGATGATCCTGACTTGATCTATAATTACTGGATTTGGAAAAAAAAAACCTTCAAGGTTACTTAGTCACTTCTTACAGCCTAGAAAACTTGGGTCAATGTTCAGCTCTCCAGTATCCTTTCAGTTTCAAGATCCCAAGCACCATAAATAAAATATTGATGGTGCCTAAGGGCACCCTCATCTCCCAGAAAGTAAGGCATTCTCTAAATCTTAGGGAATTTTTCTAGTAATATTCATTGTAGAATTCTAAATCAAAGAGGGGAGAGGAGAAAAAGTATTCTTTTTGACTCTCAATATTAAACTACTTTGGAACCAAAGCATGAGAAGTTGTCTCATTTTTGGGCCATTCAAAATCACTACAAACATATGGGTAACCTATCTACTGGTTTTTGTTTTTGGTTCTTGGCACTGAGAATTCTCTATCCTGGGAACTTCACTCAGGAAAAAAAATTAGTTTCCTCCCATTCTTAACAAATGAAGCCCAAAGGAGGAGTCCTAGCTGAATGTCGGCAGAATTGTTTTAATGCAATTGAGGAAAAGACTGAATTTCTAGGTCCTCTTGACCTCCTTAAGGGAAAAAAAAATGAACACCAGCATTTTCATTATTCCAGTTGGGATCAATTATTATCAGAAGAGTAACGTAATACCAGAGACTTGGATTGAACTTGAGAAGTCACCTACTTGGGTCCATTCAGTGGCTGAGCAAATTCTGCTTTCAGAAAACCCTTTTGGATTAACTTCATATTAGATTCATAGCTTGCTTGAGGGTGATGGGGAGGCCAAAAGGGGAAAAAAAGAATAAAGTAAATAAGGTGTGCATCAGAGAAGGAAGTAAAAAAAAATGAATATTCATGAATATAATTTCTACTAATACACACACACAGTACACACACACACACACACACACACACACACATATACTTTCTTGATCTGGTAATTTGTTATATATTTTAAATTCTGCTAGGCACATGACAATGTTCTCTTTTATTTTGTTTTTGTATTTCTTTTCTGTTTTTCTTATTGTTTTTAAATAAAATAAATATAAGCAAAACATATTTTCTATAAAATTAAAAAAAAAACCTTTATATTAGGTTTAATGAGTAATAAACAGGGAATAATTTGACAGGTTATTCACCAGAAGCTTGATATCCTGTGACTTCGCCAGTTTCAGGAGATAAAGTTATGAAAACTTTTTCCAAGGTAGATTATTTATTCCATAATAAGTAATAGCTTTAGAGAATTTCCTGAGAAGGTAAATAACTTGGTCAGGATCACACAGCCAAGGCCCAGACTTGATCCAAAGTCTTCCTGACTCTGAGGCTGGTTCCCTATCACCAGACAGCCAAGGTCCAACTTAAGGTTAATAAAATTATTTTTAAAACAAACAAACCCCAAACCACACTTATGTAACTGAAATCTGGGCAGCTAGCCAGAGGGGAGTTGGTACAACATGCAAGAACTGGAAAGGGAAAAGGATCACAGGTAATATCATATTTAATTGTGGAATTGGAGGAGGGGAAAGGAGGTAAAAGCTGAGAATCGAAAAAACAAAGATAGAAGGGAAAAAAAAAAACATAAATTGGAAGCATGCATTGCTCAATATCATTATAATAATTATTTTCCATTTATGAAGCCTCAGTATTATGTGGGAAACCTGTAAACTGGTAGGTATTGTTAAGTAGTTAAGGAAATGTTATCATAACACTATTCAACCCCTTATCTAGTTATTAAACTAAGAGGCTGAGTCAACTTCCCTATGCCTCTGTCAAGACAAACAACCTGATGGGGAAAAGAAAAAAGAATCATCAGGATTCAGAAGGAAATGGAAATAGCTTCATTTAGGAAAACAGCTTAATAATCCTGAGCAGGTTTGTGAAACTGAAGTTTTAGTTCACATATGGGATTTTTAATGCCAGATCTCCACTGGAAGGTGCACAGCAAGCTTTAGTGTTCCTTGTACTATTTTCTATCTCAACTCCATTTTGGAATTGCTTGGTAAAGTCCAAGAAGGAGCTCAGGATTGAAAAAAAAATTACTTTGAAAAACTTAAGAACCTTGGTCAGTATAATGATCAGCCATAATTCTAGAGAAGAAATGGTGAAATATGCTACTGACTTAGTCACCCAGAGATGATGGACTCAAGATGAAGGATGAGACATGATGTTTTAGCCTTCGCCAAAAAGAGAATTTATTTTATTTGATCATGCACATTTATTACAAGGGTCTTTTTCTTCCCATTTTTTCCAGTAGAGATGGAGAATGGAAGGAGAAAAAAAATAGTTGATAATTTAAAAAATAAAAGTTTAAAAAATTAATTTTTTTTAAAGAACACAAATTGAAATGACCTATAAATGTGTTGGTAGAATCGATCAGGGGCCAGGGAAAATCTATTCATTAAAGGCTGACCTAACAATAAGTACAGAGAATATACAAAACATAATTCACAGAAAAAGACAAGGCATGTGTATAGGCAGAATGCGGTTTTTGGTGGGTATTTGGCATCTAATCTTGTGAGAGCTCTCAATTATTCATTATCATCCCTTGCAAAATAATAGAATCATTGGCAATTGAGTTTCTTTTCCTTCCACACTTGATCTTCGGGTAAGACAGTCTTGATTTTTGGTGGCTAAATTTATAAAGCAGAGATATAGGGAAACAAAAAACCAAAAAAAACCCCCAAAACAAACACAAAACAACAAAAATAAATAAATAAAGCAGAGATATACTTTTGATTCCATGTGAAAAAGGAGTTCATGGACAGAACTAAATGTATACCATCAGCCTCTATGACAGAAGGCAATGATCTTGAAATTTCAAAGCAAATCAATAGGAAAAAAATTTTTTAATTTTTTTTCTTTTTGGGACTTAATAGTCTTAATAGAATTCTTTAAGATTCATGGTTACAAACTCTAAGAGGCAGTCTCAGGGTTAGGAAGACAGGGTTCAAGTCTCACATTGTTTGGATAAACCAGGACAACTCTTAGACCAAGCTGCAAACCAGTTGCAGAATCTGTAGTGGTACAGAGAGCATCCTCCAACAAAGAAATCTAGGCCCAGAAAGAAACAAAACAAAATCCTCCAACTCACAGAGTTTTGGGAGAGAAAAGCCCTTTGTAAGTGTCAAAATATTAGAAAAAATATGAGTTGTTAAATGAACCAGTTTGGTCCTGTTTTGGGGGGACTGAGATTGACACCTATGGATTTATCCATGTAGAGAATTCCCAGGAAGGTAAGTCCTTCAGAGATGTCTCTCCAAAACCTGATTTTAATTAATCATCTTAATTGCCTAGAGCACCAAGAAGCTACTTGTTCAGGAGCAGCATTTGAATTCAGGTTTTCCTGCCTTTGAGGTCAGGCCTCCATCTATTCTGCCATGCAACTTTTCTGGTTATAACTAGACTATTACAAAGAGAAAACTAGGAAGAGTAAAAGTCTTCTTGTTTTTGGTTGTGAAAGCCACTTTTGAGGCATGAAGACCAGCTTAGTTCTCCCCTTTAGAGCCCAAATTTGGATGATAGTACCAGACAGCTATTGCTTCTCATTCATCTTTACAGGGTGTTTAACTTCAAAGTCTTCTGTTGGCACTTCAATTTCCACACACGGTTAAGCAAAGTGCTTACAACAAAACATCCAGACAAAGTTAGTGAAACTCAAAGATACTCCCATGACAGGACCCTCATCTATAAAACAACAGAAAGCTTTCTCTAGAGAGCTTTCTGCCAATTCCATTTCACAAAGGACTCACTGACCTGTCTGGTAATTTGGAAAATGGGCACAACCTTATCCTCGATTCTACCCACATTCCTATGTATAAATAATGCCTAGAATTTATCTAACACACTATCTCTTTTTTTAAAAAATCATTTATTTTTAATATCCTTTTTAAAAAATGTTGAGTTTTGAATACTTTCCTCTATCCATTGAGAAGACAAGCAATATAATACCAATAATATAACGCATTTACTTTTCAAGTAAATTATTTAAGGTCATTGATATAGAAAAAATTTTTATATTTCCTTCATTTTATAGAGGTAAAAATTGAAGTTCATGGAGATTAAAGGATTTGCTTAATGTCACAGAAGTATTGAAGCATCAAGGTGAAATTTGAACCCATGACTTCTGATTCCAGAATCAATATTCTTTCCATCATGCTTAGCTTCACAAACAAGCCATTGAGTTAATAAATCAGGCATTATTGTGCTTAAAAATTGATTTATGTTTTTATTTTCTTAAATAAATGAAGACCAAGAATTGGCAATTGATGTTTTTTTTTTTTTTTTCCTTTTCTAGAAAGAGGACAATGGAGACTGAACATGGATCACAACATAGTATTTTCATCATTTTTGTTATTATTTGCTTGCTTGTTTTTTTTTTTTTCTTTCTAATGTTCCCCTCTTTGATCTGATTTTTCTTGTGTAGCATGATAAATGTGGAAATATGTTGAAAAAACTGCACATGTTTAATTTATATTGGATTATTTGCTGTCCAGGAGATGAAGGAGATGGGGAAGGAGGGAGAAACATTTGGAACACAAGGTTTTGCAAAGGTAAATGTTGAAAAATATCTTTGCATATATTTTGAAAAATAAAAAGCTATTTTTATGAAATTAAAAAAAGAATTTAGATGACTTCTTTAAGGCAAAATAATAATAACAATAGGAAGCATTTCTATAATGTTTTAACGATTGTAAAGCACTTTACAGTTATTATTTCATTTAATTCTCACAACAACCCCGTGAGGAAGATTCTATGTTCCCCATTTTTACCAGTGAGGAAACTGAGGCAGAAGCTGAATGTCTTACTCAGCATCACACAAGCTGCTAAGTGTTTAAGCATGGATTTGAACTCGTTTTCTTAATTCCAGGAATAGTCTCGATGTGCTACTAGCAAACAACAAATATATATGGGAGATGGATTTGATTTCTAACCCAGCCATATACACTTTCTAAAGAGATATATCATTATTGTTGTTCAGTCATTTTTCAGTTGTGTTCAACTATTCATGAGCCATTTGGGGTTTTCTTGGCAAAGGTACTGGAGTTATTTGCCATTTCCTTTTCCAGCTCGTTTTATAGATGAGGAACTAAGGCAAACAGGGTAACACAGCTAATAAGGATCTGAACTCACAAAAACAAGCCTTCCTAACTCAAAACCTAGCACCCTACACACTGCACCACTTAGTGACCTAGGTATGAGGATATCACTAACTCTAAAGGCTGGGAGATAAGATCATACAGTCTAAGGGCTACAGACATGAATTAGGCCTGAATTCCTCATTTCATGGAGCTAGCTGTTCCCCACTACAAGGATTGATGGTATAAATCCATTTTATCCTCATCCTTTAGGGATGTACTGATAATATCTGTTAGAAGGTGAAATAAGCTATGTAAGAATATACAGTATGGGACAGAACACTGCACAAATCAAAGGCCATAGGCTGGACTCTAGACTCTGCCACATACTAATTGGGTGATCATGGAAGAACAAGTTACTTAATCTGAGACTCAGTTTTTTTATCTACAAAATGGGGATAAACATACTTGTATTGATTGACAGGATCATGGTGTAAAAGTGCTTTGTGAAACAACATAATTGATACAATAATGGAGTATATCAACTATCTCAGAAATTTTTTTCCCCTGAAGGCAGTTGGGATTAAATGACTTGCCCAGGGTCACACAGCTAGGAAATGTTAAAAGTGTCTGAGACCAGATTTGAACTCAGGTCCTCCTGACTTCAAGACTGGTATTCTATCCACTGCACCAATTAGCTGCCCCTGAATACTTTCTTAAATGCTGATGTAATTCCAACCCACATCCAACCTCTTGGCAGAAGTGTTTTTCAAAGTTTTTCATGTCATTCCTTACAAATTTAAAATCTTAATTGAATTTTGGATTGGGGCTAGTATAGTAGAGAAGTATGGATTAAACCTGCTTATTATTATGCTCATTCCTTCTTTTCAGGAACTTCTAGAAAGACTTAGAATCCTGGGGCTGTATGGACAAAACTTGAAAATGATGCCCTTCAGATGGGGAATGTCTGAACAAATTGTGGTATGGGATTATGATAGAATACTATTGTGCTATAAGAAATGATTAGCAGGATTCTCTCAAAAAAAAACAAAAAAACAAACAAAAAAACAAACAAACAAACCTGGAAAGACTTCCATGAGCTGATGCAAAGTGAAATATACTATGGATAAAGTAACAGCAATACTGTAAGATGATCAGCTATGAAAGACTTAGCTACTCCTAACAATACAATAATTCAAGGCAACTCTCATGATGAAAAATGCTCTCCATATTTAGAGAAAGAACTGATGGTGTCTGAATACTGATGGTATATGAAGTATAAAAAAAAATACTGATGGTGTCTAAAGCTTAAGAAAGAAAATGATGTCTTAGATTTAGCTTCTCAAGTAAACATGCAAATGATTTTGGGCAGGAGGACTAGGGCTGGAAGAAAGTAAACCAATGGAAGAGGAATAATTTATTGATGATCAGAAATATATCTCACTGTTCTGGATTGCCTTTCTTCAAGTAGATTTAATGACGTTCAGTGTGGAAAGGCTGGTAATAGTTTTGGAAGCTGATAAGGGCAGCTAGGTGGTGCAGTGGAGAGAGGACCAGAGAGGACCTGAAGAAGAAGCTTCCTGAGTTCAAATTTGATCTCAATCACTGACTAACTATGTAACCCTGGGCAAGTCACTTAACCCTGTTTGTCTCAGTTTCCTCATTTGAAAAATGAGCTGAAGAAGGAAATGACAAATCACTCTAGTATCTTTGCCAAGCAAACCTCGAATGGAGTCAGGAAAATTGAGATGCAACTGGAAATAACTGCACAAATATTCTGATAAAAGACTTTTACGTGTTGTCTTCCCCCATTAGAAATGTAAACTCCTTGAGAGTAGAAACTTTCTTCTTATATTTGTATCCCTAACACTGAGTAGTAAGTGCTTAATAAACACTTTATTCTTAATAAAGCAACTGCTTCATATAAATTATCTACTTTGAGTTTTGTAAATAATACTGTGAGGGTTATAAGATTATTATCCCTGTTTTACAGAAGAAGAAACCAAGACTTAGAAAGATTAAATGGCTTTTTCTTGTTTATACAGCTAGTTAGTTTTAGAGGCAAGGAGTTGAATCTCTTCCTGACTGTCCAACACTGAACCCACTGCATTTTGCTAAAAAGACAATCAGTGGACAGAGAAAAGAATGAATGACTGGAAGAAGAAATAAAGGCTATATTATTTGGCCTGGACCACTGAAACTCTGTACTACTGGGAAAAGAAAAAGGAATGTTTGACATGGCAAATAAGAATGTTGCTATCTTAAAATATTTGAAGGGCTGTGGTGCAGAAGAGGGAGTTGACTTGTTTTGGTCCAGAGAGCAGGAATAGGAACAATGGGTGGAAATTGCTGAGAGGCAGATTTCTATCTGATATAGGGATATACTTTTAGAGTTGTCAAAAAATTGAATGGGTTACATAGAGAGGGAGCTCTTCCTGTGTCAACAAAGGAGCAGGTACTTGATAACCAATCATCATTCTTCCCCATGTTACAAAAGAGATCCTTGATCACGTTGGGGTTACAACAGATGACCTCTGAGGATTCATACAGCTTAGAAATTCTATGGTTCTATTTGAGGGATCTAAATGAGTTGTCAAAATTGGAAGGCTGTTCTTTGTATCCAAAGCCTATGTTTTTCTCCTTTTAATATTCCAGATGGTGTTAGCACATTTTCATTTTATTGCTACAGGAGAAAAAACCCCCCAACAAAACCCAGAACAAAACAGTTGAACAGACCCAGAAATTATAGCCAATAAATAGATGATGTTTTAGAGGGGAGCAGGGAGATGGAGCAGTGGAGACTCATTACATTCAATTTGACAGTAATGTCTTGCAGACTGCCTATTTAGGTCTTTTGTCATTGATTCATGGAGACCATAATGCCCTTAAACAAGGAAGGAGAGCACAGTTACTGTAGGACTTCCTGTTATAAACTTGAGAAGTCTTCCTCAGTCCTTCTCCCCTTGGTCCACAGTAAGTGCCTAATAAGTGCTTGTTGACTTCACTATAAATGAGAGAACAGAAGTAGCTCATTAATATCTATGATAGTTATTTAGGATGGGAGATTTAGTACAAAAAGGACCCCAGAAGCCCGTTAACCCAACTCTTTCATTATGAGTCTAGAGAGATCATAGAGACATTAAAGTAAGTGAAAAAGCCAGGATTTGAAGCCAGGTGTTCTTATATTTAGGATAGCTAAGTGGTGCAATGGATAGATCACTGGCCCTGGAACTAGAAAGACCTGAGTTCAAATCCATCCTGAGAAACTTATTAGTTGTGTAACCATAACTGTAACCATAGGCAAATCACTTACTCCTATTTTCCTCATGTATAAAATAAGCTGGAGAATGAATCCATTCCAGTGTCTTTCCCAAGAGAAACCCCCCAAAAGATCACAAAGAGATGGATATGATTCAACAATCAAGCTTCTTACTTTAGTGCCTCTGTAATTTCCACTCTACACTTAGTAGGAGGGTGGTAAGGAATACTTATTACCAACATTTAAAAACATTAATACTAGCTAATATTTATGTAGAATTTACTATGTGCCAAGAATTTCTGCTAAATGCTTCACAATTATTAGCTCATTTATCCTCACAACAATCCTGGGAGAAAGATACTATTATTAGCACCATTTTGCATTTGAGGAAACTGAGGCAAATAAGTTAAATAATTTGTCCAGAATCACACAGCAAGAGAGTGTCTGTGACTGCATTTGAACTTGAACTCTGAAAATGCCCCCTTGAGGCAGGGTCCCTTATTGACCCTTATTGAGACAGAGTTAAAGGAGATTTTCTCCTTCAAGGATTTTCAGAGTTCCAGGGTCCTCTCTTCAAACTCAAGTCTTGATTGATTCCAAGCCCAAGTTCTCTATTCACTGTGCAACTTAGCTGTTCATATAAGATTTATGTTGTCAGGTAAGAATCTGTGAAGGTCTTTGGAAGAACTACAGGATATTAGAATAAGACCATTATACAAGCCCTGAATTGACCTGAGTTGGGTCACTTTCCCCAAGTCTAAATTCCCAGATCTCATCTCATCCTCTATCCTCAACTCCGATTTTCCTTTCTGCAGTGAATTTGGAAAATAATTTGAATCAACAAGAAAATCAGGGGGAAATTTCTTTATTTCTATGGACAAAGAACCCCACTTTTTCTTTCTTTTTTTAAAAAAAGCCTAATATTCTTAGGAATGAATGTAGATCTTAGAGGGACAGTTTTGTGAGGTCTGCTACATGGTTTACTTTTGCTTCCCGTTCTATTTTCAAAGGGATTTATTAAACACCCATTTTAGGAATTTGACCTTGAAAAGTGACCTCTCTTAGCCAAACTGTTCTGTGTTTCATGGTCATTAATGGAAAATGACTTTTTTTTTTTTTTCCAAGAGCTGATTTCCTTTGTTAGGTGAGCCAGAGATGTGGCTATCAATTTTGGTGCCTGGAGCAAATAGGGCAGAACATACCCCAAAGCAACTGTTTTCTTTCTTTGTTTTAACACAAATTTTGGGGAGGAAGAGGAGAGACTTTAAGACACACACAAGTGCCAATGGGTGAAAAAAGGAACACATTCAGGGCCAAGCTGGAGCTCACCTGAGGTGCAACTAAGAGACAGTATGAGGATCACAGAGTGGTGTTCAATTTAACTTAAGTCTTACTAAGTAGATGCTAAACACATTTGTTTCCAGATGCTGAAGGGGTGTACATTTTTTTTTTTTTCTTTAGGATTATACATTCTGCAGGCTCCCTCTAATTTTTAGTAATCTGGAGAAAAGTTCCAATTGCCCTATCCTGGTTAGAGCTCTGAGGTAAATGTTTTTGTCCCTCTGTGTATATTCCTTCCCCATACTTACCTTCTCTAGAGTATCATTCAATATAATCATATTTTGCATTTTAGCAACATTGGCAAGAGTACTGAAAGACAAAAAAAAGAAATGTCATGTGAGATTTTTGTCTTCTTCCTTTCCTCTCTAAAATGTTCACACATGATAGTGGACTTCATTTTCTACTTTGTCTATGCCTGATACAACATTCTGCTTTGCATGACTAAGTGATATGGAAGAGAACACTGGAATCAGGAGGAATCGAGTTCAAATTCTGACTCAGACATTCATTAGCTATTTGATTCTAGGAAAGTCACTTCATATCTGCCTCAGTTTCCTCAACTGTAAAGTGGGGATAATAATATTACCTACTTTGTTGTGAAGATAAAATGAGATATTTGTAAAGCTCTTAGCATAGTACCTGACACATAGTAGGTGATATATAAATACTCATTTCCTTTCTTTTTTGTTTCATGCCTACAAGGGTAAGAATCCTGTCATTTGGTGGCCAGGTAGCCAGCCAGGCTTTGTAAGCAGAATTTTGGGTTGTAGGGCAGTTTGTCATATCACATCCGAGTATAACCTGACAGTACAATTTCCTGAGGGAGACCATGCATTTGGCATCTGGAGGGCTCATATTTGTTAGCTTAGTCACAGGATTAAAGACAACGATTTATTACATTTAGTTATTTATTTACTCTGAAGCACTCTCCATTTTTTTTAAAAGGCAATTTTCCTAGAAAATGTAATGAGAGTTGTTCACCCACGAAAATGCTGCATTGGAGTGATTAAATACATTCATTCCAGAAGTGAAGGTAGGTCTGTAAGTGCTGAGCTACTGACATGCCACTCTCTCAGATTTCCAAACCAATTCCTGTTTCTTAATAATCATTATTCCTGTAGTTTAGCTGGTAAAGTTATTTCAGTTACCATTTTCTCCCTCATTTCAATATTCCTGTAGCACAAATCAGTATTAATATTGTGCCTCTATTTTTCTGAGGTCTAGAGAAAGAAATATTTTGTAAACTGAGAACAGGGGAGGATTCAGACTGCATGGAGTTCCCTAGGCACTGAGAGAGATTTCTGGGCCTATGCAGGAGTCTATGGGAGTCAGCTGCAACTGAATTGAATGTTGAATTTCCACTATGAGCGTTTACATTTTGTAAAGTAACAAACACTACAAATCAGAGCTTGATTTATCGTTTTATTGATTGTCTAGACTTAAGAAAGTGATGGAGAAAACGTTAATAAGGCATATTAGATTTAAGAGGGTGTCATGTCTACATTTCATTTATTTATTTATTTGTTTGTTTTTGCAGAGACATTTGCCAGAACACTTCCAGGGTTTATCTTATAAAAGACAATAATAATAGTTAGAATTTTTAGTGCTTTAAAATTTGCAAAGTACTTTACATGCGATTATCTCATTTAATCCTCATAACAGTCCTGGAATGTGGGTATTACCATTTTACAGGTAAGGAAATTGAGAGACAGAAGGATTAAGCAACTTACCCAGAGTCACACATTTAATAATTTTCTGAGGCTAAATTAAATCTCAGGCCTTCCTGACTCCAATTCTAGCACTTTATGTACTGTGCAACCTAGCTACCTAGATTCAACCTGGTATCCCAAAGAAAAAAATCATAAATAAATAAATATATATATATATATATATACACACACACACACACACACATATACATCTTACAAAATTTAGAAAAAGGAAAACATACTTTAAAAAATATATATTAAATATTTAAAATGTATATCTTAAGATTTAAAAATATAAAAAGTAAACTAATACAATAATACATTTTTATTTGGGGGCCATAATAAGGTCTTAACAAAATTATAAAAGAAAATCTGGATTCAGAAAATGAAACTGACTATAAACCAAATAAAGCAAATATATATATATATAAAACCAAAGAAAAAATTGAGGAAAGATAAACATTACATTTTTTAAATCTTGGTGAAATAACGTATTTTTCCAAGTAATATGGGAATAGTATATTCATATATTAACTATAACCAGACAACAAAAGAAAGACAAAGTGTATAATTGTGAGTTTATAAAGGGCAATTCTGGTCATCATGTTGTTTTTCAATGGTGTCTGACTCTTTGAGTGAGACCAGGTGAAGTTTTCTTAAAAAGTCTATGAGATGAAGATCTAAGTCACATGATCCCTATTTCCAGAGGTCTGCAGAGTTGGAAGACCAGGCCTTGGGCTCCTGGTTACAGGAAATCACATGATCTCTAGGCCTAGAGGTCCCAGCCGCAGGGGTCCTCAAACTTTTTAAATAGGGACCAGTTCACTGTCCCTCAGACTGTTGGAGGGCCGGACTATAGTAAAAACAAAAACTTTGTTTTGTGGGCCTTTAAATAAAGAAACTTCATAGCCCTGGGTGAGGGGAATAATCGTCCTCAGCTGCTGTATCTGGCCCAGGGCAGTAGTTTGAGGACCCCTGCGAGTACTAGGGTCAGCTTTAGGAAGTGACATTACCCACAGGAAGCAGACAACATTGGTGAGCATTGGTCAATAATAATTGCTTCCTTTTTAGGCCATCCAATGGAAAGACTTGGGTCTTTGCTGTTTAATTAGCTTTACTACTTCCTGCTTGGCAGGACATGTTGGGAGCTGTCATGCTTCCCAGGTGTGTCTGGGCCTCTCCCTGCAGGGATTAAATAAATGCTTTCTCTTTGTACCTGAAAACGTCTCTGATTAGTTAGTTTGGGAAAGGGGGTCTAGCACCCGCCCCACACACCTTCATGATCCCATTTGTAGTTTTCTTGGCAAAGATACTGGAATGGACGTTTCCTTCCCTAACTCATTTTACAGATGAAAAAACTAAGGCACATAAGATTAAGTCACTTGCCTAAAATCACACAGCTACTAAGTATCTGAGGTGGATTTTGGACTCATGAAGATGAGTCTTTCTAATTCTAGACATTCCATCCCCTGCACCATTTGGCTGCCCTAATAGAGAGTACTATAGTAGAAAGAATATTAGCTCAGAGGGAGAGAATCTAATTCGGTTCAGATCTTACTTTTGAAGTTTACTGCATGTGTGATCTTGGGCAAGTCATTTAAACTCTCTAGGTGTAAAAATGAGGGTGGGATAGACTAAGTTAACTCTACAATTTTTTCCAAATCTAAAGTGTGTGATTCAATTTTATAATTAGCCAATTGGAGGGGGAGGCTCCCCAAGAACCATTCCATATGACATGGGTGGGGAGGGTAAACATATAAAATGATTATTTAGGTACATGTAAGTACTGTTTATATTTTCTACATAGATTTCAAAGAGAGAAACATTTCCTTCTTTTGGATTAGTTAAAATCTCTTCAATTATCAGAGCAGCCTCAGCTCTTGGGAAAGAAACAACATCCACTGGAATCAAAGCTTCTAGTGATTCTGAAAGAGGTGCCAGCAAGATAAGCTTGAGGACAAATAAGGGAGGTGCCAGAAACAAAGCCAGTGTCAACAGGAGAGCCAATGAAGAAAAATAAGGAAGTGTTTATGTTGCATTTGGGTCACTAGAATGGAAGGATACCCAAGCAATTTTCCAGCGGGACTAGACAAGAACAATGAGTTTGCACTGCAGGGTGTCAAAAGGACTTCAGAGTTTATCCAAACCATATCTGGTTAGGCTGAAAAGGGTTTTGATTTCTCTTTCTGATTCAGTTGCCTGGGATTTATTATTTTGTTTTTAAAAATTAATGTATGCTTTCTGTGTCTCATGTTCCTGTATTATCCCAGGTATCCCTTTGTGCTTCCCTCCCTAAGAGCCATTCCATATTACAAATGGGAGGTTGGTTTTCTTGTGGTCATTTTTTTGGGGGGAAGGGGGGTATGTGTGTGTGTTTTTTTTAGAGAGTCAAAAAAAAAAAAAAGTCAACACAATTGATTGACACATTGAGAAAAGTCTAAAAACTTGTGCTTATGTAACACCTGTGGATCTTTCACCTATACAAAGGAGTAGGTTAGGAGTGTCTTCTTGATGAGGTTTAGGTTTTGGAGCTTTAGAAGGGAACCAAATGATAAGTCTAGATTTAGGGAACCAAAATGAGATTAGGGTTGCAGGTGATCAGGGAGTTAAATGATAGTGGCAGGTTCGGGGCTCAGGTAACCAAATGGAGAGGTTTGGCTCCTCTGCATCCCCTTGGGATTCAGCACAAGGGTAGGGAGTTTTGGGGACTCCCTTCTGGCGGCACAGAAGTTCTCTGTAAAGGAATTTACCTGAAAACCTAGATTGATAAAAGAGGTTTATTATAGGGATTGGGAAGTAAGGTTAGCAATCCCGAGAGAGAGGCATTAAATCAGGTTAGGGGGATAGCTGAGGATAAAGAAAGGATAACACTGGAAAAGAATATTATTCCAGAGGGCAGAGGTTTCCATGGCATAGCCTAGCATGGCATGTTTGGAACCTCTGCAAAGAAAGGATTTTAGTTTGGCTCTTTTATAATAGGAGCTTTGGCTACAAGTTGAAGGGAACTCATGGGTGGAGTCCCAAATTGGCTCATCTACTCGCCGGATTTCAGCTTGAACTGGAATTCAATGAGTTTCTTCAGTTCAATAGGATTGGAATTCCTTTTGCTAGATAACAGAATGAAACTGTCTTGTTTACTTTCCTGCGAGCTGGGTCCCTCACTGAGGCAGAGTTGAAGGAGATTTTCTCCTTCAAGGATTTTTAGAGTTTCAGGGTCCCTTCTTCATTATCATATTTCTGCATTTGTGTCTCATTTGTTCTTTTTAAAAATTTCTTTAATTCCCCTCAATTGCATATAAAAATAATTTTTGACATTTATCTAAAAATTTTTTTGTTTCAAATTTTCTTTCCCTTTTCCCCTCCAGATAAGTAATTTGATATAGATTATACATATGCAATTATGTAAAGTATATTTCCATATTAATAATGTTGTAAACATACACACACACCAAAAAAAAAAAAATGAAGTGAAAAATAGTATGCTTCAATCTGCATTTAAATTCTATAAATTCTTTCTCTGGAAGTAAATAGTATTATTTCATCCTGAGTCCTTTGGAAAAGTTTTAGAATGTGGTATTGCTAAGAATAGCTAAGTCATGATTATCATGCAGTATTACTGTGTACAATGTTCTCCTGGTTCTACTCACTTTAGTTTGCGTTAGTTCAAATAAGTCTTTTCATCTTTTTCTGAAAGAATCCTCTTTGTCATTTCGTATAACACAACAATATTCCATCACAATCACATATCATAATTTATTCAGCCATTTGGACATCCTCTCAATTTCCAATTCTTTGTCACCACAAAAAGAGCTTCTATAAATATCTTTGTTTATATGGGATCTTTCTTGCCCCTCCTCTTCTGTCTAAAAACATCTCTTTGGAATACACTTACTAGTGGCATTGCTGGATCAAAGGTATGCATTTATTTTTGATTTTGTTTATTGTGAGGCAATTGAGACTGAGTGACTTGCCCAGGATCACACAGCTAGGTGCCGGGAGATTGGATTTGAACTCAGATCCTTCTGACTTCAGGGCCTGTGCTCTATCTACTGCTCCATCTAGCTGCCCCTAGTATGCATTGGTTTTATAGCCTTTAGGGCATAGTTCCAAATTGCTCTCCAGAATGGTTGGAACAATTCACAAATTCCCCAACAGTGTCCCAATTTTCCCATATCCTTTCCAATATTTATCATTTTCCTTTTCTGTCATATTGGTCACTCTGATAGGTGTGAGGTTGTACCTCAGATTATGTTTTAATATTTAATCAATAGTGATTTATAGCATTTTTTTATATGATTAGAAATAGTCATATTTCTTCATCTAAAAAGCGCCTGTTCATATCCTTTGACCATATGTCAATTGGGAAATGACTTGTAATCTTATAAATTTAACTTGCTTCTCTATATATTTGAGAAACAAGGCTTTTATTTACATTTGTTCTTCATAATTTTGTTATATATACTTTTAAAAAAACTTTGGTGTGATGTTGTTTCCATTTAAATCATTGTAGTCACTGTACATAATATTTTCTTGGTTTTGCTTCCTTCATTCTACATTTGCTTTCTTCATGTAGATCTTTCCATGCTTCTTTGTATTTATCACGTGCATTATTTCTCAAAACACAGTATTACTCCACTGTATTTATGCACCACAATTTGTTTAGTCATTTCCACTCAATATTTACTTTATTTCCAACTCCTAGTTATAAAAAGTAGTTAGAAATATTTTGGAATAAAAGGAAACTTTTCTTATCAATAACTTCCTTAGGGTATAAACCAGTAAGGGAGTCTCTGGTTCAAAAGGTATAGATGTTTTAATCAATTTATTTGCTTAATTCCAAATTGCTTTCCAAAATGGTTGCACCATTTCATAACAATGTATTAGTGTTCCATCTTCTCCAAACCCTTTCTACATTGACTGTTACCATTTTGGGGTTATTTTTACTCATTTTCATCAGGTAAAACCTCAGAGTGGTTTTAATTTGCATTTCTCTTAATCATTGGTAATTTGCAGCATTTTTTTTTTTTTATGTGGTTGTGGATACTTTGCAGTTTTTTTTAATTGCCTGGGATTTAGGAAGATGAGAAAAGTGGGCTGGAGAGTCCTAGAGCAGTGGCCCATATGAGGGATCAGTAGCTTTGGCTAGTCTCTAGGGGGTTTTAGTTCACTGAATGTAGCAGATAGAGGCAAGTTTTTTTCCCAGCTCATATTTCTTTACCAGGCCTGTTACTAGTTTTGTGGATTTTTACTGTGACAGTGAATTGTTGATTTTGTTAATCCCCTAGATTCTCAGTATTGTAAGAGATGTCTAGACATGGAGAACCTCTAGCAACATATCATTTCCCCAAGCAAACAGACAATGTTTTGACTGCCTTTAATCTCCATCATTCATAATCAATATCTTCTGACTTCCATCACTCCCTGTCCTATCATCCCTAGTCCTTCCAGAGAACCCTCCCTCTGCCCGCCCATTTTATTGCGACCTTCAAAAATCCACATCCATTTTTAAGAGCCTTCCCTTTGTCCTATATCTTTTCACTTTATACTCTTTCTATATTACTGGGCTAATTACTGGCTACCCTCTTCAAAACTGGTGCTCTTTCTCTCATTTCTTCTGGGTCAAGAAGAGGAGCAGACTCCTTCCTTCTCATCCCCATTTATCGATCTCATTTTTATGGAACTTTCACCCAGTCCAACTCCGTGTATCACAGTTATCTACTGACTTCTAAATCTCTTTCTTATCTCAAAGAACTCTAACCCTGGGTGCCAGTTTTCCTTCCCACTCCAACTCTTGCTTTCATAAATGGGAATCTTAATATGTACAATGATTTCCTTTCAAACATTTTGGCCAACCTCCTCAACTTTTTTGAGTCCATCTTAATTCCAATTCATCTACACACAGAGATGATTATATGCTTGATTTGATAATTATCTATAACTGCTCTGCCTCCATGACTGAGAACTCTTCAATTCTTCTCTGACCACCATCTGTTATCTCTTATTCTCTCCATTCTTCTCACATGCCTTAAAATTATTCTCTATTTTCATCTTGACTAGAAATCCCTCCAGCCTTCAAATTCTCCTACTCCATTACCCCTATTCTGGCCTTATTTCCCTCCTTTCCAAGTCTTGATCTATGTTTGACCAACTCAGTCACATATTATCAGTCATCCTTGAAATTCCTGCTTACATGTTATTGTTGACATGTTTCCAAACCCCAATCTTACTTCATCCTCACAATCTACTGTTTGTGCTCCTATGTATGTACTAATGAATGCTGTTAAACCATAAGACCATGTTGAATCCACTACAAATTTATCTAATCTACTCTTTTTAAAATTTTTATTAATTTCGTTTTTATTTTTAATGAATTTTTTATTCATTTTAAACAAATACAAAGTGAAAAAAAAGAAAAAAGTTCTATGTATACACAGCAGAACATGAGAGGATTCAACATGAAACAAGAAATTTCCATTTCACAAAAACTTATGTTATAAATTTTACAAAGCAACCCAGTTTTTCTGTGTTTTCTTATAGATTTTCTTTTGTTCTCTGCTGTATAATTTTTGTTTTATTCCTCTCCCCTCAGAGAAGGCTACAATTAAGCACAAATGTATATATATACACATTTATATGTTACACACACATATTCCTCATATGTAAATATACACATACATATATTACACATACACACATACGTATATATGTAAGATCATATTATGCATATTTCTATTGGCCAGTTCTTTCTCTGAAAGTGAATAGCATCTTCCTTCATAGATTCTTTGTAGTTGATTTGAATATAACCCTCAAAATTACTTAATCATTTATAGTTATTCTTTGAACTATATTGCTGTCACAGTATACAACACTCTCTTGGTTCTGCTCATTTCGCTTTTTATTACTTCATGCAAGTCTTTGTTTTTCTAAATTAAAGCTCATTGTTTTATTGTATCCACTCTCAATTGGATTTTGTGGTTGACTTTACCTGTTCCAAACCTTCTCTTGTCTTTAGACTTCTTATATCAACGTTCCTTTTCCCTTCTGCTGATCTCCTAGTTTATACTTACTCTACATCTCACGGCCCTTGTTTATTCATCATTCTCCCCTTCTTTGCTCTAGTCTCTGATAAAGAAGTGGTCTTCCTAACACTGATCCTTCCTCGGTTTCCATTGAGAGAAACTTCTAATATGTCCCACTCATCCTCAGTCTGTGGCAAGGTTTTGAAGAACAGTATGTACATCACTCTAGCTAGGATGATAGACTAGTTTCAGCTTGTAAACCACAGTTTGAAACCTGTGCTTGCGTGCCTTTTTGGGAGTCCATCACTGACTGACAATGATGACTCAGAAGTAGTTTCTAGCATGTAGCCTGGTATTATCATGGAGATACCACCTAGGATCCATCAGTCAATCCATGTTAGAATGGATTCCCTTAGCCATCTTACATTAGTTAAATACACTAGATGAGGTACTCTAAGTATCTTACATAAGTTTAAATATCATGGAAAGAACAGTGGCTCTGAAACCAGATGGTCTGCATTCAAATCCTAGTTCTTCTAATTACCATTTGGGTAAGCCATTTGAACTCTGTATTTTAGCTTTCTTAATTCCCAAATGAGGTTGTTAAACTTAGTTGATCTCAAAGAGTCTTTTTTTTTTTTTTTTTTTTTTTAATGTTTAGATGCTCTAAGACATGGACTTTTAATTTTCAGACTCCAGGCCTGGTCAAATAAATAGCTTATCATAATTAACTTGTCCTATATTTGCACCAGTGATTTCAGCTGAAACAGGTTTTAATTTAATTACTTGTTTTCCCTATATCATTGTTATTTTTCTTTTATTATCTCTTATTAAATAGCTATTGCTAATGAGGCAAACAGGTACTTTATTTTAAGAATGTGGAAAACAATCTTTAGCATATTTCCTCCTCTTCAAGATAAAATAGAACAGAGGTTGGGAGGTAAACAATAATTTTAGAAGGAGTAGGTTTAAATAATCTTCTTTTTCCAAACAAAACAAGAAAAGCCATGCTCAATGTTCCATTCTATCCTATATTTTGTCTCTGACGGTGGTAAACTTCCATGAAGCTGACCTAAAAAGATTTAAGGATGCACCCTAAATACCCTTGACTTTCTTTTAATGCTCCATTACAAACCTATCATCCATAAATTTAATAAAACCTTTCTTGAATAGTTTCTATAATGATGTCTTCTTAGAGTAACAAGGTCTATGTATCATTATCTGCTGAATACACTATTCCTTCCCTAACCCCTTTTCCTCAAATGGTGTTTAGAATTATTCTGGATGTTTGTGTACAGAATTAACAATTTCCCTTTGCTTAGCTCTCAGCATAGTGTAGTATATCAAGGATGTGACAGAATCAGCAAGGGGAAAACAAATTCAGAGCCTTCCGGGTATGCCAAATATAGTGACCATTAGTTTCTAAATAATTGAGTGGTGAATTTAAAACCAAAAAAGTCTTCATTTTAAATTTGGGAGTCTTGTTCCCAAAAGCATTTTTCAAAAACAGGTCAAGCTTAGGACAATATTTTAAGAGGTGATCTGAAAATAGTATGGAAGGAACTGCATTAGCTTTGGATCCAGGCAATGGAGAAGAGGTGGATTGGGAGTTGGGGTTTTAATTCCAGTTCTTATTCCCTTAGACATTTGAGCAAGTGATTCAGTCTTTCTGGGGCTTTGCAAAATGAATGAAACTTGGATTACCTAGGTCAAAGAGTTGTAGAGAGCACCATAAGTAACTGCAAATACTGAAGCATTGTGTCAATGTCAGCCTTTAAAGTGCCTGATAGCAAAGTTTTGGAAGGGAGACACTACTTGAAGGTGACCTCATCTTTAAATCTCATTTTCACTTTCTAGCTCCTAGACAGTCCTACTTACCTTTGGGCCTGGAGTCTCAAAGACTCGAATTCAAATCCAGTCTTAGAAATTTACTCTTTCTTAGTTTTATCAACTGTAAAATAGCCACAAATAATAGTACCCATCTCATAGGGTTATTGGGAGAATCAAATATTTACAAAGCAATTAGCACAGTGCACGGAACATAGTAGGTGCTTATTCCCTTTTCCTTCTCCTTCCAGTCCTGCTGTCATCACATATCAAAGGTTTCCTAAATTCCGTACCAGTTGTATCTCTGGCTCCTTATTAGCCAACTCTCTTCTCTTTGTTCTGAGGAGGCTATTTCCCTCCCTGATCCAGTACAAAAGGAGAGGCCTGATGTCCCTCTGTACAATCTAGAATTGCTGCTGGTGGTGGGCATGTTAGCATCCTGACAAACAAACCTTACCTGGTCTTCTCTGGTCCTCCTTTTTTGGCATTTCTCTCCACAACTGCATTTTCTTGTTTTTTGGAAACTCGCCTTCCTCCAGCTTTGACTATAAAGAAAAGAAACAGAGATGTGAGAGCTTCCCAGAAGAGCTGCAGGGGGATTGGCTTTCTTACTGACAGGCTTGTGTGTTAGTGATTGCAATTTTAGAATGATATATGCTTAAGAATTACATAAATTATATAATAAATGATATAAAATTAAATCAGGATGCTTAAAAATTATAGATTATTTTTAAAGATTATTTAATTATATCTATACTTAAAGTAGTAAAGTAAAAGTTGCAGCACAAAAAAACCCTTTCATTAAAAAAAAGTCTCTATATCCTACTTGTTCTGAAATGTGGTCAGAAGAAGAAAAAAAAAAGAGAAACGTCAGGTTTTGCTGCAAGGCATCCCAGTAAAATGGAAAGACTCCTTACTAAGAAATCAGGATTCAAATCCTTTGCGATTTTAGGTAAGTCCAAGGATTGGAGAAACTGGCATCTGAGGTCTTTTCTAACTTTTAAATTTATGGTCCTATGTTTGGGGAGTAGAATCCTAATTAAGCATAAGATAACTTGGTGGCTCAGTAGATAGAATATTGAACCTGGAGTCAGGATAATAGAATTCACAATAGAGTCTCTTACTAGCTATATGGGTAAGGCCTTTCACCCTCATGCACTTATGTTTTCTCAACTATAAAATGGGGAGAACAATAGCATCTTACTCTTAAGGTTGTTGTAAGGATCAAATGATATAATATTTATAAAGTACTTAGCACAGGACCTGGCACACAGGAGGCTCATGTAATAGCTTGTTTACTTCCTTTCTTTAGAAGACCATAGATATTTCTTCCCTCCATGATGATTGCTAAGGTAAGACTGGAAGAAAGGAGTCTAGCTAGGTCAGTGGTATCAAACTTAAATAGAAATGGTTTTTTTGGAGGGTCACATATTGACTTAGCTTCAAATTTGCATTAGCTATATTTTGTTGTATTTTTATTTATTGTGTTGAAACATTTCTCAATTACATTTTAATCTGGTTCAGCTTTCATTGAGTGTTGTTGCTATTGTATGCAGCAATTAGACTAAATTTCACCTATGATCCAGACTAAGGCTTTTTAAACTTTTCACATTCATGACCCCTTTCTGCCCAAAAAAGTTTTACACAACTCCAGGTATACAGTTATATAAAATAGGTTTATAAATAAAACATTTACTGATAATAAATCATAACTTCTTGACCCCCTCATTCAGTTACACGACCCTGTATATCAGGAGTGGGGAATGTCTGTGGGCCATCAGCCCTGCAAAATCATTTGCTAAGCAATTACAGGTGATGATGAGCTGAAAGCCAGGTACAGCAACTCCTACTGCTTGAGTTCCATAAGTTGATAATTTTGTATGACTTGTGCATGATGTTATAAATATACAAATGGCTCTTGGCAGAAAAAGGTTTCCCACCCCTGCCATAAGGGGTTGTGACCCATAGTTGAAAAAGCTTTGATCTAGACCAATTCCATTTTACAGATAAACAACAGTTGAAGGAATGAAGCCTAGAGAGATTAAGTTTGACTTTAGCAAGCTTACACAGATAATAAGCAAAAGAGACAAGCTTCATTCACTCAGAGTTTCTATTTAAAAATAAATGTTTCTTAACCATGTTTTTGCATGGTAGCATTTGAGAATTATGTTGTGATATCATCATTTTTTAGTTGGCAACTTTTTAGCCAAGATTTCTGAAGGCCAACTAAAGTGGGATGTACCCAAAGCCTCATGGTAACATGGGTTTCCTTCAGCATAGGTGCCTATAAACATAAGCAGCATTTCTCATTTTGATACAGACCTATCAAACCTCAAATATAAATGTTCTAAGTGAATCACATTGCATTAATAATCTTGACATTCGCAAAACCAATTAGCACTAATTGGGCTACAGATGACCTAACAACAACAATTCAAGTGTTGAACAGTGTCAGATGAAATCAACTTTTGAGAAAGAATAACCTATTTCAATGAACATGTCAAATCAAATTCTTTTTTTCCTCTTTTATGCTCAGGAAAACTATGAATCCAAAAGTGGTCAGTTGAAAAAAAAACAAAACCCTGGATGTATGTAAATTTGTTTGAACTCATTAATTCTTCTTGTGTAATATCTGTAGTTTCCTACAAGTATTTAAAAGAGAATTTAAAAAATGAAGAAAACCTATTCTACAGTTGAAAGCACTTCTGAAAAAACCAAGGAATTTTTGACCTATATGCCTATATGTTTATGTTGTAATTCTCCTAGGTTCACTCAGACAAGAAAAAAAAGGGAGCTTTTTCTACATTAGATTCCGATTAGATGTTCATTTTTTTAAGACATTTAGATTAAAGAAAAACTCAAAGGACAACAATAAAAGTCAAGTATGAGTAAAATTATATCTTCTGATGCAGTTTTAAAATCTAGAATGAAATTTTTTTCTTAAAAGAATTTAGAAATAGGGCAGCCAAGTCTAACTAAAGTAGCAAGGCACTTTGAGGGAGAGACAAAAAGTGGCATTAACCAGGTGAGTCAAGCCATCACTACAACCTTGACCCCAATCTTGCATCCTTGTGGAAACGTCCCAAGGACTTGGGCCCAATACTTATAGGAATGGCCCTCAGACAAGCTAACTGGCTTCCAAACTCACCTCTGGAGACATCATGGAGGGGAGAACCACTTGTGGAAAATGAAGCTGTGATTCTCCAAGAGCTGGGAAGTGGGAAGGGAGGCTGATTCTTGATCTTTTTCAATAACAAAAACTTTGATAATTCCAGTTCCTAGCTCTTCCTTGACTCTCAAGTGCTTCACTAAACTCCAAAAGGAGCCTATACCCTAACTGTTCTTTTAATGGATATCAGGATTTATTTCTTCAGTTTAGTGGTGTGACCTGTAAACATTTATGCAATTAGATTCTTGACTCAGCCACCACTAATTAAGAAAACTTTTCCTTTTCTCCTTTCTGCTTCAATGTTTCAGTGGAATTAATTATAAGCATGGCATAAAAGTTGACTACACAAGTGAGAGAAATGATTATTTCTTTCTTGTATTAATAACTAATTATTGAATTAGCATTAAAATTTCCCTCTTTTTCTACTTCCTGATCCAGAAATCAACCAGTGTAGAAAATTTTGGGCAAAGAGTTACGCAGCTAGGAAGGCAAAGATTCTAATCAAATACAGTTAAGAAATTACAAATTTAGGTGAAGGTGTTTTCTTGGTCATTGTATTTTACTCAGACAAATTTGGAAAACTGTGGATTCTCCTTTTTTGTCAAATGGGTGATATGAATATTGATGTTTCTAACCAAAACTGGGTATTAATCTCTTTAATTAAGACTGGGTACTCAGTGTGATGTATCTCTAAACCCTTACTGGAATAAGTCTAGAATATTCATTCTCTCATTACTTGTTAACCAATCAGTTAATTTCCACCATCAGGTGGACTTCCTTTTCAAAAGACTATCAATGTTGAAGGTTTGACAAGCTTGTGCTCTTTGTTCGCTGCAGGAAACAATGAGCCAATTTTGTCTACTGCTTTCTAGATATAGTTAATACAATTGGTTATAATTCACCCAGAAACTCTGAGTCTCAGAAATTTTCAATCATCACACAACTATAGTTTAGCTGTTGACAATTCTTTATTCATAAGCATAAAAAGAAAAAGAATAAAATCTAATATATTAAAACAACACATGACATGACAATTCTAAACCACTCTATATTGAGAGGGCTAGAGGAGGCAATCTGTAAAAGGAGAATCATGGAATGGGATTCTAATTAACCATATTTTATGTTTCAGAAAATGGATTTTTACATAATCATGTAATTACTATGAGATTCCAGCGCAATGACTCAAAATCTACCATTTATTTCCATGATTCCATGATAACTTTCCAGAAGAGTCCCTAGATATTCTCTATAATTTTAGAAGTCAGAACTAGCACCAATGGATAGAAGTATTAAGGCTATAACATGATTCAAAATTTAGAAGAATTTTCTAAGAATCAAAAATTTTTTTTCATGATGTAAGGCTCAAATGAGATAAAGGATGTAAAGCATTTTGTAAATCTTAAAGTACAATATAAATATTAGCTATTATTATAATTAATTTCTAGTTACTAGGCCTTCAGTCTGGTGACAATTTCATTTTCTGAGCTTTCTATTACAATTCTGCTGACCTTAGGCAATATTTATAGAGCAATGCAGGGTTGTGTGTTGATAAATATTTAACAAGGGAAGGCGGCAGGTGAATTCATACTTTTAAATTTAATCTGCACTGTGACACTTTCTTAAATCCAGACAATCAACAAAACACCAAATTAAGCCTTGATTTGAAGCAGATTTACTGATTTCTGAGATGTTGTTGCTGAGTATTTTTAGTTATATCCAACTCTTCATGACTCCATTTGAGGTTTTTTTGGTTTGGTTTTTGGTTTCTGGAGATCTTTTCCAAATGAGGAAACTGAGGCAAATAGGGTTAAGTGACTTGTCCATGGTCACATAGTTGTTGAGGCCAAATTTGAATTCCAAGCTTAGTGCTTTATCCTCTGTACCAACTAGTTGCCCAAAGTGTAAACACATCAAAATTTTAATAATGGTTTCTTGTAAGCTTAGTAAAGCCAGCTCCAGCACATCTCTGGTTCTCTGCTAATTTAAATAGTTCTCTATCAGAAAGCTTGTAGACAATGGAAAGTTGAACTAAAATTCATCTAATGTATCTTCTTGTGTTAATACTGTATTGTCCTAGTAAAGAATTTCCCTTGTTTTCTTATTTCTCATTCTCTCACATCTTCTTCTGTCTCTTAACAAAGTGGGGCAAAGGATGAACAATATTGTTCCCCAAATAGTAAAAAGCAATCGAAGGAAAGTCATTTCTATGAAAGTCTCATGAGAATGCTCTATGTATCCATAGACAATCTTTGAAGATAACATAAGAATGGACTAGGCAAGTAGTTACAGGCAATTTTCTATAATAAGCCACCAAGTTTTAAAAGTTAACAAACTAACTGAAGAATTGAGAACACAAGATTCTGTTGTGTTTATCGTTTATTGACTTGAAGAAAACATTTGCTTCAATACAATTAATGGCAACATTGAAAACTATTTTCAGATAAGATAAAATCAAGCAAGGTTCCAGGATTTAATAAATACTTGTTGAATTTAATGGCATTGATAGATATCATTTCAGAGAAACCTTTAATAATCTGTAAACATATTAAGTGAAGTATCATGTGGTAAAGATGTTTTCTTCAATGTTGTAGGAGATAGGTAAACAAAAAAAGTTTCCCTATTTATTTCCTAAGATTCTTTAAATGTTCTTGTTTGAAGGTAAAACCACAATAATTGGACAAGCCATGGAATACTGTAGACTCTTATGTGAAATTTTTAGTATTTCACATGCATTTCATTTAACTATCTACATTGAAAAAACAGAATGGATGAAGAATATATATTACTTATATAATATGCAGTTTGAAGGAAAGTTTGCCATATTAATTCATCTATATATGTATCTTGGACGTGCTGCATATAGATAATGAGCTGTGATTATTAGAAAGCAGAAAAACCATGAAAAACTTCCTTGCTTTGACTGATGCTAAAATCTTTCTGTCATAGGATAGAACACTGGGTCTGGAGTTAAAAAGCCTGAGTTCAAATCCAACATTAAGTATTTACTGTGTGACCCTAGACAAGTCAATTAATCTCTGCCTAAATTTTCTAATCTGTAAATGAGGGTAACAATAACACTTACTTCCTTGATTGTTTCAAAGATCAAATGAGCTAATATTTATAAAGTGCTTAGCACAGAGCCTGGCACATAGCAATTGCTTTAATAAATTCATGTTTCCTGTCTTCCCTTTCTTCACAGAGATTCATAATTAATAGCAGGGAAGTCTTAGACACAATAATAATTTTGTTTTTATAATATCATTTATCTTCCAAAATTTTCAAAAATGCATATTTGTCCTAAAAATATCTCTTTAAAGCAGACAGATGTTAGAAAAGGAAGAAAACACTGGGCATTGAATGAAGATTTAGGACACCTGAGTTCCAACTGCAATGTAAATAGTCCCTGCCCAATCCTAAACTATGATTGAGTGAATTTAGTTCATTAGGTTCCTAAAGGTTTTCTTAATAGTGCTGGAAGAGTGCGAATGGCATTTTTAGCAGCTTTTTATAAAAGAACCGTAACAATTCAGATAGGAGAGCTGCAATTCCATTTAATTCAGTCACCCATGTCTCAATCTCAATCTATCCATCTGTAACATAGAAATAATACCAGCATTTGCACTTAGGTCTTCTGATACTTACTAGCTGTGTAACCTTAGTTTGCCTCAGTTTTCCCCATCTGTCAAATGAGCTGGAGAAGAAAATGGCAAACCAATATCTTAAAGTCAGATATAACTGAAATGACTGAATGACAACTTCTGATTCCAATTCCAGGACTCTTTCTATTACACTTACTCTTACAATGAACTGTCCAATAGAATTTAAGCTTCTTGAAGATATTGAGGATAGAGTGCTGGACTTGGACTCTAGAAGTCCTAAGTTTGACTCTTGTCTCAGATACTTAGTAGCTGTGTGATCCTGGGCAAGTCTCTTATCCTTTTTTTCACATTAATTTCCTAATCTGTAAAATGGGGAAATAAACAATTCTGCCTACCTCAAAGGTTTTTTGTGAGGATCAGATGAGATAATATAGCTATTGCTATTATCACTTGTATCCCCAATGCCGGGATGCAGTAGGCACTTAATAA
This sequence comes from Antechinus flavipes, assembly GCF_016432865.1. Classification (NCBI taxonomy): domain Eukaryota; kingdom Metazoa; phylum Chordata; class Mammalia; order Dasyuromorphia; family Dasyuridae; genus Antechinus; species Antechinus flavipes. Next base: position 435,613,490 of record NC_067400.1, read on the forward strand.
ATGCTGGTGAATTGATTGATAGTTCAAGGTTATTATAGAAAGTACTAAATGACAGAGAAAGGCCTTCAGAATCTTTATCTTTCCATCCTACCAAAAGATCTTCTAATGATATACAGGACTCTCAGTTTGTTTAGGAGTTTAGTGGAATAACCCTCAGTAGGTCCCTTATTCAATACTAAACCAAACAGTTACTTAGCTATGTAACTATTCACTGACTCTATTCTTCTTTACCCTTTATCCTGTACTTGGCCTCCCCAGGATGCTTTCTAAGTATAATTTTTGTTGCTTTTGATGTTGTTGAAGTAATGTGGTTCTTTTGAAACTAAAAGCAACAGAGACAGGAAATTCAAAGCTAAGCTTTACTGAATACAGCCTGGGCCCCCTAATGTATTCACATTTAATGTGTTCCTGTTTTATAACATAAATTTAACTGTGGTTAGCTGTAGTGCAATATAAGATATTTATGTCTATGTAAAAGTGAAACCCCCCAGCCCTTAGCATCTATCAGGAGAAGAGAGTTACAGTCAGGCTGTCTTCCCTGCAGAGTTTATTTTCCATTGTGCATTTGTGGGTATCTTTCAGGTTATTGAGTTTCTTTTTTTCCCTTTCTGTTTTAATGTAGTAGAAACTAACATTCAGACCTTGGTACCCAGTATAATTGAAGTCTTAGTTTGAGTGTAGTAGTGAGTTTATAAAGCCTTCATTTTAAGTCATTATTTTGAAGATTTCATCATTTAACTCTCACTGATCAAGTCAAGAATTCCAAGAACTTTCATGGCCTCTGATAGGTTGTTAGGTGACCCAGTGGATAGAATGCTGGACTTGAAGTTAGGAAAATGTGAGGTCAAATCCAGTCAGACACCTCCTAGCCAGGTGATACTAGGTGAATCACTTAAAACTTCAGTTTCCTCATCTGTAAAAGGGGAGAATAATGCTACCTACCTCTCAGGGTTGTTATAAGAATCAAATGAGATTATTTATATATGTCTGTGCAAATATATATATATATATATATCTGTATATTGTATGTGTAATTTAGCCCATGGCACATAGAAGGTACTTTACAAAAGCTTTCCCTTAAAGCTCTTTGCATGCTTTAAAGTGCTTATTGTTATTACAGCTATTATCTGATCCCACCTGTTACTTCTAGAAAATATCATCCCACAATAAAAACCTTCAAACTTAGACACAAACATCACAATCTCATAAGATTAGTACTAGAAAGTCCAACAGACTTCTTTTATAAATGAGGAAACTAAGGTCTGCAAAGGGTAATACATGGTAAATGACAGAGTACAGATTTATTATAATCAAAATAACTGCCAAGCTAAAGGATGGTGACTTTCCTGAAAAACAGAATAACAAGAGTTGGCTTTTCTGGAGTGTTTCAATCTTATGAAGTATATGTTAGTGATATTTTTCACTCCATTATATGGATGGGCAAACTGAGACTCCAAGAAGTTGCCTCAGATCACGCACCTAGTATATATAGGATATGAACCTAAAGCTTTTTGACTACAAGTTTATCTGTATTCAATGTGCTTATATTATTGCCCTTGGGAAAATATAAGGATTTTCATCAAATCTTCATTTTGTTGTGTTTGTAAAATCATAAATTTGGAGGTAGGAGGAACCTTAGAAACTAACTAATCCAAGTCATTCATTTTACAGATAAAGAAACTGAGACTAGAAAGGCTAAATAAGAGTCCCAAATTAGGAAATGGCAGAGCTAGGATCTGACCTTAGATCTTATGAATGTTTCATTGCATTACAATGCTTCTAATAGATATATTATAATTTTAATATTAGACTTTCTATTTTAAGAATACTTTTATTATTAAAGGCCTCTTGGTTTTTAAGGAGATGGTTGCACAAATGAAAGTAGTCTACATAGTCCATCACTAAATTAGCAGCATCATCTTCTAATATAAAGATATGTTGATTATTATACATATTTAAATAACTTTACAACTATTAACACTTTTTGGTTGGAAATGGGACTTTAAAATTCAATTCATTTTAAAAACATTTATTAAGTACTTACTCTGTGCTAGGAATGGGGATGAAAAGGACCAAAAACAAGGAGTTTATGTTCTTTTTGTAATCGTTTCAGTTATGTCTGACTCAGTTGGGGTTTTCTTGGCAAAGACACTGGAAAGGTTTGCCATTCCTTCTCCAGCTCATTTAACAGAAGAGGAAACCGAGGCAAACAGGGTTAAATGACTGGCTCAGGTCACACAGCCACTAAGTATCTGAGATCAGATTTGAGCTCTGGTCTTTCTGACTTCAGGCCTAGCACCCTATTCACTGTGCCACACAGTTGTACTGATATTCTGGTAGATCTCAGAAGCAAAAGTCTCAGCTCTGGATTCTGCTATTTGGGTGACCAGTGGCAAGCCCCTGAACCTTAGTCATTTTGCTCCTTCGTCTTTATTGTGGTCATACTTTCTATCCGGTGCCATTTGATGATCAATTTATAGAGGATTGCATCAAAGAAGGAAGGCCTTAGATGCTACAACAAAGCACGGAGAGGTTGAGCTTTTCAGAATTCCTTTTAGAAGAAAATAAGAATGCCAGCACCACGAGGAAAGAGGCCTCTCTAAAAATAGGCTTCTTGGCTGTTGCCCATCCATATGCACATGCAGATGAGTTACAATAGAACTGATTTTCATGCTTTCAGCAGGTTGTTATAAATAGCAGATGTGGAAAAAAAAATGAGGATGCTTTGCAAAATACCTAGGGAGCTATCTTTTCAAGTTGGCCCCCTCGTGCTTGCATGCTCATCAAAAGACATTTTCACAGCTTTCTATACCGTTCCTAACTTGGCCCACCCAGAGGCTGAAGAGGAGGAGAAACACATGTGCCACTTTTAGGGTAGAGCTGCTTCTGATATATACAAATCACAAGCCCCCAGGATTTAGAACCGGAAGGAAGCTTCTGACATTGGTCTAGTCCAGCTCCCTAAGATAATGACTGTCCATACAGGTGCCATAGGGAGATATGATTCAGGAAAAAGGGCACTTGTTTGGACCAGAGAGCCTAGTACCTCACATGGAAGCACAGGTATTTGCACCTCATCTCCTCTAATAGAATGTAAGCTCCTTGAAGATAAGGGATGGATTTTTACCTTCCTTGGTGTCTCCCACATGGCATAAGGTTAAATGCTTAATAAATGCTGTTTGACTGACAGAGGTTCAAATTCTACCTTTGATATTTGTGCGATCTTGGGTAAGTTCTTATTATTTTCCTGAGCCTCAGTTTCTTCAACTCAGAAATGAAGGGATTGGACCAGACAGCTTCTTAGCTCTCTTCCAGTGCTTGATCTATGAGCCTATGGAGCCCTAAAGTCTAAATCCAGGGAGGAAGATTTCCATGGCAACAAACCCCTTTGGCCAGTTGGAGATGCTCTTAACATACACTCAGAGAGGGTCAGCAGGGAAGGAAAGGTTCAAACTAACTCATATTCTATATTCCCATGACTTGCCACCAAATTTCCTTTGAAAAATAACCAGGATTTAGCTTTAAAAAAGAACCACCTGATACTAGTTTCATGTAGTTGCCAAGAAGCCTGAAGCCACCAGAAGAAATCAAAGGGCATGAAATAAAAAAAAAAAAAAAATTCTCTGAAAGGTTCAGAAGTCTCTGTTTCTGTGGGTGAAGTTCTAGATTTGAAATGAGTGAATGAAGAAACCCAGCGCAGCAGCAACAGTCTGTGAGCTGCTTTTAGGACAGAGGTCAACCTACCTGCAGGAGGATGGCCCCCTTTCAGGGGCAAGAGGATGACTTTTACTTCATTTGCCATAGTATGGGCTGCAGCTGCTGCTCCAGTTGGTCCTATTGCTTCTGCTGAGTGCCAGGGTAGCACTTTCTCCTCCTTTTATACAAACAGTGTAAAGGGCCCTTTAAGGGCATTGCAGAGCAGCAACAGGGTTTGGCCACCCGGTATTCTCAGGGGAAGGTGGGGCCTTACAGATTTCCTTCAGGCTTGCAAATATTTATTGCCAGCTCTTTAGAAAAGCAGGGAGAGTAGAAGTCTAGCAGACAAGAGAGCATTCTGCTCAAGGGAAGGGGAAAGGAAGAATAGATGGAGTTCCAGACTTCTTGAGAGAAAGAATATCTAAAGACTCTTCGGTTGTTGTCAAGGTGGCATCAGTGATTTTATAGGTAGGGACAGAGATGGGTTTGTAGGGAAGAGTTTCTTTTTTTTGTGGAAGGAGGTCTGACCTTGTGATTCAGCATTTATTTTTTCTTCCTCTTCTTGTTCCTCTCTCTGCTCTCCCTTTCTCCCAAATGAATGATAATCACAACAAAAATAAAACCCTCAAAACAAATATGTTTAGTCAAAAAGGACAATTCCCCCCTTGGTCATGACAAAGAATTATATCTCATTCTGTATTTTGTACTTATCACTTCTCCATCAGCTAGTGCGTAGCTTGTTTTATCACTGATCATCTGGAATCATGGTTTTTCATTGCACTGATATTGATTTTGGAATCTATTTCTCTATATTTCTAATATATAATATTGAAGATTGGTCTGTGGTACTGCATGGCTAAGTGACTTGCCCAGGATCATACAAATAATATTTGTCAGGAGCAAGGCTGAATCTAGGCCTTCTTGATTCAATGATTGATCTTCTATCCTCTCTGCCAGGGGTTCTTAAACTTGTTCTACTCACGACTCTTTTTTGTCTGAGAAATTTTCATACACATAGATGTTTAAAGGGTGGATAGGTGTACAAAATAGGCATACAAATCAAATATTTACTGAAAACGAATAATAATTTCATGATCCCCATATTCAGTTATGTGACCCCATATGGCATCATGATGCACAGTTTAAGAAACTTTGCTCCATCCATACTGTTTTTGGGAAAAGACACTTGTCCAATATTTGCCTCTTAATCTAGCAAGTTGCTTCCATATGGGTGGCAAAGAGCTAAAAATTAAGGGCATGATCATCAATTGGAGAACATGTTGTAGGATATGATTGTGATGGAATATTATTGTGCTGTAAGAAATGATGAAAGGAATAGTTTCAGAAAAACCTGGGAAGACTTATATGAATTGATGCAAAGTGAAGTGAGAAGATCTGAGAGATCATTGCCCATAAAAATAGCAATGTTGTAATGATGATCAACTGTGACTCTGATCATTATAATGATCTATGACAATTCCAAAGGACTTATGATGTTCCTCCAGAAAGAGAACTAATGAACTCCAAGTGCAGTTTGAAACATTTTTCACTTTCTTTTTCTTTTCTTTCTATTTTTGTTTGCAACATGGCTAATAAAGAAATACGTTTAGTATGATTTCATATATATAATGTGTATACAATTTCTTATCTTTTCAATAGGAAAATGGATGGAAGGAGGGGGAAGATATGTATTTAAAAATAAAAATAAAAAACAAACAAACAAAAATATTGCCTCCACTAGGAGATTACAGCAGTTATAGTCTTCTTATTCAAATGAAACCAGGCAGGAAAGAGAACAGAAAAGTTTAGGATCTTTTGCATGCTCAGTTCTGATTTAGGAGTCAGTGGAAAAGCTTTTCCTTATCAGGTAGTACACAGATTGGAAAGAGTTATAGAATATCAAAGCTTAACCAAAGTCAATGTAGGGGTTTGCATCAAGCCAATGCATGCTCACAAGGCTTGCATTCTCATTGGTAATTCCTTGTTATACTGAAAATATCTTTGTATTTATACTCCAGTGCCAACCACTGCAGAATAGGAGACTAATAAATATTTGTTGATTATCTCTTTGAAAGGGATAATTTATTTTTGCACTTAGGAAAAAAGAATTGTAATGAAGACAACGCCTCTTTAAGGTGATCAATCTATATTTAATTATTTATTATTTGTAATTATAATGGGAAAAAAGCGAGGGTATGTGATGGAATAGAGGGATAGAGGAGCAGGGAGCCTTGAGAGTTAAATGAGAGTGTGAGTAAACTCAGACTCTTCAATTTTACACAATAACTTCAACTTTCCCTTTCACTGAACACTTTAATCAAAGCACTAACAAGGAAGAATATGGACTGATTGGACTTCCATTACCTTTCATTTCCCTGCCTTCCCTCTGAGGGACAGTGAAATAATGAAAAGACTGGCAGCAGGAATATGGAAGAGAAGCAAAAGGCTTGTACAAAGAGGAATACATCCCTCTTTAATTATGGAAACAAAAGAGCCTTGGGAAAAGGGACTAATGTCCTTTTGTTCTTTGACTATTTTCTTGAGAGCCATCTTTTCCTCTTTAAGAACAAGACAATTTTTTCCCCCTTTTTTATAATGAATTTAGCATGCATCAACAAACAGGAGCTTTTCAATATGCAAAGAAGAAGAAAAAAAGAGGATTATCTATAAAATGGTGAACTTATTATGTGCCTTTTAAAAAGTATATATAAGGAGAGTAGGAAATTAATCAGGTCTTTATACCTTCCAGCTTTTGTACTGTATTCTTGACTGAGTCTTCAGGAGTTCTTATACAATCTATACCAACCGCAGAGTCTGGGTCAACTTGTTTTTGGAAATGGGGAGTGGCAGATAATAGTTCCATTTCAGGATATTCATATATTCTGTGATTGTTTCCTTTCTGCTTTCTTCATAGCATAGAAGGCATTTTCATTGGATGCTGAATAAGAACTGAATATGCATACAAAAGGCTACAGAGAAATTTAACCTTTCTTTTCCCTGATGATGGGTGAGGAAGAAATGTTGTAAGCCTTTGGGTAAAGAGAGAGAGAGAGAGATAGTAGATGCTGCTTCTGGCAATCTTATTTCCCCATCTAGGCAGCTGAGAATTCATGATAGTCTTGTTTTGTCTCTGTGTGTAACTTTCCTACTCTTAGGTGAAAGATCATTACAGAAATGTTAGAAATAGACTAGGTTATGACCTTATAATCTTTACAAAGTTGGCTGAACACTCACTCCCCAATTGATAAATGGTCAAATGAACAATTTTTAGATGAAGAAATTAAAGCTCTCTCTAATCATATGAAAAAATGTTCTAATTCACTATTGACACTTCTCATACTCTCTCAGGCTGACTAAGATAACAGAAAAAGATAATGATAGATGTTGAAGGTAATATGGGAAAACTAGGACACTGATGCATTGTTGGTGGAGTTATGTTTGTAGCTGCCCTTTTTGTAGTAGCAAGGAACTAGAAACTGAGTGGATGCTCATCAATTGGGAAATAGCTGAACAAGTTATAGTATATGAATGTAATGGAATATTATTGTTCTATAAGAAATGAGCAGGAAGATTTCAGAAAGCCCTAGAGAAACTTCAACTTATGCTAAAGTGAAATGAGTAGAACCACCAAATGTGATAGAATTGGTTCTTTTCAATAATGAGATAACTCAAGGCAATTCCAATAAATTTGTGATAGAAAGTGCCATCAGCATCCAAAGAGAGAAGTATGGAGACTGTGGATAAAAGCATAGTATTTTCACCTTTCTTTTGGTTGTTGTTTTTTTCCTTTATCATGTTTATGTTTTCCTTTTGATCTAATTTTTCTTGTGCAGCATGATGAATATGGAAGTATGTTTAGAAGAATTACACGTTTAACCTGTATCAGATTGCTTGCTGTCTCAGGTGGGAGGAGAGGAAGAAAGAGGGATAAAAAATTGGAACACAAGGTTTTGCAAAAGCAAATGTTGAAAACTATCTTTGTATGTATTTGGAAAAATAAAATATTATTTTAAAAAAGTTGGGGCAGCTAGGTGGTGCAGTGGATAGAGCACCAGCCCTGAAGTCAGGAAGACATGAGTTCAAATCCAGTCTCAGACACTTAACACTGCCTGGCTGTGTGACCTTGGGCAAGTCACTTAACCCCAATTGCATCAGCAAAAAACAAAAAACAAAAAAACAACCAAAAAAAACTTGACTGAGCCTTCAGGAGTTCTTATACCAATCTGAGCTAATAATTGCTGCAAGAAAAGCCAGTTCTGAGAATAATCTCCATGATCTATCCATTTAGTGTTTAGACATCAGTTGCTGAGACTAATCCTGCAAGGTAGAGAGACATGTATCTGCTCTGTCACAACTAGAAATAAACTTAGTAGAAGGAAAGCTTTGGAATTTTTGGTTTGTTTTGTTTTTTGTTTTTTGTTTTTTGCTTTGCTTTTGAACTCTCTCTTTCCAAGGATCAAGGTGGTAAAAGATAGTGTCTTGATTTGGGAAGGATGTTTTATAGACAACACTTTAAATTTGAGTCCATTCTTCCCAGGGACAGAAGGAAAGAGAGGAAAGGGTGCCCTAATATGCCCACTGCCCTAAGGATGATTTTTTGATACTTTGTTTCTTGCTGTATCCCTTTGTAAAAGCTAATTGATGTTAATTGGTTACCAATGATATTGATGAGATAACTGGTGAAATCATATAAGAGCAATAATTTCTGATTGGACACTATTGAAAACCTAGAGATAAATATTGGTGGGGGAATTATATCAAATTTACCTAGAGAGCAAAAATATTAGAGAAAAATTCCTTAACCTCTTAAGGTTACTTCTAAAATCCTAAGGGGAGATGTAACTAAACTCTGAGGATTTAGCAACTAATGTGAGTGGAAGTTACAATGATATCCCACCTCCCCTCCCATATATGGGCTATATGTATATTAAATTTAACACACTAGCAACAAAACCGACCTACTTATCTTTTCTTTTGAACTTCCTTCTGCTTTCTTCTTTATATTAAAAAAATTTCATTGAAGCACTTTTATCTTTTCTTCTTTTCTTTCTATTACCAATTCCAGTCCCCCATTGGAAGCTCTCTCTTGTCACAAACTATAATTGAGGAAAACCAACATTTTGGCTATGTCTAAAATATATATACCTTATCCTACACTTTTAGTCCATGACTAGGACCCCAACACCTAGCTAAATATATATAGAAGGTACTTAAATATTTATTGAATTGAATTAAGTCAAATTTCCTTCAAACTTTTAGTTTTAGCTTATTAGTTTCTCAGTAACTTCAAGTGGGAGAGTCCTATCACTCTCTTCTTCAGTGCCCCAACAACTACCATTGTGGTTCTTTTACTCTTTGCATTTGCATCCCTAGTCTATAAGTTATATGTTTGCGTATATTGATATATATACACATGTATACATAAATATAAACACACACACATGAATATGTACACACACACAATGAGAAGGGGGGGAGAAAAGGAGGGGGGAAAAGAGACAGAGACAGAGACAGAGACAGAGACAGAGACAGAGAGAGAACAGAAGGTAAGTAACCTTAGAAAGGCAGACTTAAGTATCTGGGGAAATGGGGAAAACCTCTTATAGAAACAAACCTTTGAGCTGTCTTGTAGGAAGTCAGGGAGTCATCAAGCAACCTGATCTTGTCTTGGTCTCTTGTGAATAGTTTTCTATAAGTAACAGGAGTTAAAGGCCAAATTCCAACATAACATATGTGTGTATGTGTGTGTGTATAAAATAGCTTTTATTTTCAAAATACATGCAAAAAATAGTTTTTAACATTCATCCTTGCAAACCCTTGTATTCCAAGTTTTTCTTCCTTCCTTCCTCCCATACCCCTTCCCTAGATAGCAAGCCATCTAATATATGTTAAATATGTGCAATTCTTCTCTACGTATTTCCACATTTATCATGTTGCACAAGAAAAATCAGATCAAAAAAGGAAGAAAATGAGAAAGAAAAAAAGCAAGCAAACAACAACAAAAAGGTGCAAATATAACCATAACATATATGCTTAGAGAATTGTCTAATGATATTGAGAAATTGAGTGACTTGCCTATGATCACATAACTATTTGTCAGAAGTACACTTTAACCCAAGTTTTTCTGACTCTTAAGAGCAATCTCTATCCACAGTGGCATATTACTTCTCTGGCTGCCTAAAATCCCATGTTGCCTTTCACCTTGTGAGATGTGCTGACGCCTTCAAAGAAAAACTGGAGTTTAGTTTATTCAGTCTGGGAAATCACTGCTTGATGCTTCTGGATGAAAGACAACTAGCTTGTTATACTATTAACAGGGCTTTTAACATTGTATTTAAGAGGCATTTAGTCTAGTGATCTGCCATGGGAGAGTGGCTCATGGAAGGACCAAAGCATTCCAAATAATGTTTTATGATGCTAAACGCCCAATAAAATCAATTCTATGTTGAATAAAACCAGATAGCTTTTCTAAATGCAGCTCTATTTTAGGATAAGAGATTGCCTGACTGACTGATGCTTGGATTTCCTCAAGTTCTCAAATCACTGGTGAAGCAGTCCCAATAGTCCTTAAGATAAAAAGTTGCTCAGTTGAGAGGATGTTACTGTATCTCAAGGCATGGGAAAAAACTCATTAGTAGTCATTGGCAGGGGAAGCCAACCAGGAGACTAGTGCCTCTAGCCAGGGGTGAAGAAGTGTGTTTCTGTAAGAAGCCCCTGTCTAGAATGTCCTGCCCCTGTTTTAGTGGGATGCTTCATTGCTTTCAATATCTCATGTGTTTTACTGGCTTCCTCTCTATGTTTTCAAAGTCTTACAGCACCTTCCTTCTTCCCTAGGTGCATCCACAGTCATTTCTGTCCCCTCAAGGACTATCATAACTGTTTTTACTGCTTAGCTTCAGAATGATTTTTTTCCTGTACCTGTACACACACACACACACACACACACACACACACACACACATACACCCTTTGGATAATTTGAAGATATTATTTCCAGTCTCCCAGTCACGGACACCTGTACTGTGTTAGTGATTGCTTGATGCTGTGAAAAAGGACTTTCCAAGTAGCAGACCACTTTTGTATCCAGGATCAGATTGTAGTATTTGCTAAAGCTTGGAATTCAATTCCTGGTTTCCTTTAGGATAGATTTAATATTGCTTTTTACAGGAGATCTTTGCTGGTTCCCCAGTTGTTTGAGCTTTCCCCTCCAAAGTTATCTTACACTTACTCTGTATATGTCTAATTAAATATATAGCTTCCCTAGAATGAAAACTCCTTGGAGATATGAACTTGGTTTTGTTTTTTCTTTTGCTTTTCCTTTGTGTTCCCAGCATTTGGCCCACTACTGGCTACATAGTGTTTGGTAATTGCTTGTTTGGCAGAACAAGCAAAGAAGAGTGAAGTTTTTCTTACCTTGGAACTTTAAAAGTTTTACTGTGGGTGTTACAGTTAAAAGGCAAGTGATCTTAATGAGAAAATAATAATAGCTTGAGCTTTTATGAAAGCACACATGACAAGATTCCAGAGAAGTTTGAAAACATCAGTTTCTGCATCAGTCTCTCTCCCTTTCTATGAAGGGAAAACTTACCTATCTTACTTTATCACCAGGGAGGAGGAGTGGTGAAGGGAGAGAAATGGGTTCTAAATATCAGAATAATCCACATTTGATTAAGTGTCTTTTTAGTCCCTTATGACTTTTCAGAAGCTCAAAATTTTTCTAGTCAACATAAGAAAAGCTTTATTTTTAGAAACCTATATGACAGGCTGTTTACAAGTGGGCTTAAGAACAGTAACTTTCTCAGAACAGCTGTGGCGAAGAGTTTTTAAGTATCCAAAGTCAGAATGTCCAACATCCTGATACATCTGGGAAGAGGAACAACTTGGTGGTCTTGAGCAAAGCTTCTTAAACTGATGGTACTAACCCCATATGGAGTCTCACAACTGAATGCAGGGATTGTAAAATTATGACTTATCATCAATAGATGTTTGATTGTATGCCTAATTTATATGCCTATATACCCAAGCTTGCATAAAAATTTCTTGGCTAAAAGAAGCATAGTGAGTGGAAGAAATTTAAGAAGCCCTGGTTTAGACCAGGACGGGGAGAGGAGTATACAAAGTAGATGGATGCCTACCGCACAGTACTTAGAGGAAAGGCAATGAAGACTATGCTTTAACATTTTAAAAATTATATTTTAAATGACAAAAAGTTTGACTCTACAATTTGGAACTATGCCCAAAAAGCTATAAAACTGTGTATACCTTTGATCTAGCAGTGTTTCTACTGAGTCTATATCCCAAAGAGTTCATAAAAAAGGGAAAAGGACCCACATGTGCAAAAATGTTTGTAGCAGCCCTTTTTGTAGTAGCAAGGAACTAGAAATTGAGTGGATGGCTGTAATGTTCTTTTTTTCTAAAATATATAATGGTTCTCTCTGGGAGCAGGTTTCTTGGGGAGGTTCTTTGGAGGCAGCCTTAGTTTCAGTTCAAATCAATAATCACTTCAAATGGATAAAATCCAAACGTTTATTTTCTCCTTCCAAGTCTTGTCTCTTTCCTTGGGCCCGGGTAGCTTTCTTAGAGGCCTCTCTCCCTCCTTGGTTCCAAGAGCTCTTGCTGCTTGTCTTTTGGCTCTTCCAGCTTCTGCTTCTAGCTCAACTTTGACTCAATCTCCTCCACTGACTGACTGACTGAAGCTCTAAGAGCTTCTTATATATGATCTCTTAAAAGTGTGAACCCAAAGGTTGACTCCTCCTCTGAGAGTAGGATTATGGGAGGTGTGAATTCACAAAGTTACAAAGTTTTGTGTATCTCCTGTACTTGTGAACTCCAATGTGTGAATTCTCAAAGGTGTTAACTTAAGCATTGTTTCTATCAATACTAGTGACTTAACACCTTGTAAGGATTTGCTCTAATGTGTGAACCAATAAGCAGTGTATGAATTCCATTGAGTTAACACTAGGATTCTAACAGATGCCCATCAGTTTGGAGAATGGCTGAATAAATTATGGTATGTGAATGTTGTGGAATATTATTGTTCTATAAGAAGTGATAAGCAGAAAAGTCTAGAAAGACTTACATGAACCGATGCTAAGTGAAGTGAGTAGAACTAAGAGAACAATAAACATAGCAACAGGATTATATGATGTTCAACTGTGATGGATGTGGCTCTTTTCAACATTGATTCAAGGTAATTCCAATAGACAGTTGTGATGGAGCCACACTATGGAACTATGGAGACTGAATGTGGATCAAAGCATAGTATTTTCACTTTTTTGTTGTTTGCTTGGTTTCTTTCTTTTGTGTATCTCTCCCCTTCCTACCCCCCCCCCCTTTGATCTTATTTTTCTTGTGCAACATGATGAATATGGAACTATGTTTAGCAGAATTGCACATTTAACCTATATTGGTTTGCTTGCTTTCTGGAGGACAGGAAGGAGGGAGAAAAATTTGAAACAAGGTTTTATCAAGGTGAATGTTGAAAACTATCTTTGCATTAATTGGAAAAACAAAAAGCTATTATAAAAAAAGTCTGACTGTGTTACAAGTCAGGATTTGTTCTAACACGAGTGATGATGCATTAGAGTTGGGAGTCTTGAAGATTTGAGTTCAAAACCTCCTTTGGATACTTATTATTTAGTAAATATCTATTTAGATAGTTGGAGGCACTTAGGTATTTCAGTGGATAGAGTATTTGACCTAGAGGTTGGAAGACCTGAATTCAAATCCACCTCAGACTTACTAGCTGTGTGAACCTGGGCAATCACTTCATCCTTCTTTGTCTTAATCCAGTGGAGAAGAAAATGGCAAACCATTCCAGTATCTTTCCAGCTGGAAAGACAAAATTCACGAAGATGGCCCAGGATGTAGTGGATGACCTCGGCCTTTCAAAATTAGATCTCTCTCAAGTCTTAGTTTGTCTGAGACAATACCCATTCAGTGACAAAGGATGGGGTATAAATTGAGATGAAAGATGGCCCAATTTACCACCATAAAGAAGCTAAGAAAAAAAATTTTTAAGTGGGATCCTTTAGGTTACTCTTTCTCCTAAAAAAGTAGCCATAATGTTAAGGTCCACTGTAGGTCAGCAACAACTCAAAACCATCACTTATGAACCCTCATCAATGCATTTATCTTTTCCAGCCATCAGAGAACTTTTTTAGTTCAAACAGAAGACATTCAATCAAACAGCATAATAATCTAACAATTCATCAAATGGGCATTTTTTTCCTTTAGGTTATCACAATACTCTTTGGAAAGTGTATACACCTAGGGGTTACATAGTGCCAGAGAAGTGCATGGAGAGCACAAGCATAAGGAATATATGTGATGAAGGCACATGTATGGAGACCGCATACATATAGAGGCCACTTATGGCCAAGGCTCACATATAGTCAGAGCATTTTTGCAAGGATGATGATGACCATTGCTTGTGGATGAATTATATTTGTCCTGGATATTTCATTTCTACTAGGCATCATGTTGTGATAGATAATTAATTGGATGACTGTTTTATTTCAAACCATATTAATTTGATATGATTTCATGAGTTACTGATTATAAGTTGTTTATTTGTCTACAGAACTATGAACTGTAGATTATAAGTTCACTTGCTTAATTACAGGAAGCTAACTAGAGAACTTCCACTCTTGTTTTTCTTTGTTAACACTGCTAACCAAACCCAGTAAGGTGGAGGTAACTCAATTATGTGGATAATTCTCCAGCTATTTTTGTTGCTCTCTCATCCCTTATCATCTTTCTATTGACTAAAATGTTTGCTAGCCTGAAGCCTGACTTTCTACCAGTCCATGACTGTGCTCTTTAGGACCTCCTGAAAGGTTGAGAGAGGTCTATCAAAGTCTGCTCATTAACCTGTTTGTCAACCAATGGGATTCTGTGTAGATGCTCCTGGAGGGTGAAGAGCAAAGCCTTTTTACCAGTAGTGCTCTGTATTTTTGGTCTGCTCCACTATAAAACTAAGGCCATGGGGAAGTGGGTATCTGAAGATCTGAGGTCCATTTCGTTGGAGGGGCAATGGACCCTTTAATAAAGTGCTATTGGCTCAGATCTTTACTTTTATTTTTATTGTAGTTTCTTTTATTGTAGGTTGTGAAATTTTTAACACCACAATGCCTTCTCTTTGGGGTGTTCCCAATTTTTTCATGAAAAAAATCTTTTCTCTGTTACCAGTTTCTAAACTCTATCTCCTGTGCCATCGTAAGGCCTATCTGCTAACATAATGACTAGAAAATTTCCCTCATAAAGGCAGGCTGACAGTTTCTTAATCCAGGCTATGAATCATCACATTTAACTAAGGGCAGCTGATCAAAAACTAGGTAAAGTACCTCCCAGTAAAGATTAAGTCTATTCTTTTTATATCCTATATTTGGTGTTGAATCAAAATATATTATTCCAGAAAATTATCTGACTCAGGGTTAGAAATTTCTTGTAACGTCTTTTGACTCCTTTGAGAATCTTATGATGTCCTTCAAGGGACTCTTTGATCTTGCAGGATCACTGTCCACAGTCCTCCAGGTTGAGGTCACAAAATACATTTTGCTCTGCAAAATATTTCTGGATTGGCATGCAAATGAATTCAAGCATGAATACAGACAGATGGAGAAGATAAGGTCATTGTCCTTCATGTTTTGGGACCACATTCCTTTCTTAGGAGTTAGCAGGGGAAAAAAGGTAGTGCCTCCTTTGGAATTATCCTTTCATCTTTAACTTGCAGGGGGATAATTACTATTCCAGTTGAAGGTACTCTATGAGTCTATGCTATAAAAACTATCATAAGTTTTGTACTTGTAGCAATCAATCAGTAAACTTAAGTTGCTCAAGGCAAAGATATTTACTGAGATGGCATTATAAGAGCAGTAGTATCTATGAAATGTTCCCTTGTTTCCATGAATCCAAAAATCTGGGATAAATTCTTCCCCAGCTTTACACAATGTCAATTGGAAGAGGAGTTAAGGATGACATTGAAGTTGGATTTTTCCAGGAAAACTGGTCCAGGATGGAAAATGCACATAATTTCTATAATGAAAACAATAAATTAATACTTTCATATTTTGGTGGAGGTTTGACATATGGGGTGAATAGACCTTCAGGTTAATTACAAGGAAAAGATTAATATTCAAAAATTATCTATTTAGTTAAAATAATTTTTAACTATTTTTTTGTGTGTGTGCAGCAAATTGATGTATGTATTTGAGGGAGTGCCTGAGACTGCTTTAGGATTCAAAGCAATTTGTAGGTGGTTATATGTTTCAGAATGACTTGTTCACTCAACTACCAATATAATCTGACCTGATTTTTCCCATTTGAAAACTTCGGTCATTATTGTAATCAAATGTTTATGATGTCCATTTGCTTTAACCTATCAGAAATGAAAGCACAGTAAGGGCAGAAATTACAGATTAATTGATATAATTATTTGAGAGATATATATATATGTAATATATATATAAATAATGTATTTATATATAATGACATATGTATATATGATGATATAATTAAGGAAAAAGGAATCTTAAGGGATATCTTACCCAACCCCCTCATTTTATAGGTGAGAAAACTTAGATCCAATTAGATTAAGTAACTTCCTTTCAAGTCACATGTGTAATAAGTATACAGAAGGATTTTTAACTTCAATCTTTTGACTTTAAATTCAGTCTTCTTTTTGCTGTCCTTCCTTGCCATTCTCTCTTCCTTTTTCTCCACTTCTCAGGTCCTTGAAATTTAACTTTCAATTTCAATATTCTAATGAAAATTTCTCCAAAATTGTTAGAAAGGATTGTAACTTTTAAACTGATAGTCTCTCATGTCTTCTTCAATATTTTTCTAAATTTAACATTTATATTTTGTGAAACTTCAATTAATATCATTAATAGATCAGAAAGCATCAAATATTTTTTACAAGTTTGTTTTGTTTTAAAATTTTGTTTTAAAAACTGTTTCAGAAATCGTTATTTCAAATGGGAAAAGGGTGAGTGCATCAAGCTGCCATCTTCATTGAAAAAACTGCTTTCTAAAAGTATTGTAATCCCCGAAGTATTTAAAATCTAATTAAGACTACACAGACATTCTAGATTACAAATGAATAACCCTCGTGATGACTAGGAGGCTTCCTTGAAATACTCCAAACTTCAAGGAAGATAACACAAGGGTGAAAACAATTTACTAGTCTATTTAACAAACTCAATCAGATTTAACATCTAGGAGATTCAGGAACTGCATTTCTGAAAAGGTAACATCAGTAGCCTCTTAAAAAGCTGAGTATGTTCAGATAAATTGAAAATCAATCACAGCTCAATATATTTGGGTCACCATAGTTATATAAAAACCTCCTGGTGACTCAAATAAAAGGGTTTGCTGGAAGAGATGCAACTGTGAATAATCTCATTTCCTGCATTTCTCCAACATTCTTGTAATCCTTAAATCCCATTAACCAATCCTAGTTTAGCCACACATAAAAAGGGACATTATAAATAAGTCTTATTATGATAATCATGTTATTAAGGGTAAAATGGTAAACTATTGAAATAGTTGAATGGAAGAGATTTCTATAGATAGCCCATCATTTTTGCCTTTCCTTTCACAGGAATGTGGGTCCAATCTTGTGTTATTTAATATTTTCATTAATGCTTTGTCTACTTATTATTATTCTTTATTCAAGTTTAAAACCATAGATTGTAAGCTCATCAATACTGTGTATTATACAAAGTTGGAAGGATTAGCTAACACATTTCATAATAGTATGCTGATCTAAGATATTAATGGACTAGAACCTAGTTATATAACCTCCAGTGCTTCCCTATTAATCTTCCTGACTCCAGACTAGTTATTCTATCCCCTGAGCCACCTAGTTGCAACAAAGAGAGAAGGCACATGGTTATTAGTTTGAAAAATATTTGAGGTTTTTAGTGGATATTGGTCTCAATATTATTCAATAGGATGCTATGGCAGCCAAAAAAAGTAATGTTTCCTGGACTACAGTAAGAGAGGCACAACAGCCAGGAATAAGGAATTGATAGTTTTGTGGCATTGTGTCCTGGTCAGACCATGTGTAGAGTAATAGGTCTATTTCTGTGCACTACCATTTTGGAAAGACAATGAGAAAGTAAATAAATAAGATACTCACAAAGATATGGAGCTACCTGTGTACCAGGCACTGTTTAAGTGCTTTACAAATAATATTTCACTGAATCTGAAGGAGGGAAACTGTTTATTGAAGCTGTTTCCTTTAAGATTATCACTCTGAAACTGTGTTCCCTGTTGATCTGTGATCCCTTTTGGAGTCTCAGCCCCTCCTGGGGAAGGCATATCCCCCCAGATAAGTTATCTTTCGGGGATGCCAGAGCCTTTGATTCAATTAGAAATCCTGGTCAAAAAGTACCCCTTTGAAGTATTGTTAATTCCAATAGAAGAGCTGGGCTGGATACTGATAAACATCTAGGCCTGGGAACTTTGGCTTCCTAAAGCCTCAAGACTCCTTTTAAAGGGCAGTTTCTAAACTCACTCCTTGCAGAGGCCCAAAGTAGGAACATGCCATGCCAAGGAACCTCTCTTAATCCTTGGCAAAGCTGCCAGCAAAGACCCTCTGCCCACTGAGAAGGCATTCTTTTCTCAGTGCCAGACTCCATTTCCTTCAAAGGTCTTTGCCACTATAGAAGTCAGTCTCTTAGCAAAACTGGCTTCCTATCCAACGATAAACTTTCATTTTTGCCAATTAATAATTCTGGTTTTCACGAATTCTTTCATGAAAAATGATTTTATTTTATCCCAGAAGCAATAGAGAACCACTGGAGATCTTTGGGCAAAAGAAGCCGACAATAAGGGGCTTTTAACAGCTCTCTGACTGCCACTAACCTCATCAACTCCACACAAAAACCCTGGGAGGTAGGTGCTATTATTATCCTCATTTTATAGTTGGCATGATTGAAAACTACTAAACAACAGAGGTAGTACAGTCACCTTTCATGAGGGTCTTCATACAGAGTCTCAACAACTACATTGGACTTGTTATCCACCCTGCAGCTAACCTTTTATTTTTTGTTTCTGTCAATTTGAGTATGAGTTCATTGAGAGCAGAAACTATCTTTTTAAAAAATTTTTATTTATGTACCCAATTCTTAATATAGTGGTTGGAATAATAAATATCTTACTTAAGTTCACTTGTCAAGTAAGTTATATTAGGTATTCATTTTTAGGTATACACCAATCCTTATGAGTATTATCTTTCCTTGTTAGATTGTAAATCCTAGATCAGAAATTAATTTTGCTAAATAATGCTTGGCACAAAGTAGGTGATTTGTAAATGTTAATTGGTTGATTTCCATCCTAAAATTGTATAATTAGGGGAAATGAAGAAAGGTCTGGCTTGAAAGGCAGCATCTTGTGCTTTTTCCTCTGATTTGTGTGTGTGTGTATTAAGTATATGCAAGTCTACCACCAGGACAACTGATATGTTTTGGAAATGGAAAAATAAATGAAAATCTGACATTGACATTTATCTAGGCATTAGGTTCTCAATGCAGGGGAGAGCTAGCAAGAGAGTGAGCAATTGCAGCTTGAGTACATCCAACTATTTTTTTTTTTTTTTTGGTAAGCACCTGTAGGAGATTAAAAATACCTATCTTCAATTTTAAAGGTATGCTATAAACAGATCTAGCAGGTGATATTATCTAAGTAAGTGATTTCTCAAAAGGCAGATAATTATTTAAAGTATCTTCATGGGGTATAGAAATAAAATCACATCTATCTAATATCAATTAGTAGTGACCTGTGGTTATTTAAATTCACTTTAACAAATATTAATTATGCATCTGATATGTACAAGACCCCTGGGCTAGGGAACTAGGAATGAGAACAGTATGTACCCGTTGAGGAATTTATATTCTATTGAGGGATAGAGTTGGGCCACTGATAAGTCAATACAAGGTGGTTGGAGGAAGGAAGAAACCTTAGCATCTGGGGCAGTCAGGAAAGGCTTCAGAGAAGAGGTAGCAATGAACTGAACTTTGGAGAAGATAAGAATAGGAATTCTTATAAGAGGTAGAGATGAACAGAAAGGGAATTCTGTGGGGAATAGCTTTTAGAAGTTATGCAGATGAGGTGAGGTAGATCCATTCACTAGCAGAGTAGTTGGCCAGTTTGGTTGGAATGAGTGTCTGAAGAGGAGTAATTTGAATTAAATTTAGAAAATAGGCTGAAGTCAAATTGGAGAGGGCTTTAAAAGTCAAGTTGAATGGTTTTATTTTATCCAGAAGCAATAGAGAACCACTGGAGATCTTTGAGATTCCTATGATCTGGCCTGTGCTTTAGGAAAATGATTTTGACATCAGTGTGGAAAAATAAATTGATGAGAGACAAGTGGAAGCAGAGAACAGTGAAAAAGGTTGTTGTGATAGTTCAGGCAAAAAGTGATGGAGTCTGGGTGCATGAATATGAGAGATGCTATAGAGATAGAAATAATAAGACTTAGCAACTGTTTGAAAAAGGAGGGTAAGGGCTCCAAGGATGAGTCATGGATGACTGGACCAAGGTCATGAACCTGGATGACCAGAAGGATGGTGATATTACTGACAAAGTAGGGAAATAAAGAGGAGAAGCAGGTTAAAGGGAAAGATAATGAATTCTACTTTGGACATTTTGACTTCATATCTAGCAGGCAGTTGACAATGAGATGTGAATTCAGGGTAAAGATTAGGGATTAGGAGCCATTTGAGTAGAATTAGTTATTGAATGAATGAAACCATTAAGAGAAAATAGAGAAGATAACAGGATTCTGGATAGAGCTTCAGGAAAGACTCCCTGGTTAAGAGGTGAGAGATGTGTGTTGAGTCAGAAAAAGAGACTAGAAAAGGATTGTTGAAGAGAGGTGATTGAAACTAGTTCCAATGGTCTTGTGATGGAGAGAGCCATCTGCAGCCAAAGAGAGGACTGTGGTGACTGAACATGGATCACAACATAGTATTTTCACTTTTTTGGTTGTTGTTTGTTTGTGTTTTGTTTTCTATTTCACTTTTTTTTCTTTTACAGCATAATTGTGGAAATATGTATAGAAGAATTGTATATGTTTAACATATACTGTATTAATGGGCATTTAGGGGAGGGGATGGGGCAAAGGGAGGGAGAAAAATTTGGAACACAAGATTTTGTAAGGGTGAATGTTGAAAACTATGCATGTATTTTGAAAATAAAAAGCTTTATAAAAAAAGAATTGTTGAGATATTTTGGAGGAAAGCTAATAGAAGGGGTGTTACAGAAACCATAAAGGAAGAGAAAGGGTGTTTTATAATGATAAAACTTACAGAGAAGTCAGGGAGGACTGAGATTCTTAACAATCCATTGGATTTAGTAGTGAGTGGTGTGGTATTATAGAGGCAGCTGACCTTGGAGCCAAGAAGATGTATGTTCTCTAGAAACCTCTAACATTCAGGTTGTTATTGTTGTTGATCCTTTGTCCTCGAAGATAATCTAAACTTATACAGGCTTTATTACTCTGAAAAGTCACTTAACTTCTTCCTATAGTAACTCTTTAAGATTAAATTAAAGAAATTCCCTCCTCTATCTTTATTGGTTTATAATTTCTTTCCCAGAGAATTCCCTACACCAATGAAATCACTGGTTCAGTCCTTATCTCTAACTTTGGAGAAAACTGCTTCATATAATCTTTCTATGGTCTGTGATTCTGTATGTGTGTAAAAATTATGGATGGCATCAAAGTCCCCAAAGTAGAATAGCAACAAGCTTCAAAGCTTGCTACCAGACTACCAATCACCTTTGGTTTTGTGTGTCAATAATTTAAATTTAGTGCCTTTTGGGTAGCTAGCTGGTACAGTGGATAAAGTGCTGGGTCTAGAATCAAGAAGACTCACCCTCCTGAATTAAAATATAGCCTCCAACACTTATTAGCTCTGTGACCATGGCCAAGTCACTTTACCCCTGTTTGTCTCAATTTCCTCAAAATTGTAAATTTTTACAAATTTTTACAAAAAAATTGTAAAGTGATCTGGAAAAGAAAATGGCAAATCACTCCACTATCTCTGTGAAAAAAAATTTCCAATGGGGTCATGATGAGTGGACACAGCTGAAATTATTGAAGAAGTACCTGTTACTTTCTCTCCTCATGTTCTATTTGTAGGAGCATAGATTTAGAGTTAGAAGGGAACTTCAAGATGACATAATCCAATACTCTCATTTTACAGATTAGGAAACTAAGTCTAAATGACTTGCCACATGGTCACTCAGTTAGTAAGAAGTAGAGCTGGGATCTAAATTTTGCTCTCTGATTCCAAATTACTGGACCATGTTGCTTCCATCATTATTTCTAAGGTCTTCATTCTTCATCATAGGACATTGCTAACCTTGTATTTTCTAACTCAGTGCCAGGTCCTACCAAGCTGAGCATGTCAGTAGTCTGAAAACCAGTCTCCTTGCATTTATAGAATGTCATTATTAGGTTGGCTTCA
Source organism: Antechinus flavipes (assembly GCF_016432865.1). NCBI lineage: Eukaryota > Metazoa > Chordata > Mammalia > Dasyuromorphia > Dasyuridae > Antechinus > Antechinus flavipes. The sequence continues at coordinate 435,635,662 of NC_067400.1, forward strand.
AGGTGACCAGGGAAGCCCCAAAACTCTCTCTCACTCTCTCTCTTGGACTTTGGGGGAAAAGCTTGGGAACTCCCTCAGAGAAGCTTTCCTCTGAGAGACTCGCCTCAGGGAATCAAGATAAAGTGGTTTCATTCTGTTATCTAAGTGGCTAGTTGAATCTAGGACCACTCCTAACCCTATTGAGTTGGAAATTAGCCCAGAGACACTCATTCATTTCCAAGATTTTCTATTCTGATTCCAGCTCAAATTGCTCCCAGCCCCCATCAAGAGCTGTCCTCAGCTTCTAGCCAAGTTTTCAATTCATCTTCAGACACTTACTAGCTATGTGATCCAGGACAAGTTAAATTATCCCCTGTTTATCTCAGTTTCTTTTCTGGAAAATGAGTTAGAAAAGGAAGTGGCAAACATTGTAGTATTTTTGCTAAGAAAGGAGTCAGGAGGTATCTTTTTATGTCCTTACTCTAACTCCTTGGGTGTCTCTAGTCTCACTAGCAGCCAATTATGTATTTTGCACAATATGGGTGTTCAACTTACCTAGAACACATCGTCTTCCTATTCAAATATCACCTCTTCTCCTAACTTCCATATTGTTCTTTACATGTTGCTAGTGATGGCACCATATTCCCAGTCATTTAGCCTTGAAATGTTAGAATTATCTTTAACTTTCCCTCTCCAAGAGGCAGTGCACTTCAGAGGAGGGGGAGACCTGTTACCAAGGAACTAGACTCCTGACCCTGATATTATTAGCTCAGTAATCATAAGTGAGTTACTTAACTTGAGACTAATTTCCCTTGTCTATAAAATGGATAAGCACATTGAGGTTTGGAAAAGACCTTAGAAATAATCTAGTACCCTCTCCCATAAAAATCTTTGAGTTTTATAATCTAGGCAGTTGGGATTATTAGCTACTTTCCTATTTTGTTCTGCTCTTTCCTGTTGCTGTATATATTCTCTCTTTTTGACTCTCTCTTTGGCTCTTCTTATCACTTATGTACATCAATTATTATAAATTCCTTCAGGGCAGGAACTATGTAATTTTGCAACTTTATATCTTATGTTTGGGAGGAAATGACTTCAAATGGTTGCTCATTGAATACTTTCTTTCTTCTGGAAAGCAGAAACCTTGATTGGGATCACAAGCCAAAAAGAGAATTATTGAGAAATCCCCAAAATTGAGTCTGGAGTGTTTAAGCCCAGAGCATTGGTTGTAGTTTATGTCAGTGACTCTGGCATAGTACTTTACACATAATAGGTACTTAATAAATGCATTTTAAATGGAATTGAGTGGTAATAATGGTAGAATAGTCAGAACTAGCAGTGGGAAATTTCTAGGTTGTCTTTTTAACATTGTAAATGTAAGAGTTTTGTTATTTAGTGAGGTAGTATCAAGGGCCATCAGCAAAGAGTTAATAGTCCTTTCAAACTTCCCCTATTCCTTCAGGCAGAAAGGATCATATCTGCTAAGTTCAACACCATTCCTCCTCCCAAAAATATCTCATTCAATATGACTGGAAAACAAAGAGACAAATATGAATAATAATTTTAAAGTGCTCTCCTTTGTAGTTGACATGTTCTTCATAAAAGCAGAGACAAGTAAAGAAATCTTAGTGTGTGATCTGTGGAGAGTAGAAGGAAAAAGTTATAAAAGCAGGTAGGGAATGAAAGTGTCAAAATATGGCAGAAGAGACAGGCTAGCTAAGAAAGGAGCCTGGGGAATAGGGCTGCATGAAAAGTATTTTGATGAGGAGAGGACCCAGAGAGGATGAAAACATGAGGAAATGTCTTCAATTTTGAAAGCTCACATCCATATACTGGGCTCCATTTAAATGTTTTCGTTATGTGTTTTTAAAGCAGCAGGAAATACTTTAGAGGAACAGCAATTTCCTTTGCCATATCCCATTTAACTGGTAAATAGCCATGTCAATAAGGCTTGTGTGCCTTTGCCTATAAAGTCAGGGATCTCTGGCAGGAGTGCAGTTATACTTGGGGTCAGTGAATAGAAAAAAAGCCTTCTTTTCTCAAAAGGGTATTTATCCTTCTTTAAAAAAAATTCCACTTTCCAAAATAACATTTCTTCCAGTTTTCTTGTGCAAACCGTGAGTTTTGTGTGGTTCACCTGCAACTTTGCTAGATGTTGTTGGTTTATTTGTAGAGAACAGTACACTTTTTTCTTTTTGCTTTAGAATGGGAGAAAGCTATGTGTTCTTCTGGGCATAGGAGTATTTACTTTCTTTATTGTTGTGTATACCCTTCTGCTTTTATTCCTTCACCCTGTGTTAGTTCAGTGGTGAATGAGGTTTGGGGTAGCTTATGTGATTCCTTTATCAATCACCAGATAACAGGCATTGATTTAGTACCTCCTATGTGCCAGCATAGTGCTGAGTGCTAGGGATGAGAAAGAAAGAATGAAAGAAAGAAAGAAAGAAAGAAAGAAAGAAAGAAAGAAAGAAAGAGAAAGAGAGAGAGAGAGAGAGAAAGAGAGAAAGAGAGAAAGAAAGAAAGAGAAAGAGAGAGAGAGAGAGAGAGAAAGAAGGAGAGAAAGAGGTAAAGGAGAGAAAGAGAGAAAGAGAAAGAAAAAGAGAAAGAAAAAAAGAGAGAAAGAGAAAGAAAGAAAGAAAAGGAAGGAAGGAAGCAAGGAAAGGAAGGAAGAAAGCAAGGAAGGAAGGAAGGAGGGAGGGAGGAAGAAAAAAGAAAGAAGGAAGGAAAGAAAGAAAAAAGAAAACCATTCTTGCCCTCCCAGAGCTTATATTCTAACAGAAGAGACAGCAAGTTTATAGACAAGGAAAGATTATTTTCTGCAAAGACAGATAAAAGTCAGATGTGTTGGTTTTAAGTAGATATACTTGTATAGCACTTCAGTATATTTAGTTCTTTTCAAAGTTAAAATATTTAGCTGAAGAAAACTCATTGCTAGGGTAATTAAAAGGAACAGATGTTCTGTCATAACATACCATTGCTGAATATGAATGAAAATACAGGACATCATTTCCTTAATTGTCTATGTAAATCTCTTAATATTTGTTAGAAGTTAATAACAGTATATAGATTAAATGTTTACAATATAGGAACTATAAATAAATATCATCCTTTTCTCCTTTTGGTCTTTTACAGCAGTCTTTGTGGAGTTAAGACTAAATAATCCTGTAATGGATTTCAATTCCAATAAGGTGAGAGTGATGTATAGTGGGTAAATCTAATTTACATATATTTTTCAAAAAAAGACTTTATGTGGAAGGTAGCATTTAATCTGAGCTATGAAGCAACTAGGAATTCTATGAGGCATGAGATGGGTAGCATTATGTATTCAAAGGCAATATAGGAGGGGGAAGAGCTTCCATAAGGAACAGCAAGAAGGTGAATTTGCCTGAACTATACACAGAGCAAGTGAAGAGGAGTAATGGATGATAAGACTAAAAAAGGTAGTTTGGAGCTAGGCTGTAAAGGCCTTTAAATGCCTAAGAGAGGAATTCCTAGCAAATGAACTTCCTTTTGTCACTTTCAAAAGTGTCATTAGGAAAAAAAACACAATGCAGAACACATATGAGCAGAATCAATTGCTGTACATCACCACATTTATTCTGTTAGGGCTGTAGGGGTCAGAAAACTAAAGTGCTTTAGCCATACACACAGAATATTAATACTCTGAGGAAAACTTGTCTTCCCACTCATTTTACCTAGCATTCTTTTCTGATCCCCCCATCCTTCCACTATTTGGTGATTTCTGGCTCCAGGAGCTAGGGATAGATGGAATAGCAGGTTCTCAGCCACCAAATTTCAGGTGATACTACTTTCCTGAGGAGACATTTTTCATCCTTTGAAGCAAGACTTTGAAAAAGATACTTGGTATCATTAATCCATTCCACCTGGACATCTTAAACATCTGAGCCAACCATTCAGTGGAATCTTGAGAATTTTGAGAACAAGCAGTACAGAAATCTTGTTCTATTGGAGTTTTGCCATCAGAAATCAGTCCTTGTTCAAAGCTGCTCTTGCTTATCACCTCACTTTCAAGAAAGAGCCAAAAAAATCCTTCATGGAAGATTCTTTCTGAATTCTGTAAAGGACCATAAATTCCAAGCAGAGGAGTTTGTATTTCATCTTAGAACAAATAGGGAGACACAGACTTCTTAAAGAGAGGAGTGACATGATATTTCTAAATCTGTGCTTTCAATCTTAGTTTGGCTGCTTATGAGGAAAATGAATTATAAAAGGAGAAACTAGATGGATGGAGACTAATTGATATACTATTTTTTTAAAATAATTTTTTATTGATAGAACGCATGCCAGGGTAATTTTTTACAGCATTATCCCTTGCATTCATTTCTGTTCCGATTTTTCCCCTCCCTCCCTCCACCCCTTCCCCCAGATGGCAAGAGTCCTTTACATGTTGAATGGGTTGCAGTATATCCTAGATACAATATATGTGTGCAGAACCAAACAGTTTTCTTGTTGTACAAGGAGAATTGAATTCAGAAGGTATAAATAACCCGGGAGGAAAAACATAAATGCAAGCAGTTTATATTCATTTCCAGTGTTCTTTCTCTGGGTGTAGCTGCTTCTGCCCATCTTTGATCAATTAAGGTTCTCTTTTTGATATACTATTTGAAAAGTATAGGCAAAAGGTTTTGAGAAAATGGCTTATGAGAAAAGAAAAGGAGATAGATTTGGGAGATGTTGAGTGAGAATCAGTAAGACTTGATAACTGACTGAGTTTGGAATATGTATGAGAATAGAGAGTTAAGGAGGTCTCAAAGATTATTGATTTGGGTGACCAGAAACATGTGGGGTCAATCAATACAAATTGAGAAATTGAGAGAATGAGGGGAAGATTAAGGGAGAAAGAATTCTATTTTGGATGTCTTGAATTTGAGATACCTATATGACATGCAGGTGGAGATACTCTTTAAGGTAACAGTGGGATATGTGGGTCTGAAGCTCAGGAGAGAGATGAGGGGTAGAGATGTAGATTTGGAAGCTTCCTATACAGACATAATAGATAGTTGGACCTTAAAACGTTATATTGTTAGCTTCTAGAGGGCAAGGACTATTTTTGCATTTCTTTATTTTTCCATTGCTACATTTAAAAAAATTAAATAAATTTTTTTTTGTTAAATTAAAAATTCCAAACTGTCTCCTTCCTTTTCTTCCTCCTCACCCCACAGTAGAAAAGGCCACCATTTGACATACACATATATGTAAAACCAACCTATGCATACTTTTATTTATCAGTTATTTCTCTGGAGGTGAATAGCTTATTCCTTCACAGGTGCTTTGTAGTTGATTTGAATACTTATTTTAGTCAGAATAACTTAGTTGCTCACAGCTGCTCTTTGAATAATATTGCTATTATTGTATGCAATGTTCTCTTGGTTTTGCTTATTTTACTCTTCATTATTTCATGTGAGTCTTTCCAAGTTTTTTTCCCTAAATCAACAAGTTCATCATTTTTTATAGAACATAGATATTCCATCACAATCATGTTTTTCAACTTGTTTAGCCATTCTCCAATTGACAGGCATTCCCTCATTTTCTAGTTCTTTGTCACTATAGAGAGAGCTGCTATAAATATTTTAGGATTGCCTTTCTTAAACCTGGAAAAATTTACATGAACTGAAGTTACGTGAAGTGCATAGAACCAAGAGAACATTGTATAAAGTAACAACAACATTGTGCAATGATTATGATATATTTAGCTCTTCTCAGCAATACCATCATCCAAGACAATTCCAAAAGACTTATGATGGAAAAAGAACTTTGAGAAAGAGAAAGAACTTTGAAGTCTGAATCCAGATTGAAGCATATTATTTTCATTTTCATTGTTGGGTTTTTTTCATGTTTTTTCCCTTTTGTTCTGTTTCTTCTTTTACAATTTGATTAATGTGGACATATGTTTAACATGATTGTACGTGCATAAAGTGCCAAAACAATTGAAAGTTCTCAAGTAAGTCAATACTAAAAAGACTCAAAGGGATTGGGGAGAAAACTATGGAAAAGGGGGATTCCTTTTGCTATTCCTTTCATTTGCTTTTCTTTTTCATGGTGGAACATATGTTTGCTGAATAATTTTGCATTAAAGTACACAAACCAATTTTGTCTGTTTGAGTATGACCGTTCAAAAAAGTTTTTCCTATTCTGTAAAGTGAATCAAGATAGTCTAGTCAAGATAGCCTTGGTGACCATCTTCCCTTTATCAAGACTGCATTTCTTCATCAGTATAATGAGGAAAATAAGCTTTGTCATTCCTAACTCATAGAGTCTTTGGAAGGATCAAATAAATAATATATGTAAAGCAATTTGTGAGTTTGAAAAAGCTAGCTCTCATTAGTAATGTGCATGTGCCTTCATGTAAGTGAACATATATATGCATGCATTGCATATGTTTATGCATGTGAGTGTATGTCTATCCAAGTGTGTATATGTATGTGTATCTGTGTGCATATGAATTTGTGAGATCTTCATGATATTTTTCTTCCACTGTTTTCACTGAAATAAAAATAAATTCTTTTTTTTTCCAAATGGTCTTTGAATTGGTGGATGTGAAATAGTGAACATTTGGGCTATTCATTTGATGTGGATGGGTGCTGTTCCTGTAGCACACAGAGGAAGAAGGATGAAATGCCTTAGAATTGCAACAGAGATTGTAGAGGGCTGGAACTCTAAAAAGGTGTACTTGAATCTAAGACAGCAGAATACTTAAGGCTAAGTACACTCAATGTGAGATAATGGCTCTATAAACATATATTTAACATATATTGTATTAACATATACTTTAACATATTTAATATGTATGGGACTACCTGTCATCTAGGGGAGGGGGTGAAGGGAAGGAGGGGAAAAGTTGAAACAGAAGTTTTTGCAAAGGTCAGTGTTGAAAAATTACCCATGCAAAAGTTTTGTCAATAAAAAGCTATTAAAAAAACAAACAAACATATACTTAGATGATATGGTGGTGTGATAGCTTTCCTTATGATTGGAGCCTGCTGAATGTGTTGTGGTGAGGTAATGGTAGGGAGGACTAAGGGAGAGGGTCAGAGTCTCTCTGCTGCAGCTTGATCTGCAGGGAAGACTTCAGGCTCCAGAGGCCAGGATCCATCTTTGACGAGCTACATGGCAGCTTACCTGCCCCCTTCACTTCTCCTTGTAATGACCAAGGGATTTGACTGATCCTGACTCTGACTGATCCTAAGGCCCTCCAGAGAGCTAGCTTGGACATTACAAGAGACAATAATATTATGGAAAACTTTTTCACTTGAAATGAATGCCCTTATGAGAAGATTTGAGATTGTCTATAAAGAAGGATTCATTTGATGTCTTCCTTAGTTCACTTATGTATAGGTTTGACATGTGTAATAAAGAGAAAGAAAAAAATCAAGCAAAACTAACTTTACTCTAATATGATATAGACCACACAGAATTTATATACAATTCTATTCTTGCATTGAAATTCTTCCCTATTTTTTACATGCTGGCTCTCTCCAGTTTTTGTTTTTTTTGTTTTTTATTTGTTTGCTCATTCATTCATTTATTTATTTATTTTTGGGCTTGTGTAAATGTAACATGAAAAGTGGGAGGACCACTCCTAGCCCATTAGATTCAATCTTTTCTGAACTGGCAATTGTATTTCCCCTAGACCAAACATGCAATTTTTAACAAGATGTTTAACTGGAAGAAATGAAAAACACTCTCAAACATGGCTTGAAGGAACAAAGAAAATTCTTGGTATGATAGAACTGTAAAGACAAAGAATATTCCTCTTAGGACAGAAATCATCCTATCCAGTAACAAAAATCATACTTGTTTCACCCACATAATTGATAGACCATATATTAGCCAGGGTTCTCTGCCTGCTAATATAGGTTTTTGATATTTTTATTTTTTAACAGTCTGACATGCCCTCTTTTCCCTATGCAAGTAGAACTAGACCCAGGACCTTCTTCCCTGGGCCTATAATCCAGCTTTAGCTCTTTAGTTCTGGATAACCTTTCCCCAACTCCTCTTCCACTATCTGATTTTACAATTTCAAAGTTTGACAATTTCAGTCTGGCTTGGGCTGTGATTCTAGGTTTTCCAAAAAGCTGCTCTATTCTAGTCCCAGACCAGAAATCTCATTAACTTGATCCCTGCTACCTATTGCAACCCTGATATGTATGACAATGAGCAAGGGAATACTGCATTCCCTGAAGAAATTGAAGCTCACCCAATAACAAGAGTGTGTTGGACCCAGCTCTTGAAATAACTGATTATTAAAGTAATATTGTGAGCATTTACACCTTAGGAGATAGGCAAAGTCTACAAATCAGGACTTGCATTATTCTTTTGTTGTTTGTCTAGACTTCAAAAAGTGATAGAAAAATGTTAATAATGCAGTTTAAATTTAAAAGTATGTGATGGGAACATTACTATACCCCCGACTGAGATCTGATTGTTAAACATTTACCAGCATGCTCCTGAACAAAAGGTAAAAGTAAAGCATGTGATAAGTATGACTAGATGAGGAATCATAAAAGATGTCATCAAAGAAATATCTTTCTGGAAGTTTAAAAAAAAATTAACAATTTAGTGAAAGGGAAAAAGAAAAAGAACAGATTTGTGTGCCATTGTTTTTCATGAAATGTCAAGATAGCTTGAAAAAGGTTCCCAGTTTACTGGGTGGATCTTCTGCTGTGAATTTATGGGAGGACAAGAACAAGAATTTCAAAGTATGGTCATGGATCCATTGTGATTTTATATCTATATCTACGTCTACCTATATTTATCTCTCTCTCTCTGTCTCTCTGTCTCTGTCTCTGTCTCTCTCTGTATATATATACATTAAGAGTGTGTTACCCCTGAAGGTCTGGCCATAGCCATTGTTTCCTTCAAATTCTCCATAAATTCCTCTGATCCTCAGCCAATAGGTTTGAGATTTCATAGCTCTGTCCTGGGTTTAATGGAATAGATTAGATACACTAGACACAATAATCAAAGCCTATAAATGATTTTAGAGAGGCCTGGAGAGCAGAACCAGGAGATCATTGTACACAGCAACAAGATTATAATGTAATGTTCTCTGGTTCAGGTTTCTTGGGTGCTTCTGGAAGCAGCCTTCTTTTCAGTTCAGTAATCACCACAAGAACAGCCAGGTGTTCAAATCCTTTATTATATCCTTCCTGGGGCTGGGCAGCTTTCTGGAGAGACTTTTAGACCGGCCTTGGTCTCAGTGGAGAAATGCAGAAGGAGAGCCTGCCACCAGTGGCCTGACTGAAGATAGAATGAAATGGCAGTAAAAACAAAACAAAACAAAACTTGTACTTCTGCCTCACAGGATCGTCACATGGTTGTGGTGAGGAAAGGGCTATAAAAAAACCTCAAAACTCTACAGAAATGTGAAATGTTATTGTTGTTGTTATTGATCATCCAAATTTTGATGTTCTTAGGGAAACAGACCAATCTAAACTGGTTCAAACTGGCTAAAAACAGTTCAGATCAGTTTAGACCAGGTTAGACGAATTAGTACTGATTTGAGCCAGATTGGTTTGAACCAGTTTAAATTTGTCTGAAGTGGTTTAGACTGGTATGAACTAGTTTGAATTGGTTTTAGCCCAGACAAGAAGCCCTGCTAATTATGGACTTTTTGTCACTAGACAATCTTGCTTCACTGTTGCCCTACTACTATTGCTACATTATACTATTTGATTTTTTGTCTAACCACAACTATGTAAATCAAGATTTGGCCACACTAATGTGAGCCTTCTCCCCTCTCCCCCCATCAGGGGCAGGGCTCCAGAACATGTGTCTAGATGCCTTTTGCTTGCAAGCTATTTCCCTCAGTTTGAAGGAAATTAAACTTGTTTGATTCCTAGCTCTCCTGTCTCTAGTATTCTCTGTTTGGCTCTGGCCATTCAAGGCTTAGAGGTTGGTCCAGTCCAATCGACAGTGTTTAAAACTATTCTTTTAAGACACATTGATCAAGATTTTTATATGATAGCCTTAAAAGCAATCACTTTGTAAGTAACAGCTGGTGAAAATTGTGTTCTGTTGATCTGGAAATTAATAAGTTTTAGCTCTCTCTAGGTAAAAGTTTATGTGTATTTCTTTTATATGCAGTTTGAAATGTCTGGGAAGATGGGAATCCAGGGCTGGAATGCTTAGGGCAGTTCTTTATCTGATAAGTCTCAAAGCTAAAAGAGAGGCAGGGGATTCTAGCTCTTTAAAGAAGGTTATATAAGCTGGGACTTAACACCACACTTAACTTTTAGGGGGAAAAAAGAAATATATCAAATTGTGGATAATAATAATCTTTTTCTTTTGGAATGTTAAGACTCATGGGCTGTAGAGATTAAAATGGTATAAATTTGAATTGATGTGATTTATTAGCTATATGGTACCAAGAAAGTTACCTTTTGTCTATTTACTTCAATTTGCCATTCTATAAGGGGATAAGAATAGTACTCATCTGCCAGGATTATTGTGAGGATCACATGATTGTAAAATTTTGGCATAAGGCAAATACTATATGAATGTTAACTATTTTAAATTATCTATTTAATCAGATGTATTTAATAAATTTGTATGGGTTTTTGGATTGATTAGTATACAGTAACAATGGTAATAGTCTTCTGTGTAAGATAATTTGGAATTAATCTTTATTAGTCATTGAATCAGTCAATGAATGAGGACACTTCTAGATGGTAATTGATTGGTTTGAATTGGTAATTGATTTTGTTTCTAATTTGAAATATATAATATTGCTTATGGTATTTTTAGATTTCTAAATTTTCTTATGCTATGTAATCTGGTAAAATATCAGTTAATTTCTTTTATAATCTAGATGTCGTTCGATTTAGAACTATAATGTCAAAAAGAAAAAAAAAAGAATAAATAGATTAGGAAGCTGTTAAGTTATTCTATCTGCCTTGCTGACCGTGTGTTGGTAATATTCTGATAAATATAATTTAAAAACTTGGAAGTTCTGCCTCTACTTAAGAGGAAGTTTCACCTAAAATTATTTGACTCACATGAAAATTATGAGGTTGTTAATTTTTTGGAGTTATTGTTTTAATAAGGCATTTTACAAAAGTATTTTAAAAAGAAAAATGGTAATTACACAAAGAAAAGACCTTGAAAATCTCCTTTGCAAACCTACAAGAATTCTTGAAACCTTCTAGTCACAAATTCTTATCAATTCTGTGACACAAAATAGCTCATAAGTTACTATTCTTCACTAACATAACTGATTGTACTAAAATCTTATTCCTTAAAACATGAACAAAAGAGGTTTCTGATTTTAACCTCACAATTTAATAGACTCATATCAATGTTATCATTGTCTCTTTATATTTTATATTGTTCTGAAAGAATAGGATATTTCAGAAACTGCCTATGACAAATAGAAGCACTAATTTTAACTCTTGCTTAGGCCATGGAATGAAGATAAAATTAGATAAAAACAGCAAGATATTTCATACTCGAAACTTATTATAGTAATTCAGATTCCTTAGTATTAATCTAATAACTAAACTAATAACTAACATCTAGTATAGCAATAACAAACTTGTACTATTTGTCTACCTGATAATAGAAGTTTGCTATGAGAGATATAAGCAGGGACATGGTTATGATGGCATCAAAACTGGTTTTCAAGGCCTATGCCATTATAAATAACCTAGGTATATAGTTTTACTGAAGTATCCCCTAATAGGTTTCAGTAAATCAATTATGTTAGTGAAGAATAGTAACTTATGAGCTATTTTGTGTCACCTTAATAGGAAACCTGATTTTACTTATACTTATTTTAATCTGTGGTTATTTAATCTGGGATTTAGAACAAATATGCAAACTACTTAAGAGTGACCTTAAAGATGTTCCCATTATTTTTAAGGAATTCTATTAGTAGTATTATGTCCATATGAACATGGTTAATAACTGAACATGTCTTACTTTAGACAAAATTTCATTTAATCTGTTCTCTGTATGCAATTTGGCATTATATATTTATACATCCCATTCCAAGTCTTGTTGTCTGCTTTTAACCATTTTAAAGCAAAATAATTTGTGTAAAGTTGAATTTAGGGATGAAAAAGCATCTACTTAGTACGAGTACTAGTTTTATCAAGACAAAATCATTTTCTATAATGAATCTCTTACTGTTACCAATATGAGATTTTAGTCAATACTTATAATCTAGGGAATGAGATCCTTGAAAACTAAATTCACTCAAAACTATGATTTTTGGTACTTGGCATTTAAGATCTTATGAGATTGTTAACTAATATTTTCTGAGTCTGACTCCAGAATGAGGAATGCAATTAAGCCAATGAATTGAGGAAGCCAGCAACTCTATGGGGCTTACATGCATTTGTTACATGAATTACATTACATGAATTGAAGATGGAGTTGTATGGAAAAAAAGATTAGAAGAATGACCGGTTGCCTTTAAGTCTGGCTCAATGCACTTAGCTACCTATATAACTTTTGCCTGGAATTGGCATGAAGTTAGGGAAGCATTATTCCCTTACTGTATAGTTATCACCCTATTATTCTTTTATGGTGGATTTCTATAATCATGCCAAATGATAAGAATAAACACAATATTAGATCTTTTTCTCTTGGTTTAATGCTGAACTACATTTCAGTCACTATAAATTAAGCAAATGATACAAAGACTTGTAAAACCAAGATATGTTACTATTATTTAGGGAATATCATAACTGTCTCACATCTGTGTTAAAGAAAGTATTATAGGTATAATTGCCTATCTCAGAAGAAAAATGACTTATGGTCTATCTTGTAAATCCTTTTTTAGAAACTTCATTTTTTAGAAGTTATTCATTTGAACATGGCTAGAATTTGAAAATATTTTTATTATAAACAATTTACTTGAAATTCACTGTTTTCAAATTGAATATATATTTCATCCCAGCATCTCCTACAATTGAAGTTAATCTGACAACTTTAAATGAATTCATTTTTGTATTAGAGTCCATTTTATAAAAACCGTTCTACATTAATTTCTTAGTAAAATCTTGTCCTATTAATGGGGGAATGAACAAGGCCACGTATAAATATTGGGTTCTAATTTTTTGTTTGTATCTGAGTTTTACGTGTGTGTGTGTGTGTGTGTGTGTGTATGTAAAATTTCCACATAACAACTGGCCAACTTAAAATTGTAAATTTCATGATCTAAAAGGTTCTAAATTTGATTTTCTAAATTCATAAGATCTGAACTAATTTTCATTATCTGACCTCATTATTAGCAAAATAAATTTAAATCTGTATTCAGACCAATATCATAGGATCTTTTTTTTAGCAGAGAAGAGAGATCTTTACAAATGACCTGAGTCTAAGAAGACAGTCAGAAACTGCTCTGAGACCACGTTCAGACCAGACAGCTGTATACATGGTGTATTGAGAACCACACAGCTATATGAAATGAGAATTCTGAGCTCTAAATGGACAATTTTGTTTTACTGTTGTAGTTTTTATCTATATGTTCTATTTATCAAAGGGGATTACCCCTTTCTGATTTTGTCAAAGCCCCTGTCCATCTTTCCCTTTTCCCTTTACATTGTCATCCCTCATAAGTTCCATAGTTAGAAACCATTGAGAAAGTCATATCAGTTAATGACTCATTGAGTAAACCATGCTTCTCATTCATTCATTAATTGAGAAAAATCATATGAGGAAATGAAACAAATGATTTTTAATAACCAATGATTTGGGGAGATTCAGAACTCCCTTCTTTCTCTAAAGTCCTGATTTTAAAATTCTGATTCCCTATTCAAAAAAGTTCAGTTTCTTGAAGGACATTGCTGATAATGAAATTGGAGTAGGATTCCACTCTGCTATTGTATCCTACTCAGGCTTGGATGAGGCACACATTCTTTGAACAGATTGCCCAAGGCTGAGGATATTGTGGATAAAATGATTAGTTTATCTTTGCAAGGATGACATAGTGTTACTCTCAGCCCCTCATTTTATATATCTCAACTCCTATTGTGTTAATCAATCAGCGTTGATTGTCACTTCTCTTCCACTTCCTTTGCCCTGAGTCCAGTCTTACCATGATGGACAGCCAAATGACCATCCTTTTATAGATAACATGCCAGTCTTATTAATAAAATAATTAAATTGCCTATAAATTACGTTTCTTGAAACTTTCTAATCACCACTATGTGTATTTGTGTCTAATGATGGCCATCTATAAGTACAGGTGAGGGGAGGAAAGTGTAATGTTTGGGCTAGCTTTCTGGAAGTCCTCTGGAAGGGCTTTGGTCCCAGCAGGACAGTCACCATGAGGATAGTCAAGAATAGAGTCCAAAATCTTTATTGTCTCCTTCACAGTCTGTGTCTGTCATAGTCTGACCCAGTCTCAGTCTGATCCAGTCTCCTCCAGCAGTCTGCCAGTCTGCCAGTCTCAACCAGTCTCAGTCTGAGTCTGACTTTGTCCCCAGTTCTCTCAGTCCTTAAATACTGTATTATAATGACCTCATTGCAATATACTGAGTATAAACCAATCATATCATTATATCAAACTAAAGTGATTATATTATTATATCATACTAGATATATGTGAACTAGAGAACTAATACTTCCTCAATTCCACTAAGTTAACACCTTGTTTCAAATATACTTCTCCAGAGTTCTGGCCCTCTACAGGAAGGAAAAGTAAGTAAATTTATTTACCTGATAGCATTGTTATATATTTTAAGGGATAGCAAGTTGTACAAAATAGATTTGCAGTTTCATGTGCAATCATCTTTAAAAATATATTTATATGTCATTATGATGGATGTTGTTCTTTTCAACTATGAGGTGATTCAGGCCAATTCCAATAGATTTGTGGTGGAAAGAGCCATCTGCATCCAGACTGAATGTGGATCACAACATAGTATTTTCATCTTTTTTGTTTTTTCTTGTTTTTTGCTTTCTTGTCTTTTCTTTCTCTTTTTTTCTTTTTGATCTGTTTTTTCTTGTTTAGTATGATAAATGTGAAAATATGTATAGAAGAATTGCACATTTAACCTATATTCAATTACTTGCTGTCTAAGGATAGAAGGTGGTGGGAAGGGAGGGAGAAAAAATTGGAGCACAAGGTTTTGCAAAGGTGAATGTTGAAAACTATTTTTGTATGCATTTTGAAAATAAAAAAGCTATTATAAAATTGCTATATTATAGAAATGCTTGTTTTATTCAATAAATTAAAAAGAAAAATATTTTTTAAAGAAAAATTTAAAAGTTCCAGAAAAAAGAGGAA
This sequence comes from Antechinus flavipes, assembly GCF_016432865.1. NCBI lineage: Eukaryota > Metazoa > Chordata > Mammalia > Dasyuromorphia > Dasyuridae > Antechinus > Antechinus flavipes. The sequence continues at coordinate 435,650,897 of NC_067400.1, forward strand.
AGAAAAGATTTTATGCAGGAGGTTTCTAACTTAGTTTTGAAGGAGACCAGGGAAGTCAGGAGGCATAGATATACAATGAGAGAGCATTCTAGGTAAAGGAAAGTTCTAAGAACAACTGACAAGTGCCCAGAACTCATAAGAAAGCTAGGAAGGTAGGAAGAGGCTAGGTTGTGAAGGGTTTTAAAATCTATTCAGAGGATTTTATATTTGATCCTGGAAGTAATAGGGACATACTATAGTTTATTTGGTTAGAGGAGTGACATGATTAGATACATACTTTATTTTATGTTTTGTAAAGTTTTTATTCATTTGAAACTTAAACTTTTGAAACAAAATGATTAAAAAAAGGATATTTCCATGTATACAATAGAATATGAGAAGATGTAATATAAAACAATAAATTTCCATTTCAAGGAAATCTTTATAATAAATATTACATATTGTTTTCAAATCCATCCAGCTTTTCTTTTCTTTTTTCTAGGTTTTATTTTGTTCTCTGATATGTACTTTAAGAAAATCACTGGTAGCTGAGTGGAATAAACAGAAACTACTCAGGGACACTAATAAGAGAGGTATTTACTTCAAGAATCCAAGAAAGAATCAGGAAAGCAAGTGGAAAAGTATAATAATAATAACTAACATTTATATAGTATCTGGGACTGCTATAAGAATTAGATGCTATGATTTTCCCCATTTTATATATAAGAAAACTGAATCAGACAGGATTAAGTGACTTGCCCAGGGTCACTCAGCCAGTAAATGTTTGAGGCTGGATTTGAATTCTGGTCTTCTTGGCTCAGTCTCTATATCTTGTACCACCTGACTTCTTTTAATTGTTGTGTGTTGAATATCCTAATAGAATGTAAGGTCCTCTTTCCAATTTTATGTTTATATTCCTACAATCTAGCACAACACCTGGAACATAGTACTACCTGGTGATTGATTCAATATTCATTCAACAAGCATATATTACACATCAGCAACTTTTCCAAAGCCCTTGATGTCATTTGCAATTATGTCCTTGAGAAAGATCTCAGAGATTCAAGAAAGGAGGGGATCATGGAAGGGTGGATTAGGGAAAATGGTAATTGGGAAATGTCTAACCACATTTTAGGCAGGACCAACCAGTAATTAAGGCGGAGGGAAAGGATAATCCTAGCTGGGAAGCATAGTAAGGTGGAGCTGAAGATGACAGAGAAAAATGTAAGTCTAAAGCTAGACCAAATCATTATCAGAAAGGCTGCAAGGAGTCAATATTCATGAGCCAACATTTGGAGATAAAGATTTCTGGATAGTTGGCTAGAGTACGGAGGTGAAGGGATCTGGGAAGCTGAAGTGTAGGTAGCAGAAAAGATTATCTGAATTCAAACTATTTCTGGCTGACATGAACACCTTTCTCTTGACTCATCAGCCTCATGCTGTCACCAGGCTATTCAGTTATCACCTGAGCAAGTCATTTAGTTCCTCTGGGTCTTGGTTTTTTCATTATATGCAGCTAGTGAATGCAACTAGATGCTGCAGTGGGCTTAGAATCAAAAAGACTCATCTTCCTGAGTTGAAATCTGGCCTTAGACACTTATTAATTGAGCAACCCTGGGCAAAACTCTTAACCCTGTTTGCCTTAGTTTCCTCATCAGTAAAATGAGTGGAGAAGAAAATGGCAAACTGCTCTCACAAATAGGATAGCTGAAAAATGACTGAACAACAAATGGATACTGTGGATAGAGTGCTGGACCTGGAGTCAGAAAACGAGGAATTTAAATTCAATCTCAGACACATACTTGCTCTAGATGATGGGCAAGTTATCGAAGCTCTATCTCAAGTTTTCTCATCTGTAAAATGGGGATAATAATAATAGCACCTCTCTCCCAGGGTAGTTGTGAGGATCAAATAAAATAGTGTTTGTGAAAATCTGGATCTTGATGGAATAAAAGGATGGGAGTAGCTGGAGATTGGAAGTACCTATTCCAAATGAGAGACCTACATTATGTACCTGTAGGCAGCAGCACATCTCTCAGGTTTTGAGCCTTCTCAAAACCAGGTATGAAGTCTATCTTGCATATGTGTTCACAGAGCTGAGAGGGCAGGATAAGAAGAGGGATGATTGGTATTTGGGTTTGGTTGGAGCCTAGTATGGAAAGGAATAATGTGAAACAAAGTTATAAAAGCAATCTGGAGATAGATTGTGAAGGATCTTGAATTCTAAGCTAGGGGTTTAAATTTCATTCTGTGAGCAATGCAAAACCACTGCAGGTATTTCAGTGACTGAGGTAAGAAGTGATCTAGGCTGATAGGAGCAGAAATGGAGGTGAGAGAATAAGTGAAAAAGATGTTTTATATTATACTTACAAGATGCCTGTGAGATAAGTAGGATATTATGATTCCCATTTTACAGAGGAGGAGGAAGACCCACCAAGTGAGGGTAGAATCAGGCCTAGAATTCAGCGGCCCTAATTGTCTGGTTTGGTGCTCTTTCTACTACAGTGGTGTTCTTTTTCTATTTCCTTTCCTATTGTGATTCCAAAAATTTTCTTCTTTCATAATTTTCTAATACCTTTGTCTCTGGGTAGGGGATGGACAACGTTAGTCTTCTCAATGTATTTACTGTTGGACCTCAACGTATCTCTGTATTCACAAAAGAAGAGGGATCTGGAGCTGAAATGGAATTTCTTTGATAGCTAAGGAAAGGACAGAGATGTAAAGAAATGCAAGATAGAGCTGAGATTTGAGGCACTGCAGTTGATAAACAGAAAGGAAAGCTAGATTGAGCATATTATGAAGTTAATCACTTAAGGATGAGAGGTTAAAACATTTGGGAAATTAAAACTCATTTTTTTCTAACATTTTAAATGCTTCATAGGATCATAGATATAGAATTAGAAGAGAACTTAAGTCAGAGGAAATATGGATTCAAAACCTACTTCTAATCTTTATTATAGGTATGTCTTTGGGCAAGTCCACTTAACCTGGGCCTTAGCTTCCTCAAGTATAGACTAGATAGTCTCTGAGATACCTCCTAGATCTGGACTTATGATCCTATAAACTTAAGCCTAGGGAAGTTAGGATATTTGCTTAAGAACAAACCATTAAGCTAAGCAGTATGATTTCAGAAAAGCTTAGAAAGATTTACATGAACTGATGCTGAATGAAGTGAATAGAACCAAAAGAACATTGTACACAGAAACAAGATTATGTGATGCTCAACTATGATGGACTTGGCTCTTCCCAGCAATGATGTGATTCAAGGCAATTCCAAAAAACTTAGGATGGAAAATACCATCTACATCCAGAGAGAGGATTATGGGGACTGAATGTTTTTTCTTTGTTTTTTTTTTTTCTTTCTCGTGTTTTTTTCCCCTTGTGGTCTGATTTTTCTTGCACAACATGACAAACGTGGAAATAAGTTTAAAAGCTTTACATTTATTTAATCTCTATCAGATTGCTTGCTGTTTTAGGGAGGGGAAAGATAAAAGAGAGAGGAAGAAAAATTAGGAACAAAAAGTCTTACAAAAATGAATATTGAAAATTATCTTTATATGTATTTGGAAAAATAAAATACTATTGAGAAAAAAAAATTAAGAATGGACCAGAAGACACTACTACTAGCTCTGGAGTCAGGAGGACTTGAGTTCAACTTTGTCCTCAGACATTTACTGTCTGTGTGACTTTGGGAAAGTCACTTAATTTCTGATTGCCTCCTCCTCCCACAAAAAAAGAGAACACATTATTAATGCATATCAGCAGCAGGATTTAGTCTATTGCAGTGATACTGGAGTCCTGTCCCACAGTGATTTCTACTCAACAATCTTGTCAGGTAGGAGGTACAAATGTTCTCATTTTAATAAATGAGTAAACAGAAACCTCAGACAGGTTACATGATTTATTCCCTGCTGCATAGCTAGAAAATGTCAAAGCTGAGACTCAAACACAGTTCTTATTTCTAGACCACACTGTTCTTGCCACTAAACCTTTTTCTTCCTCCTTTTTAACCATGACCTGTGATTGAATTGCTGTAGGGAACTCCCAGTGAGGAAATTTCTGCTACCAATGCAGGTTGACATTTGTTTTGCAATGTGTCGTCTTAGAGAGTTATCTAGGGCATTAAAAGATTATGTAACTTGTTGAAGGTTATGTAGCCAATATATATGTTAGAGACAGTGGGGAACTAGGTCATCCTGATTCTAAGATTGTCTTTCTATCTACTCAATCCTGGTATTTCCTAATAAAGAGAGTCTTCTGACTGCTCTACATCTATCCATCTATTTATCATCTATCTACCTGTCAATCAATTATCTATCTAACTTTCAATCAATCAAGCTATCATCTACCTGTCAATCATTTATATATCTATCATTTACTATCTATGTATCTGTCTTCTATTATCTATTTATCATTATCTATGTTTCTTTGTCTCCCCTCTCTATCTCTTTGTCTCTGTCTCTGGGTCTATCTCTCTGTCTCTCTACCAGGGGTCCTCAAACTTTTTATATAGGAGGCCAGTTCACTGTCCCTCAGACTGTTGGAGGGCCGGACTATAGTAAAAACAAAAACTTTGTTTTGTGGGCCTTTAAATAAAGAAACTTCATAGCTCTGGGTGAAGGGAGATAAACATCCTCAGCTGCTGCATCTGGCTCGCAGGCCGTAGTTTGAGGACCCCTGAATCCTCTACTCCTAGGATGTGCAGATGTCACATAGGAAAAACATGATTACTGCTGATAAAGCTGATAGCCCTCAGTCTAAGAAAGCTTTAATATTAAATTAGACATACTTTTTTTTTTCTCTTTGGAAGAAGGCTAAAAGATAAAGAATGTGCACATACAACTAGCCAGCTGCTTGGCCACTTGAATTTAAAATTACAGGAAATAGATTTTTGTTGTTGTTTGATCATTTCAGTTGTGATTGACTTTTTGTGACCCAGTTTGGGTTTTCTTGGTAAAGTCACTAGAATGATTTGCCATTTCCTTTTCCAGCTCGTTTTACAGATGAAGAAACTGAGATAAACAAGGTCAAGAAACTTGCTTACGCAGGATTCCCAAGTTAGTAAGTCTCTGAGATAAGATCTGAATTTATGAAAAGGAGTCTTCTTTATTCCAAGCCCACTGCTCTATCCACTATACCACCTAGTTGTCCCTTGGAAAGCAAATATACAACCTCAGACAATATCTTAATTCAGAGGAGCTTCATTTAAAAATAATGGAGTTGCATTAGAAACCATGAAGTTCATTAGAGTTTTGTGGGATAAGAAGAAAGGAATTATGTTTTTTTAAAAACAATTAAACATTCTTCAACACATTAACCTCATACACAGTAGGTCCTTGAAAATGCTTGTAGGATTGAATTGTATAGTAAGTTCTTAATAAATGTACTTAGAATGAATATTTATTTATAAGGAATATAATTCATGCATATTTAGTTTGCCTTTGTTCACTTTCTTCCCAGGAGAAAGAATTCTTTGTAAGCTAATGGTTCCCTTTGAGGAGTTGACAGCTTTTAACCTGGGTAGAAAGAGATGGAAGTGCCACAAGAAGAAACCTGCATTTTGTACTTTTCCAAAATTATCATATTATTGAATCCCCAGCTACATGCAAGTTTCAGATGAAAAAGACACATAGCAATTAGTTGACTATAAAATTTCCCATAATGTTACCGTTTTATAAGCATGGGTTTATAAGATCTTGCCTTTCATGTCCTCACTCTGGAATGTTGTGCTCTGGGTTCCCACCCGTTAAAAGTTAAATTTATCCAGAAGTAATGTGAGTGTTAAATGATTCCCTGACTTCAGCTGGATATCAAGATGAAGATTTTGCCTTTGCCTTCTCCATGTCTAATATGAAGAAACTCATACCATTCAACATACTTATCCCACTAGCATTCATTCTCTAAAACAATTTCACACTTCATGCTTATTAACATTGGTTATAGATTATTTATTTCCCTTAGAAGTATTAAGTTTCAACCCAAGTAGCTCTTGAGATCCAACTCTGAAATTTAGTGATTTGTATGAACAATACAACAGAATACCAAAGGGAGGTTAATCATAGATCTGAAGTAAAGCAAAAAGATTAAAAGTTCTTTGGTAAATGAGATGAATTGGAAAATTACAACAGAGTGTGAGAACATAGTTAAGATTGTCATTAACCTTTTAATTTTTACTGTGGGCAGCACTGACTATAGAATTTGGTTTCCAGAGTAGAAAGACAACGGCTGCAATAATTAGTGTCACCTTCCATGGGTCCTCTCTAGCAAATTTGACCTAAAGTTTATAGAATGTGTGCAAAAGTATTTTGAACATTTAAGGCCATAAATAAAAAACACAGAGTATTCTTTTTCTCTGTATTATTTTAAACATTCTTCCTTTTGCTTTTAACTTATTCTTTGTTAGGTGGTTGAAGATTGGAGATACTTCCTATTGTCAGTTGGGTAGTAGGTGAAGGAGAAATTAGATTAGAGATAAGATGTATGGCAGCAGGATCAAGAGAAGCGATGAGTCAGGTGGATAGACTGGAATCCAAGAAGCAAAGAAAGTCCTGGGCAGTTGGCCAAAGTAATTCAGAACTTCCAGGGAGAGGCAAGTGCCTAGAGGTACTTATTGCCAGGGAGGCTAAGGCTGAGGGTGATGGAGGCTGAGGGTGATGGATCCCCTGAGCTTGGCAGTTTTGTGTTGCAGTAGAATTAAGCTTGTTACATGTATGCACTAATATTGACACTAAAATGGCCAGCTCTTCTGACCAAAAGGCTACCAGGTTTCCTAAGAAAGGGTAAATTGAACAAGGCTAAAAATGGAGGCGAGCAGAACTTCCAGACAAACACAGTGGATTTGGACTGTGAGTGATCTCTGCAATTGGGTGAGATTGATCAAAACTAAAATGAATGAATGAATGAATCAAAGAAATCGCAGGCTCCTGCAGACAGTAAGAAATTAGGGAATCAGCAAGAGTGAAGGAGGCAAAACAGAAACAAAAGCAAGGAGAGAATCAAGTAGACTTGATGTCAAGTAGATTTAAGTGACTTGCCCAGGGTCACACAGTTAGGAAGTGTTAAGTGTCTGAGGCCATATTAGAACTCCGGCCCTCCTGACTTCAGGGCTAGTGCTCTATCCACTGCACCACCTAGCTGCCCCTTCAATATTCATTCTTGTAAGATTTTGAGTTCTAATTTTTTTTTCCCTCCTTCCCTTATTTCCTTCCTCCCCAAGATAGCAAGCAATTGGATATAGGTTATACATAGACAATTGAGTTTCTTCCAGTCCAATCTATCCTCCATTTACCTGATTTTTATAAAGGTCGGACTATGTCATCTCCCTGCTCAAGGAATTCCAATGACTTCCTCTTACCTCCTAGATTAAATATAAATCTCTTGGTTTGACACTTAAAACTCTTCATAACTTTCCCACTTTCTTTCTAAACTTCTTCACACCTTCATCACCTTCAAAGCTTCTACATTTCAGCAATGTTAGTTTATTTGTAGCTCCTTGAACACAATCTTCCGTTTCCTATCTCTGTACCTTTGTACTGGCTAAACTCCCTACTCCATGTCCTGAATGCTCTTTTTCCAGAACTTTACCTCTTAGTTTTCCTGAATGTTTTTAGGACTTGGCTCAAGCTCCTAATGCCTTCTCTTTCAGTTTATCTTCACATTGTCTGTATAATTTTTCTAGTGTTTGATTGTTTTTAGCTATGACTCTGTGAGTTGGCTCGAGTGACCCCATTAGGGATTTTCTTGGCAAATACTGAAGTGATTTGCCATTTCCTTTTCCGGCTCATTTTACAGATGAAGAACTGAGGCAAACAGGGGTACGTGACTAGTTCACTCCATATAGTAAAGGTCCAAGGCCAGATTTTAACATGTGGAAATGAGTCTTCTGGACTCCAGACCCAGTGCTCTATCCTCTGTGCTACTTAGCTGCCCCTATATATCGTATATACCTTGATAATTATGTTTGTCTGTCTGTCTCTCACTCACTCTCTCTCTTTCTCTCTCTGTCTCTGTCTCTGTCTCTGTCTCTCTCTTTCTCTACCTACTTACCTACCTCTTTCACCTTCCCACCCTCCCTATTTGCCTATCTATCTGCCTGCCTATCTACTTATCTCTCTCTCTGTTTCCTGTATATCTCTGTCTCCTCCTACCTAACTCTCTCTCCCTCTCCTCTCTCTCCTCCTACTCTCTTTTCCTCTCCCTCTTTCTCTTTTTCTCCCTCTCCCTTTCCTGTTTGCCTATCTATCTACCTACACACACACACACACACACACAGAGATACAGAGAGACAGAAAGAGAGAGAGAGAGAGAGAGACAGAGAGAGACAGAGAGAGACAGAGAGAGCCAGTGCTAAAACCGGTTTTGGAGGGTCTCTTTCCTTTTAGTATTTAGTGCCTGGTACATAAAAACCATTTAATAAATGGTTGTTAACATTTTTAGAGCTTTCCAAATTACTGCTTTTTTGCTCACATCTATGACTTTTTTAGTGTTACTTCTTAACCTGGCTAATGTTCCTTCCTACAATAAGATTTAGAATAGGACAGTATAAAAGATGATGTTTTCTCTTCTTAACAGATTTTGTTCTACATTAGCATTGAACAGGAATAGCCTGAGGGAAATTTGTGAGGCGAGTAAGATCAACCCGACCTCTTCCTCTACACCTCAGTTTGAAGCAGTCTCCTTTCCTGGTTTCCACATCCTCTCCTAAAACCCCACCTAGAATTGAGGTTGCTCTTTCTTGGCTGACTGACTATCCAATGTGATTCCTTTTTTGTGCCTGCTCTCCCTGAATACATCATATGTCATACATCACATTTTCTCTTTTTTCCTCCCTCTTTCTTCTAGCTTTATGATTTACCTGTTCTGGGTAGCAGCCTTTCAAAACTTTGATCTCCCACTAATGTGAGAATCCAAGGTAATAAATTAACTTGTCCCTTTACTAAATAAGATCTTTGCATTTAAATCAAGGTATTCTGGAGAGAGCTAGGTCACACCATGGACAGAATGCTGGGCTTGGAGTTAGGAAGAATGGAATCCAAAAACTAGCCTTTAACACTTCCTGGCTATGTGACATTAAACGAGTCACTTAACCCTTGCCTGCCTCAATTTCTTCATCTGTAAAATGGGGCTAATAACATCACCTGCCTCCCAAAGTTGCTGTAAAAACAAAATAAGATATTTATAAAGTGCATTGAAAACCTTTAAGTTTTGTAGTTATTGATAACTAGTAGCTATAATTACAGATAATACTTTCTTCTGAAGGTTTTGTTCATTTTTGTTCATTTAACATTAATTTTAAATAAAATTTTGAGTTCCAAATTTCCTCCCTCATTCCCTCCCTCATCACTTTCTCCTGACAGTAAGCAATTTGATATAGGTGATATATGTGTAATCATATAAAATTGATTTCCATATTAGTAATGTTGTAAAAAAAAAAAAAGAAACTGCAGAAAAATTCGGTTTGCAAAAGGAAAAAACAATGAAAAGTAAAGAGAAAACAGTATGCTTTTGATTTAGACATAAAGGCTGATAGCATAAGCAAATTAGGAAAGCTAGGGATAGTTTACCTAGCAGATCTTTAGAAAAGGGAAGAATTTATGATCAAACAAGAGATACAGAACATTATGAAATGCAAAATGGATAATTTTGACTACATTAAATTTGAAAGTTTTGCACCAAAAAAAATGTCAATGCAACCAAAGTTAGAAGGAAAGCAGAAAGATGGACACCAATTTTTATAGTCAGTGTTCCTGATAAGAGCCTCATTAGACAACTGAGTCAAATTTATAACTTTACAAGTCATTCCAAAGTTGATAAATTGTCAAAGGATATGAACATGCAATTTTCAGATGTAGAAATTAAAGCCATGTTCAGTCACATAAAAAAATGCTCTAAATCATTATTGATTAAAGAAATGCAAATTAAAACAACCATAAGATACCACTTCACACCTCTCAGACTGATTATTATGACAGAAAAAAAATGATAAATGTTGAAGATGTGGGGAAATTGGAACACTTATGCATTGTTGGGGGAGTTGTGAACTGATTCAGCCATTTTGGAGAGAAATTTGGAACTATGCCCAACTATGCAATAAAAATGAATATTGAAAAATATCTTCACATGTAATTGGAAAAAAATAAAATACCATGGGGGGGGGGGGAGTGTAGAGGGCCGGAACTCTGGAGAAGAATGCTTGAAACAAGGTGTTAACTCAGTGGAATTGATGAGATGATGGTTCTCTAGTTCACAAATATACTTAGTATGGAGATGTAAAGGTTCTCTAGTTCACACATACATGGTATGTTGTTATGATGTAATTGTAATAGAGTATATAAGGGCTAAGAAGGACTGGAAAAGGGACATTCTATTTTTGGCCGTCCTCCTGCTGGCTCTTTTGCCTCCTGCACTCCTGCACTAAGATCAAGGCTGGTCCAGAGGTCCTTCAGAAAGCTAGCCTGAACATTACCAGGGAAAAAATAGTGTCATCCCCCTTTTTTTTGTTATTGCTGGTCCACTTAATATATGGCGGCAGCAGCTCTATCCTTTTCATCAGTTATTAAATCCTATCGTGTCACCATCATTTTTTTCTGAATGTTATTACTGACTGGAACTTCTTTCTCCACCATGCTCCAATAGCCTTCTCATGGTGGGAAGGTCCCTTTGCCCCTTCATCCCCTTATGGCTGGTCACTTCCTGCCAAGGCCTCTCTCTCTCTCTCTCTCTCTCTCTCCTCTCTCTCTCTCTCTCTCTCTCTTTCTCTCTATTTCCTCCTCCCCCTCCCCGCAAGGCCTATATTTTAAGAAAGGGCTCCCAAGTCAACCATGCTCACTCCTTCCTTTCTTTCTACAATCTTCTCCTAAATCTTTGGACTTCTTTCTCTACCATGTCCACAAGTTATTGTTCTTTTTTAAACTTCTCTTTTCAGAATTATCTTCCCTCCATTAAATTATCAACTCCTTGAGGACAGGGATTCTTTTTCTTCTGGCTTTTATTTGTGTCCCAAGAACTTAGGACAATGCCTGGTCCTTGGTACTTAATAAAAGTTGTTATTGTTCATCCATTTCTGAAGAGCATCAATGATTTCACAAGGATGATATCTTGACTTTTGAGTGAATTGGATTTAAGTGCTGTACAAAGTTGTCCATCTCACTCTCTTTTCCGGAATTATTGAAATCTCCTGGCAAGACAAAAGTCAAGATTATTTGCAGTGCTTCAGATGTAGTGGATGGATGACCTTGGTGTTTGACCAAGTTCTAAGTGTTCCACAGAAACCATTTCAGAGTAGTCATTGAAACACATGGCTCTTATCCATTCATTCTACCAGGGAAAGTCTTCATATACTTGAATTAGACACTCCCTAACTCACTGATGAGTTTATGAGCTATCAATTACCTTCCACCTGGTTTAACCTGTCTGCTAAGATGGCTTATGACAATGTGAACAGCTTCTTGAAGCCAAAAGTGAGAGTTGAGTGAAAAGTGTACACCAAAGGTAGAGGAGCAGCTCTGAAAAAGGTTCCTCAAGCCCTTACTCCATGACCAGGTGCTAGTCATCCTGGAACACCCCACACATCCCATTTGATAAAAGCTTATTGACTGACTGACTCTAAACAAGGTCACTAAAAACCATAAATCACAAAACTCCACCAATGTGTTTACTTCAACCAGTCATCAAGAGGATACAGTTAGTTAAAAGAAAAGGTACATAATGACATATTTATAGTAAGAAAAATTGCAATAAAATATTTTTTATTTTAAAGTGTTTAATAAAACCATTTCTGCATAAACCTGAGGTCGTCTCTCCAATATGCATATCATCAGTGAGAAGAATGCATAAAAAGGAACACACATAGGGAATAGATGTAGCCAGGGAACATGAACAAAGTAAACGACAGGAACAAATCATGACTGGAAAGCATTGATCAAAAAAAATCATAGCTCTAGGATAGAAGAGACCTCAGAAGCTTTCATGTCCAACTCCCTCATTTTAGAGGTAGGAGCTAAAGTTCAAAAAGTTAAATAGCTTTGAAACCAGGTCCCCTGTCACATGCCTCTCAAGTTCTTCTAGAAGGGTAGATGCGCAGATTGAGCAACTTTAACAAGATTTCATGGTAGACAGTATGGCAGTCCGGGCATTCTGATGGTAATCATTGAAAGGTCAGAATCTTGTTCAAAGCTTCAGTGAGAATGGGGAGAGAGCCCCTCTCTCTTTTCATCATTTGTCCCTTTATTCTGATATACCATGAAAAGAGGAATCTTTCCTTTGAAGTTCCATGACCAGTGCCATCCAAAGGTGAGATAAGCTGATCAAAGATTTTAGCAGAGCTGAAAAATGTCCTTAAAACTTCAACTGCCTGAGGAGGCCCAGCCCTGTGAAGGACTTGAAGAATTTTGAAGGTGTTTCGCACTGCCAAGGTGGGATTATATCAGGGAAGACTCCATCTAATGTTACCATGCAAGGCCAGAGGAAAATTGGCATAAGTTATTCCAAGTCTGCTGACCACTTGGCTCGGTTCTTGGGCTAAATGCACACATAATTGGACTTGCTGGCTGATGTCATGTTGCATTTGGGGCCACCCAAAATCATAATCATGCATGTTCCATCTACAGTAAGGGCCAGTGACTCCACTTGTTGCCTCAGCCAGAAGTTTGCTTCCTTCATAGTAATTCTGTCTTATAACAAAGGTTGCCACCTGTCGCAACAAGGCTGTGGCATCTGAAGCTCTCTCACAGGCTACTCCAGTACAGTAAGCAATTGTAGGGAAAGGCTATCTCTTCAGAGAATAAGAATATGGCAACCTTGCCATAGCCTGCTCAGGACACAGCATAATATCACATAACATGATTAAAAATTCTTATTGACTAAGGACTGTGTCTAGTGATGCATTTCTAAAGTAGAAAAATGCAGGCAAGAATTTAATTATGAAGAAAAGGACAGGTAAAAACTATGAAAATCTTTTAATCAAGGGATGTCACTTATTCACGTGTGTCTGACTCTTTGTGACCCCATTTGGGGTTTCTTTGGCTGAGATATAGGTGTGGTTTGCCATTTCTTTCTGCAGCTCATTTTACAGATGAGGATCTGAGGCAAAAAGGATTAAGTGACCTATCCAGGGTCACATAGTTAGTGTCTAAGTCATGAAGATGAGTCTTCCTGATTTCAAATCCAATTCTCTATTTGCTATACACCACTCTATTGCCAGGGATATCTAGATATGTAGAGATACTAGACCTCAATGCCCCAAAGAGATCAAAGAAAGAGAAAAAGGACTCATATTTACAAAAATGTTTTCAGAAGTTCTTTTCTGGTGGCAGGAAATTAAGAGAGGGCATATCAATTGGGGAATAGCTGAACAGATAAAATTATGTTATATGAATATGATAGAATATTATCATGCTATAAGCAATTATAAGAGAAATGGTTTCAAAGAAACCAGGGAAAACTTGTGTAAATTGCAGAGTGAAGTGAGGAGAAACAGCAGAACTATTTATAACAACCCAGTGTGATTACAACTATTCTGAAAAATTTTAAAACTTTGATCAACACAACGATTAACCATGATTTCAGAGGACTGATGAACAAAAATGCTACTCATCGCAGAATGAAGCACATTACTTCTGTCTATGGAAAATTCAGGGAATTTTTTTTTTTTTTTGCTTGACTATTCATATATGTTAGGCAGCTAGATGGAACAATGCATAGAGTTCCAGGCCTGAAGTCAAAAAAACTCATTTTCATGAGTTCAAATCTGGCTTCAGACACTTACTATCTGAGTGACCCTGAACGAGACACTAAATCTTGCTTGTCTCAATTTCCTCATATATAAAAAATGAGCTGGTGAAAGAAATGGCAAACCATTCCAATATCTTTGCCATGGAATCCCAAATGGGGTCATGAAGAGTTGGACATGATTGAAAATGACCAAACAATAACAATGCATATCTGTCACAAGGATTTTCTTTTTTTTCTTTTCAGTGGGGAGAAGGAGAAAAATGTCTGAATTTGAAAAAAAAAATCAATTTCTGGGGGAAAAAAAAACAGGTTAGTAAATCCAGAAGAAAATAGGTTGGGGATAGTTCTAGCAATTTAGTGAAAAGAATGCTGGACTTGAAGTTTAAAGATTTACTATCTTTAGGGTTTTTTGGATATTTACTATCACAAGGATTAGTTTCATGACCTTGTTTAGTGACACAATAATTAATCTCTCTGAGCCTTTGTTTCTTTATTTGTAAAGTAAGGATCATAAAACTTGTCCTGCCTACCTCACCGTATTGTGCTGAAGATTGAGTGAGATTCTATACTTGGAAGCATTTTGAAAATAAAAGCACGATTCCAAAGTAACTTTTAGGTTAAAAAATGTTTAGAGTAAAAAAAAAAAAAAATCACAAGGACTTCTGGGAAAGTTTCACAGAAGAAACAATTTTAAAGAAATACGTGGAAAAGGAGATGGAGTCACTGGGTCTGAGAATTCTATAGACACAGGACCTTACAATTTGCCCAATCCAAAGCTGCTCATCTTACAAATGAGTAAACTGAGGTGGAAAAGTAAAATGCTCAGCTTGTTAGTACCAGAGCTAAAACTAGAAACCAGATCCATTATTAGAAAAAGAAAGGTGAGGCAATGAAAGCTTATACTTCAGGAAATGCTTAATGAAGATGCAAGAAAACAGCTCTGTTGTTGTTTTCAGCATATTCCTAGCAAACATGCAGCTCTCAGTGCTTTCCCCAACTTTGGAATTAATCAATCAACCAGTATTTGTTAAGAACTTATAATGTGTAAAGCACTATTTGGAAGGCAAAAATGTTTATTCCTTCCTCACCAACAATCCCTCCCTTAACAAAGACCTCATGCAATTTGCTGAGACTAAAGATGTACCACTGTGTGTGTATATGTGTGTATGTGCATGCATGTGTATGTGTGCATGTGTGTGTGTATTTGGAGGAAGGAACAGTAAAAAGGTAGGAGAAAGATTCTGACTTTATGGTTCTCCTCTAATATTTAGTTTCAATCTTCCTTGTAACATTCAGTAAAAGTTACCTTGTATTGTTTGTCTCCTTAAATGTATATGTATGTGCAAAAAAAAAAAATATATATATATGTATATATATATATACACACACACATACACATGCATACATATAAATATGAACACAGTGCATTTTTTCAAAAGCATATATAGTACACGTATACAATGCATACATACATCATACATGCGTCCTATTCAATATGTATGCAGACATGCATTTATACATGCACACACACACAGGCACAAAATGCATTAAATGTTCATGAATATAATACACACAATACACATATACACATACATAGATACAATGCATAAACACACATATGCATGGACAATACACATATGCATGCATACAAGCAGCCATGCTCATGCACACACATGCACAAAGTGTATTCATGCACATGCATGCATTGTGTATACACACACATACACATATAGGCTAGGATATGGGTGTAGCCTAAGACAGGTACACAGAGTACTCTATGCCTCTTCAGATCCCCAGTACTTAACACAATGTCCTATAAATAGACCATGCTTGGTTCCCATATTCTGGAAAATTTTCATAAGATCACATGATCATAGAGTACAAGCTGATAGGAATCTTAGAGATCATTCATTTAACTGCATTGGGTCATTTGATAGTTTGGGAAACTGATGCACACATTAAGTGACTTAGTCAAGATGTTAGAGCTGGGATTTGAAGAGCTGTGAATCGAAATCTGGCATTCTTTCTGTTATTCTAAGAGAAACTTGCAGACTTTTTCAGAGACAAATACATATAAAACAAACAAATAATTAATGAATGATTAAAATTTAAAATAAAACGACTGACACTTCTTGCTTACCATTAGAAGGAATCCCCACAGAAGTATTGGCTATTTTATGGTGACTTGCTTTCCTCCCTATAACTACTTAACCTTTGATTTGCTTTATTGTTGCCTGATTATGATTTGTGCTGGTCTCTAATACATTAAAATATATATTGTATTTGTGTTTTTTATTCTTATATCACAAATATTTCTGGTTATGCACTCTTTCTCTGTTCCTTCTCTATCTTACCCCATAATTTCCCAAAGAAACCTCCCTTGTAACAAAAACAAAACAAAACAAAACACACAGTTCTTTCACTTAATTTCTGAATTCCAATATCTTCACCTGTAAACTGAGTGATTTAGACTAGATCAATGGTATAAAACTTATATTGAAACAAGAGATACTACACATATGTAAACATCACTGCAAGCTATATATTGACTTAGAAAACCACTTAACAATATCTTTTATATTGTGTTGTTTTTATTTATTTTATTTATTTTTTGTACATTTTTGTATTTATTTTGTTAAATATTTCCCAATTATATTTTAATTTAATTCAGTCTATACTCAAGTGTATTGTGGGGCATATAGGTCCACAGGCTGACACTAAAAGCTTCTTCCTGCTCTCATATAATCCTAAAGTTAAGCAAAACCATCCAATATAGTGATTGTTTCTGACAAAAGATATGGCATTCCATACTTATGATCCCTCAAGTGTTTTCTCATTTCTTGTTCTAGGACAAGGTTGGTCAGTACACTTATTTAGAATTGCGTTTTGTTTTAGCAATCTTAAAAATATAAATTATTATATTCATTGCATATGCTTTTCCCCCTGCTACTGCTTACTTCATGCTGTATCAATTCACAATTCTTCCATATTTCTCATTCACTTTTTCTTACAGTACAACAATATTTTATTGCATTCATAAAGTGCATTTTATTCAAGTGTTCTCTAATCAATGGGTATTTATTTTGTTTCCAGTTCTTTGTACCCTAAAACCTGCTGCTATGAATATTTTGGTAGATGTGGGATCTTTATTTTTGCCTTTAATTTCTTTGGGGCATGTATTTGGCAGTGGGATTTCTGGATCAAACAGAATGAGCTATTTAATAAATAATTCTAAATTATTTTCCATAAAGGACCAGTTCACAACTCCACCTGCCTGCCTATCTATATCACCTCCAACACTATTTTCATCCTTTGGCATTTTTGCCAATTTGCCAATTACATGTTACACATGTCTGTGAGTACCCTCTACTTTGACCCAGATAATTCCTAAGACTACTCTCTGGCATCTCTTTTGGCTTCCCTAATAATTCATTCCTGGTTGCTCCTTCAACTTTGTTGTTCCATGATATTGTCTTTATACCTGTCAACAGTTTTAAGCATCTCATCTCCCTCCTATCTAGATCACCCATCAAGTACAGCAGCATACTAGTGAACCACACAATAGTGTTTGTACTCAAGTCTGTAATGCCTATTGGCGGAATGTAACAACCTCAATAAATGTTGATTATTGATGATGATGATGGCACCTAATCATAAGCAACCAGGGCAATGGCTCAGGGTCATTATTATTATTATCCCTGATGCCTTGTAAACAGAATGTCTGGACCCTGTATCCTGGCCATGCATTATAGAAGTAAATTATTAGAGACTGAAAGCTGGAAGGGAGAAATAGAGTAAGAATATGGAATTAATAATGGGGAACAAAGAGTAGGATGTCTTCTCCTGGTCCATGTGATCCGAATCATGCAAACTAGAGAAGAATTCAGTGTTTTCTTGGAAGAGATGCGTTTTCATGAGTGCCCAAAGATGAAGATGAAAAGGATTTTGTTAATAATAGAGCAGGGGACCCAAAGAGCACAATGAAGTGGGAGGGCAGAAGACCTTAGGGACCATGCAGGGTTGAAATCAATAGGAATGAGAATGAGGGGAAGAGGAATCAAATATAGTTTTTTCACCTCAGCACTCTGTCACCGATATTAAGGGAATAAAGAGGCAGGAGTTTGCCATCTGCAGGATAGGGAAAGACCAGCTGATCAGGGCCCCCTAGTGTCCAGGGTCCTTGATGACTGAGGACAATGTCAGCATAGGGCAGTGATGTTAACTCTCATTGAACATCACTACAAATAGGAGAGAGCTGGGGAGTGTAGTTACGCAGGTGGAGGTGATAGGGAGTTCTGTTAGGGCATCTTAGATGGCAAATATTAACCTAGACTAAACTCACACTTGAAATTAGCAGCTTCATCCAAAACCAACAGGATTTCAATGAATATTCCTCTCATTTGAAGCAAACACTAAGATGCTGATCTCTGATTTCCAGGAAATTTAGACTTCCCAGTACCTGTGGCTCTTGGAAATTTCTAATGGATGTATATTTCCTTTATATCAATTAAAAAGAAACCATCTTTTTCTTTAATAACTTCCTGTGCCGGAGCAGCTTGGTGGGGCAATGGATAGAGCATCAGCCCTTAAATCAGGAGGACCTGAGTTCAAATCTGATCCTGACACTTAACACTTCCTAGCTGTGTGACCCTGGACAAGTCACTTAACCCCAATTGCCTCAGCAAGAAAACAAACAAAAAAAAACCACCCCACTTCCTGTTGCCTTCAGTCTCTTTTAAGTATGCTAGCAAATAAGAGCTAACATTTATATAACACTTTAAATTTTGCTAAGGGTTTTACAGTTATAATCTTTTTTAAAACCACAACAACTTTGGGTGGAAGGTGTTATTAATATCTCCATTTTGCAGTTGAAGAAACTGAGACAGTCAGAGGGATAAAAGAGAAGTATATCTTTTCCCTTGGCATTCAGCTTGCTCCCTTGCAAGACAAATTATCATTCCATATTGAGTTTTGGGTCCAATTAATTTTAATTAATGATTCTTTAAGCCA
The DNA here is from genome assembly GCF_016432865.1 of Antechinus flavipes. NCBI lineage: Eukaryota > Metazoa > Chordata > Mammalia > Dasyuromorphia > Dasyuridae > Antechinus > Antechinus flavipes. Next base: position 435,669,617 of record NC_067400.1, read on the forward strand.
TAATCCTTTACCTCTGTTTTATTGACTCCATTATTTTTTGATCTCTTTTGAGTTAGGATAAGTTTCTCAGTATTGACTTTCCCACCAGCTTTTCAGTGGACTAATGGGGATGATAATTTAAATTGTCAAGGAATGCACCTCTCACCTGGGGAACAAGTCAGCTTAGAGCATGCATGTGCCTTTCTAATATATAGAGGAACAAACTGGATGTCATTTTAATCCATATTTGTACTTACTTTTGCCTTAGACTGATAGGTAGGGAAGCAGTTTTGGGTTCATTTGGGCAAAGTTCACCATGAACGCAAAGTAAGATAATACCTAGTTTTGCTTCACTAGTGTCTTTGAAGTCAGCTTCTCCTACATGTCAGAACAAGGTAGCTGGCTCCTCCTAAGCATTCTCTAGGCAAACTCTTACATGACCCTACGAGATCAAAAGGGAGGGACAACTAACACATTCAGAGGGCTGCCTTCTGCTCCAGATAGTGGTAAACTTGCTCTGCCTTAGTTAACAGGCATCTATAGGAATTTTGAAACCCAGCCAAGCATGTTAGCACAAAACCTTTGGGACTCTAGGTCTTATTATGATATACTTACACATGCACACACACATACATGAATTTACAGTTTTCTGCTTTTCTTTTAAATAGATTATGGTCATACTAATAAATATGTATATGTGTAGGTCTATATATACATATTTATTAGTATGACCATAATCTATTTAAAAGAAAAGCAGAAAACTGTAAATATGAATAGTTTTTTTTTTTTTTTTAAAGCAGGGATGAAATGGGGTTTAATGCCGGCAGTTAGATTCTATTTAGTTTAGAATTTCTCATGTTGTCAGGGAAAGGGCTTTGAGATCTCTGAGTTCTGTTGCTTGCTGACCCCACTCCTGCTTTTGTCTAGCACAAGAGCTGTGAAATTTTATTAGCACGTGTAGAAGATCTTCCAGGGAGAGGCAATTCCTAAGGGGAGGGAATCAGCTCCTAGCTTCTGTGGCGGAAAACTGACAGTCCCCAAAAGTTCTCCTGGCACAGTGAATATCTTAGCTCTGATTGGATCTTTTTATCTGAGGACCTGCTCAGCTAAGAAGGAAGAGGCTTATAGGTAGAAGTTGGACTGCTAGGAGATTCATTTTTTGGCTACAGCAACCCATGAAATAATAGATAAAAATACATAGTTGGTTCCTGTGTGAGTTCCTTTTATTTTCACACTGATGGTAGGAAAGTGGTCAAAAGGAAGGCAGAGGGTGTTAAGAGTCACAGTTTCTAAACTTCCTATAAACATGAATTTAACTGTTGGTATTTTAAATGTACAATCTTTGTCCAGTGACCAAGGTGCTAGGAAACTGAATCATAATCACATTGACATTCTCCCTATAAATAAAACCAGAAAATAAATTGCAGCTAAATGGGAGGACAGTTTACAAGCTCCCTTCAGAGAGGCATAGAAAGGACTCCCTATTTTTTTATGGCACCATTCTTTCAATCACCTTGTTTGCAATTTTTTTAGTCATCCTTAATTCTTCTATATACTTTAGTCCTTATATCTGATAAGTTGTCAAATTGTTGCTTGCTCAATGTTTCTCATATGTGGCATATTACCTCTCATATGTCTGAATGTCTGTCCCTCATTCCTAGCACTGTTCTTCCTTTTCACCTTCACCTCTTGGAATTTCTGGTTCCCTTCAATGTTCAGCTCAAGGTTCCATCTCCAAATGAAGCTTGTCTCAATTCTCCCATCTTTTAGTGTTCTTTCTCAACTCCAAATTATACTTTATTTATTCTGTTTGTGTTTTCTATTTGCTCATCTATGTATCTAATTTTTTTCTACTTGGAGATTGTAAACTACTAGAGGGCAGAGGATGTCCCCTACCTTTATTTCTAGCTTCTAGTTGTTGCCACTTAGTAAATGCTCTTTGAGGGAGAGTAGGGAAGAGAAGCATTTTTATGTGTCTTCCATGTGCTAGACATTAAATTAAACACTTTACACATTTTATCTCATTTGAATGAAGGAATTGAATGAATAAATTTTGTAGAGAAACAAAGACCCCACAATAGGATACCAAAAAAAATCATAAATCATAGTAATCTGGAAACACTTGGTTTTGCAGGGAGAGGAAACATATCAGTTAAGGGACACACAGGCTTAGTGTACAAGTACATTTGTAAAATGTTACAGAGTGGAACAATGATTAGCAATACTACCTTGCAAAAGAGTTAAAAGTAATAGAAAAGAAAAACAAGTTTGCAGACAGCTTGATATGAAAGATGTATAAATCAGTTCATTTCAAGATTTTTAGCAAGTGGAACTAAAAGTACAATGAATATATGTGAAATGGAATTCGTTGACTGCCATTCCTCTAGTGATACACACTATTTTATCAATGATAATAGAACCAGTGTGTTTGGAACCAACCTACCCAAAGTTAGCATCCAATGTACTTTTGTGAGGAAGTGGAAAACTTGATGCTAAGAAAATGAAGTTATGAAGAATGGCTGAACCTAGCCAAATACAATAGAAAAAAATCTATGCTATGCGTAATATTAAAGATTCTAAGAGCCTGATTTTTGGTGTATCAAAAGAAAATCTCAAAAAAAAAAAAAAAAGGAAATGAAGGAATCACCATCCTTCTATGTGTGTGAGATAGAGTGAAATTACATATCAAGAGAATTGAAGCAGATGATCTGAAAGAATTAAAGGAGAAATAAACATATATCTTGATATCCCCAAGTATAAAGACAAAGAGTAGAAGAATTTGAACCAGTTGCCAAATTCAAGAAGGGATGGAAAATAGCATTACCATTACCCGAAAAAGGAACTGAAATGATATCAGCAACTAATAAGTCAAGTGTGTTTTTTATCTCTATAATATCTTTATGAGATCATTTATGCATGCATTGAGCTGATTTTGATAGCATTAGAAATCAATAATTATTTTTTCATAGATAATTTTCTATAACTGGCCACATCTTCAAGTCAACAAATTTTTATCAAGAGCCTACCGTAGACAAAATATCCACAAAGCCCTACTCAATATTTTGTCATTGTGATCCTAAATTCTTGAAAATGGTAACAGGAAACTGAGGAGGCTTCAAACATGGCCTCAGCAAGAGTTTGTCTGCTTTCCATGGCCCAGCCCTACCTACACATAGAGAAGCTCTTCATGAGGCGTTTTACTTGGTAACAATTTTTTTGATATAGTGAGTTATGAAACAAGGCAAAATAGAAAAGAACTCACTATTGTTTGCTCCATTCTGCTCCTACAATGATAATTGTAGAATGATAGAAATGGAGAAAGGATGAGAATAAGCATTTATATAGCAACTATCAATGTTCTAGGAACTGTGGTAAATACTTTTTCAAATCTCATCTCATTTGAGCTTCACAATAACACAATAAAGTGTTATTATTATCCTCAGTTTACATTTGAAGAAACACAGCCAAAGGCTGAATGACTTGATACTAAGTAACTGGGATATATTTGAACTCCAGTCTTCCTGACTCCAGGCCCAGGATGTCACCACCTAGGTCCCACTGTATCACCAGCTGAGAGAAGTGGGCACTAAGAATCACAATTTTAAATTGTCTATATAAACATTATTTCTGGTACTTTATGCTATGTTATCCTTTGATTTTGAAAAAGTCTTTGACTCAAGGCAGATGCAGACATAAAGGCTCTTTTCAAACAAAGGCTCTCTTACATCTGTTAAGATCATGCAAAAATCCATAACTTTGTCTAATAATAAAGTAAATATTAGCATCAAGGGAGGACTAAATAGCTTTATCAAAGTTATTCACCAGTGTCATGAAGGATGTCTTCCAAAAAGTCCAGATAGGAGAGACATTATCTCTTAACATTTTATTTTCCCCCAATTACATCTAAAACCAAATTTTTAAAGAATAGCTTTTTATTTCCAAAATATATGCAAAAATATGCAACATTCATTCCCACAAAATCCTATGTTCCAAATCTTTCTACCTCCCTTTCTTCTACCTTCTCCTCTGGATAGCAAGTAATCCAATATATGTAAAAACAAATTTTAACATTTATTTCTTAAATTTTTTAGTTCCAAAGTCTCTCCTTCCCATCTTCTTTTCCTTCATCATTGAGATTATTGGATACATGTACAGTCATGCAAACATATTTCCATATTAGCCATGTTGTGAAGGAAAACTCTCTGAAAAAAAAAAAGTAAAAAATAGCATGCTTTTATCTGCATTCAGATTCCATCAGTTCTTTCTCTGAAGGACAGCATTTTTCAGAATTCCTTTGGAATTGGAGGAAGCATTATCTTATATGGGAGAAGTTTCTGTAGATGCTTCTGTTTGTTGATAATTGTTTTGATTATACTGGCTCCTGGAATACTGGGGTCTTATTAAGAAATTCTATGATCATTTAAAAGAAACTGGCCAAAGCAATTGCAGAACACATATGGCCTAGATTAGGTCATGGAATCAGGAAACTCAACTGAATTGGCAATTCAAGGTATCTGTTTAAGTATCTTGACTGGGTATTACAGATAGATCCAGAATTGGGACAGGGAAAGTAACCTGGATCACATTTGGGAAATTGCAAAGCACTTTCAATGTACTATTTCATTTTTTAATGCTAAAATTCCTCTGGTATGAAATGTGACTATGAATCATGAAATGTTATCTCAGAAAACTCACAAATACAGTTGGTCTAAAAGTGAATGAAAGGTATAAGCATCCTATTACTAATAATGACTTGCATGTAAGAAATGTCACAAAAGACATGTCAGTATTAAGTAGAACCAAGACAGGAGGTGGACCAATCATATACTGAAGAGTGAGGAGCTATTAGGACAATACTTTAGTTATTTACCTATAATGTTGTCTTAGCAGGCTCCCAAATGAAAAAGAATCAGTGGTGGTCACTGCATTGTGTGGGTCCGTTCTGGAAGATTTGTGGAAATATATGGACAAGGACTAAACAAAATGAAAGGGTGCTGATGGCTTGGATCTACTGCTAAGGCAATAGTGTTCAAACTGATGACATCACATATCCATGAAAGTGTATTGAAGCATCAGGGAAGAAAGAAAAATAATCATTTTTTTCAGTCAATATATTTTCAGCTTGAGTTAAATGCAGAGGTGCTGATGAGAGGTAATCTCTAGCACATTATTTAATTGAGTGAGCACAGCTCAGCTGGGAAAAGTAGGTGAGAATTACCTAAGAAAATAGCTCTAGCTAGAAGTCCCAAAGAATTTAGCTAGAATGCAAGGCCCTAAATATCAATAATGGCCACCCAGGCAGGGTAGTAGTGTCACACCAAGGAGAGGGAAAATTTCAGAAAGCTGATTTATTGTTGAGCCTCTAAATTGACACATATTTTTGAGAGATGGCAGTATTAAAGTTGAGGCAAGGTAATGTGAAAGCAGAAATACTAATTTGGTTCTAAGTCATTTATTTATGTAAGGAGGTTAGTGAGCTGGGCATATCAGCAGGAATTCAGGACATTCTGGCTATATTTCAGTCCTTTCAGTGTTGCTAAGGGCCTTCTTGAGGTAATTTGCCTGCTCCTGAAACTACCTGTCAGGCACTGGTGGAGAGATGAAAGGAATTTTCTCACCCCCAACCAAAATATTGTAAGCCTAGGGAGATTTCCCTTTGAGGGGGAATGGTGTGAGTGGGGGGAAAGGATTTTTAACCTGAAGGGTTTTTTTTTTTTTTCCTGTGACAGCTGGTGTAGCTATGATTATGTCTAGGGATCTGGCTAAAAAGGGGGTTAAAACTGCTGATTTACTCTGGACTTTCTCCAAAAAGAGCAATGTCCTTGCATCTGAAAAAACTTCTTTTAGTGCTTGATTTCCTCCTCTCACCTTTCTTCCCTCTTCTTACACGCCTCCAAGACATTTTTCCCTCCTTTCTCAGGGTTTGCCAACTGGTTCATAGACTTCCACTGTACCACACCCCTTGCCTTTATACTTGGGGATGTTTTCTTTCTCCTTAAAACTTCCTGGCCTCTCAGATCATTTACTTCAATTCTCATGATCTGTGGCTTCATTCTATTTCATACATATATGAAGATGGTGGTCCCAATGTTGATTTCACCATCACCCATAACAATTTTACTTTTTCCACCATTACCCATAATTCTGAAATTCTTCTCTGATCCCAATCTTATATCCTTTTGTCATTTCTCTCTTTATTCTTCCTAAACTCATTCACAATCTTTGTTCCATTTTCTAAGCTCTTTATCCTTCGCTGCTGGATCAGTCCATTACTCAGCAATGGCTCACTTCCTTCCTTTGAAATTTCAATCCTATTGTTAACCAATTCAACTTTACATAGTCTGTCCCCTATCCTTGAATTCTTTGCCCTCTTGCCCCTCATCTCTTGTTTTTTTTCCCAACCCCAAAATCTGAAATATTTTTTCATCGACCTTCTCTGCTCCTATTCACATACTGCTAACAATGTAAAAAAAAGTATAACTGATGATGAGGTCCATTGAATTCTTTGGAGGAAAATTATTCTATGTATTGCTACTATAAAAATGAGCATTTTGCTATTGTAAAAATTTGTAATCATTTGAATGTCAAGTTTCTACTGAATGATTTTATTCTTTCCTTGTAAGTTTTGGAGTTGTTCTAACACTCACTCTCAGTTACCAATAATCATATATTAATAAAAGGATAGTAGATCCCAGAGAAGAATTTGACTCTAAGCTCTTCTCAACTATTATTCACCTCATAATAATAAACAGTTAGATAGCTTGAAGATGGGTCTATATGTGCTTACCTTCAATTGGGAACCCCTGAACCAGAGTGGAAAGGCATAATGAAGAATATATGGATAAGGATGGAGGGGGAAGAGGAATGAACACAAGTGGAGTCATAATGATATGAACATATTGTAGATTTCTCTGCAATTGGCCTCTGTCTATCTCTCCATTTTTTTCTCCCTCTTTTCCTCCCTCTCTTTTCCTTTCCTGTCTCTTTCTCACTCTTCTCTTTGTCTTTTTTTCTGTCCTCTTTCTCTGTCTCTTCTTTTTCTCTCTATTTCTGTCTCTCTGTGTGTCTCTTCTCTCTCTGTGTCTCTCCTCTTTGTTTCACTGTGTCTGTCTCTCTGTCTCTCTCCTCACCACACACACACACACACACACACACACACACACACACACACTGAAAGCTTTCTCTCCCTTCTCAAATTCCTTATACTACTTTGTTTAGACTTCTTTGTGTTTATCACATTCTTCCTTGCATTGTAATTATTCCTGTGTCTTCTGCCACCCATTGAGTTATACATTTTTTCTATTTCATTTTATACTCTTATCTCCAGTTTCTTACCTCAACTGAAGCTGTACCTTTACATAGGAAGTTCTTATTAATGAAGGAATGAATGATTGAATGAATGAATAAGAAAGCATTCATTAGTTACTTACTCTGTGGGAAGCACTCTGTTAAGCCCTGGAGATATAAATAGAAAATTAAATCAGTCTCTGCTCTCAAAGAATTCACATTCTAATTGGAAGAGACAACCAGACAGGAGGTTTCAGCTGTAAGGAAAGGCACCAAGACTTCCTGTGAAATGTCCCTCTGGTTGACTGAAGACTTTTTTTGCACTTAGTCTAAAGTATATGATTGATTGATTCAGAGAGGTATCCTCCCCTGGTTCAAACAGCATGGTTTAGCACTTTGGCACTTACTTTGGAAGCAGGAGATGCTGCAGTAGATTGGGTTTATAGTAAGGAAGATAAGTATTCAATCCAAATACTTGACAGCTCTGTGACCCTGGGTATGTCATTCAACTTCTTCATCTATAATATCCAGGTAATAATAATATCTGCCTCTTGGAGTTGTGGTGAAGATCAAATGAAATAAGTAAGCACTTAGAGAATTGGAAAATGAGTAGAAAATTTGGGAGATGGCTGAATAAGTTATGGCACATGAAAGTGATGCAATGTTGTTCTTAAAAAAATGATGAGCAAACTGATTTTAGAAAGGCCTAGAAAGATTTAAATGAACTGATGCTGAGTAAAACAAGCAAAACCAGGAATACAATGCTCACAGTAACAGCAAGATTATGGGATAATCAACTATGACAGCTTTGGTTCTTCTCAGCAGTCCAAGGTAATTCCAATAAACTTGGATGGAAAATGCCATCTGCATCCAGAGAGAGAACTATGGAGACTGAATGTAAATCAATATATGCTATTCACTTTTTCCCTTTTTCTTTTGTTTTATTTTTCTCTTGTGGATTTTTCCTTTTGTTCTGATTTTTCTAACCCAACGCGATTCATAAGGAAATATGTAAAAAACCGAATTTACATGTATAATAAAAAAGTAAATTATATAATAATTAAAAAAGAAAAAGGGGGAGAAGAAAGAAAGCACTTAGAAAAAAACCCAAGGCAATTATAAATGAGGGAACTGAGCTAAACAGGGTTATACAGCTTTGGGAATATTTAGAGCTAGACTTGAACTCAGGTCTTCTTGCCTCCAGGCCTGGTGCTCTATTCACTGGTTCACTTAGTGACCCTCCTACAACAAACAATATTAAATGGGTAAAAAACAAACAAACAAACAAAACCATTAAATGGGTAGGGTGATTAAACTGATTCCCCTTACACAAACATGAGTTATCATTATAGAACATTATAATTGAAAGGGATCTTGGCCCCCCAGAAGGTAAGTGACTTGGACTCCCTAAAATGTAAGGTAACACAGGTGGATCATTCTCTGGGGTCATTTGTATTAAAAAAAAAAAAAAGGCAACAAAATCCAAGATACACTGTGGCAGAGTCAAATATGTTTCTGGCCTGTTCAAACTTAGTGAAATCCTTAAGCTTCCTTTCTCTTTCTCTGTCTTTCTCTTTCCATCTCTTCTGCCTCAGTTATCTTCAGGAAAGTGAAATAACTAATCAAATAAATCTTTAGCCACTTACTTTATGATTTTAAGAGAGTTGTTGATTATTCACAGAAGTCGGTAAATTTTCACATTTCTGGAATAGCATTTTCTATCTGAAATCTGCTTCTTAGTGTTTTATGTCTTTGCAAAATTCAGGCCTACAAACTCCGATCAACCGAGTTTAATCAGGCTTTTGGAACCAATTCAAACCTTGCTGGATTTGCTGCTTCAATACCCACTTCATGCCAAATTTGGCCAGAGTTCACTGTAAGGTTTGCTGCCTCTCCATTTCTCCAGCTGAAAGTTTTCTGTTCTTTCTCAAGTATTCCCAGATCATTTCATCCGATTCTTTCCTGGACTCCTATTTCTCCCCACTACATATTACATTTATTTGTTCACATGTCATATCTCTACTCCTACCTATCCTTGTCCCCAGAAATCTATAAGCTCCTTGCAAACAGCTACTGGGTCCTTTTTGGTTTTGTCTCATCAAAATCTGTATTGAGAAAGCTCTCTGTAATGTTAATCGAATTAAACTTCTTAAGAGTTGTCTCTTTTGATATCTCACAAATGGTATTTTTAAACAAAACTCCAAAGCAGGAGGCTTTTCAGAATGTAACACAAGCAACGACGAGAGTCTTTCCCTAGTCCTTGGAAACACTTGATTTGCTCATCCCTGTTTCCAGAAACTCACAATGCTCATTTATGATCACTAGAGGGCAGACGATTTCAAAAAGAAAAAAAAAAAACAAGAAAAAAAACCCACACTCCAAAAACCAATCCAATCCTGCTTAGACTGCAGTAGACTGCAGTGTCCAATGATAGGACCCAGCTGCAGATTTCTCACATGCCAGTTTCTCCCAGAAACAAGGAGCAATTACTTGAAATTCTCAGGCAATAGGATGAAACCAAGATGTTTTCTGCAACATTAGCCTTGTGGAATGTTGGCTTTGGGAGAGCCTCCTCTGCTTATTTTGTGTGGGTTCCCTCCCTTCCTAAACAGCTTATAATGTAGTACAGTGATCTCTCTAAAAACCCAAGACAAAACATATTCCAGGTCAAGATTCTCAACCTGGGATATATTTCAAGAGGTCTGTGAACTTGAACGGGGGAAAAATTATATTTTAATTTATATTACGCTTCAGCTGAAATTTAGCATTTTCTTCAATTATGAATTTGAAAAAAAAAAAAAAAAAACCAAAAACAAAATAAAACCAGGATCATTTTGATAAAAGATCCACAGGCTGCCAAAGGGGTTCATGACACAAAAATGGTTAAGTAGTCTAGTAGTGGTTAAGTATACCTAGTTAGCAGTTTAGATTTCTAGGCATTACATGGTATTGGTCCTGGAGCATTTGCCAGTAGGACTGCCAGATTTAGGATGTCCTTGATATTGGGACATTCCAGTGTGGAAACTCCTTCTCTCAATGCAGATAAGTAGCTGTTCTGCCATTTTAAGCCTGAGAGATGTGCTTGAGATCCCAAGAGGTTAAATGACTTGTTAAGGCTCACATGGTCAATATTTGTCACAAGTAGAATTTGAGCACATCTTTCCGATTGCAGCTCCCTACCCATTATACCATGCCAATGGTTGCCTCTTATCCTGTTCATAGGCAAAAAGGAAAGATGTGTTCTATTGAATCATCCCTCTTGGGACAATGTGTCTCACGTTATTAACAACCCAGAATCAGCCACACTTACTGTTCTGACAGTTGCTGAATACTCCCGATTCTCAATCTGCTTAAGGGGATTATAATAGTGTGCAAAATTGGGCATTAGGCAAATCCTCGCCTGCTAAAACAACAGTACCTTTTCAGTATAAGTGACAGCATTAAAAAAGGTTGAGATCAATATGAAGACTGGTGGGGATTTGCAGCCCAATAGAAAAGAATACACATTTTGTTCCCATGTCAACCACTTCTATGTCTGGATTGATTTTCCCCCAGCTGGTGTCAAGATTAATTCAGTCTTTTCCAGTAGACAGTGATCTCAATCCCAAACATCATCTTGACTTGGATGAGGGGTTCAGCCAGTTGCCTGGCAATACCTGCAGGGCCACATTACTTTATAGGATAGTCACTGTATGATCTTCCTCATCAGCCACCCAGCCTTGAATTTGTTATAATGAACCACAGGTAGTATAGTGAAAAGAGTCAAAGAACCTGGCTTTGCTACCTCCTGTCTATGTGAGCCCAAGTGAATTATTTCCCCAACTCAATAGAACAGGGGTGGTTGTATTAAATAATCTCTAAGGTCCTTTCCAGCTGAATATATAGAGTCCTCACTTATGTTTTTTTTTTTTTTTTCCTAAAACAGAACTACCTTCTGATAGCATGGAAAGGATTTGTTATTGTTATTCAGTCAATTAGTCATATCTGATTCTTCACAATCCCTTTTGGGGTTTTCTTGACAAAGATACTGGAGTGGTCTGCCATTTCTTTCTCCAGATGAGGAAGGCAAATGGAATTAAGTGATTTGCTTAGGGTCACACAGTTAGCAGCTGAGGGCTAGATTCAAACTCAGGTCACTCTAATTCCCAGTCCTATACTCTACCCATTGCTCCACCTAGCTTATCTCAGTGGATAAAGAGATTATTTCATAGATTTTAACTAAGGAGGGAGAAGAATAAGCCTGAATTTCCTTTTAGTGACCAAAAAAAAAAAAAAAAAAAAAAGCAAAGAAACAAAGCCCAACCCCCAAAGTCTGTATTATATCATTAGCTAGCATAGAATGAAGAAGGGAATTTTATGGACAAATTAGGGAAGTCAATCAGAAAGTTTTAACCTTGGATAGCTAGTTGGTGCACTGGATAGAGACCCAGAGTCAGGGAAACCTGAGTTCAAATCCAGACTCAGACACTATCTATGTGACTCTGGGCAAGTCATTTAACCTTGTTTGCTTCAGTTTTCTCATTTGTAAAATAGGCTGGAGAAGAAAATGGCAAATCCCTCCAGTATCTTTGCTCAGAAAATGTAAAATGGGATCACAAAGAATCCAATATGATTGAAACCACTGAATAACAACAATTGAAAAGAAACCTAGAAATTAGGGTAGCACAGTAATGCTTATTTATCATCTCCATTGGAATTCCCCACCTTTAAGCCTCCCCTCTTTCTTCTGAAATAGGCATGACTAAGGTGGGAAAGGAGTACATTTTCAAAGCCATAACTCAGTATGAGAGAGCAAGCGAAGAACAAGGACTTTTTCCAGGAAGCCACATCCTTCTGGTGCAAGAATCTGTATGGAGAGAATACAAAGAAAGGATTATTATTATCACTGGCTCCTGAAAAATAGCAGCAGTAAAAGCAGCTTTTTATGTTGGCTTCTATACACGCCGTCCTGCCTTGGACAGAACAAGAAAATGAAACATCTTGGTGATGAAGAAGATGCCAAGAAGAGACTGAGAATAGGAGTAATGAATATTGCCCATGGTGAGCCAAGTTAAGGAAGATAATGGCAACCAGAGAAAAGACCAGGTATAAATCCAATCCTTCCTGAGGTCTTCAGGCCATGACCCATTCAGGATTAGGTTTAGGATAATAACCCTTCATCTTTGTTTTCTCTATTCAATCTGTGACTCAGGTTCAATTATCTTGATTTCAAGACAACACAGAAAGGGCAGGGTCTGAAAATGAACTCTTTGAGAATGTGGATGGGATTTTCTTTTTCTCTTTATTCATTTCTGTCCCAATTAAACATCTTTCAACTTGTCTAGGTCTATTAGCATAGTTAGCTGCTGAATTCCTGCATCCAAGTTAACTCCAGAAATTCTAGGTCTTCTAACTGAATGGAAGCAAAAGTGGAAATAAGAGAAGTCAATTGTTTATGAAAATCCTGCAATTTGAATTGAAGTCAAAGTCCAGAGTTGGTTGGGCTATAGGCTTATACTTTCCATCCTGGGTCCATTCAGCTTATTGTATCCATACTCTCAATGACCTTTCTGCTACTATTTTAACTTCTCTCTTCCTTCTCCTCTTGCAGTAATTGCTTTAGCATGGAACCTTTTAAAAAAATTTTTTTTAATAACTTGTGATTTATAGGGATAAAGAACTTAATGTTTCATGCACACAAGAAAAAGTGTAAAGAATTCTGTATGATTGGAAAATGATATCTCAAATAGATAAACAGTAAGCTCCAAGTAGGGATATATGCCAATAAAAGCAACATTCTCTTGCCTCTAAGGAATCAACATCTGGACTTCTGTGTTTATAATGGTGGCTAAAGCCATCTAGGAAATAGCAAGAAAATACCAGTGAAGTCACTATTCTGGTCCCATGAGAAGGCCTTTCCTACCCTGACTTCCTAGTTTTCTACCTCAACAGGCCTTAATGGGTGTAGAACGCAGATGGTAATAAATAAAAGGCTTCAGAAAGTATAATTTCAACCTGCTAATCATTATGAGAGATACTATTCCCAAGAAATTCAGTGCCCACAATAAGAATCCCTAGTCTCCACGACGGGAATGACCAGTGACAGAGAGACTTGACACCAAAATTATTTTCAGGATCCCAATAGTTCCTGCTGAATAAGGAGGGATTCTGCTGGCATAAATTTTCTAATGTCTGCTCAGTCCCTAAATATAAACTGCTTCATGCAGGCAAAAATGAAAAGGGGAGTAAAAGGCAAAAGTGATCTGTTTCCTCCCTTCCTACTAGCAAACATGATAAACTGAAACACCAAGATATATTACTTGGAAGTCCATAGAGCTTTCCCATGAATTTAGGTGAAAGAATCAAGAAATCAAGTGTCTTTACTAGAACTAAGATTATGTAAAAGTCTAATCTAAGAAAACTTGAAGTGACTCAGTTCTCTAGTCTAGTAGATCCTGAGATAGGGTGGCCTTGGAGCTTTAGCCAGGGCATTTTCATAGCAAGCAGTGTTGAGTGAAATGAGCTTGGTAGAGATAAAAAACTAAAAACCTTATTTCTATTGTACGTAGAATCTAGTCTAACATTTGAATAGAGATGTAGGGCTGGGAATGCATACCCCATGATCTGATCAATTCCCTCCTGAGCAAGAATTCTTAACTTTCAGGGAATTTATGAATTTGGGTGGGGAGAAAAATGACATCTTTACTTTCAACTTAATCATTAACTGAAATTTATGTTTCTTTTAATTATATAAAAATATTCTGAAAAGGAATGTCCATAGGATTCATCAGATTGCCAAAAGAATCCATTATGCAAAAAAGAAACTTGATCTACATAGAGTTCAAAGGAACCTCAAGGTCATGTAGTAAAATTTACTTCCCTAAATGTGGGAATTAACGGCCCAGGGAAGCAAACTATCATATCCATGGTTATGCAAGCTGCAAGCTTCAGATATGGGATTTGAATCCAAATTTCCACTCTAATTGGAACTAGATTAGTAAACATGACTGTGAGCAAGGATCCAAGGCCAGGAGTCCTTTGTATGGACACACTACTATTGGTTTTGTCCTACAAGCTCTGTTCATTAGGTCTCAACTTTGTCTTTTGAATCACCTCAATTTTCTGAGATGGGTTTAACAAGAAATAGAACCTCCATTTTACAAATAAGTAAAGTGAGGCTCAAAAAACTAAGGAACTTGTCCAAGAGTCAGGATTTAAACTCAAGTTTCCTGTCAATACATCCAATGCTTGTTATGTTAAATCTCATTGATAAACAAGCACTTGAGACACTGACTTTAAGGCCATTAAAATGGGGTTTAACACATATAAGTGTTGGAGCAGAGTTTTCCCATTCCTTTAGAACCATCTATCTGAAGATGGAAAGATGGACATATGGTCTGATCACACAGAGCTCTGTTGGCCAACAGGACTGCTTGCTTGCACTGATCTCTTTCTGTGTCTTGGGGTCCTTCCTATCTTCACCTCTAAGTTTTTATTTTGTTGTTCTTTATCATCATTTTCCCCTTTGAACTACAACAATAACCAACACTTACTTCCTGGAGCATCTAGGGACTTTGAGCAGTCACTAGAAAAATTGTAATTGTTGAGTGAATAGAGAGGAAACTCGTAACAACTAAGCTTTGCCCTTTTGCTGGGCTGGCAATCATTTTAACCAGCTGGATAATCCTTCTGTTGAACACATCTATTTCCTCAGATAGTAGTTTTACTTCTTTTTTTCAGATCACAGATCATGCTAGATATTTCCTAGACTGCATTTTCTAATTATCTTATCCCACCCCTATATTCCTCTCCCTTTGGATGAGACTCAATCATCTCTCTCCCAAGATCTCTTGGGAAAGTTCTGTGTTGAACTTCCTGTGAATGCCTGGCTTGGGAGTTAAGTTTTTTCTCTCCACTCCCCTTTTTGAAAATGAGTTTACAAATCTTCTGGGAAAACTTTTTACTATTTCAGATTCTTCCTCATTCTTTTTTGTTGTTGTTTCAAAAG
Source organism: Antechinus flavipes (assembly GCF_016432865.1). Taxonomy (NCBI): domain Eukaryota; kingdom Metazoa; phylum Chordata; class Mammalia; order Dasyuromorphia; family Dasyuridae; genus Antechinus; species Antechinus flavipes. The sequence continues at coordinate 435,684,870 of NC_067400.1, forward strand.
AACTCTTAGAGATGTGGCTTTTTACTGCCCTTTCCTTTTGAAACAGATTTTTTTACTTTAACAAAGAACCATTCATAATGAGGCTCTAGAATGACTTGCTTGCAGAGAGGATGGTGGCAAAGTATGCAGTCAGTTCTCTATCATTTACTTTAATAAGAAGGGTAAAGAGCTGTGAATAATACTCTACCATGAATAATTCTAAAATGATACGTATTTCACTTTCGGATTGTGGTTAGACTCTCTAACGTGGATATGAATGTGTTGTGGTTGCTCAGCCATTTTTTCAGTCAATGCCCATCTCTTCATGATCCAACTTGGGGTTTTCTTGGCAAAGACACTGGAGTGGTTTGCCATTTCCTTCTCCAGCTCATTTTACAGATGAGGAAACTGAGGCAAACAGGGTTAAATGACTTGTCCAGGGTCACAGAGCTGGTGAGTGTCTGAGGCTGAATTTTAATTCGGATCTTCCTGACTTTAGATTCAGCATTTTATCCACTGGGCCACCTAGCTGTCTGGGATATGAATGTATACCTCTGAGATTGGATCAAAGGCCTGAGGTTTCATATTACTTCATAGCTGAGTTGTTTCCTACTTACCTCAGAGGGTTTTTAGGAGAAAAGTGCTTTATAAATCTCAAATTGATACTTGAGTATGAGCTCTTTTATGATTGTTCTCCTAGAGTTTGTGTCTCCTCCTGGCATGAAGATGAGCCTGGGTTTTTGTTTTTGTTTTTGTTTTTTGCTGAGGCAATTGGGGTTAAGTGACTTGCCCAGGGTCACTCAACCAGGAAGTGTTAAGTGTCTGAGATCAGATTTGACCTCAGTCCTCCTGACTTCAGGGCTGGTGCTCTATCCACAAACCTGGGTTCTTATAGTCCATAAACTAACAAGTCCTTGCATATTGAAAAGGTTTCCAGTGCAGCCCTTACAGATATCTCATGTTATTTTCACAACAGTTCTAGAGGAAAGGTGATATGATTATGTCCATGAACAAATGAAGAAACCGAGGCAGGCAGCAGTTAAATGACTTTCTGAGGGTTACACTATAAATATCTGAGGTCAGAGTGACTTCTAACTGCCGTTGTCAGCCTCTGGGCTTCAAACCTCCAGGAAGAAACATAATGAATACACCTGTTATTAGTAGTTATTACCAGGCAGAATGACCTTCATTAATTAGGCTGCTCCTTTCAGTTTGCCTCTGAGCTGAATTTCTACATGTGAAATGTTTTCAAGAGTTTATTTGGATGAAAAATAAACATGACATGATAAAGAGGCTTCTTTCTATTTCAACCTCTCCATTCCCTCTAAATGCTGTCTGTCCCAAGACTTCATTATGACTCGTGCCATCCAGTCCCTCTTGGAACTAGGTTAGTAAACATAACTGTGAGCAAGACCCAAGGACAAATGGGAAAAGAATCAATGCTATCAAAAAAGCTAGAAATATTAAATTGCCAAAAATTAAATGCCAAATTAGAAATTTTGAAAATCAAAGGAGAAATTAATAAGATTGGAAACAAGAAAACTAATTGAACTAATAAACAAAACTAAGCCTTCATTTTTCTTTTAAATTAACAAAATAGAGAAAATCTTTTGCTAATTTGATTAGACAAAGGAAAGAAGAAAACCAAATTATCAGTATCAAAAATTAAAAGGCTGAACTTACCCCCAACAAAGAGGAAATTAAAGCAATAATTAGGAATTTTTCCCCAATTGTATGCCAACAAATCTGATAATCTAAGTGAAAATGGATAAATAATTACAAAAATATAGAGTCCAGGAGTCCTTTGCATGGACACACTACTATTGGTTTTGTCCTGAATACAAGCTCTCTTCATCAGGTCTCAACTTTGTCTCCTTAACTATTGTTACTGCATTTAAGCCATTCAGTTCCTCCTTACCCAACATAAACACATCCAAACTATCACAGTGGTACAAATATTAATCTCATTTGCTGATGAATAAAGTGAATCTCAGAGAGTTAGTGACACTATTCCTTTTTGTCTTCTATTTAAAGACTACAAAAGCTAGTTTTTCTGGCATGCATGAATCCAATGAATAACTGTAGTTCACCTTGTAAGATTAGGTCTGTCTGACTCCACATCTAGAGTACATTCACTTTATACAATGTTATATAGCAGAGACAAGGGTACAGGCAGTAGAGGTCTGGATGAACCACCTCTCACGGCCCTTTACTATTTGTGCTTGCATATACAGTGCAGATCTAGCCAAAGTGTAATACAGAGAGCTGGAAACTTTCTTCCCAGCAGAGATGGTATAGATATAACCCATAAGCTGTCGGTTTCATCTCCACTTCTCATCTTTCTGAGGGATGTTGTTAAGCCATTAAGGGGGGCCAAGAAGGAGGGGGAGGAAGAAAAGTTCTTTTTTCTTTGATCTGGATTAGAAAGCTGCAATTGGAAAAAGCTGCAGATTTGAGGCAGGGGCTTGAAGACTGGCTGCCCACATCACGGTGATTGGTCTGGTGGATTCTTTGGGATTACTGGAAGGTTTACTTCCACTTTGAACATTGCAGAAACTAAAATGAGTTTCTACTCTGCAAATAAGTCTTTTCAGAGGCATCTGGCTTGACTTGAAAAATAAAACAGGGCCAGTGAGAGCTAGATCTCTTCTTAACTGCTGTCCACATTTAAGACAGTTACCTCTAGGTGGTGCCCAGACCATAATAAATACACACAAGATGAGGACAAATGTCACCAGCAAACCTTTCTTTGAGGTAAACTTTGTAGCTGGCTGGTTTTCTTAAAGAAACTTTTCAACCTATTCACCCTCCCCCCGCAAGCTTTTGAATATGAGGTAAAAAAAATCTGAATTTTTTTTGGAAAAGGGATCAGACTTAAAACTGGTGCTGGAGAACAGAATTCAGACCAGTAGGAGAAAGCTACAAAGAGGTAGATTTCTATTTGAGAAAAACTTCCTAATAATTGAAGCTCCCCAAAAGTGGAAAAAATATGTCTTAAAAGGTAATGAGCCCTCGTTTGTTGGAAATATCATATATCAGATTGGTGATCTGAGTAGAGATTGGATGTGATTGATGTCAACTCTAAGTCTAAAATTGAAAAGATGAGTCAAAGATTTGTTATAATGATGATGATGATGATGATAATGAGAAGAAAAAATTCTGGCTTTGTCACATTTTTGGCCAGTGATAGGAAGTCTCTGGATAATCTGCTTTTCTGCCTACATATAGACACTTTTTTATGGTGCTTTGAGGCCCTCAGATGAAAGTGCCACATTTTTCTGAGACCATTGTTCACTGTGTGACTGGTGTCAGCTGTGGCATTAGGTCTGTCTGATTCAGTTTCCCCAACACAAAGGCAGAAGAGGTTTCTCTCTCTCAGCAGTCAGGAACTAGCACGCGTTAATCTCAGCTAAGCCCCTATTATGGGCTCCAGCCATACTGCTTTCCCCCTTTTAAATGACTATTTCTCAGCATGTCCCCAAAATGAATAGGAGACAAAGATTTAGGACATTCATCATGATGGGAGGGTCAAAGGCTAGAGAAATAATATGCTTTACAGCTTTACTTTGGCTATGCAAGTGAAATCCTTATTTATATAAACAATTAATGTCCACACATGAGAACTCACACAAAGACAAGTCCTGATAATGAACAGCAATAAAGCAAATTGTTGTCGAAGCAAACTGAATCAGCCACAGCTCCTCCAGCCCCACCCACCCCAGCAGTTTTTTCTGTCCTTTACAAGCTCAGGGATGAATTGTTTCACCTTTACAGACCAGTCTCCTTACTATTCTCATGTAAATCAGTCACTCAACTAGAGTCACAATTACCACCCAGTAGAGGTGGAAAGTTGTTCTAGGTGCTATTGAATTCCAGTTACTCACTTTCTACAGGAAACCTTCTCTAACTCCTCTAATTACAGTACTTTCCTCCTTTTAATTATTTCCTAGATATTCTGCATATAGCATGCTTATTTGTTTGCATATTGCTTTCCCCATTAGATTGTAAACTCATTGAGAGCAAGGATTGGTACACATTAGTTTTTCTGTCTCCAGTGCCTAGTTCAGCATTTCACATATTGTAATTTGTTAATATATAATTACTAAATTGGGAAGATAGGACAAGTAATTATGTATCTTGCAGTTAAGAGGAAGTTCCTTTTGCATAGTGGGACCCTGGCTCTTTATTCTTGTGGATTGGGCTCAATACTAGAGAGAAGTTTGACCGCAAAGTGAGAATTCATGCCTTTTCTTATACTTTCTAGATCATTATGCTCCTAACCTGGAATTCAAGGGAAATTTTCTTACCCAAAGTTCAATTAGATATATGTTTGAGGGTCTCCCAAAAGTCATTTGTCTTCTATAAAGATTTGTTGAAAGATATAGAACGTGGGACAGATATTTATTTCCTCTAACAGAAGAAAAGGTTAAAACACAAAAGGGGGCAGGGAAAGGGAATTAGCATGGACATGGTACTTACTGTGTGCCGAGCCGTGTGCCTTAAGCACTTTATAAAGCACAAATTTACAAATATTTACATGTAATATCGCATTTCATCTTCAGAACAATGCTGCAAGGCAAATACTTCATAAAGTTGGTATAAAAATGAATGAATAAACAAGATGTAAAACTAAGCATTTAAGCAGTAACTAGTGGGAAGGGAGGAAAAGGTTCTGGTAATGACTAACCATGAGAAGAAAAAGCTATGTATTGAACTTATAACTCCATTGGAGAGGATTAGGAATAGAATGTATTAGAAAAAAAGTAATCATTGATCTCAAAATCAAACTTAAAGATTCAATCAAGAGAGAAATGGACATATCTCAACCTTATTAATATTGTTTTAGATGCAATAGTGCATATATATGTATGTATGTAGTTTATATATAGATATATGTATGCATATGGGTATGTGTGCGAGTGTGAACATATATTTATATTGAGAGAGAGAGAGAGAGAGAGAGAGAGAGAGAGAGAGAAAGAGGGAGAGAGAGAGAGAGAGAGAGAGAGAGAGAGAGAGAGAGAGAGAGAGAGAGAGAGAGAGAGAGAAAGAGAGAGAGAGATTGGTGTTTAACTGTAGCCTGTTTGGGGAAGGTTGGGGAAGGATAAAAAAAAAAGAATAAAGTAAAAGGTGTGCAGCAGAGAACAAAAGAATAACCTACAAGAAAGCAAAGATGACAGTCACGAATATAATATCTTCTATTATACATGCTTTCTTGAAATGGAAATTTATTGTTACATATTTTGAATCCTCTCTGATGTTCTGTTAGGTACAGGGCAATATTTTGTTTTGTTTTTCTTCTTCTGTCTTTTTTTCTATTTTTTTCTTACTTTGTATTTAGTTTTAAATAAATTAATTTAAAAATAACTTCATTGATACCTGAAGCAGGGAAGCGTGAATTATAAGAATTAGAGCTGGAGAGGAGCTTAGAGATCTTTTAATTTAACCTCTAACATTTTAAAATTGAGGAAATTGGGGTCTAAGTGATTTGTCCAAGGTCATAGTCGCTAAGCAGAAGGACCAGGCAGAATTTAAGTCCATGTCCTCTGATCCCAAGACCTGAATTCTTCCTACTACATCATCCATACCCCCTGACCTGTCATGGGAACATATGACATCTCCCTCCCAATTATTTTTCCTGGCTCTTTATGGTAGGAGTTTTCAAACTGGGGACTATAAGCCTAAAGAAGAAATTGATAACTATATTTCAATATAATCAGTTTCCTTTGTAATCTTAAGGATTTTATTTAATGCATTTAAAACATTATTCAGAAAAAGAGAACACAAGCTTCACCAGATTGCCAGAGGGATCCATGATATGAAAAAGATCCATGTTTTAGTCTCACTTTCTGACTCCCTCTCATACACAGACAGCTATTTCCTGTCATATTCACTCTTAGCACTTGGGTGCTCTATCCACTCTGGCCTCCTGTGCACCTGAGGGCAAATCTTTGGCCTTTTGCCTTTATTCATTCATACTACTGAGTGGATTTGATCAGTCTTTGGTTAGTTCCAGTCCTTGTGACCTTCCTGCTCTCCTGATCAGTGACAACCAAATTTATTCAGATAGTTGAGAATTTCATTAACTCAGATTGCCTAATAACATAAAAAGTCAATACAGTAATATTAACAAAGATAAGAGAGAGTGATAATGTATCTCTATGCAGAGAGATAGCAAAAATGAAGGCATTATAGAATTTAGAACTTGAATTATAGAATTTTGAACAAAAAAAAGAGAAAAGGGCAAAGAGAAAAACAGAAGAAGGAAGAAAAACAAACACAGAGGAACTAGTTTTAAAGGGGGTAAAAGTAGGAATTCCTTATTGCCCCTCTCTTTTATCTTACAAATATCATCTGCTTTTCTCTAAGAGAAGAATGACAATTCTGGAGTCAGAGAAGCTAGGTATAAAACCCCCAGGAATTATTATTACTCTGGGCAAGTCAAACTCCCTGGGTTTCATTCTGTTTCCTCTATCAAAAGATGAATTGGATTAAATGGTCTCTAAAATCTCTTTTAGTTCTGCATTTATTATCCTTTGAAGGAAGGAAAGAGACATTTTTAAAGCACCTATTATGTGCAAGGCACATGTGTTAGGTGCTTTACAAATATTATGTTAAGTAATTTCCTACAATCAGCAGGATGATTTTAGAAAGATCTGGAGTGACTTACATGAACTGATGCTAAGTGAAATGAGCAGAACCAGGAGATTATTATACATGGCATCAAGATTATATGTAGAGGGCCGAACTTTGGAGAAGTATACTTGAAACAAGGTGTTAACTCAGTGGAATTGATGAGACAATGGTTATCTAGTTTACATATACTTAGTACTTAGCATGGTGATGGAATAGTTCTTCAGTTGATATAATAGGGTATTTAAACTGTGGACAAAGTCAGCCACAGACATTCTATCTTTGACTATCCTCATGGTGGCTCTCCTACCTCCTGTACTATGAGGGACACTGGTTCAGACTGGGAGATGAAGAAAACAATAAAAACTTTGGACTTTATGCCTGACTATTCTGGTGGTGATTATTCTGCTGACACCAAGGCCCTTCTGGAAGACCTCTGCTAGCCAGGACATTACAATTATACAATGATCAATTCTGATGGCTGTGACTCTTTCTAACAATGAGATGATTGAGTTCAGTTCCAATGATCTTGTGAAGAAGAGAGCCAGAGAGAGGACTGTGGGAACTGAGTGGGGATCACAACATAGCATTTTCACTCTTTTTGATGTTGTTTGTTGCATTTTGTTTTCTTTCCCATTTTTTCCCTTTTTCATCTGATTTTTCTTGTGCAACAAGATAATTGTATAAATATGTATATTTGTATTGGATTTAACATATATATTTTTTAACATATTTAACATATATTGGATTACTTGCCATCTAGGGGAAAGGGTGGAGGGAAGGAGGGAAAAATTTGGAACACAAGGTTTTTCAGGGGTCTATGTTGAATAATTGCATGCATATGTTTTGAAAATAAAAAGCTTTAATAAAAACAACAACAACAAAAAGTGATTTCCTCAACAACCTCCAGCAGGTAAGTGCTATTATGATTTCTACTTACAGTCAAGGAAATTGAGGCAGATAGAAAATAGATGACTTGCCTAGGATCACAGAACTCGTACATAATTGAGATTGTATTTGATCTTGGGTCAGTTTTCCTGACTCCAGGACAGGGATTCTTTGATCTCTGAAAACTTATTCTACCATGCCCCTCTCTATCCTGTAACTCTTGCTTCTAAAAACTCTGTTTTCTCTCTCTCTAACCCCCTGAGAGAAACATCAAGTGGAGGGAGAATTATAAGAGATTTGATCACTTCCTCATTGTTTGATAATGTAATTATTCCCACGGGGCTCCAAATGAACTAAAAGGTTCACTCTCTCCCACTTATTCAGTTCAACAAAAATTGACATGAGTTTATAAATTCTTACTATGTGCAAAAGCATGTGTTACATAGAAGGTAAAGTCTAAAAACAAAACAAAAAACAAAACATTTCCTGCCTTTCCCAGGAGCTTAAATTATAGCCATGTTCCTCTTTTAGAACACAGTTCTTAAATTGGATGTCATTTCTCTACAATGCATTTTTAGTAGAGTTTTAAAAGAAGGACAGACTCACCAAAGCCAGAGCTAAGCAGAGGGAGCATTGAAAATGGAATAATGGTAAATGGGAAGGCAAGTAGTTGGGAGGATGGTCTAGGGGAAGAAATAAAAGTAATTAGATGAAAGGGAGTAATTGGAAGGAGCTTTTGAAACACAATTTTGAGTGTTTGATCAAATGGGCAATAGGAAGATATATGTTTCTGAATTAGGAGTGAGGCAAAATGATACTTGTGAAATGACAGTGTGGACTTAGTGATCTCTAATTTAGATTACCTTCTTGAGTTCACAGGGTCCCCCAAAGATAGTTCTAGCTAGAGCTGGAACTTTTGAGAGAAAGAAACATTCTGAAGATGAACACACCAAGTTCTTCAGTTCAGCCCTTGATAGTACAGCTGTTGTAAAGCAGAATATTTAGAGTAAATTTAGTGTAGGACCTCTTAAAAGGCTCTGAAGAAAATTCAAGTAGAACTGTAACTAGCAATTTTTGTAGACAGCAAGATATCCATCCTGGGGACAAATCACAGAAAGTTGAAAGGCATTCTCAGATCAACATTTTAAAACAAGCTCATTTGGGGACTTCAGGACACAAGGCCCCATGGGGGAAGATTAAGACTCTGGGTCAATGCCAGTAGGGAGCACTGGCAGGATAGGTCTGGGATGGAGTTCTCCTAGTTGCTGTTCTTCATTTCTGAAGAGGACCAAAATGACATCACTACATTAGAGTCCAATTACAGAGTGTCCAACTGTGACTGATCAGCAATATGATTCAGAATGCTCTACCACAGATCAGGAACAGAAAGTTCTTGTGAACATTTGCAGTGAATTGTCTAAATTTGCACATTTCTCGTTTCTTCTGAGCTACTTCAATTCTGTTTTGTTCAGAGATCACAGTACCTTCTCTGGTAAGGGCACATCATGCTGGGTGGTCTGGTGTCAGTGTCTCCCATGTCATGCAATCAATTCTAAACTTCTTAAGAGACACCTTGAGAGTGTCTTTGGATTGCTTTTTCTGACCACCAAGTGAGCTTGCCCTGTGTGAGTAATACTCCAAATAAGGGTATTAAGTTAAGTTGCTTTGAAGTGTGGAAGAAGTACAAGTGTTATCAATTTGCTCAATATTTTAGCACCCTGGAAAAAGCCCCTTAGTGACAGGGACTTACTGTGTCTTAGCTATGGCTTTAATTTCAAGTGGTTCTTGTTATTTGCTTTGTCCCTCCATTGGGTCTATTTTCCCTCCTCATCATTTCCTTTTTTTCTGGGATTCTGCTGTTTGAGGTAGGGTAGGTTTAGGTCAATGTGTGGCAAAATTAATAGTGAATAGAAAAACAAAAACGAGTATACTTGACATGATAGTAATTAAATTCTGCTTGAGAATATCTTTATATTTTGGGTGGACACAGATAAATCATCTGTTGAATTGTGTGGGAAATTTATCTGTCTTATTTCATACCCTCTGGGACCATCTGCAGATGGAACTCCGCCACTTTAAAATGAGTGAGAAACTTCTAGTAGGTGGTACAGCCCACCAGATCTGAAGTCAGAAAGAACTGAGTTCAAATGCAGCCTCATACACTAGCTGTGTGACCCTGAACAAGTCACTTAACCATGTTTTCCTAGGTTTCCTCATCTCTTAAATGAGCTGCAGAAAGAAATGGCAAACTACTCCCGTATCTTTGCCAGGAAAACCCAAATAAGATCATGAAGAGTCAAATACAGCTGAAACAATTAAACTATTATTACAATCAAAATCCATGGCTCCCTTAAGGAAAGGTCATTTACTGCCAGAAAAAGTATAAAATTCTTTGATCTCTGGGAATAGCCCAACAAAAAACACCAAGTGGCATTTTAGGGCCATCATTTAGCCTGGATCTGGGTGTAGTAGGTATTACTTTAAGTACAGGTCACACTGCAAGTTACCTGTCTAAATTTTATTGGGACATTGGATTGGAAACTAGAAGGAACCTAGACTATTTAGTTTAGTGCTTCCTAAACCTTTTCAACATTGGGACATTTCTTTTTTTTTTTTTTTTTTCAGTTTTATAATAGTGTTTTATTTTCAAAATAAATGCAAAGATAATTTTCAACATTCACCCCTGCAAAATCTTGTGCTCCAATTTTTTCTCCCTCCCTTCTTCCCATTCCCTTCCCCAGACAGCAAGTAATCCAATATATGTTAAACACATGCATTTCTTGTACACTTATTTCCACATTTATCATGTTGCCCAAGAAAAATCAGATAAAAAAGGGAAGGAAAAAAGCAAGCAAACAACAACGACAAAAAATGGTGAAAATACTATGTTGTGATCCATATTCAGTTTCCACTTTCTGGATGCAGATAGCTCTCTCAAACATAAATCTATTAGAATCACTTCATTGTTGAAAGAAGCCATGTGGTACATTTCTTAATGCCAAAAAATTTCAGAGATTCCCCTTCCCTACTCAACCCACCATGACAGTAGTTGTGGTTATGCAGCAGATATTTTTTGGAGCTAAAGATCAAAATGGCAAAGTTTAGTACACACAAAGAATCTCAGACCGTTTGTGATACCAGCAGCCCCTAGATTGGGAATCATTATCTAGTCCAAAACTTTTATTTTAGATGAGAGAACTGAGGTCCAGAGACATTTACTATCCATGTGACCTAGATTGAAGGTCACATGGATAGTAAAGAATCAATGTTCAGTTATCATCTGTGGAATCCAGGTAAGTCACTTAACCCCTATGAGTCTCAGCTTTCTGATCTATAAAATGAAGATTAACGTTCTTCTGAAATCCTTTTTAGTTCTGGGTCCAGGACCTAGGCTTTATAGCTAGTGAACTTGATCTCATGCCATCAACCCTTATTAAATTTTGGGCAATGAGTGAAGAACTGTTTACATCTCTGCTTGAATTTCCTTGCTTTCTGCACTTCTAGAACAAATCTAAGAATATTTTGCTGATGGCTGTTGCTTGTTCACTTCTCTGGGCCCCAACTGTACCATTTGGCCATTTGTTCTAATAATGAAGGTCATTCCCCCTGCAAATATCTCCTAAAAATATTGGGAACAGATCAACTGAGAGATTTCTTAGCAGAAAGGTCACAGTGAGAGACACAATCGTATCTTTTCCTGCTTCTTTGAGCTGTATCTTTTGATAGGGGAGTAGGGATGAATTATCCCTTGGAAGCCAAACAGCCTTGTTCCTGGGGAGGGGCAGAGTGTCCACTTAGTAATGCCACATTGAAACATATGGGATTAGCATCTGTTTCACTGCCGCTATCACACTTAACAGGGGCATAAACTTAAACAATGTTGCCATTTCAGAACTTTTATCTTCACCCTGGCAGAAGGCAACCATTCACATCGAGAGTCAACAACCTGCAAAAATTGCTACTCTTGGCAATTATGTTTAATGGAGGTAGTCGTTAGAGCATCTAAAACCATGTGGAGCCTTCATTTCTCTTTCCCACCCCCCTTTTTTTGAGTAGAGACAGATCTGCTGATTTACATCTCAGTTATTAAATAGACTCTGCCCCCTCTCTATATAAGAGATTAATAACTGACAGGCTCTGATGGTTTGGATTGACAGGGCTAAGGACAGCCCCAGGCAATACTGGGAAATGTCATGTGTCTTTAGACCCTCCCACTTCTATCAAGAATCCCTATTCCCTCCCTTAGGTATTTTCTTTCAAGGCATCTATTTTACTCTCTGCAGATTGTCAGCTAATCATCCCTACTGTGTTTACTGACAATTAAGGCTTTAAAGAGTTTAGAGGAGCTGTGTTTCATCAATGTGGGTAAAACTCTTCAATGACCTGGACCACTATTCCTCCACCCCTCCGTGAGCCACTGTGACGAAAAATTGTAATTAAAAATCATCACTTAGTGGCCAGTCTTTTGGTGAGGGATCTCAAACTCAAACTGAGCTAAACTGGTCCCTAGAAACAGATATACACCCTTTCATCAGATTCAGAACTGACCTTTCAAACCTGGATTAGGACTTCTCAGAGGTTGTGTTTCACTGACAGTTTTATGAGAGCCTAAGGTGACCTCCAAGACTTGGTGAAGCTTCTGAATGAAAATTTAGTGGAGTTTGTAAAGGTAATAGCTGTAATAGGTAAAGCTGCGCACTCACTAATATATTCAATTTCTTCTTGGGAGTCAGAGGTCCCAAGGAGTCTTCTCAAAGGATCCCTAAGTGTGCCTTTAGTCCAAGACTAGCAAGATTATCTGATTCCATAGAGACTTCCTGGAAAACAAGCTTTGCTGGTTACTCTTTGCCCCCTGACATCTAAGTAAAGGAAAAGCAATTACAAACTCCTGTACTTTCCTTTCGTTTTTATTTAGGAGGATATGAATATGCTCAGATTTAGAACTGCCTCTAAAGGACAACCAACTCCTCTTAGAAACCCAAATCCTTTAGGGACACTTGTCGTCTTGTGACTTTGGGCAAGCCACAACCTCCTGGGGTCAGCACCTGACTCTTCTTCATCCTGGCACATTCCTCCACCATCCTGGCATCCTGTTCTCATTAGATGCTTCCTCTTGGAGGAATCTCAGGCTGGCCAAACTTCATTTCCCTCCTACCTGTGCTTTTATGAGAGTGCCTTCATTCCCCCTTCTCCTCTCTTCTTAACTTTCCAGATCCTTTTTGTGTGTTGACAGTCTTTCCCCATTAGAAAGTAAGCTCCTTGAGGATAGAAACTGTCTTCCTTTTTGCTGGTATTTGTAGCCTATCTCTTAGTGCTGTACCTGACATGTAGTAAGCCCTTAAAAATGCTCATTGCCTATTGCCTTCGTGTAAAACAAGGCCATTAGACTAGATCACCTTTAAGGTCTCCTCCTGGTCTAGATCTATGATCCTATGAGAAAGTGTTTTAGTTAAAATAAACTCATAAAACCAAAGGTTAGCCCATCCTGCAGAATGAAGCTTGAAATAAACATAAAATAAGTTTGCTGCTAGGTTCCTGTGCCCAGGGGCAATTTAATATGTGAGGGACTTATGGATTTGTTGGCTATAGAGGCCTCAATGAGTGGTTCTCTATATCACTCATCTAAGGCCAAAGGGGACTGCTTTTTTTCAGGAAAAACATTTTTCATTGTCTCAGCCTATAAAATCTAAGTTGCTTGTGCAATAGAAATTCCAGCCTTAAAAATAAACACTGACAACCTCATTGTCTTCCACTGTTGAGCAATTCCACCCTTTTGGAAAACAATTTGGGAAAGTCTCTCTGTTGTGTTAAGCCTAAAATTTGTGAGCTTCTAATGACAGTTGCTTGTCAAGTACTTACAAATGCATAAGATAGAAATTATTAGAAACAGATGATGAAGTAGATTTTAAACCTTGGTGAATCTTAACCATTTCTATGCTGTAATAAATTTCCACAACAGCCTGCTTCTAAAATTGAAATGTGACTGATAGGGAGACTGTTGATTCACTTTCCTAAGAATAATTAGTAATAGGACAATAGCTCTTTGTTTGGAAATAGTGCTCTCCTCTCCACCTCATCTCAATTCAAAGTGATCATCTATTCACTTTCACAGCTCTGAGCTTCCACCAATAGCTAACATTTATATTGTGCTTACTTTGTGCTAAATATGTTAATAATATAAATATTATTAATAATATTAAATATATTACAATTATTATTTAATTTGATTTTCACAACTTTGGGAGTAGGGACTATTATTCCCATTTTATAGATAAAGAAACTAAGGTAAACAGAAATTAAGTGCCTTGGTCAGGGTCAAATAGCTAATAAGTGTCTGAGGGCAAATTTGAATTCAAGTCTTTTTAACTTTGGCCCAATGTACTACCTAATTGCACATATATCAGATCATGCCAAAAGACAAATTAATTAAAAATAACAGCAAGGTGAATAATAAGGAATTGAATCAAGTAAAAACTTTTTTTTCCTGCACACATATCAAATTATTTTCGTCTTTCATGCCTCCAGGAGAATGATAGTTACATCTCAATTAATCTCTCCATCACCCTGAGTCAGTGGGAGAAGGGCTGTGTCATATCCCTCATGGCACCAGTATTGAAGATTAGAATCCAAAGATATTCTGCTTAATGGCTTCCCAAGGTTTTAAGAAATGAAATCTCATCTAGAGACATGCTCATTAGAAACCATGCTAAGATGTGCTTTTTCCTGTTTTGAACAGGTATGGGCAGTACTTTCCAATTTTAGGGTTCCTTATGGTTTTGCACTAGAAACTTTTTAGGAATACTAGAAAAGAATTTTGTTAACTTGAAACAGTCTGGACCTTACCAAAAGAATTTAGTAATTCTCCAGTATTCAAAGGTCTTTATTATAAGGTATTACATAGCATAGAACAAAGAGAGCACCAATTTGAGGTATCACTGTATATAGGAAAACTTTAATTATATGCCTATAGTATATATTGATACAGTGATTATGATGGAATGATGAAAGGATATATAAATAGATGGGAAATAAAACAGAATAAAGAGGAGCAACCCTTGACTTTACTGCTGCTGTTTTGGGAATCTCTCTTTGTGACTGTGGAATTTAGCCTATCCTTTATGTGCAATTTACATCCTTAGAGGTAAATCATCAGCATTACACATTTTCAACTTAGTTATAGGGAACATAATCCATATGTAAGGATTTTTAAAAATAAAAGTACCTAATAGTGCAGAAATTGCAAAACATGACTGTTCAGCTTTGAAGATGTCTTAGAGCTCTCCCAGTCCTTGATGACCCTATTTGGTCACTAGCATTCAGCTGGTTTCCATCTCAGGTCCCTAATGCAAACACAACTCCATCTTTGGTCCAAACCAAGTTCCATTCTGACCTTCCCAAACACCAAAGAACACATTTTGGATAGCTTTGGCCTGGTCTTCTAACTAGTCTTCATTCAGGTGCTGGGGCATACCTTTCCCCCTTGCTTCATAGGAGAAAAAGTGTCACATTGCTGAAAGGCTATAAATAAATAGAAATGCCATAAAAAGAGAGTGTGGGAAAACTGGGGAACATCTTATCTGAGAATCAACTGAAGAATCTGGAGATGTTGAACTGGAAAAGGAAAAACTCAGGAGAGCAACATGATGGCTGTTTTCAAGAATTCGATGGGCTATCACATGCCAAAAATGGATGAGACTTGTGTTGAATGCCAGAGGGCAAATGTACAAGTGCACAGTGGTGGAAGTTGAACAGAGACAGATTTAGGCTTTATATCAGGAGAAGATTCCTCACTATTAAAGATCTACCAAAGGAGGGAAGTTAGGTGTGCAGTGTATTGAGTTCTGAGCCTGGAGTGGGGAGGACCTGAGTTCAACTCCAGCCTCAGGCATTTGGGCAAGTCATTTAACCCTGTTTTACTTCAGTTTTCTCTTCTGTAAATTAAGCTGGAGAAGGAAATGGCAAACCACTCTAGTATCTTTGTTAAGAAAACCCCAAATGATGTTGTAAAGAGCTAGACATGACTGAAATAATTGAAGAACTCTGTACTTCCTGAGCTTTCAAAAAGAGCCTCAAAGACTACTTAGTGCTATTGTAGAAGTGACTCTTAGTCAGATATGAGTCAGACTAGATGATCCTTGCACAGACTCAGATCTCCACACTTTGGGAAATAGTGATATGATTCAATCCTTAGCAATGGTTCTCAAAGTGTGGTACAGAGAATTGTGGGGTTCTCTGAAATCCTTTCACAGGTTGTACAAATTTAAAATTAGTTTTTATTTCTAATATGGTAAATATCTATAACTATAACCCACATAAACAAAAACTCCTTAGACAGATCTTCAATAATTTTTAATAATATAAATATCGTGAGAATAAAAGTTTGAGAACCAGTGCTCTAGAGAACCATTCTATCACTCCTCTTTTTAGTGGCAGGGTCCTAATAATTTTGATTTGTATTTCCAGCAGTGCTATTGTCTATGCTGCCAGAGAGAGATTGAATGGCATCATGCATCAACTCTAAACAATTAATGTGGCTAATTCTCATCATCAGAACAGTCATCTTTTAAAGAACCTAATATAGTAGAAAAAGCAATCACATCTAACCTTGAATTAGGAGAAATTTAGGTTGGAATCTGAATACAGAGACTTTTTAACCTGTGTGATTCTGGCCAAATCATTTTACCTCCTTAAGTAAACAGTTTCCTCATTTGTAAAACAGGTATTACTATACTTGTACTACTACGTTCATGTGATGAAAAAAGTGTTTTGTGCTTGAAATGCTAAAAATTCCCAATCGACAAATTGTTAAATGACATTAATGGACAATTTTCTAGGGAAGAAATCCAAGTGATTTATTGCCATATGAAAATGCTCCAAATCACTAATAATTGGAAAAATGCAAAATTAAAGCACCTTTGAGTTTTTATCTCACATCCATCACATTGATAAAGTTGACAAAAAAGGTAAAATAACAAAATGTTGGATAGACTGTTGGAAATGGATTTTTTTTGCATTCTTGGAATAATTTTGAATTATACCCCCAAAGTTACTAAAGTGTGCATGGCCTTTGATGCAGTGATATCACTAGTAAATCTAGACCCCAAAGAGTCAAAGAAAGAGGAAAAGAACCTGTATATACAAAAATATTTGCAGCAGCATTTTTTTTTGTTCATTCCTTAATAGCGGGAATTTGGCAAAGAATTGAAAACTAAGAGTTCTCATCAACTGGAGAATTTGGTCTCTCTCGTTGGGAAGAAATTGAACAGTATTATCCATCAACTCTACACTAAGGGAATAAATTATGGCATATGAATGAAATGGAATACTATGAAAGAGGTAGATTCAGAACAACCAGGGAAGATTTCTATGAACTGATGAAGTGAACAAAATGAAGAAAACTGTTCATACAATAGCAGCATTGTAAAAACAGAAGGTCTTTCAAGACTTAAGAATTCTGATCAATTCAATGACTAACCAGAATTCCAAAGAACTCATGATGAAACATACTTCTCAGTTTCTGACAAAATTGAAGATCTACAACTCCAGCACCATATTTTTTTGATATGTTCAATTTGAGAATGTGTTTTGCTTGACTGTGTATATATTTTTATAAGAATTTTGTTTTTGTTTTTATTTTTCCAGTGAAGAGAAGAGATAATATTGATTTTTATTAATCGAGAAAACAAAATTAAATAAAAAATAAAGTACTATGTGCATTTTTAGTTTTAAAAAATATTTCCCCCAATTACATATAAAAACAATTTAAAACATTTTTTGCTATTTGAGATCCTAATTCTATTCTTTCCCCCTTTCTTCCTTCCTCTCTCTTTGATATGCAATCTGATATGTTATACATCCACAATTATGTAAAACATATTTCCATATTAGTTATATTATACAAGAAGAAGAAGGAAGGAAGGAAGAAAGGAAGGAAGGAAGGAAGGAAGGAAGGAAGGAAGGAAGGAAGGAAGGAAGGAAGGAAGGAAGAAAGGAAAGAAAGCTTCCTTTAATTATACCATATTTATTTTTCTAGTTATTTTTCCCCTTCCTTGCTCCTCACTTGAAAAAAAGAAAAAATAAAGCAAAACTTCATGATCAAGCAAAACTAATTTCTTTGCTGAAGTAGACATGCCAAACTTGCAGCCAAACTTGTCAAAAACTTGGAGTCAAATTCAATTTAATTTAATTTAACAAACATCTATCAAGCTCCCACTAAGTACAAGGCACTAGATTTACAAAGACAAAAATTAGAACAAGGCTTTTTTCCCCAAGGACTTTCCATTCCATAGGGGTAAATAATCTTTCTTTCTTTCTTTCTTTCTTTCTTTCTTTCTTTCTTTCTTTCTTTCTTTCTTTCTTTCTTTCTTTCTTTCTTTCTTTCTTTCTTTCTTTCTTTCTTTCTTTCTTTCTTTCTTTCTTTCTTTCTTTCTCTTTTTTCTTCTCTCTCTCTCTCTGGGAATTGAAGGTTCCAGATATAGTATTAGGGTGTGATTCTAGAGAAAAGAGAGGAGAGAATGGAAGAATGGACTATAGAAAAGAAAGAATTATGACTGGGAAATAGCCAGTCTGAAAGTGAAGGATGAGGCCAGAAAAAAAAGAAAATATATATACATACAACAAAAGTTCTTCTAGGCTACTACATTTATGTGAAATAAAACTAAAAACATAGGTAAGAGTATTTGCCTTCAAGTGATAATTTTCTAGAATGTTAAAAATAAGTGGCCTGCTATTTCACTAGTTAGCTATGAGTCATTTGACCCAAAGTCTATTTTTTGTGGACAGAGGCCACACACCTTAGGTAGAAATAGAGTGATAAAATTTGGCTCTTAAATGTACTTTTAGTCCTGACTTTCTGAAACCACACCCATACACCCACACCTCCCCTCCAACACACACAAATATTGTGATGACTCATGAATGGTGAGCAGGGTTGGGTCACCCCAGAGGACAATCTACTATTAGTTTGGAGTTTTAGGGAACAAAGTGATCTTGCATTTTTCCAGACTGAGCTAGCAGGGCCATAAGCAGGTCGAGGGAGAGCAATGACAACTCACTAGCCCCACAAACTCTCCCTATGATCTAGAATCCTGGAAGATTTGTTCAATAATCTCAGTGATGGATTGTTGTGAAGTGAGGTTCAAGGCAGCTGATAATCCTATTTATGAGATACAAGATTTAGAGCTGGAATGTATCCCAGAGGCCATCTATTTAGTTCATCTCCCCCTGTCCAACTCACATTTTGCATTTGAGAAAATTGAGACTTCTGGAATTCTAATGCATTGTTGGCAGAGTTGTGAGCTGATCCAACCCTTCTAGGGAGTAATTTGGAACTATTCTTAAAGGGTTATTAAATTGCATACTCTTTGATTCAGCAGTGTTTCTACTGGGTCTGTATGCCAAAGAGATCATTAAAGAGGGAAAAGGATCCACATATGCAAAAATGTTTATAGCAGCCCTTTATATAGTGACAAGGTACTGATAATTGAAGGGATGCCCCTCATTTGGGGAAGGGATGGATAAGTTATTGTATATGAAAGTAATGTAGTATTATTGTTTTATACGAAATGATGAGCAGGCTGATTTCAGAAAAGCCTGAAAATGTTTACATGAACTGATGCTGAGTAAAGTGAGCACAACCAAGACAACATTGTACACAGAAACAAGATTATGTGATGATCAACTGTGAAGGACTTAACTCTTTTCAACAGTGAGGTGATTCAAGGCAATTCCAATAGACTCGGGATGGATTGAAGCTTAGTGTTTTCACCTTTTTTGTTGTTGTTTGTTTGCTTGTTTTTTTTTCTTTCTTGTAGTCTGTAGTCTTGTAGTCTGATGAATGACAAGTATGAAAATATGTTTAGAAGAATTGCACATGTTTAATCTATATTAGATCACTAACTATCTTGCGGGGGAGGTAAAGAAGAGAGAGAGGAATTTGGAACACAAAAGTTTTACAAAAATGAATGTTTAAAACTATCTTTACATAGATTTGGAAAAATAAAATATTGTTGAAAAGAGAAAGAGATAGAGTCAGAGACAGAGAGACAGAGAGATGAGAGAGAAAGAGGAGAGGAGAGGAGAGAAGAGGAGAAGAGAAGAGAGGAAGAGAAGAGAGGAGAGGAGAGGAGAGGAGAGGAGAAGAGAGGAGAAGAGAGAAAGAGAGACAGAGAGAATTGAGACCCAGGAGGTGAAGTGACTTGTCTATGGTCACATAGGCTGTAAGTGACAGAGTTAGAATTTGGATACTGGTTCTTTTAACTCCAAAGACAGTGTTTTTTTTTTTTTTTTTTTTTTTTTTTTAAGCTTTTTATTTACAAGTTATATGCATGGGTAATTTTACAGCATTGACAATTGCAAAACCTTTTGTTCCAATTTTCCCCCTCCTTCCTCCCACCCCCTCCCCCAAATGGCAGGTAGACTAATACATTTTAAATATGTTAAAGTATATGTTAAATAGAATATATATGTATACATGTTCATACAGTTATTCTGCTGCACAAGAAGAATCGGACTTTGAAATAGTGTACAATCAACCTGTGAAGGAAATCAAAAAATGCAGGTGGACAAAAATAGAGGGATTGGAAATGCTATGTAGTGGTTCACACTTATTTCCCAGAGTTCTTTCCCTGGGTGTAGGTTGTTCTATTCATTACTGAACAAATGGAACTGATTTGATTCATCTCATTTTAGAGAGCACATCCATCAGAATTGATCATCATATATTGTTATTGAGCAGATCTGGTTCTGCTCATTTCACTCAGCATCATTTCATGTAAGTCTCTCCAGGCTTTTCTGAAATCATCCTGCTGGTCATTTCTTACAGAACAATAATATTCCATGACATTCATATACCACAATTTACCCAGCCATTCTCCAATTGATGGGCATCCATTCATTTTCCAGCTTCTAGCCACTACAAACAGGGCTGCCACAAACATTTTTACACATATAAGTCCCTTTCCCTTCTTTATGATCTCTTTGAAGTATAAGCCCAGTAGTAATACTGCTGGATCAAAGGATATATACAGTTTGATAACTTTTTGAGCATAGTTCCAAATTGCTCTCCAGAATGGCTGGATGTGTTCACAATTCCACCAACAATGTATCAGTGTCCCTGTTTTCCCACATCCCCTCCAACATTCCACATTATCTTTCCCTGTCATTCCAGCCAATCTGACAGGTGTGTAGTGGTATCTCAGAGTTGTCTTAATTTGCATTTCTCTGATTAATAATGACTTGGAGCATCTTTTCATAT
The DNA here is from genome assembly GCF_016432865.1 of Antechinus flavipes. Lineage (NCBI taxonomy): Eukaryota > Metazoa > Chordata > Mammalia > Dasyuromorphia > Dasyuridae > Antechinus > Antechinus flavipes. The sequence continues at coordinate 435,705,625 of NC_067400.1, forward strand.
GGCTAGAAATAATTTCAATTTTTTCATCTGAAAATTGTCTGTTCATATTCTTTGACCATTTATCAATTGGAGAATCAAAGCCAGTGTTTTTTTTTTTTTTAATCATGCTTCCAGAATTGATGATGGAATATGTGGACAAAATATAATATGTATATATTATATCTTGCAATATAATTTGTACATATTATATTATAGACAATATACACATATCATATAACACATAATATAATATATAGAAAAATTATATATAATATGCACACATTATATTGTATATTTTATACACATAATCTATAAGGTAGCATATACATACATATAATATATACATATTATTTAGAGTAGTATATGTATGGGAAAGAATATAATATATAAATATTATGGCAGACCCCTGGTTCAATGCTGGTTCAATTATAGATCAGGTTGTATTTTCTGAGCCTCAACTCCAGTCTTCTGTGTACTTCCAGAAATTACTCATATTTAGATCTAAAACATGTACTTCCATTAAAGTAGGCTAAATCAGACTGGTCACAACTCCTATTAAAGTCTCCATCTCATTTGTAAGGGCTTGTTGGTTGGAACAGTTTGCATCCCAACATCGACATTACAACAAGAAATATTTATTCAATATCTACTGTGTACTAGTCAAGGAAGGAGATGATGATAATGATTATGATGATTATGATAGCCAACATTTATATGGTGTTTTCAGCTTTGCAAATTTGTCTTATTTGGTCTTCAAAAAAATCTATGAGATACATATCACAGGTATTATTATCCCCATTTTATGGATGAGAAAATTAAAGTTATGAGATGTTAAATTACTTGATTGCCTAGAGTCACACAGATCTTTAAACTAAGGTATCAACTCCAAGTCCTTTCATTTTATCAAATTAAAAAGGTCATCTGTTCTCCTATAGCTTATAGTCTATTTTTATTTGGGATGGAAAATAGATGGAAGGAAGACCTATGATTCAACCTTTGAAAGGGAGTGGGAGCTGTCTCTGTATGGAAACCTTTTCCAGTCATACAAATCAGCAGCTCTTCAATAACTTGTATTTTGTCTAGCCAAAATAATAGCAACAAAGTCTGAAATGCCAAAGATAGTACACAACTTTTATGAACAAGGGAATAAGATGACAAATATGGGTGAATGACAATACCACAGATACAGAAATAGTGAAGTTGAGGAGAAAGATGTGTATGGGGGAAGAATGAATTTTGCTTGGGATGTGTTAGGTTTGAGATGCCATTGGGACTCCCCTGTGTAGTTGTACTGCAAGTATTTGGAGATGTACAGCTGAAGCTCAAAAGGAAAGATTTGGAAATAATCTACAAAAAGATGGTGGTTAAATCTGTGGGAATAGATGAAATTTCCAAGGCTGTAGAGTGAAAAAAGGATAGAAAGATAATTAAAGACATACAGAAAGAGTAGACAGAGAGGAAGGCAGAGAACCAGGAAAGGGATGGTATCTCTGAAGCTGAAAATGAAAGTGTATCCTGAAAAGAGCATGACTAAGTTTTCAGTATTCTTCATATTTTTGTGTGTACTTAGGATCCCTTTGGCAGTCTAGTAAAAGAGAAATTTTAATAGATGTCAAATGGGGTGGAGAAGGAGAAAAACAAAAGTCAGATTACAAAAAGCTTAGGGAAAAGTGGGGGATGAAGAAATGAAGACATTGAACAGATGACTTTTTTCCAAGATGTTTAATAGCAAAGGAGTGGAGAGAGAATAATTAGAGAGATGGTAACTGGATGTATATAAATATAAAGGAAAGATTTTTAGGGAAAACAGAGGGTGGTCTGAACTTGTTTATAACAGTTAATGAAGAGAGGAGCTTTTGTATAGGAGAAATTGAAGAAGAATGAGAGAGAGAAAATGACTAACAGAAGTCCTGGAGAAAGTTAGGAATCCAAGCAGGCAGAGTAGTCTTAGTAAGTGACAGGTATATTTCTTCTGAGCTTGAAGGGAAGGAAGATAGAAGGTAATGGTGGTGAGGAGGGAAGTTGAGGGAATTCATATCAGGTAGCCTCAATCTTCTTGTTAAAGTATCAAGCTAGGTCACTAAGAATATGAAGGGAAATGCCTTACTCCAAGTCACAGAGCAGGGAAGTTAGAATATTCATCAATCACAGGATCAAAGATTTAAAACCCTTAGAAATTTCTTGCCACCTCTCTTATTTTATGCACAAAGAAAATGAGGCCCATAAAAGTTGTGATTTTCTTAAGTTACAAAAATAGCTAAATGGCAAAGTTGAGATTTGAACCCTATTCTTCCAGCTCAGAGTGCTGGGTCTGACTTCAGGAAGACTTATTTTACTGAGTTCAAATCTGGCTTCAGACACTTACTGATGTGCAAATGCTGTGTTTAAGGTTCTGTACCAAATGATGAGAGTGAGGAGAACAATTAACACAAAATATTGTGGTTTGGCACCAAATATTGGTGTTTGGGCATATGAAGAATTCACCATGGCTTTTCTCTTTGGCAAAAAGGTAGGTTTATTTCTGAGAAGATATTACAGACAAAATGAAAAGATGCCATCGACAGTAGGAATGGTTAATATGAAATAAATTTGGGAGAACATCTAATTAGACTCCAAGATATGGAGGAGAGCTGAGATAAGGGAAAGACACTACCCAATGCTTCTGGATTAGCTTGCCATGGTGCTTTGCAAAGATTGCATGAGCCATGGGCAGATTTAAAAGGAAAATTTAACCTGGGAGTTTGACATGATTTGGCTTTCTGACTAGATAAGATTGGGGGGTTACTCAAGACCTTTATAGGGAATGGGCTTATAAGGCTGAGCTGATTCTCATCAATAGCCTTTTCTGCTTGCCTCAAGGAATAATTTTATCAGTACTTCAGGGTTTCTCTGTCCTACCTAGTGACCTAGGACTTTATCACTTACTATGTGACCCTAGATAAGTCATTTAATCCTTTTTGCCTCATTTTCCTCCTCTGTAAAAAGAATTGGAGAGGGAAATAACAAACTGCTCCCGTAACTTTGTCCAAAAAAACCATAAATGGGTCACTAAGAGTTAACCATGATTGAACAACTTCCAGTTCAGCTAATTTAGATAACACACATTTGACATTTATTTAACCATTTAACTATGTTCCAGACATAGTGTTAAGTACCAGAGACAAAAAAACATGGTCCTTGTTCTCAAGGAGCTCACGTTCTAACAGAAGAGACAATATACAAATAATTAAATACACATAGGTACTTACATATGCTGTCTATATTTATATCTATATATGTGTAGATATATAGAGGAAGAAAGGGAGGGGGAAAGAGGGAGGGAAGAAAAGAAGCAGAGAGAAGCTGCTAATTAATCAATATTTTCTAGACTAGCCTGTTCAAGTTTTCCCCAAAGAATTTTGGTATATAGAATTCATGGGACAGTGCAAAAGGGTGTTTAATTTTTGTGCATACAGTATATATACCAATATGTGCATGTGTGTGTACACACCTATACTTAGCACAGGGCCTAGCACATAGGCACTTGATGAGTATTTATTAAATTGAATATATATGTATGTATATATGTAGGCAAACACACACACACACAAATTGCTCTTTTGCAGTGCTCCATGAATCCTATCTACCAGAATTCTCTGGGGGAAATTTCGCTCCGCCAGCCTGGAGGGATTGATTGGATGATTGAATTGGCAACTCCTCAGTCACACAGGTTCAGCATCCTTTAAGTCATAGAGAATAATTCCACCTGCAACTCTTAGAACCCTTCCCATTTCTTACAAATGGTTTTGTGTTTAGAGAGAGTGCCAGAGAGAGGTTTCCCGAAAGAGAATCTGCAAGGAAACCACTTGGAGACAGACAAGCATCAGTCTCCAGCTGTAGCCTGCCAACACAATACTTATTGGTTGCCATTTGCCAAGTTCAGGACAAAAAAGTAAGCACATCTGTGCTGAGGTATTTCCCAGCTGACTCATTCCTGAAATCAGCCTTTAGGAAAATGAGAAAGCAGCTGCTTTTTTTCCTGGGAAAGAGGTTTTAACTAGAGAGACATGGATGCCAAAGGTACTGACTTGGTAAGTGGCCTCTGGGAAATTTCTCTCAGCACCAGCAACAGGTTTAATCGAAGAAGCAAAATCTTTGGCCTCTAAGGCACAGAGGATCAAAGAAACCTTTAAAGGACTTCAGAGCGGCAGATGACATCTCTTTCCCTTCCCCCTGGGTGGGGGGTGATAACCCTGCTGGGTGGCCTAGCTTCACAATTTCTATTATTTGAAACATATGGGACTCTGGAATGATTGCCCTTCCCTTCATTTCTTGTGAATGTTGGTTGATGATGATGAGGGGTTAAACACCTGTGAAGGAACATGCTGAGTCAGTCTTATCAGACAAGCACAGACAGGCCTAGAGAAGACTTCAAAAAATCTGCTCAGTCTCCTGACTTCAGGCCCACAATTAAGGTTCACTGATGTAAATCGATTCTATTGTATTTTTAAAGGACCTCCAGAGAAGATGTTGACATCCTTTCTTTTGTTTCTCTTTGACCTGCTTCTCTTTAACCTGCTTCCCAGGGCCTCCCTAAGGGTGACATTCTTTGAGGAAAAGCACCAGTATAACTATAAAGAGAATAAAACTGTTTTCTTGTTTTTATGATGACCTCACAGCACTTCCTGAACTATTCAGAAGCTTATCAGCAGATAGGTCTATATACAGCTGCTATGAGTGATGTGTATATTCTTTAAAAAAGAAAACAAATAAACCAATATTTATATAGCCATTGAAGTTTTGCAAAGGGCTTTAAACATATTTAATCTCATTTGATAATCACAACAGCCCTAGGAGGTGGGTGCTAGTATTAACTCTGATTTACAATTGAGGAAACTCAGTCTGAGAGGTTAAACATGTTCAGCATGATTCAAACACAGACCTTCAGTCCATATTACCTCATTTAGGCCCAGAATTATGATCTCATTGGCAGTCAGAACTAACTCTCCAAAAGGAAACACCCTCTAATAATGCAGATTGGTCACTGCAACCTAAATGTTTATATTCCTCATAATTGGTGCTTTCTTGCTCTTTTTGGCACTCTGTCTTTCCCTTAGATAAATACTTCTTCCATGGCATAGACCACCCCTCCTATTTCTTTGGTAACTGTTTCTTATGGGACCATGTCTCAGACAATGGGCCTAATGGAATGAAACCCCAGTTCCAAATGACAAAATGGCATTTTCTTCTCATTGGTAGATATCAATGTCTCCAGTCTATTTCAGGCTGATGAGGTTTAGATTTGGGGAACCCAAATGAAATTAGGGTTTCTGGGAGACAGGGAGTTAAATGAGGTCTAGTGGCAGGTTTGGGGTTCAGGGAAGGTTTGGCTCCCCTGCACCCCCTTGGGATTCAGCACAAGGATAGGGAGTTTTGGGGAACCCCCTTCTGGTGGCACAGAAGTTCCCTGTAAAAGAATTTACAGACCCGAAAACCTAGATTGATAAAAGAGGTTTATTATGTGGATTGGAAAGGCTGGTCAGGGAAATAGGTGAGGGTAAAGAGAGGATGGCACTGGAAAAGAATTTTGGTTTAGATTCTTTGTATCTGAAGATGTCTCTGATTGGTTAATTTGGGTAAGAATTTGGGTAAGAGGGTCTAGCACCCCTTCCCCACATAGGGGTGTGGCCTTGATCTCTACCAATAAGGAGGGAGTCCTATATCAATGGATTTGGTGACTGGGATTGCAGTAGAATCCTAAAACCATACAATTTTAAAGCTAGAAGAGATTTAAAGCTAAAGAGAAGATGATTGGACTTCATATTGTAGAGGAAGATTCTTAGATACCGTGTGACTTTCCCATTAGCAACTGAGCCAGGGCAGTAAACCAGATCTCCTACCCTATTAGCATTAGGCTGGTTTCTAGGACACAGAGCTGGAATCACTCAGTTAAAAAGTATTCAGAAAACTCTTAACAAAGGCCAGGCTAAGTGCTGGGGAGACAAAGCAAACTTAGAAATTGTCCTTGCTCTCAAGGACCTTGCATTCTAAATGGGAAGACAATATACAAACAAATTATATATATATATATATTGGGGAAGGAAAGGGAGAAACAACAACTCTTACTCAAATTAAAATCAGAGATTTTCAAGATAAAAAAGCAAAAAAAGAATTTATTATGATTTTTCCAGAAAGGGCAACTCCCAACAGAAGGAGTATAAAGCACAAACTGCAAAACAAGATTGTAGACCCTAACAGGAAGCCCCCACCTACTTCCAACCTTTTCTCCCATTGGCTAGGGGAGTCCAGGCTTACATCCTAACATAGAAATCTGCCCCAGAGATAAAGAATATTAATCAATAACATACTCTTTACTGTATTAGGTAAAAAATGCTAATGAAAAAGTCAGGGGGAGACAGAGAGGGATGTAAATTGAACACCTGAAGCTTTTAGCTATAGCTCAGTTGGTTATTGCAAAGTCTCAAGTCACAATTAGAACATAGGCTGAGGCCATATTCTTATGAGAGGTCTTTGCTCAGTGAATCCCATTCAGTCCTTCCTCTTATTTATTAACCTTTGAAAACCTCTCACACCCTTCTTGATACATTTCCTCAACCATCTCATCCTCGGTCTCCAATCCCTCTGGGCCTAGTCTGTTAGCAAATCCAGTGCCTTATTATGACCAGAGCCTGAAGTCTAATGAGCCAATTCAATATATAAATTGGGATTCTGTACCTTCAATTCCAATCTGGGGCCATCTATTACCCAAACCATTTGCATCCCTTGTAATTAGAGTAGGTAATCCTTCACAAATAAAGATGCTTATCATGAAAGTCAGTAACAACAGAAATGATAAAAAAGAAACAGACAGACATATGCAGCGAGCAATAGATAGATAGTTTTGGCAACTAGGCCAAATACTTACTTATTTAGGATATAATGATCACATATTTGCAGATTGAAAACTGCAGATATTACATACTTGAGTTGTACTTATGGCTCTACTGACCACTTGCCCTGATGGATACAAATTTATATAAGAGGACTAACAGGGACATGATTATAATCAAAAACTGGTTCTTTAGGCCTTAGCCTGAGAACACGTACATGACAAGATAAAGCATCCTTATCTCAGTTTGACTTTAGGCAATTGTATGCAATAACAATTCCACCTTAAAACCAGACTCAGGAATAATCAGGTGGGTTCTTATTCAACGAAACATCACCAGGAAACACCTTCAGAAGGATCCCACCTTAAGTGAAGGCTAAGGTTGTCCTCCCAACTCTTGATTAGATACTGGCCTCCACTTGTAACAATCCAGGATCACATTCCTCTGAGCAGCTTGTGGCATATCCCTTTCAAACAGTGAATTACTGGCTTGATGATCCATCAGAAAATCATATCTGAATTCAAAATTTCAAATAATATCAGCTATAGTTCCAAGAGATCTTATCTCAAATAGCAAGTCTCATTAATCAAAGTTTCAGGTGAATTTAGCTCTGGAGGATCACATATCCTAAATAAGTATTGACTATAATCTTGCATTGATAACAGCAAGAAATTCATCTTAGAAAATTCTCTACTTATCTTTCATATCTAAGTAGAAGGATTTAAATTCAATATTACATAAATCATTTTACTTTAAAATGCTCAATAACCAATATATATCAAAACATGTTCAGGTATGAACTATGTTCAAAGGAACAAAGGCATAGATCACTGTTCCCAGAATCCCCCTAAACAATGGGAACAGCTTTAATATGATTCAATCCAACCAATTAAAACTCACATAGAGGAGCAGCTAGGTAGCATGGTGGATAAAGAACACCATCCCTGAAGTCAGGAGGACCTGAGTTCAAATCTGGTCTCAGACATTTAATATTTCCTAACTGTGTGATCCTGGGCAAGTCACTAAACTCCAATTGCCTCAGCAAAATAAAAACAAAAACAAAACTCACATAGAATATAAAATATAAAAATAGGTGGGACTGCCCTGATTTCACATTAAAGAATTCTATCAGAATTAACATTCATAGTTTCTTCATAAAAATGTTAATTCAATTTCCTCCAATTGAGGAATGACAGATACAACACCAATATTGTTAAAATTCTTCTAAGCACAAGTAATCTCCCCTCCCACCAAAACATTCCTAATTGCCCTGGTGCAGTAAATTTTACAGGTTGTAATTTGTCCTTTACAATCCATTTTTGAGGTTTCTCCACAGATCCTTTAACCCTGGTGTTCTCAGCCTCCAGACTATTGTCTCAGTCATTCTGGAACTGCAAACTCCAAAAGTGTTGTCTGAGCCAGCAATACTTGCTTCTAAGTGCTAAAAATGATGAGGACACTGCCAGTATATAATTCCTTGAAAACTTATCCTTTGTTTTATAAAGGGATATTTCCCTTTCCTCCAAAAAGGAGGAAGTTGCCTCCCTCCCAAACAACAGTATTTAATCATTTTCTTTTTGTCCCTCCATGTAAATTTTAATACTTCATCCCAATTCTTCCTAAAGGGTTATCTTCCAGGACACTAAATAGGTTTTTAACCTATTTTATTGCTCCTTTCCCATGGTTGTCTTTTTTAATGGAGGACTTATCCAATCTTGCCAAAGGGAAATAGGAACACCCTTACAGATTTTAACCATTTAAAGTCTCCCAATCCCAATCCCATTCACCCAGGTAGCTCACCAGTTCTTACCAAAGGGAAAATACTCTCACAGATTCTAATTGTTTAGAGTTTCTCTCTCCCTCCCAGTTTTTTGCCCCATCTGGGTTGTATATAACTTATCTGACTGGTTCCAAACTTTTCTTCACTGGCTTATCTCCTGAGCTGAATTAATCATCTATCTTTGCTAGCCCACTTCTGTTTTTGTTTTCTCCTTGTGTCTCTCTTTAAAAATTTACCTGATCAAAGCAGGAATTCTAGAGTCAAGTCCAAGGACCACAGAGAACTCTGCAGAGGACACCTGCCCAAGGATTTGGTATGGAAAAGATCCTAGAATGAGTCCCCCAAACTGTATGGGACAATGAGCCTTGCCCAAATTAAAATCAGAGACTCTCAAAGTAAAAAGCTAAAAAATATTTATTACCATCTTGCAAGATAGGGTGACTCCCAACAGAGAGAAGTATAAAGTACAAATTGCAAAACATAAGACTATATAGACCTAACTCAAAAGCCCCCACCTCCTTCTTTTCTCTCATTAGCTAGGGGAGTCCAGACTTACATCCTAACATGGAAATCTACCCCAGAGACAAAGAATACTAGTCAATAACACACTTTTTTTTTTTTTTAACCATATTAGGTACTTAAATACTAATGAAAAGGTGTGTGTGGGGGAGAGAGGTATAAGTATATAAGATACAACCCAAAACATATACAAACCAAACATTTATTGATAATAAATAATAATTTCACAACCCCCACAGTTACAAGATCCCATATGGAATTGTGAATCATATGGATCACTGTACATAGAACATCAGGAAAACTTGAGTTAATCTGGCAAATCATTTCATATCTGTTTGCCTTAGTTTCATCATGTGTAAAATGAGGATAATAGGAGCACTTAGCCTCTCAAAAGTTGTTATGAGTTCAAAGAAGATCATAATTGTAAAGTATTTAGTACAGTACCTGTTTCATAGTAGTGCTATATGAAAATTAGCTATTGTTATTATTACCGTCAAGATTGTAAAACTGGATGACTAGAAAACTGAAATAAGGATGTTTGGAAGAGGCCTTTTTTTTTTTTTTTTTTTTTTAAGAATAATAAGTTGTGTTTTAGACATGTTCAGATGCCTATCAATTTAAATTATTTAAGAGGCAGCTGATTAGCTAAGAGGACTGGAGTTCTGGAGTGAGACTGGGTAGATAGGCTGTATAGACAGATTTGTTAATTAGGTGCATAAAGAAGGTGATTGAATCCATAGTAGTTGGTATATGCTACCATGTATTCCTCACTAGGGCTCCCTTGCGCAGTTCTTCAAATTTGAATCAAGTTGTGGATACTGGTAATCATCCATTTAAAAGCATAGAATCCAATTCAACCAGTTAATCAGTAAATATTTATTAAGCACCTACTATGTGCCAGGCACTGTGCTAAGTAAAAAGTCACTACTAATGTGCCACTTTTACTGACAATGAGAGGCTGCACTAATTCAAATTAAAAGGATATTTAGTAAGCAAGATATCAATATAAATGATAAGAAATATTCCTTTCATCCCTACAGGGGTATAAAATCCCATGGGTTACTTCATCATTCATGGGAAAGGAGATAGATCCAGAGTATCTTGGTGACCAGGGAACAGGCAAAATGGGAAGTAAGAAACATACATACAAGGCAAGAACATTCAGATATCTGGGATAACATGCAGTTTTGGAGATCTGCTAATGATGGTGTCAGAAAGCTGTCTTCTCACTGAGTTAAGATATCAAGCTGTGCCTTTTCTCTCCAATAGTGGTACTTGCTGCTGGGATTTTCAAGTGCTATATGCCTCTGGTTACCACTCGGGGGGGTCCCAGCTTTCTAGCTTGTTAGTCCTTGGGCCTTCTTCAGCTTTTGTGGTCAAAATACTGAACTCCCTAGTACTAGGTAAGTAGGGATGCCAAAGACATTTTAAAGTCTTTCTTTGGAATGGTACATTCGCTATGAGCTCAAATGCCTAGATTCTGGCCTTCTTGAGTTGAGAACTTGAATTTAGAAAATTCCTTTTGACCTTTATCATAAACTGGTTTTTATTCTGTATCTTCAAAATATCCCAGGATGTCCTCTTAATAATACTACAAAGCTGTATGGATCTGAAATGACTAGATTTGTTTGTTTTTTCCCCATCATCATTTTAATATATTTGGGTAGTTAGGTGGCTCTGGTGGTAAAGCACTGGACCTGGAGTCAAGAAGTCTCTTTTCTTGAATTCAAATCCAGTCTCAGGTACTTACTAACTGTGTAACCCTGGACAAATGTTTGCTTCAATTTCCTTATTTGTAAAATGAGCTGGAGAAGGAAATAGCAAACCATTCCAGTACCTTTGCCAAGAAAACCCCAAGAAAGGGGGATCGTGAAGAGACAGACTTGACTGAACAACAAATAATTTAACTAGTTCCATGAAAATTACTTTAGAGGAAGATTGAAAGGACCAGGTGGGGCTGATGACCTCCATTCTAATTTCTTTCTTTGACATTCCTATCTTTTTTATGCTGCTAGCCTCAAAATTGGTAATCTTTTAAAATATACTTAATTGCTTTTCAGAAAATGACAGTAAAAACAACACTATAGAGCATATTGTTCTCTAAAAACAATGTTATAAATGAGAAATATAGAATCATAGAATATGAGTGGTGAAAGGGACTTTGGTGATCATTTGGCTCCAACTCTTTCTTTTCACAGAGAAATGAACTAGACTAAAGAGAGTGAAAAACTTGGCCCAGAGTCATACATTTAGTCAGTGGAGATTTTGGGTGAAAATTTTCTGAGTCCTAGTCTAATTTTTACTATGCCAAAATTTCGTGGGTGGCCAAAATTCTGTCTATAAAAAGTCTTTAAACAGGAAAGAATGATAATCTGATTCTACCCAGAAACCACTGTCTGATTGGCCAGTAGTACTGATATTCACCATTCAAAGTGCAAAAGATTCCTTAGGGAACCTGTGAGGGAGATACAACTATCTAAAGCCATAGTTATTTGAGAAAACCAGAAGGGTACACAGTTTAGAAAGCACAATAAAGACTTTTTTCCCCCTTGGGGAACCACATCATTTGAAATTTTGTTGTGAGCCCAATTATTTGTGAACTGATCGTTTGGTGCTCCTGAACCAAAGGGATACCAATAGGGCTTGGAGACAGAGCTGCTGCAGTAGGTTAAGCACTAGCCTGGGAGGGAGAGATGGAGGGACAGAGGGAGAGAGGGATGGAGAGAGGGATGGAGGGAGGGAAGGGAAGGAAGGAAGGAAGGAAGGAAGGAAGGAAGGAAGGAAGGAAGGAAGGAAGGAAGGAAGGAAGGAAGGAAGGAAGAAAGGAAAAAGGAAAGAAGAAAGGAAAGAAGAATCAGATGAAGTAGTCTTGCAGATTAGGAATAGAATCAAATTCATGGATGGAAATGTCCAGGAAGTAACCCTCTGAAAAATTTCTACCCAGTTCTTCCATCTCTAATGGACTAGTGTAACTCTACTCTTTTGGATCACTAGCAATCATGAAAAAGGAGGTGGGTAATGTAGAGAATGAGATCCTAATTCTAAATAGCAGGAAAGCCAAGATAATGTCCTATTGAGAAGTATCTAAATAGATTATGATATATGAATGTAATGGAATGTTATTGTGCCATAAAAAATGGCGAAATGCACAATTTCAAAGAAAATTGAGATGATCTTTGTGAACTGATACAAAGTTAAGTGAGTAGAGCTGGAATAATTTACATAATGATAATATTATAGAAAAAAACACCTTTGAAAGACTTTAGACCTCTGATCAATACAATGATAAACCATGAATCCAAAAGAAAAAGTAACAGAGAAACGATGAATTTAAAAGCAGAAAGTGGCCAACATTTTTGGAATGGTTAATGTGGTCATTCATTTTTATTTGAATTGTGTATTAAAGGATTAATTTTTTTTCCTTAATGGAGCTTTGGGAGGGATAGACTAATACAAAATATTTGGTCTTGAAAAAAATTTTTTTAAACCAAAGAAATAAAAAATAAATTGAATCAAGCTAAAAATAGGAAAGCAGAGGCCTTCTGATTTTTTTTTTTAATTTCATATAGGAAACAAAAAAAAAATCATCAGTTTTCTCTAATCAGTTAAAGTCTGTACTTGTGGTCTGGAAAAGACTGTTAGTAAAGCCAGTTGGGGTGAGTAGGGGCTTTAATCACTGTGAAATTGCCAGTCTGTCTTTGTCAAGGAGTGCAGGAAAAATCTGTTCTCAGTGGCTTTTTTCTTGCTCAGATTCTAATCTTCATTTAGGTTGTGAGCTGCAGGGTAGGGCTTTCTATATAATATTTGCGCAGTGCTGAGGGGAATGGTATGAAAGCAGTAAAATATTCAGCAATAAGAATCATAACAATGCAGAGAACGTTGAGCAAAAAAACTCTTCTGAGAAGATAATGAAAAGAGGAATGGCTCATGTGTTCTGTAGAGAAGGAGAGAGAGAAAGAGAACAGAAGAGCAGATAAATAGGAGGGTTGAACATATGGCCTCATCTTTCTGGTCTGATTAAAGACATTTCTGTTTCATGAGCCAAATTGCTGTTGCCAAAAAGGACAGACAAAAGTGGATATTACTCCAGAGCAAGAGATGCTGGGAAAACAGTGTGTGTGGGGCCTTGTCTGACTCAGAAGGGAGGAGGCTTGGGGGGGAGCTGTGTAGAGGTCTTGTGGGGGGTTGGCCCAGGGCCTTATACCTGGGATAGCTGACAAATGCCTTTTTAAAAAGGAGACATGTGCTGGGAGTGATGACCCATGCCAGTAATCCTTACTACAGAGATGACTGAGGCTGGTGGCTCTTTGGAGCTCTCCAGGGCTAAATCAATTGGGCATTTATACTATATGATTCCAATGTGGTGGGGAGTGGGCACCAAGTTGCCTAAGGGGTGAGGTCAAAGCATGTTTCCTAATCAGAGCAGAGAGAGAGAGAGAGAGAGAGAGAGAGAGAAAGAGAGAGAGAGAGAGAGAGAAGGAGAGAGAGAGAAGGAGAAAGGGAGGGAGGGAAGGAGAGAGGGAGGGAAGGAGAGGGAGAGGAGAGGGAGAGAGAGAGAGAGAGAGAGAGAGAGAGAGAGAGAGGAGAGAGAGAGAGAGAGAGAGAAGGAGAGAGAGAAGGAGAAAGAGAGGGAGGGAAGGAGGGAAGGATAGGGAGAGAGGAGAGAGAGAGAGAGAGAGAAGGAGAGAAAGAAGGAGGAAGAAAGGGAGGGAAGAAGGGAGGGAGGGAGGGAGAGAGAGAGAGAGAGAAAGAGAGAAGAAAGAAAGAAAGAAAGAAAGAAAGAAAGAAAGAAAGAAAGAAAGAAAGAAAGAAAGAAAGAAAGAAAGAAAGAAAGAAAGAAAAAAGCATAAATGCGTCAGTGAATTATCAAGTCAGTGACCTGGAAACTCCAGATAAACATTTGCATTGCTCCAGGGGATTGATTACTTGAAGTGTTGCTGATTGGAAAGGAGGCCCGTTTTTGTCCCTAAGCCTTTTGTTTGTTCTTCCTCTCATGTTTGTTCTTACCATCACATGCCCATCATCTTCCTCTTAAAATCTTCTCCATAACCTATTTCTTCTGTGGAAGACTCATTGGCCATTATCATTCCATTTATTCCAGTAGCCCTCAGTTTCTGTCATCTTTTCACCCACATATATGTGGCTCTGCATAGCTGCAAATCATTGTGTGCTTATTTATACGCTTCATGTGTTTGTATTCTCATTTTTTTTTTTCTTTTTTTCTAAGCACCACCAAAAGGCAGGGTCTCACTCTTTTCTCTCTTTCATCTCTTTTCACAGCACTGAGTTCAGGGCTCTGACTGCCTTCACACAGCAGATGGTCAATCAGGGCTGTTGACTGACTGACTTAAAAATATAGATTGAACATCCAGAGGATTGTATTTGACTTGCTATCCCTGCTCCCTCTGCTGTGTCTTCCCCCTCTCAAAGGCTCTCTGTTTGAGAGAGCACCAAATTGCTGTCATAGCCAGTCCATAACTTGAGGGGGTGGGGTGGGGGGAAGGGAGGGTTGCTTTTTTCTCCTTTAAAATCTCTGTAGAGATGAAAAACAGACCTCTTCTTTGCTTTGTTGTTGGAAAAAGCTCACATTCTGCTCGCTTAGCCTCAGCTTCAATTTTGGATGAGGTGCTTCCCTCCCTCCCCCTCAGATCCAAACTGGCATGCTGCTTCAGTGAACATATGTATTTTTTAAGCCATGCTGTGCTAAGCATCTCCCTTTACATAATATTTCAACTCCCAGGGGGGAAGAGGTAGCCAAGTTTCCCTCACCTTAAAAAACAAATAATCTTTGTTGTATGTTCTCATGTCATCTTGAGAACAAACATGTGGCTGAGATGAGAGCTCATTGAGAAAGTGTTAAAATTCACGAAGGACTTTGCTTGCAAATCAGCCCTGAAATTTCCAGGAGGACCGTGGGGGCTTCCCACAGTCACAGCAGAAATGGCATTCAGTACCAGGAACACCAACCAATTGCTACATTTTCAATCCCACGTGTGCAACACATGCCTAACATAAAAATAAGATTGTCAGCAAGCCAGTTTCTCTCTGATAACAACTCACAAGCAAAGTAAAGTTACAAGTCTTCCTAATTCAGTTTATTTCATAATTATTGGCTTCTGGGGATGTGGCCCTTTATGAGGAAACTTTGATTTCAGTTCAAAATACAGTTACTTCTTCATTCAGTCCTAGATATTGATTTTTGAAGGTATTCAGCATCTCATTTGATCTTCACAACCCTGTGTGATACAAATGCTACAATTAATCCTTATTTTAGGTGACTAAACCGAGGCAAGGTTAAATGGCTTGATTATGTTTGCACAGTCAGCAAGTTGGGGAATACAAACCTAGAGTTGGAAGAGCATTTAGAGGTCCTATGCTCTAGTCTCCTTATTTTACAGCTCTCTGATGAGACCCCTCAGAGAGGTTAGGTGTCCAAAAGTCAGTGATGGTCAAGTGATGGTCAAACTAGTTCCCCTGTTTTAGTTCCAATGCTTTTTCTATTCTAACGTATTTCAGAAGCAAGATTCAAAACCAGATCTTGCTTGATGCTGTTTCATAGGTTCCCAGATTGAGAATTATAAGAGATCTTTTAGGTCAAATAGAGAGTTCTTTCTATCAAACTCTGCTGTTTCTCATGCTTAGGAAGAAAAGCAGTGGTATAGAGCTCATCATCCCAGGGAACAGATAAATCATCATTATTCATTCATTTATTCACCCAATAAGCATTTATTAATCAACTACTATATTCTAGACATTTGCGATGTGCTAGGGATACAAAAAAGAAAAGCAGCACAGTTTTTGAGGTCAAGGAATTTCCATTCTATTGGGAGAGAGAGAGAGAACCCCTCCCTCCCCCCACTCCAGCCCATGAAGGGGAGATAATATGAATGCAGATCAGTAAATAGAAAATGTGTGCCAAGTAAATACAGAGCAGTTTTGTGGGTCAGGGGATTAACAGCTGGGCAGATCAGCACTGGCCTCCTCTAGGAAGTAGAATTTGAGTTGATCCTTGAAGGAAATTAAAGGGATTCTAAAAGGCAGAGAGGAGGAGGGAATATAGTTTTGGCACAGGGTAGAATGGAGAGAGGAGACAGTAGTGTATTGAGAACAGCCAGTTTGTCTGCAATATAGAGTGAATTAAAGAGAGTTGTTACGTATCATCCCTGGGAAGGTAGGCTGGAGCCAGATTGTGAAAGGCTTTAAAATGTCCAACAAAGGAATTTGCATTTTATTTTGTAGGCCAGAGGGAACTTTGGGAGCTTCTTGAGTGCAAGTGACATGATCAGAACTATGCTTTAAAAATATTCTAGGGTAGCTGAGGGTGGGCTGGGAGGTGAACTGGAGATGGGTGGGGATCTGAGAGAAAGAGAGAGACCATTTAGCAAGATTTTGCTTAGTCATCATCATTATCATCATCATCATACTGGGATGGACCATGCATTTTGTGCAGCTCAGCAGAAAATTTTCTTTTCTACCTATGTTTTGCTTAGGTTAATAATATTGTACAGTGAATGTGAATTCTCAGTAAACACCAAAGATTGGCAGATGATGGAGGCAGCATCAGAAGCAAAGGAAGGACCATCTTTGAGGTTAAAGTTAGATGTATGCATTTTTGTGAAGAAAGTGAAGGCTGTCAGTGTCCTCCTTTTATTTGTCAAGGACACAATTCCTTAACCTGTATAGCTACTCACATAACTAGAAAACAGAACAAGAACACTTAGAGTTTAGGGGAAAAAAAACCCAAATCTGGAATCAGAAGACTTAGGTACAAATCTCACCTCCAATTCTTACTACTTACATGATTTTAGGCAAATCACTTAATCTTCTTTCTCAGTCTTAGTTCCATTATTTGTATAATAAGTGAGAGGATTAGATGACTTTCAAGGTCCTTTCCAATTCACAATCTATGATCCTAAAATATGGATAATATATGAGATCTTTTAAATCATACTCTCATTCAATTTAAATTTTCCTGGTTTATTCTTCTCAGGAAACTACTATTCTAGCTCAATCAACTGATCAAATTCAGTCTCAAATAGTCTGCACTTGAAAAAGATAGTGTGGTATAAGTAGAGTGAATAGTAGACCTTGAAAGGTGAAATTTGACTTTGCATCCCAAGTTTGACATTTAATAGCTATCATCTATGAATAAGTCAAAATCTTTCTGTGCTTCAGTTTCCCTATCTACAAAACTGGACCAATAATGTCTACTTCCAAGGATTCTTATGAGGATAAGTACTATATAAATAGCAACTGTTATTATTTATTTCCTTTGCTTCTTGACATTTTGTCTTTTTTATCTAAATTTCATTTAATTTCTACTTTTCCTGAATTTGCAACCTAAAGTCATCTTTCCCTTCCCTGAATTTAGACCTTTATCCTAAATTGTCTTGTATCACTAGTTATCTTTTTTAGGTTTATACAATCTAGCCTAATCATTGAGAATATAGATTCTTTATTATATGCTCTTTAAGAGCAGAAGTTATGTTTTCTATTTCTTTGTATTCTCCTTATTACTTATTGAATGCCCCTTCTGGGCTACTTCCCTAACTTGGATTGGATATCCATGTGGTTGATGGAGTTCTAGGAGTAACCTTATGGGTAATTGCTCTGATTACTGATTTCCTGAGCCCTTACCAGTGTGCTTTTTAATAATCAGAGAATAGACTAGATTTTTAGTAAAGACATTTACAGATAGCAAGACTAATTAGTGCAAAACATTCCAAAAGTCTAGGGTATGCTCACATACAAATACACATGCTGTCCGTGAGAAGAATGGGCTCAGACTTAGAGTACAATGGTAATGAGTCAAATACGCAGAAAATGCATTTGGTAATACACAACTCCTGGTGTTTCAGGGACCATTTGGGTTCTTTTTCTTTTTGCTTTCACAAAGTTTCCATTGGGTGTATTATTTGCACTGCATGGGCTACTCATCTGAGCTCCCAGTCTCTTTCTTCCTTGTATCCAGAGGGGCCACTTTTCTATAGTACAAGCAGCCAAAATCCCTGAATCTGCCTTTTCCCTCTTTCTGAACTATTTGGTTTCAGTGTTTCTAATGCAAATGCTTCTCCTGCTACCAGCTATTATAATCCAAAGACAGTGTAACTGCACCCTCTCAGGCCTTCCAGAAGAACCTTTGGTCCTTTCAGTGTTTTCAATATTGCCATCTGGATACATCCATCTTGAGGTCACAGACCCAAGGAAGGAAAGACAAAAGTAGCAGTCCAATCCCAACTCACACTTGTCTAAGTCTCACAGACTTAGTCCTGTCTGTCTGACAGAGTCCATAGCTGTCATGTACTCCAGTATCATGAAGGCTAGGTTGATGAATGGGTCTGGCAGCTTCACCCCCAATGCCCTACTAGATCTCAGAATGTAATTTGTTTTTGCATAGTCTGTGAAGCACCAGTTCTTCTAGCTCTGCAGTCAATTAGAATCTTTTCTCATCTTCAGTGCAAAGTTCTAGTTGACTTGAAATTCTGGATGTAGACCTGTACTTGAGCCAGATGACCCTCCACAAACAAGTGGTCAGCCAGATTTTGCTTGGAGTCTTACATTAAAGAGACATTTACTTCTTCCAGAAGCAGTCAGTTCTGCTTTTGGTTAGTTCTTATTATTATTAGTCCTAATTTTTTTTTTTTTTTTTTTTTGCAACTTCCAACCATAGTTCTTCCCTAGGGTCCAGCAGAGAATTTTAACTCCTCTTTCATATGACAACCTTTTCTAAATTTGCAAATAACTTTTATCTTCCCTCTGCATAGTTTTATTTCCAGTGTGAATAACCCCAGCTTCTTCAACTAATCTTTATTTGACATGAATTTAAGGCTCTTCCCCATTGTAGCTACCCTTTTTGGAAGCTGTCAAATTTGTTGATCCCCTTCCTAAAATGGAATGCTTGGAAAAAAAAGTCATTTTTGATGTGTAGTTGGATCAGGACAGAATAGTGTGGGATTTTTAACTTGCCTAGATTTTAACATGGTGGCTCTGTTAAAGAAGCTTGAATTATATTAACTATTTTGGGGGCCATATCACTCTGTTGATTTATATTTCACTTTTTATTCCTTTCCAGGCTGCACTCCTCACTCTGCAGATTTCCTCTATAGAAATCCCCTTAACTTGAAAGTTTATCCTACTTCTTCTGTCCCTGTAGCCTCTTCTTCTGATTAACCGATTCCTTCTAGAATTTTCATTTTAAGGAGGATGCCCAGGTCAGATATATCTTTCTTCCTCTCTAGACTGTATTCTTGTTTCTCATGACTTTCTCGGACATGACCCCTATGAGTAATATTCTGTTTTTCAGCTTATAGTGTGTTGTCTTTTCTATAAGAATAGAAACTCCAGGAGGGCAGGAACTGTCTTTCCTTTTCCTTGTATTGTTATTTGCAGTGCTTTTAAAAATACCTGCCACATAATAAATACTTGAATGCTTGTTGATTTTTTGTTGTTGGCTTCACTAAAATCTTAAGATATTTTTCAAATGAACATTTTTCAGATGATGGATTAGACATCAACTCAATTTATGACTACACAGTCTTTTGGCTAGCCATTTGTGTCCTGTCTTTTACTTGAAAAGTTGATTTTTTTGGTGCCCAAAGGAAGACTCTATCCCTATTAAATTTTAACTCATTAAAATCAGGCTCTTCCTGAACCTTGACTTTATCACACATTGTGTTATGCCACAGTTCTCTTTAACTGTCCTGACTCAGTTTCCCTGTACTAGTTTCCCTTGTCTCAGTTTCCTTAACTGTTCTGTCTCAATCCCCTAAATTGTAAACCCCCCTCTAGGCCACTAAGACTGAGGACCATTTGCTCTAAGTTTATAAATTAGCAAGACAAACAAGAGAGTAGACCTCCTGACTCTTTTCTGTCCTAAAGAATTTACAATATCCCTCTAAAATATTCCAAGATACCTCACTGATATCTTTATTTCTGTGTATTCAGACATCCTGTCTCTGGGTTTTTAGGATTTATGGCCTCCTCTATCCTGACAGAAGCTTTCCTGCCTTTTCCTCTTCTTTGTCTCCAAAAGGTACTTAAAGGTTTGAGATTCTCCCATTCAGCACTGGATAATTTGAGACGAGAGTCCTGTCCAGTCAATTTTACTCTCCCATTAATAAAATATTAAAAACTCTCTAATCTCTCTCCTGCCTCAGTTTCTCCAGCATTACAATTGTGTTAACTGTTCTTCTCAGCTTTGTATCATTTGTAAATTTGTCAAACATGTCCTTTATGCTTTTATTCAATTCATTGATAAAAATGTTAAATAATACAGTAATAAGCACAAGTCCCTGGGGATACTCCTCTTCCTTTTTATGACCTTATGACTTTTTCACTCTTATTCTGTTACATGGTCAAAAAGACTTTGAAAAAAGATCCCTGTAAAACTGCAGTGGGGACCATTGTACCTTTCCCTGGCTCTGTCACTACTGAATTAAATATGTTCTTTTATTCATAAAACTTGGAAAGTAGTAATGATGAAACTCAGACAGACTGTATGCAAAGTGATTTCTGTGAAAGCTTCATGCCCTTAATTATAATGGCCTTTCTTTCCATGTAGGGAATTTCAATGATTTTCTTTGCTTGGCTTAATGACTCCCTGAAATCTGGCTATTTTACATAAAGAATATATTTCTTCCAAAGCATCTTAGAAACCTATTTACCCTCCTCTTTCATTTTCCAAATGTTTTGCTCTACATATACCTTTTCATATGCCTTCAAGGGGAGAGAGAGGAAAAAAAGACACATACACAGAGAAACAGACAGAGACAGAGAGAAAGAGAGACAGGAAGGGAGACAGACAGAGTGAGAGAGAGAAAGAGACAGAGAGAGACAGACAGACAGAGACAGCAAGAAACAGAGAGAAACAGAGAGTTTGTTTGCATTAGATTACTTCCTTCTGAAGGTTAAATGTGGAGATATATCAAATCTCTGATGAAAGATGGAAATGAGACAGTAAGCTTTCATTTCCATGAAGCCTTTGAAATACTGGAAAAGTATTCAGACCTCCTTTGAAAGCTAATTTCCTTGTAAATCAACCTGAAATTAGTATACTGGGGAAATGGTGAAAAGGATGATACTTTTAAAATAGTATCATTGTAGACGTATCATTGAAATTGTGCTATGGCTACCATTTTCTTTATTTTCACTTAACCTCTCTGGGACTCAGTTTCTTCCTCCATAAAATAAAGGGATTAAATAATAGCACAAGAGAACAGAGAATGAAACTTTACTTACTTCTCTTGGCTAGGAGATATGGGATGAGCAAAGCAAAATGTTACCCATATGGTAAGATACTTTAGAAAAAGACTTTGCAGAACCTTCAAGGATGATTATTACAACATCAATGGTTATGCATTGTAGTTTAGTGAACAAGCTTGCTAACAAAGAATTCTTTTGGCTAGAGAGCTGAATCGGTCAGTTTTTAATACACTGCGGTTTAAATAATTATCTTTGTTACAAGAGAGGGGTCAATTTGGAGAGTGAGGGATGACAATATCCAGAAATTACAGTGATATGATCACAAGACATTAATGAAATGAAATAAAATAGAATTAGAAGATTAGATAGTCTTAATTGTCAATGAATGGGATGTTGAGGCCGCTAAATAGACTATGGACACAGTTCTGGGCCTGTATTCAGAAAGACATGAATTTAAATTTGAACCCAGATACTTAACTGGTTGTGTGAGCCTGGGCAAGTAATTTGAACTCTGCCTACCTTAGTTTTCCCATCTGTAAAATGGGGACAATAATGGCACTTTCCTTCCAGGGTTGTTGTGAGGATCAAATAAGTTTGGCAAACCTTTAAGTGCTAAAGAAGTGATAGTGGTTATTGTTATTAATCAAATGTTCTGGTTAATTGAATTTCCATGTTTGCATATCTTGTCCATTCCCCCCCCCACCCCCCAGAATTCCAAAGACCTAAATACTATAGAGTATATAAAATGCTTATGAGACAGAGCATACAGATGGACAATAATTTGGGATTTGAATTGGGAAGAAAAGAGAGACTGGATTGCTTTGGGGAAATTGCAAAACTCCTTTAACTTTCCCAGACTCAGAAGCCCATTCTTAACATCCTACCACTGGCTGTTGTATGACTGGAAGACATAGACACATCTGTCTCCAGAGAACTGAACATGAGTATCACACACAAGCAATGAAACAACATATGGTAAGTGTGAGCTGGTTGTGACATTACAGGGAAGGAGGAACTTCAGCAAAGAATCAAAGAAAAAGAAATTGAGATGAGTTCCTTAGCTTTCCATAAGTACTCTACTAACTTCTTCAATCCACAGCTTAAGTGATATTTCTTCCATGAAATCTTTTCTGATTTCTCCAGGAATTAGGACTCTGACCCTCAAAATTACTTGATATTCTTTTGTATTTAGTTACTTTTATACATTTTGCATCTGCCATCCCCATCCTCATCCCAGAAGAGTGTAAACTCACTGGGAACAAGGACTATATCATTCTTTATGTTTATGTCCTAGGAACCTAGAGTTCCTTTGCACATAGTAGGTGCTAAATAAATGATTGTTCATTTGAATTTCCTCACCTGGAACTTGCTTTAGGCTTTCAGCCTTTTGGATTGCCCTGATAACCTTCCCATGAAAGTACTTCATTCCTTTCTGTTATTTGCTTCTCACCTTGGCCTTAATAGCCAGACCTTGGCTGATTACCTCTTAATTACACTGGGCCTGGACAGTAACACTGAAACTATACTGAACATAATTTAATCTTTCTTTGATGACTCAGAAGTCACTTCAAGGACTTTGCAGGACCTTCAAGGATGATTATTACCAACATCAATGATTATGCATTGTAGTTTAGTGAACAAGCTCCCTAACAGAGAATTCTTTTAGCTAGAGAGCTGAATCAGTCAGTTTCTAATACACTGGGTGATAGCCATGTTTTATTTATGCTCATGATTCATAAAATGTGAGGCTACTCAAGCTATTTAAATTGGGCTTCTTGAAGGGAAGATGTTGGGGAAAAGAAAAGAGGGAAATGGCCAGAATAACCAATAAGTCCATAAAAGCAATTTCTTGTACCAAAGAAATTTCACCAACTCTTGTCTTGCTGTAAGGATGGGATTCAGTTTCATCAATGATTAGTACATTTTACTTAAAATAATTAACAAGGTATGGGTATATTTATCAGGTGAGAAGGCTTCAGTCAGTTAATAAGAAATATGAGCCAGGTGTGAACAAAGTCTACACATCTTTTTTTTTTTTTTTTTTTTTTTAATCAATCAGAACATCAAACCTATGTATATAGTCAACATCCTGTGAGTTTGGTATAACAAACCAAGCCAATTCTGCAGCCAGTTGGTAATGGGAATTGGAAACTTGAGTTTCTGGAATAAGTTCCAATCATGCCCTTCAAAACCTCATGTGTCTTTTCTTCTTCCACCTTGACACAAATTGACCTTGAACCTCAGAGGGTGAGAATATTTCTATTTCTTCTTGGAATCCTAGCTCAATTATACAGAACAGCAGTGGTTGATGTTTGTGTCTGCCCTAGGATCTAAAGATAATTGAATATAAATAAGGAAATAAAGTCAAAATCCTACCAAAAAAAACCAAACAAACACATAAAGCTATCCCATGCCTAAGAATAATTTCATGAGGGCTCTGCAAAAGGAAGAAGGAACTTCCAGGAGTTGTCACTACATAGTGGGGACGGGGTTGGCTCCCCCTGTAGTAGCAGCATTGGTGCTCCTGCCCCAGCACACTCTCCCCAGGGGAGGCTGGGACAGAGCAGTGGCAGCGCAAGCCGATGATGAAACCTGCCCTAACCTGAGGAATCGGGATGGGGAAAACAGTCCTGGGCATAGAGGAGGGATGCTTAGCCAGGCATAGGAGGTTAGAATAAGTCCCAGGTCAGGCGGAAATTGGGAGGCAATGTTTAGCTCAAAATAGGGCAGGAAAAGGTCTGATCCCAGTAGTATCAATCATCTTGTCCTGGCACAGAATGGAATGGCAGAACCCTTGACTACCCTCAAGCTCAGGGAAAAATGGGGAAATAGTTGTCTCTGGTAGAGTAGGCAATGGGGCAAACACCAATAGCTATGAAGATGTGCAGCAACAATGGGTCAAGTGGAAGCTAGTGGCTGGCAGTAAAGTTAGCCTCTTTCTGGTAGTGGCTGCCCAGAGACAGAAGAGTGAGCAAAGATCTGGTCCCCAGCAGACTGGGCACTGGCATGATCAGTCAATGGCAAAGGGAAGTCAACTTATATTAAAAAAATATATATATATGTGTTTATACATACATATATATGTGTGTGTGTGCATGATATATATGCATATATATTTTCCCCCCAATTACATATTAACCAATTTTTAAACATTTAAAAAATTTTGAGTCCCAAATTCTATCCCTTCCTTCCCTCCCCTCATCCTGAAATGGGAAGCAATTACATATAGATTATACATGCACAATCATGTAAAACATTTCCATATTAGTAATTTTGTACAAGAAGACTCAATAAAAGAAAAAGAATGAAAAAATGAAAGTGAAAAATTGTTTGCTTCAGTCTATATTCAAACAATATCAGTACTTTCTCTAAAAGTAAATAATATACTTCATCACTAATCCTTTGGAATTGTCTTAATTCACTCAGCATCAGTTCATATAAGTCCTTCCGTGCTTTTCCAAAATCAACCTGCTCGTCATTTCTTAAAGAACAATAATATTTCATTATATTCATATATCATAATTTATTTAGCCATTCACCAATTGATAGGCATCCACTCAATTTCCAATTTCTTGTCACCTCAAAAAGAGGTGCTACAAACATTTTTGGATATGTGGATCCTTTTCCCTCTTTTTATCATCTCTTTGGGATACAGATACAGTAGTGACACTGCTGGATCAAAGAGTAGAAACATACTATTTTCACCTTAAAGTTTTTTTTTTCACTTTTTAAAAATGAATTTTCCCTTATGTTCTGATTTTTCTTTCACAATATGACTAATGGAAATAAGTTTAAAATGATTGTATACATATAACCTATGTCAGATTGCTTGTTGTTTTGGGGAGGAGGGAGTTATAGGAGGAAGAGAGAAAAAATTGGGAACAAAAATGAATGTTAAAAACTATTTTTACATGTAATTGGAAAACTAAAGTACTATTGAAAAGTTTAAAAAAGTTTGTCCAGGTTTTTCTGAAATCATCCTGCTTGTTTTTTCTTATAGCACAATAATATTCCATTATAATCATATATCACAGCTTGTTTAGCCCCAGTTGGGAAGCCAACTTTAGATCTATGTTTATTGTGATCCAGAACTTATTGGCCCTTCCTTATTGTCACCAGTACATTACCCAATGATTGCACAACTCCCCTTCCCCTTCCCCCCCCTCCAGATAGGGTTTAGAGGTTCAACCAGTGGAATTGTTCATAGGGGTCTTGTTCATAGGGAGAAGTGGAGCAGGTTGTCAGAAGCCTCTAATCAGGGGAAGATTTAGTACTCCCAAATTCCCCATGAAGATTTCAGGTAGAGGTTGATCTTGAGCAGAGGATCAGAGAAGCATAACTGGATGGCGGTATGGGGCAATGTTCTCTGATCTATAATGAGGAATAGTAACTATGTTGAAATGTCATTAATTTTCCTGTAGCCCCTCATTTCCCAGTGCTGTTCTTCTTATGTTCATCTGAAAATTGCAAAGATTTGATATCATCTACTACATGGACCACATTAGCTGTGGGACTCAATCCTTCAGAAATGATGAGGGAGAAGAAGGCCTACACCTTGGATTTTTGAGCTTTTCCTTTCCTTTTCTTTTCTTTTTCTTTTCTTTTTTTTTTCATATCAGGCACTCCTCCAGGAAGCTTTTATATTGGCTTGCTTTCTTTTTGCCATTTCTCTTAGTTTTTCTTTTTCTCCTTCAGTATTGCCTACATCAAGCTTTAATATCCTTGATATTAGCATTGACTAGTAATATTTTATAAGACCTGAAGAACCCTTACCACAGCTTGTGGTATATTGAGAGCAATACCCTAACCATCACCACTCCCATAATCCATTCAAATTAAGCTATTATTTTCCTTAAAACTTATCCTCAAGATTTAATTCGTTCAGAGGACTGAATGCTCTAGTTGTTGACATTGGTTCCTGGTCATCTGAGTATAAACAGACATGAAGTTTAGCTGGCAAACCACCATGGGAAACTCAGAAATAGAAGAATTTTTGGTTTTGTTTTTAACTGAATTAACTCATAGTATCCTCAACATATATTCTGGTTAAATGTCCTTCTCCTGTTATGGCTAAATGAATTTTTTTTTGGTAAACTGTTGAGTATAGATTATTTCATTCCATTATCAGTCTTTAGCTACTCCTAGGGCTTTGGCCTAAATAGGCCCTGCCAGAACATTACTTTAGTAAATATACTAAGCTAATTAAGTCTAGCTGACTCATTAATATTAGTTGATAATTAACGAAACGCATCAATAGGGTCTTATGAGGTATAGCATTGACAAGCTATTAACCTATTATATAGGTTATTATTATTATATTATAGGTTATTATGTCATATTAACAAGGGTCCCCTAGAACCTGAGGGGCGCAATAGTGAGTGGTCCTCTAGGGATTCAGCCTACTGGTCTGCATGTGGGTTAGGAAGACAATCTATGCTCTTGAGTGGTGTTGTTAAATGTGTTTGGGGGTCTGCTCATGTAGAGTGGTACACTAAATGTTTGTTTCCCTTCCAAATTATATACCTCAAACCTGCCCATCTAATTAGTTAAAAGTTCTGGATAGAGCAGATTATGTGTGCAGTTTTATTTCCTAGAATCTGAGCTAGAGCCAGACTAGAATCCAAGAGAGTAGGGTTGAAGTAAAATCAATATATCTCCTTGCAGTCTCTTTTTGTGAGTGTTTCCATTGGTATTTTGTCTATTAGTACCAACACTATAGTTAATATAGTATAGAGTTCATTGTTCAGTTGTATCTAGCGTCCTTTTGATAATGTTTCCTACAACAAATATTCCCTGCCAATCCTGCCATTAGTGGTATTGTCATCCATACATCTGCCATCCATGGAACCAGTGAGTAATGGAAGCCGACCCTGTTTCACTCTTTCCCACTACCTTCCTTATCCCAGGTTATGAGTGTCCATCTCTTTTGCCTCCCTTTCCAAACATAACCTTATCAGCCACTTTTCCCCAATAACTGGGACATAGTCTTCAGCTTTAAGAAACAGGAGACTTGAAACAAGGGTATTTGGTAAAATTTTGATAGTGAGGCAGCTAAGTGTAGTATAGGGAATGCTAGACCTGAATTCAAATCCTGCTTCAGAAATCTCCTATGTGACTTTGAGCAAGTCACTTAACTCTTGCCTCCTTCATCTGTAAAATGGAGGTAATAGTAGCACCTACTTCCCAGAGGTCATTATAAGAAGAAATTGAGATATTTGTAAAATCACTAAGCAAACTATAAAGCATTATATAAGTGTTAGCTGTTATTAAAAATGCTAACTATTATTTGGTTTTTCCATTCTCTCTCTATAAATTTTTTTTTCCTTATCCTCATGTGCAGTCTTAGCTAAGATCATAGATTTTTAGACACAGATGGAATCAAAAAAATCACATGCCTAATTAATAGAATAAGTTTCTTTTCAAAGGGCCCACTCATTTTTCTGAGATTAGTTTTTCTTTGGCAACTCCCCTCCCCTCCACTTTGTGAGTCTATTTCTAATCCAAAATAATGTAGAAAACGAAGGGTAGCTTGAGGTCAATTGACTCTTGATCCTGCATTGTTACTGAAAATTTGCCTCTCCCCTCCATGGACAATCTTGTTTGCACTTTCCATTCATTACAGGGCAACTCATTCAGAGCCCCACAATTCACTCAGTTTGGACAGACACAGTCTCCCAACCACTTCTATCCATCCTACCTAAAAGCCTGGAGCAGTCATCCTTCCATGTGTCTAGTTCACCCGCCATCCCACCCTCTGACCTTGCAGCCAGACTGTGCTCTTCCCTGACAAAGAACTCCTTTCAGAGCTCTGGTTCCAGCTGTGTGAATGATCTAGATTTTGTCTATTTATTGTCTGAAATGCTTAACTTGCTTCAGAAAACAGAATCAGGCTCCCAGCAATCTGGCCTGACTAACATGGACTTTCTTGACCATCATGCCTTGGAGACTTAATACAAAGAAACTATTGTTTGTGGCCCAGAATGAGGACTCAAAAATCCTGGGGAGCCTGGCAAGGCTGTTGTTTGCCACTTCATTCTCAAAGAGCACCATGACATCAGGGAAGTGATGCTGTGACATGAAAGTGAAGTGGATTTAAGTGAGGGAGGGCTGTGCTAGGTCATCTGCCTCACTTTCCCCTCCAGAGCCATCTGGGTCCAGTGGCCAGATATAGATCAGGATGACTGGAGATGGGCCTGGGTGAAATGGGAGACCTTGGTTTTCTTAAACTTAGTTTTCTTCAATAGGTCTTAGTTTCACTGAGGCCAAAACCATTCAGTGATTAAGACTAGAGATAGCAATTGAGACAAAGAATCTCCTCTTTCATCTAATCAAAAAAAAAAAAAATCTAAATAAATGAACAAATAAATAAATCTGGGAGGGGGATTTGTGGACAAAGCAGAAATAATTTATGTTTACATCCAATCAGGATGAATCAATCAGGAACCAAATACTGACCAAATGGGGTCTAGCCTAGGACCTGTAGGTAACCAATTAGAATTAGATTGGTTTTGGTTTAAGGTCTGATCCTTAAGAAAGAAATCTAGCCAGTAAATCCCACCCTTACTTACAGATGTTCTTTTTTTTTTCAAGGTATAAGAGAAGGTAGATGAAGAACAGTAAAAGAGAGCAAAGGTAGATAGAACTCTCATTCATCCTTAACTGGGCAGGACAAGACAAAGAATTCAGCAAATCAACAAACATTTATTAATGTCTACTGTGTACTAGGTACTGTGCTAAACTTTAGGAATAAAAAGTTAAAAAGAAAAAAAGCAATAGTTTCTGTCCATAAGGAGCTTACATTCTGTTAAGGGACAGGTCAGTTCTCCGAGAGCCTCCACAGCTGTGAATCATAGCATCTGAAGTAGCTGGAAGGCAGCCTTTGCTGATACAGGTGTTGCTGACTGGGAATGAGATAAATTGGAGACAGGGAAGAGGAGAGAGATCAGACAATGCAATGGCCTTTCAGTCAGAGAGATCAGAGAACAGCAACTGCCTCTCAGTCTCCTTGTATCATCCTCTCACAAGAGGAGATTCATTCTGCAGGTCTGGGTTGGATCTCCGGCAGCCACTGTCAGGTGGCTCCCGTGTATTTCATTCAACATATGACACGTGAATGTGGGGCATAAGAAGCATAAGAATTACAAGAAGAACCAGAGCTGTTTGTGAGAAGGATCCTTCCAGAGTTCCTTCAGTAACCTGCAGGGAAGGAAAGGAAGAAGAGCCCTGGTAAGACTTTTTTAGTTGGGGTAATTAAATGGGCCAACACATCAGAGGGCTGAGCCCGGAGACTAATGAGAGACTTAAATGCCTGTTCTGACTACAATCCTCTTCTCCGTTTGAAAGTTTGTCTCCATGATAAGATCAATATCTGCTACAACCATCCAGAAGTGATAGTGCTGCTTGCATTTCTCAGTGTGTGGACCATACTGTGGGGAGGGGAAATAACAGCAAAAAAACAAAAAAACGGTGAATTGTTAAGGGTTAGGTCAATTCCCTGAGAGCCTCCACAGCTGTGGATCATAACATGTGAAGGAGTTTAAAGGCAGCCTTTGCTGACACAGATGTTGTGGATTGGGAATGAGATAAACCGGAGGCAGAGGGAAGAGGAGAGAGGTCAGAGAATAGCAACTGCCTCTCAGTTCAGATAATTTCCAAAGGTCCTAATTATCTCATCTTCCAATTATCTTGTTTATATAGTCATTTTAAGATGTGTCTAACTCTTTCTTGGACACAGCTTGTATTTGAAGCCAAATTTGAACCGAGGAAGAATTCCAAATCCAGTGTTCTATTCATTTTGCCACCTACCTGGTGTAGCTCTAACTTTTTCAGAGTAGAATGTTGTTGAAATACACAGGAGCTGTTGGAATTCACGGGAGCCACCTGACAGTGGCTGCTGGAGATCCAACCCAGACCAGTTCAAATTTGGCCTAAAATACAAGCTGTGTGACTGCTTGATAACCTTATTTGCCTTAGTTTCCTCAACTGTAAAATGGACTGGAGAAGGAAATGGCAAACCACTCCAAGAAAGAGTTAGACACATTTAAAAATGAGTATATAAACAAGATAATTGGAAGATGAGATAATTAGGATCTTTGGAAATTAAGGAAGACTTCATGGAAGAGGTGGCACCTGACAAAACACAAGTGACCTGAGTTTTGAAGAAAGAAGAGTTTCAAATTTATAAGAGTTCAAGCCATCCTCCAGTTGATAAATGGTCAAAAGATATGAACAGACAGTTTTCAGAAGAAAAAAATTAGAATGATGCTCTAAATTTTTATTGATCAAAGAAATGCAAATTAAGATAACTCTGAGGTACCACTGCATACCTCTCAGATTGGCTAAAATGACAGGAAAAGATTATGATGAATGTTGGAGGGCATGTGGGAAAACTGGGACACTGATGCATTGTTCGTGGAATTGTCAACTGATCCAACCATTCTGGAGAGCAATATGGAACTATGCTCAAAGGGCTATCAAAGTATGCATATCCTTTGATCCAGCAGTGTCTCTACTGAACCTGTATCCCAAAGAGGTCATTAAAAAAAGGGAAAAGGACCCATAAAAAAAAAAAAAAAGATTTTTTTGAAAGGCAGAAAGAAAGAGAGTGTTTCTAGACATAGTAGGTAGCCTGTAAAAATACATAGAGATTGGAAGTAGAATACTGAGGAACAGCAAATAAGCCTATCTGACTGGAACACAAGAGTATGCAAAGTTAAGTAGTATAAATTAAGGCTGGAAAGCCAGGCTGGAGCCAGATTAAATGCCAGGCCAAAAAACTTTTATATTATCCCCAGATGGTTTTAGAATACAGAAGCACAGGCCAACTTTAATGAAGTAGTTGTGGAGGATAGATTGAAGAGGGGAGAAACTAGAAGCAAGGAGACCAATTAGGTGGTTTTTATAGGAAGCCAGGAGAGAGGTGACTAGGGCTTGAACCAGAGCCCGATTATATGACTAGAGGATAACAAATGCCTGAGATGTCATAGAGATAGAATTGACAAGACTTGGCAACCCATTCTTTTAATGGGTCCTGATTTATCCTGCTCAGGAGAGAGGAGCTTATCTGATTAACTTGTAGCCTTCACTTTGGGGTTATCCCCCTGACTGGATTAGGATGCAGGCTGGATCCATAGAAGTTGACTAGTACCAGGGGTTTATGGCTCTCTGTGAGTCTGCATTTCTAAAACAAGAGTTCCCAAGCTCTTCCTGGTAAATAAACTGCCTTTTAAATAACCAGCCAATTATCATTTCAAAACCAAGTATCTCAAAACAAAGGCATTTACTGATGCGGTCTGGGAAGAATAGTAGCTACAAAACATTCTTCACATAACCTGGGGCATACTCTCCCACAAATACATATGGGGTCAATGGGAAGAGTGGATACATGTGACGAGAACATTGGGAGAAAATTATATATCAGGGAACTTTTGTGGCCAAGACAGGCAACCTTCAGGCACTGTAGGACGGATGACCCTTCTCCTGTCCAGTTATTCTCATAATGCTCCCCAACTGTATTTTGACTGACCAAAGCTACTTCCCCCCCACCCCCCCACCCCCGCCCTGGTGTTGCCAGAGGTCACACACTCCTCAGAGCTGCTTCCTGCCTCAAAAGACATTCCAGCTCCTTCTGGGAAGACATATGGTTTGACTGAGCAATCAGTATTTCTGCTGATCCACCCAACACCACTGCCTTCTGGTAGAGATAAAAAAGGGAAAGGCAAAGCTCCCCCAACCTCCTTAAAAGCTCGCTCTTCCTAACTCCCCAAAGTTAGAATTTTTCTCCATAGGTCTCTCCTTTCTCTACAGCCAAGCACC
Organism: Antechinus flavipes; assembly: GCF_016432865.1. Classification (NCBI taxonomy): domain Eukaryota; kingdom Metazoa; phylum Chordata; class Mammalia; order Dasyuromorphia; family Dasyuridae; genus Antechinus; species Antechinus flavipes. Next base: position 435,737,788 of record NC_067400.1, read on the forward strand.
ACAATCAAGAGTATGCTGGAGCCAGCTAACTTGGATCCAATTTTTAAATTCTCCATGAACATTTGTACCTTGGAAATCAGCTTGTTGTTCAGTCATTATTTAGTTGAGTCTATTTGTGACCCCATTTTGGAGTTTTCTTCACAAAAATACTGAAATGGTTTGTCATTCTTTCTCCAGCTCATTTTACAGGTGAGGGAACAGAGATAGAGATAAAACATGACTTACCTAGGGTCACATAACTTAGTGTCTGGGGTCAGACATAAACTCGGGAAGATGTCTTCTTGACTTCTGCCAAATACTCTAATCACTGAACTATCTACCTGCCTCCAAATCAGCAAAAACTTGAAACCAGGGCTTGATTTATTTTATATTGTTGTTGATTTGCAGGCTTAAGAAAGTGATGGAGAAAATAAAAATAAAAAAGTTAATTAAATATGAGAGTGTGTTTTGGGTATTCCTTCCCCCTCCAGGGAGCTGGTTGTTAAATATTTACCAGCACATCACTGATCATCCTGTTCTGATTGATTCAAGACTGTCAAGATTTTTTTTTTTTTTTAAAGATCCCTTAGGAAGGTGACCAGTCTTCAACAACCAATGGAAAGCTATGCTCCAGTTCCATTGAGTTTGTTTCAAAAAACATTTATTTCCAATAGAAAGGTAACAAAAAGTATAAACCTTCCTTTACATTTCATTTAAAACCATAACACCTTGTCTCTGTATCTTGTCATTTATTTTGTGATTACTTCAGCTGGGCTAGAAGAAAATCAATTTTTCATCAAGGGTGTCCTACTCAACTCCCTGAATACATGTTTTCTTTCTCTCCCGCTCCCTCTCTCTCTTCTTTCCTCTCCCTCCCTCTCTCTCTTCTTTCCTCTCCCTCTCTCTCTCTCTTCTTTCCTCTCCCTCCCTCTCTCTTCTTTCCTCTCCCTTGCTCTCTCTCCCCTCTCTCTTCTTTCCTCTCCTTGCTCTCTCTCCCCTCTCCCTCTTACTTTCCATCCCCCTCACTCCTCCTTTTTCCTTTCCCTCCCCCTCTCCCTCTCCTCCTTCTCCTTTTCCCTCTCTCTCTTCTTTTCCCTCTTCCTTTTCCTCCCTCCCACCTTCCTTCTCTTTCTCTCTGTTTCTGTCTCTCTATCTCTGTTTCTGTTTGTCTCTGTCTCTCTGTCTTTGCTGCTCTCTCTCTTCTTTCTCTTTCACACACACACACACACACACACACACACACACACACACACACACACACACGATTCAATCTCAAAGACTAATTTTTAAAGTTTCTAGCTCCATTAAAAATTTATTGGTTTGAGAAGTAATTAGGCTCAGCAGATTATAGATAGACTTTGGATACAACAAGACTTGACCCCTATTGGCAATATTAGGCAAACACCATGATCTCTCAGTGCCATAGTCAGTTTTCTAGAATTACAATTTGCATGGCACAGTTTCCTCACACGAATAAATTCATGGGTCAAAATGAAAATAAAAATTACAGGACTTAGGTCTAGAAGAAAGCAGGGGAAGGGAACAAGCATTATTAAGTAACTACTATGTGCTGGGTACCATGCTAAGAACTTTATAAATAGCATCTCATTCTTTCCTCACAACAGCCCTGAGATATAAATGTTATGATCCTCATTTTACACTTGAGGCAGGCAGAAGTTAGATGACTTGCCCAAGATCATACAATTAGTAAGTGTTTAAGGCTAAATTTTAACTCAGCTTTTCCTGATTCAAGTCTAACACTTTATCCTCTGCACCTCCTAGATGCACTGAGGTGAATGACTTGTTCAGGTCATCTGATTTGAGTTTAGTGTTCCCTTCACTGTCTCCCTGTGCTATCCATGAAGGCTTTATGGATCATTTAAACCAGCCCCCTCCCTTGTTTTCCATTTTACCAGAAGGAAAATTGTTCGAGAGAGAGAACATAAAATCGTGCAAGATCACAGAGTCCAGGCATCTTTCTGCTTCGCAGCTCTGACCCTTTCATAAGAAACAGCTTGATTATATTTTGGCTCCACTGGATTCATGAACTGAAGGAGGGTGAGTGAGATGCTATCTGAAACTCTTCCAAATCTTCAGTTAGAGGATTTCTTTTCAGGTTCTGGATAAGGGATTTATTGCTAATTTTCATTGCAATCTCATTGATCTCCTGTCAAGAGAAAGTCGGATCCCCAGAATGGGGGAAAGATCAACTTTATTCCCAGTAAAGCCAAAACATCATTTTAAACAGCATTTGGGGGGGGGGGAGCTTTAGTTTCTCCAATCATAAAAATTCATTATAAATTAATTATATAAATAAACATATATAGACATAAATGCATATTTATATATATGTAGAAATATAACCTCCAAAGTTAGAATTTTCTTATCTATGTATATATAAACATGTATATGGAATTATATATATGCAAACACATTGCATATATATATAAAATCTTCATATAAATATATACATATAAACAATTATAAAAAATTAATTATTAAAAAAATTAGAAGGGAAGAGCCACCTTTCTAATTCAGAAAGGGGCATTTCAGTCTCTCAGTATCACAGATGAGTTCTAGAAGAGACTAATTGTTTTGGTGGGGATATTTTATTTTCTTCAAGGAATGCCTTAGAAAACTCAAATCAATACACCAATAAGCATTTATAAAATGGTGACTGTGTGCTGGGCACTGTTCTGGGTTCCTGAGATACAGAAATAAAAATGAAACAGTTCTTGACTTCAAGAAGCTTACATTCTCACGGGGAGGCAACATATATACCTAAATACATCCAAAATAAGGCAATGTGGTATTTAAAGTAAATTATGATAAAAGGAGGAGGGGCAGAGCTGGGAAGAATTGTGGGTGAGGAATCAAGAAAGATTCATGTAGGAGGTAGTTCTTGAGTTGAGCTTTCAAGTCAAACTCAAATGATTTTTGAGTTTAGAATTGTAGATTGAGAGACAGAAGGGACCTTATGGACCAAATGGTCTAAACCTCTCATTTTCCAGATAAGGAAATTGAGGGTTAATTGGCTTGCCTGGGCCAAGATAACTTGAATATGTCTGAAGCAGGATTTGAACAGAAGTTTTCATACCTTCAGAGGCAGCTAGGTGCTAGATTTGGAGTCAGAAGAACTGAGTTCAAATATGGCCTCAGACACTTACTGGCTCTGTGATCCCTGGAAAGCCACTTAACCATGTTTGCCTTAATCCCCTGGAGAAAGAAATGGCAGACCACTCTGGAATCTTTGCCAATGGATAGCATTGGTGTGATATGGTCAAGGGATCATGAAGAGTTAGACATGAGTAAAAGAGTGAACACTGGGGCAGCTAGGTGACACAGTGGATAGAACACCAGCCCTAAAGTCAGGAGGACCCAAGTTCAAACCGACCTTAAACACAAAGCTTCCTAGCTGGGCAAGTCATTTAATCCCAATTGCCTCAGGAAAAAAAAAAAAAAAAGATTGAACACTTTTCCAACTCTTTAGCCTCCACACAAGAAGTGTCAAACACATGTCCATGGGACACACTATTACCCAGTAATTTAAAATGTACTTGGAACATACTTAACAAAATAAACTAAAATACAATAAGACATTGATAAAATCACAAAACTAAGTTAATTTGCAGCTCAGAGATCTTCCTATGTGGATTTGTGGCCCCATTTCTATTTAAATGTGCCCCCACTGCTCTAAGCCAAACTATTTCAGAAGTCTGTACCCACACACCAAGAGATTGTTGGAGTATTTTTATGTACACAGCAAAAAGAAACCAGAAACTACTTAAACACATCTATTTGAAAAAAGATACTGAGCTATGGGTTGCAACAGTATCTATTATTAATAGAGAGTTGGTCCTTCTCCACCTTGGAAGCTGGAACTGGCTAATTCGACTTGCATTTTGCAAGGTAGGGAGATAAGAGGAAGGATACAGAAAGCTGGACTAGCCATAGAGGAAGAAAACACACTCTGATCCAAAGAGCCTCCTTTTGCTTTTTTTTTTTCCCCATTTCTTCACTTAACATAGTGAAGATATATCCTGACTCTTCTAAGAGGATTGTATGACCCTAAATGGGAGTGAAGCTATAAGATAGCAAAGGCACATTCTTTACTCCTGGAGAATACGTCCAATGAGAAGGTATTCAGTTCAACTCAATAAATATTGAGCATCTGCTAGATGCTAGGTGAGAATCACGATGGCTTAAGGACACAGCTCTGTCTTCAGTCAAGAAAATGTGGGTCCCAGTCTAATTTCTGACATAGACAAGTGGCGTGGACTTTTCAATTCCCTAGGCAACTCTACAAGACAATTAGATTTCAAAGCAGGTGCCCACCAACATTGGTAGAGGAAATTTCCTTAGCACAGGGTCTCCTATATCAATAAAATCATAGATCTCAAGTGGGACAATTTTGAATCTAACATATTAAGTTACATTTTTAAAAAAATGAAAACAGGATATAATGGGTTAGAGATTTCATATATTAACCTTTTTCTACTTTTCTTTATATATGGAAATACTGATGTTTTATAGTGTTTGTCAAAAGCAGAACAAAACATTTTTTTAGTTTAAAAAAAGAAATAATGGTCCGATCCTCCCAAAATATGTTGCACTGTACTAGGACCTGGAAACACAAAGGGAAAAACTTAAAGCATTATCTGCTCTTAAGAAGCTTATGTTCTATCAGTCCTAGTGAGGGAATAGAGTAGTAGAGGGCCCAGAATTAGGAATGGAGGGACAGTTGAATACTGATTTAGCTAAAATGAGAGAAAAGGAGATAGGAGCTGTAGGGAAGAGTGGGGAAGATGATATAGTATAGACTTGGGCAGGGGTCCTCAAACTACTGCCCATGGGCCAGATGCTGCAGCTGAGGAAGTTTATCCCCCTCACCCAGGGCTATGAAGTTTCTTTATTTAAAGGCCCACAAAACAAAGTTTTTGTTTTTACTATAGTCTGGCCCTCCAACGGTCTGAGGGACAGTGAATTGGCCCCCTATTTTAAAAGTTTGGGGACCCCTGGATAGAGTCTTGAACAGACTTAATTAGTAAGGACAATGAAGGCAAGGGAAGTGATATGAACTTGGTAATAAGTTCTTCTCTTGGTAATAACTTCTTCCCCTCACCCTCAGTTGCATTTTGGATTAATTAGAAAATACTGAGCTTGAAGTCTTGAAACTGGTGTGGAGAAATTTACAGCCATTGAGATGTGGGACCATGAAGTCAGAATGGAGAAATTTAGCTGTTGAAATGGTAAAATGAAAAAAAAACCAACAACAGTAGATTAAAAAGTCTGTGAAGGAAGAAGACACACAGGTGATGCTTTGGAGAAGAAATATGTGTTGGGAGAGAAATCAGAACTTCTCAGAGTTCAATCTAGTCAAGAAGAGAAAACATTTTAAATTAAATTTATTTCTAAAAAGGTGATGGATAATTGTTACCTATAATTCTGCAAAAGGATTTGTAAATATTATGGTTTAACTGAAGGACTTGGACAGTTGGACAGTAGTACTGATTATTCTTGACAATCTGGGAAATTGTTTTTAAGTATCCTAATGGAATAAGTAGAAAGAAAGAGGAAAAGGGAAAGAGAAAGGGAGAAGGATCATATGGGAGACAGGTAGAAAAAAAATTTGATTTCATATGTTTATTCAGTTTAACTTTTTAAATTGTTAGTATTACAGTGTGAGGCAGCTTTGGATACAGAAATGTTGCTATGTATTGGCTATGTGACTTTGGAAAAATTACTTAACATCTCATTGCACTCAGGAAACTCTGTAAGACTCTAAGGGAGCAGAATAGTCACATATCTGCAATGGAAGAAGTAGTTTCTTTACCTAGAGTTCCTTATAGTTAGATGTAGCAATGGAGAGAAGTGCTGGGTCTAGAGTCAGGAGTTCAAATCCAGCCTCAAAAAAAAAAACAAAAAAAACTAGCTTGTTTAACCTCTCGGCCTCTGTTTCTTCAACTGTGAATTAGGGATCATAAGAGCCATCTAGCTCTTGGGGTTGTTTAAGGATAAAATGAGATATTTATAAAGCTGAGCCTAGTACCTGGCACAGAGTAGACTCTATATAAATGCTTATCTCCTTCTCTGATCCCTCCCCATCCCACACTAATGAAGTCACAGATCAAGAACACAAAAAATATTACTTTTACTTTCTAAATAAACTTGGACTTTCATTTGAATGAAACCTGATAGTGAAAAAAACCTGTTTTATGGATAGCAGTACCTGCCTCAGGCATTTGTCTACATCTGGATTTCTAAGACAAGAAATGTAATAGCTTTAACCCAACTACATTGTTAATATTGTTTACTACTGTATATAATGTTCCAGTCTCAGACACTTACTAGTTGTGTGACTCTGGGCAAGTCACTTACCCCTGTTTGCCTCAGTTTCCTCATTTGTAAAATGAGCTGGAGAAGGGAATGGCAAATCATTACAGCATCTTTTTCAAAAGACTCCAAATGGGGTGGTGAAAAGTCAGATATGACTGTCTGTTAGATAAGTTCCAAGAGCCCCTTCAAACTCTGCTGTTCTGTGAGCAATAAGGCCTTGTGCTAAATGCTTTATAATTTTTCTCAAATTTGATTCTCACAATAACTCTACTATTATTATCCCCATTTTTACAGTCTAGGAACCTGAGGCTGAGACTTGCACAGAGTTTCATAGTTAGGGTCTAAGGTCTGATGTGAACTTTGATCTTCCTGACTTCAGGTCCAGTACTCTACCTACTGAGCCATTTAGTTGCCTTGATTTTCAGCCCCTGTTAAAGATAAGTGAAGAATACAGTCTTAGGCAGATGCCCTTTAAATCATGCTTATTGTATGATTCCACCCACCCACCTACTATGCAGAAGGTTGGCCTTGGTACCTAGATCAACTGTTTCATCTACCCATCAGCTTCCACCATATTATTTGTTGGGCAATAAAGGCTTTTACTCTACAAATACTTGAATCAAATCAGTTATTCTCTCTCCCATTGGGAGTTGGTCACAGGTTGAAGACCTACTCCTGCCATCTTGGTGTAATACCCAGATCTTAAGGGAAAGGATCTTCTAGCTGGGAACCAAGGGAGTACTTTCAGTTCATTGAGGAGAATATGAGCACTACAACTATAGATACTTGGTAGTTGTAGGCTACTCCTACAGAAGGGTCCATTTTAAAATACACATACACATATATACATGTAGCATGAGATTCATCTAGTTGTTGAAATTGTGAAAAAAAATACCTCGGGGCCTGGAGATGAATAAAAATGGTGGATATTTGCTTTGTTTGGGAAGGCTTCCTTTTCCTTTCTCTTAAGCCAAATGCTCAACTATGTAGCATTCATATAATTGTTCCTAACTTTATGTCATTTTAGAATGGAGAGAGTTAGAAATGTACAGACTCCCAAAGTCATCAGCAAATTGCTGATTAATGACTCTGGGAGCAGTAATTATACTGCTGTCAGGAAACCAAGGGTCCTTCATAAATCTAGTCTCATCTTCTTTCCCAAGTCACTGGGAGAGGAGTTGCCTTGATTTATCTCTCAGTTGGAGTATTTTCCTTTACCTTAGAGAGTGCTCAGTACTTAATGGCTTGAGAGGTTAATTCTTGTCTAGCTTATGCTTAGCAACCTAATACATGTGTCCTTTCCAAAGGGGTTGGGGAGGCTCTCCCCATTCCCTTTTTTGACTTCCCTTCAAACTATAAACCTTAATCTGGGACTTAAAAGTCTTTCTTCACTTCTTTAATATAGCAAACTGAACTTCTTATCTTCTCTTTATAAAGCACATTCCATTTCTGGGCTCCATGCTCTTGTAATAGCTGTTCCCCATGCCTAGAGCACACTCCTTTCTCATCTCCAACACTTTTCCTTCAAGTTTTAGCTCCAAAACCACCTTTTACATAAAGTCTTTCCTGATTCCCTAACTGCTAGTGCCCTCCTTTCCAATGTACCTTGGAGTAATCACTTTGAATTTATTTGCATCTTTAAAAAATATTTATTTTATACATCTAATGCACTTGCTCTCCTCCCTTAGAGTGGAAAGTCCTTGCCAGTGGGAATTATTTCATTCTGTATCCCTCGGTATCTGGTATATAGTAAATATTTAATAAATGTTTCTTGATTGATTAATTCTTCTAGCTCACTAAGGCACTTAAAGTAAAGGGACAAATTCAGTGACAAGTAAAAGGGATACAAATATTTTTCTTCTTCGATCATTGTTCTATTTGCTGTGACCATTACCATGACAACCATCAAAGGGCTTGCTCAGTGGGATTAGAGTCACATTATTGTGGGAGCATACATTGGAAGCTGGAAGGGACCTTAGGGGTCATTTTGGCTATCTTTCTCATTTTACAGATGAGGAAACACAAGTTTGGAGAGGTCAAAGGATCAGAAGTCATAGATTGTGAACTGAAGGGAAACTTTGAAGTCAGTAAATTCAATTCTTTAATTTTATATTGAGATTGAGGTTCAAAGTCACAAAGATACTCAGAGTCATAAAGATAGTAAATAAGAGAAGAGGGATTCCAAACAAAGTTTTCTGACTAGAAAGTCAGTGCTTTCCATTGTACTCTGCTGTCTCTCTCTTTACAATCTTCAGCTAAGGAATTTTTCTTTCTCTTGAAGAACATTCAGCTTTGGACCAGTTGAAATTAAAGGCTGGGTATTGCTTAGGTAAATGGATTGGTGGTTGAGTGACTTCATCCAACTGGTGGTTGTGGAAATGCCCAACTGGTCCTTTCCAATGTACCTTGTAGTAATCACTTTGAATTTATTTGCTTAAAAACCGGGCAGTAGACTAGGAATGGTAAGACTTTTTAGCTTTCCAAATTCACTTAGTTGGGCCATTGTGATTCTTTTAAAATTAGGCCCACTTAAGGCTATAACTAAACTTTATCCCCTGTCTTTTGAATATTTGGCAAAGGAATGTGTCAGAGGCTAGAGCTTTATTTGTTTTATTTTTCTATTATCAATCTTTATTTGTTTATTATTATTATTATTTTTGATAAGAGCTTTGCCTCTCTTGGGGAATGGATTGGAGAAGTAAAGAAACAACTATTCTCTGTTATTTTACGTATGGCCATCTCTTCCCCACATAAAGCCTAAAGCTTGAGATGTCAGGGAAGAAAAAAATAATAAATTGCTAACATTTGTTTTGAATTTTAAAGTTTTACAAATGCTTTTCTGTTGTACTTTGTGAGGTAGTTATTAAAATTATTCTTTCCATTTTATAGATGAAGAAACTCAGACCCGGACTTGTTCAATGTTACATAGCTAGTAAGTGACATATAGAGCTGGAAGATGCTTCAGAGGTCACCTAATACAACCCTACAGATTTTTACAAATGAGGAACTGAGGTCAAGGAAGATGACTTGACTTGTATCATTCTATCAAATTTGGTACTCAAACTGAGGCTCAGGAAAATGAGGTTTATTCATTAATTTTAAGGGACTTGTAAATGGTCACCTTATTTGTAGGTGTTGCATGCAAAGCCAGGTGTCTTATCCAAATCTATCTCTTTTAATTCTCATTCATTAGTTTCTGGGAGGATCTTGATTTTTATGATATTTAGAGCATAAGGCAAAGATCTGAAAGTGGTAGGACCCTGAGTGAGTCTTGTAGTCAGCCCCTGTGCTTCCCATCTCCCTTTGGGCTAAAGAGTCATGGCAGAAGGAATCCTATATTGCAATTGAGTGTTGGCTCATGCTCACCCTGCACTTTGCTGCACCTGGAGAAGGCAACCTTCAGTGTCAGTAACCTGGGTCACTCTCCCTAGCTTCCTTGTGATTCTACCCAGGCTGCTCAGTAGAGGTAGTCCCACTACCCAGTAAACTGAACTAGGAAACAACAAGCTGAGAGCTAGGCTGTTACTGAAAGTTGCAGCTTGCTTAAACTTTATTCTTTCTAAATGAGGTTGTATGTACAATCTGATGACTTTAAATGATCCCTGATTTTGGCTGAAAGCTTTTCTTTACATTTCTATGTGATGGAAATAAAGGATGAAGTTATTGAAAACATCAGTTAAAAGAGAGTGGAGTTATTCCTTGTCAGACCTTTGCTTCTTAGATTTTGAAAAAAAAAAGCAATTTTTATAGAAACCCATTAGTGCTTCTTGCTGATGTGTCTGTTTTTTGTTTTAATTTTTAATTCGGTAACCTCACCTATGACCAAGGTCTGGTTCCCAGGCCCTTTCTCAGAATAGCCACATACTTCTACCCCTCTATGTCTTGTTGATGAATTCCTGGGTTACTAAGCAGGGCTGGCAAAGAGAGCCTGAAGTACTGATAAAAATCACTCCCTGAGGCAAGCAGGGAAAGGCACTGATGGGGATCAGTTTAACCTTACAGTCCCAACCTTTGTGGAGGTTGTGCCTTAGCCTCACTTTGCTGTGTCCAGTCAGAAATCCAAGTTATATCAAATTCCTGAAGTTAAATTTATCCCATAAATCTGTTCCATGACCCACACCATCTTTGCTGAACCCCTTTAGTTAAGCCCCTCCCCCCCATGGCATTTTGCTTGGTGGTGTCTTTCTCCTCCCCCCTTCCCTATTTCTCATGGGATCTTTCACCTTCTTATAGCTAACTAACTCTTTTAGGGTGCTAAATTCTTCTATGGACTTAGCCTGTCAGTTAAGGGCATACTCCCACCTTACAGTGTATTCCCTTTCTCCTGGTTAATTGTGAGTTCCACTAGGAAACTTGTCTTTTCCATTGTTAATTGTTATATGTTCTCCCAACTCTATTCCATATTTACCATTCCAATTTTATCTCTTCCTTTTATCTGCAACATCTTCTCCTAAATAAACTTACCTTTTAGCAAAGAGAACGGCCATTGTGAATTCCTCACCCGATGAAGCTCCATCATTTGGTGTTTACATTAATCTCAGCATTCGGTGCTGAACTCAAATGCATCACTGCTTCACCTACTTTGTTTGCTTCAGTGGTCCTGAGTGGGTCAGATCCATTCATTCTAGGCCAGGTGTTGAGGTTGACCCCTTAGGTCAGGTCAGGTTGACCCTGAGACTTACTTATGCTCAGGTATCCAGCTAGTAAGTGGGAGAGTCATTCCAACTGCAGTCATTTTATTCTAACTTCAGTGCAGAAAGCCTCTCCTTTTAAGACCAAAAAACTTACAGGGAAGGGATTCTTCTTTTTACTTGGTTTGTATGGCCCAGACCCCTCCCCCAGTGCTGTCCCCTAGTAACAGACTGACTCCTCATACCAATGTCCAGCAGGGTAAGTCCCTAAGGATGAGAGATGAGGCCTCTGGAGGATGGCCAAATGTGAGCTAGTGGGATAATGGACTAGAGGACTCAGCAGATTGGTCATTCGGCCCGAGGAACCCTGGAAATGGCATTTATTTATTCCTAGGTTGTAGTTAGAGTGGAAATAAAACATGGTCAGAAGAGACTGGAGTAGTGTGTATTCAAAAAGCTCTCTTATAAAGTCAAGATGCATTTCTGTTCTGGGCAGACCGTGTCTGATGGACAATATCAGCCCAACATGCATTTATTTTATTTATTGATAGGAATAGCACTGGGACAAATAATTTTTTCTCCTTATTTCCTCTACTGCTGCTTTGAAATATCCATTAGAATGCTTGTCTAGCATCTTTGGGAAGTTGTATTGCTTCAAGGACTGCATAAGATTAGGTCCAAAGGTGCTGGGAAGGAGGCTGTTACTATCCTGACTATTTCTACCTCTTCTCAGAGCATCCCTCCTTCTTAGGAACCCCGCCCCCAAAACACACACACAAAGGAGCTAGAAAAGCCTTTTGAAACCTGGCCTAGCTTGGTTTAGATTGTTAGCAGCCTGAAGGTCATATTGGGGTCAATCAGACACATTTTTAAGCACTCAGACTGGACAGAGTTGTAGTAGGGAGCTGTCAAAAGCTTTAAGGGAAAGAGAATGCAGAATTCCTGCTGGGGCCAGCCCAGGGCAAAATTGTCAAGTTGACATTTGTGTTTGAGTCCTTTTTCCCCTTTCTTTTGCACTTCCTCCAGGCTCTCAGGGCCTTTTTCTCTATATATCCTGCTTACCTGCAATGAGTTTCTTTTTCTATGCCCTTCTCCCCCTCAATCACATTTTATTGTCCTATTTCTTTATTTGTTTTTCTTAATCGTTTTATAACTGAATTTCAATTGGTTTTCTTTGTAATGTCATATCCTTTATTTTGCACTTTTAGAAACATGATTCTGAGAAAGAAGTCTCATAGCATTCATCTTACTGCCAGAGGGGTTCACTATACACCAAAAAGGTTAAAAAAAATTCTGTGACAGAGACAATTCAGATTTACATGTAGCACTTTACAAAGAGCTTTACTCATAACTATTCTGTGAGGTAGATAGTACAAACTCAATTTGAGTAAATGTAGGCTCAGAAAAGAGGGGTCCCATAGTTAGTAAATGTCATATCTGGGATTTGAATTTAAGTCATTCTGGGTTTCAAGTTTTATAATTCTTCATTATATCCTTACTATTTTTCTAGGTAGTAAAAAGTCATTCTGATGAAATTCACTTTTTTTTTTTTTTTTTACTAAGTATGATTTAATGTTTTTTCCCTCCCTCAAAACATGAGGGAGTTTGAATGCCTTAATTAAAAAGAGTGGCTAATATGGGAATTTCAGGCAGAGCCAGGCTTTGAAGATGGTGGGATTTTGTTGTTATTTTGTTGTTATTGTTATCTGGGTTTATTCCTTTCAATTTATGGGAAAAAAGCAGGCTTAAAAAAAAAGCCATTTTTTTGTCTCATTTTATATCTCATCTTAATCACTGAATGGACGTTGGCTCAGTAAAATAGACCTAGTAAAGACCTTAATTTAAAAAAAGGCCAAGGTCTCTCACTGCATCCAGAGCTATCTCCAGTGATCCTTATCTTTATTTGGCCATTAGATCCAGAGGAGAAAATGAGGCTGGTAACTTTGAACAGTCTCCTTCACTTACATCCAATTCACTTGCATGTCATGGCATCATCTCCCTTATGTCTTGATCATTTCTGAGAACAAAGGACAAACAATAACAAAACAGGGATCTCAACTACTTAATCTCTTGCCTTCCCTTTCCAACCTCCAGCTCCCCAGAGGATTCTCCACCTATTTGGCCAACATCAGAAAAAGGGAAACAGCAGAACAATAACAGAGCAAAGTGGCAATAAAGTTTTTTTTTAATCTGAAAGGTGTTTTCTGGGCAGCAGCACTCAAGGAAAGTGGTTATTTCCTTTTTCTGACTCCCTGGAAAGTAACAAGCAGCTTCCGTGATATCTGATGGATGTGCTGTTTTCATGTTATTTTATGACCTCCAACACACACATATACACATTTATACACACACAACCTCTATTTACCAGGAACAGTTCTTCCCAACAATTCTGATTCCTGGACCTACACCCACTTCCCCTTCTCACATACTGGCTGTGGGTGTTCCCTCATCAGGAAACTAGGGTCCAGGGTAATGATCAATGACCATCCGGTACAAGGATTCCCACTTCCCATCACACCCCAGATTTCATTATGGAAAATAAACAATTTCAAAATAACAGAGGATTCTATGAAATAGAAGTTCAAGGCTTCCTCCTGATTCACTTACCACCCCTATTCCTCTGAGTCCTTCCAACCTTGGCTTTGCCAGCACTGGTTTAGGCTCTGAAGATGCACATAGAGTTCCTGAAAATCCTGTGGGGCACCACTGTTTACTAGCAAGGGGTCAGCAAGGACAAGTGGGAAAAGATATGAGCTTAAGGGTGGAAATACTGCGGTATATTTAACATATATAGGACTGTTTGCCATTTGGGGGAGGAGAGGGAGGGAGAGAGGGGAAAAATTGGAACAGAAGTGAATGCAAGGGATAATGTTGTAAAAAAAAATTACCCTGGCCCAGGTTCTGTCAATAAAAAGTTATTATAATAAAAAAAGGAAAGTAGTCTCCCCTCATATAGGCCCCCAGAAGATTCCAGACATTTTATAATTCAGCACTTGTACAAAACTATAGCCCAGAAACCCCTTTCAAGGTATGTACTTTTATAGGGCCAGGGAACAGATAAATATAAAGCAAAATATATTTAATTAAATAGCATAGCAAATTAAGTAAAAAAGAAAAGCTTCCTTCTGGATATATGGAGTACACTCTCCCCTAAGTTACTATACTATCAATATAAGAGGGCACACATTCCAAGAACACACATGACAAAAATAGACATATAGGGAGAGAACATAAGAAACACATGGGAAAATTACATATACCATATACACGTGTGGACAGAGAGAATAGGAATACATATGGCCAGGATGAATGTGGAACTGAAGAAACTCATATCTCTGATACCGAAGAGTTTTCAGTTCTCTATAATGATGTCATCTCATTGTTCTCTGCTTAATGCTGTGTCTTCATCCTTTTCTGGGAGTCACATAATATTTTCTGGGTGTCATAATTTTACTCTCTGCTCCTTTTTCTCTGCATTGCATCATATCTCCCACTCTCCTTAGATCCTTGAGTATCTCTGAGATCTCCTTAGAAAGCCTACAAGGTTGAAACAGTTTTCATAATAATACTAAGATAATATTTATCTCTCAAACTATTCCCCTCCAACTAAAAATCTGTGTGTGATTGTATTTTTCTTCATATTCTTCAATCCAAACAACAGGTTGAATATAGAAGTAGATATGAGAACCTAGCTCTTTTCTATTAAGTCAGATAATAGATTTACAAAAAAATATGTTTAAAAAGTTATGGCATATGAATATAAAGAAATACTATTGTTTTATAAGAAATGATGAACAGGCTGATTTCAGAAATGCAAAACAGTGGTCCAAGACAATTCCAAAAGACTGGATGGAAAATGCCATATATATCCAGAGAGAGAACTATGCAGACTGAATGTGGATCAAAGCATTCTATTTTCACCTTTTAAAAAAATTTGCTTTTTCCTTACTTGGTTTTCCCCTTTTGTTCTAATTGTTCTTTCCCAACATGACTGATTTGGAAATGTGTTTAAAAATTGATTGTACATGCATAAACTATATCAAATTGCTTACTGTCATGGAGAAAGGGGAGGAAAGGGAGAGAGGGAGAAGAAAATTTGAAACTTAAACTTAAAAAAATGAATGTTGAAAACTATTTTTGCATGTAATTAAAAAATAAAATACTAAAATTAAAAAATGTAAAAATTATGTCACTCTTCTCATTAAATCTTTTTGTTTTAGAAAATATAATCATTTTTCATAAAATTTTATTTCTGTTAACATAGAATGGATTTACAAGTATAATTTTAAAATGAATAGATAAGTGTTTTAAAATTTTCTCCATTTTAGGTTTTTTTTTCATAGTATGAAATCCTTTTAAACACATTTCCATAGTTGTCATGTTGTGCAAGAAAAATCAGACCAAAATGGGAAAAAAAAAAACAATAAAACTGTGAGAAAGAAAAAATAGGCAAGCAAGCAAACAAACACAAAGTAAAAAAAGTTTTGATCCACATTCAGTCTCCATAGTTCTCCCTCTGGATGTGCATGGTATTTTCCATCCCAAGTCTATTGGAATTGACTTGAATCACTGCAATGTTGAGAAGATTCAAGTCCTTCACAGTTGATCATCCCAGAATCTTCTTTTTACTGTGTACGCTATTCTCCTGGTTCTTCTGCTCTCTCTTCACTCAGCATCAGTTCATGTAGTCTTTCCAGGCTTTTCTGAAATTTTGGCACATATAGATACTTTCCCTTTTTTTTTATGATCTCTTTGGGATGCCAGAAGTGAGACTGCTGGATAAAAGAGTATGCACAGTTTTATAACCCTTTGGGAATAGTTCCAAATAGCTCTCCAGAATGGTTGGATCACTTCATCTTCTCCACCAACAATTGCTTGCAATATTTTCTCCTTGACCAGTCCTTCTGGAGCTCTGGAATTTGGCTACAATATTCCTAGAGTTTTCATTTTAGGATCTCTTTCAGGAGGTAATTGGTGGATTCTTTAAATTTCCATTTTATCTTCTGATTCTAGACTCTCAGGACAATTTTTAAAAATAATTTCTTGAAAGATGATATCTAAGCTCTTTTTTCTTATCATAGCTTTCAGGTAGTCCAATAATTCTTAACTTATCTCTTCTGGATCTATTTTCCAGATTAGTTGTTCTACCATTGAGATATTTCACATTTTCTTCTATTTTTAATTTGTTTGTTTTATTGATTCTTAATATCTCTTGGAGCTTCTACTTACCCAATTATAATTTTTAAGTAATTATTTTCTTCAGTGAGTTTTTGTGCTTTCATTTCCATTAGTGAATTCTTGCAAAGATTTTCCCATATGACCAATTCTGCTTTTTAAAGAGTTCTTCAGTGAATTTTTGTACCTCTTTTACCATTGAATAAGATGGAGTGAGATCTTTAAAAAACAGTTGTAAAAATCGAGTAAGGCTTCATCTATCCCAGAGTTGGAGTAGGCCTGAAGGTAGTCCTTGGGCATTGACCTAAGGACATACCTATTTCCCCTTCCTGCTATTCTTCCATGACATCATTTCTTTCCTATCTCAATCAAATATGGGCAGCTATATACTTATTGGCTAAAGTTCAATTTCCTGGGTAGTTCCTGCATTTAGAATGTAAGACTCAAATAATGAGGATGAGGGTCAGTGGTGGGAGGGGTTTTTGCTTAGGAAACTACTGATCTGTCTCCAGAAAAAAAGTGCCTCTTCCCTTCGATTGCCTGCTTGATTGGAGGGATACCCGCTTCTCACAAGAACATATATTAAATCTTCGTTTTGCTCCTAGAGATATCTCCAGTTTTTTTTTTTTTTTTTTAATTATATGTTGGTCATTCAAATCTCTGAGCCACACACTATGTAGCATCTGTTAGGTGGCACAGTGGATGGAACATTGAGCTTGAAATCAGGAAGACTTCTCTTCATGAGTTCAAATCTGGCTTTAGGCACATACTAGCCATGTGACCTTGGCCAAGTCACTTATCTCTATTTGCCCTCTATATGCCCTGTAAAAGGAGCTGGAGAAGGAAATGGCAAACCCTTCCAGGACCATGCCAAGAAAACTCCAAATGGAGTCATAAAGAATTGGATGCCACTGGAAAACAACTGAATAATGACTAGCCTATTCTATTTTTTAGGATGTTATTTTCTTCTGAAATTTTATGTGTGCCTCTTTTACCAAGCTGTTAACTTCTCCCTCCCCATCCCTGCCCCAGGATTTTCTTTTATCACTCTCATTTCTATTCCCACTTCCCCTTCTACTTTTCTTATTTGATTTTTGAAATTCTTTTTAAGCTCTTTCAGGAATTCTTTTTTGGCCTGAAACCAATTCACATTTTTCTTTGAGGCTTTGAATAGAGCTCTTCTTCTAAATTTTTGTTTCGATTTGTTCTGTCCCTGTAGTAACTTTCTATGGTCAGGTTTTTTGTTGTTATTTGGTTATCTTCCAGCTTATTTCTTGACTTTTAACTTACATTAAAGTTAGGCTTTGCTCCCAGGATGAAGTGGGTACTATTTGAAACTTAGGTTTTTTGTATAACTGTTTTCAATGCTAGTTCTGGGGGATCTATAAGTTTTCAATTCTTCCGAGGTGCTATGATCTAATGAAAGGCATATTTACTATTTTTCTTTCCTGTGTCTTAGTCTGTGAGCAACACAAGCACTTTTTTTTGCCCTGGTATTGTGATCCCTGTGGCTGCAAGCTCTAATGTATTAGTTCTTCTTGCCTTGGGATAAGTATCCATAGATATAATCCACATTGTGGTTCTCAATAGTTTTTAGGAGTCTAGAGGGGTCCTGTGATCACAAAGTTTGAAGCCATTATATGAGTAAGGACCCTTTCCTGACCAAAGTTCTTCCAATGCATAATAATATTTCTCACATAAGCCCCTTCTCTCCTCTGATATTGCATCTAGTACAGGCCCTCAGCATCTCACCCCTGGTCTTTTGCAGCAGCCTGCTCATGGGTCTCCCTGCTCAAGTCTCTCTACAATCCAATTTGTTCTCTGTTTAGTCCTCAAATTGATGAGGTTAGTGGCAGTCAGAGAGTTGTTAAAATCCCCTTTTGATCAGCACAGATTCTTCATGAAAGAATTCATGAAACCTGAAATATTAATTGGCAAAAATGAAAGTTTATTGTTGGAAAGGAAGCCCATTTTGCTAAGAAACTGACTTCTTTAGCAGCAAAGCCCTATTAGAGAAATGGAGGCTGGCACTGAGAAAAGAATGCCTTCTCAGTGGGCAGGATCCTAGAAGCAGAGCAAGCTGTTTTGGACCTTCTGCAAAGAGTGAGTTGGGAAACTGCCCTTTAAAAGGAGTCTTGAGGCTTCAGACTTCAGAAAGCCAAAGTCCCCAGATCACCAATTGGAATTAACGACACTTCAAAGAAGGGCGTTTTGAACAAGATTTCTAATTGAATCAAAGGGTCTGGCATCCCTGAAAGATATTTTACCTTGGGGGTAGACTCCAAAAGGGATCACAGATCAAAAGGGAACACAGTTTCAGAGTGATAATTTTAAAAGGAACACAGTTTACCTCCCCCTTCAAAATTAGTATTCTTAGATGCAGATCTGACCATGTTGAAACACCTACTCAAAACTTCAGTGATTTCCTTTGGCCTTTAGGTTCAAATATTAATTTATCTCTTTAATGTGCAAAGCCCTTCACAACCTAGCCCATGTTTTCTACTAGTTTTGACACTTGCTTCTTTGCTTTTTCCTCAGATCATATTCTCCATTGCCAAGCTCTAGGCATCTTCATTGCCTGTCCTCATGCCCGGAATGCCTTTGCTGCTCATCTCTTCATTTTGGCTTCCTTTGCATCCCAACTAAAATCCTTCCTTCTACCAGAAACTTTTCCCCACCTCCTGTAATGTTAGTCTTCCTTCTCTGGTTATTAGAGTTTACTTTTCTTCAATTTATTCTGTGCATAGCTTTTTTTGTACCAGTTTGCACATTGTCTTCCCCATTAGACTGCAAACTCATTGAGGTAGGGAGTATCTTTTCCCTCTCTTTGTATCTCTAGCTTTTAGCACAGTGCCTAGTATTTAAATAGGCACTTAAATTCTAGCTGACTTACCTCTGGAGGTTATTGTAAGGATCAAATGTGATAATGTATGCAAAGCACTTTGCAAACCATAAAACACTACACAAATATCAGCTATTATTCTTTGTTCTTGCTCTTGCTCTTACTCTTCTCTCTTCCCCCCCCCCCCACCTCTAAGAACTTTCTTGCCCTTAGAATTTGTCAGAATCTTCAGTGTCTTCTTGAGATTTAGCTCTCCTGACTTCATTTGAAAGGGACCATACTACACTTTTGTATTTGTCTTCAACAACTGCCAATCTTGCTTCCATCTTCTGCATGTCTTTTAAAAATTTGAGTCAATTGATGAGTTTCTTTGATATTCATATCAGCATCTTTAGACATTTTCTCCTTCCTGCTTTTTTTTTTCCCCCAATGGAATATATTTTTGTTTGCAGCTAAGCCATATCTTTCTGTCTGTTATTTTGCTTAACATTTTAAAATCTGTTCTCCAAAAACTGAGGCTATACTTCTTCAATTATCATGAATCCTTATCTATGATAATTTACTCCAATTGTCCCCAATAGGGGATGTGATTATTTAAGCAACTAGTCAAGCAATTATCTCAGCCTTTTCAGCTGGGGCCTGAGTCTCAATAGTGATTTTAGACATGAAATGTCAGTGTGATGGTACCTGTATTTTCTTTCCCACTAGATATTGAGAGGAGCAGTTCACCTGATGTGGATTATTTAAAAACAAAATAGACAAACAAGTATCTCCTTCCAAGATGTCATTTATTTTAACAAGGGCAGACAAGCTACCTTTTCTTCATCCCATATGGAATGATTTTGGGAGGTATGAGAGAGCAATCAATAGATAGTGAAAACAAATGATTTAGGCTCCTGTGGCTCAGGGCTTGGGGAGTTAACATTCTGTACGTGCTTCTTGTTCAGGAACCCTGTGGTTTGTCTTCTGTCAACATGTTTTCCTATAGAGCATACACTTGGAAAACAAGACTCTCCTCTTTTGAGCTTCTAGGCACCTGGCAGCCAAGGCCAGAGTTTCGCTAGGAGCATGACAGAAAAGACCTATATTCTGGAGATTGATTAGTCTCCAGCATAGTTTACTCTGTGTCATTCTGGGGATGTAAATGAGCCTGGGGACAAATTGAAGAATGTCTATAAAGAAGCATCCTCATTTCTTTTGTTTCCATCGTCAGAGTTTGCTTGAATTTAGCTCTCTGAAGAACAGAAGTTTCAAGAAATTTTGCAACAGACGGGGCTTTCTCAATATTCATACAGCCTTCTTATTTCTCATCTGTTTTGTTCTTAGGACTGTGTTTTAGTAGGTTCTGTTAGCATCTTCCCAGGAGGCCCTTGAGGAAGAAGGAAAAAGTATAAGATGGGAAAGGATCCAAATCTGTCAATTATTTTAGCAAGAAAAGTTGCTCTAGTGGGGGTAGCTAAAAGATGCAATAGATAGAGTTCTAGGCCTGGAGTCAGGAAGATTTATTTTCCTGACTTCAAATCTGGCTTTAAACATTTCTTAGTTTTGTACCTGGGTAAGACATTTAATTCTGTTTGCTTCAATTTCCTCATCTGTGAAATGAGCTAGAGTTTCTTTGAGATTCTTTAAGTGCTTTTACATATTAATCTATTTATCTATCTAGACAGAGAAAGAAAAAAATGAAAATTGACCTTATTTTTTGAGTTTTGTCTACTTACTCTGTTGTTAGGGTTGAGAATCACAATATTGTGCTTTTTATTTCTAATGTATTTAAGTCAACCAACATTAAATGTCTATTATGTATAATGCATAAATGCTTCTAACATATATAAGAAAGGTACCATAACTTGGTTCTTTGGAACAATGAGGTGGATCAAGGCAATTGCAATAGACTTTTTTTTTTTTAATAATAAAAAAGTTTATTGGACATGAGACTTCAAATCTACTATTTGGAAATTGTTCTTCCTTTAAAATATACAACAAAATTAACTTGTGCCATGATGTGATATTTCCATACTTAGATATATTTTGCCACTTATTTCATTGATATCTTTATGTAGAACCTTTGAATCAGTCTTCCTTTAGTTTCAATTTCCTTTTTATATTTTGGTTTAATTTAAAGCAAAAATGTCAAAACTGATACAATCCATTTCTATCAATACTGAATCCCTTTTCTGCTTACTGCATTAAGCAACTCATATTTAAAATAACAAGACATAAATTGATGGTTTCAGATTGTCTTTAAAGGCTTTGTAATTATTTTTTTTGTTAAAGCTTTTTATTTTTAAAAACATATGTGGGGACAATTCTTCAACATGAGCCCTTGAAAAACCTTGTGTTCCACCCCTCCTTCTTCCATGCCCCTCCCCTATATGGCAAGTAGTCCAATCATAGAAATATATGTTAAATCCAGTATATACATACATACATATTTATACAATTATCATGCCACACAAGAAAAATCAAATCAAACTAGTAAAAAAAAAGAGAAGCAAAATAAAATGCAAGCAAACAACAATAAAAATAAATGGCAAAAAATGCTATGTTGTGAATCATACTCAGTTCCCATAGTCCTCTCTCTGGGTGTAAATGGTTCTCTTCATCACTGAATAATTGGAACTAGTTTGAATCATCTCATTGTTGAAAACAGCCACATCCATCAGAATTGATCATCATATAATCTTCTTGTAACCATATATAATGATCTCCTGGTTCTGCTCATTTCACTTAGCATCAGTTCATGTAAGTCTCTCCAAGCCTCTCTGAAATCACCCTGCTGGTCGTTTCTTGCAGAACAATAATATTCCATAACCTTCACATACCATAATTTATTCAGTCATTCTCCAACTGATGGGCATCCATTCAATTTCCAGTTTCTTGCCACTACAAAAAGGGATGCAACAAATATTTTTGCACATACGGGTCCCTTTCCCTCCTTTAAGATCTCTTTGGGTTACAAGCCCAGTAGAAATACTGCTGGGTCAAAGGGTATGCACAGTTTGATAGCCCTTTAGGCATAGTTCCAAATTACTCTCCAGATTGGTTAGATCCATTAACAATTCTACCAACAATGTATCAGGATCCATTTTCCCATGTCCCCTCCAACATTCATCATTATCTTTTCCTGTCATCTTAGCTAAGGTGAGAGATATGTAGTGATATCTCAGAATTGTCTTAATTTGCATTTTTTTGATCAATAGTGATTTGGAACACTCTTTCATGTGATTAGAAATAGTTTCAATTTCTTCATCTGAAAATTGTCTGTTCATATCCTTTGACCATTTATCAATTGGAAAATGGCTTGAATTCTTATAAATTTGAGTCAATTCTCTATATATTTTAGAAATGAAGCCTTTATCAGAACCTTGGAATGTAAAAAAAAATGTTTTCCCAGTTTATTGCTTCCCTTCTAATCTTGTCTGCATTAATTTTGTTTGCACAAAAACTTTTTTAACTTAATATAATCAAAATTATCTATTTGGGGATCAATAATGATCTCCATTTCTTCTTGGTCACAAATTTCTTCTTCGTCCATGGATCTGAGAGGTATACTAGCCTATGTTCTTCTAATTTATTTATAATATCTGCAATATTTCTGCCATACTAGTTTCTAATTTTCCCAGCAGTTTTTGTCAAATAGTGAATTCTTATCCCTAAAACTGGGGTCTTTGGGTTTGTCAAACACTAGGTTACTATAGTCATTGACTATTTTGTTTTATTGTAATGCCAGAGAAACTGAGGCAGGAGAGAGATTAGAGAGTTTTTAATATTTTATTAATGGGAGAGTAAGATCGACTGGACAGGACTCTCATCTCAAATTATCCAGTCAGACAGAGATAAGTATACTGGGACCAAGGAATCCATGTTGGTCCCAGGGTTGGAGGAGACTGTCATTCCAAAGAATCCAGCGTCCAGCATACAGCCGCCAGCCTCCAGCAGTGAATAGAGGAACCCCAACTTCTTAAATACCTTTTCTCTAAACAAAGGAAGGGGTAAGAAGTGAGGGAAAACCTCTATCAAGATGGGGGAAGCCACAAATTCTAAGAACCCAGAAACAGGATGTTTGAATACAAAGAAGTAAAGATATCAGTGAGGTATCTTGGAATATTTTAGAGGGATATTGTAAATTCTTGAGGACACAAAAGAGTCAGGAGGTCTCCTCTCTTGTTTGTCTTGTTAATTTATAACCTTAGAGCAAATAATCCTCAGTCTTACTGGGTCAGAGGGGGATTTACAATTAAAGAGATTGAGACAGAACAGTTAAGGAAACTGAGACAAGGGAAACTGTGGCATAACATTATGAACCTAACCTATTCCACTGATTGACTTCTGGCCAAGATGGCGGAGAGGAGGCACACAACTGTGTAACCTCCCCGTTTTTTTCTCACTATCCATTTCATTTCATGCCTCTGAATTAATGCTCGACTGAAAAAAAAAACATACAATTAGTTACCAAGAGAAACCATCCTTGAGACTCGTCAAGAAAGGTCTGTTTTTGCGCGAGGGCGGGGACGGTTATTAGATCGGAAGCAGACTGCGGGCAGCATCGACAGCGAGAGCATGAAAGGCGGCTCAGAGCCGAGCAGAGCGGAGAGGGGGTAGGGCGTGATCACAGCCGTCTCTGTGGGGGGAGCTTTGCTATAAGATTGGATACTTTGCTCCCGCAGCAAGTCAGCAGCCCAGCAGAGAAGCTAAAAACACCGGGGGTGAAGAATACAACCCCAAACAGCTGGAGTCTCTTGGGACCTGGCCACCCCTCCCCCACAGTGTCTCAGCACGCTCTCGGATCTCAGAGCGCAGGCGCAGCACAGTCCTGCTAGTGCCTCACGGCTACCCTGCAGTCTGTAGAAGAAGCTCGCTAACACCACCCAGCCCCTCCCCCAAAGAAAGCAGCCTCCATTCAAGGGTTTTTTCTTCTGTTTCTTGGCTAGTTTGTCTTTGATTATTAGACAGAATGAGCAAGAAACTGAAAAAGACTTTAACCCTTGACAGCTTCTATACAGATAAAGAGCAGACTCCAAATCCTGAGGAGACTAAAAACAAACAGTCCCCAGGTGAATCCCCAAAGGAGGAGATCATCTGTTCCTCAGCACAGAGGAACCTCATAGAAGTAATTAAAAAGGCTCTCACAAGGGAGCTAGAAGAAAAATGGGAAAAGGAGAGGGAGGCTTGGCAAAAGGAGAGGGAAGCTTGGGAAAAGGAGAGTGAGGCTTTGCAAAAGGAGAGGGAGGCTTAGCAAAAGAGCCTGGAGAAGTCAGTTAAAGAGAGAGTGGATAAAGAAATCAAATCCTTGAAAAATAGGATTGGTGAACTGGAAAACAAAATTGGCGAAATGGAAAAAAATTCCACAGAACAAAAGAACTCAATTGGACTATTAGAAAAAGATCTTAAAAAAGTGAGTGAAGAAAATACTTCACTGAAAATCAGGGTCAAACAAATGGAATTGAATGACTCGAGGAAACAAGAAGAATCAGTCAAGCAAATCCAAAAAAATCAAACAATGGAACAGAATGTGAAATACCTTCTGGGGAAGACAACAGACCTGGAAAACAGATCCAGGAGAGACAACTTGAGAATCATCGGACTCCCAGAAAAGTATGATGAAAAAAAGAGCTTGGACATTATTTTCCAGGAAATTATCAAAGAGAACTGCCCAGAAGTCATAGAAACAGAGGGTAAAATAGACATTGAAAGAATTCATTGATCACCCACTGAAAGGGATCCTAAAATCAAAACACCAAGAAATATAGTGGCCAAATGCCAGAACCCTCAGGCGAAGGAAAAAATACTGCAAGTGGCTAGAAAAACCCAATTCGAGTATCGAGGAGCCACAATAAGGATCACCCAGCAGCTGGCAGCATCCACATTAAAGGATCGAAGGGCCTGGAATATGATATTCCGAAAGGCTAAGGAACTTGGGATGCAACCAAAAATAACTTACCCAGCGAGAATGAGCATCTTTTTCCAGGGAAGAAGATGGACATTCAACAAAGTAAGCGAATTTCACCTATTTTTGATGAAAAAGCCAGAACTTAACAAAAAATTTGATGTACAAGTACAGAACTCAAGAGAAATCTAAAAAGGTAAAGATTAATCTTGAGAACTATATTTCGGCTATAAAGATGTATAAAGAATACAGATATACCTTGTTCAAGAAACTAGATGTGGAAAGGTCATTGTACCAGAAAAAGGGGAAAGTGGGGGGTACTACATTTCATGAAGAGGCAAAGAAAACCTATTATATCTGAGAGAAAGAATGGAGAGGGATGAATATAGTGAGTATTTTACTGCATTCAGAATTGGCTTTAAGAGAAAAAATTTAGACATATTCAATCTATGGTGAAACTTTCCCACCTCATTGAAAAGTGAGAAGGGAAAAGTGAAAAGGGAAGGAATAAGCTAAGTGAAAGGGAATACGGTAACTGGGAGGGAAAGGGGTAAAATAGGGGGAGGAACTCTAAGGGCGGGGGAGGGATACTAAAAAAGGGAGGGCTGTGAGAAGCAAGTGGTGCTCACAAGCTTAATACTGGGAAGGGGGGGGAAGGGGGTAAGAAGGGAGAAAAGCATAAACCGGGGTTAACAAGATGGCAAGTAATACAGAATTGGTCATTTTAACCATAAATGTGAACGGGGTAAACTCCTCCATAAAGAGGAAGTGGTTAGCAGAATGGATTAAAAGCCAGAATCCTACAATATGTTGTTTACAGGAAACACACCTGAAGCAGGTTAAAGGTAAAAGGTTGGAGCAAAATCTACTATGCTTCAGGTGAAGTCAAAAAAGTGGGGGTAGCCATCCTGATCTCAAATCAAGCTAAAGCAAAAATTGATCTAATCAAAAGAGATAAGGAAGGGCACTATATCTTGCTAAAGGGTAGAATGAATAATGAAGCAGTATCTATATTAAACATATATGCACCAAGTGGTGTAGCATCTAAATTCTTAAAAGAGAAATTAAGAGAGCTGCAAGAAGAAATAGACAGTAAAACTATAATAGTGGGAGATCTCAACCTTGCACTCTCAGAATTAGATAAATCAAACCACAAAATAAATAAGAAAGAAGTCAAAGAGATAAATAGAATACTAGAAAAATTAGATATGATAGATCTCTGGAGAAAATGTAATGGGGACAGAAAGGAGTACACCTTCTTTTCAGCAGTTCATGGAACTTATACAAAAATTGACCATATATCAGGACATAAAAACCTCAAACTCAAATGCAGTAAGGCAGAAATAGTGAATGCATCCTTTTCAGACCACGATGTGTTGAAAATTACATTCAATAAAAAGCCAGGGGAAAGTAGACCAAAAAATAATTGGAAACTAAATAATCTCATACTAAAGAATGATTGGGTGAAACAGCAAATCATAGACATAATTAATAACTTCATCCAAGAAAACGATAATAATGAGACATCATACCAAAATGTATGGGATGCAGCCAACGCGGTAATAAGGGGAAATCTCATATCTCTAGAGGCCTATTTGTATAAAATAGAGAAAGAGAAGGTCAATGAATTGGGCTTGTAACTAAAAATGCTAGAAAAGGAACAAATTAAAAACCCCCAGTCAAACACTAAACTTGAAATTCTAAAAATAAAAGGAGAGATCAATAAAATTGAAAGTAAAAAAACTATTGAATTAATTAATAAAACTAAGAGTTGGTTCTATGAAAAAACCAACAAAATAGACAAACCCTTAGTAAATCTGATTAAAAAAAGGAAAGAGGAAAATCAAATTGTTAGTCTTAAAAATGAAAAGGGAGAACTCACCACTAACGAAGAGGAAATTAGAGCAATAATTAGGAGCTACTTTGCCCAACTTTACGCCAATAAATTCGACAACTTAAATGAAATAGAAGAATACCTCCAAAAATATAGCTTGCCTAAACTAACAGAGGAAGAAGTAAATATCCTAAACACTCCCATCTCAGAAAAAGAAATAGAACAAACTATCAATCAACTCCCTAAGAAAAAATCCCCAGGACCAGATGGATTTACATCTGAATTCTATCAAACATTTAAAGATCAATTAACTCCAATGCTAAATAAACTATTTGAAAAAGTAGGGATTGAAGGAGTCCTACCAAACTCCTTTTATGACACAGACATGGTACTGATACCTAAACCAGGTAGGCTGAAAACAGAAAGAAAATTATAGACCAATCTCCCTAATGAATATTGATGCTAAAATCTTAAATAAAATATTAGCAAAAAGACTACAGAAAATCATCCCCAGGATAATACACTATGACCAAGTAGGATTTATACCAGGAATGCAGGGCTGGTTCAATATTAGGAAAACTATTAACATAATTGACTATATCAATAACC
Source organism: Antechinus flavipes (assembly GCF_016432865.1). Classification (NCBI taxonomy): domain Eukaryota; kingdom Metazoa; phylum Chordata; class Mammalia; order Dasyuromorphia; family Dasyuridae; genus Antechinus; species Antechinus flavipes. The sequence goes on from NC_067400.1 coordinate 435,765,081, forward strand.
AACCAAACAAAAACAATATGATCATCTCAGTAGATGCAGAAAAAGCATTTGATAAAATCCAACAGCCATTCCTAATAAAAACACTTGAGAGCATAGGAATAAAAGGACTTTTCCTTAAAATAGTCAGGAGCATATATTTAAAACCTTCAGTAAGCATCATATGCAATGGGGAAAAACTGGAACCTTTCCCAGTAAGATCTGGAGTGAAGCAAGGTTGCCCACTATCACCATTATTATTCAATATTGTATTAGAAATACTAGCCTCTGCAATAAGAGTCGAGAAAGAGATTAAAGGAATTAGAGTAGGAAATGAGGAAACCAAACTATCACTCTTTGCAGATGATATGATGGTATACCTAGAGAACCCCAGAGATTCTACTAAAAAGCTATTAGAAATAATTCATAATTTTAGCAAAGTAGCAGGATACAAAATAAATCCCCATAAATCCTCAGCATTTTTATACACCACCAACAAAATCCAAGAGCAAGAGATACAAACAGAAATTCCATTCAAAATAACTGTTGATAGCATAAAATATTTGGGAATCTACCTACCAAAGGAAAGTCAGGAATTATTTGAGCAAAATTACAAAAAAGTTTCCACACAAAATAAAGTCAGACTTCAATAATTGGAAAAATATTAAGTGCTCTTGGATAGGCCGAGCGAATATAATAAAGATGACAATACTCCCTAAACTAATCTATTTATTTAGTGCTATACCAATCAGACTTCCAAGAAAATATTTTAATGATTTAGAAAAAATAACAAAATTCATATGGAACAATAAAAAGTCGAGAATCTCAAGGGAATTAATGAAAAAAAATCAAATGAAGGTGGTCTAGCTGTACCTGATCTAAAATTATATTATAAAGCAGCAGTCACCAAAACCATTTGGTATTGGCTAAGAAATAGATTAGTGGATCAGTGGAAAAGGTTAGGTTCACAAGACAGAATAGTCAACTATAGCAATCTAGTGTTTGACAAACCCAAAGATTCTAACTTTTGGGATAAGATTTCATTATTTGATAAAAACTGCTGGGATAACTGGAAATTAGTATGGCAGAAATTAGGCAAGGACCCACACTTAACACCATATACCAAGATAAGATCAAAATGGGTCCATGACCTAGGCATAAAGAATGAGATTATAAATCAATTAGAGGAACATAGGATAGTTTATCTCTCAGACTTGTGGAGGAGAAAGAAATTTGTGACCAAAGATTAGAGACCATTACTGATCACAAAATAGAAAATTTTGATTATATCAAATTAAAAAGCCTTTGTACAAACAGAACGAATGCAAACAAGATTAGTAGGGAAGCAACAAACTGGGAAAACATCTTTACAGTTAAAGGTTCTGATAAAGGCCTCATTTCCAAAATATATAGAGAACTGACTCAAATTTATAAAAAATCAAGCCATTCTCCAATTGATAAATGGTCAAAGGATATGAACAGACAATTTTCAGAGGATGAAATTGAAACTATTACCACTCACATGAAAGAGTGTTCCAAATCACTATTGATCAGAGAAATGCAAATTAAGACAACTCTGAGATATCACTACACACCTGTCAGATTGGCTAAGATGACAGGAAAAAATAATGATGAATGTTGGAGGGGATGCGGGAAAACGGGGACACTGATGCATTGTTGGTGGAGTTGTGAACAAATCCAACCATTCTGGAGAGCAATCTGGAATTATGCCCCAAAAGTTATCAAACTGTGCATACCCTTTGATCCAGCAGTATTTCTATTGGGCTTATACTCCAAAGAGATAATAAAGAAAGGAAAGGGACCTGTATGTGCCAAAATGTTTGTAGCAGCCCTGTTTGTAGTGGCTAGAAACTGGAAAATGAATGGATGCCCATCAATTGGAGAATGGCTGGGTAAATTGTGGTATATGAATGTTATGGAATATTATTGCTCTGTAAGGAATGACCAGCAGGATGAATACAGAGAGGCTTGGAGAGACCTACATGGACTGATGCTAAGTGAGATGAGCAGAACCAGGAGATCATTATACACTTCGACAACGATATTGTATGAGGATGTATTCTGATGGAAGTGGATTTCTATGACAAAGAGACCTAACTGAGTTTCAATGGATAAATGATGGACAGAAACAGCTACACCCAAAGAAGGAACACTGGGAAACAAATGTGAACTATTTGCATTTTTGATTTTCTTCCCGAGTTATTTTTACCTTCTGAATCCAATTCTCCCTGTGCAACAGGAGAACTGTTCGGTTCTGCAAATATGTATTGTATCTAGGATATACTGCAACATATTTAACATATATAGGACTGCTTGCCATCTTGGGGGGGGAGGGAGGGAGGGGAAAAAACGAAACATAAACGAGTGCAAGGGATAATGTTGTAAAAAATTACCCTGGCATGGATTCTGTCAATACAAAGTTATTATTAACTAAAATAAAATTTAAATTAAAAAAAAACTATTCCACTGATCAATTATTCTATTTCTTAGCCAATACCAAATGGTTTTGATGAGCATTCCTTTATAATATAGTTTTAGATCTGGCATAGCTAGCACCTTCATTTGCCTTTTTTTTTTTTTTCATTAATTCCCTTGAAATTCTTGATCTTTTGTTCTTCCAGATGAATTTTGTTGTTATTTTTTCTAGGTCAATAAAATAGTTTCTTGCAAGTTGGATTAGTATAGTACTAAATAAATAGATTAGTTTAAGTAATATTGCCATCTTGATTATATTGAATAGTTTCCCATTTGTTTAGATCTGACCTTATTTGTGTGGAAAGTGTTTTGTAGTTTTGCTCATATAGTTCCTGAGTTTCCTTTGGCTGATAGATTCCCAAATATTTTATACTTTCGACAATTATTTTAAATGAAATTTCTCTTTGTATCTCTTTTTGTTGGATTGTGTTATTGATGTATAAAAATGCTGATGATTTATGTGGATTTATTTTGTATCCTAAAACTTTGCTAAAGTTGTGGATTATTTCTTGTAATGTCTGGGATAGCTTTCTATCCCTTGGGACTAGCTTTGGTCTCAGCAGAATAATCACCATGACAATAGTCAGGAGCCTTTATTGTCTCCTTCAGTCTCCCAATCTGAACCAGTTTGCTCCACTGTCTCAGTCAGTTTGGCTCACAGTCTCCACCAGCAGTCTAAATCACAGTCTGACTGTCTAACCCAGTCTTTTCCAGCAATCTGCCAGTCTGCCAGTCTCCCCATAGTGCAGGAGGCAGGAAAGCCACCACAAGGATGATTAAAGATAGAATGTCTGTCTTCCAGTCCTTCTTAGTCCTTATATACCTTATTGTAATTATCTCATTACAGCAGACTGATTATGTGTGAACTTAAGAAAACCATTACATCACTATACAAAGTACTAAGTATATATGTGAACTAGAGAACTATTATCTCATTAATTCCACTGAGTTAACACCTTGTTTCAAGCATATTTCTCCAGAGTTCCAGCCCTCTACAATTTCTAATAGTTTTTTAGTTGATTCTCTAGGGTTCTCTAAGTATACCATCAAATCATCTGCAAAGAGTGATAATTTGGTTTCCTTATTACCTACTCTAATTCCTCTAGTCTCTTTTTCTTCTCTTATTGCCAAAGCTAGCATTTCTAATGCAATATTGAACCTTGTTTCACCCCTGATCTTATTGAATTACCATAGACTCTTTTTAAAAAATAACTTTTTATTAATAGAACCCATGCCAGGGTAATTTTTTTTACAGCATTATCCCTTGCATTCACTTCTGTTCCGATTTTTCTCCTCCCTCCCTCCATCCCCTCCCCTAGATGGCAAGCAGTCCTTTACATGTTGAATAGGTTACAGTATATCCTAGGTACAATATATGTGGGCAGAACCGAACAGTTTTCTTGTTGCACAGGGAGAATTGGATTCAGAAGGTATAAATAACCTGAAAAGAAAAACAAAAATGCAAGCAGTTTATATTCATTTCCCAGTGTTCTTTCTTTGGGTGTAGCTGCTTCTGTCCATCTTTGATCAATTAAAGCTCTCTTCATCGAAGAGATCCACTTCCATCAGAATACATCCTCAAACAGTATCATTGTTGAGGTATATAACGATCTCCTGGTTCTGCTCGTTTCACTTAGCATCAGTTCATGTAAGTCTCGCCAGTCCTCTCTGTATTCATCCTGCTGGTCATTCCTTACAGAACAATAATATTCTATAACATTCATATACCACAATTTACCCAACCATTCTCCAATTGATGGGCATCCATTCATTTTTCAGTTTCTAGCCACTACAAACAGGGCTGCTACAAACATTTTGGCACATACAGGTCCCTTTCCCTTCTTTAGTATCTCTTTGGGGTATAAGCCCAGTAGAAACACTGCTGGATCAAAGGGTATGTACAGTTTGGTAACTTTTTGAGCATAGCTCCAAATTGCTCTCCAGAATGGCTGGATGTGTTCACAATTCCACCAACAATGTTCCAGTGTCCCTGTTTTCCCACATCCCCTCCAACATTCCACATTATCTTTCCCTGTCATTCTAGCCAATCTGACAGGTGTATAGGAATTACCATAGACTCTTGAAGAAAAGTGTCATCCTCATCCAGAGAGAACAATAAGAACTAAATGTGGGTAAAAGTATATTTTCACTTTTGTTGTTGTTTGTTTGTTTGCTTGTCTTTTTTCCCCATTTCTCATTTTTTCCCTTTTCATGTGATTTTTTTCACAATATGACCAATATGGAAATATGTTTAAAAGAATTGCACATGTTTAACTTATATCAGATTGCTTGCTATATTAGGGAGAGGAAATGGGGAAGGAGAGGAAGAAAAATTTGGAACACAATTTTTTGTGAAGGTGAATGTTGAAAATTATCTTTGCTTATATTTGGAAAAATAAAATGCTATTAAAAATAAAATTAAATAAGGGGAAGGCATATATAGTATATAGATAGTAAGTATGAAAACCACGACAACCTAAGAAGATTTGGGTTCCAGTTCCATCACATCCTGACTGTGTGACTTTGGACAGGTTACTTAACTTAGAGTTCTATGCAACTCTTTAAGATCATAAGTTACAGACAAAATGCACCTATGTTAGATGAGTTTCTTTTTCCAGTTCTCTCATCATAAGTTTAGTTTCTATCTTATTGTAAGGCATCAGGATAGTGCTGGGGATAAAAATATTTATGTCACAGCTCAAGTTGTTAACAATGCCCATGCCTGAGGGATTGATATATTTGGAAGCCAAAGGCATGAATAGGAGGAACAAGAATTTAGGGCTTGTGAATTTGAGTGGCTGGGGGGATGACTGGGCCATAAACATAAATAGGAAAGTTAGAAAGAGAGGTAGGTTTTGGAAAAGAAATAATGATCTCTGTTTTAAATATGTTGAGGTTGAAGATACTTATTGGATATTCAGGTGTATTATCCAGGAGATGCTGCAAATTTGAGTCTGGAACCCTTGATCGAGAGGTCAAAGCTGGAGATTCAGATCAGGAATCATTAGCAATAATGCTGATTGTTAAAGGCTTTCAAATGGAAGATCCATAAGTAAGAGGATATTAATACTCTTGAGAATAGAGGTTAGTATCTGGGAGAGGAATGGCTATACTGAAGAGATGGGAAATAGAAGAGGAGAGAGAGAGAGAGAGAGAGAGAGAGAGAGAGAGAGAGAGAGGAGAGAGAGAGAGAGAGAGAGAGAGAGAGAGAGAGAAAGAAGACACAGAGACAGACAGAGACAGAGACAGAGACAAAGAGAGAGTAGCAAAACTAGAAGAGATTATCTGGAAGAAGGGGAATTACATACTATACAATCCAGAAGAATAAAGACTAAGAAAAGGCCACAGGATTTGAAATTGGTAGAACACAGGAGACAAGTGAAAGAGCACTTATTAGCCTAGTGAGAATGTGAGTCAGATTGAGAAGAGTTAAGAAGAGAGTGGGATGATGAGCAAGTAAGGGCAGGAAAATACTTTTTTCAACAAGCTAGTCAGTGTAAGAGAAAAGAGAGATGGAATGGTAGCTTGAGGAGATTTAGTGCTTGAATTTGCTTATAGACAGGGGGTAATGAAGTACCTCTCCTGAACCAAAATATCCATCTGCACAAAAGTATAAATTGGGGTTATTGTAGGATTAATATTTTTCAGGGTCCTCCCCTCCAATGTAGATCATTTTATATCTTTATCTGAAAGGCAAAGAAACTATCCTTAAGACCTGGTTGAAATGAGATGATTGGGACCAGTTTCAATGATCTTGTGATGAAAAGAGCCATCTACATCCAGAGAGAGGACTGTGAGAACTGAGTGTGGATCACAACATAACATTCTTATTCTTTTTGTTGTTGTTCATTTGCATTTTGTTTTCTTATTTGTTTTCTTTCCTTTTTGATCTGATTTTTCTTGTGCAGTAAGATAATTGTAAAAATATATTTACATATATTGGATTTAACATATATTTTAACATGTAATGTTGAATTGCTTGCCATCTAGAGAACGTGCTGGAAGTGAAGGAAGGGAAAATTTAGAACACAAAGCTATGCAAGGGTCAATGTTGAAAAATTACCCATCCATATGTTTTGAAAATAAAAAACTTCAATAAAACAAACAAAAGACAAACAAAGAAAACCTGTTTGAGTCAGAGAGCTCAAGACTCAAACTGAGTCTTCCTTGAGGTAACTTCAGGCTGTATGTGATTTCCTATTTGTTTAAGGGCATAGAAACACCTGTTCATTAGAAGTCAGGTCCTTTAGCTTGACAAAGCACTTGGGCCTCTTATCGAATTTTGTCCTTCTTTTCTTACCTGAGCCAAGCTCAGGCCCAATTATAGACCTCCTGACATTCTAGAATGCTCAATCTTGCCTTATTCTCATAAATCCTTCACAATTTATTTGATTGTATTCCTGCTTGTGTAAAAGAAGCATAAGATGAATATAAATCAGCATGGGAGGAGGGAGTGAATAATCACAAACAAGATCACTGGGAGATAAATTGGATCCTCTGACTGCGCCATACTGAATGTTTCTTTGGGTAGCTGAGAAAGAAAAGATTCTAACGCTGATCTCATCTTTCTTTTTGGCCTCAGAGTGAAATTTTTGGAGGCTCTGGCAATGAAATGATGCATATGCACTAGTCAGGTATGTAATGTAAATGGGTAGTTTTTACATTAAACCTATGTTGTAATGGCCTAGAATATTGTTCTGAAGAAGAAGGAAGACTTGAATTAGCCTTCAAGTCTAAGGTTGAAATAACACTTTTAAATCTATCTACTTACCTACTTACCTGCTATCTATCTATCTACTCTCTGTATATATGTGAATATACACATATATGTATGTATATATATATAATATCTATGCATATTATATATACATACACATATATATGGATCCTAGTAAGGAAACTCCCTCCACAGCATCATTTGATCAGTTGGCATTGTCTTTGTAACTTATTCTCTTAGAAAATTGCTGGGTCATAGGAAGATTGCCTAGTATTACACAGTCAGTATATGTCAGAGGCAAGTCTGGCATTCAGATCTTGTTAATTGTGAGGGCATCTCTTTAGTCACTACCATGCTGCCTTCCTAGTTTAGGGATTAAATAATGGTAGGTTGAAAAAAATTAACTTGCCTCATGGTGGTCATTCAGCTAGTAATTATTGGATAATAATAATAATAGCATTTATGTATTGCTTTAAGGTTTCCAAAGCACTTTACAAATACCTGATTTTTATCTTTATAACAACTCTGGGAGGTAGGTGCTATTATTTCCCCCATTTTATAGATAAGGAAACTGAGGTAGACAAAGTTTAAATGATTTGTTCAAAATCAAACAGGTAATAAGTATCTGAAACTGAACTTGAACTCAGGTCTTTCTGACAAAGGTTTGGCTCTCTACCTACTGGATTATGTAGTTACCTAGCTGTTGGAACCTATTTTGAATCCAACTCTAATAAAAATTAAAGTACTCTTTACAACATATTTTCTCTTTCAAGTACCAAGGACCATTCATGAATATGGTTATTAATCATTCCACATTGACTCATCCTTGAGTTAGATCAGTGAATGGCCTCATAAAGGGAAGTTGAATCTCTTGAACATATGCCATCATTAATCTAACTTAGAACTAAGGAGAAGGTACCTCTGAAGAAACTGAGCAAACTTCATTTTTTTGCTATCTGGGGCTTGTTGTAGATTGCCTAGGGGACTTAATTCAGCTCTTTTGATACCTCTATTCTTTCTCTGCTTCCCACAACTATCTCTCTTCTGTGGCCCACTCACAGGGCAGAAAGTCTTCAGAGAGTTGTCAGGGAGAGTAGTTCTAGAAGGCCAGAGAGCAAATTTTATACATATTCCTGGCTGGGCATATATGAACTCATTAGTCCATGCATCTAGGGATGCCAACTGCTGAAAGCTTTTAGTAGCCCCTGGGCTAACAACATTTGTGCATGTATGTGTGTATGCGGATGTGTGCATGTGTGATATTCCTAAGGGCCCAATCTGCTTTCTGGAGGATGGTGGGCAGGGAGTGAGTGAATGGAGGTTAGGGAAGAAAGGCAGTATTAATCTTTACTGAATTTCAGGGCAACACTGAACAACTTCAAAGGAAGACAAGAAAGCACGTTTGACACATCAATTCTCTCTTTTGCTTCAATCTTCTATCTCTCTCCTCTCTCCCTCTCTCTGTCTGTCTCTGTCTCTGTCCCTCTCTCTGCCTCAGTCTCTCTTCTCTCTCTCTCTCTCTCTCTCTCTCTCTCTCTCTCTCTCTCTCTCTCTCTCTCTCTCTCTCTCTCTGTCTCTCTCTCTCTGCTTCTGCCTCTCTCTGTCTCTGTCTCGCTCTGTCTCTCTCATATATGACTGAACAATGTACGAGGAAAAGATGAGGAGGGAAGGAGTGATGGTCTGTGGTAGCCTACAAGTTGGATAAATAGTGCTTAGTTTAGTAAAAGTTGTTTTAGTAACTTGGTTTCTTCTACCAATACCTTCCTCCTCAATGGCATGGTGATCAGAGATTAGGGAAAGGGGAAAGGAAGAAGGAGGGAAATAAACATAGGAAGCCTACTATATTGCTGCTTCTAAGGGAAGAACAATTAAGTCTAATTTGACTGGCTTGTAGAGTGTGTGAGGGAAAGTAATGTGTAATAAGCATTCACAGTAGGCTAAAGCCAGGTGCTTAAGGGCTTTCAATGCCAGAGAACTTTGCATTTTATTTTACAGGTGATTGTCATATTCATGTTTTAGTAATATTTTGGCAGCTGTGCTGATAATGAATTAAATAAGGGAAAGACTTGAGATAGAGGGATCAATTGGGAGGTTCTTATGGAATTATAGGTAAGACATAATGAAATAGGGTATCAACTACATGAGTGAAGGACATGGATTTGCAAGATGACGGTAAGATACAATTAGCAAGATATGGCAACATATTAGATAGGAGGAGAGAGGGAGAAAATGGTAAGGAATAGTAGAATATTGAGAATGGTCACAAGGTTGCAAACCAGGATCATTGAAAGGGTGTTGTTATCCTCAATAGAAAAAGCAATCAAGTGAGCATTTTGGAGGGAAATAATGGATTCTCTTTTGAAAAGGAGACCACAAGTGTTTCTTTCCTCATTTTCAAATGAAAATGGATAGAAAATAAGGGAAGAAAAATGAGGCCAGTCAGCATTGGGTTGTCCCCATTAGTGGTAGTGGGCTGGATGATCAAGAGGGAAGAAAAGGCTAGCGAACCTATGGAATGCCCACTTTGCAAATGCAAAAGTCATTTCTCCTCAAAGTTTCTTTGTATATTTTAAGCCTCACCTTTTTGTGAATAAAGTATATATAGTAGCTACCAAGTGTCAATTATCTGAATTAGTAGAGTGTACAGCTACCTCCACATATCACTTAGATTGGGTGTTATAATGTATCATATGTTCTGCTACCCACCTCCCAACAGATTTACTCTATTGGCACAAATTTAAGACATCTGTGAATTTTTTTCTCCCATTAAAAAAAAGTTTTCTTTTCAAAGAACATAATTTTTTAAAATGATGAAAATATACTCAGTAATATATAATGGAAGCACAACTCTGATCTCCATTCCCAAATGGGAATCAAGCCCATAGGTAATTTATAACTTTAATTTAGTGTAGCCATAGAATATCACTATTATGCTTAATTCCATAAGCAAGAGATAATTTAACATGGCTCTAGGTTTGGCCTCTATGTCCAAGAATCTAATTACCAGCAACATCAGGAGGGTAATAACTCAATAGTTTCAACTATATTGCTGTCCAGCCCATTACCTCTGAAGACAGTGCTAGTGATTCCCATATAATGTCAAAGGGCTTCTCTCTGACCAAGCCAAGACTAACTGTTCTTTTATACCTATTTTAGGGGAGCATCATTGAATAGAGAAGTGCCCCCAAAGGGGGATGCTGTAAGACAGAAGTGAAATAGAACTTCCCAACAATTCTCCAACCCAATAAATATATAAAGAACAGATTGAAGATTATTTTATTTATTTTTGATATTTTATTCCCCCGAATAACCTAGAACAATTTGCAATATTTGTTTTTAAAACTTTGAGTTCCAAATTCTCTCTCTTCCTCCTTCCCCTCATTCACTTCATTGAGAATACAAGGAATTCAATATAGATTATACATGTGTAGTCATGCAAACTATATTTCTATATTAATCATGTCATGAAAGAAAACAGATAAAAAATCCTCAAGAAAGATAAAGAATTTTTAAAAATTATATTTCAATCTGTATTCAGACATCATCCCTTCTGTAAACACCTCCTACCTCTTTCTCTTATCCCCTTTCCCTCATTTCCTGTAAGGTCAGACAGATTTCTATATCTAATAGAATGTATGTCATTACCTCTTTAAATCATTTCTGATGAGAGTAAGAAGATTCAATCAGTTTTTTCCTTTCCCCCATTTTTCCTCCACTGTAAAAGCTTTTTCTTGCTTCTTTTATGTGAGATAATTTACCTCATTTTACTCCTCCCTTTCCCTTTCTCCCAGTGCATTCTTCTTTTTTACTCATTTTTATTTTTAAGAGAGCATCCCTTCATATTTAACTCATACTTGTGTCCTGTCTATATATACTAACTGTCTTAATAACAAGAAAGTTTTTATGAGTTGCACCATGTAGACATGTAAACAGTTTAAGCTTATTGAGTCCCTTATGGTTTCTCTTTTCTGTTTATCTTTTTATGCTTCTCTTGCCTCTTGTATTTGAAAGTCAAATTTTTTATTCAGGTCTGATCTTTTCATCAGTAATACTTGAAAGTGTTCTGTTTTCATGGAATATCCATTTCCCTCATGAAGGTGGATAGGTGATTCTTGGTGGTAATCTTAACTCCTTTGCCATCTGGAATATATTCCAAACCCTTTGATTCTTTAATGTAGAGGCTGCTAAACCTTGTGTCATCCTGACTGTGGTTCCATGATACCTGAATTGAGAGTTTTTTCCTGCTTCTAATATTCTCTCGACCTGCGAGTTCTACAATTTGGCTATAATATTCTTGGGAATTTTCAATTTGAGTTCTCTTTCAGGAAGTTATTGGTAGACTCAATTTCTATTTTACCTCTAGTTTTAGAATACTAGGGCAGTTTTCCTTGATAATTTCTCGAAAGATGAAGTCTAGGTTCTTTTTTTGATCATGACTTTTAGGTAGTCCAATAATTTTAAAATTATCTTTCTTGGATCTATTTCCAGATCAGTTTTTATCCTATGAGATATTTCACATTGTCTTCTATTTTTTTTCATTCTTTCAGTTTTGTTTTATTGTTTTCCTGATATTTTATAAAGTCATTCCTTTCTATTTGTTCAATTCTATTTAAATTTTTTTATTATATAATTTTTTTATTTTTTAAACATTTTTAATAGCTTTTTATTTATAAGTTATATACAATGGGTAATTTTACAGCATTGACAATTGCCAAAAATTTTGTTCCAATTTTTCCCCTTCTTCCCTCCATAACCTCCTCTAGATGGCAGGAAGACCAATACATGTTAAATATATTAAAGCATAAATTAAATACAAAATAAGTATACATGTCCAAATCGTTATTTTGCTGTACAAAAAGAATCGGACTCTGAAATATTGTACAATTAGCCTGTGAAGGAAATAAAAAATGCAGACAGGCAAAAATATAGGGATTGGGAATTCAATGTAATGGTTCTTGTCACCTCCCAGGGTTCTTTTGCTGGATGTAGCTGATTCAGTTCATTACTGCTCCATTGGAACTGATTTAGTTCATCTCATTGCTGAAGATAGCCAGGTCCATCAGAATTGATCATCATATAGTGCTCAATTCTATTTTTAAGGAGTTTTTTCTTCAGTGAATTTTTATATGCCTTTTCCCATTTGACTAATTCTGCTTTACAGGCAGTCTTCTCTTCCTTAGATTTTTGTCTCTCCTTTACCATTTGACCTAGTTTGTTTCTAAGATATTTTCTACACTGTTTTTGGTGTCTCCTTTACCAAGCTTTGACTACTTTTTTCATATTTCTCTTGTATCACTCATTTCTCTTCCCATTTTCCCCTCTATTTCTCTTACTTGATTTTCAAAATCTTTTTGAGCTCTTTCATGGCTTAAGACCAATGCATATTTTTCTGGAGGCTTTGGATGCTGGAACTTTTACTTTGTTAACTTTGTTAAGTTTTCAGTTCTTTCAAGGTGGTATGATCTGAGGAGAGAGAAGTGTGTTTAATACTCTACTGGACTGTGCTCTGGTCTATGAGTGACCAGAAGTACTTTTTTTTCTGTCTTGCTGTTGTGAAGAGAGTCTGTGATCCACTGTTGCTGCAAGATTTGGTGTGCTATCACTCCTCCTTATTCTGGGACTATCACTCAGGACTGTGCCCCAGATCTTAGTATGGGCAAAGTAATAGAATCCTGCCCTCATTGCCAGCAAACAGACTCCTATAATCTCCTACTGTTCAACCTTCTTATTGTTGAGAGCTCCAGAAGTAGACACTACTGATTCAGTGCCTCCAAAGACCTTATCCTGGCTTGCCGGGAACTGTGCTTTTTAGACATGGGTTGGCCTGTGCTGCAGTGGGCTCCATTCTCACCCAAGTGTGACAGACCTTTCTTGCCAACATTCTAAGTTGTTTTTGGCTGGAAAATTATTTCATTCCATATTTTGGGTTTTTTTGCTGCTTCAGGAATTTTTAAAATAGCATTATTATTCAAAGGTATTTGGAAGAGTTTGGGGAGAGCTCAGGTGAGTCCCTGCCATCTTGCCTCCACTTCTGAAAACTATTTTAAAAATTTAATCTAATAACAGAATGTATTGAGAGCACACAAACTGATTTAATAGATATGTAGATATAAGAAAACACAGACTATGAATCAATGCTATCACATGTCTTGGTTTTAGATGTGTAATGGGCCAAGGATTTCTATGATACAGCTGTTTTCTTCTCACCCATTATATGGGGAGACTTTACTTAAAAAGACAAAGCCAGTTGGTCCTAGTGTCTGATTGGCCTATATTATTGGCCTCAACTTTCCTCATGTGTTTTTTCTGCATCCACAAGCCTAAAAAGTTTCAGGGATGTGGAATCTAGGTTCTTTGGACTTGAAGGATTTCTGAAGCCCATAAGTTACATTTCTCTGCTCTGCTGACCAGGCATATTTCCAAATGAAGATAAAAGGGATCCCTTATACAAGAGCTCATTATTACTGTATTTTTGTTGTATATCCTTTACTTAGGTAAAGTTGTGGGAAAAGTAAATCTCCTTTTTTTTTTTTTCAATGTCTTGTGAATACCTTATGTCATCCCAATATTGAATTAGAACCAAGAGGGTGCTAGCATTAGGGCCAGTAGATTACTGAGAAAGTAGTGCTACACAACAATGCAACTGAATTCCAGGCAACTGGTTTACCTTCTAGCTGTAGCTGACTTGTTGTCAATGGTCCACAGATGTTGGGAGATTGTGGGAATTTTTAGAGGTAGACAAAGAAAGCCTGATTATATTCAAAGAGCAAGATGGTGCATTTTAACTATTAACTAGCAATAGCTGCTGTCCACAAAGCTCAGCTATAGAATTGCTTCTAGGTTTGGCTGAATAAGCATTTTTATCAGACTTGTCAGGTTCCTTACAGAGAGACTATTTTGGCACTTGCCTTTTTTCCCCTTATGATATTGTAAATGCACATTTGTGTTGCTCCCTTTTCTCTCATGGTAATGACCTTCTGATGGAAATGAAGACTCCAAACCCAAATGACTTGGATTGTGACGTAGGGTCCTCAGGACTCTATAGAGTCCAGAGGGAATAATTTTCACTTTGTTAAAATTGTCCTCTCATGATGGCAGGATGTCAAAGCTTTTAAAGCTGAAAGCATGGCTCTTATTTGCTAGAGAGGAAATGTAATCTTCTGAGGCATTGCCTTTCAATGAGTGGATAACTTTTATAACCTATTTCTAAAGGAAGAATTGACCCTTTCTCTATTAAAATCTCACAGGATTATAGCTTTCAATAGGGACAATGTACATTTAATTTTCTTCTTTATGAGGTAACACATAGATGATCGTGGCGATCTGTATGCAATCAATAGAGGAAGAAAAAACATTAAGCCATTATCAGAATTTTTCTAACCATAGGATGGAGTTTTAATAATTAAATGATGGCTGCTGCAAAAACTTATAATAGAACCTTGTGAATGATTTTAAGTTGGAAGAGGCAAACAGAATAGGCTCAAAAGGCCTCCTCAAGAACAGATCTGCTGCTTCCAATATAGCTAATGAGATAAAAGGGAGTAAAGACAAAAATCCCCCCACCAAAAATCCAGGTTAAGAACAGAGCCACGATTTGCAACGTTCTTGGATGATAAATCTATTGGAATGTTGTGAACAATCACACCAAGGAATAAAACCAAACCTATTATTAGGCAATCACATAGGCGACTATGGTGGTAGTATTGGCAAAGGAACAGTTTTAAACAGGGACAGTTTGATAGAAATGTTTTAATAAAGTAGGAACCCAAAAGCACTAACTTTGTAAAGTTGTTCTCTACAGGCAGCTTCTTAATGGCTGCATCATCTCCTAGAAAGGAAAACAAACTGTCTCTTTCAGGCTGGCAAACAGCAGCAACCTTGCAAAGTAGGCAGAAATTGGGCATATGAAACGACAGTCATCACAGGAGTCTTTTGTTTCTCCCATGGAGGCACAGTTGCAAGCTAATGAAGAAACTGCAGTATTTCATTCGAGCTCCAGCAGTTATTTTCTTGACCCGCAGCAAAGTTTGTCATTTAATACAAAGCCTTCTCTACAACCAGGAAGCATTTAAAAATCCATTAACTTCTCAGTCTTGGATTTTTCTGACCTGTCTTCTCAGCTAACTTTTCTTTAGAGTTTTGCCCAAAGAATGCCACTGAGGCACTTGTTCCTGAGGGCCTTGGCTTGGCTGCCATGCTTACCTACATTTCTAGCTGGGCCATTGGATCAAACGAATGGTGGTACAAACTTATCTAGCCACATATTCTAAATTAGACTTCCAGGGACTATTTTAAAGCTTATTTTTGTACATGTTTCTCAAATTGTGAAGCAAATATTACCAAGGATACTGGCCATTTGTGATACAGTGAGAAGCACTGCATTTAGAATCAAAGGATCTTGCCTTGTGAAATAACTCCATGTGTGATCATGTACAATTTATTTAACCTCTCTTCTGGATTGTCATTTCTTTTTTTTTTTTTTTTTTTTTTCAGATGCAAAATGAAAGAATTGGACCAGTGACATAAGGTCATTTCTAGCTCTAAATCTTTAAGCTCCTTTTAGATCCTTGCTTAGATCATATCTCATGTAATACAAGATACATTTCTTTAAAAGCATATGAGCTGAACTTTTGTAAATCAAGTGAAATTTCAAATATACTCCTAGATACCACAGTACAAAGAAAATCTGCTATGAGTATAATGGTAATAATCACCTCCAATTTACTTCCTTTGTAAAATCTGAAATTTCTGTATTAAATTTTTTAAAAAAAGTGGAATAAAATGGACTTTTTTTGTTCTAATTCATGTTTGTCTTTCTTAATAATTGTTTTTCACATGTTGAGTATTTTATGATTTTTCTTTTTAAAGGGGTAATGGCTGACTGGATTTTTTTTTTTTTTAACAGAGCCTGGATAACTGATTACAGCCTTGATCAAAAGAGGTAAAATTAATAAAGTGTGTTCCTCTATAACTCTATTTTACAAACTGTTCTGTAGAATCCTGATCTTCTATAATTGTAAATAGGATTTCTTTAGGAAAATTTCATTGCTAGTGCTATTTTTCTACTCTAAAATAAGAAAGCTATGTATCAAAATGATATACAAATTTTTCAGTTTACCATCCAGCATTAATAGTGTTTTAAGTTTTGCAAAGCATTTTACAAATATCTCATTTTTCCATTTAACCATATGAAAAAACTGAGGCTGAAAAGTCACAAGTTACTGATTGTCTGATGCAAGATTTGAACATAGGTTTTTTTAATTCCAAGTTCAGCACTCCATTTATTGTAGCACCTATCTATCTTGTATGAAAATAGCTCTGAATCCCTTTATTTTGCTATTAAATTTCATTAAACCCTTTTATCCTAAAAGGAAATCTATTCCATTAGCCCCCCCATGTACCCAATCATTTATGGGCTCAAGTTTCATCATGGTCAAATTAAGGAGAATAGTTATTCCACAAGATTTTGGCTATTGTTAATCCATGAAGGAGTTGCTTATTTTTGTAATGAATCATTTTAATAAACTGAAATAATAAATTTATGCCCTTATTTCCGGTTATTCCCACCAAGGGTCCTAATACAACAGACTCAGTAAAATCCAGCTTTTAAAGCAATACAATACTGTTAAGAATTTATTCCTGGCTGAGTTTAGTAGCCTGTGGGCTTTAAAGTCTCATTACTGATTACTTTAAGAAGGAACACTTTAAGGAGATGTCTGACATGAATAACAACTGAGCAAAAGGGAACATATCTGATATCTTTAAAATTGCCAACAAAGGGACTCTTATCATTCTGATAACTCTGAAAAATCTTCTTATAAACCAAAACTAGTGAAGTAATACTTGTTCACAAACTGAGTGTTAATCTAATGAGGAAAAGTTATGATTTTGCTTCAGTTCTTGAACAGCTTTCAAATGATTCTCTGTTCAGAGTGATAAGTTGTACAGCTTATATAGAAGGGAAACTCTGGCTAAGTAGCTGAACAGTTTGTCTACATGAGTTCTAGCTCACATTTTTCTTCAAAAGCTGAATTCTCCATGTCACTGTTTGCTGTAGGGAAAGAATAATAGCCACCTTTAATTAACAAAATTAATTTATTTTTATATTTCAGAAACGCAGTTGACTCATTTATTCGAGTTGATTTTCCAGTTTTTGCATTATCCAGTCAGTTTTGCAGTCTCTTTCCCTTCCCCAACCCCCATTTTTTCTCCTTAAGTAAGCCATATCAATTCAACTTAGTATTCATCTGTTAAGAGCCCATTATGTGCCAAGTTCAGGTTAAAAAGGCAAAGTCTCAAGTAGATCATCCTTTCCCTGCTCAGTAGCTAGCCAGATTTTAGGCCTATTTATTAATTCTGTCTGAAATAGGTGAGAAGGAATGGATGGTAAAATTCAGTTCTCTAATTCTGCTCATTTCTTAACAATAGGTATGATCTCTAAGGAAAAACACTTGATTAAAATGAAATTTCTAGGTTATTATTTTGGATTACTGGGCTAATTAACATGCATAACTACTTTCTTGCTTATAAAACCCACAATTAACTTTCAAGTACAAAAATTAGCTGAGATACAAAGTATTCCACTTCTACTTCGTGCAGTTGAGCCTAAATCTTTTCCTATTGATAAAGACGCCTCAGTCTCTCATTTAAAGCTCCAACTTATCTAACCAATGTACTCTTTATTTTAGCAAAACAGAACTATTCCCTGATCTTGTTCAATACCTTCTGACCTCTAATTTGCATAACCAATCCATTGAGGGATACTGACTTGCTCCACAATTCTGCCTGTTGTGACCTTTCTGCCTCTTAAAAGTCCAGGTCAGATGTCGCCTTCCCATCATACCAGATTCCTCTGGCTAAAAGTGATAGCTCTTCTATATAATACTTATCAGAGGTCCTATTAACTTTTATTAAATTTGTCAGGGGTAGAGGAGTACAGGACTACTTTTCATGTTTATATTCTCAAGCACCTAAAATAATACCTTACATATAAAAATGCTTAATAATGAGCTGAATTTGCTAAAATTGTAGGTTAAAGTTCAATTTAAGATTTTATATATATATATTTTTTATTATTTCTCTCTGTTCATCATGCTAATGAAATTGGGGCATCAGGAGACTTTGTCAGGACTGTGACTGTGACAAGGACTCTATACCACCTGAAACAGGTAGTTTTTCAAGTGTTAGCTTTTCTTAGTGAAGAAATTGGGTCCACGTGACTACCTGGAATAAAGCCCATGAGGAGGGGTAACTAAAACCATATGATTTAAACAACTATAACTAGATAGATATGTTTTTTTTTTTTTTTCTGGTTTTCCCAAGTAAGGAAATTCAGCTTCCATCCAGAGACAAGAATTTTTCACTTGATTAAAATCAAAGGCTGTTCAGTGATTAAGCAGAAACCTTACAAAGCAGAAATACTTATGGTTAGCTTCTGGAAGGGTCTTTTTGAATTCTATGGAGATAATATTTATAAAAAGATGCTCACAAAAGTCTGGAAAATAGGATTACATTTACATTTTTCAAAAGTATTTGGGTACTGGCACCTCCTTTCTCATGAATTAATATTTTCAATTCTTTTCATTTCTTTGATGCAAAATTCCCAAAGTTTATAACCTCAGGAATGACTGCTCTGTTCTTTCTGATCCCCTCCCCCATTAATTAAATTAAATCTCAGTAAGTTCAAATTTTCATTTTTTTTTAAGAGACAAAGCATCAGGGACAGCTAGTTGGCGTAGTGGATAGAGGACCAGCCCTGAAGTCAGGAGGAACCAAGTTCAAATCTAGCTTTAGACACTTAACACCTCCTAGCTGTGTGACTCTGAGCAAGTCACTTAACCCCAATTGCCTCAGCAAAAAAAAAATAAAAAAAAAAAAATAAAATAAAATAAAACCTCAGATAAGTATTTTCCCTTTGGGTTTCTTTATAGGCATAGTCACAAAATATGCTCACACCTTATTAATGTACATGCCTTATTAATCTGTGCTGAAACAATATACCCCTATGATTTTCTTGCTGAGTTTCTGGGGTATAAATTTTTAATATTGGGCTTGATTGAATTTGGTGGAAGAACTCTCAAGGTAACAAAGAATCTTGCTACATAGTTTAGGATTGGTACTATTTTTTCTCCATCACTGATAGAAAGAAAGGAAGCAGTGAATTGTATATGGCTTCATGTAATGGAAGACATTGTTCTGAGTCTTTGGGGATAAGACTCCCTACTTCATGTCATTCTTCTATTCAACCTTTTCTTGAAGAATTCCAACAAAGGTTCATTAGATGAAATCCCTTCTTAAGATGACCTGGAGTTCTAGGGCTTTAGATTTATTAGTATATCAAGGGAAATTCATAAATACTGTTCTCATGTTGACTATTACACTGATACAAATGGTAGCTAAGCAGAATCTACACCAGCTGATGGAAGCCACACCGCTAGATCTAATTTCTCAGAGTGGGGGTGGAGTGAGAAGATAGTTTGCCTATGACACAAATGGTCAAATTAAAACACGATAAGCCTTCAAAGTACATGAAATTCATAATATTTTTTTTCAGGAAAAAAAGCCTTAAACTAGAAACTGTAGTGAGGCATTCTTTGATGTAGTCCATCAGGCATGAAAACGTTTAAGTGGATAAAATTAGGAAAAAAGTAAAAATGGTTTAATATACTTAAGCTGCTTACAACATGCAATTAGATTTCACATTTATTAAATTTGTTTCTCCGTATTACATACAGAAAATAAAAATGAGCAGGGAACACTTTTCCATGGATGAAACTTTCACATTTATTTTTCTTCCATGTGCATAGAAAATGGCAGTGAAGTGTCCTATGAAAAAGGCAGGGAATGGGACAGCATTGCTATACTGGACTGGACTTTGTGCTTCCAAATTACACTATTCATTTTAAAAACCAAAAAAAATTGGTATTTTTAAAATTGATAAGTTTCTTGGGTCTCCCATTTTTTTTTAAATTGTTAGCTTTTCAAATCTCTTTTAAAATGACACACTGCATTACAAATGATGGCACTTTTAACCAATGTGGCATTTTCATATTTACACCAACAAAAGAAATTTACAAGACATAATAGCATACAATCTTGACATTTAGTAATAGCAATAAAACAAGGGCATCCATTTTATTTTTTTCTGTACAAACTATCAGAACATGACTTTATTCACATAAAAATCATCTGTAATTTGATTTGATCTACACATTCTCCCAACTCACTTTACCCATTTCTCAAACCTTTCATCACATTGCCCACACCTTCACCACACTACAGGAACTACAAGTAATTAGATCTAATTCCTAAGCAGAGGTATAAAGTTCTCTTCCAATGCTTTCCTCACTTTCCCGATAATTCCTCAAAGAAATAAAAAAAAATGCCTCTTCCCTTGTTCCTTCCATTTCACTTGCATGTTTTACCATCAAATTAGAAAACGTCTCTCTCCTCCTCAACTGAAACAAGATTAGGAAGAAAAAAAGTTTCTCTACTGAGCTTCTTGATGCTACACCCAAGAGTCTGGTGATCCTGGGTACTGTTCTGCTCTATAAGAAGGTCTTCTAGTGGAATAAAAGTCTACATAATTCGTCGTTGATTTCAGTCCATATTGTGTTGTATAATCAGTAGAAGCTGGAAAGTGAACTCGATCGTCAAAATAAGGGTCTTCATAGCTATGAGGAGACTGCAAATACAATCTGTATGCATCAAAGTTCTTTCTGTTGGTGTCATCTTGACTATAATACAGCTGTGGATGCTGTTGACAAAATGAAAAAAATAAATAAAAGTAATCTTTTGAAATGTGAATTTAAGGAAAAACATGTGTGTTACCCTTTTAAATGTCTAGGACAGTAATTTATGGACTTATGTTGATAAAACAAGACATAGAGAATTCAGTACATTGATTAGAGGACTTTTTTTTTACTTTTTGTAAACCCTAAATCCCAACCAGCTTTAAATGTACAGGTGAATACATTGAGCTGTCACTTGATGACATCATGTAGGAATAGAATCAGGGTTATGAGAAGTCCAGATACCAGGTACTTTACCTGGAAGCCTACAGAATGATAAAGAAGGTTAAGTTTTTGCACATTTATTTTGATCAGCCAGGATTTTGCCAGTCATGTGCTTTGAAAGTACAACAAGATCATTTGGAAATTATTTTTTGACTTTTTCTTTTTGGTCAGGGTGGTGATGGAGGGGAAGGGATGTATCTTAGACAATATCTTAGTCTCAAAAGACATTTTTTATTTTGTGGTGTTATTTTGATTCCCACAATTCTAAAAGAGGCAATTCTCAATCTTGCTCATTTTGGTGAACAGTGGATATAAATGCTTTTAAAATTCTGCTTTGAGTAAGAATTATAGAAGCAGAGGCAATCGTTAGTTAAGGGAAAAATAATTTGGAAGTAAATATGGATAGAAAGGCAAACACATGATACTAACACACATATTTAAAATGTAAAGACTATACCTGGTTAGGAGAAAGGAGATAACAATGACAGTGCATATCATGCTACATTCTGGTACTTCAAACATAATTAAAAAACAAAATTAGGCTTTATGGCCCAGTTATTCCATTCTCTCATCACTGTGTCAATTTCTTATAACTTTGCAACATTTAACAAATTACAACAAATAGTGATGTCAATACCACAATATAGGATTAAATTTCGAATATTACAGAGAAGATTATGTCTAAACTCTTCCTTTTTAACTTGTTAGGGATATGATTCTTATAATCCTTTAAAAAAAAAAAACCCAAACATTCCCCCTTTCCCTTCCCTCCCTCCCCATCAAGAAACTATAGTATGATTGGTTCAGGATAGATATAAAAACCTTCTTTGGTGGTAAAAGTTGTGAAATGAGAGAGTGTGGAATTTTCACTTTTTTTTTTTTTGAGGAATGATGGTGGTATTAGTTTTTGCTTAAATTGTACTGGAGCATAACAAGATGAATTGAATGACTTCTTCAGGTAAATTCAAATTAATTTTTAAGAAATTATAATTTGATGAATTATAGAATAATTCTTCACTAACTCAAGAAAAATCTCAAGTTGTTTATAAAATTATAGCTTCAGAGACAGAAGGAAAAACAACACATCATTAAAGGAGAGAGCTGAGTTTATGAATACCCTTTAATTCCAACTTCAGGCAGACAGCAGGGACTAACTCAAATCTTGGCTTCAATAACTAACCCAGAGCAGCCAGGGCTTAAGTATGTCCTATAAAACCATTAGCCAGGAAAGCTGTAGACAGTCCACTGCAAAGGAGGAGAGTGCTTTCCCAGAAGTGAACAGTGAAGTTAGAGAAGGATGTGGCCCCTAACTCTTTCCCACACAGAGGAGGAGAAAGGAAAAGATTTTCAAGCTTAGACCAAAAATAGGCAGGGAAAGGCTATCACAGGATAAATGATCTCCAGTATGCTTAGACACTTTTCAGAATGGATTATGAAAGCAATGGATGGGGGATTTCCATCATCTGTGTGGTATTGTTAACAGCATTAATTCTCAGACTCAAGGATCTGAGAATGCTTCAGAAAAGAAATTTGCTCAAGCAGCTGATATCGAGTGAAAGGGATTCTACTCAATGATGTTAGTTTAGCATAAAGATTTTATTATGTGTTGTTGATCCCTGCTATCAGCATTCTTTTAAAATGAGATTGCAAATTCACCTGTAGCCGTCTATTTTGTTCTCTTGCTGGTGAGGAATAGGAACTGATGTAAATTGGTGAAGGTTTGCTGGAGCCTGTAAGAAAATATTTTATGGAGTTAAAACTAGTGCTTCATCACTTAGATCCATTAGCCTCTGCAGTTTGACTATACTATGGCCAATGATGTCCTGAGTTTAAGCCTAGGTAAGACCTGCTCTTCTCTGTAACCCTTTCAGGCTTATAAAGGTCAGCAGCTTGGAATCAGAGACTTAACTTCACTTCTTATGAACCATCAAGGCCTAATGATTACAGCAAACATATGCCTCATATATACTTTTGTGACAAAACTGTTAATGCAAGCTGTGGCAATGCAGAATTTATCAGAACATTTTCTCCTTAACTGCTGAGCAGGGTGAATAACGTTGGTTGAGGTGATTCAATCTTTGTAAAAATAAGCAGCTTCACATGAAAGATCTCTTTTGCCAAGTTCTTGGATTCTGTCTCTTAGACCAGAGAAGGATATTTCAAGCTAGAAATAGGAGCAACATTTGTCTTTCTAAGGTTTCTAAGTTAAATTATTAAGGAAAAGAAGAGAAATATAATATGCCAAACTGAATGCCTCCAAAATAGCAGTTTGTGTTAACACTCTAGTTAAGAGACAGGATTAATATGAGTTCGAAGGGGTTAATTTGTAAGACAAACATACACATGATACTCTTGCTGCAAGTCCAAACGCCTGCTTTCAGTCACAAGAAACAGACAAATTTGTTCCCATAAGGGTCCATGAGAAGAGTTCTGATACTGTAATTAGCAATTTTACTCTATTTTTAATGTTAAAATATAGATTTAAAACAAAATGAGGAAAAATAAAACATACCTGGAACAAATTAGTTTATTGATGCAAGTAAAAGAAGATACAAATAGAAAAATTAGAAGGGTTTGCAAGCTGGAAAGGATCTTTAGAACAAAACTGCAGCAAATCTCAAATAACAAATACAGGTTTTTAACGTGCATTTTCTTGGAAAAAGCTTTATGTTTGAAATATAGCAACTGCAATGCTATGTAGCTATTAATTGCCATAGTAACAATACATGATTAGTAAACGATTGTATGAAATCACAATTTAAAAGACAACAGACCAGTAAGATTGCTCCCCCAGCAGTAGTTAAGCTGCCACTAGCTTTTATTTATTTCTTTTTTTTTAACAAATAGGCTTTTTGAACATGAAGTGTCCCTTTCCCCACTTCCTTCTGTGGCTCACTCTGCTTTATTTGAAATCTCTAAGTTATTATAATTTACAAGACAGTCAAAAGTGTAGAAAATATGAAATCCTTATAACTATTCAAGACCATGTTCTTAAATAAATCCTGGGCAAAACTTTCTATATAAGATATGAAAGCATTAATTTAACACAACAATATTTTATTCATTTAAACATGTTAATCTCATGGGAGATACATTTTACTACTTTCTGAATCTTTTCTCTACAAAGACACATCTTTCTCTTTCTTATTCATGAATGTTGGAACTTTACCACTCTAAGATATATCTAAAGCAATGTCATAAAGAAAGTAGAGTTTTGATACACAAAGTAAAAAAGAAATAAAGTGAGCGTAGAAATGGGGAAAAGAGTAGAAACATAAGTAATTGTACCAGAGAGCATATGCCTGTTTTTACTTACACAAAAACCTTTTGCAGTCAGTGATGGTCCTGAAGTTTACTAAATTAGTACATTTTACTGAAAATCACAAAAGCACCAGGTAATAGTCAGGAAAGTAGGGAGTAGCAGATGCAAATGGAATATTGAATTGATTATTTCTAGGTTGCTATTGGGGGAATATCTCAATATAGGAGTGCAAGACTTTTCAAATAATTCATATTATAGCTTCCCACACAGAGGATGTGTTTGGAAACAAATAGCATTGCAAAGTACCGCATCATACACCTAACTGGTATCTTACCAGCATATATGCCTTTATGTATGACATCACCTTGGCTATTGTAATACTGCATAGATGGCTGTGTCCTATCATACTCAGAGCGAGGTTCTCTAATTCCTAACAGTGCTGGTGATGAAGATGTGCTGCCAACTGAAGAAAGGAAAAAAAGGAGGGAGGAAAAGGAAAGGAAGAAGATTGTTAGTATCTCAGTAAAACCCTCCCATGAAAAATAAAGGTCAGTGATTAGAAATACCCCAGTAGTTTGCTAATAAAGTCAGATCTGAAAGCTGCTGTGGAATGTAAGAGTAGTCAAGCATTTAACAAGACAAGAAGCAAAATATAGCTAGTTCTAAATGGAATTATCTTGGAGCTTGGGCAGAAAGTCTGCTAGTACAGCTAGTAACACTACCTTTATTATTTTTATATTATCTTAAAATATGAGCTTCCCTGTTTTAAATGTGATCTGAAGAAATGGATAATTTTCAAATGTGCACCAATGAATTGGATTAGGCTTTCAAAATTAGGTAAATAAGAATATATCAGTCATTCAAGAGTTATATTTGCTATTTTTTCTCATTTCAATTACTTACAAAAAAAAAAAATCAACAAGCCACTGAAACATATATCTATTGAATTTCTGCATAAAAGAAAGAGATAGTATGCTTACTTTCTAATTATTCCAAACTACCCCATGTGAGAAGCATTGGGATTTCAGAATAATTTAAGTTGCCATCAATTCTAAGTTCTGGAAATCTAATAGTCTGAGCTTACTGTGAAACTCTAATGAAAATGGGAAGATCAGCTTTTTAAAAAGACTGTGAAGCCTACTATAATAGTGATTAAAATAGTTAATGATAGGAAAAAGTTATCTCCTATGCACTTTTTATTTTTTCTGAAGAGTTAAAGGAAATAATTCAATTTTGAATGGGAAACTTTTAAAAACTTTTTTCCCCTTCATTTTAAAACTCATCTTGCTTTCATCATAATTAAACTCTAATGAAGTATTTGCTAACATGGCCAAGAATAATCATTGATAGTGATGCACCCTAATCCTTGGCAATGCTAATTTTGCAATGTATAGCATTTGTATGGATAAAACTAACATAAATATTTGTTTTACCAGAGGAAAATGAACATAATTAGAAGCAAAATTTCAAATCACATGGGATGGATCTGCATTCAGATTCTTATTGAAAATAAGAATACCATAAGAAGGTATCAAGCACAGGGAAAGTACCTGCTAATCTATCATCAGTCCCAAAAGGTAGATTAAGAAATGAAAGTAAAAAACTGCTTTAATATTAAATTACCAAAGAATGATAAATACAGAAACCAAAACATATCTTGTTTTAGTATTTTTGTGAAGTATTAGAATTATCTGCATACATGTTTTACTAGGTGCCTGTACAAACAGAAATACCTCTAGGCATCTCACCTAACAGCTCCCCTGATGCTACTTCTAGCATCCTCACTCCCTAAAGAAGGTTGAAGCTTTTGAGAAAGCCAACTTGCTGCAGGCTAAATTTCAGAGCACAGGAAGGTGTAAAACAGGCAGGGATTTATTTAAGGAGTTAAGCATAATTAAAAAAAACAAAACAAAACTAAGGCTCATGTAAGTCTGGACATTATTTATGTCAAATTATTTATTATTTATTTGAAATTACCTATATCAAAAGATTTCTTGAAGTAAAGAGAGACGTTAGATTATGTGACAAGAACTACTAAGCTTATATTCCTTTTTAGTCACATTTATACACATCAGAAATAAGCTATGCTGCTATGGATAGAGTACAATGGAAGGTATCTAATTTAGACTAAAGTATTTTAAAGCCAATAAAGCACAAGAAATTCATCACTGTCACCTTTTTTAAAGTTAAAAATTATATTTATCAAACTCATTTGTTGGTTTCATAAGTCATTTTCCATGCTTTTTCTGCTAGTGCCAAGATGGGTTTGCTTTTCTCTCTGAGATTAAAAGTCCTACCAATAAGGAATAAAAGAAAGAGTTCCCAACTCACATTGCTAAAATTATTAGGCATCTATTTGTCCCTGTGACATGTGACCCTGACAAGATGTAGCATTCTTGGCTTGAAGTACAACAACCATGTTTATTGTTCCTTCAGGTAGAAGAGTGGAGCCTATTTTTATTACAAAGGTTTAAACATTAAGAAAAGCAAAGGATCAGTTATCAGGTGATTACAATCTGAAATATAGCAGATAGAAAACTCAACTCAGTAAAAAACAAGGCTTCTTAACTTTGTGTGTTGGTAGGCTGATAAAGCATATGAAACATTTTCCAGAAGAATGTTTTAACAGGCATAAAAATCGAATAAATAGGATCACTAATTATATTAAAATATAATATTTAAAATCTCTTATGGTAGTAATTTAAGGCTTTGGAAAAGTTATAATCATTCTGCCTTGCAACAAAAAGGTATAAACAACTAGGAAAAAACATTGTTTCTCTCTACAGGTTAATTATTGTACTTTCCTTCAGCTGGAAAGAATAGCTGAAGGCCTAGTTTCTTCCTCTTGTCATATTTGCTGTCATATTTTACTTTTATAAAGACTAACTCCTTTAACCCATACATACACAATAAAATATTTTATCCCCATAACTCCCCCCCCCCCAAAAAAAAAAAAAAAAACCTAACTATTACCAAATTTGTGGATCCTAGATTAAGAAATGCTGCTTTAAAGGATAAGAGACAAATGAAGATTAGTGAAGGATTGGGAATGGTAGGTTCTGAAGTAGGCAGATATAATCTTCTCTAGTCAAGATAAAAATGGCAAGAGGGATAGAAACCAATATATTCCTAAGAGCCCGTTTCCCTACTGACCTGATTGAATGATAGGTGACATCTGTTGGTTGGTAGTTGAGAGGGAAGGATGTGATTTGAATCTCTCGCGCTCTAATGTTGATACTGGTGTAATAAAATGATTTTGATTCCACCCATCCTGTGGTGTTAAAAGAGAAAATAAAAAAGCCTTTCAAATTCAATCATGACATTTTATTATAAAATATTAGGAATGTGTTCTCAAATAATAATTGTGTCAGAGTTATCCTTGTACTGCACCTTTTTATAAATGCTCCGCAGGTCTCGATATTGCCATAATGTGTTCAATACCTGGGCTGCTGCTTTCACTACTTTCAGAGATGATCTACATAAGAGAGAGTTAGGGTAATGAATTCAGGTCCTTCTCTGAAACAGTCCAAATAGCAAAATATCAGACTCCACCTGACAGGATTCAGTTCATGTACAAGTGGACAGGAGGTCACCCTTTAAAGAACTCCAGCTCACAAAAGCTGTTTAGAAAAATGCTCATTGTAATCTAATGTTTGGGAATTGGTCACACTCAAGCTTTGGGAGGGGGGGAAACTTAGAAGTGAACATATAAGGTGACTAGCTTTTCACAGCAAGAAGTCTGCATCACATGGAATAATCAATGTAAAGTAAGTGTTCCCTTAGGTATCAGCCACACAACTTTTCTAGGTTTTAATATTTCCTTTGCCATTAATTACCTACTCCTACATCCTGGGTATCTAAGGAACAATAGTCAATCAACCTGACCTCTGAAGACAAAAGGAACTAGGTCATCATTTCTTAGCACTTAATGAATGTTTCACTAAGTGTTATAGTCAGCCTTCTAGTGATGGAAAAAAGGCATATGAAGGAGTGATATTTAAGAAAACTGACAATACAGGCAATAGCTATTTGGGAATCTAGAAGAAATCATAAACTGAGCACTCAAAAAATCAAATTCAAGGATGCATTTTTTTTTTGAGAACGGATTTTAACATACAAAATTTGGCTTCAATATAACCCCTTAGTTTTGTGGGAGAATAAGCAAATTTTAGAGTTGGAAAGGGACCTCAGAGGCCATCTAGTATAATCCATGTCCTTTACTACATTCAAATTTCTATTTGGAAAATCTCTATTGAAACTTCTATAAGCACTTCATCAAACAAGAATTTTATTGTTTTAGGATCAGAGGCCAAGAGACCACTTAGTTCCATATCAATCATGTTATTTTATATATAATGATTGATATATATATATATATATATATAGTGGAGAATTTCTGCAACTTCAAAATTTGGACTTTAAAAGCTTAAGAATTTTTAAAAATATACTTCGATATTTATAATGGGAATAATCTACTCAATTCTTGTCATAATTTATTTTATCCTTTGCCTTAGCATTTCCGAGGTTTCTCACTTAGCCAATGATGACTATGATCTGCTTCTATATATTCACCTGTGTTCATGGTGGATCTTGCGATGGAGACTCCTTTGGAGTCTTCATATTGCTAAGTTTGCCCTTTCTCTTGGCCCAATTCTTCAGACTTAGTTGAACCACAGGAACACTTTGCACTTGACTACTCTTGGTTTAGAATCTCAAGGGTACCCTTGAGAAGGAGATAGTGAGAAGATAGAAAGATATCCCTTGTAGTTATTCGTGTCACTTTAAACTTCCATTTTCTGATTTGTCTAAACACTAAAGTCTGTATTTTCTACCAAAGGGGATATTCATTTTGTTATATGTGTTCCAGAGTAGGGTTTGTACTAATGCTGCTAGGCAGTTTTGATGTAGGTAACGTTAAGCAGAGTAGGCTTATTTAAGGATAGTTAGTAAGTTTTAGGATGCTACCTATCTCAGATGGCAGTTATCCCACTCTTTTGAGGGGCTCATTTATCATTATGGTATAGAATATGCCAAGTCTTCTCAATCTACCATTTCTTTGGGGAATTCGACTGTGAGTTCATTCTACAGTGGGTTAAGATCACATAGGCTAAAGCAATGTTATAGCCTTGATCCTTGCCACAGCATTTTCCCAAATATTCCTTGTGCTACTGATTTTCTAATATACCTATTTTAATGCTGTACTATGCAGCTGAAAGTGGAATTCTGAGGCAAAATATAGTATTCCTTATTACAGTTAACTGCTGATCTTGGAAAAAGGAGTAAGTGAACAGAAGATATGTTCTAATCTAGATTGGTCTTAATATCCAATGTTAAGCTCATGCTTATTATCCTAAGAGATTCAAACAATGACTCTACAGTATGCTATTATACCGGTACCTAGCACTTTAGAAATGGTGGCACCGACAAGAGAGTGGCAGGTATTATAAAAAAACAAAACAAAACAAAAAAAGGAATAAAGCCAGATAACTGCTCCCCTAACAAAATGGATTGCAGCTATGGGAAACTAAACTTATCAATTTATAAGGAAAGGAGAAATAAATCCTTTTCAGTAGAAAATTCATTTTTTATGAAGATCCTTTCTCATAAAGTGATGAGAGGAACAGAATCCTCACAGTGGTGGCTCCTTATGACAGAACACTTGCCTGTCCCCTCTCCCTTTGGTTATGTTCACTAGTTTCTCGATCCCTCCAGTGTCAGCCAGGGCTTTGGCATTCTCCATGTTTTTACTGGTGACCTCATGCAGAGCACAGCAGATTGCTGCCATGGTCTCATCAGACAAGATGCTTGGACCATTGCCTCCTGGCAGACGATTTACCAGGTCTCGCATAGCATATTTACCTGCCAAATTACAAAAATTAAATTCATTTACAAAATGTACTAGCTACTGCAAAATTCTGTTGTATGATATATATCACGAGATAAATTCCAAAAGTAAAAAAGACAAAGGCAAATTTCATAGCTAAATGGAAAATGATAATTATTCTAAATAGTTATTGTGATCTTCAGTATTTCATTAAATTCTACATTTAAGAATCATTTAGGATGTTTATAGCCCTATGTTATTGAAGGGATAAACAAAGAAGTGAACAGACTAGGGAATGATAGTGAAATTTCCTTTAGTTGAACTATTATAAATCAGCTGGAAAAAGCTGAAATCAGGAAATCTGATTCTTACTGGAATTTTTAGATTTGAAAAAATAAGACTGTCATGAGTCTTTCAGGAAGCTTTCAAAAATCTATTCTTCAAATATGGGTCAAGTACACTACTTTTAAAAGAATAAAAGCACACTGAGGACAAGGACCATCTCACTGTTCTGGCATGTAGTTGGTATTTTGTAAATACATAATGAAAACTGAACTGATTAATTTGTTCTAGTTGGGAAATAAGTTAATTTCATTACATTTGTATAAATAATTTTATATAGGAACAAATGGGTCTGTGAACCCATGTTAATAGTAATTTTAACAAAGAAAGTTCCAAAACAAAACTGAAAATATTTAATTAAAATTATGGCTGTCTTCCCTCACAGGAGACAGTAGTAATAGTAATAAAGCTTTTTATTTTGGAAAGCTTGGGGGAAGGGAGTGGAATAGGAACAGAGGAGAGCTTTCTTATGGATATTCTATTCACTTCTCTGCCTTCCAACAGATTACATCTCAACTTTTTTAGTTTTCAATTACTAGCTGACAAACAGGAATAATTGCATTACAGAAAAAAGGAAATTAAAGAAAGCTCAAGTAAATATTTTGTTATTTTCTTCTGAACTAATAATTGAATGGCTTTTAAATGGAGTTTTTATTAAACATCTGTTTACATATCATTGGTGAGCAACAGATGGGAAAGACATTCAAAGAGGCATTAATTGTATATATGTATAATTTGATATATGTCAGAGGAAAAACTCAAAGAAAACATTAATAGAAAAAGCAGAGAAATTCAGTTTATTAAAAAGATGATCAGGAGATGAATTCTGTGATGAGATAGGGAAAGCAAAATGAGAAATTGCAGCTGAATTTCACACTATGCATTATACAGTGGTTTTTCGACATAACTTGGTTGTTTCCTGTGTATTTACAGTGATTCATGGGACTTATTTTGTATTATATCATTGCACCTTGGTGTCAAGCAATTGTAGTTACAATGTATAACTATGAACTAAACACTGCTGCATTCTCCCCTTCTCCATCTTTTATGCCATGCCTAATGCTAGAATGAGTGGAGGGCAGGGCAGTACCCAAAAATAAGTGAATCCAGGTGTTAAGGTATAACATCTAATTTTATGTTTTAGAAGATGCCTAATATACTGTTGATTCTCAGCAAATATTGAGCAAGTAATTATTGCTTGTAAGAATATTATGATGTTACTTTTTGCCTGATTCAATAGCCCATGGGCTACCATAAACTTATAGAACTAACGATTCCCTCTACAATCTGCTGAGGTAGGAACATGGAGGATGAAATGACATGGCCTGAACTATATGTGTCAAAAGAGTCACACTGAAATGGATTCAAATGTGTCTATGGGCAATCTCTTAGGTAAACAATTTCAGTACATACAGACTTGCTTTGTCATTTTTATAAGTATACCTTAAAGACACAAGAAATTCCTTTTAAAGGAGGCCAGAAGCTGGTTATATGATAATTCTCACACTGCAACTCGGTACATGCTAGAATCTGTAGCAGTGAGGGTGTGTAGGAAGCTTTATCTCTATATAGAAAGATCTGGCTCAACATATTAATTTAGACATTATAAAAATAGCAACACTTTCTGAATGATTATTAATTTATAATTCTTAACTTTATAAACAATTCTACTTAGAACCTGATCACAATGGCATCATGGCTAAAGTACATAGTGGTAAAGAGAATTGCAAATCTAAGGTGAATTTTAAGGTAAAAAAATCCTAGAAAATTTTTATGGGGAGTCCCCAACTGATAAAAGATCAAAGAACATTTATCTATAATAAGAAATTCTTCACCAAATCACTAATACTAGGAAATTAAAGCACCTCAGAGGGTTGTTACATCTATTAGATGGGCAAAACTGATAAAAAGAAAAAAATGAGAAAGATTGGAATAGTCCTGGGAAAACGACACAGAAGCACTGCTGTTGGAGTGGTGAACTGGTCTAGCAATTTGGAACCATGGTCAAAAAGCCAATAAAATGTGCTTATATTCTGAGCTAAAGGATTGTTAGGCTTATGCCTCAAACAGATCAAAGAAAAAAGAAAAGGTCCCTATGCAAGAAAATATTTATACAGTAGCTCTTTTTTGATTAATAAAGAACTAAAAACTAAACAAATTACAGTGGTATACTAACATAATAGAATATAATTGTTCAGAGATAGTTAAAGAGAAACTGTGAAACACTTGCTTAAATTTATGTACAATGAAGTGAGCAAAAGTAAGGAAACAACTTACGCTCTAACAACATGGAAATTTATTTTGCTTGAGTACGCTTATTTGTTATAAAGTTTTTGGTTTTCTTATTCTATTTCCCTGCTCTATCTGCTTATGCCAAGTGTGGGAGAATTAGGGGAAAAAAGCTTGAAAATTTAAAATAAGATTTAAAAAAAAAAAAAAAAAAAATATATATATATATATATATATATATATATATATATATATATCTTTGCCATTCTGAAAAAAAAAAAGTGATTACCCAAGATGGTAATCTGGATAAAGGGTAAATCTGGTAAAAAGGTAAAAGAGTAAAAATCTGGGTAAAGGCAAATGATTGTGGCTCAGGTTTTCTCAAAAGAAAAAAATTACATTTTCCTTGTGTATTTCATGTGAATTCAAGAATGATTTCATAGCATACCTATAAGCTCTTTGTTACGAACATCTAATGCCATATTCCTCAAAGCAGTTGCCACAGAAGACACAACTCTATCATTGTCCATTCTCAGAAGTTCTACAAGGATCGGAAGACCTTTTTCTTTTCGGACAGCAGCTCGAATATATGCAGCAAACTATTAAATAAAATAAATCCTTTAAGTAGCACAAAATAGATACTTTACTTTTAATTATGTTACAGTGCCTTAAAAGTCCTCCTATGTTTAAAATAAATATGTAAGGGTACAAAAGAATAAAAACAGTAGTTTTAAAAAGGTAGAATAAGTTTTTTAAAAAAAATTATTTAATTAAAAAAACAGAATAGGAAAAAGACAGAAAAGGAAAACAAAACATGTCATGTGTCCAGCAGAACATCAGGAAGGATTTGAAATATATAGCAATAAATTACCAGATCAAGAAAGAATATACAATAATATAAGAAATTATATTCATAAGTGTCCATCTTTTCTTTGCTTCTTTGTGGATTTTTCTTTTGGTCTCTGCTGTGCTTTTTTTTTTTTATAAACTTTATTCTTTTTTCCTATTCATTATCCCTCCCCCACCAGCAGGTTATAGTTAAGCAGATATATTTACACACACACACACACACACACACACACACACACACACACCCCCTTCTACACAGACACACACATCCATTTACACCCAAAGACTCATACTTATATTCTCTTATTTCCTATTTCTGCTAACTTTTCTGCTTTAATTCTGCTCCATAATTTACTTTGCACAATTACTTAACCTTCCCCCACCTATGAATCCCTTCCTTGACTTCTCCCATCCTTTGCTTCCCCCTCCGTCCATCCCTTTTCTTTATAGATTTCTGGAGCGTGCTATACCCTTCATGGTATATATGTAGTGTTGCCCATTTACCCCATTTCTGTTGTGAATAGGTTTTAAGAACCATGAGCCTCCTTCCACTTCTAATGTCTTTGTATCTATTCTTCCTCTGCACCTCATTTGTATAACATAATTATTATTTTACCTTTTCCTAGGCAGTTTTCTTTTTAACAGTCAGATTGTACTCAACTCTGCCCCAATCTTTCTTTTGAGCTGCTCTATTGCTGATGTCAATCTTAAACATATGGTATGCATTTCTATGTTAAAAAAATAAATAATTAACAATCTGTCCATGTCAATTTCTCTAGAATTAATCTTTGATACCAAGCTCTTATATGTTAAATTTTCTATTAAATTAGAGTTAAAAAAGTCCTGAAAATCTTCAAGTTTGTTGAATGAATTTTTTTTCACTTAATATTATAGATAATTTTGCTGGATATGATATTTTTGGCTGCAGACCTAATTTTTTGATTGTCAGTACATATGATTCTAGGACCTGCAATCTTTTATTGTGGTTGCTGCTAAATACTTCACAATTCTAACTGTAGCTTCAACATGTTTGAATTGTTTTTCTTTTTCTTGCAAAAATTTCTCCTTGATCTGGGAGTTTCAAAATTTGCCAATAATATTCCTGTGTGTTTCCCACAAAGGATATCAATCAGATAATGCTGGTGAATTTTTTCCTGTTTCTACTTTTCCCTCATGTTCTATCACTTCAGGACAATTTTCTTGGATTATTTCTTGCATTATTGGGTTCAGACTCTTTTTTTGCTCACAGCTTTCAGGTAGTCCAATTATTCTCATATTTTTTCTTTTTGATTTGTTCTCCAGATCTGCTATTCTATTTTTTCTTTCTTTAAATTCTATTGCTATTTCTTGGTCTCATAGTTTCGCTGGCTTCAAGATAGAATGACTAAAAAAATTTATTGCCTACGAGTCCAGAAATTTCAAATGGTGATTTCTTAAATATTTTTATGGGGGATTAAAAAAAGATGCTAAAGAATGTATTTAATGATAGACTAATCTAGATTATCATTTATTTTTATTAGAGAACTCTAAACATGACTAAGGAGACACATCATGATGTGTCTTTGTGCTTAGGCAATGTGCCTAAGAAACAGACAATAAGTGCACATTTAAAGAAGACGATATTTTTAGGATCTTGTGTATTCTCTGTGACTTTACCTATATTTCTAATGACTAAAAGAGATAATGAATGGTGAAACCCAAAGTTGTGAGGCCACAGAAGACAAAAACCCTAGGCTAGGAGGTTGTCTTTACTAAAATGAGAACATTATTTAAAGTAGGCCTCAACCCTGTTTCATTTTGCTCACTCCTCCATAGTCATCAGATCATCCAGGCTGTGGAATAAACTTCCTTATTCCCACAATCTCCAATTCCCTAACCAGGATCAAATCAATTCTGCTACTATTCTTGAGAGGGCTATGTGAATATCTGGAACTCTTTTGGTCACACTCATCATCCCTGAGAACCTAAAGTGACCTTCCTTTGTCATGATTTCCATAAGTACAATATCGCTCTATACAAATGTCAGTTCCCTGAAGTAATGGATTGTGGTTTTAAAATTTGCATCCTTGGTATTTAGGACAGTACATAAGTGCTTAATACCTTTTCATTCATTCATAAATATATATTTTTTATTAATCATACGTTGTATATAATGCTTTCCAATCGGTGTTATTTAGCAATTAAAAAAAAAAAAGTCTAGTACCTTTCATTTTATTATTAAAGCTAGAACCTCTTAAGCAATCTTATGACCCTTTTGCAGACTGATTCTTTTGTATGTCAAATCATCTGGAAGTGAACATAAGAATAAAAACCATGTAACATAACAGAAGAAGACCTCTGGTTATTAGTCCACTTTAAAAAAAAAGACTTTCAAATTCTGTATAGATTAGCTAACAGACATAGTTAACAAAATATCTGTAATGATTCTCGTGCACTATGGTTAATTGTTCATTTTAATTAATTGCTTTCTTTCACGAGAGCTGAATTATCTTGGTTTAATATTAAAAAATGGGAATGAAAAATTTTATTATCTGACTCCAAGGCACAGGTAGGGGAGGCAAGATAATGAACAGACAGATTGCTGCCCTGGGAGTCAGGATGACTTGAGTGTGAACTGTGGTCTTGCTCTTTTTATGGCCTTTGTGAATGTAGGAATGAAATGTCACTCAAATGAAGCTCAGTTTTCTCTTCTGCAAAGTAAAGAGAGTATGATTTCTAAGGTCTACCGAAGTCCTATGCTCCTATAAAAATCTTGCCAAACTTAAAAAGTTTTAAAAATTCAATGTATGAATTCTGAACACATTGTAACATTAATGGACTAAAATGCTTATCAAACTGAACTCTGTGAAATATATAATGATAGTACAAATACCTTTTGTTTCTAGATGAGTTTCCTGAGGCCTATCAATCTTCTAGTATCCTTCAATAATCTTTGATTTAATACCATCTATGATCACGATTATCAAATAGGGAGTGCATACAATCTTTTAATTTACTATGTAAAATAACTTAAAAATCTTTAAAACATGTTTACATTTTAAATCAGTTTGAAATCTAATTTTCAATTGCTATATAATTCTACAGATTAAACTGTAGATACAAATCAAATTACATAAATTTTAATTATCACCACTATTATCATTTTCAAAGGCGTTCATTTAAACATAAATGAATTTTATTTTATTTACTTCATACACTTCAAAAATTTAGTAGAAGTTGGAGGTGAAACATCCTGGAAAAGACTGGATTTCACTGATACTTTCATTAACAATGAAAGACAGTTACCACATTAGCTCCAACACTTGACCATAACTGTCCATAGCTGCCAAATACAATAGCTGCCTCACTGAAACAAACCAGATCCAGGACTTCCTAAAGAAAAGACTATGAGAGTAGTATTAAATTCAAATAGAAACAGGGACTTCTTCAGGGGGCATGATAACTTAATTTAAAAATGTACTATTATCTGCTTTATTGTATCTGTACTTATTGTTAAATATTTTCCAATTATATTTTAAGCCAGTCAGGTTGCATTCTGGAGCGCTGTGGGCATTCTGAGCATTTGACACCTTTGCTCTTCCTGAAAGATTCTTAATTCATTTGAGGATGGAATCAGGAAAGGGAACTCAAAATAAACTTATTTATTATACTGACATGGATTCCTTGCATTAACTCCGTGGCTCATAGGACAGGACACAGTCAATTGTATCAATCAATCATCTCTCACACCTCAACTACTGCAACAATCTTCTGGTTGGTCTTCCTGCCTCAGCTCTCCACCACCACTCAAATTATCAAAGTGAGTTTTCTAAAATGCAAGTCTGCCTCCTCCAAATCAATGATTCCCTATTAGCTCCAAGCATACAATATTCTGACTCCTTCCTATCCTCCAAGTTTTCTTACACCTTAATCCCCTCCATGTACTGAATGATCCTGTGATAAACACTGATTTTTTGGTTGATTCCTTGTACATGCTACTCCAATTCTTAAGTAGTTTCAATGGTTGTCCTCCATGCCTGAATTCTCTCCTTCCTCATGTCCACCTCATAACTTAGTCCTACTTTCTACAAGAAGCCTTTTTTCTTCTACTTTAATTTTTCACCTGAGATTATTTCCAACATATCTGTATATATGTTGTTTTTAGATAGCTGTTTGGATGTTGTTTCCCCAATTAAACTATGAGCTCCTTGAAAACAGGGACTGTCTTGAGCCTTTCTCCACCTGACCCATAGTAGATGCTCAATAAATACTAGGTGACTGACAATCAAACACTTAACCTATTGTGTTGTTCTTCTGTGGTTTTATGCATGTACATTTTGTTCTCATCATCAGATCATTAATTTTTTCACAGGTTATATTTTCTTTCAAGGAGACATTGTTATACACCGGAAAGAGCAATGGATTTGGAATCAGGACCAAATTTAGAACCCAGTTTGCCCCTTAAATTTTCTGGGCTTCAGTTTCCTCATATGGAGAATGAAGGGGATTGATTTGATGACTTTTAAGATTCACTGCAACTCTAAATATATGATATTCTGACCTTATTTTTTGGCAGAGTGCTGGGAACATGGCAGATGTTTGAAAATATTTGCTTGCTGATTTTTTTCTGGTTGACTGAAATCTCTTAAAAATCACTTAGAATCTATGTCATACCTTCCAGTTGCCTGCAGAGAGATTCTGGAGTGATCCTGCAGAGCCTTCTAAAGTAGCTGGGTTGGAGCTTTCTGCTAGAAGGGTCAGGTATGGCTTTACTACTGATGGATGCCATAACATTTCGACCCCTTTAGGAGATTTAGAAAATCCAGGTATGGGGCCAACTCCATCCCACTGAAAGAGAAAAAATGTGAATATGTTAAAAAAATTTTTTTTTACAAGGTCAATATGTTAAGTAGGAGTAATCACCTGTGTTAAAATTTGATAGATATTTGATAAATATCCATCTCTGAGATAACAATATAAGTACTATAACAACTATCATTTTCTCCTCAGAAAAAAACAGTATTTTTTGCTCCCCCCCAAATGAAATTCATATCAAATTGAATGCTTACTTGATCCTCTTGTGGAGTCCTCTTTTTTTTCTTCTTCTTTTTCCCCCAACAACTTGGTTCTGAATCTTTGCTAGGAGATTCTTTTCCTAATAAGTCATCCAATTCATTTATTCCCAGCAATCGTGCTTGAGGTACTTCTAATTCTAACCGATATGACAGGTTCCTCAAGGTGCACACACAGTTTTCCACAGTCTGAAATTTAACACATTTTAGAGTTAATGCCACCAAACAGAACAAGCAACTTTCACATCAGATAGATATTAACTGAAAAAGCTTTTTTGTATGAGCATGACAGATTTTTTACATGAACATGACATATATGAATACCTAAACTTACAAAATAATTTTTAAAGAGAATGGAAAAATGATTTAGCAAAGTGACATGTTTATAAGGTATTCTAAAAGTCATTGTGTTGTAGAAATTTTGCAAGATATACAACATATCATAATAGAACTGATACCAACTGATACTGATATCCTTAAATCCACATGTATATTTCTAAGAGTTTGTAAAATGAATGAAGGGAAACTGACCAAGCAGATCAATTACGGTGGCAAGGCAAAAAGTAAAAGATTCAGACACTAAATGACAAATGGAACCTCATTCTACCTTTTTTCTACCTCAATCACAAAAGTAATTCTTCATCACAGAAGCAACTGTTACCATCCCTTCTCACTGATAGACATTCATTCCAGGTTCTCTCTCTGGCCTAGTTCTTTAATCTTTGAGTTCTCTCTTGTATTACCAACAAGCAATTATTTCCTCCCTTGTTTTTATTCCAAGCATGAACTTGCTGCTGCATATAGATAATATTTCTATATTTCCCCCCCTTCCTTTTACCTCTCCATTTTCCTCACTTTGCCAAGCACTACTCCTTCCATAACAGTGATAGTCCCTTCTAAAGTCAAAACACTAACAATGGATAGAGAAAAGAGCAGAGGAATAAGGGAGCCCCATCATAGAATAGAATATCAAATGTTGATTTAATCTGGGAGTAGGTAGAAAAATAAAGATGGCAGTAGCTGCTTTTACAAAGATTGTCATTTTGCTAAGTTTCAGAAAAAAAGTCAGATGAAGACCCATGGCTAGGCTGTCATTTGAGTCTTTCTATTTCTTCATAGTTCCATGTGTACTGAAACAAGGCCCCTTAATACTCATGATGTGACTTGACTCCACTTCTTCCATACCTTGCTGTCATAATCAGAAGTGTTCACACATGCATGGATCACATATAACAAGGAATCCACAAGGCCTTCACAAGACCTCATTTGTTTCCGTGCTTCTTCTCCTGCAGAGCTGAGATTCCTAAAATATGAAGATATAGTGAGACTTCCAAAATTTATAACTTACTTATTCACATAATGTTTGTGAGGGAGAGAATTTGGAACTCAGAAATTTTAAAAATGAATGTTAAAATTTTTTTTTTACAGGTAAATTAGGAAATGTTTAACAAAATAAAGAAAAAAAATTTATTTTGAAAAAGAACTGACTACATAAGATTTTCACTTATAATCACTATCAAAAAGAGGGAAAGAAGGAGAGGGAGAGAGGGAGAGCAATTTTTGCAATCAAATAACAAGAACTCCAAACTTACTTTGAGGTTTTTCTTTAAATAAACTACATGGTTGTAAAATTCTAGGAAGCTAACAGTGACTTTAATTCCTTTTAGATTAGAGGGCAAAGGAACCTT
The DNA here is from genome assembly GCF_016432865.1 of Antechinus flavipes. Lineage (NCBI taxonomy): Eukaryota > Metazoa > Chordata > Mammalia > Dasyuromorphia > Dasyuridae > Antechinus > Antechinus flavipes. The sequence continues at coordinate 435,805,530 of NC_067400.1, forward strand.
TTTTTTCTGCCAAGGGTCATTTGGCTATTTATAACATTATGCTTTGGCCCATACAAAATTATCAAATTATAGATCTCAAGCCATGGTAGGTTGCTGTGTAAGCTTTTTAGCTCATCACCTATGGTTGCTTTAGCAAATGATTTGGCGGGCCTTATATGATGCACAGGCTGGATGTTTTCTACCCCTAATCTGCATGGTTGTCAAGCTGGACAACTCTTTTAAGAAAATTCAGGTAAAACTGTCTCGTATCTACACCTGCTAGCTTAATAATTGAGTTTTTTTTGTTTCAATGCTTCTCAGACTAAATTAGTTATAAGAACTATATAGTCAACTTCAAGGCTTTGCTTAGGGAGTTACTTCCTTTCAACATTCTACTCATTTCCCAACTGCCATTCAAAGGATGTCTCTTCTTTTGTAGAGAGAAATCTGAGATAAGCATGAAAACAATGATCTGTACTTAAGAGTAGGGCATTGTTACTTGGGGTAAAAAGCAGAATCATGGAATATTTAAGAAGGAAAAGGCCTCCAGAGTTTATCATGAATTTTATCTGCAAAACAACCTTTAGTGACAGAAATCCATGTTTTTGTTTTTTGACGTCTCTATTTATTGGGAAGTTGACATCTCTATTTATTGGGAAGTTTCCTTCGGCTCAGCCAAAATCTATAACCCTCCCAATCTTTTTTACTCCCTTCAATTTCAACCCACCATTTGTAGTATTGACCTTTGAGACCAAGTAGAATCAGACTAATTCTCCTACATTGCAAACCTTCAAATATTTGAAGAGTATCATATTGCCACAAGACTTCACTTTTTTTCAGCTTAAGATTACTTAAACTAATACTTCTGTGGCATTGCTATCCTAGTTCCCCTCTTAGAATAAGTTCTAGTTTACCAATATATTTTTTAAACATGTGATACCTAGAACTCAATCTGATACTTTGGATTTTGTCCTTTTTAATCAACAGGACTATTACTTTCCTGATTATTGATACTAAATTTTATTACTGCAGAATAAGATAGAATTAGTTTTTTATTTTTTTTTTTGCTTCCAGATCACACTGTCATTTCATTCACAGTAAGTCTGCAGTTTCTTGGAACAAGTATCTTTTTCACATGCAATCTACTTGCCTCCTGTGCAACTGCGTTTTTGAACTCAACAATAGGAATTCATCTTTCTTTTTAATCAATTTCATCCCATTAGCTCTTTAGACTATCAAGATTCTTTGTATGCCATTCACAGATCTGAAGTGTACTATCTGTGTACTGATAAAAATGCAGTTGGATTTTACTTGAGCTACACAATTATACAATGTAATTGGATTGTACAGTGAGCTATATAAACAGAGGAGTTTCTTGGTGGATAACAAAACTTATGTGAAGACATATGTCTGGAAATTTGGTAAGTCTGACTGAGAATCATCAAAACTTTACAAGACTCAATAAGGAGGACACAACAGTTTTTTATCTCATGGATAATAATTGGGAAATGGCTGCACTTCAAACTAAATAATGGAACGACATTGTAAAGACCTGACTAAGGAAGATCTAAAATATTATCTAGTTTTTCTAATTTGCCTACATTTTATTCACTCCATGTTCTCTACTGTATCCTGTGTATTCATGTCACTTGTTATAGGAAAATAAAAGTTAGCTTAAGTAAAGTAGTCCTTTCTCTTTAAACCTGTGAGTTTAACTCATACCTCAAAAGGGCAAATGACTTTAAAGATTTTCTTTCCAAATTTTTTCTTGGCTGAAGGTTGTTATGGTAAGATTATGTTAGCATCAATTAACGGTATTAATATTAACAGAACACCTAATTATATACATAGAAGGAAATCTTTATTTTTAAAAAAATATTAATAACTTTAGATATTTAATGTAACCTTGAAAAATACTATTTAGATATGTTTTTCACAAAAAATAATTTTTCCTAAAATACTTGCATTTGTTAAGAGAGATCAAAAGGAATTAAAATAAATTATGTATCTCTAACTTTAATTTAAACAGTTAATAAGAGGATTTGAACATGTCTCTCCTAATTTCCTATCTATTAATCTTTCCAATATACCATGCTACCTTTGAGTTTTATGAAGTCTTGTTATAGAGACTTCTTTTATTTATTCACTTGTAACTTAAAGTATTAAGAGTTTAAATGGATTGGCCATAGTTACAAAGTTGGTATTGTGCCAAAGACTAAACTTGAACCTAGTATTCTTCACTTTAAGATCAGCCCTTTGTTCATAACTGAATACAATCTCTTTGCTTCTGGTTGTAGATATATTAAAAATCATATTTAGTTAACACAATAATGAATATGATTTATATGGAAAACTTTGGAATTTTGAAATTAATTTGAGACTCAAAGCAGTATAAAAAAATACCAATCCTTCAAAAAATAATTATTTAGAGTAGAATTTCTGTCACAAGTTGACAATTTTCTAATGTGAAAATAAACATATCAGTCTGAATTCTGTAATAGAAAGATTCAGTGACCCAAAAAGCCTTAATACAATTAAGCAAATCTATCTGAGAGATAAACCTATAATGTATAGATTACAATTATAAAGTTAAATGATCAGCAAGTAACTAAGAAATTACCTTAAACAACCTGTAGTATTACGTAGAACTAGTGAAGTCTGAAATTTAATTTTATGATCTTCATCAAAGGAAGAACTATTCCATCCAGAATGTGGAACTATCACAGTGTTTGTTAAAGTAGACAGCGCATCTCGAATGATTGTCATTTTTACTGCATCACATGAGGACAAGTTCCAGAGTACTCCTTAAAAAAAATTGCATTAAATAAACCAAACAACATCTTTTAGAGGTCTTTCTAGTTTAAAAATTAACAAGTATTAAATAAATGCTATCAGTAATGTCTAATTCACACTTTGACATTTAGTAGGTTAACTAAGTCCTAATTGTTTACTGAGCATATAGGAATGACATGATTTTTTATAAAACATGTTGACCACTCTCTTTTAAGCTGTAGTGAGATTTCACAGATTTATCAGTAAAAGCAATAGTGGCTTCTGTGAAATAAATTAGTCATTATGATTTCATTCTAAGGTCTTTCAGATTACTCAAAGTCTTCAATAGAGCCCAGATTATTGTGTTTCAAAATGATCAAATATATTACACCACAAGGTAAATAAATAGAACTTAACATAATACTCAGTCAGTCTATTAGATGCCTTGAAAGAAGGAACTTTTGAATCCTTTGTAAAAGAAAAGCTGTTTAGGAGCTGTCTGGGTGATTTTAAGGAGTGGAGAGAAAATTCTGTTTCTACTTCTCTCAGGGAAGATGAAAAGACTATTAATTAAACAGAAAGGAAATCAGAATCCTTTCTTCTGTGGAAAGAAATACTTATACTATATTTTATTTATACTGTATTTGTATATTATTTTATACTAATAAATCAGGATACAACCAAGAGAAGGTAAAAATAGCCTTTTATCTTTTAAAAAGAAAGGAAATCAGAATCCTTTCTTTTGTGAAAAGAAATACTTATACTATATTTTATTTATACTGTATTTGTATATTATTTTATACTAATAAATCAGGATACAACCAAGAGAAGGTAAAAATAGCCTTTTATCTTTTAAAAAATCATGTCTTGCAACTAGCAAAGATTTATTTGTTTTATTTATTTATTTGTTTATACAATTTATATTTATTTATACAATTTTCCCTTGACACAAGAGATATGGGTCTTAAAAAATGATATGCAAATCTTAATTTCATATAAAGCATAGTATTTTCTAGATTTAAAAATAGAAGCATCCTTTGCTTTATGGAGTTGGTATATTTCAACATTTACAACAATCAGCACAATTCAATTTTACCTGTAGATCATAAAGATCAAAAATGGATCACGTTTTAATAAAATTATAGCATTAGAAAACAGTATGATTTTTTTTTTTTTTTGGATGTAGGAGTAAGACTATTGGACTTAAAAAGGTAGAAGTACTACCTTCCCCCTTATCACTTGCTGAATTCTTAGTCATCCATTAAAGCTCAACACACCTTAATTATCCTAGCTGGTAATGATCTCCTTACTGCAAAAGCACTCGGCTTTACCAATTACAAATGCACTAACTATACACTATGGTATAACAAAATCTCTTTTAGTAGTCTTCAAACTAGTTAAAGCAAAAGCCAAAATCTATGTCATAAAAGAATGAGAAAATGGGTCAGTTGCATACAATTCTAACAGCTTTACCTTAACATATTCAAACAAGACACCTACACTAAAAAACAGAAAAGGCAGCTATGACTTATCAACATTAACTGCAAAAGTTTAGACAGAACAGTTTAGATAGAAGAGTTAACATAACGAAGAGGGCAAAAAAAAGGTCTTGAAATCACTTTAGCTAGAAAATCCTTGATTTTTTTTGCTAAGTGTAAGCCAAGGGTAACACTAGGTTAAATTTATAATAATTTATAATCATTAAAAACAAGATATATGAAAAATGAAAATTGCCTCATAAAAAGATGAAAAGCAGTAGAGGTCTACAGATAAGGTTAGACGGAAACTCAACAAACACACTGTCCCCCAAATATTCAGAGATAGTTGGCAAAAAAACAGACAAATGGAAATTAAAACACAACATCATAATTCTACAATAATTTACATTCATAATTACAATGACAGTAAATCCACTATATATGTCAAATGTCACTTAAGATAAAACCAGGAAAACTGGCTGGATTGTATATTATACTTAGGAAGTCACTGAAGAAGGTAATGAAACATTAAAAGTAATAAGAGACTGTTTTCTAAGATATATGAGGGAGATGGTCCAAAAGAATAGGGAAAATGCCTGGATAGCATTGCTCCTCCAAAAAGAAAAGTGAAAGAAAATTAATTCATAGGCTCATATGTTCCAACTTCATATAAGAATGTTTTTTGCATATATAAAAGGATATCTTTGATGAAAATAAAACATGGGAACAGGGTTTTCCCAAGTTGTTTTATTCAGCTGATACCAACTTCATAGTAACACAACTTACTAAAAGGTTCAAAATTACCCATAACTTTCATCATGTGACCAACCTATATTCTATTTTGCTCATATTTTCTTTTGGTGACATTCATTAATCTGCTTCATCTTTGTAATTTCTTAAAATGCCCATAGCCAACATTTCCCTATCCATTGCCATGTGTTCCATGATTTGCTGCCTTTAACCCCAATAAAAACATCAGAAAAAAAGTCTTTGTTTCAAGGGTTAAAGTTTTTTTTTTATTCTTGCTCAGTTCTTGACCCAATTCAATGACTATAAATATGTATGAATACTCTCACTGCAATTTTAGGGAGTTATATATTAAGGGCCCACTAGCTGGTTCCTCTGCTAAGTGCTTTACAACTGATCTCACTAGACTCTCACAGAAGTCTTGCAAGGCAGGTGCTACTATAACTCTGATTTTACAGATGAGGAAACTGAGGCAGTGACTTGTCTAAGCCAATATCTGAGGTCAGATCAGAACTCAAAATTACTCGATTCTAAGTCTAGCACTCAATCCATATCCACTACACAACATAGATACTTTTGTTTTAAGTTAATAAATAGCATATAAGCTATTAAAGTTTATGATAACCGAAATCTGGGAAGATTCCAGGAGTCTGGTTGAGAGTAGTAGGAGTAAAGTCTAAAATGCATTTCATGCTCCAAGAGTGTTCCAAAAGTCTTATTATATTAAGAGTTCTGAGACATTCTGAATAATCAGATTCACATATATACATGTACAATGGACCAAACTAATGGTTATTCATTTTCATCATAATTTGGACATCAGCCATTATTCATATAGTTTTCCCTCTGTGGATAATTCGGCCAAAATCTTTAAATTGATTAGGAAGCTCATTAAGGAAGCCTTGAAATGTTCTAAGGCTTGATACAATCAGCATGTCACATGTAAATGGGAACATCTGGAGCACTTTATCATCTCACCTTGAAATAATCTCTAATCACTTCCACAACACTACCAAACACTTCTGGCAAATGTACATACCTTTATCTATCATGTTTGACATGTGTCAAACAAAGTTTTCCGTTTTATTTTTCAAGACAACTTGAATAATTTTGAAATATGCAAAAGAGCCACAAGCATTTTGCATTACTGAATTAATGCTATTTTTAGTCAATAATTATTAAGTATAATGCAATCTGTGTTCCCTATAGCTTAGAGTTAACTGTGATGGTCAAGATGTCTTCCTATAGATTATCACTTGCAAAAGCCTTGATTTTTCCCTATAAGTCTCCTTATGGATGCTCCTAAATTGTGTAAATTATTCTTGCAAATTTTTTTTGATGGGTTTTAGGCACAAGTCAATAGTTATGTTCTCTCAATTTCCTTTTATGATAATTATATCACCTCCAGGATGAACCTCCTCTGTATATACTTGGTCTATTTAAATTCCTTCTTTTTTTGCTTTTAGTACCATTTCTACTTTTTTCTATAAAATGAGATGGGGCTCTGCTGTCACAATGCTGAAGAACCAATATTTATCTCCCTATAGACTTGCTGCCCTTTTAAAAATTTCATCCTTAATGACTCTGAGATGACTGCTTAGTTGGGTCTAATTTTTCCATAAATGTCTCCCTGCCACATCTAAAGTAAAATTCTGCATCCCCCTTGCCCCACGCAATCAGTTACAACTCTTAAACATTAAAACATTTATTCCTCCCTCCTCAAGATGATAAACATTTAGACATAGGTTACATATGTATCATCATGTAAAACCTTTCCATAATAGTCATTTTGCACAAGAAGACTCAAAAGAAAAAGAATGAAAGTGAAAAATAGCATGCTTCAATCTATATTCAAACAATAGGCAATTCTTTCTCTAGAGGCAGATAATATGCTTCATCATTAGTCCTTTGGGATCATCTTGATCATTGTATTGCTGAGAATAGCTAAGTCATTTAGTTCTTCATTGAACAATACTGCTATTATTGTGTACAACATTCACTTTACAAGATGAAATTCTAAATGTATTGCTCTTGGCTTGGTGATTAAATTTACTAAGCTGGTTTTTAGAATCTCTTGGTCTTTTTTTTTTTTTAATGACAATTGATTTATGTTAGTTAATCTGTATGAAATTATTATAATCCTGTGTTGATGTTTTTCCAATCATTTTTCATTTTGAGGGAATGAATAAATTGTTTATATAGGTCAGATTGGAGTTTTTTATCTGTATTATTTTTGATTTTGATTCTTCCTCCTGATATTAAAATAGTAATAACTGCATTATATATGTATGTTATAGTTTTAAAAGCATATAAAGTAATTTATATATTTTATCTCATCTAGCTCCATAATAACCTTGAAATAGATAAGATCATTTGTTTTTTTTTAAGAAAAAAGACAATGAAGATTCAAAGAACTACATAGGTTAATATATGTTAAGAGGGAGAACTTGACTTTACATCCAAATTTAGCATGCTAGTGACTTTATGACTCTCTTACAAGTATTCATTTCCTGTTATAAAACATCAAAAATAAAAGAAACTACAGTATGTATGTGCATATTTTTTGGGTTAGAATTATTATATTATTGGTAATAAGAGAGCTCACATTGAAAAAACTGCCTTTACCAGCCAAATTGATTTCTGCTCTGCAATTAAGAGTACCTGGTGGCCCTGAAAAACTAAGTGATTTGACTATAGTCACTTAGTTTTTATGAGTGGCAGATCTTGAATCCAAGTTTTTCAAGATTTCCTGATTCTGAAGTATGCTTTTCACTTACCACATGAGGTTGTCGTCAACAATATATATTTAGAGGAAATACTGATCCATTCATTTTTGCCAACATATTTTACCCATAGCTAAGAAGCTAATAAAGTTTGCATAGCCCATGTGTTTTTTCAGTTTTCAGAAGCTATACAACCATATATATATATGGTGACAATGTTCACCATCAAGTGCTTTCTGATTATTACTTTTTTAAAGAATTATGATGAGTAGGTGTGAAACTTCTGTGCAGTACACGTCTTTGGAGGACAAGTTTGGATTTTATTGAGGATTAAAGAAAGTTTCCCTTCTTCTCTCTTTCTTTACCCAAAGGAAGAGGTTTCAACTAAGGCCAATACCAGGAGAGGAAAAATTTACAATTTATGATGACAAAACAAGCACAGATCAAAACCTAATCCTGGAAAAGGGAAATAGTGACTTACAGAAAGATTCCTGAGGCAAAGGAAAGCCCATCATCTTGGACCACTGATCACTTCTTAAACCCCTCCAAAGTAAATATAAAATAATAATAAAAATAGTTTAAGAGAAAAGAATGGAAGGAAAAAAAGACTTGTGAACATGAATGAGATAAACCTGTTCATGAAATGGAAGAGGTTAACAGAATGGATAAGCAAATCCACTTATGTGGCACACAAAGTTTCTCATTTCTTTCCTATAATAATACACTTTCTCTCTTTTCTTCCTTTAAGACTATTGAGGGGCTTCCGGCCAAGATGGAAGAGGAGGCACACATCTGTGTAAGCGCCGCGTTTTCTCTCAGAATACTTTATTTCATGACAAGCCTCGGAATTAGTGCTTGACTGAAAAAACCCACAAATAATTACCAACAGAAGATATCCTTGAAATTTGCTGGAAAAGGTCTGTTTTTGCTCCCCAGGGGGTGGGGGTGGGGAGGGGGATAGGAAGGGTGGAGGGTGGGGATGGGCAGCTAGATCAGGCACAGACTGAAGGCAGGCAGCAAGAGCTTGGCAGAAGCGAGAGCTCAGCAAGCAGTGAGAGCACTTGGCAGGCAGCTCTCACTGAGCAGACCTGAGTGGGAAGGGGTGTGATCTCAGGCATTTTTGCCGGGAGAACCACAGTGAGGCTACTTTGCCCTGGCAGCAAGCCAGTAGACAAGCAGAGAAGCTATAAACACAGAGGGTGAAGACTATAATCCCAAAAAGCTGGGGTCTCTCAGGACCTGGCCACACCCACCGGAGTGACTCAGCCCACTCTCAGAGTCTCAGCCACCGCTGTCCTGCTAGTGCCTTGCTGCTGCCCCCTGCAGTCTGTAGAGGAAGCTCGGTAATACCACCCAGCCCCTCCCCCACCAAAAAGCAGACTGCATTTGTTTTTTTTCCTTGTTAGTTTGTTTTCTTTGATTTTTCTTTGACAAAATGAGCAAAAAATTAAAGTGAGCTCACACAATAGAGAGCTTCTATGTGGATAGAGAACAGACTTCAAACCCTGAGGAGACTAAAAACAAACTGTCTCCAGGTGAATCCCCAAAGGAGGAGATCATCTGGTCCTCAACACACAAGACTCTCATAGAAGAAATTAAAAAGGCACTCAAAAGAGAGCTAGGAGAAAAATGGGAAAAGGAGAGGGAGGCTTGGCAAGAGAATCTGGAGAAGTCATCCCACTCTTTTAAAGACAGAGTGGATAAAGAAATCAAATCCCTGAAAAACAGAATTAGTGATGTGGAAAAGGTAAACAACTCCAAAGAAAACAGAATTAGTGAATTGGAAACAGAAAATAGCTCTCTAAAAAATAAAATTGGCAAAATGGAAAAAAATTCCATAGAACAAAACAACTCAAAAACTCAATTAGAAAATTAGAAAAAAAGATATTTAAAAAGTGATTGAAGAAAATAATTCATTAAAAATCAGAATTGAACAAATGGAATTGAATGACTCGAGGAGACACCAAGAATCAATCAAGCAAAAGCAAAAAAATGAAACAATGGGAAAAAATGTGAAATACCTTCTTGGGAAAACAACAGACCTGGAAAATAGATCCAGGAGAGACAATCTGAGAATTATTGGACTCCCAGAAAAATATGATGAAAAAAAGAGCCTGGACACTATTTTCCAGGAAATTATCAAAGAGAATTGCCCAGAAGTCATAGAAAGAGAGGGTAAAATAGAAATTGAAAGAATTCATCGATCACCTACTGAAAGGGATCCTAAAATCAAAACTCCAAGAAATACTATGGCTAAATTCCAGAATTATCAGACCAAGGAAAAACTACAAGCTGCTAGAAAAAATCAATTCAAATATAGAGGAGCCACAATAAGGATTACTCAGGATCTAGCAGCGTCCGCATTAAAGGATAATTTAAAAAAAATAAAAGGAAAAGAAAAAACAAAGATTATTGAGACAGAACCAACTCACTGTATGAATTCCTGGTGTTACATAATTCTGAAGCCATACTTGTTTCTTTTTCCTCTATGAAAAGGTAAAAAGATTGGCATAATTTGGATTCTTTGATTACTCAAATATATATTTACCCTTCTAGATTTCTCTTGATGCCTATATTTATAATTCAGAGCTCTGATTTTTTCAATGGCAGTGATGCAAAGTCTTCTTTCTGTTATTACAGGTATATTTCCTCCCCATCTAGAATTATTCTAAACTCTTCAGGTTAAGTTTTTGTTGATTGTAAGTTTCTGTTGCTGAAATTTTTGATGATCATATTCCAAGATTTTCTTTCTAAATAGTAGTTGCTGCCAATGTCCTCAGCATAAATTTTTGATTTGGGACCTACTGCTGAGGCAGGCTAAATCACTTCTGAGCAACTACTGTTTAATCATCTTGACATTAAATTCCTTGTGCTTAACAAGGAGTCTCAACACCCTTTAATATATTTAAGAGCACTGATAAACTAAAAGATTTCTAGTCAGAACTCTGATTCTTTTCTCCTTATTATGTTCCCCTTTGGGTCAGAGCAATATTGTATTCTTCTACAATCTCTTTCCCCACTTTGTATTACTCTAATAGATTTTTGGCTTTTTATCTGAGTCAGTGCTGACTTTATAGATAAGATCCCTTACCTAGTACTCCTGAATTTTGGGCAGCTTTTTGTGCAATGCTAGGCTAGATATGAAAGTATGCTGATATTTCTTTTTTTTTAGATTTCTTGATTATTTGATCTCATCCCCCTTTTATTTTTCACTGTTGAAGTACTTGTGGGAAGAGTGAATTCTTCCATATGTCTTTCACTAAATTATTTCTCTTTTTCTCACACTATATATCTACATCCATTTATATATCCATATCTTCATGACCTACTCCATTCAACCTCAGCTACACAGTGATGTTTATACTCTTAATGAGTCTTCTGGATAAACTATGTTTATTACTTTTCTCATTACTTTTTCACTTTTTTCTCCCTTTTCCCAATGATTCCCATACCTTGCATTGAAATAGCTAAGTACCAGGGCATATGTTGAAGTGCTTTGGAAGATCTTAAGTTCTTTACAGTATTTCTCTATGTCATGCTATGCAAGTGATGTTGGTATATAGCCACAATTACTTTCACAATGGTCCTTTTTCCAAATATAAACATTTCTTGTTACATGTGATGAAGAAACATCCCATGATAAAAATTCTTGAAACTTTTGGGAATACAACAACCACCAAAATAATTCAACCAATTGCTTAACCTGTGAATCAACTTTACATTTAGCTACAACTTCCTTCTTCCGGTTTTGCTTATGGTAAGGGTATCTGGATTTGAAAGATTCAACTCCTCCAGCAATATGTGCACTTGATAATATTTGGGAAATAAAGGATTTCATATTTAGAGTATCAAAAGGTAAATTAAAACTTGACAGTCTAAAAACTATTAGCATCCTCCAATCCCAAGAGATTCTTAGTAAGTGCTATCCATTTCCTCATTAATTTGCTAATTACTCAGCATAGTGTAAAGGTGACCTTGACTTCTGGAAGCTGTGCCAAGGGAATGAAAGCATATAGAAGCTTTTTACAGGGCTGAAAAAACTTTGAATACAAGTCTTATGGACCAGAGCTATGCATGGAAGACTAGTCCAGGTTTAGTCATTTAAAGTCATGAAACACTTAAACAGGAGTTGGTAAGTATTATTTTCCTAGACCAACATAGCTTTTTAAGTCTCTGTCTTCAATAAACTAATGGTGGACAAGAAACATGCTTTTCTATGGCTCTGTTAAATAAATCAGAAATATGAATTTTGATTTTACAAAACATTACATTTTCATAGTAGGGAATGTATATATGGGTTAGAATTGCATGACAAAAAAATACCATTACCAAGAAGTTTTTGTATAACAAAGTTATATTCTAATAATGTTCTACTAATCTCAATGAGGCAAATTTAACATAATAAATAATCCTTAGTAACAAAGTACCTGATGACATGCTAGCTATAGAAATTATCCTTTCCTTCCTTCTTTTATAAATCCCCATTATCCTGTTACAAACTTAGTTAAACTCCCAAACAACTAAAACAACAAGAAAAACAAAATCCAAGCACTTTTTTCCATTGGATAATTCATTATAAGAGAAATTGGGAATCAGCTCTATTTAATAAGTAGGTCCTGCGAAGAGAAAAGGGTGATTTCTGGTATTTTATTGATTGTAATAAAAAATATAAAATGACAATTGAAAAAAATCAAAATTTTGGGTCCAAAATAATGCATTATGATCTTATTAAAATGTTTCAAAACAAACAAAACCACATATTGTAACTAGATTCCAGTCTTAGAAATAAAACAAATAACAATGTCTGTCTTTAAAAAAGTAAAGATTGTTAACTGTATTCAATGATCCATTATACTTCATAGACATAAAAAGTTAAATAAAATTATCTTTGGACAAAAATAAATATTAACTCAAAATTGGAGCTAAATTTCTTAAGAATTCAATTTCCATAAAATTAATGGATATCAACAATGATGACACGATAAAAGAATGGTATTTCATTAAATGGGCTTTCACTTGTGGTTCCTGAAATGTCCAATATAACCTTTATGAAGCCCAATATCACCTTAAAAGGTAGGGAGCATAAGAATAGGTGAATGGTACTTTAATATAGAAATATCAGATATTAGAATTCATTTTGCTAAACAAAGCCATTGAATATTAAACAAACAAACAAAACCTGTAAAATAAAACTATAGTTTGGGCTTAATGATAATAAATGTTCACATACCATCAAATACATTAGACTTATCCGTTAGATGCCATTAACAATTTTAACTATGTTCCCAAATAAAATAGGTATAGGAGTTAGGTATTCACAGTCCCTATTCTTCAAAATTAGGGTCCTTTTCAAGTCAATGGGCAAAAAGTATGCTATATTGATCTCTGAAGTAATCTAGGAAAGAATGCTTCATTAGATCACTTATTTCTAACTTCCTAATCAGGCAAAACAAAGCAGAAACAAAGAATACATCTCTCTCCCCCCTTATTTCCTCCCCCCCCCCCTTTAAATGAGGAAAGAACATGAAAAACATCTGTCATACCCTTGCCTTCCAAAAAGTCCTTTAATTAATCAGATAGTTTTGCTGTAAGACTCTATTACAGCCCTTAGTTGGGAGAAGATCAGGGTTCAATTTTGCCTCTGGCATATCATCTGTTTGAGTGACCTGGCTATTAGCTTCCTCTCAGTGTTTCAACCAACTTACAAAGATTAAAAATTGCAGAAAAATACTCATTGACCATAGGTAGGAGTTTTCCCCTCTGGAAGCTATTTATGTTAATGAAATCACACTTTTATTTTCCTACTTCTCCAAAAGAAAACATTCTGATCAAATAGATTATGAGTTCCTCAAGGGCAGGGAATTGTCTTTTATCTCTTTTCATATCCTCAGGACTTACTTATTTAATAAATGTTTACTGATTATTGAAATTCTCAAAATATTATTCATGTCCTGTGTACAATATAAATATGATAAATTATAGTTTACCTGATATTCTATAAACCAAAAGTTACTATTAACCAACACTTCCATGTATATTGACATAATAGTTAAATATCAATAATAATAATTAAGACTTATATAGTGCTAAAAGATTTGCAAAGCACTTGACAAATATGTCATTTTATCCTTGCAACAATTCTGAGTGTTGTTATATCCCCACTTTACAGATAATGTAATCCCAATGTCATCCAATTACAAAGTTTGGGGGCCAGATTTGTTCTTAGCTCTTCCTCGTTTCAGGTTCCAGCATTTTACCTACTGTGTTGTCACCTAGATCTCTTATCATCAGAGAGATTGCACCATATTCTGCATAGTTATATGTTAAGTCGGTTTTACTGTAGACTCATACTGATTATTTGATTAGTTATTAAATTCTCTGACAATGCCCAAAAGCTAGGTTAATTATAGTAAGTTTTCAAATTTCCATTATTGGGAAACAGCATCTTTGAGAAAAAAGGAAAAAAAATATTCTGTACCTACCAGTTACAAGTTCCCTTATTTCTGCATCAATAGATTTTCTTAACAATCGCAATAGGGCAGGTATCCCACCAACATTTTTCATGGCTATTTTATTTTCATCTGTTGATTTTCCATAAACAAGGTTGCGTAGTGCACCACAAGCATTCTTCTGAACTTCCAAAACTCTGTGGTCCAAAAGGTCAACCAGATATTTGATTCCTCCTAATCTACATACCTAGAAAAACAGTGAAAACACACAATTCAACATTACTGCTAATGTGTGACAGTAAATTCCAATAATTTAAATCTTTAAGTGCCCTAAAATTTCACATTTATTATTATCATCATTATCAAGTACAGAATGATCAAATCCTAAGATTATATTTAGTATGTTCTAGGGTTTTCAAGAAGTTTAAAAACTAACAGAGCAATGTGACATTTGTTATTATTGTGTCCAACTTTTTGTGATTCCTTTTAGGATTTTTTTTTTTTTTTTTTGACAAAGACTACTGTCTCCTTTTCCAATTCGTTTTTACAGATGAAAAAATGGAAGTAATTGGGACTAAATGTCTTGTCCAAGGACACGCCGCTAGTATCTGAAGCTGGATTTGAACTGAGGAAGATTACTTTTCCTGACCTCAGGTCCAACACTTTAACCATTATCTCACCTACCTGTCCAATGCAACATATAAGCATTTAACTGAAAAAAGGAATGGAACATAATTGAATAATATGCAAAGTGCTCGCAAATCAGAGAAGATTTCATGGAGAATATAATATCTGAGCCAAGTCTCACAGATTTGGATATATTTTTGATAGATATGGGAGAAGTCAATTAGACATAGGGAATACATGGGAAAGGCAAATAAAAGCTATGTCAGGAGCTGGCAGGCACACTGATGAAAGTATATGAAGTAGGGCTGGAAAGTAGGGCAATGATAGAATGTGGAAAATTTTAAACTATAGGATTTATATGTTAGATAAATGAAAACCAATGAAGTTTCAAATAGAGTGACAACAGTAGGGCGGACATCTCAAAGGACAAGTGAATCACTCAGCATCACATAAATGCTAAGTATCATTGGTCCTTCAATTTCAGAGACCTCATTAGAAAAATGAGGTAATAGAGGCAAGAAGCCCAGCCAATACTTTAATTCAATACTTCAATTTTGGAGTAATAAAGCCCTATACTAGAGAGAGGCTTGGCAAAGCTAACATTTATTAAGTACAATACCACATACTAACCAGGAGTAGGGAGCAAAATTCTTAAGTAAACAAACTTTAAAGGACATCAGAAGATTGTAATATTTAGTCAATGTTGACTGCATAAAATTATTTTTGTTTTTAAATAAAATATTATTTTTATATTATCACCCACATTTCTTCATTTATCTTTCCTTCTACTTTATCTTAAAGACATATCACAAAGAATAGACAAGAAAATTTAGCTCAATTAAACATGCTGGAAAAAAAACAAAACAAAAAACACTTGACATTCTGTGAATTACTTCTATAGACTATATATTTGCGTGTGTGTGCGAGAGCATGTGTGTGCGTGCATGCGTGTGTGTGGATGTATGTGCATGCGTGCGTCTCTCTCTTGGTAAGCTAACCCAGAGATTTCAATGTATTTTTTATTTATTTTAGATAGAATTCCTCTTATAATTTCTACCTCGTTTTTCTTCATGCTACATAGAAACGCTAATCATTTCTGTAGATTAAATGTAGAATTCTGCTCTTTAGCTGAAACTATTCATTGTCAATTTTATCACTGACTTTTCTGAGGTTTAGTAAGTACATGTCACATCACCTAACAAGAAAGAGAATTTTATCTCTACTTTGGCAATATTAATTTTTTGTGTCCTTATCTTATTACTGTGGTTAGCATTTTAAAAAACTATGTCAAATAATGTAGTGAGAAAATTTCTAAGTGTGGCTCCATTGCAAACATATGTCTTTGATTATACTAGAGAATGGCTTTTTTAAAAAAACATTTCATTTATGGCTTACTTGATTTCTTCTTTTAAAAAAAAAAACTGGATTTTTTAAAACCTTAATTTCTTATTTTATTTTAGTTCGTTTTTCATTTATCAAGTGCATTTGATTTGTATGTTTTGCTGACATGTAAATGGACATAGTAGTTTCTGATTTTCAAAAATTTCTTCTTTGTTATGAAATGATTTCATTCTTTTTTTTTTTTTTGATTTTCTTTTTAATCTTTCACGGTATCTTGCACACAGCCTGGGTTGATTAGCTATGTTGTTGAATGTTCTATCCCTATATGAATATGGAGTCAAACTAGTTTTAATTTCGTAGGTAATTTACACTAAGAAATATGCCTTTCAGTTAAACTTATGCATTTTGGAGGGCAAGTTGGAAGCTGATATAAAAGTTTTGAGATTACATTAAGACAATCAAACTGTAGTCAGAAGACAATGAATCAAAATAAAATCTGAATTCAGGTAGCTGTGCAGATCACAAGAACTCAACTAATTATACCTAATTTTGAGGGGCATATGTAATCCTTATTCTTCATCAGAGATTGCAAATGAATCAGAAATGAGGAAAACAGCCATATGGTTTATACTCAAATTAACTTACAAAAATGGTTTTCTGAAGGACAAATAAAAATAACCAAAGATCTATCTAGTTTTGCTGAAACCTTGTTATCTGTGTTTGTGGGACCTAGAATTTTGTTTAACTGATGGTGTTTAACATACCTCTAGAAGGTAGGTTTTCCTTGCTGGGCAACAGGTAGTTAATGACCAGAGGTAGGAATGGCAGAGTGAAATATGTACTACATAAGACATTAAGAAACTATGAATAAACCTATTTGTAACTGTAGTGTAACCTAAGAAAAGCTTTAATATCTTATTTTCCCTCTCTGTAAATGAAGGCACTGGATGATCTGTAAACTTCTTTATAGCTTTGACTTTTAATGATTCAATGGAAATTCTATGTACTTTAACAATACTTTGTACATACTTTATTGGCTTGCAATTTCACCAATGTAAATTTTCCTCCACCAATCAATGATTCAAATAGTTTTTGAGAATTGCAAAGATTGAATAATTCAGCAACCTAAGTCAACCTAGTAGTATGCCTCTCCAAATGTAGGTAGGCTAGTTTGACACATTTTCCCAGATAGTTAGGAGCTGTCTGAGCTTTTAGTTCCCTGGCATGGCCACTGAGGACATAGAGCAATCTCCATGTCATAACAAGGCACAAGAAGGAGGCAACACTCCAGAATCTTATAAATAATTATGTTTGCTTAACAAGCAGGAAGTGATAGTAGATTAGCATAGACCACAATTCTGTTATAATCTCCAAGATATAAGAATTCAGACCATAAGACACATCAAGTAAAAATACTATAAGATTTTTCACATTTAAGATCCAAAGTTTGGATGAACTATTCTGCATCTCTACCACAGTTCTTCCTTCAAGCTACAATATTCTGTAAAAATCTAGACTATCCAGTTTGCCCTTCAACCCAAACCTGCAGGTGATAGTTGGTATAAGGCAGTATGGAAAAGGTCATGTGAGAAGAACAGGTAACAGTTTGTGGTCCAAAAAGTGGACTGTGACAGAGATAGCTGTTTCTCAGTCCAGGGAATGATGAGCAAAGAAATAGAAAACAGAAATTGTCAAGTACAGCGCATATTCCAAAGAGGCTGAGTATAATTTCTGTGTTCTTTCTTTGGTATCCATCCATATAGTATTTTATAGCTTAAACTTGTAAAAACAATAATTTAATTGTCAAATCAAAGATTAAGGGACATCTGTGATGGATAAGTATGTGTAGCTCTCAATAATCAATAGTTTAGTATTGCTTCAGAAAAAAATAAATTCTGATAAAACTTAAAGTTTATAGAAATTCATGATTAAAACTTCTTATAGCTTCACTTCACTATGTGCTAACATAAAGGCTGATCATATCAAATATAGTTTTTATATATATATATATATATTCATTTCCTTTTATTAAGTTTAAGGAATAACAATGTTTTTGTTCTAAAGCTCTGTACCAGAAAATATTTTTCTTAATGAGGTTAAATTGATTAGCCTTTCTATGCCTTAAAACAAGCTAATTATAAAAACAAATAATAATTACTCCAAGATCATCATTCTAACTTTTATGAGAATTACTTAAATATGTAGTAGGATTCCAAAATAATAAAAGTTTAGTAAAATGACTACTTAATTGAATAAAATGATACCCTGACTATGAGACCTCTAAATTGAAGATCTTTCCTTTGTTTTCATTCAGAGATCTTGTACCTCAGTTTTCACTTTGTTATCTCCAAAGCACAGATGTTGCAAGTAGGCCGCTGCATTTGCTTGAACTGATGGAAACTGATGCTGTAGCATGTGAATGACTTCAGGCAATTCAGGATCACGCCAAGCAAATTCTCTGTATGAGAAAAAAACAAGATCCCAAAAACTTTTCAAATTTGTGCTTCTGGCACAATGAAATCATTGTTTCTATTGCCAAGTAAGAGATCCTTTGCACCATAATCAAAAAATTATTAAAATACCAAAAATCTTTGTAAAGTTTAAACCAAGTGATAAAATTATTCAAAGGCTCAGACCAAAAATATATATATATATATAAAACTAATGAGATATAGTTGGACAAAAGAAAAACATAATATATAAAACTTCTTCCCACTGGTTTCATTAAAATAAAATGCTATTTTTTAAGAGTAGCTTTTATTTTTTTCATAGAACTAGACAAGACTATAGTTTTAATTTTAATGAATTTATATCTATATAACAACTGTTGGCTGTGCTTGATACAGAATAAGTGTGGGTTCTTTATTAGTGAATTGAGGGAACTTAAAAGGGAGGTGAAAAATGAAAGAATAGCAGGTTATCAGAAAATCTGTGCTAATTTTATGGGCCTAATTTTGAAAAGGTCTGAGTGCTTGTTAAATATAAATCTGTTACATTATGTGAAAAATGGCTCATTTGAAAATAGATCTAACAATCTAAGTTGGCTGAACTTAAATAGAGGGATAAGAAAAAAAAAATTACTTGTTTAAACAAACTCACCAAGAATCTATGTATTATTAGTAAGAAAAAAGAATTATGGGACAAATAGTTGGTGTGGTGGATATAGCATCAGTCCTGAAGTCAAGAGGACCTGAGTTCAAATCTGACCTCAGACACTCAACACTTCCTGCCTGTGTAACCCCGGGGAAGCACTTAACCCCAATTGCCACAACAACAAAAAGACCAAAAAAGACAAAAAAAGAAAAAAGAAAAAAAGAACTATATTTAAAATAGTAAAAAAATATTTAAGTTTAAAAGGAAAGAAGAGTCTTTTAGCTTATTTTATTAAACCAGGTTTTCCTGTGGTTGATCAAATTCCATTCATTAATCCGAACATTTAAAAATCTAAAATAACTCCAAATTGGATCATTTTTGCAAGGAGATCAACATATATGAAGAGTATAAATATTCATTAGCTAGATGTCTGAATAAACAGAAATGGACTTGTATTCATAAAACACAGATTTCACAAATTGCAATATTTCTTTTTTTCCTCCACTTCCCCCCTATTTTTTCATATCCCTTGTAGTCATAGTGATTAGACAGTTTCAAAATAATAAAACCAACGTCACTTAAATTGAGAGGAAATTAAATATTTTAGATTTGTTCAGTAGTGCCCATTAAAGAAAAATTCAATAAGTATTCAACTCTTATTTTATCTGGTTACCACTAGAAAATATAGCTAAATCTGTAGAGAGGATGCAATCCTAGGTTAGCTTCATGGTCTTTTGAGTGTCTGAATGAGGACTTTTCCTACCCATGTGTGAAAGAATTCTTCATCAATTTCACAGAACAGTTTTAATTTCTTTTTGCAAACTTGAGGTTTGGAGGGACAATGAAGGATCTTGTTTCCTCCTCATTGGCAATGAAGAAAATTTAGCAAGAAATTCATTTAAATGATCCAGTTTCATAATTTATTTGATAAGTATTATGTTTACTGACACGAGCTATTCTTATGTATGAAAAGAAAATGTAAATGAAAACACCCTTGTAAGCTGAGATTGTTCTTTACCTTTCTTTGCTAAACCAATGTTTAGCAAAGCACAATAGTCACTTAATGCTTGACTGACAAGTTTATGTGATATATTTTATATTAGAAATAAAAATAAGAATTAGTGTTTAACTACAGGGATTTTAAAAAAGATCTTTCAGAGTATCAAGATGTGATGGGCAGAAGTGGAGAAAAAGTACTTATATTGGAAATATGGAAGAATTAAAAAAAAATTAGAGTAAAACAGCAAAATTATATCTGATTACTTCTTGCTAGATGTAGCCACATATATTCAATGACTTAAATTAGACTACATAAACCAAAATACAACAAGAGTACTACTTATATGTCCTTGGAACATTAACAGATACCTATAGAATGGTATATTAGTTGCCCTTTTAAGTTTTAAAATATTTTTATTAAAAATTGGGGCCAACTCATACATCAAGTGTAGAAAATCATAACCTTAAATTTCATTTTGGAGGTAGCTGCTTCATTGTGTCCTCCTATTAAGACCTCATGAACCTTTAAGGCTTGTTCCTATGATGTGAATAGTGAACAACTTTCTCAATGGTCTATGTTTAGAATTCTAATGCTAAAATTAGTCCTGAGAGAAATGATTCCATATATTATATTCATGAATGAATAATAAAAGAGCATTTATTAGGCACTTCTTA
Organism: Antechinus flavipes; assembly: GCF_016432865.1. Taxonomy (NCBI): domain Eukaryota; kingdom Metazoa; phylum Chordata; class Mammalia; order Dasyuromorphia; family Dasyuridae; genus Antechinus; species Antechinus flavipes. The sequence continues at coordinate 435,826,413 of NC_067400.1, forward strand.
TGTGCCAAACACAAAGATACTAACTTAAAAAGAAGAAAGGAAAAGAAAAGACAACCTGTGTTCTCAAAGGGTTTTAACAGGAACAGGGTTGGGGAGGTAGAGATTATGAAAAGAGATATTTTCTCTGACAAAGTTAAAGAGACAGCATTGGGGGAATATATCGATACACACCATTCAAAGAAAATTAAGAGTCAATTTCATCAAAGCTCCAGAAATGGAGAGGGATGAGTTAGGGCAAAGATGGCAAGGAAATTAAGAAGGTGGTGGACAAATAAGTCAGACTTGAGCTTCCCTGAATTATTTTATGCCTCAATTTACATTAATAAGCAATTATGCTTATATTTATAAAATATGAAAAGAACTAAGTAAATATCATTTAGAACTTTGGGTGATCTGTGATAGATTAATGGAAAAACATGAATAAGAATCACAAAGGATGAGGTGATATCAATCCAATGAAGGCTAAATTGTCATGTTTGGTATACAATATTAAAACAATCCAAATTATAATGAAGTATAATAATCTGACTTGATATAAATTAGTGTTATATAATTTACTTTCTCCACATGTGAAGATTACAAGTGAATGGAAATACAATTAAAAGTACAGAATGTCTCCAAAGTCTTAGTGTAGTTTTAAGCTTTAAAAGCACAGCTTGATTTTCAGTAAAGAAACTAGGACTTTGCTGAATGTTTTAAAACTTTGTATTCCATGCTTTTCTGAAATTCAAATTCTGAACTTTGATTTCACCTTGACTTCAATTTCTATGAGTATAGTTGCTACTATTATTATCCTAAGATAATAATTTATTCCTGTTAGGAAGTTCATTATAAGAAAAAGTTTCACATCATCAAAGCTAGCCATAATAGTTTTAAGCATTAGACTATGAAATTATCATATTATGAATAACTGAACTACATTACCATACTTGAAGTTCTGTTTACAGTGAATAAATTCAGAGGTCAAAAATGGAGACTTTGGGGACATATATGAAATAGAAAAGATCGGATACTTTATTGCTTTTCTCAACTATAATAAATACTGTCATTTTATTTATTTTTGTAAATTCAGTCAAGATAAAATTGCAAGCAATGCCACCCAAACTTAGTAATATTCTACTAAGCAACATTTGATTATTATATCAGGTAAAGAATCTAACTGAGTGTGGAAAGGAGGGAAGGGTGGTCCAAGAATATCTGAATTGTACTTTAAAAAAAACATTAACTTACAATCATAGTTTGTAATAAATTGGTCATTGTCATCATTTGGTAAAACATCAGAAAATAAAGATTATTTGAGTACCTTCCCTGTGACTATGAATAAGCAACTTTTGACAAATGGACATCGATGAAAAAAAGTAAATAAATGATTTTACTGCAAATAGAAATAGTATTGGGGAATCTATGACCAATACATTTCAAACAGTTCTCAGTTATTTAACAAAATAACTTTATACTGATTATACTGAAATATACTTTATATTTAATAAAATAACTTTATACTGAAGAGGGAGAAGATACAAGGACTGGAATCTTACCAAAATCCAGATGATCAGAAAGAAATAAAATTTAGTAGTAATTTTTTGTTTTTAAGAAATAAAAAGGGGGGCAGCTAGGCGGCACAGTGGTTAGAGCGCCATCCCAGAAATCAGTTCAAATCTAGTGGCAGACACTTAATACTTCCTAGTTGTGTGACCCTGGGCAAGTCACTTCACCCCAATTGCCTCGGAAGGGAGTAGTTTTACCAATTATTCCTAAATTTTAAATGCACATTACTTAAAGAAACTAACATGTTTCAATTAAGAAATGATTATGTACATTTCTGAATGGTTGGTATATTAAATGCAAATATCGAAAAAAATCTTGCTAAAAAATTAAAAGGAAAATCTTTTTTTAATCTTTCAAGGTAAGGACAGCTAGATGATACAGTAGACAGAACACTGGTTCTCGAATCTGGAGGATCTGATTTCTAATATGGATATAGACACTTAATGCTTACTAGCTGTGTGAAGGCAAGTCATTTAATCCCTACTGACTAGCAAAACAAAACAAAACCAATCTTTTAAGATAACTTTATTACAAAATTATATTAAATGGAATTTTCATAAAAATTTATAAATTTTCATAAAAATTTCATAAAATTTAAGTTTTAAAAGAAATTGATTAATAAGTATATATACACCAATATGGTAAAATTTAGAACTCGCTTTTAAAATACTAATAAATCATCATGCTTAATATTTAATAGGTCAAGTTTAGTGGTAGCCTATAAATCAAGTTGGGGAATATTTTCCTATCAATGCTTTCTGACTACCTAAGTACTTCACTGATCAATGCCCTAACCATGCCAAACAATAACATGCATTTTTTATACTTTGATTAAAGTAATAATAAAAAGAAACTCATATTTAGAATCAATTTCAGTGATCATCATATGTGAAATAAAACTGTTGATATTACAGGATTGGTATTTAAACAAAATTTAATTTTAAGAACTTTTAATAATTTTTAAAAATTTTATATAATTATTGATAATTGTCATTGATACTTGCCTAGGGTCTTTTTGAATGCTATCTATGGATGGTGATCTGGTTGTTCCATCATCAGTTGGTGCTGCATGCTGAAGTCTGTTATAATTGCACTCTTGCATTCGATACTGCATTGGCCGGTAAGGTTCAGCATAGGTAGCTGTTGTGTTCAGAGCATAATTGTTTCTTTGGTATGTGAGAGTGCTTCGCTGGCTGGATGATCTTTGCAGATTTCCAACACCTAGTACAAAGTCAATATTTTCAAAATCTATATATGAATTGATAATATATTTAAATGAAAATATATATATTTTCTTTATAATCTGAAAGCAACTTCTATGCTTTATATAGTATAATAGTTACAATTATTTTGTATGAGTAAAATCTTATACAATTAGCCATTTAAAAAAATACTTAATCAGATAGACTAAGATTATGGAAAAGAAAGTGATAATTGTTTGAGGGGATATAGCCAAATAAAACACTGATGCATTGTTCGTAGAATTTTGAATTGATCCAGCCATTCCAGAGAGCAATTTGGAACTCAATTTGGAACTATGTCCAAAAGGTATAAAACTGTTCATACCTTTTGATCCAGCAGTGTCATTATTGGGTTTGTAGATCATAAAAGAGGGAAAAGGACATGTGCAAAAATGTCTGTAACAACTCTTTTTGTGGTAGCAAGGAACTGGGAATAAAGGAGCTGCTCATCAATTGGGGAATGGCTGAATAAGTTAAGGATGAATGGAATATGAATGTATGTGGAATATGAATGTAATGGAACATTATTGTTCTATAAGAAATGATGCATAGGCTTTTTTTCAGAAAAGTCTAGAAAGACTTATGAACTGATGCTGAGTGAAAGGAGCAGAATCAGGAAAACATTGTATACAGCAACAGCAAGATTATGTGATGATCAATTATGATACACTAAGCTCTTCTCAGCAACATAGTGATCCAAGACAATTCCAAAAGACCAGAGAAAGTACTATGGAGACTGAATGCAGATCAAAAGATACTATTTTCACCTTTGTAGTTATTTTTCCCCCTTTTTCTTGTGTTTTTCATTTTTGTTCTGATTTTTCTTTCTTAACAAGACTCATGGAAATATGCTAAAAATTGATTGATATATATAACCTATTTCAGATTGTTTGCTACTTTTGGGGAGGTAAGAGTTAAGCAAGAGGAAAAACAATTGAAACTCAAACTCTTAAAAAAAATGAATGCCATTGTTGGTAGAGTTATGAATGAATCCAACCATTCTGGAGAGCAATTTGAGCTATGCTCAAAAAGTTGTCAAACTGTGCATACCCTTTGATCCAGCAGTGTTACTACTGGGCTTATTTCCCAAAGAAATATTAAAGAAAGGAAAGGGGCCTGTATGTGCAAAAATGTTTGTGGCAGCCCTATTCATAGTGCCTAGAAAATGGAAATTGAATGAATCCCCATCAATTGGAGAATGGCTAAGTAAATTGTGGTATATGAATGTTGTAGAATATTATTGTTCTGTAAAAAATGACCAGCAGGATGAATACAGAGAGGCTTGGAGAGACTTACATGAACTGATGGAAAGTGAAATGAGCAGAACCAGGAGATCATTATATACTTCAACGAAAATACTATATAAGGATCAATTCTGATGGACATGACTCTCTTTAACAATGAGAGGATCCAAAGCAGTTACAATTGATCAGTAACGAACACATCCAACTACACCCAGCGAAAGAACACTGGGAAATGAGTGTGGACCACAACATAACATTTATACTCTTTCTGTTATTGTTTGTTTACATTTTTGTTTTCCTTCCCAGGTTATTTTTACCTTCTTTCTAAATCTGATTTTTCTTGTGTAGCAAGACAACTGTATAGATATGTATACATATATTGTATTTAACATATTTAACATGTGTGGGACTACCTGCCATCTAGGGGAGGTGGAAAAGGAGGGGAAAAGTTGGAACAGAAGTTTTTGCAAGGGTCAATGTTGAAAAATTACCCACGCATATGTTTTGTCAATAAAAAGCCACAATCAAAATAAATAAATAGATAAATAAATAAATGAATGCTAAAAACCATCTTTGCCTGTAATTGGAAAAATAATATCTTATTAAAACAAAATTAACTAAATAATTAACACTTAAAGGCAGTTAAAAATGTGATCAGGTATCAACACTATCAAAACAAAACTATTTTTATGAGGAGTATCATATAACTCCTTAGGATACAGATTTTAATGTATTTAATAAAATTTTGTGGTTTACAAAAGAAATAAGTAAATGAAAAAAAAACCAAACCGCCAAATAGGCTAAGAATGAAAATAGTATAATCTCATCAAATCTAACTATTATAACTACCTGAACTGAATATTTGTGAAGTAACTAATGAAAACACCAATGGAAAGAAAAAAAGTATGCTTTAAGTACTTTGATAAGGGGTTGGTTGCTTTCAAAAACACATTTTAATTTTAATGATAAGAAACAAAGATTTTGTCCAAATTATAAATTTTATTTTACAGTTGAACTGGACAATAATTCAAATTGTTTAAGCCATTTGACTCAGTCATGGTTTTTCAGATTATTGTTACTATTACTACCACAGATTTCAGCTGGTAGTCTAATATTCATTTTTGTTTTATGTTATTATTAGGTTACCAGTATTCAGAGTCCAGTGAGTTTTAGGATTCAATGTAAATCAAATGCTTTATAAAAAAGAAGGATTTAATAAATCAAGAGGGTGTGTGTGAACTTTTCTCTGAGTATTTGCTTTAAGATTAAAAAAACTTAAGAAAATTTGAACTTGAATAATTTTCTTTTCCAAGTTGCTATCTTTCTAAAATATAAATCTAGTTTTCTAAAAAAGTATAATCTACATGTTCATTGATTAGATTTAATCAAAGCAAAAAATACTACCTGTGAAAATATTACCTGTGAATAAGTAGTTAAGTAGTTTTATTTATTAATTTATCATTACTGCTTATTCACCAATCATTCTGACAGCAAACTTATTTTTTTCTGAAAGTGAACACAGTCTCAACAGTATAAATCTTCTGTTGGGAAACAGAATAACTGTATGAGTAAAAAATTTAATACCTACCTGATCCAGTGCGATATAATGCTGTCTGGGACCCCTGGAGCTCAACAGTTCCATGATTTGGACTACGATATATTGGACTATAGTAAGTTCTCCCTTCATATATAGGGGTGATATGCAAGTCAGGAGACACAGCAGAACGCAATTCTTGCCCAAGTTGGCTATGCTGACTAGCATAAGAACTTCTCAAGCCTATAAGCAAGAAAATTTCATAAAGATACAGGAAAGATCAAATGAACACATAACAAAAAAACCTCATCAAAACACTAACCATAATAACTAATTTTCTAATGAAATACCATTAAACTCAAATAAATATACAAAGGAACTCATTAATATTTCTGAAATACACGTATTCTTGGCAATCTAGTGAAAAGGGCACATTTAAAAATGAAGGACAGGAGTGGCAATGAGAAAGATTGAAGCTTGATACTTCCTAACAAAAAGAGTTGCCTAAAAATATAAAGGAATAAGTCAGGAATTAGTGTGTTTCTTTCATTAAAAGCATTCACACAAAAGGTAAATGACTGAGTATATTGTAGAGGGGATCTTTAGAGAACTTGGCTTCTGAGAGCCTTACAATTCTGTGAAAGGAAAACTGTTACAGGAATGATTAATATTATATTCCTATCTGGAATGGATAATAAAACTAGATTCTAACCCATTTTTCGAAATTGAAATTTCTAATCTCATTTTCTTTTTTTTTTTTTTTTTTTTTGGCTGAGGCAACTGGGGTTAACTGACTTGCCCAGGGTCACATAGCTAGGAAGTATTAAGTATCTGAGGCCACATTTGAACTCAGATCCTCCTGACTGCAGGGCTGGTGCTCTATCCACTGTGCCACCTAGTTGCCCCTCTAATCTCATTTTCTTAAGGAGGAAAAACAAACTTTCAAAAATTTGATTTAATTTACTATTTTTAGGGTAACTTTGTTTCTTAGAATTAAATTATGTTTTTCAAAGCAACCAATTCCTTAATCAAAAAAAAAAAAAAGAGTACATTTTGTTTTGGTGTTTTCATTAGCTAATTCACAAATATTCAGCAAGGTGTTTTTAATGATTAGAAAAATAGGATGAGATTATTTTCATTTTTCATTCTCAACAGCATGTTTTTTAAAAAAATTTACTCTTATTGCATATTAAAGAATTTTATTAAATTCATTAAAATCTGTAGTCTAAAGAGAGCTATATAACAATACTCTTACTTCCTGATCATAAAAATACTGTTTGTTTTGATATGGTGTTAGTACTTGAAATAGTGCATTGGACTGGGTATTAAAGATAAAAAAAAATAAAAAATAAAGAAGTCTCTACTTTCAAGGAACATATACTGCTTAAAATACACAGTGAATATTATTACATTATTAAGGAACCTAACAAAACAAGTCAACTTCTTACTCAATGCAGAATTCCCTCTACTTTATTAAGGATAGGTGATCATTCAGCTTCTGTTTCAATATTTTGAAACGAGCAACTTACTACACATAAGATAGACTATTCCATTTTTGTAAAGTTCAAAGTATTAGAAAGTTCTTCATTATACTGTGCCAAAACAGATCTCTCCATATCTTCTACCCAATTCCTGAAGATGCTATCTGGCACTATATGGAACCAGTTTGTTCTTTCTTCCCAAAGACAATCTTTCAAATACTTGCAAATAGTTAAAATGTATTTTCCTTTCAAATTAATATCTCTCATTCTTCCCACTAATTTTCACATGACATACTTTAAAAAAACTTGTACATCCTGATTACTTTTCTAGACAATGAGCACTTTATTTTATGTTATTCAATATATCAACTGTCTCTTTTACCTTTTTTGCTCATTCATATTTCTTTCCTATGTATCCATCTATTAATAGAATGAAAGTGATAAACATTTATTAAGGACCTACTGTGTGCCAGGAACTACAGAAGGGGCTACATAAGCTATTGATAGGATTGCAGTGTTATTAGAAATATTCTTATATTTTATCTGTTCTGCAGTTATTAATCAATCCCAAAGAAATTTTAGTATTACTGTCATTCATACTTGCTGGGTAGAATAACATTTTATGATTCAGTAGAAACACTGAACATAACTTTTAAATTGGATGGAAAAAATAAGAAGTTACATAAAACACTTTTTAAACGGTGATAATGGACAATTATTAATCAGAGAAAAATATTTTTCACTGTCATAATTGCATTAAAGTTAAATAGGATGTTGTTTAGTGATAATAATCGTTATTCAAATTGTTTGTCATGTCTGATTTTTTGTGATCCTTTTGGGGATTTTCTTGGCAAAGATAATAAAGAGACTTGCCATGAAACAAATTAAGGTTAAGTGATTTGCACAAGTTCACACAGCTAATAAATGTCTGAGGCTGGATCTGAACACAGGAAGATTAGTCTTCCTGAGTTCAGATCCACCACTTTATCCACTGTGCTGCCTAGCTTCCCCAGTGATAACTGATTTTAAAAAGTCAAATTTTGTGTCAGTAGTTATTAGAGATAGTATTCTGTAATTTTCTAACTCTTCTTTATCTTTTCTTAGTTTAGATATTAAAAACAAGATTATTCTTATGCAATTCTGGTAGTATCCTTTCTTTCCTAATTTTTGCAAATACATTTTATGATATTAAAGTTAAGTTTTCTTTGAATACTGGATCAAAGATTTTTCCTTTGACAGCTCATTTGTATCTTCTTTCATTCCCTTGTTTGAAAAGTATTTAAAATGTCAAATTTTCTGGTTAATCTGGGTATTTTATATTCTTAGTTTGGTTTGTTTGGTTTAAGGTTTTAGTATTTGTTAGTTTTCTAAAATTTTAAATTGCATGCCAGATTCATTTTCTTTTTTTGTTGCTAAAAATATTCATATAAAAAAACTGTCTCTAAGTTGACTACTTTGCACACTAAAAAGTTAGTTATGTTCTGTGTCATATTCCTTAATAAAATTGTCTGTTGTCTTTGTGCCACCAAAGTATTTATTCTCCAGTTAAATTTGAATCATTTCTTTAAAGATATTTATTGATAATTTTTATTTTATTCTGGCCAAAGATATATTTAGTATTTCTGCTTTTCTCCATTTGTTTATGACATTACATGCTAACTTAAATAGTAAGCCATTTGAGGTATCTATATAGAGTACTGTTTCACTTTTTATAGCACTCTAGTAATTTTCTGGCTTATTCTTTTAATCATGACTATATTATGGTTCTTGTCTGAAAACATGATTGTTATCTCTACTTTTAAAGATTCTTCTGAAAGAAGTTAAAGTGCTTAAAGGGAAGAACTTTCTTAGTATGAAAGCTTGTTTCAAATGGGCTTTGCAACTACTCTCCCGCTCACCTTATTTGTATCTGCTTGTTAATTTGTTTTGCTATCTCCTACTTTATTTTCCTCCTAACCTCTTAAATATTTTTTCTTGCTTTCTTTCTTTACCCCACAACTCTTTATAAAAAGGAAATATAGAAAGAAAACTAATCATCACTACTATCTATATTAGAAGTGGTGTGTACCTATTCCTTAACTCTCTTTTCATCAAGTCCTGTTGCCAATCTCTGCTGTTTTTTTTTTTTTTAATGATTTTAATCTCCTATAATTTTTTTATCCTTTTTAGATAAATTTCACGAGGCTCTCACTCTTCCCCACCATAGTGTTTGCAATTAAGAGAGTAAATTCTTTACCCTTATTCATTTGTTCCCTATTCTTAGTCCTTTACTTTTCTTTCTAGTCCTAAAACTAAGAAAATCCAGTGTCTAATTTGTCTTTAACTCCCAAGATGAGCCTAAAATAGATTAGGATCCCCCATGGACAATTAGTTATTTTCTCCTCTTGTTGGGACATAAGCATTTAATCATGGTTTGGTTTCTTCCAATTACTAGACAATATTTACCTTATTAGATTTCTTTTGAGTCTTCTCTTTTCTTTTCAAAGTTTTATTCAGTATCAATCTTGGGATGCTCGATTTGAGACAGTGATTCTGTATTTGGACTCTTTCATACTAGTTGCTTGCACTATTTTCCCTTTGATTTATAAGCTATTGATTTTAGCTCTAATATTCTGGAGTTTTTAGATTTTATTTTTTCAAGAGATGATCAGTGGATTCTTTATTATTTTCATATTACCACTGGGTTTTAATAGATATATGCAGAGGTGTGTGTGTGTGTGTGTGTGTGTGTGTGTGTGTGAGAGAGACCAGTTTTTGTTGTGATTTTTTTTTTGGGGGGGAGGATGGAGGTTTATGGATTTCAGGTAGTCTGAAAAGTTTTTTATGATTTCTTTTCTACTAATTTTCTAGTTCATCTATTTTTAATAGTAATTTTTCTAACAATTTAAAATATCTTTAAACATTTTAAGTAATAATCTTTTAATCTCATGGAATCACCAATTGCTATTTCTCCTATTTTCTCCCTCAAAGGAATGCACTACTTGATAAAATAGTCTATCTTTCTTCTTTAGCTCTACTATCATTTGAAAATCTCATGATTCATTTTTTCCAGTCTAGTTATTGTGACCAAGTCTTCCAGGCTTCTCTTAACCCAAAGTCCTTCTCCATTCTGTTTAAAACTCATTTTCAGTCTTAATTCTTAGATTAAAATTTTTTTTGTTATATCAATACTCTCTAGTACTTTTAGATAAGTTAGGTAGGATTTGTTTGGACTTGATCGCATTGCCATTATCTCATCTGAATGAAATGGTTAGAACTAGGTCTATTCTTTGTCTTGAGTTTCAGCAAGTCTTTGAGTCCTTTTCTTCATATAAACCCCAATTAGGAGTTTATTTTGTTCTTATGGTTTCTCTGAAAGGTCCAAGCATCATGCTGTAGGAACATACTGGTCAGAGAACTGCTTAATCCCACAATCAAAAACCCAGGCTCTGAGGGGGCTTTATATTTTGTGCTCTGAGGAATACATGGGCAGATCCTAATTCTTTGTTTAATGACCTATGGTGGGTGGTTCCATTTCTTGTTTCTACACTAAAAGACAGGGATATCTATTTGGATTAAGGTCCAAGAATACCAAAGCTCTCTTTTGACTTGTAACCTAACCTCCTCCAAGAATACCCTCTTTGAGAATCAGTTAGCTAATTGTTAAGAGTTTGTGCTAGCTTTCCTGGTATAAGTGCTATACCAATGTCTTACAGATTTCTAGACATCTTTTGATGTGGTTTGGTTCTCAAAAAGAGAGTTTACTTGTATTCCTCTTCATTTTTTAATCTTTTGCATTGTCATCTAATTCATTAGAAGTCTGGTGCAATTATTTTGGAATTCAACTTAGAATTATGCTAAGTGATTAAATATCAATTTGCTTCTGCTTACTTCACTTTGCTTAAGTTTGTATAAGGTCTTTTGCTGCTTTTTCATGATCCTTAAATTCTTCATTTGTTTTTAATTATTGAAAAGTAATAGTTATCTTTTCCATATATTGACTTTCCCCACTGCAGTTTCCATATATCACAGATCAGCATAAGAAATTTGGGGAGAGTTTTTGTGGAAGCTACAGACAACACATGAAGTATTACAGAGAAACTGAAAAAGTTTAGAAAATCAGAAATGCATAAAATATATGTATAGTATTATGTAGTATTGCATAATATTGGTATATTTTATCTTTTAATGTCATCATAATTTAGACTTCATCTCTGCTATGAAGGACCAGGAAAATTTTACTCAGATTTTATAGATCATGGGGAGTGTGGTACCCCTAATTCCTATGATATGGGAAGGATAATTACATTTAATTATGTCTGTATTTGACACTTTATTTGTTTTCCAATTGTGTGTAATTTGTTTCCTATCACTTGCTACTAAAAATATTTGGAGATTAAACTTTTTAAAAAAATAACTTTGGGTATAAAACTGTTAGAACTGAATTAAAAGTCATGTATATCTTGTTGAATTAAAAACACACACATGATTCCTAATTTTTCCCAAAACAGTACAATTTTAAAGGAAAGAAAAATGCTATTATTTTCTATAAAAGGAGTTGGAAAAGTATTTTATTTTTAATGGATAAAACTTATGTACATTTATCAGTTAAATGATTCATTCCTCATCTTCAAAAATATGAAAACCAAATAAAAAACATTCAGAATTCAACAATATCATACAAGTTTCATAAATACTCTGTTGATCATTTACCATTATTATTCCCTTTAATTTATTTAATAGTATTACATGTAAGACCTATTAAAATAATATAATCTATTTTTCATCATGAGTTCTTTTAAATTTCTTTTTTTAATACAGACGTTAATATATTTCAGTACATCAACATGGGGTTCTAGGGGGAAAGCAATTTAATATGTTATTCCATAATTTAGATTCTATTTAAACTTTAGAAACCTCAGTGACTGAATCTCTTTACCAAATATTGCTTTAGCTTTATTGATGAACTTAAGAGAATTGCAGCAAATCAAATGATTAGTACATTTTTAGTGGTCTTTAGTGGTTAAGTGGTCTTAACTCCAATTATGGCAAATAAGCAAAAAGGTAAATTGCAAAGTTTAAAAAATCATATTCAGAACAAATCAGCATGTATATAACTCAGAACCCTGGCTTACTCTAACTCTGGGAATTCTGGGAAAATCTGGCTTTATCAGTGGAGAAATAAATTGTCTAGAGAAGAAAATATTTAGGTTGGATTATATTTCTTCTGAAACAATGTCTGATAAAGAAATCAAAGCTATCTATAGTTATATGGAAAAAATGCTCTGAATCACTATTGATCAGAGAAATGCAGATTAAAACTTTGAAGTAGCACTTTACATGTATCAGAATGATCAACATTACAAAAATTGAAAATGTTAAATGTTGAAAGGGATGTGTGACTCTAATGTACTGTTGGTGGAATTGTTAACTGATCTAACCATTTGAGAAGAGTAATTTGGAACTATGTCCAAAAGGCTATAAAACCATGCATATCCTAGATCTATATCTTAAAGACATTTTAAAAAGGGGGAAAGGACTTATTTATATAAAATATTTAGAGTGGTAGCTAATATATGTGTGGTAGCTAAGAATTGGAAATCAAAAGAATGCCCATCAAATAGGGATACCATATACCAAATACCTTGTAATTTATACCAAACTTATTGCCCATCAAGTGGGGATATTATATATCAAATTGTGATATATGATTGTAAGGGAATATTATTATGCTATATGAAATGACAAGCAGAATGATTTCAGAAATGCTGTAAGACTTATTTAACCTGATGCAAAGTAAAGTGAACAGATCTAGGCGAACATTGTACAGAATAATAACAGTATTGTATGATGAAAAATTTAATGGCTTTGCTATTCTCAGTAATAAATGATCCAAAGTAATCCCAAAGGACTAATGATGTACACTCTCCAACTCCAGAAAAAGAATTGATATTGACTAAATACAGACCAAACATGCTTTTCCTTCCTTCCTTATACAAAAGAACTAATATGTAATTTTTAAAAATTGTTTTAAAAACAAATAAAAACAATGTCTGATTTTGTATCCTATTTACCAGATAATCAGATTTATATAATCAGTAGAGGAAAGTTTTACATGGGTTAGGATAAGAGGTAGAGAATTAAAAATTTTTTTTTACTCATTGTGGCCCACTGGATAAAAACTGTCAATATCTTGCACATGTTTCTTCTTCTTTCTAGTAACATTTAGTATAGATATAGAAATATATTAAATTCAATAAAGAATCAAGTGGATATAGAGAAATGAGAGAGGGAAGAGGGACATCAAGGAGAAGGGTAGATTTAGGGAGGGATTAATCTTAAATAAAATGAATCTTCTTTGCATAGTGGTATGTAACAGGAACAAAATGCAAATGAAGACCCTATAAAGAGGGAACTGACAAAAAGAAAAGGGCAGCAGTGGAATGAAAACAGATTGAAATAAAATATAAATCACTAGTGTTGAGCACAATCCTGTTTCAACATGCTCTTTTCCTTCATAAAGGTGAGAGAAAATGCGAAAAGAGAGGGAAAATAAAAGAATAGGCTTGATGGAATTATGTAATTGATTATAAACCATAAAAATAAATATAAAAGGAATGAACTCACCTATAAGATAGAGTAGGATAGCAGAATAAATTACAAAGCAGAGTTCAACAAAATATTAGTTAGAAGAAGACTCAAATATAGTTAAAAAAACCAAAGTTAACAATCATGATTTCAGATAAGCAACAGCAAAAATTGATCTGATTAAATGAGATAAATCAGAAACCTACATTATGCTTACATGTATTACAAAGTTATTATCAATACCTAACATATATGTACTGATTGGCCTAGCATGTAAAAACTGAAAGAAAAAACTTACAAGAAGAAAGAGATAATAACACTAAACAAATCTAATGAAAACCAGAACAATAAAGGAGTAAAGGACCTGAATAGAAATTCTAGTAAACGTAAAATCTTCACTAATGAATGCAATACATACTTTACTATGATATAATACAAATTATATTTATAAAGGGTTTTTGAAGAAAGGATTAAATATTAATTGAAGATTAAATAACTTTATCCTAAACAATTTATGACTGATTAATTCAGTGACAATGATTCCAAAGAACTGAAGATGAAACATGTCACACTACCTTTGAACAGAAAGGTAATGGATTCAAAATATCGATTAAGGAATGTAATTTTGGCTACAATCAAAGAGAAAATGTGCTTGATCACACATATTTTCTAAAGGAGAAACAGACATATACGCACATACATACATATATACACATACACGCAAACACACATATATAATATAATAAAAGGTATTTAGATTTAATTGGGTGACATAATGAATGGGAGAAAAATTCTAAAATATATTAAAATAGGAAAAAAGTCTTATAGAATTTAGATTTAGACAAGGGGGGGAGTCTGTGAACTTTCTTAAAAACTATGATGACTATTTTAATATAATTGTTTTCCTCTGTAATCCATTATATTTTATTTTAAGCATTTAAAAATGTTTTTCTGAGAAGGGTCCACAGATGTCACCAAATTTCTAAAAGTATCCATGATAAAAAAAAAAAAAAAGGCTAAAAGCCCTTGTTTTAGGCTTAACGAAAACAAAACTAAATATGACAACAATCCACAAATAGATACACTACATAAAGAAACAAGTCACATCTGAAACAAAGATGAATGAGAAAGAAAATACTTTTTAGCATGACCAAACAAGGGATACAAAATGGACAGAATAAGTGTAAAAGATAAATTTTCTGATAAAGGTTTTGATACCCCATGATATGAAAGGAATGGACTCAAATATATAAGAACGACAAAATTCCTCAATATGGACAAATGATAACTAGCAGTTCTCAAAAGACGAAATCAATCAAAAGTCATATGGATAGCTACAAATCATTAATATTTTTAAGGCAAATTAAAACAATTCTCAAATTTCACTTTACAAAGATGGACATAATGACAAAAAAGGAAAATGGAATTGTTTTAGGGGCTGTAGGAAGATTAGCACAATGGTGGAGTCTGGGTGGAGCTATAAATTAATTCAGAAAGCAATCTGAAATTATATTTGGAAAGCCAACAAAATGCATACTCTTTGATATAGGAATTTACAGATACCAATACCCAGAGTTCAGGGAAAGATGAAAAATGCCACAAGTATTCAAAATCTTGATATCCATCTGCTGAGAGAAGAGTGAAGGACCCAAAGAACACAATGAGAGAGAAATTTTGGGGCATGGCAAATATGCACATTTTTTGCTTAAGATTTATTTGCTTTAAAAAATTAAATCTTCAAAGAGATAAAAAGACTTGTTTGCACTATTAAAGACTTTTATAGAAGTATGAATACTAAAATTTAGATAATGTGAAATCTCTTGTTGTGGACACTAAATTTCAAAGTCTATTTATTGAATATCAAAAACCTATGTCAGACCAGAAAATGAAAATGATTGACCAAAGTCCTTGATTTCAACTAAAATATTCAAAGAAAACCCTTCCTATGGATTCACATTTCACAAGATTTCAGAAATACAGGGACAATTCTATATCTCTAAGGGTAATAATTTTAGATGACCACAGAGAAATTTTTTGGTTTTTTAAATTTGTCTTTCATCATACTAGCATAGTTTATCATCTCGTATCTTGATAACTCTAAAAGTATGTCTTTAATCCCTCCTACACTTTACTAAGATTAGATATTCAATATTTCTAAAATACTGATTTCAATGTCACTCCTTTGCTCAAAATTCTTTGACAATTCCCCATGTAGATTCAAGATCTCTCACAATCTGGTTCTAATCTACCTCAAAGATTTTATCCGTCTCTATACCAACAGCTTCTTAACTCCCCAAAAATGGAGTTATTTATTATCTTCTGAGCATGATTCTTCTTTGGACTTTATCACTCAGCTATCTTCTCATGCTAGGACTTCTATCCTCCTTTGTAGTCTTCTCACCCTGGAACACCCAGACTCCATTTTTTGGAGTGATCTAAGTTGAACAACAAAGGTTCTTATTTCAACTCTAGTGACTCATTGGATTTTGTCACTATACCAATGAATGGGTATCTTTGCCTCCTTCACCCCATACTTTTTACCTCCATTTAAGTACTGTCTTTCCCCATTCAAATTTAAGTTACTAGGGCATAGGAATTATCTTTCTTTTTTTCTTATGTCTCTATTTACAGTGTCTAGTCGATAGCACAATAAATGCTGGCACACTATATATACTCTCATTTCTGCTCCCATCTTTTTCTTGTATAGAATATTCTTCCTAAATAATTTTATTTTATGTAGTTCCCAAATTTATTTGATACTTAAGCACAAAACAGCAGGAATTATGAATTAAAATTTTTTGTATTCCCATTATCTAATATAATGCTTTGTACATACTGAGTGTTCAACAAATGTTTGTATACTAACATGAAACACACGCTTTTAAAACTTCCATGATTTCATGAAAAAAGTTAAGATTTCCCCTATTATAATTCCATTCGATTTTAAAAAGAACAGAGACAGGAGGCTGTCCCAGAGATTACTGAAGCAAAAATTTTAATTTCAGTAAGTGCAACAAAAGTGCTGGATTAAATTCATCAAAAGATAGCTTATATAGTATTTCCTCATGGATAACTTGTCTATAATCAAAAGAGTTTGATAAAGGTCTCCTTATAGTTGTCTAGATTTTCAAATATAACAAACTGAAATGATATACTCCCAATTAAAAAATTATACATATGTGTAAATGTACATAGACAAAAGTATGTATGTATATGTATATGTGTGTATGTATGTATATCTATATCTATATCTATATCTATATATCTATATATATCTATATATCTTTAGCTGGCAATAAATTCCTCATTTAAAAAATTACAAGCATTTGGACCCAATGGTGTTCTTTTAAAATGCAATATATATACAATGTAATGTTAACATGTGAGGAAAAATTAAGAATTCATTACAAGTGAAGATTGCCATTGATATAAATATATTACATAGTTTTATGCATCAGCAATATTATAAATATTAAAATGAAAACATGAGTGCTAATTTTATTATTATCATTTTTTTAAAGCAACAGTTTATCACATTAGATTTATTTTCTAGGCTTTAATTTTTAATTTTACCTTTTTACTAACCTGTGAGACTGTCTGGACGCGGTGGAACCATCCTCTCATAAATATCATATTGTTGTTGTCCAAATTGTTCGATATCATGAATAGTTCTTTGTAGTGTTGATCCCAGATGCTGTGGAACTGCAGTCATTCCAGAGCGTTTGGGGGAAGATGAGCCTACTTGGGCATGGGATGGAGAAGCTACCCTGGTCTGTGCATCAGTCAGGGTTAAAGGTGAACTCACTCTGACGGCTGTTTGATATTGAGAAGCTGTTCCATTGGGATTAGTTGTTTGTCTTGATGTGACTGAACCAACCCGCCGTACAGCAGTGGGAGAAGCAGGCCTTTGTGTGGCATATGGAGAAGCTGCTCTCTGGGCAGGTAATGTAGTAGATGAATATACATTTGAATTCAGTGGTCGGGAGTCAGTCACTGATGGAGAGCCATATCCACTACCCAATGAAGTTCTCAGTGACCCCCTTGAAGGAGAAATGCCCGTACTGATAACATAAGAAGGAGATTGTGCTCTGGAAGGAACAGAACTAACTCTCCTCATGGTTCGATTGGTAATATTTACAGAAGGCTGATTAAAAAAAAAAAAAAAAGAATTACTTTCCCCCCAGTTTTTGATGTTTAAAGTTAAAGATTAAAAATACTGAGTAACAAAATACAGATAAAAAGCCACTTTATGAAATAAAGTGAGTTTTTTTTCCTCATGACCTAATATTAGAAATTAAATTATATCCATTGCAATTTTTTTTGTTTAATCTTCACCTAGTCCCATTCCAAAAACACTAGAATCTATCAATAAGCATAGATCATATAATGACTTTTAATATTCCTTTTTCTGTTGTCTTTAAAATGTTTCCCCTCCTTCTGACTTTGAATATTTTTATTAACACAGAACTTTTTTTTTTTTTCTGAAGAACTAATAAATAACTTCTCAGTACAGGATTTTAATACATACATTCTTCTTTTCTCCCTAATGTAGTTGCATAAAAATAACCTGTGACTCAAAATTTGATTCGGATATATATTAAGGTAAAATAAAAACATTCTATGAGAACACCTAATGCTAAATTTAAAAATTCATACCTGTGACTTGGTTATTCCAGATTAAAAATAGATTCCTTAAATCTGAACGTTTATACTGATTTCAATTATCCATTTATTCATAAAGTATCTTTTAAATACATCCTAATGCAAAGTACTGCTGTTGCTTAATGTCCCTATCTCAAATATGTTTTTCATTTCAATATGTCTATATAATGATTTCATCGATTTTTCTCAATGTCCCTTTCCCCTGATACTTGAGCTCTGTTTATTTTGAGAAGACAGAAAAGAAGGAAACTAGAAATAAACAACAACAAATAAGTAAGCTTCATAAGGGTTGGGACCACCTTTTATTTTGAAACATTGATCTCCCCTTAGCATAGTGCTTTCACACAGTAGGTCCTTAACTAGTGTTTGTTGTTTCTGCTGTGAGGAATGTTAGGCTGTTTTAAGTTCCTAGTCAAGCTTTCACTGTTAATTCTATTATAAATCTACCTAACATAGCTTGCAGGACCATCTATTGTGCAGTATACTGCGTCGAACTCAGTGGAAGAAGGATAAAGCAGAAGTCAGGTAGGATGTAGGGTAGCACATGTAAAGAAAATGAGGACTGTTGACAGGGAAATCTCTATTTAATATGTCATCTAGACTCACAATCTTCTATACTGGTCCCAAAATCTACCCCTCATTTTTAAAGTGGTGTTTTGATTATGAAATCCTCTCTGATAATAGAAACCTTTCACTTCTGTAGTTACAAGGAAAAGATCATTTAATATTAATAATGACTTTTAGTATGACTTTGGAGAAAGATACACAATAATTTTCACAATCAATATAATAATGTAGAAAGTAGTGATAATTTAGATACTACCTCTTATCTTATTTATTTTTTAAATAAAAATTTGTAATTCAATTAGGATTTGTCAAGATCCAAGAGCTAGAAAGTAATGGAGTATTACTAATATAGTTTTCATTTGGTGCCAAGTAGGAAATGAAACAATTGACAAGCCAGTTGTCACTAGTTATTTTGATTGTGTAGTTATGCTTCTTTTCTTAGTTACAGTGACTGCTGGAAATTGGAACAAAATAAATAGGCCCCAAAGGATGGGCAGATGAGCTAATTAAAAAAACAAGCAGGCCTAAATGACCAATATTATTTTTTGCTGCAAAAGATGTATTCGTTGGACTGTAACATAAATTTACTATATATATATATATATGTGTGTGTGTGTGTGTGTGTATGTGTGTATATATATATGTACGTATAATTTTATACTTGAAAAGTTTTAGTATGTAATTTTATATGGGGCAAATTCTATTCCAGAATGGTAAGTACTCCCATATTATACAGTGTGCCCTAGGAGTATATCTGTACTGCGCTTATAGGCATTTACAGTTACCATGTAACAGTCAATTTTTCTTTGTTTTTTGTCACTTCTAGGATTTCTGGACATTTTCTAATTTATTCTGGACCAAAGAAATTACTTGATTTTTGAGGATACTATTACTATCTACATTTGTAAGTTAACAATTTCCCCGTTTGTGATGCTTAATATATTGAACGATAAAACATAATACAATCAATCATTTTTTTAAAAAAAGTTTAAGGGTACAAGTCAGTTATATAACTTCAAAATCCTACATAGACGAAGATACTTATGTAATATCTGCTAAACCCATTTTCATAATTGACCACAGAATGCCTTCAAATGTAAGTGAATTAAAAAAAATAATCTTGACAGATTAAATTTACCTGAACTAAAGTCTGTCCTTCAGCTCTTGAATTTCTCACCAGATGGTTATTACTTGAGCCTAAGAATGAATGCTGTTGTCTATTATCTGCCTTGCCCAAGTTTTGGCTGTTGTGAAAACTACCTGGTTCCTGGTATCCACTGTCAGAATAAGAATTCATTTGTGTTGAACTTCTTGAGTTACCCAGTGATCCTGTAGGATTTAAACCAGTATAGAAAAATCTTCATTACATATTTCTGATGTGCAAATTTAAAAAATTAAATCAATTAGAATTAACTCTTTCCCCCTCCAAGAATATTTAGAAGATATACAACAGACCCTCACTTTCATGGAGAGATGTTTGCTCTGGTGAATAAAGAGTGCCTTGTTCAGCTTCTGTCCTTATGAGATAAGTGGTGGGATGGACAGAATCAGAAGTTCGAGGTTTGCTTACTCCCGTATTTGGCACCTCTGTAAAAAAGCAAGTTTAGTTGGTTTAATTTAATGATGTACTAATATATTGAAATGTTTAAATTATTTACCAGTGGCACACTCTAATCTCTATATTAATAAGCTATCATTAATAGTTTATTATACATAATTTGCTTAAACTTGTATATATTTCTCTAAAAAAATAGAATTAAACAATCATTTATAGTTATGAGGGTTCTAAAATATTTTGCCAAATTTCATGTACTTGCCCACTAATTGCCAAAAGTTAGCTAATGATACAATAATAACTTGCCATTAGGGTAGCTAGGTGGTGCAATGGATAGAACATTAGCTCTGAAGGCAGGTAGACCACAGCTGAAATCTGCCCCCAGACATTTAACACGTCCTAGCTGTGTGACCTTGAGCAAGTCACTTAATCCCAATTGCCTCAAGGAAAAAAAAATTACTTGACATCTTCTAAACAACTCTGTTCTTTTACTGAAAAATTAAAACCTAATTTCTTCAGGAATTAGTGTATCTAATGGCTACTTTAATAAACTTTTTTTTTTTTAAAGATTCTTCATGTCCATCAACTTTAAAGCAAAATTATATACAGCTCATAATACTATACTAAAAGATAATCTTTAAGTCAAGGACTTGTCTTTTTATACTCTATGTTATATCCACTCTCATGTGCTGAAAAATGAATCAATAAACATTTATTAAGTGCTCTTATGAGTCAATGAACTTAAAACTGTCAAGGATTTTAGAAACTATTTCAACTGAGGATCAAAAAAATTCAAGCACTTGCTTAAGTTTTTGTGTTTATTCTATGGTGTTAAATATTAAAAGTACTGATAGTCCTTTATAATAATAATCCATATGACCAAAATATTAAGTGGTCTTTTTTCTTTATACAAAGCACTAAAGGCATAAAAAATACTCTTTCTTGGATTCAGATTTATGACTTTTGTGTCTAATAAGTACTATTTTCTGCTATGGCAACTGATATTTTAAATTATGGGTTAGACTACATGGCTATTGATATCTCTTTAAAGTTCTTAGATATTGTGATTCTTTCTGCCTATCTTTCCTATTTTTTTTTTTTTTATTACTTCAGAACTAAGTATCAGGACTATTCTAAAGTATAGGAGGCAGTATGGTACCTGTGAACCCTCAAAAAAATGTTCTGCTATTTTTAGCAAAATAAAGATTTTTGATATAATTACCATTACCAGTCCTATCAACTTAATGTTCTGCAGGCAGGAAATTTGATTTTCATACCTACTAAGATGATAATAAGCCTTGTATTCTAAATCTCGAGCTGTTTTGGGGGACTCCATTCTGAACTTCTGTCTACTAGCTTCCAGGATGTCTTGTTAAAATTTCTTATATCATTTTTGAGTGGTTCTTCACCTACTTATTAACATTTAATAAGTCGTAGAACTGATAGTAACTTCTGAATCCTAAAATATAGAATTTCACAGAAGATCATAATTTTTGTACAATTTCTGTAGTGTTGCCTGGATCTCAATTTCTGCCAGGCTGAGAGAACTAGAAAAATAGAAAAATTCCATTTTTTTTTAAGCATGTTTTCTCATTTGTATTTTCATTCTTGAATCATTCTTATACTGTAATTCCTAAATGATTTTCTGAAGGACTTCGGCTTGAATAAATGCCAAGTATCTGACAAAGAGTTTCCCAGGGAATTGGAGCTGGCTTGCATCAGAGCATAAGTGCATAGAAGATAGCACAAAATTAGATATGTGGGTAAGGTTTGTTTCATTTTACTCTTAATTTGAAAATAATGCTGTTGGAAAGAGCAGTAATGAAATAACAAAATTTAAGAATGCTAACTTAATATCATCATAGTAGCACCTAACTTCTCATGGCAAAAAAAAGGGATGCTTTTTTTAGAAAGAAAAACTGATGAAGTTTTAAATATAATTTAAAATTTAGATGGATGATAGTTATACATGCATACTTTTTCTCTCATTTTAAACAGATACATCTTTTTAGAACACCAGGTGGCGTATTGTATCAGAATCTGAAAAAAAATTACTATGGAAACTAGATGCTATTACTGTTCTATGCATGCTGCCATATTTTCTTTATTATCACAAACATTTACATATTAATATGTATATATCCATACATATGTGAAAAGGAGATATATATATGCTAGAAAACCATGAAAACAACACCCTCACACACATATACACACAGAATGGGGGGGAAAAATGCATACTTTTTCTACTTTTTACCTTTTTAAAATGTAAGTAAAATGTAGATATGGAAAACAACATCTATGACAAGTATCTAATACAAATATAGTAATTGTTCTTTTATCCAGGACTCAAAAATAACAGAAAGACTAAATTTTAAGTACATTTTTTTCTTTATGGAAATGAGAATTTGGGAACAGCAGAGAAGCAACTTTCAAGAAATTTCAATGTTTGTACAGATTCAAATGAATTTCCTTTATCTATTATATTCAAAATCCAGTATAATAATAACTGATATTCCCAATGATAATAGTAAAATCCTTTAACTGCCTTCTGAATTAAAGACAATTATGTTCAGTATAGTATAACATTGTGTTCAATTCTTGAATCTTGCCTATATGAATGTATACACAAGCATTTGGAGAAAGGGGAGCAGGTGAAGGAGTCAGATGATGGGTATTAGAAGGAGGGAGGGAAGGAGAAAGAGAGAAGAGAAAGAGAAGTAAACTAACAATATTTCCTTGTCAAAAGAGAATATCCCATTTCCTAATTTCTGTTAAGTGAAAATGTGGCAAAGTATAACTGATTAATTTTGCACGTCATTTTGGGATGACTATCTTTTAAAGAGAGTTGGTGTTTCTCCAGAGACTATTAAGTCTATCATTTGTTCCATCCTTAAAGGGTTCAAAATTATATGACTGATTGTCATATCAAAAGTTCATTACAGGAATGTAATACATGAAATACATTTTTATAAGCAAGAAGAAAAACTGGTTTCTGATAGTGTATACTGAGAAATAATACACTATTTTAAAATATTTGAGGGTACATTTGAATGTATAGTTCTAACCAGATTATTTTGCGATGTTTCAATTGTCAACTCATCTATCAGAAAAATGTTTGAGCAAGAATATGAATTTGGTACTATTAAACTCTTAAGTTCAATGAAATCTCTGTTCAATTAAGATAAAACTTATTTCAGCATTCTTGAGTTTCTTGTAAGCTCCAGCCATATTCAAAGAAGTAGATTAAATAGAAAAAGTTGTAGGCTTCTCTTAAGAGAAATAAACATAAAGATTTACAAAAAAATTTGTGTTCTATTATACCCTATAGCACATGGTAAAAGGCAGAATAGATGTGACATAAATGAACATTATGATTCTTTTTGAAAGTATTACTCAAAAATATAGAAATGTGAGTGAAAATGCTATAAGAGACAGCCAAAATCTCATTAAATAATCTGAAATTATAACAATACTTTTAAATCTATCTTTCTGTTTATACAGTATAAAATGAAGAGAAACAGCTATACTGCTTGCAAAATCACCATGGAAACTTGAGCCCAGGGAAATCAGTAAGGAGATTTCCACATACACTGCCTTGTAACATGGTTTCCAAAGACATATACAGAAATGTTTAGTCTTTAAATACTTCTTATATTTAACAATGTGACTATTGAGAAATGTTCAAATATTCTATTACTGAAAACTGTACTCCCAACTAACAGACAGTTCAGACTTATAGCACTTGCCATCTTTGGGAAAGGAAGACAATTATAAACTACACTTGTCAAGGCAGACAGAAATAATTTTTATTTTATCCTTATATTTATTTTATACTTTATACTTATACCCATTTTCAAGTAAAAGCCAGGTGATCATAAACCTGCCAGGGATAATACAACTAATCTTTTTTTTCCACTCTGATTTGTTATTTGGAGCTCTCTAAGCTTCCAAAAAATGAAGTGAAATGGGGTTAGGGAGAGGGCCATACCTGTGCATGGAGGTAAAACAAGTATTTATTATTATACCTATTATATATTGAGATATTCTAAGTATTTTATAGATATTATTTATAGATATCTTATTTGAAGGTTATTAATAAACTGCCTAGTTATTTACATTTTGAAAGATATCTATTTATACTGTTTTAATTTCTTTTCTACAAATCATTAAAAAACAAAACAATTTTAAAAATCAATTTTTATAGACTAATAAAGTATCATTGTAAATTTGATTTTAATTCTTATACAAATATTATTTGTCACATTCTACTGTGTTTATCAAATGAATATTTTCATGGTGATAAACTCAGGATACACTTTACTCTAAAAGGTAATTTTATTAAAACAGACTATTAATATTTACAACTTGTATTTCTTCACACATATAGATCAAGGATTTATAGCACCATCTAAAGGTTAAGAAAAACTATGGTTCAGCACTAATATCCTTTGTTTAAGAGAAGTTAATTTAACAGAATTACAAAGAAAATGAAGAATTGAGTAGAAGAGCAAATTAGTACTTTCTTTGTACTTCCATCTTATTCCTAATGCTGTTGTTGAGTAAAGGCTTAAGCTACTTCCACTACATTATAACTAAATTTCTGGGAAATGGTGAATAATTAAAACTTTGCCAAGCTTAAAAAATATCATGCTGAGACATTAATAGACTCTGATTACAGAATTTGAGCTAACAATGATCTTTTTTTTAAGATGATATAGTTAAGATGAATACCCATCAAATAAAAGATCATATTAAGTTAGAAAACGAGAGATAAATGTAGACATCATCTACTAATTTGCTAATCACCATTAGGCAATAACAGACAATACTGTCTTATCATTAAAGCTTCACCATAGCTTAAAAAAAGGAATTTAGTTTTATGTGTCATCTCATGAAACTCAAGTATATTCCTGAATTAAAATGTCTGAAGAAAGAAAGATTAAATTCAAGTGACCAAGATAGCTTTAATTATTACATTTATACTCCTATTTAACTAAAGAAATCAGTTTTTTGGAAAAGAAAAAAGAAACTGAGTCATACATCTTCAGACAATCAATGCATGGAGGAGAGGAGTGATGGGGGAGGAGTAGAAGAGTGCCAATGGAAGGAGTCAAAGATATAGACGATAGTAGTATTGATATTATCATATTAAAATAATATATACTTTAAAAAGCTACATCTCAAGAGATTCATATTTTCTTGTTTTTTCTGTTCTTTATATAGAGAGATGTCTATGCTTAAATATCTTAATTAAGCTCATAAAAAAATGTAACAATTTTGAATAGGGATGAGATGGAGAATTATGCTAATGTAAAAGTCTATAATAATTGACATAAATTGCAGAGGAAGCGGACTCTAGATGAGGAACATTAAATATACTGTCTGATTTGGCTGATATATGTGATAGAAAATTTTGCTAAATATTTTTCTTCTTTTAAAATTTACTGCTAACAGAAGATGGGTATCTGGTTTGGGGATGGAGAACACACATTTGTAAGTTGAGGTAATATGAAAACAAAAACTAATAATATGTTTTCTGAGGGAAAAAATAGAAAAATGAGGCTGGGACATGCTCAGGATCACATAATTATAAGAGTTAGCAAATGGGAATCAAACCTAGTTCTTTCTAAACTCTAATTCAAGGTGAGAAGTAATCTATCTTGAATTTTTGAATCTTTTGAATTTTCTACAATTTTGGTTTCAGAATTTATTTCTTACCTAGATATGAAAGTGCTTTTATAAACATTTCTCCATTTATTAGTTTTAAATATGTCTTTAGGTATGGACAAGATCCATCTTCTGCAAGAAACTTAAAAAAGCTCAATATTTTTACTATTAAAGTACATGTTCAATTTACTTTTAAAAAAGCAGTAAATTATAAGCGAGCACAATGAACTAAATTGCTTTTTGGTATAAAGTGTAAGAAAAATTTTTTTTTCGCATAAAAGATTTTACCTGCTGATCTCCAAGGAAACGACTTTTCAGTTGAGCTGAAGGAAAAGAAAGGAAAAAGGGAAACATTTACTTTATCACAGTTTCATTTAGATTTAAAAATCAAAAATTTGATATGCATTTCTGAAAGATTAAAGAAGTTCACTTATTTTGATAAGTTAATCATTTAATTTCGTAACTTAGTACTTGACTGTACATTTTAACTTTTGTAATAATTAGTATTTGAACTGAAAAATTATATTTGAAACAAACCATAAAATGATCTGATACTTTTTGAAAAAAGCTGTTAAGCAGAACAATATGATATGTTTCTGGAAAACAAAAGATTAAGCTATCAATTATATTTTAATGATAAATCTGCAACATAAAAATGCAAATAAATATCCTTAAAGACTACTAAAAAAGCCTAAGAAAGCATTAAAAACCTATTTTAAAAAAAATAGCTATTTATTATATCTGATAGAAAAGTAAACTTTTACCTTAAATGTAGAACTAAACATAAAAATGATTATATTAAAATAAATTTTGTATATTAACTATAAAACAAGATCAACAGGACGTTAAAATTATCAAGATGGATATTATGCATTTACATCAGCTTATCTAGGAAATTATCAATGAATGATTTCTACTTTGGATGAAAGCTAAAAAAACTGCTGATCTAAAACCATGCTAGCTACGAAATATATAAATAATGATTATGGATAAAGCTACTTTATCTTTTCCTCATGGTAGTAAGACAAAAATAGTAGCATAACCTAGTGCACAAAAATCCAAGTTTATAATCCTCTTTACTTATCCCTGTGACTGTGACCAAGCCTGAACTTCTTTGGGTCTCAGTTTTATCATTAATAAAATTGGAATATATTATCTCTTAAGATTCTTTCTTATCATAAATAATCATGCTCACGGAACACCTGGTACTATACGAAAGTATGCCACAGCGAGGGAAATCTGAAATCTTGTCTCCACTTTCCCACCAAGGTACTGAACAAATGGGTGTGTAAAAAAAAATTCCTAAAAATTCCAGAAAGTTCTACAGTGCTTTGACTCTAAATTATTTTTAATATTTGAATTACTTGGAACATTTTCAAGAATTCTCTGAGTTTTAATACTATTTTTGCATTATCACCTTTATTCTAACATCTTCAAAGAAAAGCAGGGTTGGTCAATCTGAAATGAATAGAGTGGAATCCACCCAATGCTAATAATCTTTTAAATTAGTTTGATCGGATTAAAGTGAGAAAGTGAAAAACTCTTAGTATCTTCAAGTGATAGTGAAGAGGCTTGCAAAGAAAAATGAATATTTAGTAAAATATCAATAATAATAGATTTGCTTTCCTGCCATGGGCTTCTAAGGGGAGGATTATACAATTTTTACAACTCCACCTGGTGAGAATAAAAACTCTCTCCACATGAAATTTCAGATGTTTTTAAATCTATTTTTTGTCATTTTATTCTACTTTTTAAAAAAAAGCATAGTTGACAATGCACAATTATGTTCCTATCAAAATAAATACATATATATATATATATATATATATTCCACACCATCATTAGCATATTTTCTAAAATCAAACTGCTTAGGAATGCTAATGTTCCAAATCCAAATCCAAATATAGGAATAACATTAAAATTAGATTAACTTTGGAGTTTAGAACTTAAATTTAATGAAATATTCTTTAGGAAGTTCCTGAACTTTAAAATATTATGGCATATAGTCTGGATTAGTTTGCATACTGAATTTAGGAAAGCTTTTGCTGTCAAAAGAATCTACATATTTTTCAAGATAAATGCCACAGCTTCCTAAATACTCAATTTCTCACTATTTGAAGCAGTGTAAACAGATTAACCTTACAGCATTATCATGCTCATATCACTCTCTTGTTTAATATTCTTCAGCAGTTCCTCACAATAACCAGTAATGTTTGAGGCCTTCCAAGATTATATGTTACTCTAACTTTCTAGTTTTATACAACAATATGAATCTCCCTTCCCCTCTGAAGTTATATAAAGTAGATACACAAATCAAACATTTACTGTTGAAAAAATGTTAATTTTGAGATCCCCATCTGTTGATATCTATCTATCTATCTATCTATCTATCTATCTATCTATATAAATTATATATCTCCAAGAAAAACCATTTTGCATTATTTCCTAAATAAGTTATTGTGGGCTTTGAACACAAACATGCTTGATAATACTGTTTCTCTGGGAAAATGGTATCTATACACATGGAATATAGGAATACAATTCATTTATTTTACTATTTTTAAATCTACTTGAAAATCTATTGATAATTTCCCAACTCCACTTTGACTTCTCAATGACTTCAGCATCTAGTCACACTTCTGATTATTTCATACTTTTTGTGACCCTGAATTGGGAGTGTCTACCTCCCTCCTCCCCCCAACATTCCATCTTGAGTCCTCTTTTCTCTCTGAGAGACAGCATTAGTTCCCATGGACTTAATTATCCTTGTGCAGAAATCTTCCTATCTACTATATATATCCAGTGCTACATAGTCTTTTGGGTTCCAGACTGATAGTGTCAACTTCTACTGTAATATTTCCAACTTGAATTTCATAGTCAACAGATTCAAAATATAACTCATTGATTTTACCACAGTCTACCTTTCTTACTAATTTCCCAATATAGGGTCACTACCTCAATCATCTTTGACTTTTTTATCCCAATTGCCAAGTTTTGTTCATTTTATCACAAAACCATTTCTCATGTGTTCCCTTCTTTCTATATGAATAATGGCCCTTTGACATGATTCCCATACCACTAAAATGGTCTCCAATTTGTCTCCCAGCCTAAAATATATCTAATTCATCCTCCATATAGCTGCCACAATGATTTTCTTGAAGCAAGAGTCTAAACATGTCATTCCTCTGTTCATTCAACTACAATATTTCTAGTATATCTGGATCAACTACAAACTTCTCTCTGGTATTTAGTCTTTCATAACTTGACTCCTGCCTGTTATTCTAAGTTTATGAAAAACTATCCTCTTTCACCCACCATAAGGTCTAATCTTATTGTCCTTTATCCACTATATATTATCTCAATATTTTTGCACAGTGTATTCTGCATATCTGGAAGGTACTTTGTCCTCATTTCCACTTCTTATAAGTATTAGTTTCATTCAATGCTCACTTCTTACCTAAAATGGTTCCACCTATTAAGTCTTCTCATTCAATAACTTAGATTTCTTTTGCTTACACAAATAGCCATAAACACTACACATACATATACTCATCTAGTAAAGGTCAAACATTTTGGGTTAACCTAGTGACAGAAGCATATGGGGATGAAGTACACATAAATAATGTACAATAATGATTATATATATTTATCTTTATACAAAATATTATGCATATATTATATATAATGTGTATGTATGTATGTATATACATACATATATTTATACAAATGTCCTTTTTCCTGATAAGAATGTAAAGTCCTTGAAGTCAGGGCCTATTCCTTTCCAGTCTCTGTATCTCTAGTGTACTATACATCACTCATGGTAGTTATGCTTTATAAAGGTGTCACAAGCACTAAATTAACTAATACTAAACCATTGCTCCATTCCTGTGAGTTACATTTACGTTAACACTTTCCAGACATCGACACATATAGATGGCAAATTTCTTCTTCCTGGATTTACCATATCATTAATTCATTAACACTGAATTCATAGCCAACAGTACTATCACTCGCACCTGAATAAAGCTTTTTTTCTATAATAAATAATTGTTTCTATAAGGCACATCATTTTTTGGTGTGTTTAGGAACTCTAGATAGCACTGTGCTTGGGGGCTATTTTAAACAATGAAATCGCCAACAGTACAACAATTTTGGTAATAAATAGATTGTGAAAAGTACACTTGTTTATAGTATGAGAGTTGAAATAAGAAGACACTTTCATCCTGTTCTGTCTCAACTGAAAATGTGCTTGTCAAGTAACTTATTTTTTTCTACTCTGCACATGTTTGTGTGGGTGTGTGCTTAATTAAGCATTACCAATAAATTTTAATAAGTAGACACATTCACAATATAGAATCCACTAATAATTA
Organism: Antechinus flavipes; assembly: GCF_016432865.1. Taxonomy (NCBI): domain Eukaryota; kingdom Metazoa; phylum Chordata; class Mammalia; order Dasyuromorphia; family Dasyuridae; genus Antechinus; species Antechinus flavipes. Next base: position 435,856,852 of record NC_067400.1, read on the forward strand.
GAATCTACTATGTGTGTCAAAAAAAAAATTTAGTATTTAGCTGACAGAAGTAAAGGTAGGCAAAGCATCTCAGTCCTGTGAAATCTAGCATTCTTGAATTAAACGGGTTCCAGTAGAAGTGCATAGGTATGACTATTGCTATCACAAAATAAAACGATGCTAAGTTATTTGTCCAACACTGTGTAATATGTATTTTCAATTCTTCATGTGTAAGTTCCATGTCCCAGAAACATATAATATTGTTTAAAAGATGGGACTCTTCCTAGGGAAAGCTCCAATCCCTCCAATCTACTTTCTTCCTCCTATTTAATTTCAAGCCCAACTTGTTATTTTTTATTCTGCTCTCTTTCCTTCTGTCTCCTACTCTCAATAAATATTTAAGTGCCATAGATTATAGCTTCCCCATTCAACTATGTCATAAACAGAGCAATAAACTTTTTTAAACACTTGGTTTTTCCTATGTGGATTGCTATGCCAAACATTTCTAAGATACATCCTGATGAAGAAAAACATTTGAAGATAGCATTTTGTTCTATAAAATCAAATGCTTTTCACAAGAAAAAAATAAGCATAGTGGGATCTTACATTCTCTAATTCTTCAATAAATTATAGGATGAGTGGGTGAATAAATGAATCACTATTTGCTAGGTATTGTCTTAAGCACTGGGGGCACAAATTGAAAAAACAAGATTATCTCTGCTCTCAAAGAGTTTATTCTCATTAGGAAAGCCAAAACATACATACATAAAAAAAATGTGTATATATGTATGTGTGTGTATGTATATATGAATATATATGAATATATATATGAATATATGACAGTGGTAGTTTGAGAAGCCACCATTCTATTAAACAGAGGCACAGGACAGTTGAATGACATGCTCTTTCCAGGAATGTTGGTATTTGCATGACTAATGTTTCTAGGGAAAAGGTTAGAAAAGTATAGGGAGAGAAGACAATATATACATGGCAACATGGAAAAAAGATGGCTTGGATAGGATGACAAGACTGAGTATAGCTAGATATGATGAACAAATCAGAAAAGCTTGGCCAAAGAGTAAGAGTGGAATAACCAACAGGAATTAGAAAGATCATGGCAACATGTTAAGAAGAAAGTCACAGTACATTTTGGTAAATCCAGAGCCAACTAGATGTGCTTAGTTGCCAATCAGGAGAAGATGGTACTGGAATGAGAGCTGGACCACATATCACTCAGGCTACACACTTGCTATCGATCATAGGCAAAAGGCAAATTGTACAGTGTGAAAACCTTTGGTATTTTCCCCTTCATATAACCTGTGAATCAGTCTTCCAATGCCTCACAACTGTTACCTCCAGAACTCAATCTTGTCACTTCATCTATATATAAAAGGTCTAACCTGGATGTTTTTCATGTCTTTGCTTTATTTGGTGCTATTTATTCCTGCCCTATAGAAACACATGCAAGAGCAATGCTAAGATGAGTGTGGTAGTTCTACTGTCCTTAATGATGAAAGACTGAAAAATCTCTGAAAGTATTTATTTTTCTTCAATTTGGAGTACTTCACAGAGAAATTCCTTCATTATATCTTTGCTCATCTATGTCTTGGGCTGTTTTCCTCAAACCAGTTATACCCACCACTATTGTTTCTCTGTGTATTATGAGGTGTATGAAACCATTCATAATTTCTGATCATTCTTTACTGAAAGATTTTAAAAACAAGTTGCTTTTCTAAAATATTGTTGCCATTATCTGTTATATCTTTATATGTGCCAAAGTATTTCAAGTTTTTGCTGACTTTTGAGCTACAAATATCCTTTAATTAAAATAATCAATTAAATTTTAGTATAAATTGTAACATGTTTTTGCTTCTATCCATTCCCATCCCATCAGGACTGAGGAGTGTGTACATATCTCTCTACATATACACACAAATACGTGTATGCATAAAAGATGAGGAGGTAAGAAAGGAAGAAAAGGAGCAAGCTGAAGGAAGGTAAGAAGAAAGAAGGAAGGAATGGGAATGGGCAATAAATAATAGATGCAAAGAAGTTTGCATCCAAACTGGGAAAATAGGGATTGCTGAATATTTACCATATGAATTAATGGCGAGTTCTTCATGAAGAACACCCACAGGTCTGTCTCCTACTGAAACAGATTTAGATAGATACACCTTTGTGTTTATATTTAACTCTTCCCTATGTAATTTTCTGGCATCATAACAATTGATATTTCCGCTGGTCAAAAACAGTACCCTCTTTTAAGATTCAGTACAGGTGCTACCATGTCAAAAGCTTTATAGAATACCACAGCTTGAAAAGATTCTTGCTTCACCAATAACTGGATATTTGACCACTTTATGTGCCTTTCTCTAACTTGAATTATATTTAAGTTAATAACTTATCCTCTGATGAAATTATATGTTCCTTGAGCTAAATGACTATCATTTTATTATTTTTGTATCCCTGGAAACTAGGCGAACTTTCCACACGTAGAGAATTTAATTTTTTATTGAATTGTTTCTAAATAGTAAAGACTAATTCCAGATTAGACAGATATGAAACCTATTATTTATTCTTACTGTTCAGGGTTGTTTAGCATTTTATAGATCTGGTTCTTCACAACTATGAAATAAAATTTTACAAATATACAATGCTGTAAGATTTTTAAATTATAATAATGTGGTCAGGAAAATGATAAATATTATTTTCTCCACTTTTAATTGAGAAAAATGAAGATAAGTGAATCCCTCTGATTTTTCAAGTTTATTGCTTTTTCTATACTTCAAACTAAATGAAGTTAGTTATGCTGAGATGTTATGATAAAATGAAATGCATATAGAATTCTATGAAGTTCTCAGAAAAAAAAAGTTATAGTATTTATACTTAGTACTTTCACCTTGACTCATATTTTTCTGAAGGAAGGTCAAAAGATAAATATTTCAAGAAAAGAAAGTTATGAAGTAAAATTTTCTGGATGCTTATTAAAATATAGTCAGTTCTGCAATAATGTGACATATGCGTTACCATTGTACTATGCAAAATCATGTAATAACAACAACAGAGATTATGGGAAAAAGGGATTTAGTAGCACAATACTCAAGAATTTTGTCATTGACACATTAAAATAAGACAGGAACCTAATAAAAATGGTAGTACAGTTTTATACATATTAAACAGTTAAGAAATATATAAATACTACAATAAGTAGTGGTTCCTTCTAAAGCCCAGGCCATACTGGACAGAGTACAACTCCAGGAATCTTGTGAGGGGGATAGAACAGGAAGAAGTAGTAGTAAACCTTCTACTACTAAAGGAGATTTATAACAAACATATACCTTAATATGACAAATGCCTGACTTTTGTTTGTGGAGGCAGGCATTTGAAGGGCTGCAGCTTTTGAGTTATTGTGAATTGGAGTTTAGAGTTCTGCATTCTGTTTCTTGAGAAGAAATGTAAGAGCAAACTCAAAATTCAGGTTATGCTCAAAATGTTCCCTATTATATCAATCATGTTGGAAACAAATTCCCATTTTCAAAACATATGTTACAGCAGAACTAACTGTTTTATCAAACAACAACAACAAAAGCAACAAAAAATGATTTTTCTAAGTAACCAACATCTATGTTGCTATCTATACTGCTACTGAAGTATCCACAAAGCTCCTTGAAACATATATCTTTACAAAGATGTATCAATTTGAGTGAAAGAAATGGGCACTGTATATGTGCAATAATATATGTATATTCAATGTAAAAATAACAGTTTCAGCTGAACAGCTGAAATAGGATCCATATCAATACTCACATAAAGCACAATAATTAAGCCTTCTACTTAGTAACTCCATTTATTTGGTATAATTTCTTTAATTTAAAGGGAACTTCTTGGGTGAGGATAATAGAATATTTTTACAAGAATTAATTTTTTGTGGAAGTACAAGCATATAAATGTTCATATTTTAGTTCTGAGGCTGACAATTGATGGAGGAATGATAGAATTGAAGTGGATTTCTCTAAGATATACAAACAAAAAAATTCCCTGACTTCATGATCATAGTATTCTCTAGTCTTACGCTAAAATATATTTGTACTGAAACCATAAAGCAGAAAAATTGTCCTTAGAGAAGCAGTCAGCTTTTTAAGTAGAATAGGAAAAATTCTGTTCATCACCACTTTAAAGAGATCCTTTCTAGAAACCCAGATGAAAGAGAAAATTTTTTAAGAAAAAGAATAAAACAATTCAAATATGCTAGAGCTACAGTTAGAATTGTACAGGACTTATAAATAGCCACAATAAAAGACCACAGGTACTGGAATAATATGTACTGGCTACCAAAAGAACTAGGCCTGTGGCCAAAAATATCAAATCCAGTAAAATTATCTATAATATCAAATGAGGAAAAAAAAAAAGGACATTCAACAAACTTGCAGGTTTTCAGGACTTTCTATTGATCAAACTTGAACTCAATAGAAAATTTAACATATAAGAGCCAATATCAAAGACCAATTTCAAGGAACTTAACATGGACAATTTGTCCATGTTTATTACATGGAAATATATATGTTTAAGATTGACATAAGCAATAGGTTAGCTCAGAAGAAAGACTGGAGCAGAGTTAAGGTAAAAATAATTATGTTATACAAATGAGATGCAGGGGAAGAACAGAGTAAAAAAGGTGTGCAGTGGAGAACAAAAGAACAATCTACAAGAAAGTAAAGAAAAGATGGACAATCATGAATATAATTTCTTCTATTATTATATATCCTTTCTTGAACTGGTAATTTATTATTATATATTTTGAATCCTCCTTGATGTTCTGCTGGGTACATGACAATGTTTTGTTTTGTATTACTTTTCTGTTTTTCTGTCTTTCTTATTCTATTTTTTTAAATAAAATCTAAATTTAAATAAATTTAAAGGAAAATATCCAAAACTTAAAAAATATATATCTGTAGCTAAATGTTTAGATAATTGCGTACAATCGAATGAATAGCTTTGACAACTTTACTTTTGATATTTAACTAGAACATGATAATCTAGGATTATTTATGAAAATAAAACTGGTAACTAGGTCATACTCATTAAAAACTCACAAGTTTTGAGGGACCGGTCATAGAAAAATGAATTAACTTATGGGAAAGAATTAATTTTCATAGGAATGAAATGTTCATAATATATATTTTACATTATATGCCCTATATCAGCCAAAGGATGGTGAAGGGCTTTTGAGTTCAAATCATATAAGAATCAATGAAGGTATGGAAGAGATATAGCTTGGAGAAAAGAAAACTTGGGTGGAAGGTAGGAATGCTGTCTAGGTTTTTTTGAAGAGTTATGGAAAAAAAAGATTAGATGTATTTCGTTTTCCAAAGATATCCAAAGGTGAATTTGGAGGTAATGATGTCTCCCTCACTGTATCCAGTTATGTTGTAGAAGGAATTCTTGCTTAGGTACATATTGGATTAGATCGTTGCTAAGAGTTAGAAAGAACATTAGTGATTATTTATTAATTGGATTCTAATTCACCTTCCCTGCCTATTTTCCATACATAAGGGCAAAATGTTACAACATAATAAAAACCAGAAGTTGACTCTTGAGTTTTAACAGAAATTACTTCATCTATCTATTATTTATTATTATTATTATTATTTTTTGCTCAGGCAATTGGGGTTAAGTGACTTGCCCAGAGTCACACAGCTAGGAAGTATTGTATCTGAGCCCAGATTTGAACTCAGATTCTCTTAACTTAAGGGTGCTCTATTCACTGTGCCACCTAGCTGCCCCTCTACTATTTACTTTTTAATATCATGTAATCATAAAGACATTTGGGATTTTACATAGGGTTGAAATTTTAGATAAGCTTAAATATATTAATATAGTTTTAATAACAGTATCTTAAATTTCAAAAGTTTAATGATTTATAACTATAATTAATCCTATTGGGGCATAATACTTCTAGAATGATTTCATGAATTGTTGTGACCAGAGAAATTCATCGTCTGATGCTAACTTTTTGGGGAAGAGTTTGTTTTGAGGCCTACAATCGTAGTTTTTCTATCTTTGGTAGGCCCTCAAAGAGCTTATGTTGTTTATACTCATCATCAAGAACTAAATATTACTTTCTTACTAAAATAAGGCATGTACTACTGATTTTTCAGATAATCAAGGCCCTCAATTCAATTCAACTCAACTCAATAATCATTTATTGAGCAACTAGTGTGCCATATACTCTATTAGGAAGTAAGAATAAAAAGGAAAAAAAAATCAATTTATTGTCTCAAGAAGCTTATGCTTTAATGAGGTAAAATAAGCTATATAAAATAAATACAAAATATATACAAAATAGAAATGATGTAATATTAGGTGCTGGATATACAAAGATAAATTAGAGACATAGAGCCTGTTCTTAAGAAATTAATCCTTTAAATGTAGGAAAGACACATAGAAACTGCTATATTACAAAGGACAGAATAAACAAAGCTAAAGGCCTGACAAAGAGAAATTGGAGAAAAAAAAAATCATTATTAACTGAGATAGAGGAGGGAGAGAATATCATAAGGTGCTCCTTTGTGGAAGAACTAACATATGAATAAGTTTGTTCACAAACTTGAAAAAATTAGGAGGTATATGTTTAATAAAGTATTCTTAATGTTTATTGAATTCTCAAAACTGATGTCAAATAAGGCTTATCTTTTTAAAAGAAGCACCTATGGACAAATATCCCCAATAAGATAATCTTCCAATTACTAAACAATCACAAGAAAAAAATAATTTATTGTACCTACACATGAGAAATCAAGCAAGCCTGTGAAGATACTATAATAAGTTTTACTGCTTAATTTGAGTGGACCATATAATATTTAAGTTTTTCAAGAATATTAAATAAAAGAAACCTTCTAAGATAGAAATGAGCATTACTGATCAGATACTAATTGCACCTGATCAGTAATGCAAGTTAATAATAATGATGCTAACATTTTTTATGTTTATGCTAAAATAATAAAATAACTTCAGGACACATGTGGATAAAGCTGTCAAAGTCCCTACCTTGTGCTGGCAATGCTTGGTGATTCTGCTCCAAGCCTACATCTTTCTAGCTGACTGGCAACAATTTGTCTCTCCACTTCCAGCTCTCTGGTGAGTCGTTGAAACTGAAGTTCCTATAATTAAAAAAAAAAATAAACACACATGAGGTTTCTAGGATTAAATACTAAAAATTATGAATGAATATTATGCCATAAAAAGTAAAATAACAAAGCTTTATGATCCTAATTAATTGTACATAAAATTTAGTTTATTTGTGTGAAATACAGAAAAAACATTTTTTACTCTTCAAACTTTTTTTTTTTGAGACAGTTGGGGTTAAGTGACTTGCCCAGGGTCACACAGCTAGGAAGTGTTCAGTGTCTGAGACCAAATTTGAACTTAGGTCCTCCTGATATCCACTGCGCCGCCACCTAGCTATCCCCACTCTTCAAACTTTAAGGATCCAGGCAAAGTAAGCATCGTATAGGTAGAAATATATTGTAAACAAGGATGCACTCATAATTAATTATTCTTTTTAAAAAAAATTCAACTTGAATTCTACTACAGCTACTTATTAACACATTACAAATTTATTTAAAGTTTATTTCAAAATGTATCAGACATCCAAAAACCAAAACAGAGTACAAGTAACAGACTATAGTAAGATGTGCAAATGCAGGACTACATTAAAAACACATTTCAATTGTAGTTGTACATTCAAAAATTGACAAGAATCTCATTATGTCTTATACATCCTTTAACCTTTTAAAGATATAATGGAAAAAATGTCATCTTTCTAGTCTCTGGGCTGCCTTGTTTTTCTCTACCACATAAGTAGCAAAATTTTCCCCTTGTCATAAATGCAGTCATGTGCAACACTATGCCAAGAGAAATAAATAGTTAAGCCATGATGTTGTATTTTAATTTTTTTAAAAAAGCTAAATAAATTGGCTACCCTCTTTGCTCCCCTCAATTTCCATTATACCAAAAAAAAAAAAATTATGTTTTAGGAGTCATCATTTCACATTTCTTTATACATTTTTATTGTTAATACTATGCTTTATAACTCCTGAATATCACATCATATATATTTCATATTCCTTAAACTACAATAAATATCTTCAATAAAATTCTATGACATGTAAGGCGATTTTGTCTATTAATGCAAATGAACATAGAAACTAGTTTAATCTTATAGTCTCCAATGGCACAGTGACTCAAGATAGTAGAGAAATGAATATTAACTATAGAAACAATTTTAGAGATCAGCAAAAAAGAAATAAGATAAAAGCAGCACAATCAAACTTTCTCCTATAACTATTCCAAAAAGATCATGAAGAGCCTTACAATAAATAGTGACTTGAGAAATCCGAGAAAGAACCACACTGGGTTATTTTTCTAATACAAGTTAGTATAGGAAGTTAGGTAGTATGTATAGGTTTGGAGAAGGGATCTACCCAGGAAAGTCTACACAAAAGCTTCCAGTATGTTGATTTGAACCTATATATTATTCAAGAAGCTGTGTCCAAAGATCTAATAGGAATAAAAATATGAATTGTAAGCCGAGTAGTGAATGGTATAGATGCCAGTAAGCAGTTATAAAGGCCTCTGGCTATATGGATTCAGCTTGGATTAAACCTGGTCCTAAAATTGGATAGAAAGGTCCATGTCTAATTCCAAGTATTGGGCAATAAATAGAAATACAGGTAAGTTGTGTACATGTGATGCAAGAAATGTGGTTACTAATTCAGCACTCACCCAATTTGAGGACTTCAGCTGAGTTATTATTTAGGGAGTTCAGAACAAGGATGTGAACTTGCAGTTCTACTACTTGGACCTAAAAAGCCTCCCAGTTAGTCCACAGGATGAGTCCAGTAGCTGTACGTTAAAGTTACAATTTGGAACAAGCTTACAGCTGTGTTACCTGAAACCAAATGAAGTTCTAGAGCTCGCAAAACCCAGACCAGGAGAGCAGTCATCTGCTTAGGGCATGTTGAGAATTTGCAGGTCTCTGTTCTGAGCTGACCCTGAAGTCCTTTAAGAAAATAGTACTTAGTATGTGGAGAAGGCAATAAGAAGTACACCAAGATTACAAGTCAGGACTGAACAAGTCTCAAAATTCTCCTGAGAAGTGTGCCAAGACTGGTACTAACAAAAAATTCCAAAATTTTTTGGAAGTAAGGCTAAAAGAATTCTGAGGAGGAAAAAAAAAGTTACCCTTGATAATGAGATGTTATAGAGCTAGGGATACCCAATATATAAATGTAGAAGAGAATAACACTAGAATATCAATAACACAAGACTCAAAGGAAAATACAACTTGACACAAAGTAAACCAGAATTACTGGAAGAAATAAGGCTAATTAAAATGATTTTATAACTGAAATATCCAGAGGGAAGAATTCAAAACACACACACAAAAAAGGAAGGAGCTAGAGGAAATATTTGGAAAGAAAATTACCAGAAGTACAAACTTTCTCTAAGTAAAAGACTCACTGAAAGTAGAATTTAATGACTCCATGAGAACAATTATTATAAAGTACCTCATAAAAAAACCCCACAACTAATCTAGAAAACAGAACAAGGAGAGATAATAGTCACTGGACTATGTAAAAACCAGTTCCCTAAAATAATATTGGGTAGACAACAAATCATAATTAAAATTGCTCTGCCCTCCTAAAACAAGAAAGTAAAGTAAAAATATTAAAAAAATATATAAAAAATAAAAATACAACTCACCTGCTATTTCTGAAAGAAATTATAAAACAAAGATTCGGGAATGTTAATAGCAAAAATCCAGAACTATAGGGGAAAGAAAAAAGGATGGAAGTAGTAAAAGAGAAAGAGTTCAAGTACCAAAAGAATCAGCACTACATATAACTGTGTGGTCATCCACTGATAAAGGAAGGGAAAGCATGTGATATAATTCTCTGCGAGACAAAATTATAATTTTAGAACCAAGATTATCTAACTCAGAAAAACTGAATATAATTCTAAGTGTGGAAAATGAATTTTTAATGAAACAGAAGATTTCCTGAGTACTCTTGGTGAGAAGCCTAAAACTGAGGAAAACATGAAATGATAACACACGAGTCATGAGAAGCATAAAAAAAAGTAAATAGCTTGAACAACTGGAAAGGACTACAAAGAACAAAGTATTATCTTAGCAATTCTCCAAGTGTGGTCTGAGAGACCCAAGGTTAAAAATATTTTCATAATAATACTAAGAAATTATTTTGCTATTAAAATACTCCTCTTTTCCAACTACATATCAATAGAGATTTTTTTTCAGATACTTCAAAACAAAACAAAAGATCAACACAACACATTCAGATAACACAATGGATTCAATGAAGAAATCAATAAAGTATATATTCTATTAATCCAGACAAAGAGATTTGCAAACTACTCTTCATATTAAATTTTACAAGTTATTTTAAAGTTAATTTAAAGATGTTTTCATAAAAATGTTAAATGACATTGCTATTATTTTATTATTTTAAATGAACTGATATTTAAAATTTGTAACACATTAAATAATTACAAATATAAACATCAAATTATTTTTGGGTGTTCTCAATGTATAAGAATGTAAAAGATTCTTGGTAACAAGTAACTTGAAAGCTGGTCTACATAGTAATAACAAGAGAAAAAACAATGTCCTCTCAAAGTAGAGTCAATAGAGTTAAAAAAGCAAAGGAGCCTGTTTATGCTTTTATTTTCATGATCTTAAAAGAAAAGGCAATGAAAAATATGCCAGAAAAGAAAGGTAAAGAGAATAAACATTTTCTCACACAATATGATAATGTAAACAGAAGAATATATAAACAAAAAAAGAACAACAAGTACAGTGGGACTTTCCCAACTTTTACCTTAACTTGTCAATTAAGGGTACAATATATATTTTTATTTGCAAGTCTATGTTATTTGTGTGTGTAAACACAAATATGGTGTAGAAATAAACTCAATAGAAAATTGGGAGAAAGCTCACAGAGATGAGAATAATGTATAAAAAAAGACAGACTTGAGAAAGAATGAGAAAACAAATTTCAACCATGAAAAGTAAAAATAACGGAATTTTTAAAAAGAATAAGAACCTGTGATTAGTGTCTAGGGAATAAAGAAAAGAACAGGGGAAAAATGGATTTAACAAAGTATAAAATATAAATAAAATAAACTCTCATATGGCACTACTCTGACAAGAAAGGAAGGGGAAGAGGAAAAATTATTAAAATAGAATGAAGAGAAATATATAATTAATACATAATTAATGATCACAGTAGTGAATGTGATTGGGATAAACTCACCTACCAAGAGGGCAAAAGAATGGATTAGAAAGTAGGCTACAACAATATATTACCAAAAAATACATAAAACATATCACACAGAGTTAAATAAAGGAATGAAACAAAATCTATTTATTCTATTCAGATGAACTAAGGAAAAACAGGGATAGTAATTTCTAATTGCAGAAAAGGCAAAAGGAAAAACAAACTTAGTTAAATTTCAGGTTTAGGCAAATCTATTAAAAAAGAAAAACATTAAGGACCTGAATAGGATTTTAGAAATATAATGTAGAGGTCTTGGCAATTACTGAATAAGAACAGAAAGAAGAAAAATTCTCTACTGTGTATGTCACTTTTAAAAAAAAAAGTTGCCCATGTATAACCTTAAAGTATAACCTTAAAAACAATAAAATCAGAAATGTTGAAGACCTCTTTTTATTGGTACTCAAAACTCAAAAATAAAACTTGAAGTTGTTTTTTGGGAGAAAGGACGAAGTAAGATAAACTATTAATTTAATTTAAAAGAGGAAAAAATGAACTAAATGCCAACGAAACTAACAACATAAAACTATGTGGATGAATATTTATAAAAATAAAAGCTATCCAGATTGTTTTTTTTTAAAGACTTTATTTTAAAAAACTTTATTTTAGAAAATGAAATTATCTAATCATGAGTCCCCAAATCTAAAACAGATTTACAAGCAGCCTTTATCAGTCAGAGAACAATTAATTCCAATATACATAAATTGTTTGCAGTAATAAAAAAAGAAGTGTTTCTACTATAGTCTTTGATGATTAAAATATAGTCTTGCTAAACCATGGAATGATATATAAGATTAAAAAAAAAAAACTATAGAAAAATAACCCCAATGAATAGAGTTGGAAAAACTCCAAATGAAATATTAGAAAAGAGGCTACAGCAACATTAAAAAAAACAAACTTTAGTCACCACTATGACTAGATGGGATTTACATGGATCATGCAGGTTGTTGGCTTAATATTAGACAAACACCTCTTAAGAAAAACAACTGACCAGGAGAATAGATCTTGAAGAGAAAACATAAGAAAAAAACAGACTATCTGAAAGCTATGATCAAAAAAATAATCTTGCTACTGTAATACAAAAAATAAAGAAAATTGTCCTGAAGTGTTAGAACAAAAGGGATAAGTAGAAATAGAAAAAACTCCACCAATCACTACCTGAAAGAAATCCTACAAGGAAAACCTACAGAAATATCATTGCAAAATTCCAAAACCCCCATCTTAAGGAGAAAATATCACCACTCACAAGAAAAAAAAAAAAACAATTTAAATGTGGCAGAACCACAATTAGAATTACACAAGACCTAGCACTGCCATTCTGAAAGACCGTACGCGCGCACACACACACACACACACACACACACACACACACACACACACACACACATATATGTATATGTATAAAAAGCAAAAGAACTGGGATTGCAGCTGGAAATATCATACCCAGCAAATTAAGCATAATTCTGAACAAACAACAAGAAACTCCTGGGTATTCAATGAATTGCCAGACTTTCAGGAAAAGATCTGAACTTAACAAAAAATTTGACATATAATACTAAGAGAAATATAAGGTAAACTATGTTTTATGCATAGAAACATAAACCTTATATCCAAGACTGTCATTAGTAAATTTCATAGTTTGGAATAAAGATGGGGCAATCTTAAAAAGCAATACTGGGTAGGAAAAAGAAAAAAAAAGAATGATTATATTACTCCAGTGAGGTGCAAGAGAAGAACTGACAACAAATTAGAAGATGGGGGAGGATGGCTGCTACTTCTGAAACATGACTATCACAATGAATCAAAGAGGGAAGAAAAAAATATACACATATATATATGAACAAGGGTATAAAAGTCTTCTAAATTCAGAAAGAAATACGTAGTTAAGAGGATGGGAGAAGGAAGAAGGTAAGGGGGTGGGAATTACAGAGAACCCTACTCACATCAGATCTAAGTTAAAAATAGAAAAAGATATATATTTATAGGGAATAAAACTCTTTAAAAATTTATAAAGTAATAAAAGAATGAGGGAATAAGATAGGGGGTATAGAACAGTGCATAGATTAACATGAATGGGATAAAGAGGGAACAAAATTTATATTTCAGTCTATAAAAGCCTTCTAAATTCAGATAGAAACAAGAGGGCAAAAATAAAGGGCGGGAATAGAGGATAAGAGAAGGATTCCTGGTGGTTGTGGCTAGATTAAGTAATAGGAGGGCAAGATGGCAGGCTGAAGTAAAAGAGAAACCAAAAGAAATTGAGAATAAGAGATATACACAAACATAATAATAAAGCTCAGAAGTAGATTTATTAGGTTAAAAAAAAAAACAACCTAGGGGTAATAATCATGATCTTACACAAAGTCAAAGCTAAAACAGATAACATACACTGTCAGCCATATTAATGATATGTTTTATATTATTTACACTAACTGGACAGTATAAGATTGGAATATTAAAAACCATTATTCTGTTCTCTTTTATTTTTTATTTTAATAGCTTTTTATTTCTACCAAATTGCAAAACAGTTTTCAACATTCACCTTTGGAAAACTGTGTTGTAACTTTTTTCCCTCCCCCTTCTCGCACCCTCCCACAGACATCAAGCAATCCACTATAGGTTAAACATGTGCAATTCCTCTAAACATATTTCCATATTCATCATGCTACATCATGCCAGTCAAATCAGATCAAAAGAAAGAAAAAAAAATTGAGAAAAACAAACAACAAAAAGTAACAAACAAAAAAAATACTATGCTATGATCCAAATTCAGTCTCCATAATTCTCTCTCTGGATGTGAATAGCTTATCCCATCAAAGGTCTATTGGAATTATCACCTCATTGTTGAAAAGAGCCAAGTATAAGGTTGGAATATTGCTGTGGTGCAGGAAATGAATTGTTGATTTAGAAAATTTGGAAATACTTGGGACTTATGAAGGAAAATATTACCCATCTTCAGAGAAACAGAAATAAAAAAGCATAGCATGGTCTTAGATAGATGTATATATGTGTATGATTACAGATAACTATGTGTCTATATGCACATATATATATCTGTGTATGTATATATAAATATATTTGTGTTTAATCATAGCCTTCTTGGGAATAGGAGAGGGGAAGAATAAAAAGTGCATAGCAGAAAACAAAAGAAAATCTTCATAAAAAGGAAAGATGGACAGTGCTAAAAACATGTATTTATTATATAGACTTTCTTGAAATTTTATAGTTTGAATTATCTTTATTATGCTGTGCACATGATAATTTTTTTTCCTTTTTCTAATTTATATTTAAGTTTTAAATAAAGAAAATAAACAAACAAAAGAAAATGATCAACAGGATTGCAGGCTGCAGAGATCAAAAAAAAAAAAAAGACTGAAAAAAGGACACTGCATTTGGCAGTGAAGTGATTATAGTGATGTTGGAGAGAGCAGTTTCAATTGAATGAAGTCAAAAGCCAGTTGCTGGAAAGTTGAGAGGAAAAGAAGAAGCAACCTCTATTACAGATGAAGTCAGACTTATAAAAGGGAGGAGAGAATGGGGTCATGGCTAGTAGGGATGAATGAATCAAGTGAATGTTTTTAGAGAAAAGGAGAGAAATGGGAAGTAACACAAAGGAAGAAAATTAGTAAGAGTGGATATAATAGAAAGAGCAATCCCTTGAAGAAGATGAGATAGAATAAATTTCATGGAAAAGGGCTGATTATATGAGACCTGGCAAAGAAGAATTTTTAAAGATGTTTTTAAAAATTATAATCCAGAGAGAGCATCACTAGTTAAAGATATTAAAGAATAAAGATCAATCTAAGGACTTTCTCACATTGTTTTATATGGACACATATACACAAAATATATGACATAATACAAATGGAAATATATTTTTTTGTTATACAGATAAGGTTATATAAGATGAACTTTGAAAACTTTGGAGAAAAGTCAGATTTTATTCTATGTAAAATTTTAGTCTTTAAAAAACTAATTGCTTATGTTGTTGTCCTAATATGTAAATAGTTCCTCTATATTTTGGCCCAAGAATTCTGATAAATCATAACATAAACCTGATCACTATAAATTATGGTATGCCCTTCCTCTAAAAAAAGAATATTAATTAATGGTAATATTTTTAAAAGACCTCTTCTTCCTTCATATCCTTCTTGCTCTATTTATGTAAATCTACAAGTACACTAATATCAGACCAAAGCAATGCCACAAATAAGCATGATTAAAAATTCCTAATTCATAATTTGCTATACAAAAAGCTATATAATCTTTGTTAACATGCCGTAAGAGGGTTTTCATATTAATTATAAAGCCACAAAAAATATTTGCCAGTTATTTTGCATTAAATAAAATAAATTTCTCAGAATTGCTAAATGGAGTACAAGATGTATTCTGACTACACATTGTTGCTTTCTTGAGCTATTAAGTAGAGCAAGGAAAAGTGTAAACTGGCTGGCTGCACTTGCTTTGATAAGTATGATATATACAAAATGCAATCATTTTTTCCCCCTTTAGAATACCTTAGCATCATTATGTTGAAGACCAATTATTTCTAGCAAGCAGTGTAGGATGAAAGAAAATGGATAGAATAGATGCTGATTTGAAAACACAATCTACAAGTTGGCTTTTATTGCATAAATTACTAGTATTAGCTTGTTGGAGGGATGGTAGGGAAGGAGAGATAGTTATTGCTAAATTGAAATTTTATGCTATACCTGGAGTCCTTTGAAGGTGAATAATGTTTCAGCAAATAACTTACTATTTAGATTTGGAAGGAATCATAAAGATCATCTAAACTGCAAAAAAATACTTAATGTCAGACCACACATTATCAATGATAACTGTAGCTGAAATTTAAACTCATTCCATTGTAAATCCTTACAATGCTTAACAAGATGGCTTGCACAAAATATATGATCCAAAAATATTTAATAAATTGAACTGAATTTATCGGAAAATTTACTAATGATCAGATTGAAGGTGAGATGCAATTTTTATAAGTAAGATTTACTTTAAAATGTAGCCTATTTTATATTATTTATAAGTTAATTATATTAATTAATTTTAAGTTTAAGTAATTAAATAATTTTAAGTTTTAAGTAAATAATGATACTTCCAAATTAGTAATACATGAATGTACCATTTATAATTTAGTATTATCAAGAACAATGTTGCATATTATCTTGTTAGCTGCTTAAGGGTTAATTAATTGCTGAGCAGAAGATAATAATGAATACTTATTACTATTTGAGTTAGAGTAAGCACTGAGGTATCTACAACTGGAAATAAGATTAAATCCAAAAATGATTATCTTAAATGACTACAACTGATCTTATCGTTTTCAGCCTGCTCTTTATACAAATATTGGCAAAAGGACAAAATATATTACAGAGTAATTAAAACCATTTTAGGAGTCAGCCCTGGCCATCCAAATGATGCTAAGTTGCAAGTGGAAAAGTAAGAAATGTTTTCTTTTTTTTCTTTCACTGAGAAAATAAGAATTTTCCATTTTTACCTGTAGTGTTATCATATTTTTATGTATCTTTTTCCCACTGTTTAGTACTCTAGGACTCCTTTGGAAGAACCAGAGTAATATGCAACTAGCCTACCACTGATAGCAGTAAATTAGATGTAACCTTCATCAGAGGAATGAAGCATTAGAGCAACAAAAAAAGGAAGTTTATATAGCTCTAGACAATTCCCTTTCTAGTTGTAAGAGAGTTAGCTAAGGTTGTCACAATGATTCTTTCTAACTCTAGGATTTCATAGCTTTTAAATTTATGTTGAATCTAGGACACAACTTCTAGCCATATTAATGCACTATAAATATCTATAGTTAAAAAACTACAGTATGGCTTAAAGATAGATGAAACAGAGATCAAAATCTTTGCACATGTTTTGATATCTGTTTATTCTTTGAGTATCTTTTTTCTTCTTCTCACTTTCATAATCTATTTCACCAATCTACATCTGATAATCACCCATGACTGAAAATATGATCATTTATCTTAAATAGTATCTTTTTATTTTTAAAGGTGTGTAAAATAAATTATATTATCATCTTAATAATAAGTAATAAATTAGAATTTTATGTTACATCTCTTTTGGTGTATTCTTTTATCTCAATGGTTCAGTAGAAAAACGAAGTTCCTATTGGTCAATTCTACTGCTTCAGAATAAGAATTTCAAGAGAATTATTATTATTAATTGTTTTGATGAGGCAATTGGGGTTCAGTGACTTGTTCAAGGTCACATAGCTAACATGTGGTTAGTGTCTGATGTCAAATTTGAAGTCAAGTCCTTTTGACTTCAAGGTCAGTGCTCTATCCACTGGGCCCCTCAAGAGAAGCATTGAAAAGTTAGCTCTTCAGATCAATATAGAGAATTTTTATGTTACTCTACCATATCTATATTTATATACTTGGAAGTTTAAAAAGTTTAAAAAGGTAAAAAAACCCAAACCACCCACTCCTTTAGCACTTCTGGATTGCCAGAGGTTTTAAATCTGCTTTTGGACTATTTTTCAATGCCTAATGGCGCTAGACTAGAAATTGAATTTTTTTCAGCTTCTAACAAAAGATTAGGTAGTATTTTTTTCCTACTGGAGAAAATAGAATGGTGGGAAGAGTTCAACTCTACACTACAAATAAAATGTAATGATAAAAGAGCAACATAATTTGACATTATTTTAAAGTAAGGCCAAATCCTACTGGAAAGACAATTGTTGCCAGAGAAAAGATACTTTCAGTTAGATGGGCATTAACTTTGTTTAAATTCTTTAGAAGTTACTGAATATTAAATGTCATATAATAGCACAATGATCTCTTCAATGTCATGAAAAAGTTCTAATAAGTTGTTAATTTGTACAAAGGATCTTTCTTGTCATAAGAAAATATATCTGGGCAAGAAGCTGATAATATGTACAAATTTTACTCTCTTAAAATGCAACACATTTTAGCAATGTAGCAACACAGCTACATTAAGACCAAAATCTTTAGTAAAGTCAAGTTCAGAGTTAGAAGTATTCAGTTAAAGAACAAGTTTAATTAATTATCAAATGGAATGCCCAAAGAACAGCTTTTTAATATATGTAATGAAGCTCTTATTTGAAAATTCTTGTTGGAAAATAAATCAATTCTTCCAATAAATTGTATTGTACATATTTCTTCCAAAATGTTACAGAATCCTTTAATTAAGAAATAAATACAACAAAAGATGCATTCTAATGGGCTGTTGTTTTAATAAATTTTGTGCCATTAATTGCTAAAGAAGAAATAGAGCAAAAAGAAAAAAATCCCTTAAATATATTAAACCTGTAAAAGAAAATATCTGAAAATTTTCTTTATAAGCATCAAAAAACTTCTGAAAGTGAAATATGAAAAAGTTTAAAACTATTATATTAGTGTAATCACAAAATTTAAGGGTAAAATCAAATGCTACCTTAAGCCTAAATACAATATGTATATATGTATTTATGTGTGTGTGTGTGTGTGTGTCTGTGTGTATAATAAATACAAAATGTGAAAATGTGAAAATGTTCAATTGACTGACAAGTAATTAAAAATAACTCCTCATCAATATCATATAATTCTAACCAGTTTTATCAACACAATAATAAAAGTAGCTTCTAAAGTCATAACTAACATAGCACTATATATTTTACATAAAATAAAAAATTCTAATGTAGAAATTAAAGACAAATTATTGGTATTTAACTTTTTAAAAACCTATAAAATCTAATAGTCTTTGAAAAAAACAATTTTTTTTTATTTCTTCAAATCACCCCTCTTGCTGAAGCTCTTGTCAAAAAAAAAAAAAAAAAAGAACTATAACTTCCATGAATGTCAAAAGAATCACCATTTGGTGCTTACAAAATAGGAAGAATATCATTTTTCCTCCTTTCTTAATTATTAATGATTACTATTTTTAAAAAATATCACTGCAATGTCACAGTGACTTTTCTTTGCCCATGGCTCCTGTTCTGCAATGTATATTTGTTGCCTAATCAATGAAAATTAAGTGATTTGCTTATGATGAGATAGCTACTCTGAACTTTGATATACCACTTCACACCTGTCAGACAAGCTAAGATGACAGGAAAAGATAATGATAAATGTTGGAGAGGATGTGAGAAAACTGGAACATTGTTAGTGGAGTTGTAAACTGATCCAACCATTTTGGAGAGCAGTTTGGAACTATACTTAAAGGGGTATCAATCTGTGCAAACACTTTGATCCAGCAGGGTCTATCTGCCAAAGATAGTGAAAAAGTGAAAAGAACCCACATATGCAAAAATGGTTGTAGGAAACCTTTTTTGTAGTGGCAAGGAACTGGAAACTAAGTGAATGTCATCAGATGGGGAATGGCTGAATAAGTTATGGCATGCGAAGGTAATGGAATATTATTGTTCTATAAGAAATAATCAGCAGGTTGATTTTATTTCATTTTATTCTTTCTTTCTTTCTTTCTTTTTTTATTATATATTTTATTTTATAATAACTTTATATTGAAAGAATCCATGCCAGGGTAAATTTTTTTTTAAGCAACATTATCCTTTGCACTCGCTTCTGTCCCGATTTTTCCCCTCCCTCCCTCCACCACCTCCCCTAGATGGCAAGCAATCCTATATATGTTAGATATGTTGCAGTATATCCTAGATACAATATATGTTTGCAGAACTGAACAGCTTTCCTGTTGCACAGGGAGAGTTGGATTCAGAAGGTAAAAATAATCCGGGAAGAAAAACAAAAATGCAAATAGTTCACATTTGTTTCCCAGTATTCTTTCTTTGGGTGTAGCTGCTTCTGTCCATCATTGATCAGTTGAAACTGATTTAGACCTTCTCTTTGTCGAAGAAATCCACTTCCATCAGAATACATCCTCATACAATATCATTGTTGAAGTGTATAATGATCTCCTGGTTCTGCTCATTTCACTTAACATCAATTCATGTAAGTCTCTCCAAGCCTCTTTGTATTCATTCTGCTGGTCATTTCTTACAGAACAATAATATTCCATAACATTCATATACCACAATTTACCCAACCATTCTCCAATTGATGGGCATCCATTCAATTTACAATTTCTAGCCACTACCAACAGGGCTGCCACAAACATTTTGGCACATACAGATTCCTTTCCTTTCTTTAGTATCTCTTTGGGATATAAGCCCAGAAGTAACACTGCTGGATCAAAGGGTATGCACAGTTTGATAACTTTTTGGGCATAATTCCAGATCAGCAGGTTGATTTTAGAAAAGCCTGGAGAGACATGAAATCATGCTGATGTGAGCAGAATCAAGAGAATGCTGTACACAGCAACAACAAAATAATGTGATGATCAACTGTGATGAACTTGGCTCTTTTCAACAATGAGGTGATTCAAGTCAATTTCAATAGACTTGTGATGGAGAGAGCCATCTGTATCCAGAGAGAGAGAGCAATGAAGACTGAATATAGATCAAAGCATAGTATGTTCATCTTTTTTGTTGTTGGTTTGCTTGTTTTTTTTCCCCCTTGGTGGTTTTTTTTTTCACCTTTTGATCTGATTTTTCTTTTGCAGCATGACAAATGAGGAAATATTTAGAAAAAATGTACAGGTTTAACCTATATTGAATTGCTTGCTATCTATGGGAGAGGGCTGAAGGGAGAGAAGGAGAAAAATTTGGAATATAAGGTTTTGAAAAGTTGAATATTGAAAACTATCTGCATGTATTGGGAAAAATAAAAAGCTTTTAAAAACAATCAAAAAAGATGAAATTAGTCAATATATGTAAAGCGATTTGCAAACTTAAAAAAAAAAGCCAATCTGTCTCAAAGATAGAACTTGAACCATCTAACTTCCTTCTATTCTCTACACCAGGATAGCAATTCTGATAATTTGATTTTGTAGGAGAAATAAGCCTGCAATGTCTATGAAAAACAAAAAAACACCTATGAATTAAATAAAATAACAAGTTTATAGTATAGTGAAGCATTACTATAAATTATTTTTACTACAAATTAAGTCAGTATATACTGATATATTTAATATACATAACTGTATATGTACTAGGTACTGTGCAAAATCTAGCTTATACTAATTCTCTCCTTTGCCCATAACCCTAACAAATCAGAAAAAGTCCTTGATCTCAAGAAGATTATACCCTAATGGGGGAGATAATATGTAAATTAGGTAGAAATGAGATCATCTTTGTAAAAACAAGTAGGTGACACAGTGGATAGAATGTTGGGCCTATAATCAGAAAGTTCTGAGTTCAAATCTGATCTTGAATACTTACTAGCTATATGACCCTGAACAAGTCATTTCATCTATTTGTCTTAGTTTCTTCATCAGTAAAATGAGCTAAAGAAGTAAATGGCAAACCACTTTGGTATTTTTGCCAAGAAAACCCCAAATGGAATCAAGGAGAATTGGAAACCACTAAATCAACTATAACACATGTATACTCTCATAGAGTTTATATTCTAATAATGGGAGAGACAACAAGTAAATTGGGTAGAACGAAGGAGCTCTTCTTTCTAAAGTGTTTATTACAGCACCTGCAATATAGTAAGTATCATATAAATGCTTATTCCTTTCCCCTCCCTTAAAATGAGATACAGAGTAGAGAATGAAGCCTTGGAGAACAGATTCTAGCAACTGAGAGGACCAAGGAAGGCCTTCAGTAGAAGGTAGTATTTGAATTAAGTCTTTAAGAAAACTAAGAATTCTAAAAGGCAGATATGAGGAAATTCAGTTCTAAAACAGAATACACAATATTAAAAAACACACAATTAACATAAGGTACATTTTTACTCTCTTCATATATATATATACACACATATATATGTACATATGTGTATGTGCATGTGTAATATATATATATAATTATATATAATGTAAATTTAAAACATTATACACTTGATTTTTACCATCACATATATTTGTGAACTCTGAAAACTGTTCTAGCCAAAACCTCTTATCTTTTCAATATTTCAATTGTTCAGCGGAATGCCAGACCATCTTCAAAATTCTATCTTCATTTTCCTCCTCAATATTGACACTAGATGTTCAACCAATACACTTAAATGTCTTGTCCTCTTATCCTATCACTTTTCCCACCATCTCCATTACACAGATTCTCTTTCTTATTCCCACCCCCAGCCCTCAATAAAAAACCACATGTAAATTTATGCAAAACACTTCCATAAAAGTCATATTGTTATGAAAGAAAAGACAGATTTCCCACGCTAAAAATAATTTAAAAAACCCCAAAACCCACACTCTCAAAGAAAATTGAGAGAGACAGAGACAGAGAGAAAGAGAGAGAGAGAATTCTTCAATCTATATACAGACACAATCAATTTTTTCCCTGGGGATAGAGAGAATTTTGCATAAGTCCTTCAGAGAAATCATGCATCATTGTACTGCTGAGAATCACAAAGTCACTCACAGCTGGTCGTCCCAGAATATTGCTAATACTTTGTGTACAGTTTCATGATGCTTGAGTTTATGAAGACTTTTTCAGGTTTTTCTGGGAGCATCCTACTCATCATTTCCATAGAACAATAATATTCCATGCCAATCACACACCACAATTTATCTAGCCATTCTTCAATTGATGGGCATCCCCTCAATTTTCAAGTTTTGTCCTGAGAAGAGAGATGCTACAAATAGTTCTGTACATAAAGGCCCTTTTCCTTTTCTTTTTAAAAAATATCTTTTAATATTCATACCTAGTAGTACTATTGGTAGGATATGTATGAATTTATAGCACTTTGGGAATAGATTATACTTTAGATCATTTATCAATTGGGGAATGGCTATCATTTTTACTACTACTACTACTACTTTTTCATAAATTTGACTCAGTTCTCTCTATGTTTAAGAAACAAGGCCTTAACAGAGAAATTTACTATAAAATTACTTTTGCAATTTACTATTAGCTAACTGTATTTCTCCTCCCATTTGTTTCATTCTCTCTCTCCTTTCACCCTGTCCTCAAAAGTGTTTTGCTACTGAACACTCTCCCCCATATGTCCTTTCTTTTATCACTCTCACTGGTTTCCTATATTCCATTCCCCTTCTTACGATTTCTATACCCAGTGAGTATGTTATTTCCACTTTAAGCCAATTATTATGTGAGTAAGGTTCACTAGCTAACTCTGTTCTCTCCCTTCATTGTAAAAGCTTTTTCTTGCCTTTTTTTATATAGTAGATAACTTACACCATTCTACTTTTCTCTTTCCCTTTCTCCCAGTACATTCTTCTGTCACCCCTTAATTTCATCATTTTCAAGATATTATCCCTTCATATTTAGCTCACATTTGTGTTCCCTTGTCTACATATACTCCTTCTGACTGCCATAATAATGAGAAAGTTCTAATGAGTTACAAGTACCATTCTCCCTTATAGGAATGTAAACAGATTTACCTTAATTCCCTTATGATATCCCTTTCCTGATTACCTCCTTATGCTTCTCCTGAACCTTGTATTTGAAAATCAAATTTCCTACTCAGTTCTGTTTTTTTTTTTTATCACATATGCTTGAAAATCCTTTATTTCAGTGAATTTTCATCTTTTCCTCTGAAGGACTATATTCAGTTTAGCTGGGTAGGTGACTTTTGGTTGTAATCCTAGCTCCATTGCACTTGAGAATAGCACATTGAAAGCCCTTTATTGTAGGATTGTTAAATCTTGCATTATCCTGATTGTGGTTCCACTATATTTGAATTGGTTTTTTTTTTTTTGTGTGTGTGTTTGTTTGTTTTTCTGGATGATGACCTGGGACTTCTAGAATTTGGCTATAATATTGCTGGAAGTTTTCATTTGGTGCTCTCTTTCAGGAGGTGATTGGTATAGTCTTTTGATTTCTATTTTACCCTCTGGTTCTAGAATATCAGGATAATTTTCCTTGATAATTTCTTGAAAGATGATGTCTAGGCTCTTTTTTAATCATGAATTTCAGGTAGACTAATAATTTTAAAATCCTCTCTCTTAGATCTATTTTCTAGGTCAATTGGTTTTCCAATGAGATATTTCAAATTTCTTCTTCTTCTTCTTCTTTTTTTTTTTTTTTTTTGCTTTATTGTATCTTGATTACTCATAAAGTCATTAGCTTCTATTTGCTCAATTCTAACTTTTAAGGAATTATTTTCCTCATTGAATTTTTGCACTTCCTTTCCCATTTGGCCAATTCCACTTTCTAAAGCATTCTTCTCATTAGCTTTTTGTATTTCCTTTTGCATACCACTCAATTCTCTTCCTAATTTTTCTTCTAATAGCTCTTTTACTTGATTTTCAAAATCCCTTTTGAGCTCTTCCATAGCCTGAGGCCAATTCTTATTTTTCTTGGAAACTTTGGATGTAGGAACATTTTTTGTTATCTTTGGAGTATGTGTTTTGATTGTCTTTGTCACCTTAGTAACTTTTATGGGCAAAAACTTTTTTCTGTTTACTCTGCACATTTTTCTAGTCTACTACTTAGCTTTTAACTCTTTGTTAAAGTAGGACTCTGTTTTTTTGGGTGGAGGGTGCATTGTCCCAAGCTTCAAGAGTTTTGTATTGCTGTTTTCAGAGAGCCTTCTAGGGATCTGACTGTAAGCACTCTTTTCCACCCTGGAACTTTTTAGGAATGTCCCTATTCCACTGTAGCTATATGATCTAGTGTGCTAAAGCAACAGAGTCCTTCTTCAATATCAATGAAGAAGCTTCCTGTGAGCTGAAGCCTCCAGAAGTTGCCACTGCCACTATTGTCCATGCTCACGCTTGGTTTGCTGGTTTCCCAAAGCCCTTTGACTCTACCGACAAACCTTTCCTGCCAACCTACTAAGTTACTAAGTTACCTTTGGTGTTTCTGGGCTGAGAGGTCTAAAAACTGTCAGTGCTGCTGCTGATTCAGAGATCTTCCTTTGCTGGAGCTGGTGGTGAGGTTGGGGATGTGCTAGCACAGATAAGACATTATAAGCCACCTACGTTTAGAGGATTAAGACTTAAATTAATATTCCTAGGTATTTTAAAAAGGAAATATATGTACAGAACTCAGAATAATTAAAAGGTAACTAAATTACAAAGGAAGGAAATGTTAAGAGAATATGTAACTGTCCTGTATGGCTTGAAGTTCGCTTACCCAAAGAAACTATCTTCGGAGAAGTAAATGACAGATTTGATTAGTGCAAAGGAACTGGAACTAGAAATTAGGAAATCCTAATTTTCCAGCCCTTTCTCCCATTTATTTCTACCTAATTTTAGAACTTCTTCTATGGGGTCCAATATACTCTGAATGGCAAGGCCTTATGGTGTATATACCTTGGACAAACTCTAGTCACATTATACTTCTTCCTTATTGATCCTCCCCAATTTTCATGCTCAAAATCAACAGTGCTATTGCTATTAGAAAGCATTCATAAATCTGGTCCCCCAAGAATTCCCAGGGTCAATTTGAATTTTTAAAAAAATTCATCATGGGCCCAGCACCAACAAAGAAAAGCAAAGAGAAGAAGTTTAAAAAAAAAAAAATCTCTTAAGGAGCTCACAGTCTAATGTGTAGCCTGCAAATAACTATATACAAATTAAGATATATACAGGACAAATTGGAAATAATCTAAAAGGACTCTAGCATTGACACAAGTAAAGGATTTGCATAAAGATGAAATTTTAGCTAGGAACTGAAATGTGAGAAGCAAGGAGGCAAAAAATAAAGAAGGAGAATCTTCTCAGGTGTGAAAAATCAATGAAAATACTTGGCGTAGGGAGAGGGAGTGTTGTGTTTGAGACAAAAGATACTGGTGTTTTTTGGTCCCAAAGTATGTTGAGGAAATGAGGAAAAAGTCAAGCAAGCTAGGAAGGAGCCAGGATAAAAAGGGCTTTAAAAATCAAAACATTTTATATTTAATACTACATGTAATAAAGAATCAAAGGAATTTATTTAATGGAGGGAGGTATAAGTAATACCAGCTAACTGGAGGATGGATTGATGTGTGAAGAGATTTGAAGGCAGGTCAATCAATCAGAAGGCTATTCTCATAGCCCAAGTGTGAGGGCTTACATTAGGATGGTTGCAACATCAGAGGAAAGAAGAGTGCACTAAGTGGGAGACGTTTAAAAGATAGAAAGGATGAACAAAGGATAGGATGGGAAAGGTAAGACAAAGTGAGGAGTTTAAGGATGATGCCTATGTTATAAGCCTAGGTGACTGCGACCTAGTGACTGGGTGATACTCTCAATAGTGATTGGGAAGTTAAGAAGAAGGGAGGGGTGGGGGTGGAGAGAAGAGAATGAATTCAGTTTGGAGCAATGTCAAGATGTTCATAAGACAATCAGTTACATTCATCTATTAGTATTGGAATTTGAGACGGGAAATCAGCAGAAAGGTAAGGGCTGGACAAGCAGATTTGAGATTCATCAGCATAGAGAAGATAACTGAATTCAGGAGCTGATGAGATCGCCAAATGAAATATAGTATATAGAAAAGAAAATAAAGACCAAGACAGCTTTGGGGAAACTTGAAACAGATAAGAAGACAAGGATAAATTTCAGTAAAACTAGGGAAAAGAGAGAGTATAATAAGGAAAAAAGGATCAAAAGACTCAAAAGATGCAGAGAAATCAAGAAGAATGAGCATAGAGAAAAATCTATTCAATTTGGCAGTTAAAATATCATTAATGACTTCGGCGAGAACAGTTTCAGTTGAATGATGAGGTCAGAAGCTAGGGTGTTTCAAAAAAATTAAGTGAGAGGAAAAAATCTTTGTAAACAGCCTTCTCATAGAGAATATATACAACAAAGAGGAGAGAGATGATAGGATTACTATCTGGGATGAATGGATCAAGTGAGTTTTTTCTGAAGATGAGGGAGACTTGCACATGTTTTGTTTGCAGTAGGAAACTAAGGAGTAGAAAGAGAAAGATTTCTGAATATAGGAGGAGATTAGAGATTATAGAAGCAATTTGTTGGAGAAAACGGGAAGGAATGGAAATCACTTGTGTACTTAAAGTAGTTTACATTGGCAAAGAGAAGAGTTACTTCTCCATGTGAGAAAAGGAAGATGGCAGAGATAATGGCAGACAGTATCTGGAGATGTGAGATGAGGAATATGATAGAAGAGGGTATTCCTAGTTACGGGAAGTGAAAAAAGGACTTCCCAGCTACAATGAGAGTCAGTTGAGAATATAGAACATAAATCTGTAATGGATTGTATCATAGTTTCCCCAGCTTCTTTAGTTAGCAAGAGAATAGAAATAGAAACGAAGGCAATTGATGGTGGGAATGATCTAAGGCTGCAAAGGTTTAGAAAAGTAATGATTGGTGATAAGAAGAGAAATATGTCACCCAAAGAAAGAACACTGGGAAACGAATGTGAACTATCTGCATTTTTGTTTTTCTTCCCAGGTTATTTATACCTTCTGAATCCAATTCTCCCTATGCAACAAGAGAACTGTTCGGTTCTGCAAACATATATTGTATCTAGGACATACTGCAACATATCCAACATATAAAGGACTGCTTGCCATCTAGGGGAGGGGGTGGAGGGAGGGAGGGAAAAAAATTGGAACAGAAACGAGTGTCAATATAAAGTAATTATTAAATAAAAATTTAAAAAAAAAAAGAAAAACAAAAGAAGAGAAATATGTGATAATTCCAATTTTAATTGAAAAGTATAGGGGGCAGCTAAGTGGTTCAGTGGATAGAGCACCAGCCTTGAAGTCAAAAAGACCCGAGTTCAAATCCAGCCTCAGACACTTAACACTTCTTAGCTGTGTGACCCTTGGCAAGTCACAACCCCAATTGCTTCAGCCAAAAAAAAGAAAGAAAGAAAGAAAGAAAGAAAGAAAGAAAGAAAGAAAGAAAGAAAGAAAGAAAGAAAAAAGAAAAAGTACACCCGCTAATCTTTAAAATTTGGTGTATTTTAATTAGACTTTCATAATCTACATTTGTGGAAGGAACAGTGGATTTTGAAATTACAGCTCATCTGACAAAGGATTTTTAAATAAAATAATAATATTACTATTTTATTGTAGCTGTGTAGAGATGTAGGTGAAGTACCTGATCAACCATTTTCTTAATAGGATATATGTGTCATGTATTCACAAAGTAGTGACTATTCTAGAAAACTACAAAACCAATAAGAATTATTTCAAGCACAACAACATTTTCACTGAAAATCTAAATCGATTCCCAGTAGTTCTGTATACACATATATAAAAGATGATAATGTCCAGAAACGGCTTCAACTGTTTCTTTGTTATATCATCCTACCTAATTCACATGAACAAAATTCAGTGTAATATTTCTTATGGTTCTCTCTTTCATTCTAGGTCTACATTCATTGCAGATACCAAGGGCATTAAATCTATTTAGGATATTATTAGCACAGTGAACAAAGAAAGAAAAACAGTGATCATAATCCCTTAATAATAAAATAGTGAACTACAGCTTTTTAGTGCCTAAACGACTAACTGCTTGAAAATTTCATCGTCTTTTCCTGGAAGGTTCTATTTAGTAAGCTGCCATTTAAATATGCACATGGTTCAGTAATTTACCAAGGCATGATAATTTCTTACTTAAATGTATCACACGTAAATTTCTTAAGTCTTAATAGCTTTTGATCACCACTCTCAGTGGCTAGAAACAATGGAAACTTTTCAGAAACTGTACTCAATCACTCAATCATTTGTTATGTACACATGGACTCAAAGCATTATGAGAATTAAGATAGAGTTCATGTCTGAGATTTGGGAAGTATATCATTTGTTGTTTTTAATGCATGAAATTGGATTAACATAGCGAAGTGAAAGTAGAAGGCAAAAAAGAATTTGGTTTATCTATGAAGTTCTCTCCATTTTTATTTTTACTATATGGATTATTGTTTTGAACTCATTATAGTCAATATATTTGATCAAGAGAGAGGCTCAACAAGTCCCAGATGACTTCACCATAGCAACAAGCTTGCCATGAATTCTTCTGGGAACATAATTTCACACAAGTATTTGATTGCCTATTCACACTTTTGATTACAACATGTAAGACTGTTAAACTGCTACAGGCATTAGTATATTAAAGAAATTTAAAAACCAAATAAACTACCATATAGGAATTTATTATTTACAAGTACATTTCCACATTGTATATGTGATATCCCATCCTACTTTTCCTAAGTAAAGTAAGAGCTTTTAAATACTTTCCCCATTTTTGTGTTACAAAGTGTGGTAATACCATGAACTGTAACAATGAAGCTATTATCTTTTAAAAACTATTAGATATTTAGATTATTTATTCTTTTTGTGAAATTTCCTACTCAAGATTATAACAGATTTTGAATAAGCCACCCCTAAATTTTATTTTGAAGTACCATGCCCTACTGAATTAAATTATAAGTTCTTAAAATATTTCTCACTTTTACTTTAGATTATTGCTTTTGTGGGCTATTTAATTCAGTTGTAGGTTCTAGAGGGAGTGGATTTCATTTGCATCAAGATTAGCTATATCTACATTTAAACAGAAAAACCTAGTTCCATGGTGACAGACTGCAAATGCATGTAATTGATCATAAGGGTTGAAAGTAAGAAGATCAGGTATATATAGCTTATAAAAACCACCAAACACCACTGGAAAAAATTCCACCAAGCACAGATTCAAATGAGGATGAGTAAGTAGCATGGATCTTCATACACGACAGCATTCTTTATCAAAATCTACATTCTATCCTGGGAAAACAAAGGGTTCTAAATAGTGATTCTGGAACACAATAAAGAATTTTAGGAATTTTGTAATCAAAGGATGCAGAACAATTAAATTGAATTATTTTCATATATCAGTTTTCAAGTTAATAACACATGCAATAAAATGAATTTGACCATCTTTTTCATTTGGCTTTACATTATACTCTGTGATATTTCTGCAGAAAACTTACTTCTCCACATTTTGCTTTAATTTTAGAATCAGTTAACATTTCCCTGAACACATACATTCTTGCTGAAAAGTGGAAAGAAGTGAACTGAAAACCTGATGAGAGGAGAGTGAAGATTAGAGATATAATAATGTCTCCTTCTAATGCTCTTCAATAAACTGAAAAATATAATTTGTTTTTCTTTACATTCATTCAGAGAAAGGACAAAAATTCATGTAATAATGAAATTAATGTGAATAAAAGACTTAAGGACTCTGATTAATATAATGACAAACCACATTAAAAAGGAATGATGGTGAAAAAGGTTACTCATTTCCTGAGAGGAGTAATAGACCCAAGATACCAAATAAGGAGATATATATATAGACATAGACAATATACTTTGCTTGATTACATGTTTGTTTTATAGGGTTTGTTTTTAACTTTTCTTCCCAATGTGGGGCAGGGAAGAAGAGAGGGATTAGGGATAAAGTAGCCAAAAAAGAAAAAAAAGGTCACTGGACAATTATAGAAAAATCACTAAGAACAAACAAAGCCAGATAGGGACATAGTAGAGATCTCAGTTTCATGCACAATTCTTTTTCTGTTGCACTATGTATATGGAAATGCTCCTCTTATTTAGTATTCAAATCAAGAAAATAAAAAGAAATTCTGAAAATACAAAATCATTTTAACCAAGATAAAATAATAATGATGAACAGGCTGACTTCAGAAAAGTCTGGAAAGATTTACATGAAACGAGGCTGAGTGAAGTGAGCAGAATCAGGAGAACACTGTACATAGTGTGACAGCAATATTGTATGATAATCAACTAGGACAGATTTGGCTCTTTCTTAGTAATACAATGCTCAAAGGTAATTCTAATAGACTTGTGATGGAAAGTGTGCATCAGAGAAACAATTAAATGCAGATGGAAGCATATTATTTTCACGTTTTTTTTTTTTGTTTTGTTTTTCCTTTCTAGTGATTTTCCCCTTGTTTTGATTTTTCTTTTACAACACAACTAATATGGAAATATGTTTTAAAAGACTGTACATATAGAGCCTATATCACATTGCTTGTTGCCTTGGGGAGGATGGAAAGAAAGGAAGGGAAGGAGAAAAATACTTGAAACTTAACATATTACAAAAGTGAATGTTGAAAATTATCTTTATATGTAATTGGAAAAAATAAAATACTATTAAGTGAAAAAAAAAAAAGGAAAGTAAAGTTGAGCTTAGAAGATAGTGTAAAATTGCAAACAGCATAAATGATTAAGAAAGAAGTTTAGCAAGGTTTAGATAATGGCCAAGAAATTCAGTATTTTACTAGAACTATGGAAAATTTTATACACACACACACGCACGCACACACACACCACCCCAAAGTCCAACCCAAATGCAGAATTCTCACCAATACAGTTTTAAAAAGTTACCACATAATTAAAACCTGAAATCTTCCCCATACTAACATATAGTACTAATAGATTTGTGATCTCAATGATGTACGTATTCTCTCCTATCAAGTACTACTGTCATCTTTTGCCATTCTGATTCATGATTTTGCCCCAGGGAGTCTACCCATTGTGCTCGAGGATTCCCACACATTCAACATTGCTTGGATACCAATGAAGCATGTAAGTTCTCAGTTACACACAGTATTCATGACATGGCTAGCCTATTTTATTATTAACCTGGCAGCCAGGTTAGATCCTCTACTACCTATCAATTGTTTTTTGGTAATTCTTAACTTCATTTCCTTGACCAAGTAGAGTTCTATGACTCAGACAGAATATTGATTAGAATATTGATGCTAACTGGCCACTGTTTTAGGGAGAAGCTCATTTTAATATGTAAACTTATCTAAGTCCAGGACAGGATACATTGCATTTTCCTTATTGGTACATTTCAACTAAAGAAGAGAAATGAAAATGAAAAGATAATAGTATTAAAATCATCTCAATTCAACAGAATAAGAAGAGGTCATTATCTAAAACTTGCTAAACTTCTAAACTTCTAAACTTTAGAAAATGGAAAAAAAAAAGGTGTGCTGTCATTTTTAACTCTCAAGGACTACTGGGAGCCTATTTCCCAACCAATAGACATAGTATTGTAGCCTATATTTTTAGATAAATGAGATTAGATAGCTGCAACTAAAAGTAGAGTATCCCATGTCAGTAAAACACATTGTGTTCCCTATACAGAAAAGTCTTTTTGGAGACTGAAATGTGGATTGTTTTATTCACTTGTTTTTTCTTTCTCATGTTTTTTTCTCTTTTGGTCTACTTTTTTTCGCACAACATGACAAATATGGAAATATGTTTTAAAAGTATTGTATGTGAATTACCCTTATTGTTTGTTTGTTGTCTAGAGGGAGAAGGTTAAGAGAAAGGACAAAAAAATTGTAACACAAATTTGGAATACAAAAATGAATGTTGAAAACTATCTTTACATGTATTTGGAAAAATAAAATACTATTGGGGGGAAGTCTTTTCTACTATTAGACTACAACATATTTACTGAACATATACTTTATACAATTCAATAAGTTGTATATATTATGTTACATTCAACAACAACACAATTTGGAAAGCTAATTATTTTCAGTGTGATTTTTAAAAAAAAATCATAAATGGCAGAAGTGTACTGTCTTCTTTGTCTTCTTTATTCTTTCCCCCAAATATCAGTGTGCTGATATCTTGACTATCTACAGAACTAGACAGTGTCAATGAGAATGAATAAGAGAAGCAGCATCATAACAGCCCACCATCCTCCTCACCTTTTGATGGGTTCATTAAACTATGACTACCATAACTCATTTGAAGGTGTATGATTTATAATATTTATGATTTGTATAAGAATATTATGCTTCTAGGATTTTTCATAATTTTACATACTATCCTTCCTTCAGGAAAGTAAATGAATTGGAATTGTTTGCTAAATAATGTTGATAGGCACATATGCATTTATTTGTAACTATAAATAACTGAAGCTTCCCTCCATGTTGGCATGTTTGTGAATTTACTCAAAGTTTATTGGCTCTCCTCCCCTAAAAGAAACAGCGTTGACAATTTTATATATAATCCCCAAGGAAAAGCTATAGGAATTGCTATCAAAGGGCTATTTGAGCTATCTCTTGAAAGAACAAACCAAGACCATCCCCCCTAGCACTGGCTAGGCTATTTAAAGACAGACTACTAGGGAATAAATTCATGCCCATGATAATTAGTTAGTATCCAAGATACCTGAATCGTTTTAATTGCTTCTTGCTATTGCTCTCACTCTTAAAAAACCAGCCTAGGTTGTCTCCCCAGTTACAATTTCACAAATAAATATCCATCAGGACTCAAGAGGCATCATAACACCTATGATTATAGCAAGATGCTATATCCCTTTGTTTGGAGACATTACACACACACACACACACACACACACACACACACACACACACACCACCCAATCACATTAAATTCATCCTTGTCAACCAATTAACCATGATCAAAGAACCCAAAAGAGTAGAGGTACAGATAAAACTATAAATTTGCTCATCAACAGTCAATCCACAACCTCCAAAACCAAGGGAATTATCCCCAAGTACAGAGGTGGGGCTTTTCCTATTCAAAAGAGAGAAAAGTGAGAAGCTATCTTAGGAGAGCCACAAGACTAATCTATTTTGGCTGCAAACTAAGAAGGCCATAGCAGTCCCTTGCCTCAAATCTTTCTGAGGCTAGGCTGGCTGTACAGAATAATCTTAAATAAAACACATGCATATAGTATGTCTTACATACTATTGGGGGGGAAGTCTTTTCTACTATTAGACTACCTTCTAGTCTTCTTCCTTCTCTCCTTCTTCCTTCTAGTTATGAACTCTAAAACTTACCACATAATTACTTATTTGGGAGAGACTTTTGAACTTGAAATGAGCAGAGAGGCCAATCAAGGTTTATGATTTTAAATATCAAAGAAATCACAGGAACATTCCTAATTCATCACCAGACTTGTTTCTATTTCCTATACATAAGGGCTAGCAATGAATCACTGTTCTATTTCTCTTCCCCCATCTAGATTTGTGGATGTAGGGAATTCCTAATGTGGAAACATATTCCCTTCTCCCTTTTCCCTACAATAGCTGTAGATCACTATTTATTATCAGTAACTTATATTCTTAGAGAACTCCCTAGGGTACCAAGGCATTAAGCAACTTGCAGTCCTACCATCAGAAAGCAAAGGTATTCCTGATTCAAAAGCCAGCAATTAGCTATACCAAACTGTCCCTTCATCTCTCCCTCTCCCCAAGCCTCCCTTCTCCCCTCTGCTTCCCTCTTTCCTTTCCTTTCTTTCTCTCTTGTTCCATCCCTTCCTCTCCTCCTATCAATACTATCTATCCAGAGCAGAAGTACTCATCTCCTCTGAAACTCTTCTATTGTCCTTTGGAAACCAATAATAAGCTTCTAACTTAGGTCTTAACATTAGGGTTAAGACCATAAAGGTAAAAGTCTGCCATTCCTTTCTATTTCAGTCATGTGTTAATTAAGATAACCAAAACCATAAACATTTATTAAGTACCTGTTATGTGCAGAATAGGGAACTTTATGCTCTATAGGACAGGTCACAGATAATTACTTCAGATGGGCACAGAGTAAGCACTCAATGAGTAGTGTATATATGAATCAATTTGGAACACTTCAAAGTTACAACTGGAAAGAAATATGCTTTAAAAGGGCTTTTAACTCTCGGGTAAGATTTTTGGAGGATTTAAAGAGTGCTTTCTTCTTAAGCATAAATAAAATAAGGCTATATTAATAAGCAATGATAAGAAAGTCAATATAAATCTATTTAGATTTTTGTAGTAATATAATCTTTGTTTAAATGAAACACCACTTAAATTGTTATTTTCACATAGCTAGGTGGTACAGTATATAATTCAGGAATTGGAGTCAGGAAGACAACTTCAGATCCAGCCTTAGAGGCTTATATTTGTGCAATTCTGGACAACCCATTTCAATTTCTTGTATGTAAAAATGGGGATAAAAATAGAATAGAATTAAGTAGAATTTAATTCACTGCATTGTAGTGGGGATCAAATGGTTTAATATGGTGATCCTATCAACTCCCAAGATTTAATTACCATGTCTGAATTCTCAGACGAAGAAATTGAAACTATTTATAGACATATGAAAATATGCTCCAAATCATTATTAATCAGAGAAATGCAAATTAAGACAACTCTGAGATACCACTACACACCTGTCAGATTGGCTAGAATGACAGGGAAAGATAATGGGGAATGTTGGAGGGGATGTGGGAAAACAGGGACACTGATACATTGTTGGTGGAATTGTGAACACATCCAGCCATTCTGGAGAGCAATTTGGAACTATGCTCAAAAACTTATCAAACTGTGCATAGCCTTTGATCCAGCAGTGTTTCTACTGGGCTTATACCCCAAAGAGATACTAAAGAAAGGAAAGGGACCTGTATGTGCCAAAATGTTTGTGGCAGCCCTGTTTGTAGTGGCTAGAAGCTGGAAAATGAAAGGATGTCCATCAATTGGAGAATGGTTGAGTAAATTGTGGTATATGAATGTTATGGAATATTATTGTTCTGTAAGGAATGACCAGCAGGATGAATACAGAGAGGACTGGCGAGACTTACATGAACTGATGCTAAGTAAAATGAGCAGAACCAGGAGATTATTATATACCTCAACAACGATACTGTTTGAGGATGTATTCTGATGGAAGTGGATCTCTTCGATAAAGAGAGCCTTAATTGATCAAAGATGGACAGAAGCAGCTACACCCAGAGAAAGAACACTGGGAAATGAATATAAACTGCTTGCATTTTTGTTTTTCTTCCCAGATTATTTATACCTTCTGAATTCAATTCTCCCTGTACAACAAGAAAACTGTCTGGTTCTGCACAAATATATTGTATCCAGGATATACTGTAACCTATTCAACATGTAAAGGACTGCTTGCCATCTGGGGGAGAGGGTGGAGGGAGGGAGGGGAAAAATCAGAATAGAAGTGAGTGCAAGGGATAATACTGTAAAAAATTACCCTGGCATGCGTTCTATCAATAAAAAGATATTAAAATTAAAAAAAAAAAAGATTTAATTACCATGTGTGTAGTATTCTCTTGTTTCGGTTTTCTTGGGGTCTCTGGAAGCAGCCTTCATTTCAGGAGAGTAATCACCACAAGAATAGCCTAGGGTTAAAGTCCAAATCCTTTATTTTCTCTTTTAAAGTCTTGTCTCCTTTCCTGGGGCCCCGGTTAGCTTTCTTATAGTTCAGATTCTTGATTTTCTCCTTCCTGGGGCTGGGCAGCTTTCTGGAGAGTTTTCAGATTGGCCTTGGTCTCAGTGGGGGAAGTGCAGGAGGCCAGGCCAGCCACCAGGAGCCTGATTGAAGGTAAAATGAATTTCTGTCTCCTTGGCTCCGAGAGCTTCTAATGCAATTGTCTTCTCTGTCATCTGAAAGCTTCTCTTCTGTGGCTCTCAGTCCCTGCTTATATGCTCCACACTGAGTACACACCAATCATTATATCACTAGGAAAGCATTATTTGTTGTAGGATTAAGTCAATGCTAAACTAGATTTAACCATTGTCTCCTCAATTCTACTTAGTGCCTTGTTTCAAGTTCTGGCTCATAACACACGTCTGTGCTGACAATTCTTAAATCTAGCAATCCTCCTCAAATCTCTCTGCTAATCTCTAAACTCCAGAAGACATCTTAAATTTAGTATGTCCAAAACAGAACTTATAACCTACTTCCATCCCCCAACTCTCCCCATCATCTCCCTTCCTTACTAGTGTAGCAACACCTTCCTTCCAGCCTCTGAAGTATACTCTAGGATGACTCCTAGACTACTCTCGATCTCTTCCTCCTCCCCCTCCATCCAATCTGTAGCCAAGAGCTATTGATTTTATCCCTGCAACATCCTTCAAAGACAAATTTCTGACATAATCACCTACCTGGTAGAGGATTTTATCACCTTCTACCTGGATTACTGTAACAGGCGGCTCTGCAAGCCTCCAGTCTCTTCTTACTCTAATCCATTCAGCCACCAAAGTGATTTTGCTAAAGCAGGGAGTCAAGCAAACAGGATCTCCTTTTCCGCTTGGTAGTCAAGGCATCTCTTGACAAGCTAATCCATCCTACATTTCCTTCCTATATCAATCTTCTTATACCTTAATCTTTGCCACAAACTCTGTAAAGCAATGGCACTGCAGTTGCATGATCAAGACATTGCTTCTTTTGGTTCTAAGATTTTTCTGGTTGTCCCTCATGCCTAAAATGTTCTTCCTCATCACCACTGGCTTTCCTGGCTTTCTCTTAAGTTCCAACTAAAATCCCATCGTAAATGAAGCCTTCCCAATCCTGCTTAATATAGGACCTTTCTCATATTTTCCACTTATCCAGTAAATGGCTTGTCTGTACATACTTATTTTCTTTGTTCTCTTCTTGATTAAATCATGAGTTCATATAGGGCAGGCCTGATGTGGCTTTTTTTTTTTTTTTTGGCCTCTTATGTATCCCCAACACTTAGCATAGTGTCTGGCCCATAATAAGCACTTAAAAATGTTTACTGAATGACTGATTTAACATACAAAAAAAAGTGCTTTGAACTATGTAAATAATATCATGCTAGTAACAGGAATGTTTGAAATGCAATGAAACCTATCAACCTACATTCTCAGTCATCCATGAATACAGGAAGTCAATTTTTTGGACCAACCACAACATTAGAATTCAAGCACCAAGTCAACATAGTGGAAATTTACCCACAAAGCATGCCTATAACAAATGACAATTCTTGAGCAATAAATACTCAAATATAAACCTAAATATTCTAGAAAAATTACTCAAAATTATCTTCTCCATGCTTCCCTTAGGCTGTAGTATCCTTAACTAG
Organism: Antechinus flavipes; assembly: GCF_016432865.1. Taxonomy (NCBI): domain Eukaryota; kingdom Metazoa; phylum Chordata; class Mammalia; order Dasyuromorphia; family Dasyuridae; genus Antechinus; species Antechinus flavipes. The sequence continues at coordinate 435,894,966 of NC_067400.1, forward strand.
GATCATCAACATTGTTATTTACTGAAATAAATCAGTGAAAGATTTATTTAAATCCAGAAATTTCTCATTAATCCTGAAAAGTCCAATTCACACCATATTTATACCAACATATTTTACAAGTGATTTGTTAGTGTTCAACTTTAATTAAATGAACAGCTCTTCAGTTGCCCCACCAGAATTGTAAACTATGTAGGCCAAAATAACAGCTGTGGAGATAGAAATACATTTTCTTTGCTCCATTTATTATGGATAATTTAAAAATTATCAAATATTTTTTAGGAAAAAACTACAGAAAATATCACCAAACAATTATGCATTTTTATAAAGCTACATGTTTTACTTCAAATAAAATGCTTTCTCTTTATAATACAGAATGAACGATAACAGATTCTGAAACAAATATAAAGTTTTTACCTTGAGAGGCATTATTGAATTGATTTCCATGCTTAGTAAATCTATTTTTCATAATGATTCAAGAAAAAATACTCTCCTTGAGAATGGAATAAAATTTTATTTTTTTGTGAGAGATTATATTAATCCAAACTCAAGTTTGGTACTGTACACATCAACAGACTCAGACTCAAAGAAAATGAGTTTTTAGTACAAAGAAATCTAAATTTCAAAAGATTTTATTGAAATAGTATTGTTTAAAATATTATTTAAACCACTATCATAATCGTCTTTTTTCTTGAATTTAATTTCTACGTGACATGGCTTCCTGCTATGTACATATCTTATTAATATACATGTGGTTTTAAAATTAAAAATCACTTAAAGACATCCATTGCTCATTTAAAAGCCATTTGATAAATATCATTATGACATGCATGATAATCAAAGTCTTGTTTTTCAAAAGGTTTATAGGATCAGTTTAAAAATAGCAATTTATTTTGCTACTGTTCCTTTTGAGATTAACTTTTACAGTCACTGAGAAAAGCAAAAGAAGACTAGTTATTTTCTTTATTAAAGATCAGGGAAGTTGATAGTTTGCCAAACCACTGAAACTATCTTCAATTCAGGATGGTAAGAGCAGATATATGGGGGTATTTAACCTATCAGTCATCTCTAAAAAAAAAAAAAAAAAGAACAATTAAAATTGCTTTATTTAAAATAATATTAAATTGTTTTATGTAATATATTTTATGTAAATGTCTTATGTAATGCCAAAGGTCATACTAAATATTTTTAATTTTAAAGGGTGTTTTTCACTAATATCTTTTAAAGTAAAATATAAATATTTTGATAAATTAACGAACCATTTCAATTTATCGGCATGAAGAAATTAAAATACTGGCTAGAGATGTCAACCTAATCACTTCCTATTCATTCATAAGTTGGAAATAGAGAAATTTTTATCCCTTATCAATTTTAAATGGCTTTTGAAATTTAATAAGAGTGCAAATAACACGTTAAATTTTTTTTTACACAAGTAAAAAATGTTACTGATTCCATCTACTGATTCCAAATGGCAAACTAATGTCTATAAGTTTTTTATTTATTTATTTGTTTATTTGTTTGTTTATTTATAAAATGAGTTAATTTCCTTCAGAACCTCTTAGGTGCTAAAAAGCTTTTTAAACCCAAGTCCTGATTAATCATGCTTTCTTGTTATCTAATAGAGCCTCTCTAAATTCAAAGCACAAACTTCTATCACTGATATGTTTAAATTATGCGGTACCAACTTTAGATTATTCCATAACAGCATTTATATCACAGCCATGTAACTTCACAGCATTACACACAGATACTACTAGCTGAAGTCTACATTTGAATACTAGTGCCCAGTCACTATGCTAATCAGTCAATAGATTCTAAAACATCTACAATCCCATCTTTGGCTCAGTCATCAAGTATATGTGTTATGCGCCAGAACTCTGAACTTGAAACAAAGGATTATTACAAGGAGCTAAGTCAGTGGAATTGATAGAGACAATAATTATCTAATTTAGCATGGTTCAGTATGATGGATTTAATCCTACAAGAAGATGTTACGGGCCAGAACTTGAAACATGGTACTAAGTGGAACTGAGGAGACAATGATTAAATCTACTTTAGCATTGATTTAATCCTACAACAAATAATGGTTTCACAGTGATATAATGATTGGTGAAGCTCTCAGGCCCAAAAGGCAAGCGCACTAGAAGTTCTCGGAGCCTCAGCCAGGATTCAGTTGGGGAGATTCAGAAGCTAGAAAAGGCAGGCAGGAGCTTTAGCTCTCAGAACCAAGGAAAGAGGAAGATGTACTAGCCAAGCCCTAAGTGAAGGAGACAAGACTTTGAAAGAGACAATAAAGGATTTGGACTTTTAACACCTGGCTGCATTTGGGATGATTACTGAACTGAAATAAGGCCGTCTCCAGAAGCCCCCCAAGAAACCTGCTCCCAGAAAACACTATGTTTTAAAGAGAATATTACATATACGCTTCCTGTTCTCATTTCCCATAAAAACAAATCCAATGTAATTAGGTATCACCTAATAATTTTGCTATCATGGGAGTTTAGTAAAACCCAATAGACTACATTGTAAAACTACTGAAGCAAATTAGATCCTTAGTCACACACAGGTCAATAATTGTCATGGCCCATCTCCACCAGAATAATAACAGCTGATATTAATAAGGTGCTTTGAAAATGTCTAAGTTTTTATAAAAACACTTCATATCAATATAAATGAAGACTCCCAATATGAGATGGGCTCTATAGGTTTTATTATTTCCATTTGACAGATCAAGAAACATCTTTAGAGGGACTAAATAACAAGCTCAAAAAGTTGGTGTCAAGAGGTGGAATTAAACCCAGTTATTTCTTGAAAGAGAAAAGAAACTAAACGTGGTAATAAGATAGCTTTGTATTTGGTTGTGACTACTAAACAGCATAGGAAGGAACTAAAGAGATTTAGAATTAGAAAGCACTTTACAAATCATGTATTCTAACACCTTAATTTTGCTGACAAGGAAACTGAGGCCCAGAAAAACTGTCTATCCTGAGTCAGAGTTTATAAGTAGCAGACTTAGGGAGAAACAACAACAGCAGCAACAGCAACAACATGATCCTCTTTTGCTGGATTCATCTAAAGTCTTCTGGTAAGAGATAACCAGTTTTGTGTGGTGTAGCTCAGGGCTATGACCTGAGTCCTTTTCTCTGCATCTTCTGTGAGAAATGTCCTCAGCTTCAATGGGACTACACTTATCATTTCTATGCAGATGATTTACAGAACTATACATAAAGCCCTAATTTCCCATCTATACTACTCATCCATTCAGTGGTTAAAAAGTTTGGCAGGTATTTGGCAGGTATGTACTATGTGCAAGGGTGCAAGATATAAATGAAAAAGTTTCTATTATCAAGGAGGTACTTTCTAACGGTATACAGTGGGGGTAAGGTTGGGAAGTGGGGAAGAAAACAACTGGAGTCAGATTGTAAAGGATTTTAAAAATCAGAGGAATTTATTTTTTATCCTAAAGGTAATTGGGTGCTACTAGACTTTCTTGAGGAGTGAACATGGCCAAATCAATTAGACAACTACCCATTAAGCATTTCTAATTGAATGTACTTTAGGCATAATCATATTTAACCCATCCCAATCCTTCTATGTATACTCTTAACTGCCCTAAAATGAGAAAGTTTTAGGAGTTGCAAGTATTATTTTCCCATATAGGAATGTAAATATTTAACTTTATTAAAAACCCTTATGATTTCTCTTTCTTGTTAACTTTTTTATGCTTCTTTTGAATATTGTATCTGAAAGTCAAATTTTCTGTTCAGCTCTGGTCTTTTCATTAAAAGTCCGCTCTTTCATTGAATGTCCATTTCAATTATATATATATATATATATATATATATATATATATATATAAAATCTCCTCCCCTGAAGGATTATATTATTTTGCTGGGTAGGTGATTCTTGGTGTAGTCTTAGCTCTTTTACCTTCCAGACTATCATATTTCAAAACATCCACATACTTTGATGTCGAAACTGCTAAATCTTGTGTTATTCTGAGTGTGACTGCAGGACATTTAAATTGTTTTTCTGGCTACTTGTAATATTTTCTTCTTGAGCTTGGGAGCTCTGGAATCTGGCCATAATATTCCTGTGAGTTTTCATATTGGGAAATCTTTCAAAAGGTGATTGGTGGATTCTTCCCATTTTCATTTTAACTCTCTGTTAGAATACTAGGGCAGTTTTCCTTGATAATTTCTTGAATGACAATGTCTAGTCTCTTTTTTCAATCTTATCTTTCATGTAGCCCAAGAATTCTTAAATTATATCTCTTGGATCTGTTTTACAAGTCAATTGTTTTTCCAATGAGATGTTTCACATTTTCATATTTTTTCTCCACTCTTTCAAGTTCACATGCATATATTCATTGTGTAATTTACTTATTTACATGTCTCTCCTGATAAATATAAACTCCTTGAACCTGAGTTCCAATCTGGCCTCAGATACTTAACACTTATTAGCTGTGACCTGGGCAAGTCACTTAACCCCAGGCATATAGCAAGCACTTAACATATGCTTATTGACTAATTGAGCAAAGACTAGAATGCAGTTGCATGGATTAGCTCTTCTATCTTCAACTGTACACTCATTGCTTCTCCCAACAAAGATACTTAACAGCTACAACTTCTCTTGTACTTCAAACATGTCCAATCATAAAATTAGAACTTTGTGAATAAATTTACGAAGAATTTATACCAATTTTATTCTCTTCTACCACCTATTACAGTAAATCCTTATGTTTTCTAATGCCTCCAGGAGACAAAGTATTCTAAGCAGCTGACTTTATAACTTAAATTTACCCCCAATTTTTTTTTCATTAAAAGCATTTTTGATGAAAATTACTGAACATAACACTTTTATATTTGCTATCATCACTATGAAGAACTTTGATGTACTACAGAATAAAAGAACATTAAGTTCATTTAGTAATTTCTATCTCTTGTCCTTTTATATCATACTGGTCATCACTGTATCAGTTTTTATTAGCCAAGTCTTCATCCCCTAAAATTTGCTGTTTTCCACTGAATTAAGGTTCTAAGAGCAAGAGCTACTTTATCTCGTCAAATCTTTGTATACCCAGAAGCCATCACATGCTTTGGCACACTGAAGATTACAGTTATAATTTTTACAATTTTTTGTTGAATTGAACTTGTTAAAAGTATAATCTCTTATGAAGTATAAAATCAGATGGTAAGTGAGAAGCTAAAGAACAAAATGTAGGAAAATTTGACCTATCTGGTATTTTTAAGGTAAAAAAAGTATATGGAATAAAAATATTCCACCCATGGGGTGGGATGGGACAGGCAGAATTATAGGTTTCTAGTTTAATTTACAAAGTGAAATTCATGATTAAACTTGTTATAATCTAACTAAAATTTACAATATCTCATTCACACACCAAACTCTAGTGTAGCATGGCAACCACCTTTCCAAATATAGATCAAAGTGAAGAAATGGAAACATCTGGGTTCTCATAGCAACATTAATTATCCACACTGGGCACATATAGCAAGTTTTGTTACTATTTTGTAAAGTATAAAACAATTTAAAATTAATTTTTTAAAAAATTGGTAGTATTTTTTTGACTTTGGAGTTATGCTCATTGAAAAGTTCTAAAAAAATTATCCTCTAAAGTTTTATGCAGAAACCTTCTTACAAATCACCTTTATTTTAATGAAGTATTTTTGACTAAGAAATTTAGAATTTTAAGACAGAGACCAAATTTTAATTATGCTTTCCATGGTACTTCATCAACATACATTTAAGTAAGGATATTTATCTACCTTCTGAAAACTACAAAAATTCTTTTGGTTTAGATTTTTGAGAACTGTCGTAATGGAAATTAATAGAAAATGGATAGTAAAAGGTAGCAATAGTAAATACTAAAAGATTGGAAGAAAGATAAAGACACTGACATCCTGATAGTGAAGTTGTGAATTAGTCCAATAATTAAGGAAAGCAGTATGGAATTAAAGAAACAACGTGAGCAAAACATCCATATTCTTTAATTGCAAAATCCCACTGCTAGGTATAAACGCCAAAGAAATATAAAGGACATCCACATAAATCACAATATTTAAAACAATATTTTTATGTAATATTTAGTAGTAAAGAACTAGACATAAAGCAGAAGTTAATCAAATGGAGAAAGACTAAGGAAATTATGGTAACTGAATATAATGGAATATTACTATTCTGTAAGAATACTGTAAGAAATGAGAATGAAAAATATAGAGAAGCATGGAAAAGACTTGCATGAACTGATAGAAAAAAAGCCATGAAAACAATGTGCATAGTTGATAGCAATGTAAATGCAAAGAACTCCCTCTCTCACCAAAATAATAAAAACTGAAAAGGAATGTTTCGTAATAAAAATGATTATGTTAAACTTCAAAGAAGAAAAAAAGGATCTCCTTCCCACTTTGCAGAGGTCTCAGACTACAGCTGTGGAAGATTTCTATACCATCAGACTTGGTTGATGAGGTGATTACTTTTGTTGAAGTGCATTCCCTAGCCTCCTCCTCTTTCTTTTTTCATTTTGCAAGGATGATTTTATGTGGAGAAGGTAGTAAAAAACAAAAGCTATGAACAAAATTCTTTTAAAAAGAAAACTGTTGAAATTAGCTTTTAAAGCCAATTTTTGTGGCCTTAAAAGTAAAAATAAAAATAAATGTGTCATGTTGTGCCCTATACTCTGCTACTTCAGATCCAAGGTCAATTCTGAGGTAGCATAACTATCTACCTACTTTTCAATTAACAACATTTATGAGATAATTTCAATTTTAGGTTAACTAGGAAAATCCAAGGAGAGAATATCATTCTATTTAGATAAAGGACCTTTGCTTGACCTTTCTCTCCAAGTGAGTTAAGATACATATGTTTCAAAAACAACCACTGAAGTTTTCTTATATAAAGTATTCATTGAATATTAGTCCTTGCCCAAAAAATTATCAAATTGTGCATACCCTTTGATCCAGCAGTGTTTCTATTGGGCTTATATCCCAAAGAAATACTAAAGAAGGGAAAGGGACCTATATGTGCCAAAATGTTTGTAGCAGCCCTGTTTGTAGTGGCTAGAAGCTGGAAAATGAATGGATGCCCATCAATTGGAGAATGGCTGGATAAATTGTGGTATATGAATGTTATGGAATATTATTGTTCTGTAAGAAATGACCAGCAGGATGAATACAGAGCGGCTTGGAGAGACTTACATGAACTGATGCTAAGTGAAATGAGCAGAACCAGGAGATCATTACACACTTCAACAACGATATTGTATGAGGACATATTTTGATGGAAGTGGATTTCTTTGACAAAGAGACCTGAGTTTCAATTGATAAATGACGGACAAAAGCAGCTACACCCAAAGAAAGAACACTGGGAAACGAATGTGAACTATCTGCATTTTTGTTTTTCTTCCCGGGTTATTTATACCTTCTGAATCCAATTCTCCCTATGCAACAAGAGAACTGTTCGGTTCTGCAAACATATATTGTATCTAGGATATACTGCAACATATCCAACATATAAAGGACTGCTTGCCATCTAGGGGAGGGGGTGGAGGGAGGGAGGGAAAAAAAAATCGGAACAGAAACGAGTGTCAATATAAAGTAATTATTAAATAAAAATTAAAAAAAAAAGAATCTTAGTCCTTAATATTTAAAAAAAATTTACATTTGTACAAAAAAAAATTAATTTGTGTATTACTAAAGCACTATCCTATAGCAACCTAATTAGGGAAAATCTAGATATTAAAAAAGATATTTAGAAAGAGAAAATATCACTGTCAAATACTTCCTAGGTAATGGGTGGTTATACATTCTTATTTGTTGACATTTAAATGATTAACAATTTGAAAATAAATTTAACCAAAATATTAAAAATGTTATCTATGTAAAGAGAACAAACTTCTAAAAATGGGAAGAAAAACTATGAAGCATAGTGTCTGTATACCCTTTACCAAGTAATTTCTTTGATTTTTATAATTGGTTATAGAGGACAAATGTAATCTGTGTTTCTATAATGAATACATTCATTAGAAAGGGAACTAGACTACTGACCTCTTAAGACATAAAGTCTGGGTTCTATTACCTGGAGTTCTTTTTGTTCTGAATTAATACAAAGAATTATCAAGCATTTATTATGCAAAAGGCATCACTGAAGGCATAAATATATATGTAATGTGCTTTCTCTCCTAGAAATGGTTAAAAGTATTTCTCATTTCAGCAGAAGGTGAAGAAGGGGATTATGGAAGAAGTTGATGATTTTGAAGTAAAACAAAAGTATTTCTTAAGAAAGCTCTTAAGTTGCCTTAAGAAAGTTGTTTAGTTTTCTGGTAGTAATATTTTGTTGCCAATAAGGTGCATATTCAGCTGAAATAAATCAATGCTATGAATTTGGCTAGAAAGTAAAGTGGTCTTTGTTTAAAGGATAACTGCATGTACTCAACTACAAAGAGCAGGGAATATCTACCAGAAATATAAAGCAAATTTACAAACCTCTCCAAAAACTCTTATTTCAGAAAGTTATTAACTATTTGTTGAAAATCCACAAGCTATAATACAGCAGTATATAAGGCATTTAGAGTTTAATAATTAAAGGGGAAAAAATGTTTCTTGACCATATAAAACTGGTCTTGGGAATGAATTTCTAATTTGAGATATGTACTATTACTAATACTACAACATGCATGCCAATCTAAAAATAAAAGGAATCTCCATCGTATAAGGTAACTAGGAAATTTGCTTCTTTTGATTTCTTAAAGTAGTATGCTGGAGGAAAAACAACACAGAATCTTAAGAGTCAAATGCTCATTTGCCAGTGTTGATACAGGGAATATAGACTATATTACTTTGAAATATTTCTTCCTATTCTGTCTTTCCCACTTCCTTGAGGATCAGAAGAAGATGTAAGCCAGTATCATCAAAGGAAGAAATGGCTTCTCAGAGATAGGCAGGGTCTCAAAGTGTAATCAAACTGCATTATCTTAAGCCAAAGAATGTTAAATTCCTTTTTATATATTGAGGAGTCTTAGAGCAAGCTCTGATGGAAAAGGGTATTGTCTCAACTCACCAAACTGAGGTAGGGGTTGGGAACAGAAGGGTTCCAGTAGATGTGGATGAAAAATAAACTTAATGCTGTGGAAGAAAGAAAGAGCAACAAGCAATTTAGCAGTAAAATACACTGTAGTGGATGTTCCTTTTTGCTTTATCAGGGTTTGCAGGTAATCAAGTGAATTAATTAATTAAAAATTAAAGCACTATCAAAAACTCACCTATCCAGAACTTTCATAGAAAGAATGTTTCTAGGCAGTAAAGTTTTCTGGATAGCTGAAAGTTTACCTTTTGCAAACATTCTTTAAAAATCATAACTGAAGAAAATCTTTATTCAAATAAGCCTGCCCAAATAGTATAATCAACAATCAGCCAGAATGCATAAAGCACCAGGGGATTCAAAAATAAGAAAATATTTTTTCAAGATATTACATTCTATTGAGATATAAAAAGATAATCTTTCCTTGACCAGTCATAGCTATCATTGTGAATTATTAATAATTTGCTGTGACAGAATTTAAGGTTTGAAAAACATTGGGTTTCAAGATTTGAGATACACCGAGCTTCTATATTAAACTCTGCAAGGCTATCACACTTTTCCATATTTGTGTACTGAGTCTGAGTTTTGATTTTTTTTTTTTAATCTCTTCACTGATGGCAAGATGACAATTCTCACTGCTATCCACAGCAGTCCATCTATTTCCTAATTTTTGGTTGTTATTTTGGGAAATCATATTAATAGGTTTACTAGAATTATTCATAAAATAAGAGGAAGCAAGGTCCAATTGAAGGTCTATATGTGAAATGCTCAAGACAAAGACAAATTTACTTAAGGGGAGTTTCAGTCTTTAAAAAGCAGCATTTTTAGGTTACTTACATTATATGGCTAAATTATGTGACACAGTATTTATATTTTGACAATTACATATAAAATGAAATGGTAAGAACAAAAGACTAGCAATTGCTTAATGGGAAAAAAGTTAGGGGATGATAGTGGTAGTTGCAATAATCTAAAAAAAAAATTTTTTTTGATGAGCCAAATTCATATGTGTGTGTATGTGCATGTATGTATATATATATGTACCTGTTTACATGTGTGTACACACATTTGTAACATATAAAATACGTCGTGCACACACTATACAAAATAAAATGTAAAGGAAGTTTTACAATAAATTTATTTGTATTCTTTTCTATATTATCATTTTAATTAATCCATATAGATTTAAAATGATATAACAGAAAGACCAGATTTGAAATATCTGTTGTATGTAGAAGGTGCCTCTTATAATGTGCACGAATCTGAAGATCTCTAAACATCTTCACCCATTAGAATGCTAACACAACAAATTTAAGCAGTTAACTAATGGTCATCTTGGAAGGCAGGATGACTGATTCTTAAATTAGGTAGAGGAGTTAAAATCAAGGGGAAAACATAGCAGCTGCTAACTCCAGAGAAATGGAGATTAGGGTGCAGGTCACAAATGGAAACAATGACTTAGGAAAAGAGGCCAAAATAGGACAACAAACTTTGGGCAATTAGGTAGGCAAGGGTAAAGAGGGATATTTTGTCTTTTCAGGTTATGAGATCAGTCAAAATGCAGGTAAACACAATCATTAATTTAAGTTAAAAAAGAGTAGCTAGTCATATTCTGTAACATTCTACTTGCTAATGGCTGAACTACATGATTATTAGTGTCAATTCTAGATCTGAAAAATGGTGATGTGCTCTGACACACTAAAACAATTTGATGCTAACAGTTTTCTTAAGGTTTTTAATTTAACCATAATTCATCCTGGCCAGTGCAGATGATAGCCAATAAAATCAAGGAATGGTAATATAATAATATTGCTTTATAATCTCCGATGGAAATTATTTTTCAGAACAAAGGATGAGGGAGGGAAAAAGCCTTCACGTTACTATCAGGCAATTTAAACATACAATTTAAGGACAACTCAATAGGAGCATAGGAAGACTATTTTAAAGTTTTTTTTTTTTTTGGGGGGGGGAGGTCAAACAAATATAGTCAGAACAAATACATTCAGTTTTGGTGAATTCAGGTTAAATAACACAAATATAGTTTAGGCACACCTAATCATAGAAATAGTTAAATCTAATGTTTTATAGATCAGTAAGTATTTTTTCAACTTAACATTCACTAAAATATGCCTCGAAGTACTTAAAACCTAATAAAAAAAGTCACAAATTTACAAATATAAAGTTAAAGAATGAGACATCATTTAAGAGTACATTCAATCTATTGTCAGTCACAGGAGCTGGAGTGCTTGTGGCTTTAAAATTATTCCAACAAGGTTCGTTTTAGTTTAAAAAAAGTTAATTTCCATGTTTCATCTTCTATTTGACTGTTATCTTTTTTTCCTGAATACTTCATGCAGGACAGAACACTGAAAGGCTCATCTAGTTTTTTGCTACCATAAAGTACTGTTATAAATATATTGGTATATATTTATAGAAATACTTTTTTTGGTAGCAAAGAACTGAGAACAAAGTAGATGCCTATCAATTAGGGTATAGCTAAATTATACTACATTAATATATGGACTATTACTGTGCTTTGAGAAACAATGAACACGATGAATGCAAAGACTTATATGAATTGATGCAAAGTAAGCGGTGCCTAGAAAACCATACACACAATGATTAAAACAATATAATTAGAAAGAACAAGAAATACACAAGCATTAAAACTAAATGTTACTAAGTTTACAGAACAAATTTATCATCAAAGAATATCCTCTACTTTTCTAGAGCTGAGGAGTCCACGGTAGTCTGCTTTTTTTCCCCAATGCATTTATGGCATTGCTAATTTTTTTTCTTAAAAAGTGACCTTGTTAGGTCAGTTATTCAAATGGATTTTAACTGATTTAGAGGGATTATCACTTCCCTTCATTCTAGAGACTTTTTCAAATATTGCAGTATAAGAATTTAATTTCTTTTAGCAGCCACATCACACTAAGTTGCAATCATCCTGACTTGTTTGACCCTGAGATTTAAAAAACAGTTAACAATCATCACCAAGAACTGCTGTCAACCTCAGATATCCTCCATTAGCTGGTATACAATTGGATTTTCTTAATCTAAAGCTAAAATTTCTCATTTACCCTTTTAAATTTCACCTTGAAATATTTCATTCCACTGTTCAAATTTCGAGATCTTTTTGATACTGATTCTTTATCAAAGGTCAGTTTTCCTTCCAAGATTTATTTCACATACAAATATGAGAATTCATTATTATTGACAAGGATTATTTGAAATAAAGTGATAGCATGTAAAGAGCCCTGGCTTAGGAGATAAAGAACCTGGGTTCACGTTTCATGCCTGACACTCCTATCTAGGTAACACAGGGAAAGTGATTAAAACTCTAGGAGATTAATCTATAAAATTTCGGGGTTGGACTAGGAGCAGGGCTTCTTAAACTTTTTCCACTTATGACCTCTATTTTTGCTCAAGAAATTTTTATGCAACTCTGTCTTGAATCTGAGCCAAGGTGTTTATGGCTATGTTCATATATGCATAGTGCATGTTGTGTGTCTAGAACTAAAGGTGCAGTGCCAACACGGGCAAGCACTGTCAAAAACAACTCAAATTCATTATTCATTTGATTTTGAATTAATTTTTGGTCACTGCATTCACAAACTTTTTCCTGTTGCCAAAATTTTCATGAACCACCCCACTCAAGTTACATTGCCTCCTCATAAGGGGTTGAAACCCCAGTTTATGAAGTTGTGAATTAGATCACTTCTGTGGCTCTTCTAAACACTAAATCTATAATACCATGAACCTTTGACAAAACTATGGAAGCATCTCTATGGCATGTCAGTAGAGATGTCCCTTAAGAATAACATTAATTCATTGCTCAATACTTTTTTAGTATGTATCAGTTGATTTGTCTCATTGATTATCATTCAGCTTCTACTTTTCCAACTTCTAATTTTCCATTTTACAATTATCTATCCACAGAAGTATGAGAGAAGTATTTCAACAGAAGCAAGAAGACGGAAATGTTGAGGAAGATTATTATATGGGAAATAAAGATAACTAGGTCATCTCTCTGGTATCTTCCAATTCAAGGAATCTAGTAGCCTCCATATTACCTATAAAATAACATTTGGAGTAAGAGATAAAAGGGAGTGATTTTCTGTAATATCTTCTCTTTCTCAAATAATCCTACCAAGAAAATCTAACAATGAACAGAACATTCAATGGAGAATTTATTTTCATCTCAATAATTCAGCAGCCATTCATTTTAAATGTAACAGCATGAATTTGCATGTGCAATTGGGAAACAATGATTCAACATTCAATTTCCTTGAGCATAGATTGTAAATCAGTTGTCATTCAACTTAAAAATCAAAAAGAAATAGAGGTTTAGTCTTAAATATAAGCAATGAATGAAAAAAAGAGCTTATTATTTTAAAATGTAAATATGGGATTTCAATCCAAAGCTGATGAAATTGAGAATTTCCTTGTTCTTAAACATGTTTTTACATTTATCTCATAAATCCAGTTTTCCTTCCATATTGTAGAATAATATTCTTGGTTTCTGTGATTTCAATTTATCTTAATATACAATGGAGACTGGAACACCTCAATATGTATTAACTAGACTGAGAAAAACCAATATACAAAAAGATGAACTTGTAAAACAAAATAAAAAAATATAGCAGTAAGAGCAGGAAGAGACATAGTTTTTCCTTTGCACCAGTTACCAAAGTATTTCTAAAATAAACAAACCCCCAAAATTTACCTTACAAAACTAAAGATATCAAGTTTGTAAAAATCTGATACTACATATATTTTCAGGGATATGCTGTTATATATTTAGAGTCAGAAAGAAATTCAAAGTGCTCCAGCAGTTCATTCACTTTCCGTCATACTTGCCATTTTACAGATGAAGATACTTAGATCCAGAGCAATTAAGTGACTTGCCAATGATATAGATAATATGTGCCAAGAGGCAGGATATGAGTTCAGGTCTCTTAACCCAAAGCCAGGGTTCTGTCCATTATACCAAGCTTCCTCCTCTCATAAATAGGAAAGGTACTTTTTGGGGATTGTTTTTAATAAAATTTATTTTACCTACTTTTCAAAAGTTTTATTTTGTTTTAAAACATATTATATCTGATTATGAACTTGTGGATTTTGTCGTTCAATCATTTCAGTCATGTCTGATAATTCACACTTACTTTTTGAGTTTTAATTGGCTAATATTCTGGAGTGGTTTGCCTTTCTTTTTCTAAGTCATTTTTCAGATAAGAAACTGAGGCAAACAGGGCTAAGTAACTAAAACCACATTTAAACTCCTGATTTCAAACCTGGTACTCTAACCACTGTACCACCTAGTTGCCCTTAGATATATGGATAGAGATCTGCAATTAGTTGTTTTAAGAGGAGAGTCAATCTGTAAAAATTCAGTGCATTATTTCTCATGTAAAAACAATTTAGAATGAATGGAGGTTATTGTTTGGCAGATATTTAGGAAACTGTTTTGGATGATATTTAGTATGTGGCCCAGAATGCCCTCCATTGACTTAGTGAATTTTCATGCATCTTTTGAAGCCTTGGTCAGAGCAATATCCTGTCACAAGTTTTTTTTTTTTTTTTTTTTTTTTAAATCCACACCAATTGAAAGAGAGCTTTTTGAGTATGGAGATACATATCTTATTACCAAAGTGATAAGTATAAAGTGCTAAGAAGTGAAAAGGAGGAACAATGGTCAAAATTTTAAAATTGGTCAAATTGAAGTAAAGAAAAAAAGTGAGACTAATATATACTATTTGTTCCAATTGACAATGCAAAATACTATATGCAAATGAGGTCAACATTTGTCATAGTATCAAGACAGAAGAATTGTATCATCAGACTGTTGTATGTGAATTTAAAGCTAAAATATCTTTATGTGGAAGCTAAAATTACCATGACACATTTTGGTAAATATAATGTAATAATTAATTGGAAAAAAAAAAAACACCTCAAAGAATTATTATAATTTGAAAATACCCACAATTTTATTGATAGTGAATTATCTTAAAATTTTATTGCTTTTTTTAAAAAAAAGAAAGAATATATGTTTTGATGGATAAATTCACAACTGATTTAAAGAGAAAATCCTCTGAAGTAGCCAAAACTAATAAAAAAAAAATAGAGTAAATTAAGTAGAAGAAATATAAAAACACAAAAAAGCTTAAATCCAGGAGATAGATTACTAAACAAAATTATAAGAGGTAAACAAAAAAGCCTTATTCAAAATAACCAATGCTACCTAAAGCAATCATAGTTAAAATGCTGCTTAGAAAATTACATTCCAAGAAACTTTGAATACTTAAAAATAAATTGAGATCAATTAATTTTGAAACCAAGTTCTTCCTATTTTGAATTCCAAATGAATAAAAAACAGATTTATTTTCCTACCCACCCACATACCTACTTATCCCTTCCCACAGAGATATTGAAGTCTCATTGTATATAATATTAAAAGATCTATTGCTTTGCAAACCTACTGTTAACAATGTATGACTGAGTGAAATTTTTTAAATATAAAAATGAATATTTTAATGAAAATGATATTATCTAGGAGAATTGTATTGGATTTTGCATTGACAGCTCAAATGATGTCAGAATAAAATGTGGGTCCAACAAGTAAGAGTTCAAAATGTAAACTCTCATGATTTGGACACAACAATCATTTGCATAAAGAAATGAGTAGGGAACTACATTTAGTTTTTCTAATTGTTACAGGATTGATGATCTTTATTTTTAAAAGTTGTTCAAAAAGAAATGGTTCTGGGTAATTTAGAATGCTTAATGTTTCCAAATCTTAAAATTCCATCCTCTGCAAATGAACTATAAACATGTAAATATATTCTTATTAATCACTTGATAGATCAAAAGAAATAATATCTTATTATTAAAAAAAAAACCTAGATAGTTGTAAATGTAGATAAGAAAATGGATAAGAAATCCATTTGCCATGGCAAAATATATACCTGGTCTTATTCTATCTGAATAAAGTTATTAAATAACCTTATCTTGTGATAGTGCATGGAAATAAGTGCTTAAACCTTATGTTTTTATTATGTTTTGATTTTGGGTGTCCGACTTTGAGTAACTAAACAAAATATAGGAAATTTTGTTGGTTCATTACTCTAGATCTGGAAGAAGCTTCAGAAGCCACCTCATCTAATTCTCTTACTTCCAGATGTAGAAACTAAGTCTAAAATAAGTTAAGTGGTTTATTTAATGTGACATAGTTGTAGTCATCAAATGTGGGATTGAATCCAGAAACCTACTCCAGAGCATATTTACTTTCTACCACATCATTATAGTTTTCTGTTAAATCTATTAGTTGAAAAATACTGATCTCTATATTTGAAGAATTGTAAGAAGCAATATTATGTTCTGATAAACTGTCACAAAGCCAACTTATTTTACTATTATTGAAAATTATGCGATTTTATTAATATCCATGTGTTATGCAATTTTGTTGTGTATCTAAGACCAGCTTCGTGTTCTTTTTTAAAAAGTTGTAAGAAATATTCTCAAATTAATTTGAATAAAATACAAACTAAGAAAATTATTTTAATGTAATATTTTAAGTAACTCCTAATTATTGCTCTAATTTCCTCTTCGTTAGTGGTGAGTTCTCCCTTTTCATTTTTAAGACTAACAATTTGATTTTCCTCTTTCCTTTTTTTAATCAGATTTACTAAGGGTTTGTCTATTTTGTTGGTTTTTTCATAGAACCAACTCTTAGTTTTATTAATTAATTCAATAGTTTTTTTACTTTCAATTTTATTGATCTCTCCTTTTAGTTTTAGAATTTCAAGTTTAGTGTTTGACTGGGGGTTTTTAATTTGTTCCTTTTCTAGCATTTTTAGTTGCAAGCCCAATTCATTGACCTTCTCTTTCTCTATTTTATACAAATAGGCCTCTAGAGATATGAGATTTCCCCTTATTACCGCTTTGGCTGCATCCCATACATTTTGGTATGATGTCTCATTATTATCGTTTTCTTGGATGAAGTTATTAATTATGTCTATAATTTGCTGTTTCACCCAATCATTCTTTAGTATGAGATTATTTAGTTTCCAATTATTTTTTGGTCTACTTTCCCCTGGCTTTTTATTGAATGTAATTTTCAACGCATCATGGTCTGAAAAGGATGCATTCACTATTTCTGCCTTACTGCATTTGAGTTTGAGGTTTTTATGTCCTAATATATGGTCAATTTTTGTATAGGTTCCATGAACTGCTGAAAAGAAGGTGTACTCCTTTCTGTCCCCATTACTTAATGTAATATTTTAAAGAAAGTATAAGGAAGACCAATATGTTTTCTATGAAAACAAAAGACAGGTTACCCATGACTAAATAAAGACTGAGAACTACTGCATTAAAGGTAAAGTCATGTCATGTTTCCTAGATACCTGAGCATAGTGCTAGTGCTTTCCAAATAATTTAGAGAGGGAGGGAAAAAGATAAGGGGAGACAGAAAGAAAGAGTGAGAGACAAAGTGAGAGCACACAAGTATTTGGAATTCTCCTCTGAAATATTTTAAAAGGCCAAGGAATTATTAATTTTTAAAAATATGTATCTGTAGACAGTATTTTTGTGTACAAAAGGCTCAATTATAGAGTCTTAGACCTACTAAAAACTGAAACAATAATATGCTTTGAAATATGGCATATAATCAGGTAAACAGTAAATCAGAGCTCCAAGATCAACCATGTAAAACAATGCACTAATCAAAAAATATCTGTGAAACAGGCAGAATTTGAAACATATTACAAAAACTCTTGACATGGTGCTAGGTTCAGACTACTCACAAGATATATGCAAAACTGGCACACTAGTGCACATGGATCTTTATATTTATAGCTGGTTAATCAGTCAATCTATTAACTGAATGGACCAGTTCAGGGAGCTTAACTGTGGATTCTTGCACTCCTCAACCACAAGGGGGACAGTTCATCAGCTTATGGAAAACTTGGTAAACCCTATGATTCTATAATCTTTCTCTAATGGGAAAAAAAAAAAAAAACCCTCGAAGTTCCAAACTTACACAAGTAACAGTCTGCATTTATGAAGCAGAACATAAAATTGTATGCCAATCTGGAACATACTTCATTTCAAACCTTTCAAATGCTATTAATAAAGATTTTTCATATTTTATTAGAAAGACTCCTTGTATGGGAGACAAGAAATCTTGTTTTTGTTTTAACTGTGCAACTAACTATCTGCATGATCGTGAGCAGTTTGCCTACCCATCCTAGGTATACTAAGGAAAGATTGGGTTAAATGATCTTTAATAGCTCATAAGTGTATAAAAATTTGTTATCCATGAATGAAAAACACTAAAACTAAAGTTTACCTATTTTGATAGCTATGATAATATCAAACAATTACAACTTAAAACAGGATATTCAAAAAAAGGACACAACTCTGACATCATTTTAAATATTTAAAACCTATATATTATATTTAATTTTCAGTGACAACTATATTTGCCTTGGCTATGCTAGTAGCTTAGTTTCTTTATTTGTAGTACAAAAACTTCCTTTTTCTTCCATGTTTTTTATCCAGTTGAGGTGTGGCAACCAGAATTATTTTACTGTAAATAAACTTAGTGACTGAACAAAAGGGATTTTGCAGGGGCAGGTGCACAGCAGTTAGCTGAGCTGTTTCAGTTTCAGAGGAATAAAGTAAATAATTATACTGGAATCTGTTCTACTCTGGGCATTTCGCCACACAGGAAGGGAGTATAATTCACTAGTTAAAATACTTGAACACAAAGTTAAGTACTAAAAGATTTCATTTAGATTCTAATTTCCTAATGTTATGTCTCTTAAAAGTTCAGATTTTCTAATTCTTAATTTAATTATGGAATATCCAAGTATCAGGAATTTATAATTATTTTTTGAAAGCTCAATTGTAATATTTTCTAAGAATCAGAAAACATTCAAAAAAAGATATTTGCATTCTTCTTTAACACTAACAAATTTTTCACACTCTAAAATGACAGAAAATATATAATTTTGGATAGTTCCTACATTATCAAAAATAAACAAAGTTAAGTAAATAAACTAGTTTTTGGCTGACCAACCCATGCACTCTGAGGCAATGACCTTCAAACTGTGTTAACTGTGGCTTCTGAGCTTCAGCCACACATCTGTCAAGAAAACTATCTTCTAGTCTTTCTTCTGCCACAAACTAGATTCTAACCTTTCAGGCCACAAATTCCTCATCTGTTAGATCATTTCTAATATCCTTTTTATCTTTAAGAGTCCACAAATTATGCTAACAAAATATATGTTTATAACTCATATTACTCATGGTTTAGTCATACAAAATCCAGTGAAATAATTTCAATATAGTAGGATGTGGTTTTAGACAAAAGATGCAAATATGGGGAAAACTCTACTTCTTAAGTTTTATTTTCTAGTTTTACCCAAGTGATTCAATTTTTTAAAAAGAAACAAGAACCCAGCAAGACCTATATTACTCTCCTGTTATCCATTCTTTTAGTTACTTCTAAATTTTGGATTCTATTGTCTCAATAGAAAATGGACTATGACCAGATTTCTAATATAGGAAACTCCCAGGATTATCCTATAGCTGTTCACAATAAACTGAAGGCACTTTCAGAAAAGTTAGCAAATTTCAAGGGAGCAGTTTTAAAAAACCTAACAAAACAATCTTTTTCTTTCTATGTATGACATTTTGGTCTGAGATAAAGACCAAGGCATTAATATATGTGCTTTTTTTTGTGTGATACCAAATAATTAATAAATAGGTATTTCTTTAAAAAAAAATTAAGTGTAAGCAACAAATATACAGCAGTTAAATAAATCTATAACAAAATAAATAATCCTACAAATGTGTTTCCTGGCATAATTTGGATCAATTATATAGAATTTCCTACTCTCCTTCACATTTAGTCTCGGTAAATGAAAGTAATAGATCAGAGTTCCCTTTCTAGCTCTCTAATTATATTTAAAAGTAGTAAAATAAAATGGATGAGTGTGTACTGATTTTCATGGGTATAAGTATTATGGAGCTATATTTTCTGTACAAGGTCCAAGAAATTAATTTTTTTTTGGGGGGGACTTATTATTTGCATCCAAAAATGACTGATATGATACAAAGAAAAATTTTTGTCTAAAGCAAGAGCTTTTAATCTATTTTGTGTCATGGACCCAAATCCCAATTCCAGGACAGTCTGGTAAAGCCTATGGACTCTTCAAAATACTTGAAATGTAAATAAAATACATAGAATTACAAAAGAAACCAATTCTATTGAAATACATTTATAACTCTTTTAAAGTTCAGAACATCAGTTTAAATAATTACAAAATGAGCTTAGAATATAGAGGCTTTAATACACTGGCTATTAACATTTTTGTGCTATTATAACCTAAAACTCAAGATTACACTACGAATAATAACTTGAAATAAAATATTTTTCAGAATTTGGGTCATTTATTTCTAGTTATTTGTATATGTGTGTGTGTGTGTGTGTGTATTGTATGTATATGTATACATATACACAATATATATTATCCTACTTATAATATCATAAAGAACAATTTCAAGGAATACATTCACTCCACTGAGAGTTAGATAGTTTGGTTCCATGAGGCCCATATGGAAGAGACACTGATTTATTTAGAATGAGTCTAGTTTCTTAAGTTGAATGATCATACTTCAGGGTTTTGGATGAATTCCTTAATATGTAACTTCAGGATGTATCTAAGAATATGGCCATAATATTCTCACATTCCTCAAGGTAGAAGTAAAGCTTCAGATATATTCTTTTGTGGTATAAATAAATGATAAAGACATCCATAGATTAATTAAATCTAGCAAGAGCACAAAAATATCTATTCTTGTCTTAGATATGTTTAATAATAGGAATCAAAGTTGCTATTTTATCAAAAACATATTTAGAATATAACTGCTAAAAATACTAAGAAATCAATTAATATCATTCTTATTTTAATTTTCTATTTTCTATAGATTTTAATTTTAATTTTCTATATAAGATATATAAATTTTAAAAGGTCCAGCAGACTAAT
This sequence comes from Antechinus flavipes, assembly GCF_016432865.1. Taxonomy (NCBI): domain Eukaryota; kingdom Metazoa; phylum Chordata; class Mammalia; order Dasyuromorphia; family Dasyuridae; genus Antechinus; species Antechinus flavipes. The sequence continues at coordinate 435,916,112 of NC_067400.1, forward strand.
TTTTTAGCCTCATACTGCTAGTGGTGTGTTGATATGATAACGAGCTATAATTCTACTTTGGGAATTCTTACAAGTTTGCTATGTTACTCTGAATTAAGAAAGAGTTTACTAAGGATTACTTGTCACCCTGAAGGCAATAGTACCCAAGATAAATAAGGCTTGTATGAATATTTTCACTGGTTATGTGTTCCAATGTCATCTATGCAATGGTGCATAAGATACTGAAAGGAAGTCCCCCCGTTTGAAATTAGATGGCCCAAAGAAGAAAATTGACAGAAACTGAAGGACAAGCTATCTATAGTTCTAAAAAAAGTACCAACATTCTTTATATAATAGTTTTATACAAAGTTATAAATACATTTGGCCCATACTACCATCCTTAAAGCACTATCAATTAACAGTGACTTCTAATTGATAAAAGAGACTTTTTTTGAAAGGATAATAAGCCTTTTAATCTCTGTGAAAATGTAAGGTTCTTCTCTACTAAATTCTCATTTCCTGACACTAAGTATACTCAGATCTCACCCATCCATAATATCCCACGTGTAACAGCAGTTCTTTAAAGCTATTATTTTTTTCTCTCTTCTCTTTCACTCCCCAAAGTGATCTGTACTTGGCCATCAGTTCCCTTTCACTGACTTCTTTTACTTGAATCCTTCAGTCCAATGAAGTTGTCTTCAAGTAAAGTCAAGTCAACATAAATCAACATTTACTAAGCCCCTTAAATTCAAGAACCTTTCCCACTTTGAAATCCACTCAAATCAGTATTTTTTATAACTACAGAATAACCACTCCTAAAATAATTCTTCTCAATTTCAGCATCAAACTCACCATTTTCTTGTCTCCTCAAATTCCCTAACCTTATATTTCCTCAACTTCCTTAACAGTCATGAGCAAAGGTCATGTTTAACAAGCAGTTCACCAGAAAAAGAAAAAGTATGTTACAACACCCTTTTAAGTTTAGTCTGCATTATTAACATTTTCTTCATCACTTTCTTAATTCCAGAAACCAACAAAATAATAAACCAAGCTATGATCTGTAGGATTTTCCACTTTTTAAGGTATAAATGCACACATTGGAAATTTCTTGCAGGCTGTTTTGAGCTATCTCCAGCTACTGAATCTTTTTCTCCTGCTTTTAAGCTATTGTGACGTACACACATAAGGATGGTTCTTCCACTAGATTTTTCCATTACCCCAAACTGTTCACTTCTCTAATTAGAAACTCTGACATTCCCCTAACTGTAACCTCCTAGTATTATATTTCCTCATATTACTCTTCTACTTGGGGGAATCTAAAATGGGACTTACTCATATTTTGTAGTTCTGGAGATTCTACATTCCCTAACCACATATCACAGTGCCCCCTATTTACTAAGTCAGTTGCAAATTTTTTTTTTCTCTTCTGCTCTGGTAGGATCCATGCAGGATACAGTCATAAATAATATAAAAATATAATGTAATAGGTATTACAACAGTCTCTCTAATTGTACCTTTATGTCTCTGCAAGGCTTAAATTTCTGGAGACCTCTACACATAAAAACCTGATTATGTTAAGCTTTTGGCAAGCACACAGGGGTAGAAAGAATAAGCAGCTGTCAGGCTTCTGAAGCTGCAAGCTCTTCAGATGGTTAAGCACCATACCACTTCTGAAAAGCAACTATTCACCTGTTATTGGGAACTAGTTAATGAAAAGATCACGTTAGATCAATTGATGAGCAAGGCACAGAACAAAAGGGCTTTATCATTAAAAAGAAATGCTCACCTGGGACTTTCCAAAGAAGCTGTGATTACGGCAAAGGGTGAGGTCTTCATTTCAAGCTCTGAACCTCTGCTTGCTCTACTAACCCAGTGGTGGTCTATCTATAAGGGCCTGGCTCATTTTTTCATTCCTTCTTTCAAGGCTTTTTCATGGCAGCATTGTAGCCTGCAGCTCAGTCCACTGGGAGAATTTCTCAAGACCCCATGCCCTAGGATAATCCTCTATTACCAGATTAGTGGTTGTTGAAGTCCAAATCCACAAATAAGTTTCAGAAGTACTTTACATTGACTTTTGAATGGTGAACATGGATCCGGCTATGTGGTCTGGGGTTTGAAGAACACAGGATCAGATAATCAGGGGATTTTTCCTCTAAGACTAGGAAGAATGGAGACACTTTGTTGATGTCTCCCATTGTACACCATTTTATTTGTGGGGTACGCTAGCATCCATCATATGCTTTGTTCAATTAAACAACCAAGTTGGAACAATTATAAAAATGGCAGAGGAGGCTCATTGTCAAGGTGGATATAGGAGTTGTGATCCTCTATGGTGCTGGGAGTGATCTCTGTAATTGCAGCCATATAGAATTCCTTATTATCCAAATGACTCTTAACCCTTCCCAGCTGGCCAATTGGTATTTTCCCTCCATTTAAAGGCAAGAATTTTGCCCCTGGCAATCTAGAACTGTAACATTAGAACCTCCCAGAACTCATGTCTATGATGAATCAATGGCACCGTTTTACAAAGAGTCAGGGTTCTCCAGATCAGCAATTCTTTGGATCCAGTTTTCAAGAAGACTTGTCCATAAAGAATGGTATGTTTTTGAATATTGTTCCACCTGACTTTCATTAGCTCTTTCTTATTCCTTCACCAGGGTCTGGACCCTTGATTCTCTAGATCAATATCCCTTTTCTCAATATTTTGAGAAAATAACTTTAATTCTAACTCCTATCTCCCTTAACTGGCAGGCTGCTTTTCCTCTGGAATAGTTTCTGCAACTCCTTCCCAGAAAGAATTTGAGGGACCAAGCATTGTTGGGAGGTGCTGTCCTTTCTAATATAATAGGGAAGATAAATGTGTGTTCACTTAAAAAAAAAAAATAGGGAATCCCCAAGCTGATGAATACTCCTTAGCGTCTGGGTGATACAAGGAATAGTTCTTATCCAGTCCCTATGGGTGCAAGTGGCAGGTTCTCTGCAAAAGTCTCTAAAGGGTTTCATCTTTTTATTGAGGCTTAAAGATTTGGGCAGATGAAGTAAGGAATACCTAATGGAGAACATCATTATCAAATGAGATTATCATTGTAACACATTTACCAGTGTTTGGCACATAGTAAGTGCTATATAAATGTTGCTGTCATTTTTTCATATTCTGGAACAGGCAATGGATAAGAGGCTTATGACTGTTTAGCTATTTTACTACAATTGATCCTGATCCAAAAAAGAGAATCTTTGACAGTGTCTGAAGTGTGCTGTGCTATGAACCTGATGTTCTGGTGTTTCTCTTATTCATCAATGATCATCTCATGTCAATTTGGCATCATTGTGATATGGGATTTTGTCTTTCTGTAGAAGGGATGCAAAAACTAGGATTTTAAATAATTAAATTAATTTTAATTAACAATTTTCCCTCTTTATCCCATTTCTTTTTTCCCCCTTTCCTTTTATTCACCCTCACCCCCAACATTGAAAAAAAGAAGAAAAATAAACCTTAGTAATAATAAATATACAGAGGCAAAATAAATTCCAATATTCACCATGTCAAAAAAAAAAGTATGCCTCATTCTTTATTCTAAGTTCACCTCTCTGTTACGATATGAGTAGCAAATTTTATCACCAGTCTTTTGGAATTGTAAAAATTTGTGATCTTCATTTTCCTCCATATTTTAGTCATTCGTCTGAGTAGTCTTTAAAATTCTGTTTTCTCTTTTGTTATCTTTTTAATATTTTTTTCTCTTTTCATTGTCTCTGCAAAGTTCATTGCAACCACAAGAGTAGGATTAACAAAAACCTTTAATTCATTTCTAAAAGATCTTTAGGATCTTACCACAAAGATATCAGAATAAATAGGATAATTTTTTTTTTTTGCCAAGGTCTCCCAATTTCCCATCATATTAGGATTGTTTGTTCACTAAAAGGCAAAAAAAAGCTATTTGCAAGACCTGATTGGCCCAGAGACCATCGATTATTCATCAATATAGCTTTGTGATCACCTAAAGTCATAAAATGCCATTGCAAGGTGATGGGAACCTTCAGTTTGATAGAGGATGTCTTAAGACCATGCAAATCATCACACTATGTCCGAAAATGATTTTTTTCTGAATAGAAACCAACAGAGGTCAATATGAGTTAAGTGCTGCAGTATCTCTAAAGGGCTGAAACTCTGAGTTGAAGCACTGAGGTCAGCAAATTTAGTCGCTAATTACCGATTGGCCAATACTCTATTAGCATATGCTTAGAAAATGGCCCTTCCCACCATTCTGTGCTAGTTTAATTTTTTGCTGTATACAGAGAATTGTGAGAAGGATTAGGGGGTGGAGTAAGACAAGCCAGAGTCACTTTCCACTTTCAGAGGATCTTGCGTCCATCCAATTCACTTCTACCCCTAAAGACCAAGAATAAAGACCAAGGACTTTTGCTTACCCTGACTCTGGCTGATTCTAAGGTATCCAAGGTGCTAACTCAGTCTTCGCAAGTATCCTTGTTGAATATCTTTTCTTTTGCAACTAAACTTCTTTATGCTAGCTTATGACCAGTAAGTGTCTTATTTCATTCCAATACTAAACTTTTACAAGGAACTTGCTTGAGCCAGGATAGGATGCCTATGACATGACTACTCATAAATTGTTTACTGAAGTTAGAGGAAATCTTATAACTATATTGATTAGATGCATTACAAATTCATGTCACCCAACATTAACCTGGCCCTTTCCATAGAAAGGCAGTCCTTTTATTTCTCCCTAATGAATTTTCTAAGTCCCTTTCCATAGAATCTCTACTGAGCTTCATCCTTCCTCTCTCTTGAAGATCTTGCAACTTAATTTCACTGGAAAAAAGGAGACCCTTTTACATAAGGTCTTTCTTCTCCCTTTTGTTACTTTCTGTAAATCATACTATTCTTTTAACTTCAGTCTCTGACAACAACTTGGTTCTTTTCCTACAAAGGTCAACTTCTCTATATAAGTATGTGATCACACCACTTCTGTTGTTATCCAGAAGATTACATCCTCAATTATCCCTTCTTTCTAGAATCTTTGACCTATTACTATTAATTGGTTCTTTCCTTAATACGCTTACTTAGCATGCCCAAATCTCTTCATCTTATTAAACCAAAACAAAACTCTACTTTAACTCTATCCCCTGCACCTCCAGCAATTACCTTATTGCATACTTTGTCAGCCAGGTTCCTAAAAATATTTATCAACACTGATGTGTCTATTCCCCTTCCCCTCTCTCCTTTGTAATCTGGTTTCTTATCTCATCACAAAATGAAATTGGGGTCTTAAAAAATTTACTAACTTGCCAAATACCTTGGTCTTTTCTGATCCTATTCTTTTTTAACCTGACATTGCTGACCTTCCTCTCTTCCTAGATCCTCACTCCTTGCTTTTTGTGATACTTACTTTTTCTTGGGTTTTCCTCTTTTTTGAACTATTCCTTCTCAAAATCCATAAAATGTTCCCTACCTATATTAGAGGATCTTAACACACTTGCCCTTTAGACATTTCAAATTGTGTGTCCCAGAGGCATCTTAAATTTAGAATTTTTAGTAAATTTAGTATCTTTCCCTCTAAATTATCCTTCTTCAAAACTGTCATATTGATGCTGAAGCTACCGTGAACTTTCCAGCCTCTCTGGTTTGTAATCTCCTAATTATTCTAAATTTCTCATTCTCTCTAATTTCACATGTCCAATCACTTGCCATTATCTTCCTACTTCTACAACTTCAACAACATTTATTGTAACTTTTGAGTCCAACTAAACTTTCCAGCCTCATTAGATATTCTTTTTACTCCTATAATATGAAATCCAGTTGAGTTAGCCTTCTTCTAGTTCCTTGCATGTGACACATCATCTTCAGTCTTGTAAAATGGAACTACTTCCTAATCTCCACCTCAGAGTCTACTGCTTTCACAATGAAGCTCAGCTCCAGTTTCTGCCTTTTCTGATTCTCCCAACCACAAGTACTCTCCTTCCAATTTACTTTATATTTAACTTCTTCATATATTTTTGTATTTATTAACTTTATATTCAGGCAGGAGATATTTTCACATGCACTTATTTTTTTCCTCCATTAGGATACAAGCAAAGTGAAAACGGAAATTATTAGATTCCTTTTTTTATATCCTCAGCAATAAGCATGGGGGCCTAACATATACAGATAATAAATACTTGCTGACTGATGACTGCCTCTATTATTACCATGATCTCCTAATTGGTCTTGACTTTAGTTTTATCACCTTTCTAATCCATTTTCCACAAAGCTTCTCCAAATAGTAATCCTAATGTACTACTCTGATTATGATACTTATTTACCCAAAAGCTCTTAATGGATTCTCATAGTCTTCCAAAAAATATAAATTCTAGAACTTAAGCTTAAAAGTTTTTTAAGGCTCAAAACTACCTTTCCAGAATCATCTCAGACCTTATATGGGAACCAAACCAGTCCATTTTAATTCCTCCCCCTGCCTGGAATGCATTCTCTAGGACCCTATCTGCAATCTGAAAGGAACAAAGCCCAAATCAGCTATCAACTCCTTGATGATGCTACTACAAGAAAAAATGATCCTCAGCTTGTCAAAGCTAACTTTTCATGAGTTTCTTCTTAGGATTTATATTACCATCTTCTGTAGTTATCCTTTTATTTTTTACCATTATTTGTATAGTTAACTTTTTCTTTTCCAGATTATTCTATAAATGACTTAAAGGATCTGTGTTAAAATATCTTTATATCAACAGCCAATAAGTACAAATTACATACATATTAAATATCTCTGCCATGGTAGTTATTAAATTAACTATTTGCTGAAGCAAATAAAGAAATCTCTGCAATTTTCTCATATTTTCTCTAAACCTTAGATCTCAGAATAGTTTGGCCTCTAATTTTAAGGAAAGAAGACAGTCTAACTGTATGCTAAATTTTTTTAAATTGTGGAATCATTTAACTTCAAGAAAGATAAGTACAATATCATTATCAGATCTGAGATGGAATAGTGAAACATTCATTAAAGGCACAGAACTTAGTTTAACATGCACTAAAATAATTAACCTCAAATTATCATTTTTCAACTATCATCTGTTCAACTCTAGATATTAGTTTGCTAAGAAAAACATATAAGATACAGTTTTTAGGGTCTTTATCAGTTTAAGAAAGGAAAAAACTAGCAGTTTATCAAAAATTACTCATTGTGGCTTTCAAGTTTAGGGATTTAATTCTTAATAGATTTGCCCGTCAAATATCCATTAGAATCTCCCTAAGATTTTTGTATTTGGAACAAGATTAGGAAAATTTAAAATTTATACTTTCCTAATTCTGCTGCAAAATATCAAGGTACTAAATTTGGAAAATTCAATTTCTCAAATCAAAACACATAGTATCTTATAATAGCAAAATACTTTTGCATAAGAGAAATAGCATTAATTCTTTCAAAGTCAACATAAAACATGACATTAAAGCAAACTTGCACAGGTTTTACAAACTATAAAACATCAGCTCACAAAATGAATATGCTTTGATTCACACAAACACAACAAATACAGCCTTTGTCTACAAGTGAGTGGATAGCCCTGGATGTCTAGGCAATGTGAAAAAAAAAATCTTTAAAAGTCTTAAAGTCACAAAATTGCCAGAGCACTGATATGAAAAACCAGCATTTCAGGTCTGCTATACAAATATTTTAGTGCATGCAAACAATATGCAATGCATAGCAAACAAAGACACCAATTACCATATATATAAATATGTGTGTTTCCTTACTTGCAGATGTATAAGTATCCTGCATGGTCAAATTCTGACTTGAACCTTGAGGAGGTCTACATTTCAGTCATCCCAATGTATTCAGGGATGTAAATACCTTATAATCAGAAAATGTGAATGGGTCAAGGAAAAAAATTTAAAGCACATCCAGAGATTAACTTTTAAATTACTAAAAAAAATTAATCTTTTAAAAAATAATTAATAAAAGAGGATGGTAAAGTACCTGCTCCTTCACAGAGGCAAGAATAGTAGTGGCTGTGGTTTCTGGTTCCATGCCTGGGTCTGTGGAGGTTTCCTGACTGGTCTGTTGCAGCCCCTCTTCCACCAAGGGGGTCTGCTCAGGAGCTGGCATTCCTCCTGCAACCAAGCAGTCAATGAGTTAACAAACACTCTTAGCTACTAGTGCTGAAGCATCACTTTAATTTAGAAATCAAGGACTGTTTCTCAAACATTTTATGGGCTTAAACACAAAATATTTTTTAAAAAATTAACATTAAAAAAAGGGCAAACAAAAGAAATTCTGATAACCAAAAACTATACCTTACCTATTAATCAAGAAAAATTCATTTATTTAATATGTATATAAATAAGAAACATGTTAATACTAAAGGGGAATTACTAAAGATAAAAAAAAGGCATTCTTTAAACATATTTTAATATCTTAAAAAAGGCAAGTGGAAAATAGTATAATATTTTATAGTACAAGATGAACAACAAAAAGGAAGAAATTTTTGTCAGTAAAATTTAAGGCAGTTCATGATTAGAAATTTTCTAATTCTCATTTTTTAAACTGAAGGTTAGCAATGTCCAACAAGTAAATTACATATAAGACAAGTTAACATATCTATTCTGTGGCATCAACCAAATAAGATGCTCACAGAATAATCAAATTGCAAAGTATATGGTTAGGGTGATAGGATGGGATGGGCGATAGGAAAGCAGAATTAAAAAAAAAAATTGTACATTATCATTAAATGTTCACTAAAGGACATTTAAGACTTTGTTCCTAGAATACAAAGAACAAAAACAAGAAAAAGAAGTTAGAATTGTCACTGGCATTTGACTTCTTCTGGACAAACATGATTTGACATACAAAGATGTAGGATGAATTATTAGAATATATTTCAGGCTCATATTTGATACTAATGATGCTAGTCTTTTAAGTTAAAGCAGGATGACTACATTTGACACCCTAAGGAACAAAAAATGTCAATCTTAACATATTACAGGTAGGAAAAACTAAATTGGCATGAATGGAAAAGAGAAAAACTTCTTAGTCCTTTCTAGTGTTAAACTCTGGAATAAGCTAAACAGAAAACGGAGATAGTCTTACATGCCTCTACAACAAGTGACAGAGCCAACAAGATTAAGTAGACTAATAAATCTTCCTACATTAAGTACTTCATACTTTTACCTACAAAAAGAGGCAAAACTCGGCTTCTTATTGTTAAACACATCTATTCCCTGTTAATTTTGCTAAAAGTACAATAATATTTCAAAAATTCAGAGCTGAAAATTAAGCTACATTCCATTATTCAGATCCATTATTCTTTAATAATATCAATGAATCAACTGTCTAATTAACTCAATGTCTGATTTTCATAAATCAATATTTATTTAACAGAAAAAGCTAACAAAAATGTTTAACTGTAACCTCAAAGTGTTGAATAAAAAGGAAGGGAAGAGTGGTTTACAGACAAATTTTATTTGTATTTTGATTAAGAAAAGGGAGTATATCTAATGGGAAATACAGCATACAAAATAGAATACAAATGTGCTTTTAAGACAGTTAAGATCTATGAAGAGAAACAATGTGAAATGGAAAAAAATTAACAATACACATCTTTAACTGACGATTGATAGAAAAAACAAGAAATATTAGTACATAAAAATAAATCAATAATTAAAAAAAATGTAAATGCCTAAAGTAAATTGTTAGGAACTAAAACAAGAAAAATTGTTAAGATTGAATTTTGAAAATTTTCATAAAAGGAATTTGAAAGGGGACTGGGAAGGAAACTTCACTGATAAAGTAATGATAATAAGCTTTGAGAATAAGCCAAAGAAAATTAATGGATAAATATAACCTTTTCCTTAAAGTATAAAAGCCAAAGAATTATGCGGTTAAGAAAAATACAGCCTTTTATTACAATACTGAATAACTTCTTTATATCTATCAAAAATCAACCATGTCCTTAAAACTGTACAAAGTTTCTTTGGTGGAGGGCTGGAAAAGGAATGTCATTTAATTACAATACAAATATAAGATATGTACAAGACGTTTCTCATCTCAATGAACAGACTGAACATTATGTAAACTGCAGAACAAGACAATAGATATACTCAAGCTAGCAGTATTAAATCAGTTCTAATAAAACACAATGTTAATAATGTCATAAATGAGTAACTAATGCAAAGATATCATATGTATAGAAGTATCAAAAAAAACTAAAAACACAAACCTTTTAATAAATATTATAATAACGTAAAACAGATTTTCACACTCAATCCAAATGTCTCATTATACATCTTAAATCCATCACTCCTTTCTTTGAATATCTTTGAATATTTGAATTTCTTTGAATAATCAGCTCTGGAATCATGGTTGCTTACCACACTGATCAGAGTTTATAAATCTTTCAAATCTGTCTTTACAATGTTATTTTACTGCACTATACACTGCATCAGTTCATATAAGTCACCCAGGTTTTTCTGACTCATCACTTTTATCATTTCTTACAGCTCAACAGCAATACTGTAATATTTTTTACGCATCCCAAAATAATGAGAATTCCTTTAAGTTTATAGTTAGTTATCACAAAAAGGTATTACGAATACTTTTTTGTATAACTGCATCTTTTTATTCTTTCGTTTCTTTGGAAATTATGCAAACGGGGCAAAGGGCAATACACAGTTCAGTAACTTTGGAGGCACAATTTAAAATTGCTTTCCCGAGTGGCTGAAAAAATTCACAGTATACTAGCATGTTTGCTTTCCCACACTTACTGTCTCTCTTGTAATCTCTGCTAATTTGATGGGGTTGAAATAGAATCTCAGATTATTTTAACTTACATTTTTCTAATATTAGTAATTTGAAACATTTTTGAAAATTAGGTTAATGATAATTTGGATTTTTTTTTCTATGAGAACTCCATATTTATATCTTTTGATCATGTATCTACTGGGAATGACTCATTTATTTGAATAACTTTTTTTTATCTTGGAAACAAGAAATGCACCAAAAATACTTTCCTCTCCTTTACCCATCCCCTTTCTAACTTTATATTGGTTTTGTTTGTATAAAATCTTTTTGATTTTGTATAATCGAAATTATTTTTTCTTCTCTTAATTTTTTCTACTTCTTGTTTGAATATAAGTTCTTCCCTTATCCACAGATCCTTAAGCAAACTTTTCCCCTTAAGGGATTCTTAACTTTTTCTTGGTTATAGACTTCTATGACAGTCTAGTAAACATAAAAATATAAAAACTTTCTTGAGATTTTTTTGAAAGCATAAAATATAGAATATTATAAAAGAAACTAATTATATTGAAAATTAACAATTATTTTAAAAATCAAATTCAGGATCTCAAGTATAAGTCACATGATCCATTTGGAGCCAATCTTTGCATATTGTGTGAAGTATTGATCTAAACCTAATTTCTGCCAAACTACATTTCAAATTCCCAAATTTATCCCACTTTTGGAGTCTTTGGCTTTACACACGCTATTAGGCTATTAGATTGAATTCCATCCATATATTCTTACTTAATCTATTCCCCTAATTGATATCTATTTTAACAAAAAATGTTGCTGTAATTTTGATGACTACTGCTTTATAGTACAATTTTAAAGTTGGTATTGCCAAGTCCCTTTCCTTTCTATTTTTTTCTTTTTTGGTAATTTTTTGTGAGATTTTTGCCATTAGCTCCTCCAGATTCATTATTTTTTTCTAGCTACATGAAAATCACACTTCAGTAATCTGATTGGCAATGCATTAAAAAAAAAAAAGCAAACTTATATAGTCATTTTTATCATATTAATTCAGTCCATGTATGAAAAATTAATATTTTTCTAATAATTTAGATCTACTTCCATAAGGCATTTTACAGCTATATTCTTATACAATACATTAAAAGTTTCGATTAGAAGATAATTAATAACTTTGGAGAGGGGAGTTTCATTTGAAATATGAAGTCAAAGGTCAGACTAGAGAGTTCAGAAATGAGAGTAAGGGAAATGAGAGTAATTGTGAATGACTTTCTCTTTTTTTCTAGGTTTGTGTTTACATGTCCCTGCCACTATTAATAACTTTTGTTTTTTGCTAATTCTTCTAAGCTTATTTCTTAACACTGGACTTTTTATTAGGGCCAGGTATACTTACTTTTGCAAATAATGGATGGACTATACTTGAGACATGTTGTGTCCTTTTGAACTCTTGCTCTGGCTTTCTTGAGTTATTGAGTGTTGTTACTGAGATATTCAGGATGATATAGTCCCTGAGATTCAGGAATAAACCTTTGCTTATATCTTTTTAATCATCTCTACTTTTATTGCCACCTTGGCTGAGATCTTGCTTATACCTCCTTTTAAAAATCTATCTAAAGCATAATAAAATGTTCTCATTTTAATGTCATGTAAATGTTCAGGATCAGCTACTATCCTCTTTTGTATGAGTTTATCATATCATTTTTCTGTCTCAAGGATTCTCTGAGTTTGTATTGAATAAGATTTCCTTCACAGTCTATTGGATAAGATTTTCTCTCTTCTCAGTTATTTATTTTCTTTCTAATTTTTCTTTCCCCCAAAATTTTACTTTATAATTCTAACTTCATTTTTCACCTCTTGCCTTGTTTTTTTCAACCATTTTTGTAATTTTTATGGTCAAGACATTTCTCCTCTTTGGTTCTCTTTGTTTCAGATGAAGTTACTCATTATGTCAGAGATTGTCCTTTTGGGTCTCCCTTGGGCTATCATAGTACTTTTTTCATTGTACATTGTATTTTGTTCTCATATTCTCCAAAATGTAGTTCCTTTTTCAGTCTGTTAACAACAGGTTTCAAGTTCAATTTTTATCAAGGAAGGGCGGGAGAGGAAAAGAGAGGAGACAGATAGGGGACTGCTACCTTGATTTGAACTCTTTCTCAAATGCCGCATTGTAAAACTGTTTGTGGCAGCCCTTTTTGTAGTGGCAAGGAATTGTAAAATGAATGGATGCCCATCAGATTGGGGAATGACTGAATAAGTTATGGTATATGAAGTAATGGAATATTATTATTCTATAAGAAATGATGAGCAAAGTGATTTTAGAAAAAAACTGCAAAGATTTACATGAACTGATGCTGAGTAAAGTGAGCAGAACCAAGAGAACACTGTCTACAGCAACAAGAAGATTTTGTGATAATTAACCAAGATGAACTTGGCTCTTCTCAAGAGGGCAATCAAGGCCTTGACTCAAAGCAATTCCTGGGATGAAAAATGACAACCACACCCTGAGAGAAAACCAAAGAATCTGACTATATATTGGAGCATAGTATTTTCACCTTTTTCTGTTTTTTCTTTCCCTTTTGGTCTGATTATTCTTTACAACATGACAAATATGGAAATATGTTTTATAAGAATTGAACATATTTAACCTATATCAGATTATTTGCTGTTCTGGGGAAGGGGGAGATAAGGAAAGGAGGAAGAAAAATTCTGAACACATAGTTTTACAAAAAATGAATGTTCAAAACTATCTTTACCTATATTTGAAAAAATAAAATGCTACTGAAAATTAAAAAATAAACTATAAAGAAAGCGTTTATTTGAATTGACAGAGTAAACTCTTTACCAAGAGCTATATACACCTTATAAAAAAAAATTGGCCCTCCAAAAATTTTATACATTTCTCACTCACATATACATATAATGGCAGATCCCATATGACAAAAATCATTGTATATCTTTAGATACTTAATTATCAGAATGAGGTAAATAAATATACTTTTTTTTGGCCAATGTACATATTTGTTTTGCTTGACTATGTATGAAAAAAGATTTTTTTAATTAAAGCTTTTTATTTGCAAAATATATATGAATGAGTAATTTTTCAACATTGATCCTTGCAAAACTTTGTATTCCAAATTTTCCCTTCCTTTCCCCTCCCCTTCCCCTAGATGGCAGGGAATATATGTTAAACATATTAAAATATATGTTAAATCCAATATATTTACACATATTTATATAGTTAACTTGCTGCACAAAAAAAAATTGGATCAAGAAGGAAAAAAAAACGGAGAAAGAAAACAAAATGCAAGCAAACAGTTAACAGAAGGAACAAAAATATTATGTCCACACTCAGTTCCCACAGTCCTTTCTCTAGGTATTGATAGTTCTTTTCATTACAAGACTACTGGAACTGATCTGAATCATCTCATTGTTGGAAAGAACCCCATTCATCATTATTGATCATCATATAATCTTGTTATTCCTGTGTTCAATGATCTCCTGGTTCTGATAATTTCACTTAGCATCAGTTCATGTAAGTCTCCCCAGGCTTCTCTGAAATCATCCTGCTGATTGTTTCTTATAGAACAATAATAAAGAATTCTTTCTTTCTTTTCCTTCCTTCCTTTCTTTTTCCAGTAAAGATGGAGAGGTAGATGGCAGAAAAAAAAATTTGATACCCCCAAATTTTTTAAGTCTTTAACAGATAAAACCAAAAAAAAAATTTTGTTCAATACCTTTATTATTAGTAAGGCCAAGTAAAAATAGAAATGTATCCATCAACATATAAGAATTTACTTTCTATTACATGTTAGCATTCTATTCTGCTAATTACTAAAGTAGTACATCACTGCCCTGGAAGATATCCTATAAAAAAACCAAATAAAAGATATTTCCTAAAGATGATAAAATTCTGCAGATAGATGCTATTCCTTTGCAGAGTATCAATTTTATCGAACCATGTAATACTACAGAATCTCTTCACTGAAATCCATGAGTACTAAAAAAACCCCTAAGAATTCATCTTGAAAAGCCAAATGGATTGATATGCAATATTCAGCATATGTGTAAATAATGTATTATAATAATATTATAAGTGGGGTTTTATATCAGGAAGCTTGTATACTATCCAGTTTCACAGATATACAACAATGAGGTCAGCAGAGCAGCTCTGAAGACTTCCAGTTTGTTAGTCCATCTAATACCTTTTTTTCTCTCACACTTTCTCAAACACTGGGCTAGCTCTGACAATGTGTACATCAACATCATTATTACTGTGTATAATCCTAGAAAGTATACTTATATACTAAGTTATCTAAATTATATAAGTTCATTTATCTTGGCAGCACCCAAAACTTCTTCATTTGCTGTACTTGATGGTTCCATATATGAATGGTGTGGTGCTGACTGATGGAGTACTTGTTGTCTTAGTGTTAATTGTTAAACTAAAATTAGCACATGCAGAAGAGAATTGAGCATATTTTTCAGCATCTCAGCTCCAGAGACTGCACTAACAATCACCTTACAACACCCCCTCCCACCCCAAAACAACAACAACAACAACACCCATGTACCAACATTCTCCTCCATTTTAGTTTTGGCTTGTAGTCTTTTTAAGTTGAAGAATTTACCATCCATGTGGTAGCTGATCTTGATACCATGCTCATCCCCATTGAAGGCATTTGACAACATGGCTGAAAACATATTATCTTGCCAATAATGACTAAAAGATACACCCCCCTACTCTCTTCATTCCTCCCTTCCCTTTTCTTCTCCCCCCACCCCAGTCCCATGATTGTCACAGAACAATCTACTATCTTTACACTTAGAGATGATCAATGAAGGAATCCTCGAACTCTTGGGGAATAACCACCTCATCAAATAATCCAGAAAATTCCAGTCAGTTTCTATATAAGCAATGGAGGACTTCCCCTCACCCCCTTCCAGGCCCCCCATATTTTAAATCTCAGCTGGAAGAGAATCAATATCAGTTGCTTTGTCACATGAAACTAACCTAATGGCATTCAAAACTACTTCTTCAGCTGGAACTTCTGGTAAGGTGGGATGGACTTCAGACTGAGATACGGATTAGTGATCCTCTGTTGAGAACACAATGGAAGCATTCAGCCTATTTCTTTAGGATCATATGCTTATCACTAATCAACATGGCTGTATCAGCACTAAGGCTGGGGAGTGACTATTTTTTTAAAATTTGAATTTAGAAATTTTAGAATTTTGTAACTAAAAACATAGGAAACAATGCTTGAATGTTAAAAGAAAATATTTAAAAGTGTTAAATGGCAGGCTAATAACAAAAATGGAACAATATTTCAAATATTAAAGGATAAATAGTTATAAAAAAATTAGTTTAAAACAGAGGTCCTCAAACTTTTTAAATAGGGGCCAGTTCACTGTCCCTCAGACTGTTGGAGGGCTGGACTATAGTAAAAACAAAAACTTTTGTTTTGTGAGCCTTTAAATAAAGAAACTTCATAACTCTGGGTGAGGGGGATAATCGTCCTCAGCTGCTGTATCTGGCCTGTGGGCCATAGTTTGAGGACCCCTGGTTTAAAAGATGATAGAAGATAAATTAAAACCAATAAAAAATTTTGTATTCTCTATAATAAAACATTTACTAAATGTTTGTCACTATACAGTAAAGATGAAGTTGTTTTATTTTTCATAAAGCTGGAAACTTTACAGAGAATGAAAGAAGTAAATACAAGGAAACTAGAATGTGCTTGAAAAGTAAAAAAAAAAAAAAATCTTAGAACCATATGGAATCTATTCCAACATTTGAGAAGTAGCAAATATAACTCAGTTATATTTTAAAATCTGTTAGAAATAGAAGCATTACCAAAATTAGTTTAGGACGCACACCAATCTCAGGATTTGGCATAGGAAAAGCCAAAATGTATAGTTTCTTAAAATATTGTCAGCAAGGATTTATTTGAAAAGATACAAATTTAAATGCATAATAAAGACTCTGAATAAAAAAGTAACTAAGTTATTTATATACATAGTATAGCTAAAGTTTTGTTGTAGCTTTAAGCTATAAAGCTTAAACACAAAGTAGGACTTTCTGAGACTTTCTCAATTAATTACCTATTAAAATTAAAACAACTACAACAAAGTTTTATTTGGCATGGCCTTGATTCTAATTAATGATTGATTCTACCAATAGCATAAGTCAAAAGTATGCAATTAGAGCTTTCTATGTGTCAAGCATCAAGCTAACTAAATGCTAACAATAGAGTCAAAAACACAGTTAGGTTCTACTGGGAAAAGAACATATAAAGCAACTGTGTAAATAGCATAAATACAATAATTTACTATATTTCAATGATTTTCATTACAACAAAATATATCTGACTAATTTTAGAAGGGTTTAATTATGTAAACAAGATCTATCATCAGCAAAGCACCATCAACTTCAGAACCTCATACCTAAAAACGAATGGCATTTTATATAGTTTGGACTTGATTTGAAAAGCAAAAGGGAAAACCAATAGTTGTAGTAGTCCTAGAAGATGGCTCCTAAATCTCTACTTCAAATTCTATCCAACATGCCTGTGGAACTGCATTTTCAATTTCCCATTAAGAATACATGAAGGGTCAGCTATGTGGCACAGTGGATGGAGCACCAGCCCTGAAGTCAGGAGGACTTGAGTTCAAATCTGGTCTCAAACACTTAACATTTCCTGGCTGTGTGACCCAGGGCAAGTCACTTAACCCCAATTGCCTCAGCAAAAAAACAAAAACAAAAACAAAAACAAAAACAAAAACAAACAAACAAAAAAAAAACATGTAAGTCAAGTAAGTAGAGATGAGGGAGAACACTCCAATATTAGGAGACAGAGACTATGCCCAGAGTCCAGAAATGGAGTATCTTGTTCTGGCGACATCTAAAAGATCAGTTTCACTGGGTCGACAAATTAGGAAGAAAGGTGAAAGACTAAAAAAGCATGAAGAGGCTAAATTATGAAGGCTTTTGAACACTCAACATAGCATTGTTTTTAAACCTGGAGGAAATAGGAAGCCACTTGAGTTTACTAAGTACAGGGATAATATGACCAGACCTGTGCTTTTGGAAAATCACTTTTGCGGCTGAATGGATTGAAGTAGTAAGAGACCTGAAGCAGGTTATTGCAATAAACAAGGCATAGTGATGTCTTGAGGTGATGAACCTCTGCACTAGAGTGACAGCAGTGTCAAAAGACAGAAGGATACATGTTCAAGAAATGTGGCAAAGGTGAAATTGGGTCTTGGCAAGGTTTGGGAGAAGAGGGAGAATGACAGATGGCGAGGGTCTGGGAGAAATGGTTAGATTAGTAGAACCAGGAGAGAATAATGTCCTGAAAACCTAGAGGAAAAAAGAATACTGAGGGGCAGAATGAGATCAACAGTGTCAAAGGCTGCAGAGACATCAAAAGTAATCAAGATTGAGAAAAGATCATGAGATGTGGCAATTGAGAGAACATTTCTAACTTTGGAAAGAGAAATTCTGTTGGAATGATAAGGTTGGAAACCAGATTATAAGGCATTATTAAAAGATAATGAGAAAGAAATGGAGGCACTTATTAAAGTCTTTTTGAGGAGTTTAACTGCAAAGGGCCAAAGTGAGGATGGCAGGATCAAGTGAGGTTTTTTTTGGAGAGATAGGAGCCTAATATTCTCAGTCTTACTCTTGAAACCCTTTGCTATCACTTGAAAGATCTCTTTGAGAAGCCTTTCTGAATTTCCAGTGTTGTTTTTCTTTACTCTTTCCAAAGAAGCCTTTTAATTTTAATAATAAATTAAATTTACTTATCTGTGAACATGTATGACATCAAAAGAAAGCTCCTTGAGAGAAAAAACTCATTTATTTAGGACATTTTATTACCAATAAGACTTAGGCATAATGCCAGAGATAGAAGTAAGTGTTTAACAAATGCTTATTGATTAAAACAGGGAAAAGATTGCTTTGGCTCAACCATTAGCAATTTCAAAAAAGAAACTCTTCAGTGTTGTGTTATATTGTTTTGGCATTAAGAAATTGTATGAAACTAATCAGCTGTTTAAATAAAAGTAAACTTGCTTTTCCAACATTTTGTAAAGTTAGATTCTATTAACTCTAAGGTTATCAAGATTAATGAAATCATTGTCAGAACACATAAGAAAAATGAAAAAAACATGGTAAGTTATAAGTGACATAGAAAATAAGTTTTAAGAACTGCTTTATCATCAATAGATGTTGCATGCTTGAGCAGTGAAAAGCAGTTTTTAAGGCTGTTTGTTAAAAAAAACAAACAAACAAACAAAAAAAACGGTTCCCTGTTGTGTTAGATACCAGATACTCTTCTCCAAAATATAGTTTCTCTTTTTGGGGAGTAGGGTATGAGGTGGGATGGGTGGAAGATAGATGAGGGAAGGGGAAGTGGCAGGAAATACATTGTTTTATTCTGATGGAGATACACCAACCTTTTCTACATTATTCTCAATCTAATCAGAGACAGCATCATGGATCTTCCAAAAAAGTAATCATAGATTCCTATAGTGTGGAGAATTGTGCTTTTTGAACTCTTTAATACACAGAACAAAATTATGTTTAACAAATGCCTTTCGGGAGATGGAAAGTATTCTAGTATAAAAGAAATAACTCAGAGTCTGGAATTACAGTCCCAAACTCTGCTTTCAACTAGCCTTGACTTTAAACAAGCCACTAATTACAACTCAAGTTTCCTTACCTGAAAATAGAAATACTTATTTTACCAACCAAAAAGGGTTTACATAAACATAAAATGAGAAAATAAATATGAAAGTATGAGGAATTTGAAGTCATACAAAATTAAGATAATAATCATATTGTGAATGAGGATAACATCCAACTTATTTTTGTGACATTTCAGTCCCTGGGCAATGTCACAAATATCAGATCATTGGCTTATTGTTTAGGCATTACAGATGATGACAAATATAATTATTATGAAAGTGGTGGCTTGTGTAAGAAAACAGCAGCTTCTGCAGCTTGTATGTTTAGATGTTATCAGTAAGATATCTATTTTAAACAATATGGGATGTACAAAGGATAAGAGACCAAAAGCAAAAGCACCCAAATTTGCTTAAGAACAATTATGAGTAGCATAACTGAGTGGTGGTTTATGGAAAGCAAAAAAAAAAAAAAAAAAAAAAGTATATTTTGACTGACCTGTGATCTGTTCTTATCTATATATGTCTATAATCTTCATAAAAGAACACCCCATCATGTTTGAGGCCTTCCTCTGATTCTACAATATAAATATCTCTTGAATTAGATTGGCTTTTATTAATATATTATAAATCAGAGATGTCACACTTGCTATCCTTAAAATTTCCAAATATGTCCAAACAGACTGAAATGTAATTAGGCAATGTTTCACAGGATAAATAAAAATACAATAGTCATTGTTGATTTGTTTTTCTAATATGTGACCATCAGAGATCCATTTCAAATTTGGCACTATCACCATAGGCAATAGTGCATCTCTTGAACTATACATCATTCTGGTGACATTACCTGGAACATACTTTCTTCCTTAAAATAAAACCAAAAGAGGATACAATAATAAGAATAAGATTATTTTACTTTGGGCAAGTTCAGTGCACTTGGATAGTAGAAAAGTTATAAACAAAAAATGAAGGCATATAGAAGACACTACATGAAAGCCTTTTATCTAATACCAATGTCACTCTAAATCCAAAGTCCATATATTTTATGTGTCAAATGTCAACATTAAAATTTGAGTTAGGTAATTTGCTAAGTGGCATGTTAGATAAAGTTCTCTAATCAGTTGTTTTTCACTTGTATCTGACTCCAATTTGGAGTATTCGTGGTAAAGATGCTACAGTGTGGTTTGTCATTTCCTTTTCCAGCTCATTTTACAGATGAGGAAATTGAGGCAAACAGGATTAGGTAGCTAAATTGTGTCTGAGGCCAAATTGTAAGTATTCCTGACTTCAGGCCTGGCACTCTATGCTTGCACCACCCAGCTGCCCTTGGGAGCTCTCTACATGAATGAATTTTCAGGTCTTAAATAGATGTTTTTAAAAAATTGTTTCATTATATTATGGTATTTATAGCAACAGATTACATTTATTTATATACAGTTTTGGAGTTGACAAAACTACTTTTTCTCACTCGGATGTAGGACAGTATAGTAGAAATGGTGCTGAACTTAGACTTTGAGGGGATCTGTGTACACATACTACCTCCAATATTTACTAGCTTTATGGCTGAAGGGATTTGAATTTTTTGACCTCTCTGAGCTTTAGGTATTCAAAAAAAAGAGTGATAGTAATATCCATAGAATGAATCTTGAAGAATTGTTTTGAGAACAAATAATAATGAAGAAGCCATCAGATAAAATTTGACTGTCAATTATATTCTTACCTGTCTGACTTTGGGCAAGTCCTTTTACCTTTTGGAACCCTATTTTCCTTATCTGTGAAACAAAAAACGTTGTAATTGATGACCTCTACTAACAATATCCTTTCAAACTAAATTTATTTGTATAAAATACTTTCAAATATTTAAAGACCCATACAAATAAAATTTAATGTTACTGTTAAAATCTCATGTTTTAATTCATCTAACACCCCAAAATCCCCAAAGCTTTATGAAGCAGGTAATGCTTAAACATCCATTATCTGCAATTTACAAATAGCTAGATGAGCCAAGGTATGACAGTCTCACAATTAGTACTCTTTCTTACTCCTCCTTGTAAATTTCTCAAGGTCAAACCTTTTGAATAATATAATTGTAGTATGAAAAAGCAATTTGGAATTTTTGAGTTAAGAGGAACACAATTTAATGTCAGATAAAGTTATAAATCTTTTTTTTGGAGGGGATATGAGGTACATTTAATAAAGATCAGCTACAAAGAAAAAAATTAAGCCCTGCCTTGTAGAAGGATGGATGGGGGTGAAGGGAACAATGAGCATAGGATAGGCAGACTTGACAAGGGCTTTTAAATAACCTCCTCTCTGGAAGGTCTCATATAAAGACTGGAAGAACATATCACAGGAAATCAAGAGGGGAATTTCTGTTCAAGTAATCATTGGACCAAGATAAATAAGGTTATATAGTAATTCTGAGATTCTCTTTATTTCTGAGACAAATCTTACCAATACTGAACAGTTTGAGTAGCTAAGGATAAATTGTTTCTGAATATTAAAATTGTACTTATTAGCAGTTTAATTTCAGAAAAAATTTTAGAGCAATAATAATTTAGTGGCAAGTACATTTATACATTATCTTAAGACCTGATACTGAATTTGATGCATGCTAAGAGCTTAATTCCATAACATCTCGCAATTACAAGTCTGTAATTCAAAATCTTGTTATTATTAACATCTAATATATCGCCTATAACTGATATAGTTTCCTATGTTTTTCACAACCCAATCATTCTTTTAATATTTCTTTTGTCATTCTATCATTTTGAGTTGTACAATGAGGACTATAAAACTATGCAACCATGAACTTAATGACTGGGAAACATATTATTCTGAATCAACTTTTATACTACAATCCCTTAATTTCCAGTTTGGTTTGAAGGATAAAATTATAGCATGAAAATATTTTTAAAAGAATTATACACTACATGTACTGGATTAAATATAGTCCCAGGTGAATATAAAATTTTATTTTAATACCAACACAGAAAATACTATAACATTTAAATAAAAAAAAAAATCAATATTTCAAATGCAAATTTAAAATATCAGTCACTTTTCTTTATGTGTGGTTTTCAGTTATGGCTTCAAAGTACCCTCACTTATTAATGAATATTGAGGTCTTTTCCATCCTTTTCTCTCGAGTCTCTCATGTATATGTGTATGTATAAGAAATGTTTTTTCAACTCAAATCTAACTTCACTTAGATTTACCAGAATAAATGTTTTCTTAAATATAAATATAAAAAAAAGTATGTGAAAGCACAAAAGTTTGTGTAGAACTAAACAAATAAACAAGTCATTTAATTTCTGTGTGAAATGGAGATACCACCACCCACCTCCCAGGGTTGTAGTGAAAATCAAAAAAAGATAACAATTGTAAAGTGCTAAGCTCAGTGCCTCACAAATAGGAGAGTAACAACAATGAATTTGTATCCCATATGTATTTCTACCTCTTCTTAAAACACAGCTCCCCAAATCTTATTGCCAATAATTCGACTACTTCTCATCTCATTTTATCTATTCTATCTTAATTGCTACTAAACATTTACCCTCCTCACCATTTAATTACTATTCTCTAAATATATGCCCTCTCTCATTAAAGTACCTTCACTCATTTTACTTCCATTACTAGAAATTTATTCCCTTCCTCATTCCCAGAGCAGAAGGTAAAGGACTATATTTTGAAGTTCTGTATCTCTTAAGTGCTTAGTACTATGTTCTAAACAAAGTGGGGATTCACAGATTTATTGATTGATGCAAACTGTACCATATTAAGTCAAGGAAAATGGGAAATGGAACCAAAACAACTTATGTATCCCTACTGAAAAAATGCCACTGGTCTGCTCAAACTTCAAAGTAAACTATTTTTAGCAATCTGCTTCTTTAAAAGATGTCTTTGTTCACTTGCTGGCACTGAAAATGGTATGAAGCTCACATTTCATTTTCATTCCTCCTATTTTAGATAGTTGTTCCATTTTATGTGAAAGCTATTAAAATTATTAATCTTCCAATTAAAATAATAGTAACAACATCTATCTTTCATATAGCATGAGGCTCAACAAATATTTCCTTATTTGATACTGACAATCCTAGGAGGCAGATGCTTTTATTTCCATCTGACAAAAACTAAAGTAGACAAAAGTTGTGACTTGCCCAAAGAGCCATTAAGTGTCACAAGCCAAGGATTCTAGACTCTAAACTCAATACAGCAAAATCTACTTAAAAAAAAAAAGTCTTTGTTCTTTGTGAGCTCACAATTTAACTCCTTGCATAGGTAAATATAGAAAGAGATAAATATTGAATTTAGGGGTAAGAAAGGAATAGAATGTAATCAGGAAAGGTCTGTAAAGTATGACTTGAATGAGGTATTCTGAACTATGAAAATAAAAAAGTAATGCCTTCCAGGCATGGAGAATAGACAAAACACAGGTGTAGAGATGCAAAATATAGGTGCCAAGTGTCATATGTAAGGAATTGTAATTAGGATAATTTAATCGGACTGTCCTGTGCATTGAGAGGAGTATGTTGCAATAGGCTAGATAGAAAGGCAGTTTGGGGCAAGATAGTGAAGAAATTTAAATGCAAAACTGACTATATTTTATTTGAAGGGTAATGTGGAATCATTGCCGTTTTTATTTACTAGATTGTTTGTTTTTGAAAGAATAGTGATATAGACAGACCTGCAAATTAGAAAAATCACTTTGGCAGTGAACAGAGTAGAGCAGAAAAAGACTTGGTCTAAGGAGACCAGTCCTTGAGAATAATACAGATGATTGATGATATTCCAGATGAATTTTGTTATTATTTTTTTTAACTCTTGACCTAAATTGGTGGCTATTGGAGCAGAGGTAAGGGATAATTTTCAAAAGATGTCCTGGAATTGAAAAGACAAAATTTGATAACCAAGTGAGTATATGTATTGAATAATAAGAATGTTACTGAGCTTGCAAGGTGATAGAGCAAGGATGGTGGATACTCTCAAGATAATTAGAGAAGTTTGAAAGTAAAATAGGTTTGAGGGAAAAATTGGGTTCTACTTTGTACATGTTGAGTTTGAGATGTTTATGGGACAATTAGATCAAGATAGCCATTAAAATAGCTTGTTAAGAAGCACTATACAGCATTAATTCCTATTAAAAACACTAGAGAGCATAGGAATAAATGGAGTTTTCCTTAAAATGATAAGTAATATCTCTCTAAGACCATCAGCAGGCATTATATGTAATGAGCATAAGCAAAAAGCATTCTCAAAAAGATCAGGGGTGAAACAAGGTTGCCCACTCTCACCATTGCTATTCAATATGACACTAGAAATGTTAGCTTCAGCAATAGAGAAGAAAAAAAAATGAAGTAATTAAGAGTAGATACTGGGGAAACAAAACTATCACTTTTTGCAGATGACACAATGGTACATTCAGAGTCTTAGAGAATCAACCTAAAATCTACAAGAAACAATAAACTTAGCAAAGTTTAGGAAATAAAATAATGCATACAAATCATAGGCATTTTTATATGTTACCTATATAAGAGAAATTCCATTTTAAATAGCTGTAGATAACATATTTGTGATTCTACTTGTCAAGACACATCTAGGAACTATATGAACAAAATTACAAACTTTTTCACACAAATGAAATTAGACCTAAACAACTAGAAAAAATATCAAGTGATAATGAGGTAGGCTGAGTTAATATAATAAAAATGACGGTTTTACCTAAATTAATCTACTAATTCAGTGCCATACCAATCAAACTGCCAGGAAATTACTTGATAAGAGTTAAAAAAAATAATAACAAAATTCATCTGGAAGAACATAATTATGAACAAGAATTTCAAGATAATTAATGTAAAAAAAAATAAAGGAAGGTGACTTAATGACTATATTATAAACTGGTGGTCATCAAAATCATTTTGGTACTTACTGGCTAAGAAATAGGTTAGGAATGGAACAGGTTAGGTGCACAAGGCATAATGGTAAGTGGCTGTAGCAATCCACTAAAGACTCCAGCTTCTGTGATAAGAGCTCATATTTGCCAAAAATCCTGGGAAAATTGGAAAACAGTATAGCAAAAACACCCTATATCAAGATAAGGTCAAAATAGGTTCTGATTTAGAAAAAAGATGACATTATAGGCAAATTAAGGGATAGTGTACCTCTCAGATGTGTGTGGGAGGAATTTATGGCTAAAGAAGAACTAGAGAACATTATGAAATGCAAAATGGATAATTTTGATTATATCAACAAGATTTTACATAAACAAAAGCAATGCAGTCAAGATTAGAAAGGAAGCAGAAAGGTTAGTAAAAATTTATAGCCAGTGTTTCTGACAAAGACCTCATTTCTAAAATATATAGAACACTGATTCATATTTTTAAGAATACAAGCCATTCCCCAACTGAAAAGTAGTTAAAGGACATAAACAATTTTCAGATGAAGAAATTAAAGCCATTCCTAGTCATATGTAAAGCTCTAAATCACTAATGATTAAAAAATGCAAATTAGGATAAATGAGGTACCATTTCATACCTCTCAGATTGGTTAAGATGACAAGAAAAAATGATATATGCTGGAGGGGATGTGGGAAAACTGAGACACTAATACATTATTTGTGGAGTTGTGAACTGATCCAGTAATTCTGGTGAGCAGTTTGGAACTACACCCAAAGGGCTAAAAAGCTGTGCCTCTTTATCTTAAAGAGATCATAAAAGAAGGAAAAGGACCCACACATGCAAAACATATTTGTTGCAGCCCTTTTTGTAGTGGCAAGGAAATGGAATTGAGTGGATGCTCATCAGCTAGGAAAAGACTAAATAAGTTATGATATATGAATGTAATGGAATATTACTGTTCTTTTTAAAATTTTATTTAAGAAAACAAACAAGAATATAAAACAAAAGAGGACATTATCTTGTGTCCAATAGAACATTAGGGAGGATTCAAAATATATAACAACAAATTGTCAGATCAAGAAAATAAATATATTCACACCCACAAATACATATACTCAGAAGAAATTATATTCTTGAATATCCATTTTTTCTTTACTTCTTTGAAAACTATTTTGTTCTCTGCTAGCACCTTATTTATTCTTTTCCCCCTCTTCATCCTCTCCACTGCCCCCAAGAAAGTTAGTTAAGAAAAAATATATGTATACACATGTACATACATATATACCTACACATCCACTCCACCCCATATATACTCACACATATCTTTTCTATCCTGCTGACTTTGCTTTAAATTCTGCTCCTTAACTTGCCTTGCTGTTACTTAACCTCCCCATACCCACAGATCCCTTCCTTGTCTTCTTTCCACAGCCTTTTACTTACCCATCCGCCCATTCCTCCCCTCTTATTTCTTTTTATAGATTTTGGAGTATTATACCCTTCATGGTCTATATGTAGTGTTGAATATTAAACCCATTCCCAATACGAGTAGGTTTTCAGAACTATAAGTCCTCTCCCTCCCATTATCTAATGCCTCTATGTGTATTCTTCCTCTGCAATTCCTTTTTATAATATAATTATTTTTAACTTAACTCTGCCAATCTTTGTTTTGAGCTATCCTATTATTGATATGAATCTGAAACACAGCGTATATTTCCCATATAAAAACCAAACAAACAAGTCATAAACCATTTGTCCATGTTGAGTTCCTTGAAAATGATCTTTGATATTGGCTCTTATATGTTAAAATTTCTATTAAGTTTGAGTTGGTTGAGAGAAAGTCTTGAAAATCTACATATCTCTTGAATGTCCATTTTTCTCCCTCGTTAAATATTAGCGATAATTTTGCTGGATATGATATTTTTGTCCACAGACCTAGTTCTTTTGATTGTCAGAAGATATGATCTTTTATTGCATCTGCTGCTAAGTGCTGTACAGTTCTAAATGTAGCTTCAGCACACTTAGATTGTTATTTATTTTTATTTTTTGCAAAATTTTCTCTCTGATCTGGGAATTTTGAAATTTGGCAATAATATTCCTGTGTGTTTTCCACAAAGGATCTTGTTGAGGTGGTGATAGGTAGATTTTTTTCTATTTATACTTTCTCCTTATGTTCTATCACTCTAGGGCAAAATTTTTTGGATTATTTCCTGCATTATTGTGTCAAGGTTCTTGGTCACAACTTTCAGGCAATTCAATCATTCTTATATTTCCTCTTCTTGATCTTTCTCCAGATTTGTTATTTTTCTTATATGTTTCACATTCTATTTTCTCATTCACTGGCTTCTCCTTACCCAATTCTAATTTTCAAAGTATTATTTCATCTTCTGACACTCTGTATTTCCTTTTCTAGTTGGTTAACTATTTTTTCATAATCTTGTTTTTCTTGAATGATTTTTATTTTATTTTGTTTTAGTTTTTCCTCAATGTCTCTCATTTGATTTTTAAATTCTTTTTTGAATTCTATAAATTCTCTCTGGGCAGGGAGCCATTTCATGGTACTCTTTGAAGAAGTAGCTTTTTTTTTTTTTTTTTTTTTACTTCAATAAACTCTTTTGAAGATGAACCACCGTCTTCTCTGTTCCCATAGAAGATTTCTATGATGTGGTTCTTTCTTCTTTGGTAGTCCATTTTTAAAAATAAGAAGTGTTAGTGTAAACACCTCTGGGGGGATGGTGCTTCAAGCTTCCCTTCAGCTCTCCCCTCTGACCAGGAACCCAAACCAAGAACTCTACCCTTTCACAAATGTTCACAGCCAACAATGTCCCTGCCCTACTGATTCTGCACTCACCAGGTGCTGATCCTTTTCACCCAGGGCTATTTCTCAGCAGCACAGCTGGGTCTGTTGATCTCAATCAGTTGAGATTCTCTCAGTCTTTTAGGACTCAGACTTCCCCTTCAACAGCCAGGGAAGTGAAAGTCTCTGTAGTTCCCAGGCTCCAGCCAGTCAGATAGCTTGAGGGTTCTGCTGGTTAATGGATCCCTATTCTGCTCCCAATCATCTAGATTTTTCATCAATCTATGTTTGCCCTGAGGAACAAATGTGTTCTATTTGTAGAGGATTAAGAGCTTAAAATTTATCAGCCTACTCCACCATCTTCCCAGAATCCTTCTCCAATATTATTCTTCTATAAGAAATGATGAACAGGGTGATTTCAGAAAACCTGGAAAGACTTATATGAATTTATGTTGAATGAAATGAGCAGAACCAAGAGAACATTGTAGACAATAACAACAAGGTTATGTGATGATGGATTGTGATGGATTCAGCTCTTTTCAACAATGAGGTTGATTCAAAGCAATTTCAATAGACTTGTGATGGAAAAGGCCATCACATCCAGAGAAACACTATATAGACTGAATGTGGATTTATATCTTTTTTTTGATTTTTTGTTTTTTCATTGCTATTTGCTAAGTTTTTTTTTTCTTTCTCATGTTTTCCCCCCTCTTTTGATCTGATTTTTGTGTGCAACATGATAAACATGGAAACGTTTAGAAGAACTGCACATGTTTAACCTATATCAAATTGTCTTGGGGAAGGAGAAGAGGGGAGAAAGGGAGAAAAATCTGGAACATAAGGTTTTGCAAAGGTGAATGTTGAAAACCATCTTTGCATGTATTTGGAAAAATCAAATACTATTTAAAAAAAAAATCAACAAGAACAAAAAACCTACACTATACCCAAGAAAGAAGACCATGGACAGAAATCTGTATTGAGGAAGCAATTGGATTATTAAATCCAAAGGAGCTGTAACAAGAAACGATAAAGAAAGAAAAGAGTTAAGAATAAGTTGCAAATATTGAACTTTAGATAGTTGCTTTATGTAAGTGGACTATTCTTCAGATCTCTATAGAGCTTTCTACATAAGCTGATTTTAATGTAATATGAATCTGTCCTTGGACTTGGGGAAGAGAGGACGGAAAACAGGAAAGGAACTGGCCCATGATTCAAGAACACATGAGGTAGAGGGCAGGGAATAGAGAGAAGCAAAAGGTAGAAATGGGCCCAGACATATAAGAGCCCCTGGGCCAAATGGAAAAACATGGATTAGGGCAGACAAAGGGAGCAGGAGAAGGGCACAGATAAGAGAGAAAAAGCCACATGCTGCCTAGTTTCAGATATCTGGATGGGTAGACAGAGGAGGGCAAAGGTCTCTTCTCTTAGTTGGAGGTCTAAAGTAAAGCCCAATCCCAAGGTTGGAAGTGATGATTCCCTGCTTTTATTTGGAGGATTTTTTGCTTTGTTTGTTTTTAATGAGGTGATGGGAGGCAATAGAGTAGTCAAATTGAGGGGCAGGAGCAGAAAGAGAAAGCATAGTACTTTACAGTAAAGTTATAACATGGGTGTATTTTTAGAATGCAGATTTTTCGCCCCAGAGTTCTTAAACATCAAAATTTCAAGAATTGTCTATATTTCCACAAAACTAAAGTAGCCTGGGATAGTGGAAATATTTGAAATAAAAAAAAAAATCTGATTCTAACACTTAAGTTTTATTTACAGCTAGAAAAAATACAAATTGGCTGAACCAAATTAATTCACCTTCACTGTGGTTTTCCAAATTCTTCTATTTAAAAGCCATTGGTTGTTAGAAGGTAGTCTAATCTGATTCTTTGAAGATGAGTGTCATCTGAATAATATGTTCTGAGAGACAAAAATGCACCAATGAAGTATGCTGTTACATTTTATAAATAATGGAATAGTCTAGCTAATAAATATTTAGATCTGTTTGGCAGTATGAACAAGATAACACATTAGAAGACTTTCCACAGACACTTTAGCAACTTAATACAATTAAGATAATAATGTGACTAAAATTTTGATGTTCAATAAACTTATTAGGATTTAAAATGTTTTATCTCCAAGAAGATTTTCTTTTTATGTAACTTTTATATGATATCTGTATCCATCTCTTCCCTGAAATGTGAATTCCTTAAGGGTGGGTATTGTTTTATTTTTGTCTTGATTTTCTTAGTTCCTAGCACAGTTACCTTAAAAAAAGACGGCACTTTACAAAGTAAAGTTTTATATAGCTACATAGACATAGATATAATTATATCTATAACTATAAAAATAAGATCCAGACTTTTTAATCAATCCTAATTTGGACTCTGTGTTGAATGATTGTAGACTAAAAAAAGTTTTTGGCTTTGAAGAACTAGATAATATTTACTTGGGGAAAGGTTGTTGGTAGGTACATAGCCAATCAACTACAACAAAGGAAAACATAAATAATGCAGGACTTTCTCAAATAATAGGAGGTCTGATGATGTAGTACACAATGAAACTAACTCTGACTTACCAAAAACTCAATTTGCTGTGATATTGTAAGACCAAGCCTAAAAAGAAGTTTCCACTTTCTTAATAAGAACTTTTACATTCTTTGGACATAAAACAAATGAAATATCACTTTCCCTCTTTACAGTATTTAAAATAAAGAATTCTCTTCCATTTTTGAATTTCTTGGAATCATAAGAAATTTTAGAAACAAGAAAAATATAATCTTGATAAAAAGATCCAGCAGATGACAATGAAGAAAGACCCTTCAGGGCTTTTAATTTGTTTTAGTTCCTCCAAAATACTTAACTTATAGAGGTTAAAAAAAAAAAGTTCCAGTAAGGAAAATGTCATTTAAGGACACCAAGAGCAATAGAGAGCAAGAGAACAAGCTGGGGTTGAGTTCATACTGCTGTGTATTAAGCATCACTAGTTTCATAGTGTCTTCTCAACAGGCCATACTGTGATATCTAAACCAGATTGATGTCAAGTAACGTTCGGGAAACAGCTGCTGCAAGTAGGTATTGAAATTACATCTGGACAATGTCATCTCCTTAACTAGAAACTCATCTTACTATCCTAGAGTGGCCAATCATTTATACCTTCATATAAAACACAATCAGTTTTAGACTTCAAGTTATTTTTCCTGGTTTTGTGAAATATTAAATTGCTTCAGGATCGGTAGGGTTGTGTTCTTTTTAAAATATAAATTAAGATAGCACAATTGATATAACCTGTTGCAGAAAAGTAAACATTTACATAATGACCACATTAATATAAAGGAAAACAAGTGTAATAATGTGGTCAGCAACTCTGACTTCAGTAGATTGATAATGAAACATGCCTCCCTTCTCATATTTAAAAAGTGGACTTCCGGTGTAAAATGAAGCTTTTATTGTGCAAGACAATGGTGTTATTTTGTTTTGCTTAAACATAATTCTTTGCTACAAGTAAGAATTATATAAGAAGAAAAATATCATTGGAGAGTTATAATATTAAAGATGTATAATAAAACTTTTATGTTGCACCCAAATAAATAAATGTTTTATTAGTGCCTTTATTACATTATTATAATAAAACTTTTATGTTGCACCCAAATAAATAAATGTTTTATTAGTGCCTTTCTTACATTATTATTTTATTTTTCTAAATGCAGGAAAAGATTATTTTCAACATTCATCTATGCAAAACCTCGTGTTCCAATTTTTCCTTTCCTTTCCCTCCTTTGACCCTCCCTAAGAAGGCAAACAATCAGATATAGGCTAAACAAAAATATTTTTAATGAATGAGTCAGTAGGTTCCATATAAAACTATAATCTCTAAATTTAATACACCTAGAAAAAGGCATGCAATTATTTTTGAAAAGTATTTGCAGATCTCTTCCATCAATCACATTATTTTCTCTATTCCAATTTTCCAAATTAATGTATGTGATATATAGCTAGAAGCACATTGGAGGGCATTGAATTTAACCCCTTCATTGTACAGGGAGGTTAGGAGTCTTATCTAAGTATACATAGGTAAATATAAGTCATACTTTGAATCCAGGTCTTTTGACTCCAGAATCAGTACTCTTTTATGATATCATGTTGCCTCTCACCTTAAAAATATAATAGATGAAGTTACATGTATTATAACTTTTAAACAACATTTTACTTAAACATATGTTTCAATAGGATATAGGGAAAAGACTCAGTGTATCCTTGAGGTAATATTCTCCCTGCTCCCCATGACTAGAAATAGCTATATGTAGCTAATTTTTATTTTGAATCTGAAATTTAACATAGAAGGAATGTTAAGTACTAGGAATGTAATCACAAAGGAATCATTACCAACCATAAGATAAGATTAAAAACAAAAAACAACTAAATACTTTTCTATCTAAAAGCATATTACCAATCATAAGATTAGATCAAAGTATTAAATCTACTTTTGCTCTAAAAGCAAACAATTACTTATCATAATATTAGATAAAAAAGCATTAAATACATTTTCCATCCCAAAGAACCAAGATTAATTACATGTCAGAAAAATTCCTATAGCAAAACCACTTAGACTTGATTTGACTTAGATTGAATTCAGCAGCACATATTAGAGGTAGGAAAGCCCTCAGAAATTAATTGGTTTGAAAGATTCCTTTTATAGCTGAGGGAATAGACCCAAAAAGGTAAAGACATTTGTCAAAACCCCAATATTAGACCTTTCATTTACAATCAATGTGAATTTGAGAATCACTTAAGCTTTCTAAGGCTGTTTTCTCATGTGTAAGATAAAGAGTTTGTCCTAGATGATTTCTAAATTAAATTCAGTTCCAGATCCTGTAATCATGAAATGTTCCCACTACGCTGAATATGTAGGCTGTTGTGTAGGATAAAAATAACACCAGGCATCCTTGAAAGTAAATGTGGCTAAAGAAAATTACAAAGGTAGTATCACTTCCAAATTCCATTTTCTACTCCTTACTCCCATTGAGGGAGGAAGCAAAGATCACTACATGTACATTATATATTTTTTCTTTACATGTGACAATATTTCATTATTTTTTGGATACATCTTAAGTTTCACAACACAATCTTATACCTTAGTGACTTCATGAGTTGCTATGGACCAAAACCCCCCTCCAAAAAAAAACCAAAACACCAACCCCATCCTCTAGTAGCCTACCTTCTATTCACCTTGTTCACTGGAAAATAAACACACTAATTAACATCAGGACTAATTTCAAAGGCTCTTTAGGATTTGTATTCTACTGGTATGACATTCAGGAACTCTGTTTTTCTTCTTTAGCACAATGTGATATTAGAGTACAATTAACATAAACCTATATAAACACAGGCTTTTTAAATTGTTGTTAATTTCAGACCTGATTTTA
The DNA here is from genome assembly GCF_016432865.1 of Antechinus flavipes. Classification (NCBI taxonomy): domain Eukaryota; kingdom Metazoa; phylum Chordata; class Mammalia; order Dasyuromorphia; family Dasyuridae; genus Antechinus; species Antechinus flavipes. Next base: position 435,949,625 of record NC_067400.1, read on the forward strand.
AAATTTCTAGAAGGTAGGATCCAGTCCTGTAATGTACACAAAACAAACTCATGACCTGAAGTGATTTTTTCCCCATAAAATTCAATACTTACTAAGCACATGTTAAGTGCAAGTTGCTATGGATAAAAGGATATAGATAGTCTATCTATAGACTCTGCTCTCAAAGAAAAAAGGAAAGGGAAGAGATGAATGATATAAATATTTATGAAGCATCTACCAAGTGCCAGGCACTGTACTGTGTTACTCTTAATTCTATCAAAAAAAAAATCTCATTTGAGATAAAGAACTTACATTCTACATATTTATTTTCTAAATGACTGAGATGTCCTTTAATATTCAGGAGAGCTGTATTTATTAAAGTTACCCAATATAACAAATAATACAGATGGGAACAATTCTCAGATATTTACTTATTTTAAGAGAGAGTAACATGAGTAAAATCAATCTACAGGTTTCTAAGTTTTTAGAAGATATCTTAAAAATCAATCTACAGGTTTCTAAGTTTTTAGAAGATATCTTACTTCTCTTATAGTAATGGGCTGGGGTGGGGGTGGGTGTTTAAAGAGCTGTTATCTAATTTTAGTTTCAAATAAGAACTCTGGTTTTAGAATCCAGCTATTCTAGGTCAGACCCCAGTTCTATGGCTTTTACATAATCTGTGTGACCTTGGCATCACCCTTTCATCTTTAATTTCTCTAGGCCTCAGTAAACGAGGAAGCACCTTGAAAGTGCTATAGGTCCTTAAGAGTTCACCTTAAATACTGGCTATTACCTATTTCACAAATGAGGGTACTAGGGTTAAGTAATCCCAAAAGGTTAAGTAGCTTTCCCTAGGTCAAACAGAAGAAGAGAAAGGATTTGAACCCATATTACTGATTCCAAATCAAGTATTATTTCCATTACACTATTCTCATAATCTCCAAAATTTCTTTCTATATTTCTAAATATATTAGTCTCTGATAATTGGAATAATGAAATAACCATCCCATAGGAACAAGAGAATGAATACAAGCAAGAGGTAGAAAGGAAGGAAAGAAGACTGGTGAAAATCTACCTAGAGAAGCTGCACATGAATAATTAATAGTTTTCTTCTCATTCAACAAGTATATACTAATGCCTCATTAAAAATGGGAAAGTGCTCTGGGGGGGTTGCTCAGAAGGTTAAGTTCTAGTAGTAACTAGTCAAATTAACTTTTAAGCCTCTTTCCTCTATAAAGAGACCAATACTCTCCTTACCGTAGTAATATGAAGTTATATTGTAGTGAAAATAATGTTTAAAGAATTGTAATGTTTAACCATCACTAAAATTGTAATTTGGGAATAAAGCCAAACCACTGGTCTCAGACAGTACTTCTTTAAAGATCCCTGGGCTATTTTTCATAATGTATTTGATAAATATTAAACCAAAATCAGTGAATATAGTTTTCTGAGGACTTGCTTAAGAAGGAGTTTATATTAATTTTTTTTAATTTAAGAAAAGAAGGGTTGTCAAATGGAAAGTTTGTGGTAAAGATTTTTTTTAAAACTCACATCTATTTTCTTTTATAAAGGAAAATTTTTTTTTACTACCTTAACATAAGCAGCAGAAATAACATTCAAAACAATAATATATTGTGTGTAAAAATAAAAACTGAGAAAGGAGAAACTTTTTAAAATAAGAATTGGAATTTCAATGGTCTTTGAAGATTTTAGAAAGAGAAAACTATTTTAAAATGTTTAATTAGACAAATATAGCTACAGGAGGGATGCTGCATTTCAAAATGATTATAATTTAAAATTAATTCAATTCTAAAATTGTTGGAAATAAAACACTACTAAAAAGTGACATGAACCTTGCCCAGCTGCAATGATTTATAATTTAAATTCAGCAGGCTGTGAAAATACAAGCTACTACAAAATTTTGCCTCGAAACTTCTTTAGCAAAATTTATTTCTGAAGTGTATTCCAACAAAAAGAATCTTCCATCTGGTTCCAAATTTCAGAAAATCAATTTTGAAAATTCTGATTTACAAAATTAGAAAATTCATATAATTCACATTTCAAAAAAAAATACAAATTTGATTTATAAAAGGATTAAGTGTCAATCATAAAATGGTAGGCTTCTTTAGTGCATTTATGGCTTTGAAAAAGATTAAAATTTCTTGACAGAGTGTAAGGTCCAAGTTAACACCCTGGATACTTTAGAATCAGCTGGTGTCAGGATAAGCAAAAGTCCTTGGTCTTTATTCTTTGTTGAAGTGAGAAGAATGGACACAGGTATCTCCACACCTCTCTTCTTCCTCTCCTGGCCAGAAGTCCCTCTGGCTTGTCTTACACTCCACCCTCTAATCCCTCCTCCAAATCTCTCTATACACCAACAGATTAAGCCAGCACAGAATAGTGGGGCAGGCCATTTTCCAAGCATATGCTAATAGAGTATTGTCCTATTGTCCAATCGGTAGTTACCCTTAAGTGCTTGGTTGTCCAACCTCTGTGCATTAACTCAAGAGTTTCAGCCCTTTACAACAGAGAGGCTGTGGAAAAAGGCAAGAGTGCAGAAAAATGAACCATGAAGCTCAAGTACAAGCCAGTGTCAAGAAAACAAAGTGAAAATGAGGATAACATTTTACAAAAATATAGACTTACTATATATCCACAACACAAGTTGAGATACATCAATGATTTTAAATAACATTTTCTTCCTGAAAACTTTATTGAATAATCTGGAGTATATAGCAAGCATGTTAAATCAGATAATCTTTAAAGATCTCCAACAAAGGCAACATATTCTACAGAAGCTTTTCTAATTCCTTCCATTTGTTATATCTTAAATCCTTATTACAATGCTAAGGAATTCTTACCTAGAGGATACAAATAGATTTAGGCAAAAAGCAAGGATAAGTTTTCTAAATGACAGATTTGGCACTCCTGTACATTCTTTAAAAACAGAAAAGGAAGAAACCTGAAGGAGGAAAAAGTCTCAAGAACTTGTATTTTAAATGAGGTGATTCAGGGCAATTCCAATAAACTTGTGATGGAGAGAGCCATTTATATCCAGAAAGAAGATAGGAGACCTGAATGTGGATCACAACACAGTATTTTCATCTTCTATTGTTGTGGTTGTTGTTGCTTGCTTGCTCATTTACTTGTTTTTTCTTTCTCAATTCTCCCCCTCCCCCCCCTTATCTGTTTTTTCTTGTGTAGCATTATAAATATGAAATATTATGATGACCGCGTATTTAAAATCAGCCAGAGTCAGGAATTCAGGTTAAGGGAAAAATCTTCAATCTTTATTCTCAGTAGAGGTTAAGAAGGATTGCGATAGCAACATGGGCAGCTACGACAGGAAGCCAGCTAGCAGGGGGAGGTCGGAGGTGAAGGGCCCTCACAATAGCAATGCGAGCAGCTGTGACAAGATGCCAGCCAGCAGTCTCTCCTTCAGCTTCCCTTTCCACTCCCTTGCCTCCACCCACCAAAAAATGTCATTTCCTATACAATACATCAGGACTTGCACAAAGAGTGGGCGGGGCCATTCTTTCTCGAAGCATTCTTTAAAAACAGATCATCTGCTCCAAATTCTTTTTACATATGAGGAAAGTGAAATCCAAAGTCATACAACCAGTTCATAATCAAGATGGAGCTACAAATGAGGAATCCTGACTCCCAGTTTTCACAATTGGTTTTACCACATTTGAACAATTTAACAAGCATGTTCTAAAACAATTAACAGTAAATTGTCAAGACAATAATAAAAAAATCCTGGGCCAGGGCCCAATTACAAACTAAAACTTACTTCAGTTGGCTGGACATGTGCAATGGATGAATATGTCAACAAGATATTCTGGCTTCTAGCTAAGGAGATTTTAACCTCACGAAGGGAGAAGAAATTCATATTATAGAGAAATACTAAACTCTGACTTAAAAACAATCTGACATCTGTAGATCGCTGGGAAATTCTTAGAAAGAAAATGCCTCATTCTAAGATGTTAATGGCCATACTTTGAAGCAAAAATAAAGAAAAACTTTTTTGCCCTCATTCCCACAAAAGCTATATCTATAAAACAGGGTCTGTCTTTTGTAGGTTTTAAAAGATGGAGTGCAAGTCGTGTATTGGTCTTTTTAGAATTGGTGACAATTGATATGTCAGTTACAAGAACTGTTTTAACCATTCAATCATGCTTTACAACCTACCCTAGTTAGCTTACTGCCATCTGCCCTGCCTGTTATCATAGGCCTGTAGACCACCAAATCTTGCCATCTATGCTAGAATGGCTTAAATCCACTTGGCCAACTTAATCCTTTCAACTCTTGATTTTTGAACACACTTGACTAGCATGTCACATGGCCAACCCCAATCAAGCCTACATTCCACACTGGCCATCTAATTGCCATCTTCCCTAATGAGGTAAATAATTCTCCCCTTACTTCTACAGAATAAACAAATATTGCTGATGTGGTTGTAAAGCTTTGTCAATCAGCTCTCTTATGATTACACTCAATAACTCTTTAACCTCTAAATCAAAACCACTCTACATGGTCAATCTTCCTTTATTACAATGTAAGATCCGAGGGCAAGGACCTTACTTCTGAATCCACATCCCTAACATTTGTCACACAGTAAATTCTTAATAAAAGCATTTTCCTTGATTCTTTCAAAACAAGAGCCATTGTAAAAATGAAGAATGAAAACATTCTCAAACATTTCACACAAAAACTGAAAAAAGTCTTAAGATGAACATAATTCTACCTATCTGATAATTCACTTATGGGCTTAAACTTGATATACTTGATATGCAACTTTCCAAATTTAAGATGAAGACCGATGGATCAACCAAGTCAGTTTTTTCTTGAGTTTCCAAAGACCAAAACTGAAAATGAATACACACACACACACACACACACACACACACACACACACACACACATATTTAACACTAAGCTTCTAAAATGTCATCATCTTTAGAAAAAGTTCCTTAACTGCTTGAAATAGATTTTCATGAACTAAGACGGAGGAACAAGCATTAAATCACTGTAACTATTCTATGTTCACCTCTAAGTAACCATAAAATAGCACCACAAGCCAGGTCTTAGAGCAGTGGAATTAACAGCAAGACAGGTGAAACATCTCCTAGCCCAAGAAACTTGAAGGATTGGCAGGAAGGGTCCATTTCACTCAGATAAGACAGATAAGACAGACACTGTCCAGAATAGGAAGCTTATCAGGAAGTAGCAAGCATCACCTCAAAGGAGCAGGAGATTCTGAGCTCCAGTAGTGCTTCAGAGTGGTAGAACTGGGGTGAATGTCAACACCAAGACCCCCATGTTCCGAGTCAAGGAGAGAGTAGATTCTAGATTTGCAACATGCAAATCCTAGTGTAGCACTAGGGAGGGCAGGCATTCTCCAACAACAAGACTTCCCCCTACTTCAGCAGGGCCCAAACAAATTGGAATCCTTCAGAGGCGGGATCACCATGTGCTTCTGTATAGACCCAGGAAAACACAGAAACACTCCATTGAGCCTCAGCACATGTTGTCACTAGGACTCAATAGATTCAGGAAAAACATCAGAATCACTGGACAATCTGAGAGTCAAAAAGCAAAAGAAGGACCCAGGTAGCATCTTTCAAGAAATTATAAAGAAAAACTATCCTGATGTCCTGGAAACAAAGGGTATATTAAGCACTGAAAGAATCTTCCAATCACCTCAGGGAAAAGATCTCCAAATAAAAACTCCACGGAAAATATATCCAAATGTTAGATCAGATCAAGGAAAAAAATACAAGTAACCAGAAAGAAACAATTCAACTACTGGGGAGTCACAATCAAGACTTCTACAGGCTTGACAGCTAGCTGAAATATTAAAGGATAAGAGCATGAAATTCTGGAAGGCATAGGAGCTTGGACTATAACCAAGATTACCTGGCCAAATTAAGCATAAGGCACTAAATTAAAAATTTGATCTCGAATATCAAGACCCAAGAGAAACATAAACAGATTAAAAAAGAAAAAGAAACAGAAACATAGGTTTTCAAGAGCTACAATGTTTATACCCCTACATGGGAAAATGATACTTGTAATGCTTAACAATGGAATCACTAATAATATAGCTAGAAGGAATATACATAAAGAGTATGGATATAAGGAGAATGAGGGAATAACAACAAAAAATAAGGGATGAGGAAGAGGAATTTACTGGGTACGGAAGGAAAGAAAAAGCAGAACAGTGTAAAATATTTCACATGAAGAAATAGGACAGGCCTTTTAACTGCTTGGAATAAATGATACAGTTGAGTGGAACAATGGACAGAATACAATAGGTCTGGAGAAAGGAAAATCTGTTTAAATGCACTCTCAGACACTGACAAGTTGAGTAACTAGGGCAAGTCATTTAACCTTACTTTAGCTTAGTTTCCCCAACTGTAACATGGGGAAATAACATGGGGGAACCAGTAGTAACTATTTTAACAGGTTGTTCTGAGAATTAAATAAAGTAATATTTGTAAAGCATTTAGCACAATGCCTTACATATAGTAAATACTATAAAAATGCTGACTATTATTATTGTTAATTGATTTCCCTTGAAACAAGGGAAATTTCTTCCCTTTTCATTCACCAAATCACTAATACCCTTTTTCTTGCTATTTAATGTAAATACACATTTACATTAATACAAAATGCAATTTATTATTTAACTATATTTCCTGAAATTTATATATCTTATTATTTTATGTTCTAAAAGGGTAGAAAGGTTAACTTACTGCTAAATAAATTATAACAGTGTAACTTGCAAAGATAATTATATACATTTTGCAGAGGAAACAAGTATATGTAAAAAAAAAGAGAGAGAAACAATGACTATTAGTGAAAATACAAATCAGTCTTACTTTTTAATAAATTCAGACCTGAATGAGATATCATTTAAACCAACCTCCTTCATATTATGAATGAGTAAAGTGAGGGCCTTAAGGAAATTGCCTATTAGCTATTAAATGGCAAAGTTAAAATTCAAACTCCAGTCCTACGAGATAGCTGGTGATCCATTGAATAAAGTACTAGACCTGGAGTCAGGAACATATGAGTTCAAATCCAGCCTCAAAGGTTGAATCTGTTTCCTTTAATATCCTTAACTATAAAATGTTAATGATAACAATAGTGACTATATCCCATACTTGTTGTAAGGATCAAATGATATAGTATTTGCAAAGTGCTTCGTATAGTGCCTGGCACATAGTAGGCTCTATATAAATGCCTTCCCCACCCCTTTCCTTCCATGACTCCCAAGTTCAATATTCTTTATATTATATCATGCTTCCTCAAGCCTCAGTTTCTTTGCAATTTAATTTCTATACTTCTAAGACCAAATGATATGCCATAACATCATGGGCTATAATTTTTTCAGCTGTAAATCTATCTTCTCTTTATAGGGGTTGTATTACATGATCTCTAAGGACTCCTATAGCTCTGTATTTGTAATTCTCTGAGTTAATCCAATTTCCTGTCCCATATTACAAATGAATGTAATATACAAGATCAACCCACAAAAGTGTGTGGACATCCAAGCCAATGATTTTTTCCCCCAATCCATTATATTTCCTTTCTTTTCCTAAGAGATTTTGTATAGATGAAAATGTGGAAGAGAAAGGCTTAAAAGAATATTTCTAGATGGTTCAATATTGTATGAAGTGTTAATCAGCTACTGATAGTGAAGATGGAGTCATTCAGGTAATGTGCCCCTCAGGTTCACTTTACAGGAACAGCAATGATAAAATAAATAAAAATCTTAAGCTAGAATCTGAGGGATCTAAATCATGCCTAAGCTTTGACACACCGCATTTCATAAACTCTTTAGGCCTCAGTGGTCTCATAAGACAAATGGAGGATACTTTTTCATGCATTTTCTTTGATTTTTCCATAAGATTATTTTTAAAATAAATTAAGGGAAACACAATTTCTTGTGGCAAGCAAAATTACATCAGGAATGATTTATCTAATGACGAACATGTGATTTTAGGGGGATTATCTTTACCAAAAAGCTAAGCTGATTTTTGAAGCCAAAAAAAGAAAAAAGATAGCAAAAAGAAAGGAATGGGGAAAAAACCCTGAAATTTCCAGTAATTAACTTTGACTCATATAATCAACAAAGTTCCTTATGAGGAACTACAAAAACAACTCAATGCTCTTTTGTAATATTCTCTCTAAAATTTAATATTCTCTGTTGAGGTTTCCTTGGGGTCTCTGGAGGCAGCTTTAGTTTCAGTTCAGTAACCACCACAAGTGCAGCCAGGAGTTAAAGTCCAAATCCTTTATTGTCTCCTTCAAAGTCTTGTCTCCTTCACTTGGGGCTAGGTTAGTTTTTCTGGAGGCCTTCCGGATCTTCCTTGCAGTGAAGAAGTGAAGGAGGACAGCCTGCCACCGCTACTCTGGTCTTCCCTAGTTCTCCTTCTAGCTGAGTTTGTCTCATCTTATATTCTCTCTCATCATAAGTGTGAATCTTGTGAAACTATAGTAAGTACTAAATACATGTATTGAATTAGAAAACTGTTAAGAACCATGCTAAATTAGATAACTATTGTTTCTATCAATTCCACTGACTTAGCACCTTGTTTCAAATTCTGGCCCATAACACTCTTTGCTCTCATTTTTATCACTGTACTAAAGAGATGCATATATAGTAGGCAGTTAGAAGGTACAGAAATTTATGACAGTTATGCCAAACAAATCATGATACTGCTAAAAACAGAATTGTGAAAGAAACATACTATTAGTCTGGCTTAATTTTTCAAGTACACAAAATATATAATAAAATCCCACTGTCTACTAAATAATTCTTAACTAATTTGATAGATTACACTACTTTGTATTCAAGAATATTAGTTAGAAGTTGCTACTATATTTGTGAAATTAGCATCTCACTAATTTTTTTTACATTTTATTCTTGTGCATGACAGAAAAGACAAAATTAATAAATTTGGAAAAAAGTGATTTATCCAAAACATGGATATACTCCTCCAGATTTCCTGTTATTCCACCTTGTACTAATCCTTCCAAATCTCCTCACCTTTCTCTATTACTATTCTTCATTCCACTTAACATTATATTAATGTTAAACTAGACAGGTATAGGAAATTTGTAATTGTAAGGAGACCATAAAACATTTAGTGCAGTAGAATTATCAGTAATTTATAAATCATATGTGTATTCTTCCAAATCTAATGTTCTATGTCATCATGGTACTGTGGAAAGACTGCTGAATATTTTTTTTTGTACAGAAAAGAACTGAAAACAAAGTGTACCCATCATTTGAAGAAAGGCTAAACTAATTACCATATATAAATATAGAGGAATATTATGTTATAAGAAATGAAGAAAATAGCAAATTCAGAGAAACCTGGAAAGAGCTGTATGAACTGATGTACAGTGAAGTAAGCAGAATGAGAACAGTTTATTACAATAACAATGATGCAAAATAAAATACCTAACTTAATATTTTAATATGTAAGATAGCAATCTTAAAAATAGAATGGAAGCAAAGAGAGGAAGGCACTAAGAACAAAAAGAAAAGGGAAGACTGGGGGAAACTTTCTCATTTAGATGCAGTAAAAGTGTATACAAAAAAGGAAGAAACAGTTGGGGAGAGGTGGGCTGGAACATGTGACCTTCAAACTGAACTAGTCAGAGGAATAATACATCAATATATACAATTGGATATGTTTGAAATACATTTCAATCAACAGGGAAAGAGGAAAGAAAGGGGGAAAGGGGGAATAAAAAAGGGGGTAATTTATATATAAACACACACTCGAGTGAGCGTATAATATTTGTGTTTATATTTTTAAAAGGTAAATAGGAACAAAATTCAAGTCAGATAACATGTAAAACACTTTGTAAAGAGCAATAGAAATGCTACTGTTATTACTTCTATTATTATACAACTAAGAAAACTTAGGCGATGGCATTGCCCTTTTCACCTCTCAATTTTTTTTTGTTTTTATTCATTTGTTTTCCTAGTAAATTTATTTATTTTTAATATATGTTGCTTTATGAATCATGATGAGAGAAAAATCAGAGCAAAAAGGGAAAAAACCATGGGAGAGATAAAAAACAAAACAAAATATAGAAAAAAGAAGTGAACAAACATGTGTTAATTTACATTCAATCTCTTTAGTTCTTTTTCTGGATGCAGATGGCATTTTCCATCCAAAGTCTATTGAGATTGCTTTGGATCACTGAACCACTGAGATGAAACAAGTCTGTCATAGTTGATCATCATACATTCTTGCTGTTATTGTGTAAAACATATTTCTGGTTCTACTTGTTCCGCTCAGCATTAGTTCATGTAAATCTTTCTAGACTTTTCTAAAATTAGCTTGTTCATCATTTTTTATAGAAAAATAATATTCCATTACCTTCATATGCAACAACTTGTTCAGCCATTCCCCAAGTGATGGGCATCTACTCATTTTCCAATTCTTTGCTACAACAAAAAATATTTTTGCACATGTGGGTCCTTTTCCCTCCTTTGTGATTTCCTTGGGATACAGACCCAGTAAACTGATGAGTCAAAGGGTATGCACAGTTTTATGGCCCTTAGGGCATAATTGGAAATTGCTCTCAAGAATAACTCCATCACATTCACATCCACAAACAATGTATTAGTGTCCCAGTTTTCCCACACCCCCTCCAACATTTATCATTCTTTCCCTGTCATCTTAACCAATCTGAGAGATGTGAGATGATACCTCAGAGTTGTATTAATTTACATTTCTCTAATCAATAGTGATCTAAAGCATTTTTTCATATAATTATAGATGGCTTTAATTTTGTCTTCTTTAAATTGTTCATATCTTTTGACCATTTATGAATTGGGGGATAACTTGTATTTTTATAAATTTGATAAACTTTTTTATATATTTTAGAAATGAGACCTTTATTGGAAACACTGGCAGGATTGTCTTTTGTCTTTTTTGCAACAGTAGGCAATTAAAAATTAAAATGAATAGTATCTAGAACTGGCAAGATTGAACTTTGCCCTATATTAAGGCAAATTCTGGAATATTGTGTTCAGTTCTGGTTGTCATAGTTTAGAAACAAACAAACAAAAAAAAACAATGACAAGTCAGAGAATATCTAACAGAGCAATCAGGCCAGAAAAAAGCCTTAAATTCAAGTAATATTTGGTTAAAAGAACAATATGTATTAAGTCTGGAGATGAAAAAACTTAGGGAAATCATGCTACAAGTCTTCAAATTTCTGAAGGACTGAATACATGGGTGAGAAATTAGCTAAGTCCTAGAGAGCAAAAACAGAAGCAAGGAATGGGTAGAAGTTGTAGAGACAAAAAATTCAGCTTTATTTAAAGAAAAACTAAGTGCAATCATTCCCTCTCAATGAAAGCCTAAGAAAGGATGTGTAACTGCTGACACAGCTGTTATCTGCTTTGGCCACTGTGGAAAGCTATCTGAAATGAAGCACAAAACATTTACTAAATTGTGCATACCCTTTGATATAGTGACACAAAAATAGGCCTAGAACCCAGAAATCAAAGAAAAAGAAGAACCCCAAGAAAGAAAACTCCAAATACAAAAATACTTACAATCCTTTATATAGTAGCAATGAACTAGATCCTAAAGAGGATGTTTATCAATTGAAAAAGAGCTGAACAAATTATAATTTATCAGCATAAAAGAATACTATTGTGCCATAAGAAATTATAAAGAGGACAATTTCAGAGAACCCTAGAATGACTTCTATGAACTGCTGCAGAATAAAATGAGTAGAATCGGAACACTTACAAAATGACATTGTAAAAACAAACTTTGAAAGACTTTGAAAAAAACTTTGAAAGTCTGATCAGTGAATCTGTTAATTTTTTTTCTATATCTTTACTATCATTGTTTCTTAACATTCTAAAAAAAACTTTAAAAAATACAAATAAAACGTGGTTCAACCTATAAATGCATGAAATGATGTATATACTTAAACACTTTTGTTGCAGATAACAAAAAAGACCCTATACTTATTTCAATTAGGTTATTTCTTTGCTCATATTAGACTTTTCTCCTTGAAGAATCAACATAATTCAAACATTAATAAAAATGATGAGTAAAAAAAATTACCTTTTATGTAATTTATATTATTTCACAGATTTATATATTTTCTGGTATTTTTCAATGTTTAAAATTCCTGACTTGGCAATCATAGTAATATAGCTTTGTTTGCAAACTTGTGGATAAAATGTCCTAGACATTCCCCGAACAGATTTTAGAACAAAAATGTCTTTCAACTCATTCAATGGTGAACTTTCATATAGTTGACTCAATGACATAAATGCTACAACTCTAATTCATGAGGTAGAGACCATATTCACATATCTGATTCTAGAGACAATGAAAACATTAATGAAGTTCCTTTAATAACTGACAGAATAAAAGGTAACCAGAAACCGGATTTCACTGAATCTAAGTTCATAATAAAAGACACAAAAAGTTACATTGTTGGGACAGCTAGGTGGTACAGTGGATAGAGCACCAGCTTTGAAGTCAGGTGGACCTGAGTTCAAATCTGGACTCAGACAATTAACACTTCTTAGCTCTGTGCCCCTGGGAAAGTCACTTAACCCCAATTGCCTCAGCAAAAAGCAAAAAAGAAAAGAAAAGAAAAGTTACATTGTCTAAGAGGCAAAGATGGTTCTTCTTGGCAATAGGCTGCAGTGCATTGACACTTGCAATAGCTAAATGTTGTTATACTTTGGTATGACCCTACTGCATATTCTTCTACCCATGTCATTAAAAAAAAGTCCTACATGTATACATATATTGTATTTACTTATACTTTAACATATTTAACATGTATTGGTCAACCTGCCATCTGGGAGAGGGGGTCGGGGGAAGGAGGGGAAAAGTTGGAACAAAAAGTTTTGCAATTGTCAATGCTGAAAAATTACCCATGCATATATCTCGTACATAAAAAGCTATAATAAAAAAGAAAAAAGTCCTATTTCTTTTCTAATTTTATTTAGTGTATCAATGCTTAAGACAAACTAATAATAGGCAATGATAGCTTATCCATTATGTTATATCATTTAGAAAAGTGCACTTATCTTAATGTGAATAAGGTTGTTAACCGTGGCAAAATTCAACTCCTAACAAGTACATGAAATAGCTTCTATAAGTATCCTTTGTTCTCTAATACCATATGATATAATCAATTCCTAGGTATAAGTAGTTTACTTTGACCTCCAATCTGAAAAGCAGCAGACTTTATCTCAGTAAAGTTTTATCTAACATCCTCATTGTGGAATCTTTTTATTGAAAATTGTCAAAAAAAAAAAACCAAACCACCATTTATTTTTATCATACAAACATTTATACATAATATATACATTCATTATATATAGCTATGTAATTGCTGATGAACAATTGCTTCCTTGCAAGGCAGACTCATAATTTATTTAGTACACATCAAGAAGCCAGACAATTTTGTTCTGAAATTTTGGTTGGCAGGAGACGATGAAAACAAATACTTGTCTAATATATTACCTCAAATATGGAAAAGGCAAAACAAGCAATGACGTTAATGTACCTACAGATGTTGTATTTAACATCACAAAAGCTATAATGTCACCTATGGCAATTATTTTACATTCCTTGATCTTTCCTTAATACTTAGAAAGCAATGGTGCAGCATAATTGCAACTAGAATATTTCTAAAAAGTAATAAAAATACATAGGCCACTAAATTAAATTCTGGTTTTAAAAATCTCCAGAGATACCAAATGTGACCCTAACTTTATTTCCGTTTAAGAGATCCAAGTCTGTAATTATTTTGAGGACGCTCAACCAGATGTTCAGAGCAGAGAACAGCCAAAAAACAAGAGCTTGAATGGCCTCTTTATTTTTCTACAATGTTTTAATTATGGCCTTCATTATCAGCAACTGGATGATATGTTTAAAAGTTTTATATACATATGTAAACATTAAGAGTCATGAATATATCCAAAAGGTGAGAGAGGAGCATACTAGAGATTATCCAAGCAAATGGTAGAAAGTTAAAGCAACTACTCCAACCAAAATATTGGCACTGCAAATTGTCACGACATCCCAGTCCCAGATGTATATTTTATATGCGCAAAAAAAAAAAAAATCCATTTGGAGCAAATCTATGACCAAAAAAAAAAAAAAATGCAATTCATTAAATAGTGATTAAAAGGAAAGATATCTGATAATAGGTATTTTCTCCTATCTGTGTAAATGATCCATTTGGATCCTTACCTACGGTTTAGTGGTCCATATTTCTATTTAAGTTTGACACCACTGCTGTAGATGATCAAAATACATGGTCTTGGTTAGCATGTCTGTGCCACTGTATTGCATTTAGGTTATTTGAAGGAAGTTCTATGATCACAAGTATTGCCATTGTTTTAAGTTTAAAAACAATTTTGAATAATAGAACTAATTAAAAGATCCACAGGACTTACTGAATGTCCTTGGAAAAGTAATTTTACTTTTCAGAATTTCCTTAAAGAAACTAAATGCTACCAACAGTATTTATTTTTTCTATTTATGTTTTACTGCAATTACCATCAGGCTCCTACACATTTTGTTGTTGAATGAAAGCAAACCTATTTATAGCAGATTATGTTAGAACCCTGTCATTACTAAGTAAGTCAAAGTCATGGCAACAATCCCAGAATGCTTTGTTTCATGACCAAGGTCTACATCTTAATTATGGTCTTGAAAATTCATGTGGCTGATGATAAAAAGATTAGGGGGAGGAGATGATGGAAAGGAATGTAAATGAATTAGTTGAAATTCATCAAAACTGGAAACCCAATTTAAAACGTGGCTGCCTTTCAGTAAGTCAATAGAATTCCTTAGAGAAGAAAGAACTGATTTTTCCTATATTCTACTAATAAAAAGGAAAATTAGAGAGATAAAGAATTAGATTTGGACTGTCCTGGATTTGAAGTCTAGATTCCACCCTTAGTATCTTATGTAGCAGCTAGGTGGCACAGTAGATAAAGCACCAGGTTTGGAGTCAGAAAAATTTAGTACAAATCTGGCCTCAGGAACTTACTAGCTGTGCCACTCTGGTTAAGTTTAACATCTGTATGTCTCTATTTCCTCACCTATAAAACTGCAATTAACAACATTTTATCTCACAGGGTTGTTGTGATGATCAAATGAGATAATTTTAAAGTGTCTGGTACATAGCAAGTGCTACATAAATAATATTATTGAATATATGAACAATTGACATTCATTATTTCATTTCATTAGATATAAAAAGTATCTTAACTTTTTGTGACTCTGTTTGGGGTTTTCTTGGCAAAGATACTAGAGTGGTTTACTATTTCCTTCTCCAGTCATTTTACAGATGAAGAAATTGAGGCAAACAGAGTTAGGTGACTTGCCCAGCATCACACAACTAGCCAAGTGTCTGGGATCAGATTTGAACTCACAAAATTAAGGTTTCCCAATTCCAGGCTCAATACCCTATCCAACTAGCTATTCTCATTATATCTTATATTAAATATATAACATCAATTACTGATATTTAGCAAAAAGACAAATTTGAAGATAATAGTATAAAGCCAAATTCATTGTGCTGAACTATTTTCCTCTTCACTTGAAGCTCCTTGTGTTTTCCTGTTCCTGTTCTTATAAGTTTCCAAATCTATCTCTTCCATTCCAATTCACATATTACTGAGAGGGAATGAAGGACATCATACAACTGAAGTTAACCAGATCTTCTATAAATGTATGTTATGTGATCTCAATTGGGAGGTAGTTCTTTTAATTTCTCCTTAAATGATGTCCTGTAATGTTCCCTACAACGACTGTTCCAGATCTTCGCGCTCCCCTCCCCCCAAAAAAAATTTCCCTTACCAATACCTCTCTATCACTCAATTGAGGATCATCTACATATTTTACTAACAAAAAAGAAATGATGAAATGTTGAAGAAAACAGAAATGAAAAAAACATTAACAAAGATCATTAATATTTCTTAAATTTAGACAATCAGTGACATGAATTTCTTCTTTTTTCCTATATCCCGTCTCTACCCCTTGACATCAAATTTCCATTCTTTCTTTCTTTACTTCAGTCTTAGATTATAAGATGGCCCTTCTTCTAACCAACATGTGTCCCTTGATTCAATCTCTCTACATCTCTAATACCCTGCTGCCACAACCATCCATTTTTTTTTCTAATCCTCAGTCTCTCTATTTCCCTTCTTGCTGCCTACAAACCTGCCCATCTTCCACCTTAAAAACAAAACAAGAAACCTAGACCCTACCCTTCCCCTTTATAGCAATGATCCTATATTCAGGGGAAAAGGCTTTGAGCAGATCCTTACAGCAAATCATTATATGTCTCATAAGATGGCCCAGTGAAATGTTGTTATTTGGGGTAAGACGTTCTGAATTTGAATTCTTAATAGCTAGCTGTGTTAGCCTCAGAAAATCACTTAACCTCTTTCAGGCTCAATTTTCTTATCTGTAAAATAGAGCTAATATGGCACCTATTTCATAGAACTGCTATGAGCATCAAATAAGTTATGAGATGCTTTGCAAAAAACTTAAGAGATCTATATAAATGCTAATATTTTATTAATAAAAAACAAATGAACATATCATTGACATTTCAATTCATAATTATAGTACTACTATATAATTTTCATACATGGGGTTCCTTTTCCTTTTTACTTTGATTTTTTTGGGATATATGTTTATTAGGGATAACATTAGTTCAACAAATATACACAATTTTAAAATCCTAGAAATTTACAATCCAAGCAAGTAATGATTTAAAGTATTATCCATTTACTTTGACTTAATATTTCTCATATACCTCTGACCCTTAAGGGATTAGTATTCTACGGGCCAGGGAAGGAGATGATGTACATGTCGTAAAATCAATAAAATCAGTAACTCCAAAGGGCTGCTTTGTTAATCTCTGAATTTCCAGCATAGTACCAGTTTCAAGCATATACAGGTGCTAAGAGATGTTAGTTGACAGACTAAGAGATCTAACTTACACAACCCCAAGAAACATTATAGAAACAATCAGCAAAGAAGAAAACAGTTATAGATAGTTAAGTGGTCTAAAAATGGAAAATGAAAAAGTAGGGGGAAAGTCTCAAAGTAATTTAGACACAGCAGATTAAGTTTCACCATATCATTCTTAGTATATAATAAACAAGGCCCTTCATGAAGTCCTAAAAATTAGCTGGGACAGAATTTAGTCATTCACTCAACTATAACACTGTTCCCATTTAAGTAAATGAATCTAAGTAAAAGAATTTTACTTAATAGTATTTTAAAATAACCAACTCATATTAGGTGGGGGAATACCCTTATAACTTCTTTGGCTGAGAGATATCCATAAAAATTTAATAAATAAGTAGATTCCAGATGTATTTGAAATTTTTGCTATTTTATGTGGGCAGGGAGAGAAGAGAATATGTACTTAATAAAAGAAAAAATAAAGATTTTGCTCAAACAGGCTCAATTACTATCTAGCATATCACTTAATAATATTAGGAATGTTAACCTCTACCCATTTTCAACCAATCTGGAAGACCACAAACTAATTAAAAATTCTATGGCTTGTCTAACTTCTGAATGTATTATATAAATTTTAAATAGAAGAGACCCATTAGCTCAGATACCAGTAATTCAGAATGGATTCACTTGAAAAAGTATGTATAATTCTTAAGTAAAACAGTAAAAATACTTTCGATATTGCTGAATTTTGCACAATTAAAAAGAATCAAAACAAGAATTTGCAACTTATTAGTATGAAAGTGGAAAGAAACAAAACACTCTGAAATCTCCTCATGGGATTTTATGGGATCCTTGAGAGCAAAGACTGATTTTTTGCTTTTCTTTGTATTCTTAAATGTTTAGCACACAGTCTGACACAAATCAGGCACTTAAAATATTAGTTGATTGACAATGTCTCATGATTTCAAATTTGGCAACTAGCAAGTCACTTATAGATTTAACAACATTTTGTAAATAGAACATTGTCATACAATGCAACTTTTTAATAATGTTTCATCAAATTACTTTCATTGAGTGCCCATCAATTGGAGAATGACTGAATAAGTTACAGTATATTAATGCTATGGAATATTCTTATTCTATAAGAAATGATCAACAGGATGATTTCAGAAAGGCCTTGAGACTTCTATGAACTGATGCTAAGTAAAATGAGAAGAATTAGGAGATCATTGTGTCTGGCAAAAGTAAGGTTATACGATGATTAATTCTGATGGACGTGGCTCGTTTCAACAGTGAGATGATTCAGGCCAGTTCCAATGGTCTTATAATGGAGTGAGCCATCTGGAGAGAGGATTGTAGGGACTGAGTGTGGATCACAACATAGCATTTTCACTCTTTTTGTTGTTGTCTGCTTGCATTTTATTTTCATTCTCATTTTTTCCCTTTTTGATCTGATTTTTCATTGTGCATCATGACAATTGTGAAAATATGTATAGAATAATTGCACATGTTTAACATATATAGGATTATTTGTCCTCTAAGGGAGTGAGGGGGAGAGAAGGAAAACATATGGAACACAAGGTTTTGCAAGGGTGGACGTTGAAAATTATCTATGCATGTTTTGAAAATAAAAAGCTTTAATTAAAAAAATTTACTGCCTTTAATATAAACATAATCTTTATAGAAAATTTTTAAAGCTTTCCCTTTAAAAAGTATTCAACAATTAAAATGTTTTTCCAAGACACTGGACCCTCCTCATTCTGAATTAGGGTGGTTTTACAGTATTTTTAACCTTTTCAAAAATGATCCTTTGGGGTATTTCAGGGTAATCAAAGAAATAACTGAAATCATTACTGACAATATTATTAAAATGCAAGTCAGTTAACTGGTGTTTGAAATCCACAAAGTTTGCCGCAATGTATAATCAAAACAAAGGATAAGAAAATTACAGCAATTCATTTTGATTTTACAATAATGTCTTTAAGAATAAAATTTAGGAACCTACCAATGTAAACAAAAAATCATTCATTTTGCAGATTAATTACTTCTAAAATTACTCCACCTGATTTCATGTTCATCAAGTTGACAAAAATTACCTGTAATTCCAACAGATTTCAGAAATTAAAAAGGCTTTTTTTGGGGGGGTTTAATATGCTCTTAAATCATTAATTTCTCACTAAGTAGGAATTTACCTTCTAAATTACAATTTAAAATAAATTTGAGCTAAAATTTAAATTTCAGGATAATTTTTAGGCTCCAAAATAAAAATTGAATTTTCAGTTTCTATGTATTCCTGCTCCTAAATTCTAGATGCTATATGGATATTTATTACCTATTAATCATTATAGAGTTATAGTTAAGCATTAACAATTCAATGTACTTAAAACAGAAAGCAAACTTGTTTTTCTTGTTCAAAGAACAACTGCCCTGTAAGAGTACAGGATGGGCTTAGAAAAGACTTCACCTTAAAATAACTTGATTACATTTAAATTTAAGTTTATTACTGTAACATTCTTAGATGTCATGGGATTATAGATTGAGCACTAAAATCTAGTTAAGACTCCTTTCAGTTTACAAGTGAGGAAACTGATGCTCAGTAGTCATGACATATCTAAATTTGTAAAGTATTAACTGAAAGAACCAGGATTCAAACTTGTGTTCCAAAGATGACACTCTTTCCATCAGACAGATACCTATAAACAAGCTATTTTCATGTTCACAATCAAACTAAAAAGAAAGCAATCTAAGTTTTATCTTCTTGATAAATAGTTTTTTCTTAAACTTGTTAGGTCAATTCTTAGAATTCAAAATATTTCACAAATATTTATTCTTCATAGCCTCCTGAAAGAAAGAAATATAAGAATCCATATCTTAAAGACGAAAAATGAAATGATTATGATATATTTTTACTTCTCTATATGAAATCAGCAGATGGGACCGAGACAATCCTGTTGTCCTAATTCAAGTTCTTTTGTTTCTAGGAAGGATGATTCTTTTTGTGGCTGAGAGAAAAAAACACTGGACTTTTTACATTTTCCTTCAAATGCAATGTTTCAGTGTATTTAGTTCCATAAACAAAATTTTCTACTTTAAAATTTCCATTTTGATACATTTCTATAGAAAATATTATCAGTCCAAATTATTCAGCATTTTTCTTTTTAAAGAATCTAGCAATGATTGCTATATGACAAAGACTTCTCTTTTTCTAGAGCAGGAATCTCCAAGCTTATTCATTATTTCTTGTCAGAAAAGAAATTCTGAGCATGTATCCAAGATACATATTTATTTATTATGAAATTACAAATAGGTAGCTAAGTAGTGAAGTGTAAAGTTTTGAACTTGGAAATCAGATCTGAGTAGGGATCTTGAATCAAACAACAGCTACATGACTTCTAGACAAGTCATCTTGAGTAAAGTAAGGCAAAGGTTAAGTGACTTGCCCATCATCACACAGTTAGTAAACATCCAAGGATAAATTTGAATTCTGGTCTTTCTAATTCCAGGCAAGGTGTTCTACCCACTATGGCACCTCGCTGCCTGTGTAAGAAACAGGATTTGATGGCAGAGTAACAGGAAGTCACTGGAACTTACTGAGCAGGGAAATAATATGATTAGACTTGAGCTCTGGGAAAAATCCCTAGAATAAGAGTGTGGAAGATGAGTTGGAGAAGGGCAAAATAGAGGTCTGCTGCCAATATATGGAGGAGATTTTCCTAACAATATTTGTGCAGCTGATGGGTTATTATATCTGCCTTAAGGAGCAAACCAGTAGAGGAAGGTTAGGAGCTTACATAGCCACTGGTTGGCCTATAGTGGGGTCATGCCAGGCAGTGACAAATGAAATGGGGTGGTATGGTATGGCTGTGCTGGAGACATCCTCCCCCTACTCCCCCCCCTCAGCTATCACAGGAAGTAGAGAAGGAACCCATTTTATTACCCTCTGATTGATTATGCACTCCTTGGAATTATGCCACTGTTTTTCACTAAGGATGCAAAGACTATTTTACTTTGGAGACTACTGCTTTAGAAAGCAGTTTCATTAGTAACAGAACACTTATAAAGAAATTGTAATCAATATCGCTTTTTAAGATGTCAATTATACAAAGAGTCACCTGTTACTATGAAATGAAATAATAACTAATGTTTATATAGGGTTTTCTCTATATGATCTCATTTGATCTTCACAAAAATTTTCTGGATAAAGCACCAGCCCTGGAGTCGGGGGATGAGTGTTCAGACCTAGCCAGACACTTGATATTGGCTATGTGACCATGGGCAAGTCACTTAATCCTCAATTCCCTCACCATATAAAAACACTTATTATATATACACACATGTATTTACAGAGACATATGCTACTACCAGTTTACAGATGAAAAACCTGGGACCTAAAGAGTTTAAGGGACTTCCTTGCCTAATTATCACATTGTCATGCTGAACTTAAACTCAGGTCTTCTGACTCCAGACTCAATAAGTACACTTGTCAACTTACCTGCTTCTGCCTCATACCTAGATTATTATTAACATTATTACCTAGATGTACAGTAGAAAATGCACTAAACTAAACTAGGTTCATTAGTGTTAAGATGTTCCTAACTTTGGAAAAATTGGATAAGAAAATGTCTGTTTAAGATAAAAAGATTTGAAGAAAAAAAAGACTACCCCCCTCAAAAATCTGGCATTGTTACAAAAATCAATGGGGTAATAAATGATTTGAAACTCTGTAAAGGAACAAATAGTTTAATCATAAGATGAAAAACTAAGTGTCAGCAATCTGCAAGAAAACACAATCTTTTTTCATTAAATTTTTCTACCTTTGTATCCAAAATAAAAATTCAAGAACTTTTAGTTCAAATGCAACAATGCGAGACATGCTCTTAAGTATACTATTTTCAAGATGATGAATAGAAAATGTCTGGACTTAGTTATATAATTAATCTGAAAACTTACAGCTTTAACAATATATTATGGCATTCTTTTAAAAATGAAAAATACACATACCTGACTTATGAATTATATGTACTAAACTTCAAAAAAAATTAGGAAAAATAAAATATCTGTAATTTTCTGATTTCATTTTTTTGCTTTTGATAATTTTCTTTTATGCTTTGGCAAGACCAATGTTTCACTGTAGGGTTTCAAAGTTCCTTGAAATAGATGCTTGATTTCTCCATACAAATAGTCATGGAAACATCATCTCTAACAGTTCTTAAGGTGTGCTCAAAGAGGTATAATTTTTACACCAAAGTACCTAAAATAAAATGACAGATTTCTCTATTTTTAAAAAGCACAGAATTTAAAAATATATCAAAAGAGAGCAATGAAACATGAAATTATATTATTACTGCATGGCAAAGCATCCATATTTCAACGAACTTAGAAAACTTCAAGTGTGAGGAAATCAGTATGATCTAGTTTCATCTAATCAAGGTTGGATACTGAGTTAGCACAGCATCAAAAACCCAAAGATTGAACCCATTAATGTCACAAAATGAAACCATATCAAAAGTATTACTTGCCCCAACCCTCACAATGTTATACTATGTATAAGATGGAGAGTCAGTGCAGCATAACATATATAAAGCTGGCCAAAATGGTTCAAATTCCATTCCACCACTGACACACACTAGTTAGGTATGTCACTTAACTTTTCCTCACTGAGGATTTTCGCAGAGCAGTCTCTATTCTCATCTTAAATGCCCTATGTATGAGAATTCAACCATTTAAAAAATATATGGCAATAATCGACAAATTCTGATCACTGAAACCTTGTAAGGTATCTTGGGGTTTATGGGCTAGATTTCTTTCCTAAGGACTAATCCTTAAACCCAAATCACTCTGTTCTCATTGACTCATTAATAATAGATCATAGGCCAAGCCTCAGTCTGGTCATTGTTTGGGCCTCAGAGAGAAGGTAAATAGTAACTGTTTCAGTTTTGGCCAGAAAACCCAAGGATCTTCCTTTCCTAGATTTTATATATATATGACTAGGTAAAGAGGCCATTCTCTGCTTATTTCTTACCTAGCCTTAATCACTGATCAGGTCAATACTTCAGGCATTCCTGAGACCTGTTAAGGACCTTAGTATAAAAAGGCCAAGGTCTCCCAATGCAGCCAAGGCCATCTCCAGTTATCCTAATCTGTATCTTGCCCCCTGGACCCGATATGGTTCCAGGGGTGAGAAACTGATGACTACAAATACTTCCCTCACTTTAACTCAATCACTTTAATGTCATGGCTCATCTCGCTGATGCCATGGTCATCTTTGAAAACAAAGGAAAAATAATAACCTATGTATGAGAATTCAAAGAATGAATTTAAAGAGAATTCAAAAATTCATTTTTCAAAACATGATAACAGTATCCTCTCTACATCTTTCTTCCTGAAAATCCACTTGCAGTTTGGAAATGTCCATTCTTAAACTCATTTTTTTCTCACTTTTCCCATTTTGTCCTACCGTTCAATGATGGAGAGATGGAAAATATGATGTTGGAGAAAAGGTGGTAATTAAGGAAGGAGATGAAAGAAAAAGATATTGGGTTCTGCAATGACTTTAATGCAAGGTGACTGAAAGAAATACTGATAAAGGGATCAGACTGACATCTTACATTTCAGATTCACACTCTCTTGATTTAATAAGTCTTCTCAAAGCCTCACAGAAAAAACAAAAGAAAGTACAAAACAGAAAAAAGTGCAGAGCTACAGTGGAAAGAGGGATTCTATGAGGTCTCCTGATTGATAAATTCATTGCTGAATCTTCATTTGAGGAAGCAAATACACTAGCCATGCTCAATCTACATTTGTTCTGTCCATGACTGAACATCTTCTGGACCTTCAACCTAATAGCTATCTGCATGACTGCAATGTCTCTATTTTTATATTCACTTCCTTTTCCAGCTCCCAGTTAAGTGCTTCTTATCCCATTAGAATGAGAATTTGATGCCAATCATCCTGAGAGAAAACTATGGAGAGTAAATGTGGATGAAAGCATGGTATTTTTTCACCTTTTTTGTTTGTTTTATTTCTCATGGATTTTCCCCCTCCCCCTTTTTGGTCTGATTTTCCTTGCATAACATGACAAATATGAAAATGTTTAAAAAGACTGCACAGGGGGAAACTAGGTACACAGTGGATAGAGCACCAAACTTGAAGTCAGGAGGACCTGAATTCAAATCTGATATCAAACACTTAACACTTCCTAGCTGTGTGACTGTGGGCAAATCATTTAACCCCAATTGCCTCAGGAAAGAAAAAAAAGGATTGCACATTTTTAACCTGTGTTAGATTGCTTTCTGTTTTGGGGAAGGGGATGTTAAGGGAGGGAGGAAGAAAAATTTGGAACACAAAATTTTATAGATGAAAGCTACCTTTACATATGTGTATATATATAGAAAAATTAAATACTACTTAAAAAAAAAGATTTTGAGACATGGGGGACAACCAGTGGAAAAGTAGGCATTTAGGCAATGGAGTATGTTGTTCTAGGAATAACAAGAACATTAGTGTAACTATTAAAGAATATTGGGATGAGGAAGAAAGCAAGGTATAAGCAAACCAGAAAGACAAGAGAGGGCTAGCTTAGGAAGGGCTTTAAGTAGAGGATTTTATATTTGACCCTGGAGGTAATAACCACTAAAATTTATTAAATAAAGGGAATAGATATGGTAAGGCCTGTCTTTTAGAAAGATCAATATGACAGCTGAGAAGATGAAGTTGTGGATTAAAATTGAAGCAGAGTGACCAAGTAACTGTTGCAATAATGTGAGGCAAATAAGAGTGTCAAAGAGTATTATGTTTCTAGCACAGTGCTGGACACATCATAAGTACTTAATAAAAGTTGTATCTAAAGACAAAAGAATTTCTAAATAACTGAGTGACAGAATAAAACTGAAGCAAAGAAGAAAAGATTTAAAAGTTCTCTTTCCTCTTCAAAATATAACAGGGATAACTTTTGTTGTGAAAGCCTCTTGCCTTTTTTTTTTTTCAAACAATCAAATATTCCCCTATTGTTTCTAGTCAAGAAAACCTTTAGAAAACCTCCAAAAGACCACAAGCTTGTTTCGGGTACAGGAACAAAGAGACATCCAGCTCTACAGTGGGTTAGAAAAACAAAAAGACCCTAGGGCCTAGACTAAAGTTATTAGGAAAAGGGAAGGAAATAAGACTTTAGACCTAAGAGATGGGAGTGGGGATGGCTGTGGAAGAGAATAAAGGTGTAATCAGTGAGTCAGAGAAAAGTTCCCTGGAAGGTTATATAAGCAAAAGGCACAGGGATCTTACAAGGGAAACAGGAAGGAAAGGGTGTGAAGAATTTTTTTACTTCAATCCCTTTTGTGTACCCTATACAATTCTCTCAACCCTTCAGCACATAAAAGAAGCCATACCAGATAATCTAAGGCTCCATACTAATCACTAGCCCTGAGGTCAGAGGCTGAGATTCCAGAGCACTGGTTTTCAGGACCAATAAATGGAGTGGAAAGAGAAGGAAATACCTGTTCCTTTGTGGCAGTGAGGGGGAGAAGGGAAAGAAACATTTTTGGTATCCCAAATTTTAACTCCAAAATCATTTTACAAAAGAAACATTTTTTTTCATTAGTAGTTTACTGAATGAATGCCCTGGGAATTAAATCATTTTATAAAATTGCCTATACTCTAAAATACATTTGGGAATTGTGCATAACTGAAAAACAAACTTTTTGAAATAACTCATTCATAAAATGAGTCACTGCCTATACTCTGAGTCCCAAAGATGAAAATATTTTAAACAAATGGTACTACCAAATTCTAGATTACCAATCATACTTTAAATGCTCTTAAACTTTCAACTATGAAAGCTTAAACGGAAAGTTACTAAAAGACCAAAAAAAAAAAAAAAAAAACCAAACAGATCCTAGATTTTAAAATGAGATGATACTTAATTACTAGGACATAAGGAGTTGTAAAGATTGAGAACATAAACTCAAGCAACTTATACTAGCAGCCAAATAAAAAGAAATAACAGAAACCTCCTGTAGAATGCTAGTTTGATAGTGGGAAATGGAAAAAAAAATTCCTACTCTAAAAATGAATTGCAGAGTGGGGTTAATTCTCTAAAGAAGACAGAAAGGTCTGAAAATAAATATAAAATAAATTTTAAGTGTTTTACATGCTACAGCATTTGATAAGCAAAAAACTTGAATTGTAGTTATAAAACATAATTCATGTTTTGTTTATACCTCATCACTGCTTAAGTTTATTCCACTACCAAAAACTTTTCCATAAGTGAAAAGATTTGTAAAACTATTCAATAGTGAAATCAAATATTTCCAAAGAATAGCAGTTGATAATAAGCTGAAAACACATGATCATCACATGATTTGATTAGCATGGCACTTGGTGCCACACTTCTCAAGATGTGTTAATATCTTTTAGCAGGACTAATTAAAAAATGACATAAATCACTGCTGCAGTACAGTGTTTAAACTCTAAGCTAAAAAGCTTAAAACCATAGTCTGTCATTTAGTCCTGAATATTTCACCAAGACAACATCCTATGTAAATATAAAGACCCAAAATATTATTAAATGTATTAACCTGAAAGCACAAAACCTACTTTTGTGAAAATGTATTGCATAGATAGCTCTGACAATCAATTCTTTCCATAAGTGAATTTGCAACTGAGCTTCCAAATTGGTCAGTGAGGTATCTAGACATTTGCCACCAAATATATCCCATTACTCCTTCCAGAAGAATTACTGATTATCAAGTTGCTAGAAGAATAATACTTGAACAAATCCTACTGAACATTCTTTGTACTCAAAAAAACCTTTTGTAAAAATGCTAGTTAGAACCTTGACTGATGCTTGTGGTAAACACACACTACTCCTCTGGGTTAGTACAATTCATTAAACTTCTAAGGGACAATTTGGAATTATTCCCTGCCCCACACACATACATCACCCCCGCACATAGTAAACTGCACACATACCCTTTAGACTATCAAAATCAATACTACCCCAAAGAAATCAGAAGAAAATTAGTCCCATTTACAAAAATATTTGTAGCAGATCCTTTTGTGGCAGTTAAGCTTTGAAAAATGAAGGAGTGGGTGTCCATCAATTGAAAAGAACTGAGCATCAAAAGAACTAAACAAATTAGGTATATAATTTAACAGAATACTATTGCCATAAAAAATTAATAAAGGAATGGTTTTAGAGAAAATTGAAAGTTGTATGAACTGATACTGAGTGAAATATGCAGAATCAAGAGAATATTATTTAAACAAGAATTCTGCTCAACAAATGCAAAGACCAAACAAATCAAGAGGATAGATGAAGCATGCTTACCCATTTTTCTTACAGAGAAGTTATGGATAGGATATGACCAAAGTAGGAATTTGTTTTTCCAGGCTATTTATATCTGCTAAAAGGTTTCCCCTATTTCCTGGTCTCTCCTCCAATTGATGTAGGAAGAAAATATGGAAGGGAGAGAAAATAAATGCTTATTAATTGGGGGGAAAATTTCCAGCTGTTGTGACTGAAGAGAAATGCTCCTCACTAACAATTTGTCTATTATTGAACAGACAAATCCAGTTGTTCAACTGGATTAATCCCATAGCTTTATCCCCTAAATTTCCCAAAGTCCAAAAGTAGCTGGACTAATTACCCACTGATGTCACTTTTTATCCCTTCAATGGTCCAGATGATTAAGAGTTGATTGTAAACATGTGGAGAATTTACAAAATATATTTAACCCAGGAATGAGTGGCTCCATGTTTGATAGTTAGGATTCCCATCAGATCCATAAACTTGAAGTGGTTGAGATATTTTACAATTAGTTGACTAATTTTAGCTATTTTTTAAGAGACATAGTCAATGTTGATTCATAAAAAGTCAAACTGACAATTGAACAAATTCAGATGCGTATGTCAGTAGAGAATTTACAAATATCAAATAATCTCATTCATTTCATCAAATAATTTCTATGAGTGAACTAAAATTTTAGCATTATTCGGGAGGCTACTTCAAGAAAAAAACATTTTGAAAATGTTTAACTGTTTGGATCAGAATGTTTTACCAAAATTCGGACAAATTTCAGTTTGCCATCAAGTTCTAGCACACCTACTAAAATCCTGATAACGATCTCTTTAGATCTTTCTCTGGCCCTTCTCTATGTTTCCTCCTGGAATTCAAATCCAGGGTTGTCTGAATTGGAAAGTTATTGATCACTGAAAACAATGCCTTCATTTTACTTTTAGTGGACACTGAAGGTCATAGAAGTCATGAATTGCTTAGTGTCTCATTTAGGAAAGGACAAAGTCAGAATTCAAATTCATTGTTTTCTCTACTGTTTTAATTATAAATACAAGAAAATACTTGAAGTAATATTGCTCAGGACAATGTATTTACAAAAAGAAATTCTTTATTCAAACCATAGGTATCAAAGGTAAAAATGTCTACTAGGTCTTTTTCAGGAAATTACTAATATCTACTACTAATAATACTTGGTCTATTCCTAGACTAAGAAAATCTCCTAAATTGACAAGGAGACTCACACTAAAGAGTATCACAGAATTCTAACTTAATTAGTTCATTGATAAATGATCTAATGCCATTCAAGAAACACTATCTAAATATCCAAAACTATTTAAAAATCAAATTAACAAGAATACCATTAGGCTTCATACCAATGCCAAAGTCCATGGGAAAAAAGTGGTTACATCCAGATTATAAAATGCATTTTAATGGTGAAATTTATTTTTAAATTGAAACATGGCCATACTGTAAAAACGTCCTATATCAAGGAATGTTACATGAATATTAGTTACAAGAGTTCTTTTTTTTTTTTTTTTGAGAAGTAGGAAGAGAAAATTAATGCTTATTAACTGAAAAGTAAAGTAAAAGTTACATTTTTAAAATGTGTAATATATACAATAAATTTCACAGATTATTTAGTGTAACTAGACACTACCATTGAATGACCAAATAATTGATTCAGAAAAGACCCAAGTTCAAGTGTCAGTTCCATTATTTATTAATTGCAACTTTGAGCAAGTCATATTACCTTACATGTGGATCTCAGTTTACTTGATTATAAAACTAGAGTGTGAGCACCTAGCATTCATTTTTGCAATACATTTTATGATCAATCCTATATTGGAGCTCCTATACAACGAAGAATATAAAGAAATGGAGAGGCAAAGAAAAGAAATACTTCAAATGGCATAATATAGACGTTAAAAGTAGGGAAATACAGATAGAATTAAAAAGAGAACTCACTACTAGCAAAATAAATTATTTAATTCATAAATCAAAGACAGTTCCAACAGAAGATGACTAGTTAACAGGTAAAATACATATGTAATCACTCTGGAAAGAGTTATGATTCAAGTTTTGTAACTCACACTACAACTACAAGAATATAACCACTCTAGGCCTCAGATTCCTCATCTACAAAATGAGTAGATTATACTAGAAAAATATTATCTTCTCATTTGAAACTGTTATATTATAAATGACTAGTGACAGTTATTTTCAAATATCTAAGATAACATTTATAGAAAAATTATCTTTAATCTGAAGTAAATGAATTATAAAATTCAAAGTTTAAAAAACAAATGAGAATGTTGGTAATTACTAATTTACTAAATTTACTAAAAATTCTATACAACTGGAATGTTAAAAATGTTAAAAAAAAAAAAGTAAATGCCATTTATGTCATTATAGATAATAACTGTCATTTATGCCATTTAAAATAATTAATATATCTACTATTTTTCAAGCACAAGATGTTCCAAAAATCTTATAGCAAACAGTGAAATTGTACTAAGACTTTGGGACATTTTGTAAATTAAGATGGGTTCACAATGATGAAAAAACAGTATAATATATCACCATGGCAGTGTTTGTACATGATGGGAGGTATAACTCTGTGAACACAGGATCTTATCTTCAAATACAGACAATTTCATTACTCAGGGAGTGACTGAGTTATTATGTACCCTCTCATTCTATTTGTATCCCATTAATTCTATATAATCCCCTATCCAAGATACTAATTAAAGGCATAAAAAGGGAGGGGGGAGGGCAAAGGTAGGTGGAGAAAGTGATATGAGATTTTTTAATGTTATTTTTAGAGATTTCATTTATTCTGGTTATTCATGTCCTATCCTACGCCCAATCACAGATTTACTATAAACTTAAAAATCTAAAGTTAATATGAATATAATTTCCACCCTCTTTTCCAGTACATTGGAGGGGGGGAGGGAGAGAGGGGAGAGAGATTAGTGGGAAAAGCACAATTTTGAAATTCAAATCTTCCCAGGAAAATGAAAAGATCTAGAAAAATCAGTCATCTTCTCTTAAATTTGAATTATTTTATTTAGGTGACATCTATCAATGCCTGGTGACAGTCTACTCTTTAATAACTTTTACCGAACTATAACTTTTCTTTCTTTTGTTTTCTAAAAATTCTCTTCTTCACTGGTTCAGAATACTCCCTCGAATTCTACAGATGCATAACTTTTGCAATGTGTAATCTTCCCCTCTTCCTAAATTCCCTAGTATTGTCCTGAATAACATCATCCTCACAGGCATTCAGGCCTCTCAAACTAGGCAACATCTACTCTTCATACTCTCTCATTTCCCATATCCAATCTGTTGCTAAGGCTTGTCATAACTCTCACTTATACCTTTTTCTTTCCTCTGACATTGCCATTCTACTTGGTATAAGCTCTTAGCACTACATGACTAGACAATTGCTACAGAAAAACTCGTTTCCCAGCCTCAGGTTTCTCCCCATTCCTATGATATTTTATTATTCCATTGTACACTGACAAAGAAATTTTCCTTAAGCACAAGTATGACGATGTCATCAGCTACTCTGAACTCCAGTTGTTCCTGATATAATTCCTGGATTGAATAGAAAGTCCTTTTTCAAAGCCCTTCATAACCTGGCCTTTTGCAATAATCTGCTTAAATTTTACTCCCCTCCACATACTATGTGATCTAGTCACATTTCTCTCTTTGCGTTTGCCAAATAAAACACTTTGTCTTCCCACTTCAAGATTTTTTTATTGGCCATTCCTGGAATGTCCTCTCTCTTCATCTTCATCTCCTATATAGTACTTCAAGTCTCATCTAAAATTCTCCCTTTTGCAAAAAGCCTTTCTAATCCGTCTTCATGGTTTTCCTATAAGATGACCTCCAAGTTATCCCATATGAATTTTGTATGTACACAGTTATTTGTATGTTTGTCTCCCTGCATCAAACTGTAAGTTCCTTGGGGATAGGAATGTTTTTAGTGACTTTGTGAACTGTTCTTAAGATTATTACAAGATGGCAACTTACTCTTCAGCTGTTAATGGCACAGAAAAATTCTTAAAATACTTGGCAATTTCAAATACAGATCCTAGATTTTGTCAGCAGCAATTTTATCCTGAATTAATGCTGCTGTTTAAATAAGTTAACTTTTAAAATTAAGGGGGAGGGGGGAAAGATTTCTGATTTGAATAAAATATCAAATTTATTTTTTATAGAAATTAACAGAAATGCCTATTATTTTTCAGATTACAATACAATATTCACATGTAAAAGCTCAACATCTCACTCATTATTTAAAGAGTTCTGGTCCTGCTAACATGAGTTTTGTGCTTTTCATAGCATATATATTGTCATTTCTTCTTCCATTTTTGATCCAATCAAATCTTCAATCCAAGGAGCAACAAATACATATTTTATATGATAATTCTTCAAAATCATCTATGGCTAAAAAGATTACTCCACTTTTAGATATAATTAGCTCATTTTAGTTATTGTACTGATAACTATTTGAAAGGGGAAAAATACTATATTTCAAAATAAGAAAATTTAAAGTTTTATAACATCAATTTCAAGAGCAGTGCATTTAAAAAAGGAATCAAAAATAGCTAAGAGGAAGTAAACATTTAGGAAAATAGGAAGATAGTTAAATATACCTATCTTCCTTTGATGTTCTAGTCATCAGGCTAAAATGAACTAAATAGCCTAGTAAGGGTAAAGAAATGGAAATGTGATTTCTAAGTTCTTGTCAGTTGTGTTGAAAAACTAAAGAATTAGAGTAGTAATATGGATTAGATCAAATGTTATCTTAATTTTTTTAAAAAGAAAAGAAAGTAGAACCTACAAACTAAACATTAGTCATATTTTGATTCTGAGCAAAATTCTAGAATATATTATTTAAGGAGTGGATCCTAAAAATCCAAAAAGGGTAACAATGAACATAAAGAGCCAGAATACCTTCATCAAAGATGGGTCATAGTAGCTTAATCTCATTTTTTAAAACAAATGATAAGACTGTCAAATGAGGGCAATGCTGTAGATATGGCTTATTTAGATTTTTAGAAGGCCATTTGCTAGTCTTTTATTCTATTTTTGAGGAATAGATGGATAACTGCAAGTTAGATGATAGTAGTATAAAATTAGATAGGCTTGGAACTATGGCTAACCTATTAATCATTAATGGTTTGATTAGTTATTACTGGCTTAATATCAGCTTAAAACGTTTCTAATGTACTGCTCCAAAGATTTGTGTTTAATTCCATGAGGCCTCTTAGAAAACAGTAGAGGGAATATATTTATCAGATTTACAAACAACACAAAGCTAAGAAGGAAAACTTAGATACTGAATGGGGGGATCCAAAAAGATCTTGAGAAATTAAAATGATAAAACAAATCTATTTTTTTTATTTTAATAGTATTTTATTTTTCTAAATACATGCAAAAATAGTTTTCAACATTCATCTTAGAACAAAGTATACTGAGGTGACATTTAGTAATAATGTATACTCAGATACAAAATTAAAAAAAAAACCCTTCATAAACACAAAGTAAGAGATATAGGTTACTTAGAAGGAAGTGGAATTTGAGTTGAACCTTAAAGACAGCTTCGGGTTCCAAGAGGAAGATCATGTGAAAAACTACCTATACAAACACATAGCGGTAGTAAACAGGATGTACATAGAAAATAGACTAATTTGGCTGGAATATAAACGAGAGTAAATAATGCAAATAATATAAATAAGAAGCCAGGAAAACTGGGGAATAAGAAGGAATTAATATAAAGACAGAGCCAGAGCAATAGGAGCTAGGAGATAGAGCCAGATTTCTGTGACTGCAAGAAGATGGAAGGAATGAGAAAGAATGACTCCAAAGGACATGATAGAGAGGATAGAGTAGGATGGGAATACATGGGAGGAGTATGATTTTTATGAAGATCAAATGAGATAACATATGTAAAGATTTGGCAAACCTTAAAACATTATATAAATACTAGTGATTAGAGAACTGGCATGAATGGATTTGAAAAGTTCACAATGGCAGCCTCAGAAGGAAGTTTTTATGCACTAGCCTATGATAGAAAAATGGGTATTCTAAATGAAGCCACGGGACACTAGGTCTGTCCCACAGGTGGAACACAATGAGGCCACAGCTAAGCCAATTTTCATGTCACCTTTCCATGATTACTGTCAAATGAATGGAAGAGAGGGAAAAAAAAATGATTCTAGGTTGCAATGACCTAAGAAGATTTCAAGGAAGTCAATATTAAAGGATGGTAAAGTTTGGCTTAGCAGCAAGGTAAAGATATTTATAGATGGAAGGAAAAGATTGTACATAAATTACAAGCAGGAAATTTTAAGGTCCATTCAGATGATAAGTAGCTTACTTTGGATGTTGTGACTCTGACCTTAAAGAGTCCTTGAATTTCAAACTACAGAGTTTAGCCATTTGCTCTCAGAAATAAGAGAACCATACAAAGATTTTTAAGGATAGCAACAAAAAAAGCATTTAAAAATATTTTTATTAATATGATTTTTACATTGACTAAATTTTCCTTTATTCCTAGTCCTCCTAGAGATCATCCCGTTTAAAAAAAAAAACAACTTTTAAAATCATTCCTCAGTAGAGAAGTATCAAAGTATATGAATAAAAAGTTCTGAAAAAAAATTTAAATGATTAACAAAATGAAAAAGTTAATGCTCCAATAATATGAATACTAAAAATAAAAGAAGTGCAAATCAAAATAACACTGAGGTTTCACTTCCTGTCCTGCAAATTTGCAAAGTGTCAAATATTAAAAAAGATCATAGTCAGTGTTGGGGGGGGGAATGTATGAGAAAAATAGGTACATTGATGCATTGATGGAACTGTTAATCAGCTCAACCATTCTGGAAAATAATTTGGAATTATGCAAATGAAATAACCAAAATGTCCACACCCTTTGATCCAGAGATTCCATCTTTGGGTTTATACTTATACATATACATACATACTTGTAGCAATGGTTTTTGTGATAGCAAAGAATTAATTAGAAACAAAGTAGATGAACACTAACTATAAATGGCTAAAAAGGCTGTGGTACATGAATGCTAAGAAATATTACTGTGCTGTAAAAAATGATGAATATGATGACGATAGACACATGAAAAGATCTACATAAACTAATACAGAGTGAAGTAAGCAGGATTGCATTGTGTGTCATATAAACTATCAGAAAATCCTAATCATTATCTCTGTTTCAACCCTTTACTGTCTCCAATTTGCTCTTCACAAAGAAAAATTCCTACAGTACAGGTCTGATCATGTTACACTCCTTTTCAAAAAGTTTCAGTGGCTCCCTCTTGCTATAGAATGAAAAGTCCTGTTAGGCAGTCAAAGCCCTTCACAATGGAAATCTTTAACATGTACTGTTTCTTCTTCATGCGTTTTATAAATTCAGCCAAAATGAACTACTCACCACATTTCAACCTCATCCCAGTACCTTTGTGCATATTGCCCCTCATGCTCATAATAAATTTCTCCTCAACCCTGCTTTTCAGAATTTCTAGATTCCTTTAAAGTCCAAAAGTCATTTATTACATAAGGCTTTTCCTGCTCCCCCATATACTATTCCCCTATTCTTCTTCTTAGTCACTTGGCAAATTACCTTAAATATAACTTAAATTTACATGTGTATAGTCCTATGTATTTTCAATGCTTAGAATACCATCTAGTACATACTAGATGTTTAATAAATGCTTGTTAACTTATTAGGCAGTGGCAGAAAAAAAAAGTCCTGAACTCTGATCCTCTGTACAATCTATAATGATATGACAGAATTTGTAATAAGTTATATCATTCAATTATATGTGCAAAATTAAATATTTGAAAAACCCATCATTAATAATAATTCATTCTTTTAACTACCAATTACTTCTCCAAAGAAGGTTATAAAAAGGAAAGTAATGTAGTGAAAATATAATAACTCTATGAACTTAGTAAAAGGAAAAAAAAATACCTGATGGAAGTTTTCATCATAACAGGCAGAAAATCTGAACTGTAAGAATTAACTTAAAGTGAATGATTAGGCTTTGACAAAAAAAAAAAAAAAAGGGAAGTGAGTTTAAATTATAATGCTAATAAAAGACAAAAAAGTCAAAATCATTTTAGCCTATCAGTCCAATGCTAATCACCACAAATGCCTGTTTTGGGAAAAATTCTATTATTTAAAATTCATCCAAATCTTACTTGTCATTATATGTTTTTAAAAAGAAAATTCAATTTTTAAGAACTCAATACCTTTTAAAGTTTGATCCTATAACTGGTCATTTCAAAAATAAAAGACTACCAAAATTATGGAGTACAAAAAGATTTACAATTTACATAAGAATGCTAAAGTACAAAAATAATTTTGTCACTTACCATTTACTAAGTGTGACTGTTTTAGTATGAATATTATGAATTTACACAGCTAAATAAAATTAAAATGAACTTACTCTTTATCTTCATCACTTCAGAGTACAAAAAAGTTTAATAGCACTAAAGAAGGAATCAGGCAACAGTTTTGCATAGTGATATAAAGTTAAGAATGCTTTTTCATCTTTTTGGTCTGAACCTGTGATTTCACAGATAATAAGTCAATCCTAGTGTAGAATTCCCCTCAGCATGATGGATCAATATACTTTCTATATAACAAAGTCTAGGAGTGCACTCTAGGATATTTAAAGTTTCAATAAGTTACCAATAGGTATAAGTCAGTATGTATCAGAGAGAATGGAACCCTAGATCTTTCTCCAAGTCTCTTGTTTACACTCCATAACCTCTAGTTTTACCAAAACAAACAAACCAAAAAAACTACTAGACCTCAAAATGTTATTAGTAACTTATACGAATTTATGAGACACACTTAAAAAATCCACACATGATACAAAACTAGAAAAGAGCAGTTATCATGTTAGATGGAAAAATCTGAATTTTAATAGTTGGAAACAGCCCCAAAGTATAAAAATAAAATTTAAAAATACAAATGCTGAACTTGGTTTCCAAAAAAGTGAACTTTTCAAATAGGAAATTCTTGGTCAAAAGCCATTCATTTGAAAAAGTTAAGGATTTCAGTTGAGTGCAAGCTCAGGAGAATGAACAGGCTGTCAAAAAGGCTAATGTACTATTAATGTAAGCTCATGCATAGTGTCCAAAATAATGAATAATAACTCTACTATACTTTGCATTGGACAGACTTCATATGGAATACTATATTCACTTGTGAATGTCATATTTTAAGTGTCAAACATTCAGAATGAGTTCAAGGAGGTAAGGGAACTCTCTAAATTATCTCACAAGAAATGGTGAAGGAAAAAGACAAGCAGTAAGTAAGGCTTACATGAAAGCCAGCTTTCAGATATTTGAAAGGCAATCATGTGGAAGAGGTTTTAGATTCTTCTTAGGACTAAGGGACAGAATTAGGAACAATGGGATTTAAGTTACAGAAAGCCTGGTTTCAGCAACTTCAAAAGGAAGATATAAATTTCAGCAGTGGAAAAATGGAAAAGACTGCTTTATAAAGGGGTAATTTATCCTTTGCTAGCTATACACATATAAAATTTAACCATCAGAGGTGATTCTTACTGAGGAAAAAATTGGAATCAAGTTTTATGCTCTCCTGAACTTATGCACCAAGATATTTAGGAAACAAAAGGTCTAAACTTAAATGAACTAACATATTTAAAATATTGAACAATTAAGTAAAGTTTAATAGATACAATCAGAGATTTTAAAGGTTAAAAGAAACCTTAGGAATTATCTAACCCTGGGCTTCTTAAATTTTTTTCTCCTCATGATGCTGAGAAATTTTTACATGACCCCAAGTATATATAATAGGTATGCAAATAAACATTGATAATAAATCATATTTTCAAAATCTTTAGATTCAATTATGAAACCCCATATATGGGATTGTGAACCCATAGTTTTAAGAAGCTGGGATCTGGACCAATCCCTTAATTGTATAGATAAGGCACAGAATAATTACTAAAAACTGCCTCTCAGAATTTGTACAAGATAAAGCCCAGATAATGGACTTAGAACTAGAAGAACTCTCTCAACATTCCCTTCCAAACAACTTTAAAATAATGCCTCAAATCAAATTTTGAAGTGGTAGTCAAGAAAAGGTCAAATGTAACATTTTTCTTGTAAAAAAAAAATTAGGAAGGCTGCAGAAGAAGTTTTCAACAACACCAGGATGAAAACCTGTCTGATGCCACCAAGAAAAAGTAGAAGCAATAGCAGACAGTAAGGGGTCACAAAGAGATAGCAATGAACCTTTTTTTTTTTTGGTTGGCATTGGATGCTGCTGGCAATGATGGGCAACTCCACTGATCATAAAGTAATTCTGCATCCCAATTTCAAAGCCGAGAGGACTGCAAGTATTTCTGGCTACAGGGGATCAAGAGCCCTTTCTGGATAAAGACCTGAGCATAATTCAGGAGAGCAATGACCACCTCACTCCACATCACATCACCCTGGGAAGAACCAAAACCTTGCACACTCTCAGAACCAGTTCTGAAAAAAGCAAGAAAAAATCTGAAGTTTGGAATAATGACTCCCCAACCCCAACTGAGCAGAGCCCAATTTTAACATAAAGTTTTAAGTAAAGAATTAAAATTGTAAAAATGAGCAAACAACAAAAATACAATTTGATCATTAAAAAAACATATGTTGTGGATGCAACTAAGTGGTACAGTAAAGTACCAGCCCTGCAGTCAGGAGGACTGGAGTTCAAATCCGACCTCAGACACTTAACACTTTCTAGCTGTGTGATCCTGGGCAAGTCACTTAATCCCAAATGCCTCTGCAAGCAAGCAAGCAAGCAAACAAACAAACCTATTGTGGTATCAGGGAAAGTCAAGACAAAAACTAAAACAAAAACAGCAACAGCTACAAAACCTCAAAGAAAAAAGCTAAATTAATTCAAATTCAATAAGAATTGCTGGAAGAGTAAGAAAAGAGATAAAACTAACAGAAGAAAATTTAGGAAAAGCAGTTAAAAAATTGTGAGAAATACTAAAAATTTAGGTAATGTTGTAAACTTTAAGATAATGTAAAATACTAAGTACCTTTGATCAATGAGTTTTCAGAATATGAGAAATGAAGGAAGGTTAAATTTCCACAAAATAATTAAGTGTAATTTTTCAGAAACCTTGAGCAAACTAGGAATTGGGAAGGTAGGAAGGCAGTGCCAATCAGAAAGAAATTTTGTGGCTTAAGATAATATCCCATCCAGCTCAAACTGACTGACCAACTCCCTACTGCAGCTGCTTAATAAAGTAATTGAATATTAAGTTTTCTACCATTTTTGAACTTGGAATGTATGATAAGAGAGGAGGGGGGATGTGCTTATACAAATTTAGAGGGAAACGTACAGTGGGCATATATTAAATGAAACAATCCATTCTCTGAAGGATGGGGATTGTGCTGAGCTAACAAGTATAAAGCCTTCTCTGTTCAGTGGTCCCTCTTTCTGCTACTGGCCAGAAAAGCTAAGACAATTTCTTTTTAATTTTTCATTAAAGCTTTTTATTTTTCAAAACATATGCATGGGTAATTTTTCAACACACACCCTTGCAAAACCCATTCCAAATTTTTCTCTCCTTCCCTCCATCCCCTACCCTAGATGGTAGGTAGTCCAATACATTAAATATGCTAAAATATATGTTAAATCCAATACATGCATACATATTTATACAGTTATCTTGATGCACAAGAAAAAAATCAAGTCAAGAAGGAAGAAATAACTTAAAAAAAACAAAATGCAAACAAATAAACAACAAAGAAGAGTGAGAATACTATGTTATGGGCCACACTCAGTTCCCACTGTGCTCTCTCTGAGTGTAGACAGCTTTCTTCAACTGGTTTGAATTGTCTAATTGCTGAAGAGAGGCATGTCCATTAGAATTTATCCTCGTATAGTCTCGTTGTTGACATGTATAATGATCTTCTGTTCTGCTCATTTCACTTAACATCAGTTCATGTAAGTCCTCCAGGCCTTTCTGAAGTCATCCTGCTAGTCGTTTCTTACAGAAAAAATAATATTCCACAACATTCATATACCACAATTTATTCAGCAATTCTCCAACTGACAGGCATCCATTCAGTTTCCAGTTTCTAGATACTACAAAAAGGGTTGCTACAAACATTTTTGTACATGTGAGTCCTTTTCCCTCCTTTAAGATCTCTTTGGGATATAAGCCCAAGTAGTAACACTGCTAGGTCAAAGGGTATATACAGTTTGATAATTTTTAAAGCATAGTTCCAAATTGCTCTCCAGAATAGTTGGATATGTTCACAGTTCCACCAACAATGTCAGTGACTCCGTTTTTCCACATCCCCTCCAAGCTAAGACAATTTCTTAACACTATTCTTTAATAAATTTTCCTTGATACCTGAATTTTAGTGTCAAGCATGTTTCTAGCAGAGGTACAAAAAACAAGGGAAAAAATTAACATCTTAAAAAACAGAATGGATCTGATGGCAAAAGAAGCATAAAAATTCACTGAAGAAAATAAACCAAATGAAAAAGGAGGTGCGAAAATTTGCAAAAAGAATTCTTCAAAAACAGAATTGGCCAAATGAAAAAAGAAGTACAAAAGCTCACTGAAAAAAATATTTTAAAAATTAGAATTGGACAAGTGGAAGCCAATGATTCCATAATATACCAAGAAACAATTTTTTAAAAAGTCAAAATGAAAAAATATGATGAAAATGTGAATATTTCATTGGTTGAGAGAGAGAGAGAGAGAGAGAGATTGACCTGG
Source organism: Antechinus flavipes (assembly GCF_016432865.1). Taxonomy (NCBI): domain Eukaryota; kingdom Metazoa; phylum Chordata; class Mammalia; order Dasyuromorphia; family Dasyuridae; genus Antechinus; species Antechinus flavipes. The sequence goes on from NC_067400.1 coordinate 435,989,692, forward strand.
AAAACAGATCCTGGGGATATCACTTAAACATCACTGGACTTGAAAACAAAGATAAAATTATGAAAGAGCTTATATGTCATATTTCAAGAAATTACCAATGTAAATTTTCTTGATAGCTTAAGATATAATCACTTCCCAAAACAAATGGAAATTTAATGAAATAGAGGACTTTCAAGCATTGCACAGCAAAAAGGGGGGAGGAAAAGGTGGAACAGTGAAATTTTTTTCACAAAAAAGTCAAGTAGAAGAGTTTTTACAATGAAAGAGAAAATGGAGTGTGTGGATGGTGGGCAATGATTGAATCTCACTCTCACTGGAATTGGTTCAAAGAGGGAAGAATTCACACACACACACACACACACACACACACACACACACTCAGATATGTACAGAAATATAACTTACGCAGGGAAATAGAAGAGGAAAGGGGTTAGAGAAAGAGAAGCAGGAGAGAATGATAAAAGGGAGCATAGATAAAAAGAGATAGTAGTGAGAAACAAAATAAAGATTTTCTCCCAAAATAAGACTTATGAGGGAGGACAGTCTTAAAAATAGAGAAGATATAACAGAAGATAATGGGACAGAGGTAAACAGATGGATAGCAATTGCGAAGGTGAATGGGATGACCTCACACAAAAAATAGAAGTAGATAGAAAAACGGATTAGAACCCAACAATCCGATGTTTACAAGAGACATTCAAAACACAAAGAGAAACTTACACTGAATGAAATAAAAGGGAAAGAAAAAGCCTGGGAAGACTTATATGAACTAAGGCTGAGTGAAGTAAGCAGAACCAAGAAAACAATGTACACAATAAGATGATAAACTATGATGGACTTGGCTCTTTTCAAAAATGCAATGATTCAAGGCAATTCCAATAGACTTGGAACGGAAAATGCCATCTATATCCAGAGAGAGAACTATAGAGACTGAATGTGAATAAAAGCATAATATTTTTACCTTTTTGTTGTTGTTGTTTGCTTTTTCTTTCTCATGGGTTTTTCTCTTTTGATCTGGTTTTTCTTATATAATATGACAAATCTGGAAATATGTTTAAAAGAACTGCATATGTTTAATCCATATTGATTATTTGCTGTCTGGGGTCAGGGGAGATAAAGGAGGGGAGAAAAGTTTGGAACACAAAGTCTTACAAAAATAAATATTGAAAACTATCTTTACATGTGTTTGGAAAAATATAATAGTACTGAAAAAAAGTGAAGGGCTGGAGCAGAATCTAATATGCTTCAGGTATACTTTGAAAAAGTTAAGTAGTAACAATCATGACCTCAGACAAAGCAAAAGCAAAAACAGACCTAAAGAGGATAACTGGGGTAACTACATTTTGCTAGAAGATTTCACAGATAATGAAGTAATATCAAAACCTTTACAACCAATTTCTCTGATAAAGGTCTTATTTTTCAAATATATGTTGAGTATAGATCTGAGTTAAATGCATAAAAGACACATGCCCCAAATGATAAATGATCAAAGGATATTAACAGGCAGTTTTCAGAAGAAATCAAAGCTATTTAATCATATGAAAAAATGCTCACTACAAATTTAAGAAATGTAAAATAAAACACCTCTGACATACCACCTCACACCTATCAGAAATGGCAAATACTGGAAGGGATAAGGGAAAGTTACTGTCTGCCAGTACAGTACAGTACTAATAAACTATTAGTAGAGTTGTAAACTGGTTGAACAATTTGAAAAGAGGCCCAACTGGCTATAAAACCATGCATTCTCTCTGACTAAGCAATATCATTATTAGGTCTGTATTCAAAAGAAATTAGAGAAAAAGAAAAAGGACTTATCAGTATAAATATATTTATAAAAGTCCTTTTATATGTCAGAGAATGGAAATTGAGAGGATGATTATCAATTGGAAAATGGCTGAACAAGTTATTGCTTATGACTGTGATGGAGTGCTGTTGTGCTATGAGAAAAGGTAGGGGGAAGAGGATTCAGAAAAACATGGGAAGCCTATATGAACTGACACAAAGTGAAGTGAGAAGTGGAAGATCACTGTCCACAATAATAGCAATATTATAAGGATGATCAACTGTGAAAGACTTGATTCTTCTTATCAATATAATGATCCAAGACAATTTCAAAGGACTCATGACGAAAAAATGCTATCCATCTCCAGAGAAAGAATTGGTGGAGTTTTTGCTAAACTGAAGTAGATTTTTCTTTCTTCCTTTTTTATTTTTTTTGAGGAAGGGAGATGTGGCTAACATGAAAATGTTTCCCATGATTTCATATGTATAATTTCACAATGTATATTCACATTTAGTGAAAGGGGAAACTGAGGACTTCTCAGAATAATAACTTCGGGTAATTCAAGACTCAGCATGAAAGATCTGTTAATCATTAAGGCTCTGAGAAGAAGAGCAAAGACTTACTCCTCCAGCAGAAAACATTTAAAAGATAACCCCTTTGACCTTTACTCAACTGCTTAGAGAAGAACCTGACTAATTATTTAATGGCTTGAAGATACTGGAGAAGCCTCTATTTGTTTATTGAGAAAGCCTGAGGTAAATTATCAAGTCTCCTTAGTTATTTTAGAAACCTTTAACCCCCTGGTTTAATTGATTACTTACCTCTAAATAATGTGAGGGATTATGTGGTTTCTCATAAAATCATTACCTAAGGTAGACTGAACCTATAACCTAAATTTTAGTTTATGAAGGTCTGATTAGTTTGGGAAAAATGAATTTCTTTGTACAAAGATTACAACAGAGTGCTCATATCAGCTCAAGGGAGCATTTGCAAACATCGTAACAAACTGACCACAATAAACTTGGGCAAACACATCTGCAATAAGTCAACTATACTGGCTTGACTAGAATTTAGCAAACTTTTGCTACTTCCACTAGAGCAGACAGTGAAAATTAACCAGATAAAGGGAGAGAGTCATGGGTTCCTATGGTTTTTGACTATTTAAATCATCTCAGCCTTTGTAAAAGTGGCTTCCTCTCTCTGAGAACTCAATGAGTGGACTGCCTGCTTCTCCCGAGATCCTAATAAAGCTTCTGATCTTCACTTTGAGAAATCTCTTGAGTAGTCATTTTGAGGAAGAGGTTGCCATCGTACACAACATCACATTGTCTGTCTTCTCAGTGGGTGGGGGAGGAAATTTGGAACTCAAAAATTAAAGAGAATGATGTTAAAAAAAACAAATAACTGAAAAAAAAACTTTCCTAAAATTTTCTCTTAAATCATCTCATAAAGAAACCACTTTAGTGGTTGCCTACTGCCTCGACATTAAGACAAACTTGAATTTAGCACTTGAGGAACTCTGTAATCTGGCTTCTACCTATCTTTGTCCTGCCTAATTTCATAGCAATTCCTCTCACAACTGCTCAGTACCCTCTACTCCTCTAACTGGAGAGTATAGTCATAAAATCCTCCATTTAAGATGAACAGAATTGACATCTGCTAAGATATCTCATTTTACATTCAGCTACACTCATTCTGACACCTTGAAATTCTTTGCCTTCTCCACCTTCCCCTCAAATACCTCCCCCATGACAGTCCACTCCCCCCCCTTTCATTTGTAAACTTTTTGAAGTCTTTCTTTTTCATATTTGTATCTTCAGTACTTGCAATGCCTGGCACACACACAAAAAGGTACTTAAATGTTTATTGACTACTGATTATGAACTCTATGACCAAATAAATGGACAACTTGCTGTTCCCTGACCTTGATAAACAACATTCCATCTTTGTGCATGTGTTTACAACCTCAGAGTCACTCTTGTCTTTTCATTTTTCCTTACCCCTCATCTCCAATCATCTGACAAGCTTAGTCCGTTCCACTACAAAACATATTTTATAATTACTCTCTTCCCTCTACCACAACACCACAACTATCTCAACCCCCATCATCTTTCACGTAGACTAATGTAATAGAACCCTAATCGGTGCCCCTACCTCATACTTTAATCTATCCTCCCCACAGCTGCTACATAATAATCTTCCTAAAGCCTAAGTATAGTGCTTCACTCAAAAAACTCCAGTGACTTTTTCTTGACTCTATAATAAAACATAAAGTCATATGACAGCCATTTAAAGTCCTTTACAATATGGCTCCAATATGCCTTTGTAGGCTTCTTACATAATTCTCTCCTTTCTGCCATTTATGCTCAAAAGTGATCTATTCTCACATGTGACATTTTATTTTTCAAATCTTTATCTTTGTAGTGTTTGTTACTTTGTCTATAATGCATTCTTCACTGTGCTTCTTTCAAATATAACCCTATTGATACAATCTAACAATAGCATCCTTCCTGATCTCCCCCATTCTACCACCCCAACTCCATCTCCAACAATTACCTTTTATATACTTTATATTGATTTATCTATGTACATGTTATGCACTCTTCCAGAATATAAGCATTAAGATAGTTTAAAAAAGAGAAAAGTATTTCTCAAGGAAATTGTATTTATAGTACCTGATACATAGTAGGCAATTAATGCTCACTTATTCTATGAACTATCCTCTAAGTATTGAATTTACTCTCTTATAATTCTATCCTGATAATATCAGCTCAATTGCTACTTTCTCCATTATCGACTCTTCCACAAGTTAGCACTGTCTACCTTCTCAATTTGCTTTGTAATATATTTGTGTACATTTTGTATTTCCCCAGTAAAATGTAAACTTCTTGACTTCAGGGACTCTTTTTTTCCTGAGGCAATTGAGGTTAAGTGACTTGCCCAAGGTTACAAAACTAGGAAGTGTAAACTAGATTTGAACTAAGATCCTCCTGACTTCAGGGCTGATGTTCTATTCACTGCACAACCTCGCTGCCCTGAGACTTTCATTTTAAAAAAAAATCCTAAGTGAATAGTCTTTTAAAAAAAGTTTTTAATGATATTTTTTCTAACCCCAATTTTCCCCAATATCCCTCCTCTAATTCCCAGAGACCCAATTAAATATAAGCAGTATTTAAAAAAAAATCAATACCAGAAATACTTTGAGGCATCTCATCAAAACACGCAAAAAGTCCAAATTTTTGTTCAACATGTAATACCTGTTGATCTTCTACCTTAGCTAAAGGATGTGTTCTAATAGCATTTCTTTCAAAACCTTCTTGGTCTTTATAATTTTGCAACACTCTATTTTGATTTTAATTATGGTTATTCTTTCCATTTACAATTACCCCATCCCAATCCTGGATTTTGATATATCAGTATAAGATATTACTGCAAATGGAATTAGGGAGGGAATTTTATGGAAGCAGCAGATGACAAATAAAGGCTCATAGAAAACATAGAATAAGTTTAGAAACTCAGAAATACTTACCTCAAATTTTATTATAAGGTACTATAAATACCACAAAAAGGAAAAAGAAAAAAATCAGACTTCTTCTCTGGTAGAAAAGGCCAAAAAATTTTTACACACATTTGATTTTCCAGATGGTGGGGGGTGCCATGTACATAACACCCATGATGTAGAAAGGAGAACTGTATATTGCTATAGTCACTGTGCATATTGTATTCTTGGCTCTGTTCACTCTATTCTATATCATGTCATGTAGACCTTTCTGTGCTTATCAGTATTCATCAAATTTATTATTTCTTACATGACAGTAATACTCCATTGCATTTATTTATGTGCCACAATTTGTTTACCCATTCCCTAATTAACCGGCATCTATTTTATTTCCATTTCTTTACTATGACAAAAAAAAATGCTATAAATATTTTGAAATGTGTATGTGTGTGTGACACCCACATACACAGGTTTTTCTTCCTTTCAATGGCATTCTCTTGGGACAAGTTTAATAATGGCCTTCTCTTGGGACATAAGTTTAATAATGGAATCTTCAAGCCAGAGGTATTTGGATATGTTAGTAATTTTATTTTATTTTTGTAATTCCAAATGCTTTCCAAAATAGTTGAACTAATTCATAGTTCCATGAATGATAGTGCAAACTCTTTTAATATTTGCTTGAGTTTAAAGTCAAGACAAAAACAAAGATGGTTGCCTGAGCTCTCCTCATCTTCCCTCAAAAACATGCCTCTAAACAAATTCTGAAGAGACAAATAATGAAGCAAAACATTTTTCCATCTTAAGAAATTTAAGGTGCAGCTAAGTAGCGTAGTAGATCCACCACCAGCTCTGAAGTCATTAGGATCTGAGTTCAAATTTGGACTCAAACACATAACACAATCCTGGCTGTGTGACCCTGGGTAAAGTCACTTAACAAACAGGAAGAAAATAGGATGGAGGGAAATGTATAGTTGGTAATCATAACTGAGAATGCGATGAACTCTCCCATAAAACAGAAGTGGATATCATAGTGAATTAAAAAGTACAATACTAGAATATATTTACAAGAAACACATGAAGCAAAGAGATTTACAGAGTAAAGGTAAAAATATCTTATGCTTCAGCTGAAATTTTTAAAAAGTAAGGATAGCAATCCCGATCTCAGATAAAGCACAGGAAAAAAAATGGATTTAATTAAGAGATAAGGAAGAAAACATCTTGCTAAAAGGTACTTCAAACAATGAAGTAATATCAATATTAAACACATGAATCAAGTGGTATAGCATCCAAATTCTTTTTTTTCCAACAGTATTTTATTTTTCCAATTACACAAAAAGACAGTTTTCAACATCCATTTTCTTTTCTTTTCTTTTTTTAAATTTAATTTTTATTTAATAATTACTTTATATTGACACTCGTTTCTGTTCCGATTTTTTTTTCCCTCCCTCCCTCCCTCCGCCCCCTCCCCTAGATGGCAAGCAGTCCTTTATATCAACATCCATTTTCGAAAAATTTTTTGAATTCCAAATTTTTTCCCCTCCTTCCTTACCTACCCTCTCCCCAAGATAGCAGTCTGATATAGGTTATACATGTACAATCATTTTAAATATATTTCCATATTAGTCACATTATGAAAGAAAAATCAGAATAAAAGGGAAAAGCCAGGATAAAGAAAAAAACAAAGTTCAAAATAGTATGCTTTGCTTCACATTAAGCCTCCATAGTTCTTTCTCCCGATGTGAAATGTCATTTTTCATCACAAGTCAATCTTGGATCACAGTATTGCTGGAGAGAGGCAAGTCTATCATAGTTGATCATCACATAAACTTGTTGTTATTATGTACAATGTTTTCCCGGTTCCATTCATTTCACTCAGTTCATCACCTTTCTGAAATCAGCCTGCTCATCGTTTCTTTTGGAACAGTAATATTCCATTATATTCATATATCATAACTTATTCAATCATTCCCCAAATAATAGACAGCCACTCAATGTCCAATTCCTTGTTTCCACAAAAAGAGATGCCAGAAACATTTTTGCATATGTAGGTCTTTCTCCTCTTTTGTGATCACTACTGGGTCTGTAGGACACTGCTGGATCAAAGGGTATGCATGATTTTACAGCCCTTTGAGCACAGTTGCAAATTGCTCTCTAGAATCTCTAGATCAGTTCACAACTCCACCAATAACAGTATCCAAATTCTTGGAGAAGAAACTAAATGAGTTACAGGAAAAAAAAAGCAATACTATACTATAGGAATCTCAACCCCCTACCTGCACCCCGCTAAGAATCAGATAAATTAAACTACAAAATAAACAAGAAAAAATAGTTAAGGAGGTGAAGAGAATTTTGGAAAGATTAGATATGATGAACCTCTGGAGAAAACTGAATGGATCTGGAAAGAAATATATATACACTTTTTTTCTCAGCAGTACAAGACACCTACACAAAAACTGACCATGTGTTAGGGCATAAAAACCTCACTATCAAAAGCAGAAGGCAGAAATATTAAATGCATTCTTTTCAGACCATGATGCAGTAAAATTACATATAATAAAGGACTATGGAAATATAATCTAAAATTTAATAGGAAACTAAACAATTGAATCCTAAAAAATGTATGAGTCAAACAGCAAATCACAGAAGCAATAAATAATTTCATCCAAGAGAATGATAATAAGACAATATGCGAAAATTTATAGCGTACAACCAAAGCAGTTCTTAAGAGAAATTTTACACTTCTAAATGCTTACATGAATAACATGGAGAAAGAAGAGATGAATAAAATGGGCCTGCAACTAAAAAAGCTAGAACAACAAATTTAAAATCCCCAATTAAATCCCCAAATTGGAAATTCTGAAAATCAAAATAAAGATTAGTAAAACTGAAAATAAGAAAACTATTGGACTAATAAACTAAGAGCTGACTTTATGAAAAAACCAATAAAATAAAATTACCAAAAATGGTTAATTTAATTTAAAAACAAGAAAAAAAAAAACCAAATTAGCAGCATCAAGAATGAAGAGTGTGAATAACCCAACTGAAGGTCAATAAACCTGAAAATCTAAGTGAAATGGATATTTACAGACATATAAATTATCTGAGTTAACAGAGGAAGAAATTAAATACTTAAGTAATCACATTTTAGAAAAAAGAAATTGAGCAAGTCATCAATGACCTCCTGAGAAAAAAATCTCCAGGACCAGATGGATTTACAATTCTGCCAAACATTTAAAAAAACAATTAATTCCAATACTATATAAGCTATTTAAAGTCAAGATACTGCCAACACTCAAGCTACACTCACATACTTCTAAATTAAACTCCTCAGCTTGATCATTAAGATTTTTTTTTAATAGCTGTAATTTGCTTATTCACCCCAATCTTCTTTCTCATAATTCCCAATAACTCAATGCTTTGAGCTTTCTACTCTTCCTTAAGTATGATTATAGATAAAACTATTGTAAATAATACAGTAGATAAATCATTTTAAATCCATCACTATTACTAGAAACATAATTCATTGTGCATAGTCTACCTATGGTGAATTACTAAATTTATCTTGATATGCTAACATTAAAATATGTTTAAAAAAATTAGGATTCTTCATTCTGGAAATACAAAGTCTAAAATGGAAATGAGTAATGCTTATATAAAAATCATAATATATACAAAAACATGCATTACCTGCTGGCAAAACCTAAGCAAGCCTATCTACTAGTGTGTATAGTCTTAGAAAATCCAGGACCTCAGAGATATCCCTTGCTTGACTCAGAAAATTCTTATATTTCTTTACTGAAATTCCTTACTACGCAGAATATAAAATATGGAATCAGAAGTAGTATTAAGGCTTAAATATTAAATAGGTTCAAAAAAGATTTAGATAAATATTTTAAATTGCTTCCGTTCAGGGTATGCTTGAGATCTCTCTCTCTCACATATACATACACACATACATACACACATACACACACACACACACACACACACACACACCCAAAACACAATACTATACTTAAGAATAGCTTAGTAAATATCTACAAATGCCTAAAGGAATCAATTGGTCCATAAAACATTTATAGTTTTCTATCACTTTTTCCTAAACTGACAGTCAACCATATTTTACAAAGGCATTATGCAAAATGTCAATGCAAAAAATTGGGTGTATAATAAAAGATAAGTTTATATTTTATAATTATTTTAATTTCTACTTTTTGAAATTATCAGATTTATTAATGTATATTTACTCACATATCCTACTCTTTCTGGCATTGAACAAATATACTCTGGTAAGTAGTTTTAAAGACTTCAAGTGCTACATACTTCAAGGCTCTCCAGAGGCAAATTCCTTTATTTGTTGTTAGATGACTTTATTCTTTATTGATAATCACTTGGGGAAACCAAGAAGCTCTTAATTCATCTGAATTTTGGTTACTTTCTTTCTCAAAATACCCTGACTCTACTTATGAGATTCCATATTTTGATTCTATCCATAGAAAGCAAGCTAACATTCTTAGAACTATCCTTTAATTGCTTGCAGTGTTGTATTATTATTATATTATAAAATAATATTTATGGCAGTCTGCATGTGAAACAACCCCCTCCATCACAATTGCTGTTCTAAATCTCTTGAGGTTGAAGGATCATTCATATGGGGTTACATGGTGGAAGGACATATCACAGTGTATAGAATCAAATTTGGAGAGCCATATGTAACACTTTTATATAAATAAAAATTAAAATTGACATCAAGGGAAGCCTCAAAGTAGAAGTCATAAAAGTATTACTTGTAACTTTGTAACTTGAGGATCTACGTGTGTATATTTTAGAAGAAAAGAAGAAAAGAAGAGGGAAGACACTGCTTGTGTGTAAACCACAGCTAGTGAATTTACAGAACCCAGACTGGGTCTCCCACTTATATATAGTCCAATGTACTTTTTACTATACAATCAGCTAGCAATTACCACTCTTAGAAATGCTGTGTCCTCAGCAGGATGAATACAGAGAGGACTGGCGAGACTTACATGAACTGATGCTAAGTGAAATGAGCAGAACCAGGAGATCATTATATACCTCAACACCGATACTGTTTGAGGACGTATTCTGATGGAAGTGGATCTCTTCGATAGAGAGCTTTAATTGATCAAAGATGGACAGAAGCAGCTACACCCAGAGAAAGAACACTGGGAAATGAATATAAACTGCTTGTATTTTTGTTTTTCTTCCCGGGTTATTTATAACTTCTGAATTCAATTCTCCCTGTGCAACAAGAAAACTGTTCAGTTCTGCACACATATATTGTATCTAGGATATACTGTAACCCATTCAACATGTAAAGGACTGCTTGCCATCTGGGGGAAGGGGTGGAGGGAGGGAGGGGAAAAATCGGAACAGAAGTGAATGCAAGGGATAATGCTGTAAAAAATTACCCTGGCATGCGTTCTATCAATAAAAATTTATTACAAAAAAAAAAAAATGCTGTGTCCTTTGTGTCACTGACTTCACAGCAGGATTGCACCTTGGAAGCTCTTAGACACTCTACCTCCCCCCAAGTTAATGGTAATTCAGCTTACATTTACTCTCTCCTCCCTAAAATGGACTTACTCCGGTACACTATGCAAAAATCATTTTGTTCATTCATACTTTAAATGTTATGGTTTCTCCCACTAAACCTATCCAGTTCTTACCTGCTTGACGCAGAACCTGATACAGAACAGGTGCTTAATAAATCTTCTGTCAACTTAAGACAAATAAAATGATCACTGATGTATATTGATAAGTATCCATCAAAATTAAACAAATAAATTTCACTGATTCACAGGGAATGTGTTGCAATATTTCTAGGTTTAATTGGTTTGAGAGTATCACAAATATCAAGCTTCCAATTTTTACAATTTAAGACTTAGCACAACTCTATTCTTCTGCTACCGAAATTTATTACAACTTTATTGTTGCTAAACCAATATATTTCAAGGGAGAGGAGTTTTGTGACATTCTTTCAAGACAGCTCAAAAATAATATAAATATTATACAACTCTCATGCATTTCTAACAGAGAAAGCTCTACCCAGCAATCATCAAAACAATATCCCCTTTCTTTTCTTCTTCTCCATTTTTAGAAAGAAAATTCCCATTTCTTTCCTTGCCTCAATGCCCTATTGGGAAAGGTAGAAAGAAGCTGGTAGTCTCTATCACATGTCTTCAATTTTTACTCTAAGAATCTTCATGATCTGCTCAGTTATTAAGATGAAATAACTGACCATTCATAGTATAAACCTCTTTTTCTTCTCTCCAAAATATAGAGGAAGTGATAGGTCTTGTTTAACAAATATAAGATTTGATATATGACAGCTTGTTATATGTCAATTTGCTAATCCTTCATTTCAATGGTGGGAAGGGATAAGAAGGAAAAAAGTATATAGGGAGAACTTTTAAACTCAGCTTTCCCATCTTTCTAGTAGCAAAACTTTTTATAAAGCCTTAAGAGCATGTTCTGCTTGTTTCAGAAAACAAGGGAACTCAAGAGATTGCATTTTGTTCCAAAAGGATCCAGAAGGAGAAAAATCCAAGTCAGAAAGAACACTGTGAAAATCGTCTACTGTGGCTATTACTTTTTAGCAATAAAGACCATATCCTATCTTATGAAACTGTAATTCAGCTTGTCCTGAACGTATTGTTTCTTTCTTCTTCTGCTGCTACCTCACGGTTAACCCTAAAACAGCTCCTAAAAATCATGCCTTTATTCATTTTCTATATATTTCTAGTTCATTACAACTGAGTTTCGATGAGTAGCGTTTCAATATTGGCAGAAAGGCCACTAGGGTACCATTTAGTACAATGAAGTAATAACTATACCCTAGTAGCCTGAACGAATTAAAGCAACTTCTAAAAGTACCTTACAATTCCCAGGAGTAATTTATGCACTCGAGGAAACCTGGAATAAACCCTTCATTCATTTCTAAGAGGAAGGAGAGAGGTATTAATTCTACATTAGAAATATGCAAGCTGAGGAACAGGGATATTACTTACAGATTGTTAACACATAACTTAGATTTTGCCAAATTCCCAAAATATGTTAACATTTTTATCAAATAACTGGCATATTTCAAATGAAATACAAGTACTAATTATATTATTGTTTAAATTTTCTCTTAAATCAAAACGTAGCACCAAAATCTTCATCACCTTTTAAAAAGAAAATATGGATGTAATGAGATTATATGGCAGTTTCTGCAGTTTGGAATTTTGTAACATGACCTATGAAACCACAATGTATAGTTTCTATAACAGTGAAAAAGCATTTTGTATTCTGAATTAACTCACAAGTTATATTATTTTCTACCATCTCTAGCCATAAGGTCATAGACCCTTTCCCAGTGTTGCAGAATTAAATAATGCAAAGTAGGAACACATCATGGACAGATTTCAAGTGGTCCCAAAACTTGGATTAAAAAAAAAGCAAAATTACATCTTTATAGCTATATAATTGTCTTCCTATGTAATCCTATGTGTTTATTTTATGCATTTAAAAACATTATTCTCAGAATAGGCCTTAACCAAGACAGCCAAAGGAATCCATGACACAAAAAAGGTGAAGAACCTTTGATTCTTGTGAATCAAATAGAACGAGCCATTTCTATAAACAGAATCAAAACTTTAAAATGCATGACTGATAACTGAAAAGTCTTTAAAATAGTTAAAACCATCGACTGTGTATAGAGTCAGTACACAGTAATTTCAATCTCCTAATGCAGCAAAGAAACAATGTGTTTTCTACTCTCTAGTCTGGATTTCAAATCAAATAAGAATATACTTTAACTTGTACTGCCATGGGTTTTTTAACAATGTTACATAAGTTTGCTGCTACAATTACAAAAACCTATGTCCTTTACAATGTTTGTATTGAGAAGAACTTTAATTTAGGATATTTATTGATTGTAAACATGCATATAAGATAGCTTTAAGAATCAGGTGTTATTTGCTCTAAGTTTTTGTTTTCCATTTTGCCTTGTCCAGTTTTCATACAAATGCTCTCATGTTATACTCTTAATGGTTCTTAATCCAAGCCATGTGATCACAGAAAAATAGCTTAATTTAGCAAATAAATTCATCATTTTTTTCTGAATCTGGTCCAAAATTTTCAATTACAGAGGAGTTCAGAGTAAACATTCTCAAAAGCAGAATGTGTCCCATATAAAGTACACAGGTAGGTCTCAATGCAACATACAGAATCATTCTTACTTTTGGTTATTCTCCTCCCCACTCCCTACAATAATCAGACTGGCTTCCATTTAAGGTTTCTCTAGACCAGAAAGGAAGGCTTCCATAAATTTTGTTTAATATACTTGTACAAAATTACCCATGACCTTGTAACTAAAGGCATCACCAAAAAGACAAATCACACAACCAATTGAAAGGGAATGAAAAATATTGCAAAGGAAAAACTGTTCTTTCGCATATATATATATATAAATTTCGAAGGCATTCTTCAACTTGTTTTTTTCATGTCAAGAAAAAATTCAACTTTTAACTTAAAAATACATACCAATAATTTTTCATTTTATTCAATTGAGCCATCATGCTTAAAAGTTATTCTCTTATCCTCTTCCCCTTCTCCTAAAAGGACTAAGATAATTACAAAACCAGAAACATGATCTTTCTAAAAAAATGTAAATCTCGGAATAGACATGCTGATGAATGTTGTCTCATTGTATTTTTCTGCTGTTTCAAAAGGTAATTGACAAGCCCCTAATTTAACTGTACCAGACAGTTCTATCTGTCCCATCTCTGGTCAAACACTGCCTCTCTGTTTCTATTCATTATGCATTATATGGAATTCTAAAACAGTACAGCATAACCAAAACAAATAAATAAATAAATAAATTCTTATGACATCTGAGGTCCACAAATCTTCCTCAAATTATGTCTCCCTTCACAAGCATTAACAGACATTTTTTAAACGGTTAAACTCATTGGTTGCAACACCACCATCCTAAAAACATCCACCTTATGGTTCCTGTTTCTGCAGCTTCTCTGAGAACCCAGTGGCATGTGAAAAAATCAGACCCTCATGAACACTACAAACCAAACTTGAAAAGAAAGATTTAACGATCGATGACCTTGTTAAGAAGGAATCTTTCCCCCCCCCCCCAAATTCATCCTCCTGGAGGAAAATGCCGCAAAATAGAGCCTGAGCACGAATACTGCCTGCTAGGCTGACGGCAGGCAGATCTGCTTGTCACACTTCCCCAATGCCCGCTCTGCCGCAAGGAGAGAGGGAAGGAGGCGGAGAGAAGTAAGAGCCTCACCAGCTCCCGAGAAGATGCTCCAGTGACCTCTGGCAAATGGAGAGGGCTGAGCAGGGAGCGGCGGCGGCAGCAGGGTGTGCGTACTCTGCCCTCGAAGCATTCCTCACATTCCTCCACAATCTTCCGCCTGGGGAACAAACTGCGCGCGTCTCCTCCAGGCACACACACACACCTGCCTATTCATCAGCCCCAGCAACCACAACCTCAGCTCCAGTACCCGCACTCGGGTGCTTGTCGCACTCCGCCAACACGCAGCTAAATCGCAGCTAAATCCAAGCCAAATCCCCCTCCCCGCCCGGGCAAAGGCGGCGAGAGTGGCAAAAAGCTTTGCCGAGACAGCTGCCCAACCAACGGCTGGGGAAACGTTATTTCAACTCCTGCGTGTAACACGTTGTGGGAGAGAAGAGGTGCAGAGGAGACTGGTGGAAGAGCGAATCGGAGAGTGCATGCAGGGGGTGCGGACCAGAAGGGAAAGAGAGGCTAGCTAATCTCTCTCTCTCTCTCTCTCTCTCTCTCTCTCTCTCACACACACACACACACACACACACACACACACACACACACACACACACACACACGGAATAAGGGTGTGAGGAAGATGGTCTAGAAGGGGTGAACGGTGCTGGAAAGACTTCCACGCAGCAATTGGGGAGGAGGGTGGAGAAAAGGTATCTAAAGAGAGGATATAAGCGCAAAGTAAAGAGGAAGACCCTTCCAATTCTACATGATTCAGTCAAGACTGGTGGGAGAGACAGGGGAGAGGAGCAGTATAGAGGCTTAAGGGCTCGTAGGAGATGGAGAATTTAGGGCAAATTAGATGAGCCGGAGGTTTTAGTAGGAAAGAAGGAATGGGGGAAGGGGACGAGAAACGAAGGTGAGGACAGAATGCAATAGAGAATGGATAAGGGGGAAAAGAAGCCAAAGTACGGGGCAGAAAGCCAGAAGGGATGGGAGAAGGGAAGAAACAAGGACAGATTTGCAAGGAAGGATTAGTCGGGAGGTGGGGTGCTTAGTGAGGAAAGGCAGAAGCAGAAAGTCACAGAATCAAGGAAACACTGGAGAGTGTATATATAATCGAGGAGGGGAAAGAGGTAAGTAGAAAGGGTGGAAAAGAATCCAGGGAAATGCAAATGGAGGTTGAAACTTCAGTGCCCGGGGTGGGGGGGGAGGAGGGGGGAAGGGAGAAGGCGAGTGCAGACAGGAACACGAGGCGGGGCAGGAAAGGAGAGGAGTAGGTGGGTGGGGGTGGTTGTAACGGGAGGCTCCCCTTCCCACACCCTCCCCCACCCTCGCCCAGATCAGGAGGTTGGGTGGGAGAGCGAAGGGAACAGTACGAGGAGCCGGGAAGTGAAGAACTAAGGGAGTGGGGAATTGGGGAATATGGTTCTTCGTCCTCCCCGCCCTCTATACACTTACTTTATAGGTTAGGAAGCGGCTGCCGTCGCTCCGGGAATCGGGGACATCCGCGCGGAGTGGTCACGGCTGCGGCACCCCCCCAAAAAAAGTGCCAGGGCCAAGAGAGCTTCCCTCCTCCTCCCCTGTCCCCCAACCCCCGCCGAACCCCCTCCCGCCCGCCCGCCCCCTCCCCTGGAACACTTCTCCCACCCCACCCCCGGGAGGCGGCGGCGGCCAACTTCACCCTCTACCCGGTGCCCATGGTGCCACCTTCCTCGGCGACAGCACGGAGTCAAACCCGGTGCCTGGGTGCTGCCGAGCTCCGCCGAGCAGCCCCCACCGCCCCAGTCAGTCAACCAGCCAGCCAGCCAGCCCCGGGCTCCCGGGAACGTCAGCACGCTGCCGTCCCCCGGCCTGCTCCGCGCCAGCTTCCATTGGACGGTAGGAAAAGGCTGTCCCACCTTATTGGCCCAGCCCTCATGTTGAACGGGCCAATGGGATTCGGGGTTTCAGGTCGCCATAGAGACCGATGCTGTTAAGAGCAAGAGCGGCTAGAGAAGGTGGGGAGGGTGGGGAGAACTAAGGTGTCCGGCTTCTGGGGGGGGGGCAGGAGAGACAGGTTACGAAGTGTCCGAGGATCCCAGGTCTAGCTTCCAAAGGGAGCTCAAGGCTACCTAGTCCAACCCCTTCATTTTACTATTGAGAAAACTGAGACCCCGGAAGGTCTCAGTGATTTGTCCAAGATCACCCGGGTAGGAAGAGGGGCGGGAGCTTTTGAGTCTGGGGGGATTCCCTCATTCTGTATCTTAGACGTGAATGGGCCTTCCCTTCCTCTCCTCCGCTTGATTTCTTTTCTCTCTCTTAACAGTGCTTGTCAGTGGTATCGAAGATAACCCTACCCCACCCCCAGCCCCTTTTAATTTACCTGTCCCTGAAGGTGACCTCAGAAAAGGGTATTGCATGCACTTCTTGGTTTGGGGAGAGGGCCCCTGAAACTACGCCCTCTGACCTTTGTGCAGCATCAGCTTCTGCCGGTGAGTCTTGTTTTCTCATCCTTCCCTCTTCCCCAGTATGCAAACATCCCTGTATCCTGTAGTACTCTGGAATTCCTTTTCTGCATATTTATCTCCACCCCTTGAAGATCTCACTTCAAAGTCAGTGTTTAAAATTCTGGCCCCTGCTGGGAAGTAATTTTAAAGAGTACTTTTCCTTTAAAGGAAAATAAAAATAGTAAGGAAAAAGTAAAGTATGATGAGTTATATTTTACAATAAGTAAAATGAGGGCTGGAATTAAAACACATTTTAACCCAGCCCACAACTTTTCACCTCTACATTAGTATCGAATGACATTTATTAAGCTTCTAGCTGTGTATATATATATACATATATATAGCAACAAAACAAAAGTTTAACAGACATTCTCTATATTAAGTGGTTGACTTCTGGGGAAACATACAGTGTGCAAAGCTAATGCCGCATGCCTTTTAAAATTTGTATCAGAATCAGGGGGAAAGAGAATGAAATCAAATTCTGGTTAACATTTTTAGGGAGTTTGATATTCTCTAAATTTAAGAGTGAACCTGATTTCAGTAATTGAAGTAGGGAGTCCTTATTGGATTTTAATCCTGTTTCATATGGCTTTGCTTTATGACATTCACTCTGACCCTGTTTTCCAAACTGTAAAATGGAAATAAATATTTTTCCACTTTTAAGCAAGGAAAATAGACCCATTTAAAGCAAACACAACTAATGAATTTGACAGGAAATAATTATTCTATTAATTATATTATTCAAATGAAATGTAGTCATCAGTTTTCAAATGTCTTTTAAAAACTCATTAATTTCTAGCTTATATTTTTTATTAAAGAACCTGCTGTTTTAAAGACAATTTTGTGATAAAAATAATTGTTCTTTTGGGGTTACAAATATTCCATTGGGAGAGGAAGGTTTCATGCTTCTGTTATAAATTTTAAATTAGATAATGTGCTTTTATGTTAAGTTTTTAAAAATCTTTTGTTTTTCTTTTGTGGAAGCATTATACATTCGTATCTCTAGGTATAATCACAAATATTATACATTAGTTCATTAATAGGATAACTATGTTTTCAGTCTCCATAATTTGTGTGATGAAATCCAAAGCTAGTTGAAATCTTTTTTCAGAGTTAGACAATCCCAGATGGCAAATGAGTATTTACATAGTTGTTTATGGAGTCACTTGTACTTTTCCATTGTTGGATAGGCAGCAACAAGTCAGTAGGTATTGCTTTCTTGCCTTGCTCTCATGGAGATTTGGTTAGCCTGCTTTGGAAACTGATGCTGACAATGTTGTTGAAGGATATTAGAATAAATAAAATTCAAACTTTTTAAGTAAACTCACATGAAAGGTAATACATCAATAAGTAAGTGCTAAGTAAGACGATTGTAATACTTTGTGGAATGCAAGAATTTTTTTTTATTAATACAGATACAACAGTAACAAATTGATTTTCTGCAGTTTTTGGGGTTGGATAGGAAAGGGAAGAAACATAAACAAATTATTTTCACTTTAGAATTATATTTTCTCAAGTGAGGAGATTCACTAGAATTTTATATTGCATATGCTATGTCTGTAATAATTTAAACTTTATAAAATATAACAAATTTAATTCTGTAATATGTTATAGTTTAGCCTACATTTATTTTCACTATAAACTATAGTTTAAAAAAAAAGGTTCTCTGTTAAACCCACAGAACACAAGCTTCAGCCCCATTTAAAAACTAACAGAGAAATAGTAATAGTTTGGATTACAACATAATTCTTATTATGCTTTTCAAGAGTACAATTATATGGTATAGTATAGTCAGTAATTTTAATTTTGTCTGATTCTTCATGACCCCATTTGGAATTTTCTTAGTAAAGATACTGGAGTGGTTTGCCATTTCTTTCTCCCATAGTAAGGATGCATTTGTATTAGAGCATTATTCTTTGGTATGCAACTTTTGCTAAAACAAGAGACTACAATTGTTTTAACTTGACAAAATCAAAAAAGCTTGCAATGCCCCCCCCCAAAAAAATAGAAAAGCCAAAATGTAAAGAGATGAATTATTTCCTGCAAAATATAATCCATTCGTTGTCCTTCTGCTACTTTCCCTTAGTAATTTTTGCCTTTTTCCTTTTCTCATTTTCTTCTGAAGTACAAGTGAAACCATCACATTTAGTTCCCAATATCTGAGTCCCAGATTATTATTCAAGGAAGTAGGAATGTCTTTTGTTGAATTGTCAGAGCCCCTAATATATATCTTGATGATACACATAGTGGAGGCAGCACAATGTTGGAAGTATTGAGTTCATTTTAAATATCCATCTCTAGGAAAGAAGAATACCAAAATAATGTGTAAAATAATGTCATTATCACCAAAAAAAAAAAAAAAAAAAAGGAAAAAAGATAATAGAGAAAACAAGCTGATTTGCTTACATTCCTCATAAAATCTTTATGAATGTGACATATATATGTACAATATGAAGAATGTTTCATGAAAATATATTAAAAAAAACACTCTTTTATTTTCTTCCACAGTCCATATCTTTAAAATTAGTTGACTAAGAGATTACAAGAAAACATAAGATAATACTGTATTAAATGGATTCCAAACAAGTGGCTGATTCAGCAAAATGTAATCAAGTGACACTCATTATTAAAGTCTATCAAAGTAGATACAGGAAAACTTATTTTTGCCAGAGATGTTTTTCTCTCTGTGGATAATGTTCTGTACAGGATCCCAAGAAAGAAGAATTTTCCACAGACTCTAAAGTATTTCAGATAATCTTGGTGTGGAAAGATTGTGCCAATTACCTCTAACTTTAGAATGTAACAAAGCTTCCTCAGTAAGATCCATGATTATTCAAAAGAGATAGAGATCAACTGAACAATTCCTAGAGGAAAAAAAAATAAATGGATAAAAAATACTGACTGACTGTCCAGACTGATATTCTGTTGGAACAACAAACAGCTAACTGAGTCGATATATCATGTAAGCAGTGCAGCTGTACACTGGGTTGGGCCCAGAGTTGAATAATAGGAGGAGAGCAAACTTCATTGCATTTAAGAAATTGCAATGTTTTAACATGTTATCTTAAGTTTCTTTCTGACATAAAAATGGTCTGCAATTTTATTTTTAATGCTATATTTAATGCTATATTGAATATTAACTACCAATACAAATAGTTACTTTTCAACTATTTATATTTAAATAAATTTAAATATGGAAAATGTCAAAAATTTTCAGTCACTTTCACTTCCTTATATGGTCACAATATGATTCCAAGGTTGCTGCTTCTTTTTCCTCTAGAATGAACTTTTTTGCATTTCAAAGCCCTTCACAGTAAAGTTGGCTTTAGCCTAACTTTGAGATTTATTTCACAATACATTTTACAGTCTCAAACTGTCCTACTCACTGTTTGCCAAACTATTCCATTTCTCATTTCTCTTCTTTCTCCATGTTTGGAATGTACTCTTTCTTCTCCTTCATCTTTGAGATTCCTAGTTTCCTTCAAAACTTAATTCAATCACCATCTCCTACATGAAGTCTTTTCTGATTATCCATGTTGATAATCAATCTACAGTCTTCTTGAAATTACCTTGTATATATTGTATATTTACAAATCTGTACAGATTTGTTTCCCCCATAGAATGTAAGCTCTTCAAAGGAAGAGATTCTTCCTTCCTTCTTTCCATCCGTACTGATTGTTTGCCCCATAGAATGTAAGCTCTTCAAAAGAAGGGATTCTTTTTTTTTCTTCCTTCCTCCCTCCCTTTCTTCCATCCCTATTCCTCTCTCTTTTTTTCTCTCCTCCTTTTTTTCTTTCTTTTTTACCTTTATAACCCTGTTGTCCAGCATAGAGTAGGTACTTACATTCTTGTTGATTGATTAATTCTAATTCTTTTTTTTAATAACTCTTTTTGGATTATATTTTATAAAAGTCTTTCTAGATTTCTTTATATTACTCATATGTTATATTTTAATTAAATCAAGGAATTTTATCAAGTATACTATAATATATATGTTTAATCATTATGCTATTGTTGGGCATTTCAATTGCTTTTAAATATTTTGTGGTTATTAAAGATGGTGCCATAAAAACCTTTAAATTGAAAGCTCTTTTTTCAGCTAGACAACATTTTCAGGATATATTGCCCATTGAAGATAATAATGATGAAGAAGATGATGATAATAAGCCATTTTACAGATATTATTTCATTTTATCCTCACAATAATCCTGGGAGGTAGGTGCTATTATTATCCCCATTTTAAAAACAATGACACTAAGGCAGACTGCAGTTAAGTGACTTCCAATTAACTACAATTAGTTAAGTATTTGAGGCAGGATTTGAATTTAATTCTTCCTGACACTTAAGTTCAACACTGGTATCTACCATGAGACTTAGTTCTCTCTAGAAATTAGGTAATAGGGGCAGCTAGATGGTGCAGTGGATAGAGCACCAGTCCTGAAGTCAGGAGGACCTGAGTTCAAATTTCTGGTTTCAGACACTTAACACTTCCTAGCTGTGTGACTCTGGACAAGTCACTTAGCCTCAATTGCCTCAGCCAAAAAAAAAAAAAAAAGGAAATTATAGAATAAAAAAGTGACCATTTTTATAGCTTTTACTATAGACTATTAGATTAATTTTTCCATCCCCCAAATTCTAAATTTGTAATTCTACTAGCAATGAAAGTATGTATCTGTTTTTCATATTTCTGCCATCATTGAGTTTTATTGTTTTTAATTTTTTTCCCAATTTGATGGATGTGAGATAATACCTCAGAGTTATTATAATTTGCAATCCTTTAATTATTAATGAAAATTAATTTTCAAGAAATTATTAATAATTTGTTTCCTGTTTTGCAAATTATCTTTTCACATTCCCTGATTATTTATTCAGCAGAAACTGGGAATTGACTGTTTAAATGCTTAACCATTCTCATATATCTGTATTTTTAGATGTCAAATTTTTAATCCCTGATATTTGCTGTAAACATTTTTCCTACAGAAATGTTTTACTTTAGTGTAATCAAACACATCCAGCTTGTCCAGAATTTATTCTATTCATTATATAGAAACAAAGTCAGTTTGCCATCATAATTGAAAAATACATTATTCAGTTTTCTTACTTTTTATATCTCTTCTTTGTGTCTCACATAGTATTCTCCACAGTGGCTGTTCCAAATCTCTTCTTTTTTTATTTTTATTTTTTATTTTGTTGAGGCAGTTGGGGTTAAGTGACTTGCCAGGTTCACATAGCTAAGAAGTGTTAAATGTCTTGAGGCCAGATTTGAGCTCAGGTCCTCTTGACTTCAGGCCTGGTATTCTATCCACTGCACTACCTCGCTACCCCTCTCTTTAAAAAAAAAAATACTATATATATCACTCTCTTCCTTGTCCCTCTCAGAAGACTTCTCATACTTTACTGAAAAAAAAAATTTAACTGAAAAAATTGAGATTATTTATTGTGAGTTCTCTTTCCTATTCATGGCCATTTCAAATCAGCTCAGGCCAATTTCCCATTCTCAGAATATGTGATGATCCTTTTCCTTACCCAGCCTAATTCTTCTATTTGGCTCTATTTGATTTTGCAGACTCCAAAATTCTTTCTCTTGGAATTTGCCCCTTTAATTCTTCTCCCTCCCCCCAAATTTCAACCTCTCTTTATCCTGATTCCTCAGCTACCTGACACCATTCCCAGATCTCTCCCATTCTTAAAAAAAAAAAAAAAAAAAAAAAAAGCCTTCACTTCCCCTTTCCCTGTCAACATGTTCTTATATGTCTTCTTTGTTTTATAATCAAATAACCTAGAAAAACCTGGTTTACTCATTGCCCCTTGTTCACATTCTACTCATTCAATACCTTGCATTTTGGCTTCCATTCAAGATCTTTAACTCAAACTACTACCTCCAATTTGAGCAGTGATCTCTTGATTGTTAGATCAGTACTTTATTCTTGATTTTTTTTTTCCTGGATTTGACACTGCTAACCACCCAAATAATCTCCCCTAAAGTTTCATGACATTGTCCCTCAGTCTCTTTTGCAGGATTATTGTTCATGTCCCTCTTCTTTCCCATCATCCACTATGTAAAGGCGTACCCTAGAGCTTCAATTGTCTCTATAGATAACATCCTCAGCTTCCATCAACTCAACTATCATCTCACTGCTGATGACTCTCAAATTACATTATCCAATTTTATCTTTTTCCTAGTCTCCCATTCCACATGTCCAATTGCCTACTGTACATCTCTACTTGGGAGCTCCTTAGGCATCTAAAACTCAACCTGGACAAAATATAATTCATTATCTTTTCCTGTAAATACTCCCTTTCTAATTTTCTCTCAAGAGTCTAATCAACTAGGCCCCCCAACCTAGGAGGATTCTTTAATATCACCTTCATATTTATAATAATATACCAAGTCTTATCAATTTTATTTCCTCAGCATCTCTCATACTCATCCATCACAAGTCCATTTGCTTAATATGTTTAGAAGAATTTACTTGTTTAATCTATATCAGATTGCTTGCTGTTTGGGAGAGGAAAGAGAGAGAAAAATTTGGAACACATGGTTTTGCAAAGGTAAATATAAAAACTATCATTACATATATTTGGAAAAATAAAATGAAACATACACAAACCAAAATAAGCCCATCAGTTTAACTCATTACCTCTTCCCTGGACTTTCAATGGCTTCCCTCTCCTCTTTTCATATAACTGCCAAAATGATAAATCTAAGAACTGATCCATTTCCCTGCTAAACTTCAGTTATTCCCTATTGCCTCTAAGATAAAATTGGTCATCCCCAGTAGTTAAAACACTTCACAATCTGATTCTTAACTTTTCACATCAGTCACATATTATTTCTCATCTCATACTTTATTTTCTAGCCAAACTCACCTATTTACTTCTCTCTACACACACATTTTGCCTATTTTACTACCATACTTTTGCACAGGTTAGAATGTCCTCCAGGCATAGAGGACATCTTGTTTTTACACCTTGGAAACTCTGTCTCCAAATATGAGCTCAAGTGTCACCTCCAAAAGCCTTTTTCCTGTTTATCCAAGCTTCTAAGCAACTCCTCCAAATCATTTTGCATCTATTTTGTATGGATAAATCATTATCCAGGGCCCCTAAAAGACTCTGGGCTTTCACTGAGAAGTCTAGTCCAAGGTCAAAGTGGAAACACAATCCAAAGGGCTATTTTCTCTGTTTGACCCCTTGATTCTACCTGGAGTTGTACCAGGAAAAAAAAATCTAGTCTATGCTTGGCATAGACTATGTCTTGATTTTCCCAGATATGTTTTGAAAATAAAAGTTCCTAGTTTCCATACAAAAATAAGGTACAATATGAGTGTTGACTATGAGTAACCCTTTATTTCACTTCATGGAAAATGGAGAAGATGCAAAGGATCCTTAGCATGTGAACAGACAGGAAAAATACAGAGTTCTCAAGTAATCCATCAACTTCTCCCCAGAAGGGAATTGAATTATCAACTCAGTACCCTAATATTTCAGAGAAATCTCTCTACCACAGGTTGAAACACAATTGTTTCTAAAATGATATTGCTTTACAACCTCCAGATAGGATGCTGTATGTACAAGAAATAGGTACAATATCCTTCTCTCTTTAAGGATTACTCTGGTTTAAGAAATGGTCTTTTTCTAGGTCCAGTGCCAAGATCTGGCACTCCAGAGTTCTCAAACTTGGTATTACTCACACTTTTAACTCTCAAATCCCTTTTTAGGCTGAGTGTGCATATATATTTGCCCTTTTTAGAAACCTTTGAGTATCCTGGTTTCTACATCTAAGCTGGAAAAACCCATTCTCAAGATCTCTCAAATGTATGCAAATATGTATGTATGTAAGTTGTCTATCACTGCCAATGTATCTGTTGCAAGTTATAAACTGCTAAAAGGGTGACAGAGTGAGAATTTTCTTCCCCCCACTTTTTGCCCCTTCCCAACACTGGATGCCTTGCCCTACTCTCAGCTGATGACACAAAGGAAAGAGTCAGAAAAAATCCTAAAGAGCTTGAAAGAAATTCACCAACTTACTTTTGTAGATCACAGAGAAAGGCAACTAATTTTTAGTTATTAGAAGTTGCCTATGTTCTTTCAGGTTGATGCCACTGGACAAACCTTTATTCCATGCAGAGACTCCTCAGTTACCTCTAAAGCAGGAGTTCTTAACCTGAAGTCTATCAACTTAAAAAAGTTATTTTGATGACTGTATTTCTATATAAGTGGGAGTATTTCTATATATTTTTTGTCTTTAAAAATGTTATTCTGAGAAGAGGGTCACGAACTTCACAAGACTGCCAAAAAAGTTTTTACAGGCAAAAAAGTTAAGAACCTCTGCTCTAAACAATGGCTGTAATCTTTTCATGGTGAATGAAAATTGATTACTTCCCCATTTTCTCTTTCTGTCTCTCTGTCTCTGTCAGTATGTATGTGTGCATACACAAATATATATGTATTTATACTTACACACACACACACACACACACACACTTTTTTGGTGAATATGTTGTATCCTGTTCTCCATTTTCTCTCTCCCCACATTCCATCACCTAAAACAAATACCTATGTTGATTGATTGATCATCCATCTGGAATTCACTGAAGTTTACGGTATGAGATGTGAGTATAAGCTATTTCCTATTAATCAACTTTCTCAGGTACAGTTATAAAATAATGAATCTCTTCTCATTTTCATTTTATATAATTTATCAAATGCTGATCTTTTATATGTATTGTTTTATTTTGTGGCATCAAGCTGTTATTCTTTTTTTCCTTCTCCTCCTCTTACTCTTTCTCCTTCTCCTTCTTTGCCAATTACCAAACAGTTGTGATGAAAATTGTTTCATAAAGTTCTCTACTCTTGGAGTACAAATCCACCCCAACTTTATCAGCCTTTTATCCAATGTGCTTCTTGATATTCTTGTCTGTTTTTTTCATATATGTTTTATTATCACCCATTAGTTCTCTAAATAAGTCCTTTGATATTGATGGGTATTACAATAAATATATAATCTAATCTGAGAACTGTCTACTTTTTTTTTAAGCATTTTGAATTGATGTATTCATGAACTTTGAATGTATCTACATATTACTTAGGCCTCCTTTTAATTAATAATGGTTTTGTTATCTTTATATGAATTGTGTATAATTCTAGATATAAAAATTCCCAAATATTTGATGGTTTTTATGGTTACTATAAATAATAATTCTTTTTAAAATGATATTTTTCTAACTTTTATATGAGTTCACATGATTTTTTTTCTTGGTTATTCTTATATCCTACAATCTTAGTGAAATCATTTCTTGTCCCTGTTTTTTTTTTTTTTTTGGGGGGGGGGGGGAGGGAACAGGGTTAGCAGAGCAGAAACTATATGCTATCATGCCATCTGCAAAAGTGATATATTGATTAACTAATCCAGTTTTAATTCTTCTAATATCTTTTTTCTGTCTTAATGCAATTATTAACATTTCTAATACTATGTTGAATAAAAGTAGTGTAAATGGAAATCCTTATTGTGTTTTTAGCAGAAGTGCTTATAATATTTCACCATTGCATATTAAATTGTTTCATGAGTTGAGACACTTTTATATTATGTTGGATAAAAAATCATTGATTCATCAGGAAAATGGGTATATAATTTTTGCTTTTGTATCATATATTTACCAGGTTTTTTTTAAATAACTTTTTATTGACAGAACCCATGCCAGGGTAATTTTTTACAACATTATCCCTTGCACTCACTTCTGTTCCGATTTTTCCCCTCCCTCCCTCCATCCCCTCCCCCAGATGGCAAGCAGATGGCAAACATGTCCTTTACATGTTCAATAGATTACAGTATATCCTAGATACAATATATGTGTGCAGAACCGAACAGTGCTCTTGTTGCACAGGAAGAGTTGGATTCAGAAGGTATTAATAACCTGGGAAGAAAAACAAAAATGCAAGCAGTTTATATTCATTTTCCAGTGTTCTTTCTTTGGGTGTAACTGCTTCTGTCCATCCTTGATCAATTGAAACTGAATTAGCTCTCTTTATCGAAGAGATCCACTTGCATCAGAATACATCCTCAAACAGTATCATTGTTGAGGTATATAATGATCTCCTGGTTCTGCTCATTTCACTTAGCATCAATTCATGTAAGTCTCGCCAGTCCTCTCTGTATTCATCCTGCTGGTCATTTCTTACAGAACAATAATATTCCATAACATTCATATACCACAATTTACTCAACCATTCTCCAGTTAATGGGCATCCATTCATTTTTCAGCTTCTAGCCACTACAAACAGGGCTGTCACAAATACTTTGGCACATACAGATCCCTTTCCCTTCTTTAGTATCTCTTTGGGGTATAAGCCCACTTTACCAGGTTTTAAAGCCAAACCATATCTGCCTCATAAGAGTTATTGTCTAGAGTTTCATCTATGTTTAATATTTATCAATAACGTATATGACATAGAGGTTATTTTTTTCTTTATCATTTTGAAAAAAAATTATGAAAATTATATGAGAAACTATATTCTTTTTGTTATTTCTTCCTTTGAGACTGGTCTGTTTAAATGACCACTTTTCCATTATGTCAATATCAGTAATTTATATTTATTATAAATACAATAAATTATTTTAAAATTATTATAAATAAATAAATATTTGTTATAAATACAATTTATATTTATTATAAATACACTGGAATAGTAAATAAAGTGCTAGCCCTAGAGTCTGGAAGACCAAGGTTCATGTCCTTCCTTCTACACATTGTGTGACTGAACAAATCACTTAACATTTCAGTGCTCCAAACAAGACAGTTGTCAATCTGCAGTGATTGAGGGAGTTTCCTCTGGAGATTACCTAAACCAATGAAATCACATGTGAGTCAGTCTGTGTTATAAATGCATTGCTATTATATGTCAGTGTTGCTTATTAAAAGTAGATAATGTGAATTAAAATTACAGGTCCACATACACAAATATTTGCATATGTAAAACACTTTGAATCTTAATCATATGTAGTAAAAGGGTTAAAAGTTTATTTTCTTTGTTGTTTAGAAATTATCAATCATTTTTAAATTGCTCTACTACATATAGGAATCTCTATAGTTGTGATTTTTTGCTGATCAATTCTCCTAGATCTTATTAAGTTTTAAAAAATTTTGGAATTTACAAACAACATATAAAATGAACATTTTCATATATGAAGTACATAAGAAAAAGAGGATTGCATATAAAATGACAAATCTTTATTATATACAATGTTTTTTTTTTAAATTAATTCAAATTTTTCTTGAATATATCTTCACACTTTTATGATTTGGATGTTTAAGCCTATGTATTAAAGATTTTTGGAGGTTCATTTTTGCTCAGATTTATTGTTTTTCTTTTTTTAAGTACTGTTTTTTTTTTTAAATGATGATTTTCCAATTGGTATTTTTTAATAGCAATTTGTTGTTTTTATGATATGCTGGATTTTTTTTTCTTGATCTAGTAATTCTATAAAATTTACAAGTTTTCTGAACTCATACTTTATTATTCTTCATCTTGTGATTGTTGTATGTTCATTCTACTTCCAGAATGTTACCTGATTTTGTCTATTCTGGAAAGATTTTTCTTTCTTTCTTATTAGGTCCTTGAATACAGTGTCTAGATTTGGAGGTTGGGGGTTATACTTGCCATGTAGAATGCTAGTTAATCTAATGTTTATACTTACTTTGTATTAAAAATTTGTTATTTTGTCCTGCCTATCCATTAGTTCCTTTTTAGGTTCTTTTATTACCTGAGTTTATGCTTCAGTTTAATTTTTTCCTATCATTGCTCATTTTTGGATTTCAGTTATTCTGTTATTTGTGAGTTCCATCACAGTTTTTGGTTCTTGAATGTCATTTTCAATTTCCCATTTTGAGATTTTGTCTTTTTTTCTGAGTCTTTCTGTGTGTGTGTGTGTATATAAATGGAATTAAAATCTGCCTTTCAACATTCCATTAATACATTTGTTATCCAATTCAGTTTGGTTTTTGGTCTTTCATCTTGTCCATTGATGTTTGAACTTATGTTCCTGAGGAAATTTTATCCTTTCAATAATTTGTTGTGGAATTTCTATATTAAAACAATCAATAGTAACAGTTCTGTGCTGGGATGATAATGATAGAGGAAGTGCATCTGGTAAAAGTGAAATTCTTCAAGGTATTGGGGGAAATGCCATTTATTTCCTACAGTCTGGGGCTAGGAAATCTCCAGAACCTTGAGAAAAAGGGAATTCCCTTGTGCTTTCAGCTAGAGTTCAGATAGAAACTGTTTAATCTCATTCAATGAGCTAGGAAGATAGAGAATCTGACTTATTTTAGTAGGATATGATCCAGCACAGGGGTAGAGAAAAGCAAAAAGTCCAAGGATACTGAACAGGTACCTTTGCTCTAATAAAGACAAAGAGAAAATTCATGACTTCCTCAAGCTTTGATGCAGTTCCAGGGTAAGGTTAAACCCAGAACCCCCCCAAAACCTTGGTTGGGATATAGATTAAAGGCACATGGATGTCCTTTGACTTAGACTGATACCTGAGGAAGAAGAGATAAACAAAAATTACCCTAAGCTCTGGGGAAAGGGAGAAGGGGGTAGAAATCATTGAAAGGGGACAGATACTTTCTAGGTATCTCCAAGGTTGTTAGATATAAGATGACATTTGAAATGGAAAATGATTTGGAGAAAGACTGGTTGCTTGAGGGCCCTCAATTAACATAAGCAGTAAAATAGAAACTGTCCCTTTTGGATGTAATATTCGGGCTAACTCTCTGATGGGTCTTAGGATCAGCCCAAGGCCTTGGGCTTAGTGGGGGAGTGAAGTGAAGGAGGCAGGAGAGCAGCTACCATGTGGCTGGTCAAAGATGGAGTCTGGAGCCTAAAGTCTCCCTCTTTCTTTTGTTTTGAAACACAGATGATTATACCCTTCCTGACTTCTCAGGAAGGGAAATAAGAACCCCAAAAAAGGAGGTTTTCATGCCCTTCCTGACTTCTCAGGGAGAGAGGTGAAAACACCAAAAAGAAATGGGGACTCAAAATAGATATTAGCTGGTTTCCTTTGGGCTGAAGGGTATTTGAAACAGGTATACATAATTTCATCCGCATGGGAGGTATTACACAAGCACCTAGTAATATAACACAGGCTAGTAGTGATGACTCTCCCCACAGCTGGTGCAGGCTCAGTGTAGTGTAACAAACATGAATTATACATGCAAGTAGTGATACAACAAACAATATGAATCAACATGGTTTTGTAAAAGATTTCCAGAAGTCCTAGAAGGAGGGTATGTAAACAGCAGTCACACATACACCTACTTCAGCAGCTAAGAGATAGTCCAAAACCAATCTATTGTCCATTGCTTCACGTGTCAAGGAATCCAATGATCCCTGCAAATTTTGAAGTCCTGCAACAGTCTTATATCTCAGGGGATCCAATGATTCCTGAGGGTTTTCAAGTCCTGCAACAGTCTCAAAATTTTTTGATGTTCATGAGTCAATTGCCATAACTGCCATGTTCCTTCACTGGGCAGAATCAGCGATGGAACCACTTGATGTTTCTTGGGTCTTCTCCTTCACTTCAAGGACCTCTGTCTATCTCTGATGGACAAGGTGAATACAGCACATTGGCATCCATCTGATTCCTTCTCTACCTGTAGAGATACAAGCAAACCCTCTCCCCCAAGCAGTTAACCTATCTGGTCCCTTCCATTCACTACTTTCTGAATCTCTTTAGATAATCATCTGGCGATTATCTAAAGATAGTGGAGTTACTCATACTGGGCACTGCCCTTCCGGTGGGTTATAAAACCTGTCTGCCAGAGTGAGTGTGTCTTTATCAAAAATCAAAAAGTTAGTAGTGTAAACAGCTAAATTTAAAAGCCTCTACCTGTGGCTCCCCCTTTCTCTTGTTTTTGGAGGAGTGTCTTGATGTCTCTGTTCTCTTCTCTACTATTACTTGTCCTTGAGGATTAAAGGGTATGCCAGTAGTGTGTAAAATCTTATACTGTGCACAAAAGTGTGCAAAACGTTTGGAGGTATATGCAGGTCCATTGTCTGTTTTTATTGCTTGTGGCACATCCATAACTGCAAATGCTTGTATAAGGAATTCAGTGACCACTGGGGCTGTCTCTTTTGCTGCCGGTATTGCAAAAGTGAATCCTGAAAAGGTGTCTTATCACAACATGGATAAAAGACAGATGACCAAAAGATTTATAAATAAATTTATTTATATATAAGATTTGTAGTGGGTCACATCCATTGCTAAATTTCATTGGGTCTCAAACCACGAGGGTTCTTCCCTGGAGGGAGCTTAGGAGATTGTGGAAAGAAAGGCAAGCTGTACAGGTTTTTACTATACTCCTAGCTTCCTCTTTTGTTATCCCAAATTGCAAACATAAAGCTCAAGCAGTCTGATGATATTTAGAATGAGATTCGTAGGCTGCCTGAAATAAAGGACTACTGGCCAACATAGTTAGCAGGCAAAAATAGGACCTGAAACTTCACTATGCAAGTGGACATGCAAGATATACATCTTACCTGGATGCTTTTTCACTTGCTCTTGAAGTTCCTTAAAGAGCTGATATATATTGGAAGCTACAAATTTTATTTGGGCTGTGGCAATTCTTTGTACCACACCTACTGAATAGGCTGATATTTATATCTCCTGGATAATAAGTAAGAGCTAGAATGATTGCATACAATTCATTCTGCTGAGTGGACTGAAAAGGAGTTCTGACTACTCTCTTTATAGTTAAGTCATGAGAGTATACAGTGAAAATGTTGTGTTTGGATGCATCTGTAAAGATAGTTGGTCCTTTAAGAGGAACCTTAGAAACTTTTTCTTCAAGAATCCATTGCCAATTATGTGATAGTCGGGTTATCTTTAATGGAGACCTGTGTGTAAGATTTGGAGCCATGACTAATAAGATTTGTCACTCTGGGATGGTTTCACAGCATACATTAATTTGTACATTGATGTAAAAGGTGTATATCTTGTCAGATCTTATCCCAGATAATTGTACTACTTGCTTAATGGCTTTTAATAAAATTCTAGCCACAAGCACTGGGTAAGGAGTAAGGCTTTGTTGTGGTTGTGTTTTAAGGTTCAACCATTTGATCACACTGTCTCCTTGATGAAGGACTGCTGTGATTGCCTCTTTTGTAGCAAAAAACTGATATTTCCAAGGGTTTCTGAGTAACTCTTTCAAATACATTGGATAAAGCCAGTTCAACTTATCTCAAAGCCTCTTCAGCTTCTTTTGCAAGCTGGCATGGTAAGTTTAAAGCTCTGTCTCCCCTTAAAATGTCATATAATGGTTGTAATTGATAGGTAGTTAAGCCTAACACTGGACGTATCCATTTGTTTTCTCCTATCAATTTCTGAAAGTCATTTAAGGTATTTAACTTCTCTCTTCTTAAAGTTTTTGTACTGTGAGTACCTTAGGGTATACTTCATATCCTAAATATTGAAAAGGAGTATGTCTTTGAATTTTTTCTGGAACTATATGCAATTTGTAGTTCCTTAGTGTTTCTATGGTCTTTTGTAGACATGCTTCTAACATTTGCTCTTCAGGTACACACCCCAAAATATCATCTATTTAATGTAATAACATAACTTTTGGAAATGCTTTTCTTACTGGAGTAAAAGCAGCAGCAACATACATTTGACACATAGTAGGGCTATTTTTCATTCTCTGTGGCAAAACTGTCCATTCATATCTTTTATAAGGCTCAGCTAAGTTAACACTGGGCACTGAAAAGGCAAATCTTTTCACATCCTCCTTATCTAGAGGGATAGAATAGAGGGAATAAGAATCCTTAATGTCTACACCCCAAAGAGGCCATTCTCTAGGCAACTGAGTAGGAGAGGTAAGTCCAGGCTGAAGAAATCCCATAGTTTCCCTCCCCCTTTCTTTTGTTTTAAAACATAGGGGGTTTCTGAGGGGGTACACATAAATCCATCAATATGGGCCAGAACTTTGTAACAGATATACATGGTATATATAAATCCATTAATATGGGAGGCATTATACATAATTTACATGAGCACATAGCAATATAACACAGGCTAGTAGTAATGTAACAAATAACAAGAATCAATCTGAAAATTTACACATGTCTATAAGTCCTAGAAACAGTCCAATAGGATTCCATTGTCCATTAGTTCATGTGCCAGGAATCTAATAATTCTCGTGAGCACAATCAGCAACAGAACCACCCGATATTTCTTGGGTCTTCTCCTTTGTTTCAAGGGTCTGCTCCATCTTTCTGCGATGGACAAGGCGAATGCGGCTCGTAGGCACCCATCTGATTCCTTCTCCACCTGTAGAGATGCAAGCAAATCCTCTCCCCTAAGCAGTTAGCCTATCTGGTCCCTTCCATTCACCACTTTCTGGGTCTCTCCACATCACCTGGCGATTATCTAAAGATAGTGGAGCTGCTCGCACTGGACACTGCTCTTCTGGTGGGTTATAAAACCTGTCTGCTGGAGCCAGTGCATCTTTATCAAAGATTAAAAAATTAATGGTATAGAGAACTAAATTTAGAAGTTCTCTAGGGTTACCCGTGGCTCCCCCTTTCTTTTGTTTTTGGAGGAGTGTCTTAATGTCTCTGTTTCTTCTTTCTACTATTGCTTGACCTTGAGGATTGAAGGGTATGCCAGTAGTGTGTAGAATCTTATACTGTGCACAAAAGTGTTCAAAATGTTTGGAGGTATATGCCGGCCCATTATCTGTTTTTATTTCTTGTGGCACATCCATAATTGCGAATGCTTGAATGAGGAATTCAGTGACCACTCGGGCTGTCTCTTTTGCTGCTGGTATGGCAAAAGTGAATCCTGAAAAGGTGTCTACCACAATGTGGATAAAAGACAGACGACCAAAAGATTTATAATGGGTCACATCCATTTGCCAGATTTCATTGGGTCTCAAACCACGAGGGTTCTTCCCTGGAGGCAGTGTAGGAGCGTGGAAGGGAAGGCAAGCTGTACAGCTTTTTACTATGCTCTAGCTTCTTCTTTTGTAATCCCAAACTGTAAACGCAAAGCTCGAGCAGCCTGATGGTATTTAGAATGGGATTCCTGGGCCTCCTGAAATAAAGGCGTACTGGCCAACATAGTTAAAAGGCTATCTGCCTTTGAATTTCCATCAAAAATAGGACCTGGAAGTCCACTATGTGAGTGGACATGCAGGATATAAATCTTTCCTGGATGCTTTCTCACTTGCTCTTGAAGTTCCTTAAAGAGCTGATATATATTAGAAGCTGCAAATTTTATTTGGGCTGTGGCAATTCTTTGTACCACACCTACTGAATAGGCTGAATCAGATATTATATTTATGTCGCCTGGGTAATAAGTGAGAGCTAGCATGATCGCATATAATTTGTTCTGCTGAGTGGACTGAAAAGGAGTTCTGACTACTCTTTTTACGGTTAGATCATGAGAGTATACAGCACAAATATTTTGTTTGGCTGCATCTGTAAAAATGGTTGGTCCTTCAAGAGGAACCTTAGAAACCTTCTCCTCAAAAATCCATTGCCAATTATGCAGTAGTCTGGTTATCTTTAATGGAGATCCATGTGCAAAATTTGGAGCCATGGCCAATAAAATCTGCCACTCTGGGATGGTTTCACAGCATACATTAATTTGTGCATTTGTATAGAAGGTATATATCTTGTCAGGTCTTGTCCCAGATAATTGTACTGCTCGCTTAATGGCCTTTAATAGAATCCTAGCCACAAGCACTGGGTAAGGCGTAAGGCTTTGTTCTGGTTGTGCTGGGAGGTTCACCCACTCTATCACACTGTCTCCTTGATGAAGGACTGCTGTGGGTGCTTCTTTCGTAGCAAAAACTGATATTTCCAAGGGTTTTTGAGTTACTCTCTCAACTACATTGGATAAAGCCAGTTCAACTTCTCTCAAGGTCTCTTGAGCTTCTTTTGTAAGCCGGCGTGGTGAATTTAAAGCAGTGTCTCCCCTTAAAATGTCATATAGGGGTTGCAATTGATTGGTAGTTAAACCTAATACTGGACGCATCCATTGGATATCTCCTATTAATTTTTGGAAATCATTTAAGGTGTTCAACCTCTCTGTTCTTAAAGACAGTTTTTGTAGTGTAAGTGCCTTAGGATATATTTCATATCCTAAATATTGAAAAGGAGCATGCCTTTGAATTTTTTCTGTAGCGATATGAAGTTTGTAGTATCTTAGTGTTTCTATGGTTTTTTGTAGACATGCTTCCAGCATTTGTTCCTCAGGTGCACATCCCAATATATCATCCATATAATGTAATAGCATAACTTTTGGAAATGCTTTTCTTATTGGAGCAAGAGCAGCAGCAACATACATTTGACACATAGTGGGGCTGTTCTTCATTCCCTGTGGCAAAACCGTCCATTCATATCTTTTATAAGGCTCGGCTAAATTGACACTGGGCACCGAAAAGGCAAATCTCTTCATATCCTCCTTATCCAGAGGAATGGAATAGAAACAATCCTTGATGTCTATAACCCAAAGAGGCCATTCTCTAGGAAGCTGAGTAGGAGATGGAAGTCCAGGCTGAAGAGTTCCCATAGTTTCCATCTGTTCATTCACTTTTCTTAAATCAGTGAGCATCCTCCATTTTCCCGATTTCTTTTTTACAACGAACACTGGTGAATTCCAAGGACTTAGAGAAGGTTGTAAATGCCCTTGTTCAAGCTGCTCCTGTACTATATCTAATAAGGCCTGAATTTTATCGCTACTTAAGGGCCACTGTTCTATCCACACTGGTGTATCAGTTTTCCATTGGATAGAAACAGGTGAAAGTGTTGGCAGGCCTTCAACAGCAGCCCTGCTTAAAAAACCGAAGTACTCATTTTTAACCCCAATTGTTGTAAAACGTCTCTTCCCCACAGATTGATGGGGATTTTTTCAACTATAAAAGGAGTAAAAACTCCTGTTTTGCCTTCAAAAGTCCATCTCATAGGGGCAGCACTAACTTCAGCTGCTATTGATCCTCCTACTCCAGACATATAGGTATCTGCTTTAATCTTTGGCCAGTGACTGGGCCAACTGGCAGCTCTAATAACTGTACGATCCGCACCTGTGTCTACCAATCCTTCCAATGGTAGGCCATTTATATAGATAGTGAGCATAGGTCGGTCAGCCGTTACTGCTGCTGTCCAGTATATTTCTGGTTTTTGTGGTCTGGAGTCAGAACCTGGGTGACTATCACGAGGCTGCTTATTAGGATTCTGTATGAGTAAACCTGATGCTACTACGTCTCCTGGGTGATAAGTCACACATTGTCTACCTGTATTAGTGACTGGGATATTATCTACACATTCCCCAGTTTCCCACATCAGTGTGTGGATAGACACTGTTTTGTACATACAAGGAGGTAAAATGGTCAAGCCTACTGTGCCTGGAGGTAGGGGATCCATAGGTTGGAGAGGAACAGATTTCACCTCTCCAGGGGGTATCTCAGTTGTTCCAGCTGCATACAGCTCTATTCTCCCCAATTGTAATTCCCTTCTGCCATCAGGTTGCTTCCTGGCTGGTTGACTGTGTAATCCCCTTCTCCCATCATATGGATTTCTGGCTGATTGGTCATGTCTGGGTACTGGACTTCTAGGCACTCTCTGGGTGCACCATTGGCTGCCATCATGCCCCAAGTGTTTTTTGCCTTGGGCCCTGGGGCTGGGCCCCTCATCCCGTTTCCCTGAATCTGTCTGCATTCTGAGGCCCAATGGAAGCCTCTGTTGCATTTTGGACATGGGGTTTGGGGTCTTGTTCTCCACCTTGTCTTCCCATTCTATCTCTATACCAACATTGAGCTTTCAGATGTCCTACTTTTCCACACTGAAAGCATCTACGAGTCTCTCTGGAAGTCCCTTGCCAAGAGGGATTCTGTCTTCTCATGTTTGGATTTTGAGAAGTCTGCATCATAGCCTGGCTATAAAAGGCACCTGTGCCCACTGTGGCACAGCGTCTTATGAGCTCCTCTAAAGGAGCATCCTTGCGCAGTCCTAGTATAATTCTTCTGCAAACCTCATTAGCATTTTCCTTAGCAAGTTGCCTTATCAAAATGTCTGTTATTGCATTTCCTCCATTTGTTCTTATGATAGCTGTCTGCAAACGTCCCACAAAGTCAGCGAAGGGTTCATTTGGCCCTTGTGTTATTTTTGTGAAGGCCCCCCCCCCTTGTCGTCTTTATTGTGAAGAGAAGCCCACGCTTTGATAGCATTATCAGCAATTTGCTGATATGCTGCTACAGAATAACTAATTTGTGCTGCGACATCTGCATAAGGACCTGTACCTGTTAGTAGGTCACAGGTGATTGCAGTATGAACTCCACTTTGAATATTTTGTTGGGCTTGTATCCTACAGAGCTCACTATATTCAGAAAGCCACAAGTAGTTCTGTCCAGGTTCTAGGCATATTTTTGCTATCGATTTCCAGTCATTAGGGGTCAAGATTTCAAAAGACAAATTTTGTAATAGCATCTTAACATAAGCTGATGTAGCCCCATAAAGAGTGCAAGCTTTTTTCAGGTCTTTGAGGATTTCTATATCAAAAGGTGAGTATCTTCTACTTTCTTGACCTGAAGAATTAAACTGTTGAATTACAGGAAAAATGTTGTGTTGAAATTCTGATACATTTTTCCCTTCTTCTCTGGCCTTAATTAGTCCCTTTTGCAATCTACTCATAGGAGCAGCTGGATGCTGGGGGGGAGGTGCTGGATGCTGGGGGGGGAGGTGCTGGATGCTGGGGGGAAGGTGCTAGATGCTGGGGGGGAGGTGCTGGTGATGTCACTGCCCCCCCCACTACCCCTCCTCCCTCTATCCTGGAGGGTGGAATTGATGAAGGAGAGTCAATTACCTGCTCCTCAGGTGGGGCTGAGGCTGCCTCAGATTCACCCCACCCTTGAGCCTCACTTAAGTCTCCCTGCCCTGTGGGGATATGGCCATTAATCTGTTCTTTGTCTTCCTCCTTTATCTCAGGCTTCCCCCTTTGGCTATCCCGGTATTTTAAGGCCATCTGTATTGTATTGTATAAATAGAACACTACAATGGAAACTGAACGAGGACCGTTTTCATTGTTATATGCAGAGATCTGTTGACCAACCAATGCCCAGTTTTTTAGAGAGATTTGCTCTTCCTCTAAGAACCAAGGGGAGGTGCGTTTTAATGTAGCCAGAAGTCTAGCTGCCTGTCCCCAAGTTACAAGTAGCCCTTGATCTTCTATCAGCTTAAGCAGGCTTTCTATAGCACCACTCCTGGGTGGGGCTGGGGTTGGGGGGGTTGGGGTGGGGGATGGAGAATCTTTACCTAGGATCTGTCCCATTTCAGCCAAAAAAGGTTGTACTCACTCAGTTCCTGGTCACTGGAGACTTCTTCAGTGAAAGTAGGGTTCTTGGGCCCCACATTGGGCGCCAAATGTTAGAGTTCAAATGTTGGAGTTTGTTCTTCTCAAAGCAAAGCCGGTTTAGAGGCTTGGAGCCCTTCGGATGTCTCCAACTCCAAAGGTTCTGTCCTTCAGCCTCTGCCTCTGCTTTCTTCTGCCTCCAACCAAGACAGAGATGGAAGGTCTCTCTTATCTCCTTCTGGGGAGCCCAGCCACCAACTTGCCGCGGAGAGAGGGCTTCTGGCGTAGCTCCACTGAAGTCCGTCAAAGTGTTCTCTACACCAGAGTCGTTCTTCTCGAGTCCAGCGCGATCAGCCAGCCAAGAGGAAAAAATGTATTCTGCCATAGATCCCTCATCGCTGGCTTTTTATCTGCCTCTTCTGAGAGAATGGGATTATGGGTTTTCTCCCATAGTGCTCTCTGGCCCAATGAGCTTTAAGGGAGGTGTAGAAAGTGTACTTTGTGAAGCTAGCATACTTGTGGACTCCAGTGAGTAAAGGTGTGAACACAAGCCTTGTCTTAATTAGTTCTACTTAGTACCTTGTTTCAGGTTCTGGCCAAAACAATTTCTTGTAAGATTAGATCAACTCTAATTACTTAGCAGTTAGTAAGGATTCCAACAGTTTCCATCTGCTTACATCTGTTTATTTACTTTTCTTAAATCAATTTCCTCCATTTTCTAGATTTCTTTTTTACAACAAAAACTGGGGAATTCCAAGGACTTAGAGAAGGTTGTAAGTGTCCTTGGTCAAGTTGCTCCTGTACTATATCTAATAAGGCCCGAATTTTATCACTTGCTAAAGACCACTTTCTACCCACACCTGTGGATCTGTTTTCCATTGAATGGGAACAGGTGAGAATGCAGGCAGGCCTTCAACAGCAGCCCTGCCTAAAAAGCTGAAGTAGTAATTTGTAATCCTAATTGTTGTAAGATGTCTCTTCCCCACAGATTGATGGAGATCTTTTCAACTACAAAAGGAGTAAAAACTCCTGTTTCACCATCAAATGTCCATCTCAAAGGGGTGGTAGTAACTTCAGCTGCTATTGATCCTTCTATGCCAGATATATAGGTGTCTGCCTTAATCTTTGGCCAATGACTGGGCCAGCTGTTGCCTCTAATGACTGTAAGATCTGCACCTGTGTCTACCAACACTTCCAATGGTATACCATTTACATAGATATTGAGCATAGGTCAGTCAGCTGTAACAGCTGCTGTCCAGAATATTCCTGGATTTTGTTGCTTGGAGTCAAAATCTGGGCAAATATCACCAGATTGTCTATTAGGAGTCTCTATCAGTAAACCTGATGCTACTACTTCTGCTGGTTGATAAATCACATATTATCTACCTGTATTAGTGAATGGGATATTATCTATACATTCTCTGGTTTCCCAAATCAGTGTATGAATGGACACTTTTGTAAGCACTCTCAGGAGGTGGAATGGTCAAACCTACTGTGTGTGGAGGCAAGGGATCTATAGGTCAGAAAGGAACAGGGATCTCCAGAGAGTATCTCAGTAGTCCCAGCTGCATACAACTCTATTCTCCCCAATTATAATCCCTTCCTCCCATCAGGTTGCTTCCTGGCTGATTGATTATGTAATCCTTTCTCCCATCCGATTGCTTCTCAGCTGATTGAGTGGTCATGTTGGAGTACTGATCTTTTAAAGATTCTCTGGGTGTAATATTGACTGCTATCATGCCCCAAGTGTTTTTTGCCTAGGGCCCTGGGGCTGGGCTCCACATTCCATTTCCCTGAATCAATCTACATTCTGATGCCCAATGGAAGCCTCTGTTGCATTTTGAACATGGGGAGAACATCTTGTTCTCCACCCTGTTTTCTCACTCTATCTTTATGACAACATTTGAGGTTTCAAATGTCCTACTTTACCACATCAAAAGCATTGACGGGTCTCTTTGAGAGTTCCTTGCCAAAAGGGACCCTGTCTTCCCATAGTCAGATCTTAGGAATTCTGCATCATAGCTTAGGTATAAGAGGTATTTGTGCCCACTGTGACACAGTGTCTTATGATCTCATCTATAGGAGCATCCTTGTGTAGTCCTAGTATAATTTTTCTACAAACCTCATTAGCATTTTCTTTAGCAAGTTACCTTATCATAATTTCTTTTGCTACATTTTCACCAATAGTTCGTATGACAGCTCTCTGCAGATGTCCCACAAAATCAGCAAAGGGTTCATTTGAACCTTGTGCTATTTTTGTGACGATTTCCCCTCTATCTTGCCTTCCTGGGAGGGAGTCCTATGGTTTGATAGCAGCAGCAGCAATTTGCTCATATGCTGCTATGGGATAATTAATCTGTGCTAAAGTGTCTGCATAAAGACCTACCCCTGTTAATTAGTCATAGGTGATCAGTATATTAACTCTAGGTTGCCTATTTCATTGGGCTCGTATTCTACAGAGTTCACTATACTCAGAAAGCCACAAGTTTTGTCCAGATTCTAAACATGTCCTTGCTATAGATTTCCAATCATTAGAGGTTAAAACTTCAAAAGCCAAATTCTCTAATAACATCTTAACATAAGATGATGTAGACCCATAAAGAGTGCAAGCTTTTTTCAGATCTTTGATAATTTCTAGATTAAAAGGAGATATCTTCCTTTTTCTTGATCTGAAGAGTTAAGCTCTTCAATCACAAGATTGTTTGTATTCTCAAATCAGTTATAATTAACTTACAAATCTGTACAGATTGTTTCCCCCTTACAAATCAGTCATAGGGGGTGGCAGGGTATCACTGCCCTTCCCACTCCTCCTTCTCCTCTGTCCATATAGGAAGGTGAAATTGATGGGAGGATGGTCAAGAGATGAGGAATGTACTAAGGGTGCTCACTTGGTTATAATGGAGGTGAGGGGTGGGGAGGCATGGTACTCAACTTGGTCTGACTGTTTATGCCCTCCAGCTATGTTGTCAATCCCATCCCTCTCTTCCTCTTTCTCCTCACACTTCCTTGTCTGGATGTGCTTATGGTACTCAAGATCTAATTCTCATACCTTTCAGCTGCTTTATCAGTATTCTCTCCTTCCTGTTCTTTCTTTTTTTTCCTTATTCTAAAATTTATTTAATTCCTTAGAGCCAATTGTATTATATTGTATATATAGAATGTTTTTTCAGGAATTGAATTGGACCTTTATTTTCATAATATTCAAATAGTTGCTCTCCCACTAGTTTTCACTTGTCTGGTTCTAATCCTTTTTCCTTTGAGAACCAAGGAAATGTGCACTCTAATATTTCTAAAAGTCCAAGGATCTGAACCCGAGTTATCAACAAATCTTGGCTCTTCATTAAGCTATGTTTTCTTCACATTTCCCTTGGGGTGGAGAAGAGTCTTTTCTTGGTATTTGCTCCATTTCAGCTAAGAAACAAAAGTTACTTGTCTAGTCCTTAACAAGTTTCCTGCTTATCTATGTTTATAGTCACCTATTTCCGGGTCACGGGGACTTCTTTATTGAACTTATGAGGTCTTGTCAGTCGAGCTTTGTGCAGATCCTTAGTCCATGTTGGGCACCAATATGTAATATTCAGGCTAGCTCCCTGGTGGGCCTCGGGCTGATCCCCGAGGCCTTGGGCTTGGTGGGGGGAGTGAAGTGAAGAAGGCAGGAGAGCAGCCACCACGTGGCTGGTAAAAGATGGAGTCTGGACTCTGGAATCTGGAGCCTGAAGTCTTCTCTGTGGCTGAGATCTTAGTGGCCGAGAGAGCTCTCTCTCTCTGGGACTCCCTTAAATACCCCAGCACTACTATATTACGCCACCACACTAGGCATGCACAGCTGTAGAACATCACATCACCACATTACCCTAAGTATACACCAACTAGATTGACCACATCATTGCATTACATCAAGTTTGTGCTTAGAGAACCACCATCTTCCACCAAGTAGGTCCTTAACTACAAGCACCCCTTAGGATTGTATTACAAAAGATCCAAATACACCCTTTTAGAGTTCTGATTCTGCTACAGTTGGAGGAGAATAATTTACTATGACTTGAAGTATTAGAATTACTAGAGACTGTAGGACGATATGGTTACAGGATAGTATAGCTCTATTAGAAGCAGTCCAGTTAAAATTCTTATTCTATATCCCTTATAAGGAATAATTTACTTTTGTATTTTGTTGATGTGATGTTTCTTTCTTTGATGTGATCTTTCTACTTTACCACATTATAGAAATTAACACCTAGCCATTAAGGGCAGTGTCTTCCCCATCATGTTTGGTGCTTACAAACCTTGGAATTCCATCATCTCTCAAAAAGTATAACTGTATATGACTCAACCAAGATTCACAGTTAGTACAAATAAACTGTTGTACATTTATAATGATGACCTGCTTATAAGAAATGGTAGATATTCAGCATAATGAATGATTAGAAAAAGGAGTTGGAATGACAATTTAATGAGAGCAAGGGATAAACAAATGGACAGTCCTGGTTTTATATTGGTATGGAGATACATTCTAAAGGAAGGCCTCTAACACAATGAGTAAATCTTCTTGGAATGATATATTAGAAAGCATGGACAAGAATTATATACCATAAGAGTTAGTCCTGATTGAAGGAAATACCCCCATTGTCAAGATTACATTTCTACTGAACCTAAAATAGGTCCCCTCTTTGTTCTATGCTTCCTCTAGTCACTAAAAATGATCTTTGAGAGAATATTCTAAACTAGTCTAGATAAGTTTTAGAGGTCATCTTAATTATGATTCTTCACATTTGTTGTACTCTATAATAGTACCAACATAAACAGATAAAATTTTAAAACTGAATGTGTTTGTTAACTGGTTTTGTGAAATTTTATTTTTCTCTCTTTTTAAAAGGTTTGTCATAAGGGATGACTCCAAAGTTTTGTAGTATTTCTGTTTATTTTGTTCAGTATTTCCCAATTGTATTTCAATCTGGTTCAGGCTCATTTGTCAGAGGGCCACATGGTTTGTACCTCTGCTTTGGATGACCTCTAAAGTTTCTTACAGTACTAACACTATTATGCTATGACCTAAAAAACAATAAGGGAGTTGAGCTTGTTCATTTTTAAGATCTTTTCCACGTTAAACAATATATGAGTCTACATTGAATTAACCAAATATATGAATCATCTTACTAAACATCCCTTTCCTCTTTCTTTGAAGTTAGTAGGAACTTTAAAATATGCTGAAAATTAAACAAACATATGCATATATATAAATATATACATATATATATAGAAAGAA
The DNA here is from genome assembly GCF_016432865.1 of Antechinus flavipes. Lineage (NCBI taxonomy): Eukaryota > Metazoa > Chordata > Mammalia > Dasyuromorphia > Dasyuridae > Antechinus > Antechinus flavipes. The sequence continues at coordinate 436,033,340 of NC_067400.1, forward strand.
ACTCTACATGAATATATGCATATATGTATATACTTTAAAACATGCTGAAAATTAAGCCACATGCATACATATAAATATGCTTAATTTTCAACCTGTATATAATACCTAGTTTTCAAGACATATGTATATACACATATATATGAATATATAGGTCATATATAGATAGATAGATAGATAGATTTAATTTCTAGCATGATTTAAAATCTCAGATAAATAGTTTCTTTAGAAGAGTGATAAATTATAGTACTTTATATTACAGATATTTACAATTTAATACATTGACTCTGTGGTTTCATTAATATTAGTATTCTCTCCATGAGTGCAGGTATACTATAATTTCTCATCTAAGGTGATTTTTGGCCACTTGTGTACCCTATCATTTTTGGGGTGTTCTGGAAATCTGAGTAACAGTATATCTTTGAGCACCCCTTTTCTGTCTTACAAACTAACAAATTATGTTTGGAATTTCAGCATTATTTTCATTAGAATGTAAGAAGATTTAACAAAAATCCAAACAGCCAATCTTAGTTTCATTCTGTTCTTTTTTTCTTGCTTCATACAGCCACATCTGATCATACTTCTTCTCTTTCTCACGATTATTCCTTTCTTTCTTTCTTTCTTTCTTTCTTTCTTTCTTTCTTTCTTTCTTTCTTTCTTTTTTTTTGACTTATAAAATTCGCCTTTACCTCCTTTGTTTTATTTTCTTCTGCATTCTTTGATTTCATCATCCCCATAAAAATGTACTGTTGTCAACTTTGGAAGCTTTTTCTTTATGAGTGAAAGTTATTAAGTCAACAATATGTGCCAGGTACTGTGCTAGACATTGGGATAAAAATAAAGGCAAATAGCAACCCCACTTCTTAAGGAAGTCGCATTCTAATGAGAGACAATATACAAGCTATGTACAAATCACACACATGTACATGCACACACATGCATATACACACACATGCACATACATACACACATATTTTTTAAAAAATAGGATAGCTGGGACTTAAAACCAGGGAGACCAAGAGATAGTAATAAGAAGAGAGAAAGCATTTCAATCATTGGGAGATAGCCTCCCAATTGGGGAAATGGGGGGGGGCGGTTAGAATAATTGGTTCAGTTTTTGATTTTTTTTTCTTTTAAAGATGTTTATGAGACATCCTGTTCAAAATGTCTAATTAGCATTTGGAGATAAGAGACGGAAGGTCAGGAGAGAGGTAATAAATAGATTTAAGAATCATTAAGATAGAGGCAGCTAAATGGTGCAGTGGATAGAGTATCAGCCCTGAAGTCAGGAGGACCTGAGTTCAAATTTGGCCTCAGATTTTTGACACGTCCTAGTTGTGTGATCCTGGGCAAATCAGTTAACTCCAATTGCCTCAAAAAAAAAAAAGAATCATTAAGAAAGGGATGATAGAGACATGAAAGTTGATGGGAGCAAATGAAAAAGGAGAGACTGAAATAGCACAGAAAGAGAAGAGAAGTGGTCTATTACACATGGTTAGTAGATAGAACCAGAATGAAAATCCAGCCAGGAGATTCAGGTGTGGTCAGGTGAGTAAAGGTCCTATGCTACTTACTTTCTAGCTATAATGAAGTCACTGCTTCTGATCCATCTCTCCTCATTATTGCACTTCAAATTATTGTCCTATTTCTTCAGGTTTATAATTTTTTCAGTATCACCATTCTTTTGGATATTCAGAGTCCTCTCTCCACTTTAATATAGGGATTCTTATTTTTTTTTGTTGTTGTTGCATAGGCCTTTTTGGCCTTACAAAGGGATTACAAAGGGAATCAACTACATTGAAATAAAGCTATGAAAAAAAAGTTCATTGACCCTAAGATATGAACTCTTGCTTTAAGAGTTCATGAGTAGTTATGACTGAAAAAAATCCCACATCTTCTTTCTGGTGATTGCCCTACCTGAACTTAGGTAGGTTTGTACTCTACTGAAAGAAAGGCATTTATTTCATTGCTGGTCTGTAATTAAAGCTTTTCCATTTTGGTAGAGCATAAAACCTATTGGTATAACCTGTAAAATTCTGAGATTATCTCAACATCATCATGAGGCATCAGAATAATACTTTACTGGAAAATAGTCTTACAAAATGGAAAATTGAACATCAGAAGAATAAAGTAGCAAGTAGATCTCATTGGAACCAGATGCCATCTAGAATCACTTTCTCTATATTTCTAACATCATATTCAAAAGAAGTGTGAGTCCAGTAGATTGATTTGTGACTTAAACTTGTTTATTGCTGTTTTTTTTTCTGACAATTTGAGAGGGATTAAATGGCTGCCTACAAAAACTTTTTCTTCACAGATTAGTAATAATTATGTGTGTGTGTGTGTGTGTGTGTGTGTGTTTTAATTGACCCTTTTTTGTGCTTTCTATCACTGTTTGGTAATGGCAAAAGATTGGCAGGTCTTACTTTTATCATAAGACATTAAAGAAAAAATGTGTTTCTTTTACGTAGTTTTTTTTATGTAATATTCCATTTAAGAAACACAACTTAGGGAAAAAATGTTCTCAGTAAAGAATGTTAATTGACTAAAACATTTCTCTGCTAATAATCTGAGAGAAACTATTTGTGCTTAGCCCTTTCAAACCACAAAATCGATTTTAGCTTTATTATTTTCTTTATTATCTTAAATAACAAATCTTTGTTTCAGACACATCTTGTTTTTCTTCTTATTCCCTTAAGTCTAGCAGAGCAAATCCTTTTTAAAAAATCTAGTCATTCTCTGTAAAAGGATAAATGATCTTTATATGGTTATTGCTGATAATACAATTCCAGTTTTATAAATGAAGGCCAATTTGAGTACAAAACATGTTCTCTTTACATTTAAAGCTTTGATTTTCAAATGGGGAGAAATTTCTTATTGTGACTAAAAATTCCATTCTACTTGACATTCTATAAAGAAAACACATATTAAGATTTTACAAATATACTTGAATTGGAATTCATTCAGAAATACACAAAATTTCAATGATATTTAGTACCAAGTCAATAGACATCTAGGATAATTATGAATAGAGTAACTGGTACTTGATTTCTTCTTTAAAGAAGGTTAAAATGGAAAGAAGAAAATATACAAAACAATATTGCTGAAAAATAAATGATTTGACATATTTATAATTTTCTCATTCATTTCATATGTTTCATATAAGTAAATTCTATTGTGAGTTCACTGTCTCATATGTAAGCTGTCATTGTACATATAATCCTAAAATGAATTTTTTTTCATTGCAAATGTCAAGTTTAGGAAAAAAATTATAGCATATTCTCTAATATAGCATCTCAGGATTTATAATGCAATGATATATATTATTTAGCAATATTTATCAAGTATTTCAATTTTGGGTTTGGGAACTTATAATTTTATTTGGAAAGGTAATAATTATTAATGGAGTAAATATTTAATATCTTTTAAAATGATAATTCAAGAAATATTAGTGCTTTTATTAAGTTGCTGAACTCATAATTCTAGAAGCATACTGATCCAGTTTGTATAGAAGTGTTATAGAAACATTGTAAATCTCCTTTTACTTTTCTAATGATGTTATTTTTATATTTACCTCCAAGGGGCATAAAACCTCTGATTCTTCAGTGTGTTTCTTTTTTATTTTTGTTTACATTCAACCATTAAGCTGCCTTCTAAGATATATAACAAAAGAGCCAAATCTTAGTGTTGGTAGCATAAGTACATTTTATTTTTAATAAGCCACAGAACAGTTATCAGTTGAATATGATTCAGTCACTTATCCACCTGGAATAGATTTAAAGCAATAATGTTGAGGCAAAAGTCTTAGAATCCCTTAGAATTACCTCGACTCATCCAATTCCTGAAGAGAAAAAAAAAAAAAGAGCCGAATCATTTTTTCCCCTTCCCATTTTGGTAATATGTGAGTTTTTTCTGATAGTGTTATTACTTTTAGGAGGCCTGATACTTGTTTTATTTTTCTCAAGCAATTTGATAGCATTTAGTTATTATTTTGTTACCTTGGTTCTATTGTACCCATAGAAGGAGATCAATAATTTATTGAATAGAATTTTGAATAAAATCAGTGAATTAACAATGCTCTATATCTCAAATTATTAAGTTTCTAGTGTATTCCTTTGTTTCATATTCATCATTAAAGTACAATATTCTGTTCATTCATGTACCATAATAAGTTCTTACATTCTTCAATTGGGGTACTTTATAGCTTGTTTTTAGGTTTTTGCTACTGTAACTATTGATTCTCAGAATTTTTGTTTGTTTGTTTTTTGAATCTGGGAGTGTTTCATTCTTTTTTAGTTTTGAGTTTCACCTGAACTAAAAATGCATTGACTTCTCTTAGGTCCTATCCTACTACTGATCAACATAGAAGCTTTAACCTACTTTGTTTAACATCCTAGGCCAGATCTTTCCTTCTTTTAAGGCAATCTAGTGGTTCTCCAGCTCCTGGGCCCTCACTATATCATTGCTAGACTTACAACAGATATCTGATCCCTTAGCCCACTGAAGTTCAGAATTTTTGCACTCAAGTGATCCAATAATCTCAGCCTCTCCACTAACAAGTATTAGAAAAATGTTCCACAGCACCGAGGGCTATTTAACCCCTATCATTATCTCCTTCAGGAATTACCTTAGTAGTAATACAACATTTTTGTAGGTCCTATTACATGAATCCACATTGCTTTTTCAAAAGGTTGAAACCAATTCACAATTATACCAGTAGTATAATACCATGACTGTTTATATACAGTCACACAAATGTTGAATGGAAGGTTTATTAATTTTATCAGTGTTAGTAACTCAAAATTGTTTTGTTTTGTATTTCTCTGGTTATTATTCATTTGATTTCTCTCAAAGTTATCAGTTCATTTCCTTTGACAAAGGAGTAGATAAATTTATGCATCCCAGTAAAGTTTTAGTTTTAGGAGTGTATCATATATAACCTATATCATATAACCTATATAATATGATTGTTCCCTGTCTTAGGGAGAGGAGTGTGGATAGAAGAGAAAGATGTAGGTGCAAACACATGCATGTGTACACACACACACACACACACACAAAAAGAGAGAAAGAGAGAATTTAAAGCCCCAAAATTTTAAAAACATGTTAAAGATGTTTTACATGTAATTGGAAAAAATACTATTTTAAAAAATATGTGTGCATATACTTGAACATGCCAAAACAACAATATCTAGAGTTTTCCTTATTTTAAAAACCAAATAATGATGGTCTGATGTTATCTCAGTTTTCTCTTTTTCTCTGGATGTCAGATTTTTATCAGAAATGTTATTACAAAGATTTTTCTTCATTTTTCTTTCATCTTATTTTAGGTAAATTCTTTTTATTGTATAAAATATTTTTATATTAAGAGAATCAAATTTATGTATTTTGTATCTTCTTAGTAGGAAAGTTTCTAATGTTTCTTTGTTTCATATAATACTAGCTCTTACATTCATATCATTGCTTTGTGGTTTTTTTAATAGCATGTTTAGTATATTTCCATTCATTTCAGACTATAATATTTTAAAGATAAATATGCATCATATTTTATTCAAGATTTTGTCTGTGTCTGTTGGAATTATGATACAGTTTTTATTATTAGAACCACTAGGCTTATTATCATATGGATTTGTAATTCTAATTACTTTCATAATATTAAATCATTCCTGGTTTAATTTCTACCTTATTATAATGTATATTAAATATACATTGCAAGTTTTCCAGTATTTTATTACACAATTTATACTGATATTCACCAATTATAAAAGGCAGTATGGTATAATGGCATTTTACTGGTAGGGAGTTTAAAAAGACAAAAGTTTAAAACCTACCTCAAACAATATGTTTGGCCCTGAATAAATCAGTAAAAGCCATGTGTTCCTGTGTGCCTAAATCATTTATCTATTAAGTAGATAAATGGTTTGTAGTCTCTGTTGGTGTTGGGTATTCCCCACACTTAACAAAATCACAAATGTTGCTATTTTCATATTGATTAATTATATTGTATATTTTTCCTGACTTATTCTTGCCTGATTTGAAAATTGGGACTATTTGTGTACACATACACACAAATATATACTCATATATAGATGAATAGAGTGAAATTTTTCTGTACTTTTAAAATCACATATGGTATATAGATTATTTGTTATTTAAGTATTAGAATTCATGTATGAATCTGGCTGGTTTCAGTACCTTTTTACATAGCAAGTTATTAGTGGAGTGCTCAATTTCTTTTCACAATGTTTTATTTGGGTTATCTAATTGCTGTTTTGTAATTTTATATTTTTGTAAACATTCATTCCTTTTTATTTCTCATTTTGTTGGCAAATAGTTAACAATACTCTAGTGATCTCTGGGTTTTTTAAAGTCCTTTTTTCATTATGTTTCATTCTTCTATCCTGTTTTGGAATCTTGAGTTTTCTTCTCTTTCCACCTCTTAAAATTAAATTAAAAAAAACTTAAAAACTAAGTCTTTGCTTAGTAAAAAGTCAAAGTTTTCATATTAAATCTATAAAATAACCAAATTTCCATCTTGATAGTAATTGTATTAAATCTATTCCTTTCAATTTTTCTTTAATTTTGAGATCTCTTTATTTTTAATTTGAGGACATTGATGCATTTTTGTAAAAATTTTTAAACTGCAAACATACATCAACCTCCTTTTCTCTCTAATTTGGTAGTCTAATTTGTACCTAAAACTGCTAAACTTCATTAATGACAATATTTCATATTTATTCTAACATATTTAATATAACTTGTTATTGTTTCCATAATTTTAATCTTTATTCCAAGAATTATTTTAACATTCCATGCTTTATTTCTCTATCTAGGCCTAGATAGTTCATAGATCATATTTTTTTTGTTTAATTTTTAATGTTATTTTAAAACTGAATGGGTCTTTGATCTGAGAAATAGCTAAATGATTATTATTTTATTAATAACTTGCTGGCCTTATTATTAATATTTCTGATGGTGAGGATGTTGATCCCCTTGTCCACAGATATTGGCCCCCTTGTTGATGTGGTAAATGGGTCCCATGAGAAACATGGTAAATTGAGAGGACATAGTAAGTAATCTCAAAGACAGTCCTGTATAGGACAGTAAGATGGGCACATATGGATAAGAATTGCACAGAAAGAGGTGTGAAAATGATTTACTATTCCAGGGGGGGAAAAAAACCTTAATCATTTTATTGACTTAATGACTGTGTTCTTATTAATGAGGGCACTCTTTTAGTGACTGAATATAACTTGTTTACACCTGTTTCTGTGCAATGGTGTCCATATGTGCCAATCATTTTACTGTCCTAGACAGGACTGTCTGAGATTATTTACTCTTTCCTCTTTATTTGCCCTGCTTCCTATGCAATCCATCTCTCACCCACATCAATAAAAGGGCCAGTCCTTGTGGACAAGGGCACCTAAGTCCTCTGAGCAATATCACAACCAGTCACTGACCAGTCACCAAACAGAAAGGCAAACCTGAGTTCTAAAAATACCAGTTCATCCCTTTCCCCCACTACTCTTTCCCTCAAATGCTATTTCTAGTCTAGTCTTAATAATAATTATCCAAGGTAATATCCCTTGTAGAGATTTAATCTGGATAGTGCCTCTGGAGATGCTACAGTTCTGTTGGTGGTGAGAATTTTCTTCTTAGGATCCACAGAAGTGGTGACTGCCAAGGAAGCAAGAACAATAGCATCTATAGACTCAAAAACGGATAATTTGTTGTTGTTGTTGTTGTTTTAAGCAATGGAAATGGCACTTTACAAGATGTATTATCATCATTTTGCCGTGTATCTTGAAGACCACTGCGTTTCTTTCTTTTTTAGAGTTGTAAGTTCCTGTTTGTTGTTTCTCTCAATTAGAATGTGAACTCTTAAGAAAAGGGAAATGCCATTTCCACCCCTGTTTATATAGCATACTTATTTGCCTATGGTAACTGCTTAATAATTGCTTTTCATTAAAACATTGTTGCGAATCAGTTTCCTTTCTTTTTATTGTGCTTTATTGTTTTGCTAGGCAAAATATTTTCATTTTTATGTATTAATGTATGTATGTAATATCAAGAAACATGGAACCATGTGGAAAGAGATAAAAGGAAAATTATAATATAAATTTACTATAATTAAACAATAGAATTGATTAGGACATAAACTAGAAATGGGAAATAGTTATATTATTGCTGTTATTTTGTGAAAGTTTATATATTTTAAAAATTCAAATAATTTTGATCATGTGACTTTGTTTAGGAATCTTTATTCTTCATTTGTTTATTTGTTTTTATTTGTTGATGCTGTTATTAAGTTTACAACAATAATTACAAATCAGCTGCACAAGTCCAAGATGCAGAAAGCCTGACTAAAGAATAGTTCATGAAAGGCAGGTACTATATTTTTGCTTTTCCTTATATTTCAAGGACTTAGCACAGTATCTGACACATAGTGAGGATTGACTAACTGTTGATTGACTGATTGATGCATGCAAAAAAAAAAAAAAGGATTTTGGGTTGTAATGGGTTCAAACAGGAGACCATCTTCTCTTTCGGGAGGGACAACAGCCTATAGCAAATCACACCTATGATTTATCTAGTTGGCCAAAAAACAAAAAACAAAAAATCCAAACCAAACAAATTTTAAAACAACAAATTCAGTATCAATGGGTTGTTAAAGAAATGCTCTTGATTGTTGATGAATAATATAATTAAATTGTGGAACATTGAATACCTCAAAGTTAATGTGACTTTAGGGATGTATTAACAAAAATGTAGTGTGGCCAAGAGAGACAGTCACATTTTACTCTGCTTTGCTTAGGTCATATCTAGAGTATTAGATTTAGTTTTTTGAAGTTGGATCTTAGAAAAGACATGTATTGGAAAGAAAAAAGGATAGGGAAATAAAAGCAATGAAGACTCACAAAAATTATACATTGCTTGAAAAATTTGGAGATGTAAAACCTAGAGAAGACTTAATGATGATTTTCTTTAAATATCACAAGAATTGTGTAGAGAGGAAGTAGACTGTTTTTTATTGTTCTTAGAGGATACAATTAAGACAAACAGTTGAAAATCATGTAAAGACGGACTAGTAAATATAAGGAAAAGCTTACTAATTCAGAATTTTCTAAAAGGAGAATGCTGCTTGAAGTTGTGAAGTCTCTAGGGAAAGGCTTGGTCACTACTTAATATCTTTTAGAGGGGATTTTGACAGATTACATACAAAATCTTTGCTGATACCCATGCCTGCTTAGACATCTGGATTCTTTAATTTCTAGCATGACTTTTACGTATTTATTGACTCCTTGCTTAGGACTTTTGTTTTCTCAATGAAGCCCATTTTGGGAAGGGGGTATGAGAATGGAAACAGAAGTACTCTCAGATCTTTAAAACTTCATCCTAAGAAATGATAGATAGATGGTTTAGGGAGGAAAAGTGGAAAGGATGGGGATTTTCTATGTCCACAGAACAGATGAAGTCAGACAAGAGGGGCTAGAAGACAGAGGAGCAGTTGCTATTGAACAAGGGAGGCAAAGACAATCTGATTAGCATTAGTACCACCAAGACCATAAGTTGCAACCCCTTATTATTCCAGAGGACTCCAGCCCTTCTCTACTGAGTCTAGGAACATTAGGAATAGAAAATGGTTGTGCCATGGTTTGGCAGTGAAGGTATTTTCTTCCCTTCCCTTCATCAGGTCTGTACTTGAAGCCTTTCCCTAGATCAAATATTCTCAACATTTTTTGTTTCATGAGGTCCTTTGACATTCTTGTGAAATCTATAAACCTTTCTCAGAACAGTGTTTTTAAGTAATTAATTAATGCTAAATTTCTGTTAGAGATTGTTGAAAATATAGATGTAATTTATTTTCTCATCCAAATTCATAAAACTCCTGAAATATACCCACAGGCCCCTTGAGGATCTGTGGGCCCTCTATTAAGAACTCCTAAACACAAACATTTTCTGTTATAAAGATCTACCATAACTCACTTTACACATACATATACACACATATCCTTTAAACCATGAACTCTTCTAGGCCATTTTAAGATATTCAAATTATGAAAACTCATTTGTATAACTTTTATTACTTAGCTATCACTTAGATCAAAGTTTATCTGTTAAGGTGATTGCTCAAAGAATTGTACTATTCTGTCATATGACATCTAAATATCCTTTAAATATATTCACTCATTCATAAATGTACTCATGATAGGAACTACACTACTTTTTTCCTAAAAAGACAATGAAATACCCTAATGTTTTAACTGATTCTGGAGAACTATGCCTCAAACTTTTGAGATACCTTTTCAGTTGTCTAAGTTTTGTAATAAAGAGCCCAGTTTCTTATTTTGTTATTATTTATGGAGTTCTTTAGGCTTGATAATTTCCCTGTTGTCTTGCAAGTTAACATTTGATTAGTTGTATCTACATGAATAAGAAGTTGTATTCATTTGAATCAATAGTTTAGTTTATTTGTTTGTTTTTGTTGAACTTCTTTCCCATGATATTAAGTAAATTTCTTTTTGTAATAGCCTCATTTAATTTCAATTTTAATTCTGAATCACCAGATAGACCTACATCAGATCTGCCCCAGAACAGTATCCATTAATTTTTTGGGTTTGGATCTCAGGATTGGATTTTTACTTCCTTATTAAACCCCAAAAATAAATGACCAGAGAGCCAAAAGGCAAATGACCAAAGAAGCTGTGGATTGCTTAGAGGTTAGTCAGGCATTAGAGATATCAAGGTCATCCATTGCATCTAGGGCCATCCTCAATCATCTTGACTTTTTCTTGCTCTTGGACTTCAATGGGAGAAAGAGTGAGGCTGATGACTTCATAACAGCTCTGTCTCACATTAATCCAATTTGTGCATAAGCTATTACCTCATAATGTCATTGAATCTCTTTGAAAGTAAAGAAAAAACAATATATTCTGTGATAAATCTTGCTTCATTCCACAATCTTTTCTCACCGCCTTATTTGAATGTGAATAATGATTAGGTTATCCATTGAGTTATTTCACATACCATTTATACATTCTTTCTGGATTATATTTTAAAAAGGTATCGTATTACAGTGGAAAGAGCGAAGTACTTTGAGACAGAAGAGCTGATTTCCAGTTGTGGCTTTACTGTATGAATCTAGAAAAATCACTTAATCTCTTTTAGTTTCATATCTCATCTTGTACCATCTATCTCACAGAGTTGTTTTAGGGAAAATGTTTTCTGAAGAACAAAGTTCTACCCAAATGCAAGCTACTACTATTCTACTAAAAATTTGTTTCCAGTGCCTTATTGTGATATTGTGGTGACTCTGTGTTCTAAAATGCTATGCCTATAGGGGATAAGCTCTTACATGTCTAATCAAGTCAGAAAGTGAGTAAAGGCCTAAAGATGAACTGTATTTCTATTATCTGAGGCCTGGCCTAATGAAATTCAAAGCTGTTCATTACCAGGTTGGGTAAACTGTCAAAGATAATCTGGGGATTTACAGAAGTGATACTGTCTGTATCAGTGTGGGGAGTTCTGGACCAACAAAAGCACAGATTTTTGTAATATTAAAGAATGTGTTAAAGTACTAGTAATGTTGGTAGTACTTTAACACATTCTTTAATATTACAAAAAAAAATTACCAACATTACTTCAGAGAGTCTTGATTGAATCAGCATGGGTGCTTCCTTCCTCAAGACTAATTGCAACTCTTTATATCTTAGCAAATGATCTTCAAGAGTTGCTGAAGTGAGAAAAAAAACATCCTCAGCTATTGCAAAATTTTCTAAGGATGAGTAATTTTGAATTTACGTGGGCTGCTTCTCAGATAACAGACATAGAGTCTGTGGCCAGGTCCATACTTGAAACATTTCTAATTTCATAGAACTTGCCAGAATGTGTAATTTATGATGGATATAGATTTCAAGTCATCAGCATATCATGATAAGGCCTAAAGCAATAGGTTGTTAATGGCAAATTATTACTATTATCATTAGTATAAGGATTATTAGCATTAAGAATTCTAATTATTAGCTGGAGTCTTTCTACTGGGCTTATATCCCAAAGAGATCTTAAAGGAGGGAAAGGGACCCAAATGTGCAAAAATATTTGTTGCATCCCTTTTTGTAGTGGCTAGATATTGAAAATTGAGTGGATGCCCATCAGTTGGAGAATGGCTGAATAAGTTATAGTATATGAATGTCATAGAATATTATTGTTCCATAAGAAATGATCAGCAGGATGATTTCAGAGAGGCCTGGAGAGACTTATATTAACTGATACTAAATGAAATGAACAGAACCAGGAGATCATTGTACACAGCAAGAACAAGATTATACAATAATCAATTCTGATGGACATGACTTCCAACAATGAGATGATTGAAGCCAGTTTCAATGATCTAAGGATGAAGAGAGCCATCTACCGCCAGAGAGAGCACTGTGGGAACTGAGTGTGGATCATAATATAACATTCTCACTTTTTTTGTTGTTTGTTTACATTTTCTTTTCTTATTCATTTTCTTTCCTTTTTGATCTGGTCTTTCTTGTGCAGCAACATAATTGTACGAATATGTTTACATATATTGGATTTAACATATATTTTAACAGGTATAACATATATTGGATTAATTGCCATGTAGGGGAGGGGATAGGTGGCAGGAAAGGAACATTTGGAACACAAGGCTATGCAAGGATCAATGTTGAAAAATTATCTGCGCATATGTCTTAGAAAATAAAAAGCTTTGATAATTAAAAAAAAAGAATTATTAGCTAGTTCATCGTGGTAATTGCTGAGGGTTCTTCACTATTATAATATTTGAATGTCATATACATTTATGCATCTTTCTCAGATTTTAACTTTAACCTTCCTATAAATATTATATAATCTCTTGCCAAACCAGTGTTGTATGACATTATTCAATATAATATCAATTATGAATTTGATATTAGTAGTATCAATATAAATACAAAAATGTCATTTTTATTAAGAAGATCATCATTAAGACTTAAAATATCTGATGTCAGTAAAATAGCTTAGGATTATAATCATTTAACCATTTTTCTTTAGTTTTAGAATTTAAGATGATATCTCACTGGATCCCAGATTTAGAACTGAAAGAATATTAGAGGTAATTCAGGCCAATCTTCTTATTTGATAGACCCAGGGAGATTAAATGACTTACTCAAGATCACACAGATAGGAAGTAGCAAAGCAAGACTACAAAATTTTAAGTTCTGAATTTTTATTGTAACAAGATATTCATTGAATACTTATACTTTCTATAATTGATCAAATTTCAAGCTACATCTCATGAAATACTTTAAAACTTGCAGTTGTTGTATTTCTTTCAATAATCTCAACTTTCCTTATTTGCAATTTTTATTGCATCAATTATATATCCACTACTAGAAATCCAGGATGATAGATTTAAAAAATTTGAAACAAATACCTTTAATTTCAAGATTGTTCATAATGAATCTTTTGCTACCACATACTAAAGCATTGGTGTTCTAAAAAGGACATAGAGTTCAGGAAACTTGGATTTTAGACTATACTCTACTAACATCCTCTGTCACTCTAGACAATTCACTTTATCAGTGATTCTGAATTTCATCCCCTGAAGAATGATAAGTTTAAACTAAATTGTCTTTCAGAACCCTTTAATTTCTAAAAAGCTTGATCAATTAGAAACAATGGAACTGGAAATAATGGAAAACATGGAAAATAGGCTTAGATTCACACTTTATATCATGTTCCATAATCCATTCTAAATAGATAATGTGACCTGAATGTTAAACATTAAAGAATAAAAAAATTAGAAAAAAGCTAATCATAAATCTTTATAACTAGAGATCAGATATATTTTTAACCCAAAACAAGTGATAAATACAATTATAAAAAACAAAATTAATAACTTTGATTACCTGAAATTCAAAAGCTTCTCCACAAATTAATGTACCTAGGCTAAGTAGAGAAACAATTGAAACAGAAAAAAAGGTATATCAAATTTTTTCCAATGAATTTGGCATGCAAAACATGTAAACAATATGTTTATGAGTAAAAAACCATTCCCCAGTAGTTGTGTTCAAAGAATATGAGCAAATAGTTCTCAAAAGAATTATAAACTAATAATAATCACATGAAAAAATACTCCAAATCATTGCATTATTGGTAGAATTGTAAATTAGTACAACCATTTTGAAAATCCATTTGGAATTATGGGAATTAAATGACTAAGTGTACATATTCTTTGGCCTATATATTGCTAGACTAGACTAGGCCATGATAAGAAACAAGTGCTTATATATACCAACATACTTCTAGCAACATTTTGTTTGGTGATAGCAAAACACTGGGGAAAATCTATGATAAATGGGATATGGCTAAACAAACAATGTTATAGTAATGAAATATTACTGTGCCATAAGAAAAGATAATTATGATAACCACAAAGAACTGTGAACAACCACAAAGATATACATAGACTGATGAAGAATGAAGTAAGCAAAAAAAAAAAAAAAAAAAAGCAAGTAAGGATAAGAAAAAAAGAAAACAATACAAACAATGACTACAATAATGTAAATGGAAAAAACAATTACTATAAAAAGTGAATGTTGAAAAGCTATGAAGAACAAGTATGACTTGAAAAGAGCAATATGAGAAAATATACCCTACTTTACTCTTTTGCAGGAATGGGTGGTTCACAAATGTGGCACCTTTATGTCTAAACTTTTTTTGAAGCATTTATCAATTTTTAATAAACATTTAAATTGAGTATATTTACTAACTTAATTTTCAGTTAAAAAATCTGCATGATTCTAAAACATTTATTTGAAAGATTTTTTAAAAGCAGTTTCACCCTTTTAAAATTTTAGATGACAACCAAAGTTTGAAATCAAGAATACTCTTTGTATTATTTGATCCTGTTTTAGAAAATTTATTTTGATCTTCTCTCTCGCTTTCTTTTTCATTCCAAGAGAGTTTTTTTTTAAGTGTGATAAAGTATTATAAGTAGTGTAATATTGTTCTGGATATAGACCACTCTTCAATTATGTTTTTTGAGAATCAAATATAAATATATATATATATGCCCATGTACATGCATACACACACACACACACACGCACACACACACACACACATATATGTGTGTATTGAAAAGTAACAGTGAGCAAGACTTAGGTAAAAAGAGTACAGTTTGGATTTAGAAGAATAATTCAATGGATTTATAAGCTCAAAAATGTGGATATTCCTTCCTTTGAAGCAGAATGAAATCTATAGTTTTTTTCTCATGCTATGAATCCTTCACAAGGAATCTACTTAATATTCTGGAATCCTTAAGGCATCCAAGTCTTTTTTTTTTTTTAATTTTGTGGTTACTATTGTGATAGTCAGTCTACAAATTTCTTATACCTCATGCATATCCACTTTAATCTCCAGTTATCCCTTTCCTGACATCCCTTACTATACTTCTTTGGTTTAGGACTTTTTCAGACCTAAGCTACAACCTACTTAAGTCTACCATGTTTCTATGCATTGCCCTTAGAATTAACTGAAATATGATTCCTAAAAGATTGTGATGTTCTAAGATTCATGATGATCCAACATTACCATTGGAAACATTTGTGTTGAAATGTTGGATCTTTTCTATTAGGAACTACCTTTGGACTGTTAAAAACAATGCCAAAATTCAATCAAGCTCTCTTCTCCCTATTTCTGGGTCTGACTCATGGTCCATCTTCAATATCATTATCAAGCCCATATATTAATGTTTCTAATTCAACAACTATTGATTTAACTACATGTCATAGTCTGAACAAAAAGTAGTCCATCCGTTAAATTTTTCCTTTTGGATTGTTAGAGAAATTTTTTTGAATAGTCATCAGTCTCAATGAGGAAGCCCTGTAATGTTCTGGGACTTGATGCAAATATTGCCTGCAGACACAATATTGTCTGCAAATTGAATCATCTAAAGAGTGTCACCATCTATAGAGATCAATGCAATCATTAAGGGATCTATTTTGGTTGTATTACGCTTGATTTTAATATAGTTTTTTTTTTTTTAAACAGTATGATCTTGGACAGATCAGTTCATCTCTCTGTGTTCTAGTTTCTTCGTCTTTAAAATTAAAGTGTGGATGATTTCCAAGGTTTCTTCCAGTTCTACATCTGTGATCTTATAGTAATCAGGATTCACATCAACAGACTATATTGATATTCATTATTTGTTTTCACAGTAAGACCTCAGAGAGCTTTACTTCTATGTTTGCTTTCATATAAAGTCAAACTTCTGCCAGAGGTTATTCAATTTAGTTAAGTAGAAGCCTGAAACAGAAGCTTCAGAAGTGTGCTCTGGCTTACCTTTCAGAGTTGTCTGGATTTCTTTAGGGCACATTAATTTAACACTGCCAACTGCCAGCTGCCAAATAAATAAGCATTTTTGTTATTTAAAAATAAATGCCTAAGCAAAACAAAGATTCTGTTTTATAGCAGGATCCACACATCCTGTGGCAATGTTTTGTTTTTGAGGCTTTATTTGTTTTGTACAAAATGTCAATTTAATTATTTAGTTTGGGGGCAATAGGGATAGAGGTTCATTGTTTTTTATAGAGAAGTTACTTTCCATCAGATTAATGAACAGATTTGTTCTTTGATTCCTGTTGGAGCTCTAAAATAATAACTAAAGGATTATTTAAATGTATTTTAAATGTATCCTTTCATTGAATAAGATTTATTTACAAGTATTTTTAATAATTGTCATTTTCAAAAACTGGAATGCATGTGTATATGAAGACAAATTTAAAAAATTAAATATTCACATGTAACTATGTAGGATTTGAACATACACATATATGTTCAAATCCTGTAGATTTTATAGGAATTGTTGGTTTCTTACATTTATATTATGAAAAATTATCTCCTTTTGAGCCATTTTGTTTGATTTCAAAATGCTTGAAACTGATGGACACGTTTTTCTAACTAACTTTGAAATTCATGCATTGACTCAGCAAAAATGGGTCTTGTAGACATTAGTTTGTTTAATAGACAATAAAACTAAACTCTGAACCACTGATTCATTTTCAGTTGGTAGCATTATAGGTGACTTCAGTTTAAAAGACCAAGCCTTTTACCAAACTTTATTCTTTTTCCTGCTTAATCAATTTTTTAATTTTATTTTTCTGGGTTTGATTATAAAATATAGTACCTAAATGTGTAGAAACAATATAGTCTAAGTCTTAGAGATCTACTTTCTATTGTCAATCCTGACAGATTAGCATTCCAGGGGGATAGGGGGAGGGAATTCACTCCAGTTATATATACATAGTAATATAACATTCTCTTCTTTTTGAAAAAAAATTATTGATGAATTTTATGAGTTATTTTGGAGCATGGGAAACTTCCTAGGGAGGCATGGCGAAAGCACTATAGAGACAGACCCTAGATATTCAGAAAGTAATCTAAGGACATCTAGCAGAATCCAGTATTATCCTGTTGTGTCTCCTAGCTGCCCCAAAAAAAATGCAAAGAAGGAAAGTTTGTGGTCATTGAAATAGGAGGAGCATCAAACTTTTTCATGTCATCACAGTTTCATTTAGATTTGGCCTTTTCAAATAGGTGATTATGGTTAATTGCATGTTGCTTTTATATATATATATATTTTTTTTTTTTTGAAAAGGAATACTATATTTGTTTTCAGTGTTTTGAATGTTTTGTGTTTGAATAGAACATAATATTTACTTGAAATCATATTAATGAAAGTTTATATTTTAGTGATTTAAAGACTTTTCCTCTATTGGTCAGGAGTAGAGATTAGAGTAGAAAATTGCTAAGTGTGGGGATTGTGGTGGGGGGGGAAGGAGAAAGAGAGAGAGAGAGAGAGAAAGAGAGAGAGAGAGAGAGAGAGAGAGAGAGAGAGAGAGAGAGAGAGAGAGAGAGAGAGAGAGAATTTTTGATGAAGTACCTGATGATATCTTTTAGAGGATAGGAATGGAATAGACATGGTTCCTAAGATGCCTGGAGCTTTTTCTGCATTTTTTCCTCTGAGGAGAGATGCATGTGATTCCTGTGTAGGAACATAGAAGCTGGGAGGAAATTGGAAATTTAGCACTAAAGCTAAAAATTCTCAGGTTCTTTATGTTAAAAATCATTCTTTTAATGACCAATTGATATTTTTTCTGTAATAGAGAATGGTTTTGTCCAAAACATCCTTTCCTACATGGCTTTCAACTTCTGCTCATGTGAAATTGGCTTGGGTCAAGCAATATGTGTTTCCTAGGCAAGATATGAAAATAATGCCCACCTACATTTGAAATCTCATTTCTATATGATATGATTTGTGACATAATATATAGCTTGCCTTTTCACAAAATTAAAAAAAATGTGCTATGAGATTTCTCAAATCAAATATATGCATATTTATATAAAATCATATTTTAAAAGTTTCTTGTTAACTTTCCTTCTTTGTGGTGTGCCCTAGATGGCTTATCTACTTTGCTTGTCCCTAACAAAACTCTAGAAACAATCCTACTTCTTATCATCTAACAGTCATACTCTCACTTTCTGCCTTTTTACTTTTAGTTTTGAAACAGTCATGAAAATCTCACCCTGACACTGAGTTGTATTGTTTCAGCTGAATTCTCTGATCATACTGTAGTAATGATATAAAAAGAAAGCATATATTCTCTTTTTTTTAATTTATTTTTTTATTATAGCTTTTTATTTACCCATATGCATGGATAATTTTTCAGTATTGACAATTGCAAAACCTTTTGTTCCAATTTTCCCCCTCCTTCCTCCCACCCCTTCCCCGAGATGGCAGGTTGACCAATACATGTTAAATATGTTAAAGTATATGTTAAATACAATATATGTATACATGTCCATACAGTTATTTTGCTGCACAAGAATTGGACTTTAAAATAATGTACAATTAACCTGTGAAGGAAATAAAAAATGCAGGCGGACAAAAATAGAGGGATTGGGAATTCTATGTAGTGGTTCACACTCATTTCCCGGAGTTCTTTCACTGGTGTAGCTAGTTCTATTCATTACTGCTTTTTTGGAACTGATTTGGTTCATATTGTTGAAGAAAACCACGTCCATCAGAATTGATCATCATATAGTATTGTTGTTGAAATATATAATGATCTCTTGGTCCTGCTCATTTCACTCAGTATCAGTTCATGTAGGTCTCTCCAGGCCTTTCTGAAATAATCCTGCTGGTCATTTCTTACTGAACAATAATATTCCATAATATTCATATACCACAATTTATTCAGCCATTCTCCAGTTAATGGGCATCCACTCAGTTTCCAGTTTCTGGCCACGACAAAAGGGCTGCCATAAACCTTCTTGCACGAAAGCATATATTCTCAATGATATTCATTGCTTTGTCTAAAGTACATTGAAGGTCTTTTAATCTTTCCTAAATACAATATTGGACAACTAGATGGGGCAATGGGTAGAATGCTAGGTCTGGAGTCAGGAAAACCTGAGTTCAAATTTGACCACAGATGCTTCCTAGCTCTGTGATCCTGATTGCTTCAGTTGCCTTGTCTTTAAAATGAGCTGGAACGGGACATGGCAAGCCATTCCAGTATCATTACCAAGAAAACCCCAGATGGGGTTGACAGTCTGAAATGACTTAACATGTGCAGTATTTGGGTATGTAAGTTTGTTTACATATAATGTCTGAACTTTCCTGTGTACAAATGAAATTAAAGCTGTGGATTTCTTTTCTGTTGGATAATGGATAATCTCAGAGTTGTTATGAGCTATTGACAACAACCTATATATGATCACCATGACTAGTTTTCTTTTCTTTTAAAATTTTTTCTTTAATATTTTATTTTTCCCCAGGTACATGTAAAATAATCTTTTGTTTTTATTTCATTACTTCTGAATATATCTTTTCCCTTATTCAACAAGTTATATCTTGTAACAAATGTTTTGAAAAGAAAAAAAATCAGCAAAACAGTCAACTATTCATATTGTTTAGAATATACATACAATATTTCCTAATCACAGAATCCAGTCTTTTCAAGGAATTGAAGGAGATACATTCTTTGATTTTCCTCCAGAGTTAAGTCTGTTCACTATTAATATATAGTGTTCTCATTATTTTTTTTTTGGTTGTCTTTCCATTTACATTAGTCTAATCATTGTGCACAATATTTTTCTGGTTGTACTTATTTCATTTTGAATCAGTTCATATAGTGTCTTCATGTTTCTCTGAATTTTTCCATATTTGTCATTTATTACACATTATAATATTCCATTACCTCCATATAATACATTTTGTTTATCCACATTCCAATTGATGTTTCTGCTCTGTTTCTAGTTCTTTGTTACACAAACAGTACTGCTGTGAATTTTTGATATCTATAGGACCTTTTTTTTTGCCAGACTCAATCTTACTTTATTGACTGATTTATTCTTAACCATGTTTTCCCCAGCTTCACTTTTCTCTTCTGAATTCTTTATCTTCAGTAGGGGATAATGAAGAAAATAATGTGTCCTCAAAGTACTCACTTTGTTATGCAGAATTTTGTAATCTTTAGCAATACTCAATAATGTTTCTTAAGATTACATCCCTGAGAGTAGTAATCTGTTTTCATAATTCTTCTGAGGTTCTCTGTAATGTTTTGTTGTAAACATGCATTGAAGAGGCAAAAGATATGTTTTCAAGCCAACAGATTACCATCTCTGTATCCCTCATTAAGGAATCACTTACTAACCATTATTTATTTCATCTTTAAAATGGAGAGCATCTCATCAGTTATGTGTGGAGGAGGTCATAGGCTTCATATTCAGAACAGTTTCCTGCTCTTAAAGAAGTGTCAATTTTTTTTCTTAAGTTTTAAGTATTTGTTGCTCTTTCTCTTTTTCCTCCTCCTTCTTTTCCTCCTCCTCCTTTTCCTCCTCCTCCTTCTTCTCTTTCATCTCCTTGTTTTTTCCTTTCTCTACCTCCTCCTGTTTCTTTATTTTTTTGA
The DNA here is from genome assembly GCF_016432865.1 of Antechinus flavipes. NCBI lineage: Eukaryota > Metazoa > Chordata > Mammalia > Dasyuromorphia > Dasyuridae > Antechinus > Antechinus flavipes. The sequence continues at coordinate 436,054,321 of NC_067400.1, forward strand.
TGTTTACTAGTTTTGTTACTTCTTTTTACATGACAGAAAGCAGGATTCATCTCTGTCTCTATAGTTCCTTTTTCTGGTTTTCATACTGAATTTCTCCTCTTTCTCCTCCTCCCTGTCCTCCTTCCATTTCATTGTCCCTGAATACTGGAGAATAGGCAGCCATTCCTCAAGCCCCCCCCCCCTCCCCCCTTTGCTTTCTCTATCTTAGTAGAGACAGCTAAATTTAAACATAGCTAGCAGTCCTTTGGTCACAGCAGAAAAACACACTTTGCACATTTAATTGTCTCGCATTCTCTATTTCCTGAGAGATCTCAGGTCCTTGTCTTTCTTACTGTCTAGTGCTATACTCCTGCTGTGGCAAACCTGTGAGTTGGTGATTTAATTCTACAATTGCCAGCTCTTTCACCTTTTTGACAACTTGTTAACATCTTAATGGCTTATTTAGTATACTACTAGAAATTCCTAATCTTTACAAGTCATTTCAGACTTCCTCTCCTTTCCTCTCATTAATCACTCATCTTGTTTTACTGATTTATTTTTTAACCTTATCTTAACAACTACCTTCACTTTAAAAGTGCTATTTTTCCTTTGTCTTTTTCTCCTCTTCTTTGATCATTTACCTTCTGCTCTTTCTTCTCCATCTTCTATGCAAATCCTTTTTCCTTCTCTCTTCTGACCCTTTTCTTTGGTCTGTGGATAAGAATTACTATGGGATGAGAAAGTATTATCTGGAAGACTGAGAGGTTAAGTCACTTACCAGCATCATGTATCCAATGTGTGTCACAAATGAGATTTAAATTCAGGTCTTTCTGACTTTAGGACCAGTTCTCCAACAATCATAAAGTGCAAAATAATATATTCTCATTTTATCAGTTTTTAAGGTAAATAAATTGCTTTTAAAAATTTCCTGGCTCTCCACTATTTTGGGGGTAGAAAAATGAAAGTTTTGGTGTTAGGAAAGAGGATTGAAAAGTTTGGGGTCACAAAACTGTGTCATGAGGTTTTTCAGGCTTCAACCCATTTTCTGGTCAAGAGGCAAAGTTTTATTATAATTATAATGCCATTACAAGCAGACCAAATTCCAAGAGAATTTAGCAAAGAGACAGAAGCAAAGAGACACATTTATCCAGTTTTCCATGGTTGACCTGCTAATTCTATGGCCCATAGGTAGGGCCAGGGAGTAGTCTCTGGAATTTGGTTCTCACTGACCAGATTATCAATCAGCAATGAATTGAGATCAGACAGATTGTTGTCTGGGAAGTGGGATTGGGAGTGTGTGAAATCCCTGTGGCAGACTCCAAGGCCAAAAGATTTAGTATTACTGACTTATTATAGAATAGAAGCCCTTCCCTCCAAATCAGGGGACCTCAAAGTCATATTATTTCAAAAGCATTTTTAAGGGCTAAAAAGCATTAGTACTGCTAATCTAACACTTTTCCCACATTGATGGATATATTTTCTTTTACGTTCTTCTGAACAAGATAATTTGTGACCATTTTTCGTGTGTGTGTGTGTGTGTGTGTGTGTGTGTGTGTGTAATTTTCACCATGCAATTTTTCTTTGATACTAATTCAATTTTATGATGGAGAGTTGGTCATAATCAACTGTTTTCTTTTAAATAAAGCCTCCAATAGCTTTTGGATGGCACTGAAGTTTGGGGACATATCATCTCATGCAATTATAAATATGGTATAAGTATAGAAGATCAAGTTTTTAAGGACTTGAGTTACCTTCATTTCTAGCTTTCACATTGTCTTGATTGACTAAGTAATCAGGTGGACAAAGAGGAAGCAAGGGAATTGCCTTATTTCATATTCACAGTTTTTATTCCTTATAACTTGGGAATCAGTAAGACTGAGACAATCTGTTCCAGTCTCTGAGTTTGGGAGAGAACAATTCAATTTGACTAACAAATACTAATTAGCTAATTAACTACTCAAGCTGTGATTCCTGAAGAGTTCTTGCTTCAGGGTAAACTGTCAAACTTTGCAGTCAAAGTCAGAGATACCAACATGTGGATATTCTGAAAGTAGTAGATGCTGTTTTTTTCTCCTCCTTCTCTTATCTGGCTTCACTAAGTGGACCAGTGGTCATTGATGTCCCCCATCTCTTTCCCTGGCATTATGTTCAGTCATCAAAAGACTTTAGACGATCTAAATCTGATCAATTGATTCTTCTTCTATGGGAGAATTCCTTCCTTTGTAATGATGTCAGGGGAGAGAGAACTAATGTCTGAACTTAAAGATATTTAGCCTAGTGATTCAAACTACATCTGCTGAAGGAAAATCACTGTGCCCTGCAATCTCTACTCCTCATATCATTTCTCTGGATTGTAGACCTACCCATCAATATCTGTCCTGTTGTGATTCCCACTTTATTGTTAACAAATTTCCCTTTACCCCACTCATACATTCAATTTATTTTCCACTGAATCTTTCCCATCTCAAGAAAGAGAAAATGTATGCTCATATACGTATCCAGATATTCCTTTACCTACAATGCCTTTCCTGGACCTCCCTCTCTCTTCTAGCTACCATCTCTTCTCTTCACTGTCAAACCTGAATCGATACTTGTTAACAAATGGAAATGATAGTTTACACGTAATGTTTTCGTTATTCAAAAACTCTTCATAATGATTTCTCCTTCCCAATACTTTATTAAAATTGTTCTCTCCTACCTCTAATTATTGTCTAATTGTCACATTCAATGGCCTTTCTTCAGTTCTTATCTTTCTTAATCATCTTGTACTGTTTGAAGATTCTTTTTTATTCTTTCTCTTCCCTTGGCTTCCATAATTCATTGTGCTGAATTGTCATTTTACTCTCCAACTTTCCCTTTTTACTTCTTTACTGACACCTCATTCTTTTCCTTATCCTTTATAGTGCTATTGCGCCCCAGGTTCTGTTTTCAGTCTTCCATCTCTACATTCACTTTCTCATCAATCTCATCTGTTCTTTTGGCTTAAATCAGAGATGTCAAATATACAGCCTGCAACTAGAGACTCTGAACTAGATTATGATGTAATTTCAGAAATGTTTAACAGAATAAATAAAAATACATTGTTTTTGATATTTAGTCACTGTAGATCCTTTGTAGCCATTTGGAGTTATCCTGGCAAAGATATTGAAGTGGTTTGCTATTTCCTTCTCGATCTTGTTTTTTAGATGAAAAAAGTAAGACAAACAGAGTTAAGTGACTTGCCCAAAGTCACACAGCTAGTAAATGTTTGAGGTCAAATTTAAACTCAAGATGATGAATATTTTTGACTCCATGCCCAATGTTCCTTTCACTATGCCACTTAGTTAAACATAGATAATACTTATATGTGGTTCTCTTTAGTCGAAACTTTTATAACTTCTTTCTCTGATGACTACTTTACATCCAAGAAATTTTTACACAACCCCAGGAATGTAGGTATATAAAACATACAAATCAAATATTTACTGATTATAAATCAAAATTTTACAACCTCCACATTCAGTTATACAATCCCATATGAGGGCACAACCCACAATTTAAGAATTCAATATATGATCTGCAGGTGATCTTTATGTCTGATTTAGTTGCCCCAATTTTATTTAAGTTTCAGATCTCTGGCTAAAACTTTGAACTTTATGCACATGAATTCCAAATGTGTTTCTCAAGCACTGACATTTCTCCTAATGTCCACTTATTTTCTAATAGACTTCTGGCTATCTCCAACTTTATATTTCTGTGGTACCTTGTGTTCAATATATCCAAAATTAAATTGTGATTTCCCCCCAAAACTTGTGCTTCATTCTATTAATGGTATCACCATTTTCCTAGTTGTTCTTGCCCAAAACTTATGTTTAAGTCTTAAGATTTTTTCTTATTTCTTACTTCCTATATCCAATCATTTGTTACACTTACTAAACCTATATTCAAAATGCATCTCTTGTCACTCTCTCCTTTCTAATTCCTTCTGCTTTAATATGTTTTATCTGGGCAATTATTGCAACAGGGCTTATACATATTTTTACCTCTAATATTACCCAACTCTAGTTAGTCATTCAGCAAATATTAGGTGTCAAGAACGGTGCTAGGTACTGAAGATCAAAGGATAAAAATGAAATACCTTCTGCTTTGCAGAAGTTACCATTTTATTGGGAAAGTTATATATGTATGAATATACTCAGAATATATATGAGTATATATACAACAGGACTAACTTCTAGGGGTGTCAGGAAAGTCCTCATATGTATGGTGGCATGGGAGTTTAATTTTGAAGGAAACTAGACATTCAAAAGGAGGAGATGAAGTTGAAGTGCATTTAAGGTATGAAAGATTGCTTTACAAAATCATGGAAAAAGAAGACAGAGAGAATTGTGAAACTATTGGAGAGCCTGGATTCTAACTAAGGAAGGATTGGGACAGTAAGAATCACAACATGATAGTGAAAAGAAATATTATTTTATGTGGTGATAAGCTTATTTTTCCATTGGCAGAGGAAAATTCAATAAAGACCTTGGGAAACAGCAACTTTCGATCTTCTAGCATTGCTCATTGTATCCGGAAAAATACTTCTAAAATACTATTTTTTTCTTTCCTTTTTTCTTTTTTTTCCTTTCTTTACTCTCTCCCCCACCTCCACTCCAGACTACTCTGGATATACAACCCAGTATACAACAAAGGTCAAAGATCTTTGGCACTTAGGAAAGCTGGAAATCTAAATAAATACTTATACTCATCCTATTTTTTCATTTGAAGAGTTTTGTTTTTTTTTTTTGGGGTTTTTTGCCAGTAGCTGCTTGTTACATGTTATATTTGAGGATCTATAAGAAGGACAGTTTATGTGGACCAAAGTTCCATGGAGAATAGTAATGTTCAATATACCTGGCAATATAGTTGAAGTCAGATATGAAAGGCTTTAAATGCCAAAAAAAGGAGTTTATATTTGATCAGAGGTAAGAAAGTGCCACTGGAGTTTGTAGAACCAGGCAGCAATCTGGTTAGACCTATCCCTGTGGAAACTGTGTGAAAAATGAATTAGAGGGGAAAGAGATTTGAGGCTAGGAAACTGAATAGAATATAATGCATTGCAGTAGTCCAAGGGGAAAAAGATGGTAGTTGTACAAATGGAAAGATGTGAACTAATGTAAGAGATGTTATGGAAACTGATTTGGATATGAAATGAAAAAGAGTTGAAATTTATTCTGGAATTGTGAATCTGGATAAATGGAAGGATAGTGGTTATCCTCCAAATAACTTTCAAATATCAATTTAATAACCAACAATAATTCTGGGAGATCAATAAAGAAGCAAGCTGCTACCTTAATAGACTCAATGCAGAATAAAATCTGTATTTTCAGACATGGTCATTGTGCGATTTTGTTTAGCTTCACTACATATGTTTATTACAAGGATCTTGTTTTCTTTTTCCCCAAGTAGGAGAAGGAGATGAGAGGAAGAGGAAATAAATGCTATTTTAAAAAGCGGAGCTGCCCTCAACAGAAATAACTGTTTGGAAGAGGTATCAATGTGGGAAGAGGAGAAATAACAGATTCTAGTTTTTGACATGGTGATTTGAGATTTCTATGAGTTAACCAGTTTAAAATATCCAGGAATTGGTGCTGTGATAATATAAGTCAGGAGACAGGTTGTCAGGATATAGATCAAAGCTTCTTAAAGTGAAGGTTTCTTTTTTTAAAAAATAATATTTTATTTTTTCAAACACATGTAAAGATCATTTTCAACATTCATCTTTGCAAAATCTTATGTTTTTCTCCTTCTCTCCCTTCTTCTCCCTCCCCAAGATAGTAATCTGATAGAGGTTAAACATGTACAATTCTTCTTAACATATTTCTATATTCTTCCTGCTGTACAAAAAAAAAAAATCAGATCAAAAGGGGGAAAATGAGGGAAAAAAAACTCCATGAAACAAAGAACAACAAAAAAAGTGAGAACATTAAGCTTTGTTCCACATTCAGTTTTCATAATTCTTTCTGTGGGTGCAAATGGTACTTCACATCACAAATCTATTGGAATTGCCTTGAATCACCTCATTGTTGAAAAGAGTCAAGAGTTCACAACTGATCATCACATCATGTATGTAATGTTCTCTTGGTTTTGCTCACTTCACTGAGCATTGATTCACATAAATCCAGGCTTTTCTGAAATTTGTCTGCTCATTGTTTCTTATAGAATAATAATATTCCATTACATTCATATACCAAAACTTATTTAGTCATTCTCCAACAGATGGACATCCACTCAATTTATATTTCCTTGCCACTACAAAAGGGACTGCTACAAATATTTTTTTTGGCACATGGGGGTTCTTTTGCCTCTTTTATAATCTCTTTGGGATACAGACCCAATGGAGAGACTGTGGAACAAATGATAAGCACAGTTTTCTGATCCTTTTGGCATAGTTCCAAATTGTTGTCCAGAATGGTTGGATCATTTCACAACTCCACTAACAGTACATTAGTATCCCAGTTTCCCCCATCTTTTTTATCATTATCTTTGCTGTCATCTTAGCCAATCAAAAGGTGTGAAGTGATACCTCAGAGTTGTCTTAATTTGCATTTTTCTAATTGATAGTGATATAGAGCATTTTTTCATATGATTAGAAATGGTTTTAATTTCTTCATCTGAAAATCATCTGTTCATGTCCTTTGGCCATTTATCAATTAGGGAATGACATGTATTTTTGTGAATTTGAGTTCTCTATATTCTAGAAATGAGACTTTTATCAGGAACATAGGATGTAAATTTTTTCCCCTAGCTTTCTGCTTCCCTTCTAATTAAATTGGTTTTGTTTGTGCAATAAATTATAACTTTCAATTCAATATGAGATTGTTAAACTGCATGTGGGGGGTCATAAAATTATGATTTGTTATCAATAAATGTTTGATTTGAATATTATTTTATATACTTATATAATGGGGGTATCATAAACATTTCTTGGGCAAAAAGGGATCAAAAGTGAAGCAAAGAAAATGAGGAATAAACCATTCAGATTATAAGAGAGCAAAAAGAAAACAGGCACTAACACTGAAAAAGACTATTCAGGAAGAGAAGGTGGTCCTTTAATTAAAGTTTCCCCTTAATACTAAAGCCTTCTCTGTTGATTAGCATTGTAAAGAAAAACAACTTTAAAAGACTTAAGAACTTTAATCAGTCACTCAATAAACTTTTATTAAGTACTTTCTATGTGACAGTAATTATGCTAAGCACTTGGGATGTAAAGAAAGGCAAAAGAGAGTCAACCATCTGTAGGAGCTCTAAACCTACTGGGGGAGAAAGAATTCAAATAATGTTATACCATCATGAAATATGCTGGATTAATTGGAGATAATCAACAGAAGAAAGGCATTAGGCTTAGTATAGTGCTTGGTAGTAGACATTTGCTGTTGTAGTGTGTCTTTTGTACTTGAAGGAGACCATGACCTCTGGTAGTGATGCCATGACTTGCAAATGAAATGGATCTAAGTGAGGCAGGGCTGTGCAGCCTACTACTCTCTTTCTCTCCTCCTAAGCTATCTTGATCCAGTGGCAAGCTAAAAGATCTGGACAACTGCAGGTAGTCCTGGATGTAGTGGGGAGACCTTGGCCTGTTTAAGCTAAAATCTTTCCCAGGTCTCAGTGTGTGTGAGGCAAAACTCATTCAATGATTAAGGCTAGATAAGAAATGAGACAGAGAATTTTTTTTTTAACCTAATTAAAAAAACTCAATCTGAGAAGATTCTTGAAGTTTCTAGCCAAAACAGAAATAATTGTTATTTACATTTACACAGAGCCATCAGAACCCAAACTATGATCCAGGTAGATTTGGACTAGGACTAGCTAGTTAAAGAGAATCAGAGTAATTTAGCCTTGAGACATGGTCCTTAAAAAAGAAATCTAAGACTACAAACCCTAAGATATCTTGTGAGGGTTCAGCAATCAAATTTTATATTATTTTGAACAGAGTTCCCACAGATAAAGGTATTGATTCTCTATGTGAACAGAGAGAGAAATCAGAGAGGGAGCAGAAGGAGGGGAAGGAAGGAAGGAAGGAAGAGAGGAAGGGAGGGAAGAAGGAAGGAAGAGAGATAGGAAGAAAGAAAGAAAGGAAAAGGGTAAGGGAGGGAGGAAGGAAGGAAGGTGAGTTTCCACAGCTGGTAAGTATTAAGTATAGAAGCGGGATTTGAACTCAGGTCCTCCTGACTTCAAGGCTGTTGCTCTACCCACTCACTGTTCCATAATAAACTGGTTAACAGGATTAAATATATTTACTGGTTCTAGACTCATTTCTATTGTGCACAATCTGGTTAATCAGTGCTGTATTTAAAACACTTTATTGTCTTCTTGACTGCCAAAGTCTGAGTTTTTAAATCTATTATACAAACCCCCCCAATCTGAAATTATTATACCATTTTAACCTCATTGCCTATTCTTCCCCTCTATATATTCTACTTTTTCAGCTCAAATAGGTTTTTTGGAAATCATTCAAATATAAACACCATTCTCATACTGGAATGGACAAAGAAAAGAGCCCAGCGTGGTATGATCTGCATTCCACAATATTCTACAATTCTCTCTTCTACAAGGGAGTGTCCTATGCTAACCCCATTGAAGCACTGAAGAAGTCACTATTAAAATATAATGCCTACAAGGCCAAGGGTGGCACCTTTGTTCTTCCCCATAACTAACTTGTTTAACCGCAGCTACCCATCTATCAAGGTATTTTGCTGGATATAAGGTGGTACAAGTGAGAGATTATGAGTTAGGGCAAATCTATCACCACTATTTGAAAAGTAATTCAGTATAAATGGTGTACTTCCTACTAGTGTGTCAGTTTTATTATTTTCATTTTTAAAGGGCAGTGCATCTGTTATTTTTTTCTTAGTTCAAAGAATAGTCAGACACTTGTTATTTAATGCATTGTCTATTGCAAATGCCAAAAAGAAGGGCTCAAAGAGACACACTATTACGAATATCTATTTCTCCATCTCACAGCTGTCCAAATCTTTGGCTGTGGCCCTTTTTTGCAGGAAACAATGTGACCACTTGTACAAAGCTGGCAATGGCTTTAGGTTAACTATTCTAAATCATTCCCTTCCTTTCTCTCATATTACAACTAAAGATTAGAGAAAGCCATGTAATAATTTCTACTTTCTTTCCGTCTGGGGGGACAATTCTATGTTATATAAATATAATGTGAACATTAATATAAACATTTACTTTAGAGACTCTCTTTTTAAGAAAAAAAGAAACTATAATATCTTTCCCACAAAAAAATCCTTAATTTGGATATTTGAGAGGCAGTACAGCAATTATGATATGCTTTATAGAAAAGCAAAACAAAAAAGAAAAGCATTCTTTGCATTGTAAACAGTTTCATCCTGGGGTGAGGCAATATCAACAAATATGACTCAGGTCCAGGAAGCTGTAAAGTGCTTATATGTGTATCTGAAATCATTACTTCCTATGTCTGTGGAGAAAGTGGTTGCAAGGGAGGGGCCAGGTTTTATGGAAGAATTTGTAAAAATTCTATAATTGAATTGAGAAGGATACACCTCTGCAAACACTCGTATCTCATTTTTTCAGACCTATGCTCCCACTTACATCTCATTTTTGCAAGTCAGCTTCCATGACTTATTCCTTCATATTTTCTATTTATTTCCCAGTTTACATAGAGTGACTTTTGCCTAAGATGCTCAATTAACGTATTTAATATTACTATTCAACATTAATAGTTGTTGTAGGCCTAAATGTGATGCTGAGTACAACCCTGCTTCTAGAATTCTACAAGCCTAAGCATCTTTCCTCAATGTACAGTGAGCAGATTTATATGATAAACAGCTACCATGAAGTAATATATTAGTATTTCTAAAAGATCTTTCTTTGGGATTAGGTTATTTTACTATTTAAAAAACCATAGAAGTTATGGACTCCTAGTGGGGAAATTCTTCTAATGATAATTATATATAAGAAGTAGAATTAAGTACCTTAAAGAATAATTCTTTGGTGCTAATTTGATTTGAAATTACTTGCCTTTTCAAAAGTTAATGATACTTCAGGTCATTTCCAATAGTTTTGTCATGAAGAGAGCCATCTGCACCCAGAGAAAGGACTGTAGGAACTGAGTGTGCATCACAAAATTGTATTTTCACTTTCTTTATTGTTGTTTGCTTGCATTTTGTTTTCTTTCTCATTTTTTTCTTTTTGGTTTGATTTTTTTTTTGTACAACATAATTGTGGAAATTATATATATATATATACATATATATATATGATATATATATAAAATTTTTGCGATCTAGGGCAGTGGGGTAGGAGACAGAGAAAATTTTTGGAACACAAGATTTTGCAAGGGTGAATGATGAAAATTATCTATGCATATGTTTTTTGGGGAAAAAAGCTTAAATTAAAAAAAAAAAGGATTGTGCATATTTAACCAAAAAAATTTAAAAAGGCTAATGATATTACATACCAGTTCTCAAAAGGGAAAGAAGATACAGTAGCCTTTGTAGACCAGTAGCATAAAATGAAACTCCAGACCGTGGTATTAAAAATTAAAAATGTCAGCACAGTTTATTCAAACTTTTCTTTAATGTTCCTGTTCATGAAATGTACCTAAAGTGCTATAGGAATAGTGATACAGGTAACTTTCCATGAATAATGATTCTTAATTGACATGATGTTGATAATTCTATGATAAATTTAAACTATTCTTTTAGCATACTAATGTTATGTACTGAATTGTCAGGTGAAAATGGCAATAACTAGTATTGTGGCAATAAATAACATTCCCCCAAAATTTCATTTGCTGCAAATTATCACATGAATAAGTCTAAACCTAGGTGTATGTAACTTAGATGTTTGAAGCATGTGTGTTAAGCTTAAATAAAATATTTGTATAAAATCATTTAAATATTTACAACAGATTCTCAAGCAATATTAGAAAGCAATTGCTTTCTATTTTCTGAGGCAATCATCTTAATCAGTAACTGATAAGTAGGTCTTTGTTGCAAGATCAATATATCACTCCATTCCTATTTAAGTAAGATATTCCATGATAAATCTTGAAACAATACTTTAAAATAATTCTTTCAGTATCTAAAATGAGAAATTACTTCCCAAATGACATAGAAGATTCAGCTTAGGGAATGACTGTTTTTACTTAATACTACAATGGAATTACAGTGGTGAATTTTTAAATGCTGGGAAATTTGCCTTGGGAATACATTTCAGGAGATAAATAACAATGGTTCTCAAACTTTTGTTCTGATTTTTATGCTATTAAAATTATTGAGGATCTGTTAAAATGTTTTCATGTGGGTTTTATTTCTAGACATAGAAATAAACATTAATTTTGAATTTTCAACCCTCTGAAAGAGTTTCAGAGACCCCCAGGATTCTCTGGACCATACTCTGAAAATTACAGTTATATAACTTACAGATGGAAGGATATAGAAAAAGAAGATTGGTTGGTAGACTATATATTCTAATCAAAACAGGATCCTCAGGAACAATACCAGGAATATAATGTTCATTTTAAAATGGCATTCTTTTATTTATAGCCTAAACTTTATTTTGAATTAAAGATAAACTTTTGAAGTTAGTGAGAATATATATTGACAGATACTATTGAAAGATTGTTGATACAGCCCTTGGGAGGTAGGACTGGAATATAAGTTTATGTATGATTGGGCCATGTATTTTATTTTAACTCCTGAATGTTCTTTAGTAGAATTGCATTAATTATAACACTTCACCTTAATTCACTAATTTTCTTTGTTCTAGGTTGTACCAATGGTAAATAATTCAGAGAGGGCATAACTATTTTAACTAAAATAGACTTCATGAAAAGGATCTTTTATTCTCCATTCATTACTTTTCAAGTTGCTAAAGCAAAGAGACTGAAAACACTGTTGTGAGAAAATGAATATATACAGAAGAATTCTTAATGTGTTATATTAAAAATAGATTTTATGTTAATAAAGAGTTGTTTAAATGGTAGATATAGTCTATAGAAAGTTCCAGATCTTTCATTAAAACACTAAAACGATTCTGTATGTTAGACATTTAAGAAATAGTATCTTTTTTAATGAAAGACATTTCATTAAGGCATAAAGATGCTAGCACTAACTGTGATGTCAGAAGATTTGACAAGATCAGTCTCTACCACTGTCTAGGTTGGGAAATTTGAGCAAGTTATTATCCCTTACTGAATTCATTTCTTCATCTGCAAAATGGTAATAACATTATTACTTAATAGGCTGATTATGAAGATAAAATGAGATAATGTATCTAAAGCATTTTGTAAAATCTTTAGATAGCCATCTAAAGTCATCTGAAAGTCCGTCTAAATTTTAATAGCAACAATAGCACTTATGTAAGGCTTAAAGGTTTGCAAAGTACTTAATTATCAATCAATAATCATTTATGAAGCACCTCTTGTGTATCAGACACTGTGCTAAGCACTTGGGATATGAAAAATGGTGGAGGGGTGGGGGAAGAAAGATAGGAAATGGTTCCTATCCTCAAGGAACTAATAATCCAATGAAAGTGATAACATGCAAATACATCTATACAAAGTAAGCTACAAAGAGAAGAAATAAGAAATAATTAATAGGGGAAAGGCATTGACATTAAGAATTTATATTATTTTACTTTATTTTTTGTTGGAATAATCTTTTTTTATGCAATGAACTGTTCCTATCACTTTTTCTTTTCCAAAAACTACAATGGCTATTTATTGCTGATTAAGTGAAGTTCTAATTACTTGACCTGGTATTCAAGGAAATCTACTTTTTAGGGCCACTCTACTGTTAGGTAAGTTTAAACCTTATTTTATTTTTCTCTCTTCCAGTCATCCTAGGCTCCAGCCAAATTGTACAATTCTTTCTATTCCTCAAAAATATAGTTTTTCTACTTTGATAATTTGCTCACTATGCGTGAAATGACCTTTCATCTCTTTGCTACTCAGCTGTTATAAAGCCCTTCTCAATGCTACTTCCTTCATGAAATCTATGATCCCCCCATCATTAGCACCTTCTCTGCTTCTGATTTCATGTAACACTTTTATGTGCCTCTCTAATTCACCATTATTTATTACTATATATTATATATTTCTATATAGGCCTTCTCCTTCCTGAATTGTATAGTCTTTGTCTTACTTAAACGTCACATTAAACCTAAATCTAGCCTTTATAAATATTTGTTGAATTAATGAAAAAATTCTTTGAAATAAATGAACCCAGAAAGTAAATAAATAGATGAACGACTGTGCTATGGAAATACCATTTTTAACTCCATTTTACAGATGAAGAAAATGAAGCAGACAGAAATTCAAATATAGACAAATAGCTAGTAGGTATTTGAGGATGCATTTGAATTAGGTCTTCCTAACTGCAGGCTCAGTGCTCTATCCATTGTGCTATTCAGCTTCCTAGAAGTCAGTTATTAATATTATCATGTGAGAATTCATATAAAGATAAATTGTATAATATATAATGACATATGTGGAACCAGAAATGACAACATAAATGTTATTAATATTGTTAATACTACAAATATAATATATAAGAAGACGACATTGATCCAACTTCTCAATTTCAGAGCCATAGCATTTTTTGGGAGATAATTAGAATATAGTGACTACTTCAAGATCACAAAGCTAATAAGTTTCTGAAGCTAGATTTGAGCTAAGATCCTCTTGACAAGAGAACCAATAGTCATATGTTTTCATAATACTTCTAAAATCAAAGGGGGAAGCTGTGAACTGTCAGATATTTTCTTTGAACTCTTATGGGGCAAGACATCCTGTGCTATAATACCAGAAAAGAGAGGTAACTCTCTCCTTTGTTTTCTGTTGAAGATAGGAGATAGTTTCTTATTGCCCTTATCTCATAAAAACCTTTACTCAATTATGGTATAGAAATGCATAAATTATGGATAAAGAAATTTATATTGATTGTATCAGCCAACCTGCTGCTTTTTTTATAAGAAAAAAACTCAGTAGTCAACAAAATTAATGCCTAATCTAGAGATAGAAATAGTTTGGTGTGTGGGAGAATGCTAGATTTGGAATAATATAGCTTGGGTCAAAAACCCATTTGTCATTTAATAGCTATGAGATACAATCTACCTGTATCTCAATTTTCTCTTATGTAAAATGAGAAGGTTGGGGTGATGTGACTATTAAGAATACTTCCAGCTCTAAATACGTGATCCTATGATCCTAAGGTAGAATATATGTAATATTTGTAAAGTACTTGGCAAAGTTCCTGGTTCTTAGTAACTACTATATAAATGTTAACTCTTATCATCATAATCAATTAGGTATAAAGGTGAAACTGAACTCTTCTATTGTAAAATTATTTATGCTTTCTCAAAAGTACATATTGAAAAAGAGTATGCAGATCAAATCTATTATGATACAATAATTATAATATGATAGTTATAATGAGTAGTAGATAGAGAACTGGCCTTCAGGAAGATCTTAATTCAAATCTTATCTCTGGCTAATCCTGGCTGTGTGACCTTGGACAACTTAAACACTGAACTTGTCTATGCTGTAGGACAAACTGGTCAAACTTCTAGGCAACTCTTTATAACTAAGTTACAGTGGGTGTTGATTTGTATTAATAGGACTTTCCTCATCTGGAAGTTTGCTTTACTAATTAAATCAGAGATCCAGGTCCTATTCTCCCCCACCCTCCATGCCAACTGTTATGATGAAAATATTCCAATGATGGGAATTCTAGCCATTTTAACAAATCTTTATTAAGCACTGACTCTGTGCCAGACACTGTAGTAACAATGCAAAAACAAAGTTAAATAGTCCCTGCAGTCAAGAAACTTATATTCTTCAACAAAAAAGATTTTTAAGTCCCAGCCAATTGTCCATTTTTTTTTTTCCAAGGAATTTTCTGAGGTGGAGCTAAGATGGCAGACTAAAGGCAGGAATTTGCTAGAGCTCTCCCCCAAACTGCTTCAAATTCCTCTAAATAATGACTCTAAACAAATTTAGAGCATTTAAGCTAAGTTTTAAGTTTGGGAAGGAGAAAAAAATATGATAGTTGAATGTAGAAGGATTTACAGAAAAGGAAACAATGTAATTTGCCCAAGCCTACTCAAGCTAGTAAGCATCTTAATCAGAATCAAATCTAGATTCTCTGCCTCCAACTCATACTTTTTTCACAGCAGTTTAAGATTTTATAGTTTTTATAAGTATAAGGATCTTTGATAATAAAAGTTTTGCAAACTGGCAAAATTTTTGAAAGACTTGGGTTGGAGACCTAAGCTTTTCCTGTTTTTCAGATTGTTCCTTTCCCTCTGCATTTGATCCCCCAGATTCATGAAACACTACAGTTTGTTTCACAGTAGTTTTCATTAAACAAGATTTCAGCATAGTAGTAGGCCTAGTTCATGGCAACTACTTGGTTGCTCAGAATGGAATGCCTAAAATTATGTCAATAGTTAGAGGTTTTTTTTTTTTTTTTTCACCTTAGGCCAGCCACTTCAGTCACCTCTCTTATCTTAGCCCACTTCTTGTTCTGCTCAGTTTTTCATCATTACAGCTGGTAGAATAGAAGCCCAAGTTTCTTAATTGGAAGGGATCTTCAACATGATTTAGTTCTTTTGAGGAAAGGTAAGACAAGGAATAGACCACCTGGATTTTACCCTTCCTAAGCATTTTCTTCCTTCAAATTGAGTTCCCTGTGAAGTTGTCTTGCCACAGCCTAGTGGATGGGTTGTAGTGGCAATCAGGAGTTCCAGTGTAGTTGGCATCAAATACTCCAATTAATTTGTGATCTCATTGATGGGGATATAGGCTCCACTATTGCAAATTGTAATCCATCAGTGCCAGTCTAGCTTATGTGACATGAATATTTTCTTCCCTAAATTTACCACGGGGTACAAGTTTTCTATCAGCGTGCTTGAAGTCTTAACAATGGCTATTCGTGGGTATAATGTGTGATTAATTATTCATAGGTCAGTAGCACAAATGAACTATAGGTTGTGGTTCAGGGTTTTACTGTAATTGATATTAAGAACCTAAACCTACTCAATCTCCTCTCCTTTCTCTCACTATATTCCACTATACAGTGATGTACATTGTGCTCTGCCTGTTTTCTCACCTTTGTCTTAATATGTCTGTGCTTATCCTTGTCTTTTCTTGCTATTCCCTTTCTTCCACCCTTTTCTTTCCCCTTCCTTTTTTATTTGCTCTTACTCTCCATTCTGTCTCTTCCTCTTTAGCTAGCAATAATAGTTAATACCAGCATATACATGTTATAACTTTATTCAATTACATTTCATGTTTCTATCCCATAATTTTAAAAACAAGGAAATTTTTTCTTTAAAGACAAAGCAATAGAAACAAGATTTTTTTTTTTTGAACTTAGGATCACATATTTAGAACTGGAAAAGTCTCGAAAGGTCATTTAATCCAACATCCTCATTTATCCTAGGGTTAAGTGATTTATCCAAGGTCCTACAACCAAGTAGAAGAGCTGGAATTTTAATCCATATTAACTGACTCAAAATTTGATGCCCTTTGAACTGTATTACACTATTTCATGTAACCATGAATTTTTCACAAATTTTTCTCTTCCAAACGTAGGAACTACTATTTATATCCTGTTATCCTTTATGCAGCACTCACTTCTATTTTTTTTAAACAAAAAGAGTTCCAGAAATTTATTGAAAGAGTCTCCTTCAAGTCATCTTATTGCTGTAAAAGAAGAGAAGTCATGGGATCATGTGGCCTCTGTTATTTCATCTTATAGTGCCTCCATTTCCTGTTCTGCAGGTCCTTAGGCTTTATGGATGCTATTTTAGGGCCTTTATCTCTCATTTGCTACATGATATCCTTGTCATGGAGGAGACAGGTCTATTCAGCATTTAATGACTTTCTTAGTTTTTTTAATTTCATTTTTCTTCACCCACACTATCTAAACTCCTATGTTTCTTCTTTTTCTCTTTTTTGATTTCTCTTAGTCAAGTTGCATCAGAGTTTTTGGTCTGCTCATTTGCTATTCTTTTTTGGTATTATCAGGAACATATTCAGCCACAATGAGCAATTTCCTAACCAGCTTTTTCAGTATAGTAGGAGAGCTGGATAAAGAAGTGATAGCACTTGTATTTCCATCTATCTTCTTTCTAATAGGAACCCCAAATATGTGTAAAATTGTTGGTCTTGACATCCTCCTCATACCTCATACTTGTTCCATGTCTTGAATATTTCACATAATCTTTTATTTGAACTTCTATAGTAACTGGAGGGAGAGGGGAAAAGGAGTGCATCCAGGTATTCTTGACCTCCACACATCTCTAGGATTTTTTTTTTTTTCTGTTGTTTTTGGAAATATTCCTTTTTGATTTAAAATAATTTATATAGCAACTCCAGTTTTGTTGGATCATTTTGGATATGTACTTTAGATATAAGCCTGCCAGGCAGACAACTATTTATGCAATTGAAATTGTATCTCCAGTGTATCATAATTGTCTCCTGTATTTAATCAGGATTCTTTCTGCAATGGCATAAAAGTTATCTCGATTACTGTTGTTTTTGGATCCTAATAGGCAGAATTGGATATAAATTTCTCAATTATTTAGAAATGTCTTCTCAAATACTGCTATGGTCTCTTTCTCTCTGAGAATTTGGTTCTCCCCATATGTTTTGGTGAATTCATTTGTTTCATTAATTCTTCCTGTTATCTTCTGAACTTTTAGTGTATATTTAGCCATAATCTTCATATGTTCTTCTGAGTAGTAGTCCTTCCCCCTATCTCTTTTACCATCATAATCAAACACAAACTCAGGTTGGATATTTTCATCCGGTGCTCCTTTACAGTATTTTGAAGTCTTCACAGTCTCCTTTCTTATGCCATTCTTTGTTTGAACTATCCTCTTTTTATTTCTCAGATTGTTTAGTGTGAATCTTTTTGATGATATATAGAGACGTGGAGATTGATATCTTTTCCTTCATCTACTTCAGCTGGGACGTTACCCAGCTTTCTTTGTTCTTCTAGCTCCAGTCTTGGTCATTCTCTTTGACTCTTCCAAACCCATGTCCCTAGCTCTCTTGGGGTGTGGGAGGGCCTGGGGTTTGTTGCTTTTGTAACAGCAGCCTATGTAGTCCCAGTTACTGGGCCATATCACTAATTCTGCTGAGGAGAAGACCAGAGAGAATCATCCTGCAATCTGACTCCAAAATATAATATCTGGGCTAGCTTTCTGGAGGGCCTCTGGGAGGGCCTTGCTCTCACTATCTTGCTGAGGATGGACAAGAATAGAGTCCAAAGTCTTTATTGTCTCCTTCACAGTCTGTGTCATAGTCTAACCTAGTCTCAGTCTGACCCAGTCTCCTCCAGAAGTCTGCCAGTCTGTCAATCTCAACCAGTCTCCTTCTGAGTCTGACTTTGTCCCCAGTTTAAATACCCTATTACAATTACATCATTACAGCATACTGAATATGTGTGAACTAGTGAACCATTATATTATCATACTAAGTACTAAGTATATATGTGAATTAGAGAACTGTTATCTCATCAATTCCATTGAGTTAACACCTTGTATACTCCCGAGTTCCTGCCCTCTATGCCAAAATGCTTCTATGATGGCTAAGACTTATGTACACCTGGGATCTTCTGTAGGAAGCCACGAGGCCTGACTTATCTTAAAGAGACAATTTAAAGAGATAGGTTTAATTTTGCTGTTATTTGTTCCAAGTCTTCAGACTTCACATATCTATCTATTTTTGTTTAAATTGTGATGAAATGTCAAATGAAGCCTTATTAGATTTTAAAAATAGAAATATGGCTAAATGCAAATTTCATATGTTACCATTTAAGATTGGTGTCAATAGTATCTCCTGTTTGTATCCAAGGTTTTTTGTAATTCCTTCAACCAGTGATGCATCAAAGGTGTCTTTGGGCTTCAAATTTCATCTTGCATCAGTCTGTCTCTGAATTGATAATAAAAGATTAAAAATTTTTTTTCGTTGTCATTCAACTCTATATTTTTGCTAATAGCATCAAACTTTTGATTTTTAATTTGAAAATATAAGTTGTAATCAAGAAAAGTAGCAACATGTTTGAGACCATTTATCATGATCAGTTCACTTTGTGAAAGAATATTCCTCTAGAGTTGTAATAAAAAGGAAACTGAGTGACAAAGACATTTTAGATTAGGTATTAGAATTGTTGCAATTTGATATTCTTACCATAAGTCTTAGTTCTGATCCACAGCTTTTGAAATTCAGAAACTTGATTTTATCACTTCATTTAATTAAGAATGATAGGTTCTGGAGAATTTACTTGCATGACTTAAATTCACAAGAAACTAGTTGATAAATCACAGTACTACTCTATTAATTTATAAGGGAGATTATAACTTTTGATTGATCAGCATAATTACATTTTCTATGTAAGGTACTAATTTATGGTATTTAAACCACAATATTTTGTAGGAAAAAGAGACTGTTGTTTTAATGACCTAGGGAGAAAAAGAAGTGGCTCACTCATTGGTTCACTAGTATATGTATGTATATGAGTGTATGTATTTATGTATGTATACTTATTTCTTTATATGTGTGTATGTAAATATATACATTCACACATGCACATATGTATATATATAATCAATTTATAAACCCCATCCTACCCATCACCAAAATTAAGGAGGCCGTTATTATTGCTCCTCACTTCCATACTCATACCTGTGAAATTGTGCTGCTGCTTTAACAAGTCAGTCCTGATTGGCAACTTGAAAATAACTATTTTGTACATAGCACCATTATTTAATACTTACAGGTTTCAAAAGAAATAAATTTTGCAACCACTATTCACAAGGAATTTATAGTATATTTGAGGAGGAAATGATAAACATATTGTTTATATAATCTCAGATCCTCAGACACTTTCATGATTCTCTGCTTTCATTGATTTGCAAGTTAGCTTCATTGGTGTAGCTCACAGCTTGTCATTACCTTCTCAATTCATGACACTCTTGCTCATGTCCTCATGTGAATTCAGTAAGGAGGGCTACCTAATGAATAGGGGATCGCTCTTTCCTTTCTCATTTTCATCATGTAGCTGGTATCTTTTCTCATTTTATCATGCATGTTCCTGATTTTATTTTCTTCTTTGGAAATTCTTCATTGGTTATATTTTTGCCACCTGCTTAAACTTACCATAAGGCATCTCTACTAAGTGTTATTTTTAAAAATTCAGATTGAATTCAAATTTTCAATATTTCAATTCTTTGAGAACTCTTGTTCTTTGTGTCTCAAAGCCACCCAGCATCAGCCAAATGTTGGTATTAAAAAGATAGATCTTTGTTTCAGGGAGAAGCTAGACATCATTAAAGAAACTTTGAAATTTCCTGTAAACAATGTAGCTCAATCTTCTCTTTCTGTTTGGACCCAACTTGTTTATTTGCACTGTCTGTTCCAGATGTACTTGATTAGGGTACATCCCCTTAACTCACTAATGGGTTTGAGGATTGTTGATTTATCCTCTACTTGATTTATCCTGTCTGCAAAGATAGTTTTTTCAGGGTGCAACTGCCACAAATGCTACAACATCTTGGCGTCACAAGTGAGAGTTGGGTGACAGGTAGACATCAAAGGTAGATGAGCAGCTCTGAAAAAGGGCTCAGCAAGCCTTCATACTAAAAACACCAACCGTCCCTTAGCATGCCATATACCCAGGCATACTTACAAACTCTATATGTCATTCCTGCAATTACATATCATAATCTGAGCAACAGACATTCTCATTTGATCTTTCTTGTGTAATCGGTTGTCAGACTTTTTTGAGTTATTATAGGTCTCTTCTAAGAAGCTGTTCTAGGGCTTGTTCCAGTGCAATATTTCAGAACCATACCATCTGCAAACAGGGTCCTGGGGAGGACCTCAGCCTTCAGGAATCATTCTTCAACTTGGACTCATGTTAGATCTCCTTTTTGTTTTATGCTATACTTGATCTTTTTGACCCTCTGAGCATATTTAAGACAACATAGTATATATTATTTACTAAAAGGTCATGATATGGTGGAGTTAATTCTTAGTTAATATTTCTTTTATGTTGGAGTCTCATGATAATGCTTGAGATTACATTATAAACTCCCAGATTACTTTGGAAATACACTATCTATACCTAATGCCAAAACTATTCCTCATTACATAGTGAGGCTACACATCCAATCTCAGTTCAGGAATTCTGGATTTTCAGCCCCTTTCAGGTAGGTTAATTTTGAGTGTTAAAAAATTCTACCAAAAGAAGTGCAATCATAATTCTGACTTAGTCAGGATGAGCTGCCACCTATGATCCAGACTGATAGTTTAAACCCAGTTAGAAAAATAATAAATGGGTTTTGTTCTCTATGGCTATAGTCCCTTCTATTGGTATGAATAATTGAGTAAACTGTATAAACAGTTACTTAACTTGCTGTCACCTTTGATATATGCCATCTGTCACGAAATGTTACTAACCAGAAATCATCTTATGATGAAATTTGACCTTGATATATTGTCACAATTTCTTGCAAAGATACTATTTGTGTATATACAATTATCTTCTTATTTACTTGTACTACTCTTTAATCTTCATATCCAATGCCTGTGTCACTGCTCATTTTCATCCTTTCTTGAAATGAATCATGGATATGTCTATGCCATCATTCTCAGTCCACTTGCTGATTCCATCAGTTGCTTCAAAAAAATCTTTCCAGAGATGTCATTTTGTAAATAGGAAGCTATAATCCATGAATTTAATGATAAAAAAGTAAATATGAATCAGCAAAAGATAGTAATGGTGGTGGCAACTGGGAGATAAGATCCACTAATTCAAATAGCAGCTTGTGACATAAGAAACTAAATGAAAGTACAAATTAGAAGAAGAATCCAAGTTTCAAAATTAAGGGAATGTTAATTATACATGTAATTGTTTTCTCCTAAATGATTACATATAAGCTATTATAATTTTCATTTTAATTTAATTTTTATTAGTGCTTAATCAAGAAGACTTTTTCAAGTAATTAATGAGCAGCTAATCAGTTTTTTTTAACCTTTCCTACATTTTTCTTTTACTATGTAGATATCTAATCTGTATTATAGCAATAGAAACAATTCAAATGTCTATAATTTCTGAGATTTGGTTTTGGTAAGTATGTAAAAGTATTTATTTTTCTATGACCTCAGCCTTCACTTTTAAAGTAAGGTTTGTTTTCTTATATCTTATCATTTTACATGTGTCCTAGTGATCTGTCTTCAACCATCGCTCATTGCTTTTTATCTGAGTAATGTAATTTGCCAATGTTTTCTTTAGATCCCCTAAATCCTTTGTCTTGTTTTAGTCTCTAATTTTCAACTGCTTCAGTCTTACTTGGCTAGATGAACAAACTAAGGCAAGTAAAATTTTGTTTGCATAATTTTTATTTTCAAGGGTGATTAAGTGTCTCTATCTTTGTGTCATGAAAAAGTAGTAAACATTTTAAAAATATGATTATATGCAAGATACTATCCTATAGATAAATTTAATTGGTAGAATGTTATAGAAATTATATAGATTTCTCTTAGTAATGGTGCAGTAATTCTAACTTTACTAATTATTTTACAGCCAATATACATAGCTCTTTAAGATTTATAGAGTACTTTATATATATTTTTTCATTTGATTTGGTAAAGTGTTACCTGAAAATTTTGTTTTGAGTTCTAAGTTCTTTTAGGACAAATTTTGCCTTGATATTTTCATTACCTTTTAAAAATTTATCTTCACAACATTTTAAAATTACCAAGTAAAGTTTTATTTCTTTTTTAATATTTTATTTTTCCTAATTACATATAAAACCAAATTTTAACATTTGTTTTTTATTGTTTTGGAGCTCCAAATTCTCTTTCTACCCTCTCTGCTTCATTAAGAAAGCAAGCAATTTGATAGAGGTTGTTTATGGGCAGTCACACAAAATATATTGACATGTCCAATATGTTGTTAAAGAAATACAAAAAAACACAAGAAAGATAAAGAAAAAATAAGCTTCAAATATGCCTTCAGACTCCCATTAGTTCTTTTTCTGGATAGACATAGTGTTTTTCATTGTAAGTCCGTCAGAATTGTCTTGGGTCATTGTATTCCTGAGAATAGTTAAGTCATTCACAGTTGATCATTCCCCAGTAATTGAAATTATTGTGTATATTGTTCTTCTGGTTTTTCTCATTTCACTTTTCATTAGTTCATGCAAGTCTTTCCAGAATTTATGAGAGCATCCAGTTTATCATTTCTTACAGAACAATAGTACACAATCACAATTATATACAATTTGTTTAGCCATTCCCCAATTGAAATGGGGAATTTCAATTTATAATTCTTTGCTACCACTAAAAGAACTGCTATAAATATTTTTGTATGTGTAAGTTCTTTTCTCTTTAAAAAAAATCTCTTTGAGATATAGACCTATTAGTAGCAGCATTGGTTAGTTAAAGGGTATACATAGTTTATAGTTCTTTGGTTATAATGCCAAATTGTTCTACAGGAAGATTGAACAACTTTACCAATAGTACATTAATATCTCAGTTTCCCTACATCTCCTCCAACATTTGTCATTTCCCTTTTCTTTTATATTAGACAATCTGATATGTGGAAAGAAGTCTTTCAGAGTTGTTTTGTTTTGCATTTTTCTGATCAGTAGTGATTTAGAGAACTTTTTATATGACTATATATAGGTTTGATTATTTCATTTAAAAACTTCCTGTTCTTATCCTTTGATCATTTATCAGTTGAGGAAAGGCTCTTTTTATAAATTTGACTCAGTTCTCTCTATATTTGAGAAATGAGAGAAAGTTACTGTAATTTTTTTTTCAAATTTTATTACTATGTATTTATTTCTCTCCTACTTCCCTCCTGTTTATCCTACTTTCTCTCTCCTTTCACTTTATTCATTCTCAAAGGTATTTTGCTTCTGAATTTTATCTTCCCCAATCTTTCCTCCCTTCTATCAGCCCTTCCCCTCCTCTTTTCCCGTAGAGCAAAATAAATTTCTATACCCATATGATTGTTTATGTTATGTCCTCTTTAAGTCAATTCTAATGAGAATGAGAAGGGAGTTCATAAACTCCCTCTCACTTCCATCATATTCCCCTCCATTGTAAAAGCTCAAAAGCTCTTTTGAGCTTCTTTTATATGAGATAACTTACCCTATTCTCCCTCTCCCTTTTTCCTTCTCAGAGTATTCTCCTTTCTCAACCCTTAATTTAAACCTCACATGGAAGGGAAGCCAACAGGCCCCACTCTCAGTACAAGTTAGAAGGGAAGCCTGCCCTCCAGTGAAAGCAAGCAGCTAAGCCCTTAGCCCCAGTGCAAAAAACTTAGAAGGGATTTAAAAAAGTAAATTAGAGAAGAAGAAGAAAAAATGAGAGAGAAGAAGAGATTAATGCTAGAGAACCATGAACAGAGTCAATATCATGAGAAAAGATATAAAGAATTTTACGGAGGAAAATAACTCCTTAAAAAAACAAAAGTTGACCAAATGGAAAAGGAAGTACAAAAGCCCACAGAAGAAAATAATTCCTTAAAAAATTAGAATTGAGTAAGTGGAAGCTAAGGACTCTATGAGACAGCAAGACACAATAAAACTAAACCAAAACAGTAAAAAAAAAATGAAAACGTGTCATTTCTCATTGTAAAAACAACTGACCTAGAAAATAGATCCTGGAGAGATAATGTAAGAATTATTGGACTACCTGAAAGTCATGATACAAAAAAAAAAGTCTTGACAACATTTTTCAAGAAATTCTCAAAGAAAACTGTCCTGATTTATTAGAACCAGAGGGCAAAATAGAAATTGAAAGAATTCACTGATTACAACCTGAGATACTAAAGTAAAATCCCTAGGAATATTATCCTAAATTCCAGAGCTACCAGATTAAGTACTGCTAGCAGCCAAAAAGAAACAATTTAAATATCATGAAGCTACAGTCAGATTTATATAGGATTTGGAAATTTCCATATGAAAGAACTGGAGACCTTAGAAAATGATATGCCAGAAAGCAAAGGATTTAAGATTACAACCAAGAATCAGATATTTAGCAAAATTGAATATAATCTTTCAGGGGAAAAATGGATATTCAACAAAATAGAGGACTATTAAACATTCCTAATTAAAAGACCAGGGCTGACTAAAACTTTTGACCTCCAAATACAATATTCAATGAAAATATAAAAAGGTAAACAAAATAAAACAAACTCCAAATAAACCAAAACCCCAACAAAGAGAAAACATAAGAAATTCAGTAATTGTTATGGGCCAGAACTCTGAACTTGAAACAAAGGACTCTTACAAGGACTAAGTCAGTAGAATTGATAGAGACAATAGGTATCTAATTTAGCATGGTTCAGTATGATTGATTTAATCCTACAAGGAGATTTAATGGGCCAGAACTTGAAACAAGGAACTAAGTGGAATTGAGGAGACAATGGTTAAAGCTGGTTTAGCATTGATTTAATCCAATAACAAATAATGATTTTCTAGTAATATAATGATTGGTGTATATCAGTGTGGGGCATATAAGCTAGAAGCTCTCAGGCCAAGAAGGACAAGTACACTAGAAGCTCTTGGAGACTGAGACAGATTCATTTCATCATCCACCTTTGTGGTGGCTGGAGGCTGAAACACAAACCTTTGGATTCAGAGACAGTCAAGGAGATTCAGAAGCCAGAGAAGGCAGGTGGGAGCTCAAGCTCTTGGAACCAAGGAGAGAGATAGGCCTCCAGAAACTAGCCGAGCCCCAAGTGAAGGAGATAGGAGACGATAAAGGATTTGGACTTTAACCTCTGGCTGTACTTGTGGTGATTACTGAATTGAAACAAAGGCTGCCTCCAGAGACCCCAAAAAAACCTCAACAGAGAACATTACTTTTTTTTTTTCCTAGTGGATTTGGATTAAATAACTTTTTATTGACAGAACCCATGCCAGGGTAATTTTTTACAACATTATCCCTTGTACTCACTTCTGTTCTGATTTTTCCCCCTCCCTCCTTCCACCCCCTTCCCCAGATAGCTAGCAGTCCTTTACAGAGAACATTACATTTTAAAGAGAATATTACAAATAATATTAAACTTTATATTTATACATGCAAAATATTATTTGTAACTCTTAAGAAGTCTATTACTACAAACACAATTAATTACAAGAAATATATGTAGACTGAAGATATGGATATAGAGTGACTTAGATGAGTTGATACTCCCAAAAACAAAATAAAAGGTACAAGAAAAAAATTGCACTGGAATAAGGAAGGGGGAAGATTGAATGAGGTAAATTATCCCACACCAAAAAAAGCATATAAGATCTATTATAATGGAGGCAGAGATGGGTAAGTGTAATATCCTTCTGGAGGTTCCTGTTTGGGCAGCAAAATATACTGTCCAGACTAGCTCTCTGGAGGATCTTGGGACCAGCCTTGATCTTAGTGGAAGAGTGAAGGAGACAGGAGAGCCACTACTATGGATGGTCTAAGATGGAGTCTCTCATTTCCAGTCCTCTCAGCCCTTAAATACCTCAATATTACACCATTACAGCACACTAAGTATGTGTGAACTAGAGAACCATTATCTCATTAATCACACTGAGTAGGTGCCCACTATAAGCACCCTGTAAGTAACCTTGCTTCAAGTAGAATACAGGTGGTCACACCCTCCCTGACTTCTCAAGGAAGAAAGGAAGGTGGGCAAAAAAGAGAAATGAAGAGCCAAACCAGGTTTGTTAGCAGGTTTCCTCTGGGCTAAAGGATCTTATACCTTACCCAGAGTCCCCCCACTATCTGCAGCCCTCTGCAGGTAGATGATAATAAAGCTTGTACTTTCATCAAAATAGGTTTAGAGTAGGAATGACATATACACTCAGTTAGATACAGAACTTTATCTTACCCTATAAGGAAGAAAAAAGGGACAGGGATAATAGAAGGGGGAAGGGGGACTGATAAAAAATTGAGGAAGGTAGTAATCAGAAATAAAACACTTGTGAAGATGGAAAGAGTGAGGATAAAGGGAGGGGATAAACAAGGAGAAATAGCATGGAGGGAAATACACAATTGTTTATCAAAACTATAAATGTAAATGAGATGAACTCACCCATAAATTGAAAGTAGAGGGCAGAATGAATTAAAACCTAGAATCCTACAATATATTGTTTACATGAAACACATACCAGGTATAGGCAAGGGGCTGGAGCAGAATCTATTAAGCTTTTGCTAAAACAAAGCAATCATAGAAAACATGTTCTCAGATAAAGCAAAAGCAAAATAGATCTAATTAAAAGAATGATGGAGATTATATCTTGTTGAAAGGTATCACAGACAATGAAGTCATATCAATACTAAACATATACGCACCAAGTAATGTGTCTTAAATTTTTGAAAAAGTTATGAGTTACAAGATGAACTAGATAATAAAACTATTTGAGTAGGGAATCCCAACTTTCTTTTTTCAGAACTAGATAAATGTAACTACAAAATAAGTTAAGAAAGTGAATAAAGTTCTGGAAATACAAACTACAATAACTCTAGAGAAAACTGAATGGAAATAGAAAGAAATATACTTTTTCTCATCAGTAAATGGCATTTACACAAACATTGAACATTGAACATCCATTATGAGATAAATACAACCAAATACAGAAAAGCAGAAATAGTAGACACATTCTTTTCATATCATAATGCAGTAAAATTACATTCAATAATGGAAAGAAGGTTTAAAAATTAATTGGAAATTAAATAATCTAATCCTAAAAAATAAGTGAGTCAAAGAACAAATCATAAAAGCAATAACTTCACTAAAGAAAATGTCAACAATGCAACAACATACTAAAATTTATGAGATATGGCCAAAGCTATATTATATATATATATCTATATATCTACATGGGGGAAAACATCTCTAATTGCTTACATCACTAAAATAAAGAAAAAACGGAGCATGCAACTAAACTGAACAAAACAAAACCTAAACAAATTTAAAAAAGAATATATTAAAAATTCCCAAGCAAACAACAAATTGGAAATCCTGAAAATTAAAGAGATCAGTAAGAAAAATATTTTGTGAACAGTAAAGCACCACATAAATGTGAATTATTTTTAAAATTATCTTAACTGATTGCTAACATGTTCCTCAATTCTCCTTTTCCTATTTCTAAGGAAAATATATTTAGTAAATAAAATCCATAGAATTTTAGAGTATGAAGTAAAATGCATCCTTCCTAGTTATAGCTGGAAGGGAATTTTGTGACAGCAAAATGCACTACCTACATGAAATTTAGATCAGTATATTTGAACTAATATCATATGATTTTTTTCATATGGCAAAAGCTCTAATTTAATAGCTCATCCAGAAAACATTTCTTCTTGCAAATCATTATTGTGGGATTCCCAAATCTACTTAATTTATGTTACTCTCTTTTTTTCTTTTCAGTTCATTGTTCATTAGTAGTGTCTGTTCCATATGTATGTACTGATGGATCAGCAGCCAACATATCAAGAGTCTAGATAAGTCATTCTTTATTAATGTTTTTTTCCTGTGTGGGTAGTAAAGCTAGACTCCCAGTAGAGTATTTCAAAAGGACATAGACAAGATCTTATACTTCAGGAAGAAAAAATGTGGATTGATTATAATCTGTACCATGGGTACGACTTTCCATTTCAGTGAGATCACAGATTTATTCAAGTTTCAAAATATGTCTTTATCAAAGCATCCTTAAGAGGACTCAATAATATAAATTACAACTTTAGAATTGGAAGAGATCTTAAAGGTCATCTACTCAGACCTCTTCTTTAGAGCCATTGATTCTGTCATTATAATCTATGTTCCCTTAAGGTGATGGTTTTTTAAACTGTAAACTTCTAGTTAAGTAACTTAGTTTTTCTAAGTTAATGTATTGTGAATTTTAAGTTCAGAGATTCAGAGAAGAAGCTCTTCTTCA
The DNA here is from genome assembly GCF_016432865.1 of Antechinus flavipes. Classification (NCBI taxonomy): domain Eukaryota; kingdom Metazoa; phylum Chordata; class Mammalia; order Dasyuromorphia; family Dasyuridae; genus Antechinus; species Antechinus flavipes. The sequence goes on from NC_067400.1 coordinate 436,083,256, forward strand.
TTTTAGTAAGAGAGATTCTCTGATTTTATCTTCAGAGAGGATGAATAGTATGAAACTAAGAAGTGTATGAAGAATTTCTAACCATATAAATAGATTTCTCCTATTTTTCTCATCTCTAGAGAAGTGCCCTAGAGTGATTGTGTGAGATCAAATATTTTTAAATGTTTTAAACTCTATAGCAGCTCTGTAATCATTAATTTTACATTAAAATGTTTTCCCAATCTTTTAGCACTTTAAAAACATCAAACATATCAAATATTTTCCTTAAAGTGACTAAGAAAACATATCTAACTATATATATAATGTATATGTAAAAACATGAATACTTAAAAATAATTGAATTGATTTAAAATGCCCAACATAATAAAATTCATAAATGATTTTGAAATGTTTTAGAGTATGAACATGGAATAACTTCTAAAAGAGATCTAAAATATTTAATATTTTAAAATTTCTATTCATGTAGTATATATTTAGATTTAGGAACCAAATTATTTGAACTACAAGCCAAAGTAATGTTACCAAATTTTTCAATAATGAATATAAAAGTGTGGTGAGGCAGTAGACTGGGGGGACAGGCGTAAAGAAATCTGAATTCTACTTTAGGCTCTGCCCTTAATAAAGATGATAATGTATATAGCATTTACAGAGCACTTAATATGTTAGGCACTGTGCTGAGCACTTTACATTTATTGGCTCATTTGTTCCTTACAATAACCCTAAGAAGTAAGAGCTACTATTATCCCTATTTTATAGATGAGGAAACTAAGGCAAAAGAGGTTAAGTGACTTGCCAGGATCTTCTTCCTTATCTCAGGCCTTATACTTTATCTTGAGCCATCTAGCAGCTATGAAAATTAAAAATAGCAGCTATGAAAAAAATAGACCTTTTTGGGGGCTTTGTTAGGTAACATATATAAAGCACTTTACAAGTCTTAGAGCACTATATAAATGTTAGTGGTTATTGTTACTACTATTATTACATTTATCACTTCCACATCATGGGAGGTAGAGGGAAGTCCAGGGGTGGGAAAGTTATGGTGTCACACCGCCATGATGTAGAAAATTCCAATAAATTTTTTTGGTCTCCCCTTCATAACAGTCAAGAAGTTTGAATTTTGTCTTTTTCCTTTATGGGGATATTTACAGAACCTAATTGTAAAATCTGGGTTAAGTATTTAGACACAGGCTTTATCTTGTCTTTTGGGCTTTGCATATCATCTATAGCTTCTGCACAACTTCCCCAAAATTCCCATTTAATTTCTTATGCTGACCCAAAGTATCAAAACCATGATGGGGCAAGTTGTGATGTGGAAGGGATAACTATATTATTATTATTAGCACAAAAACCAAGGTGGCTTCCCAGGGTCATTGAAGGGGAATAGCCAATCTCTTCCTGCTCTTCCAGGTCCAGCATTCCAGTATTTGCTTCTATGAATTAAGAAAGATGAAATAGTATTTCAGTAGATGATTCAGAGCAAAGTAGGTCTGCATGCAGACTTTTACCAGGGGAGATCACAAGCCTGCAGTTAATCCAATTACTGATGGACTAAAATTAAAACCTAGCAAGAGTTGGAGTTTTGAGAAAAAACAATTATAATATTGTTTAGCACTTTAAAGAATCTTCTGTTACTAAGAGAAACAGCTTGGTATAGTGATTCCAGAGCTCTGCTTTAGAGTCCCGAAGAGATGGATTGAAATCCCTCCTCTTAGATAGATTGGGTATGTGATCCTGGGGAAGTCATTTAACTTTTTATTATTAAGCCCTAAAGCTCCAAGTTGCAGAGTAGGCGATGATCTGAATTTATAAGAAGGAATTTTTTATGAGAAGTTCCCTGCACTGATGAAATTACAGGTCCAGTTTTGTTTTGTTTTGTTTTGTTTTTAAAAGAAATTACAATGTGTTTTGCTAAATTCTCATTTATTTGTTATAGGGAACCTTTGAGGTAGAAAATACAATGATCATTATCTCCATTTTACCAAAGAAGAGACCTCTGGTTAAATGCTGTGCTCAAGATCACACTCCCAATAAATAGTAGAACTGGGTCTCAAAACCAGCTAGCTGTCCAGACCAACTTTTAAATGATTACTATGTGTGGAATACTGTGCTGAATGCCTAAGGAGACACAAAATTTAGAGAAGACATGGATCATGGCCTAGTAGAGATCATACTTTACCAGTCTAAGCCTTCTTCTGTCTTCAGATTCTGAGAAGATGAATGGAGTAATTCATAAATGATACAGTCCCTAAAACTGTTACTAAATTCTGCTAAGGGGAAGGCAGAAGATGGTGGGTTGTCACCCACAGGGTTAATTGGATATAAGATGGTGTCTCCACATTGTTGAGGGTCTAAGACTAAGTCACTCCCTGAACTAAGAATCTGTAGGAACTATATCATCATGTTACTAACATGTTATATTGGTGAATTGGGCAAGTTTAGTTGCATAAAGTATGTTAGACAATTTTTTTCCATCCTAAGTCACTAGACAGAATTTATAGGACTGGTAGGTCAGTAGATATAGCCAAAGCTTGTAGTTGCTATATTATACTTATTTTATTGTTAAGGAAAACAGACATTAAATGACATGTCTGGAGTCACACAGCTAGTAAGTATCTGAGGCTGAGATTTGAACTCAGTTCTAACTGCTCGCCTACTCTGCAACTTGGAGCTTTAGGGCTTAATAATAAAAAGTTAAATGACTTGCCCAGGATCACATACCCAACCTAAGAGGAGGGATTTCAATCCATCTCTTCGGGACTCTAAAGCAGAGCTCTGGAATCACTATACCAAGTAACAGAAGATTCTTTAAAGTGCTAAACAATATTATAATTGCTTTTTCTCAAAACTCCAACTCTTGCTAGGTTTTAATTTTAGTCCATTAGTAATTGGATTAACTGCAGGCTTGTGATCTCCCCTGGTAAAAGTCTGCATGCAGACCTACTTTGCTCTGAATCATCTACTGAAATACTATTTCATCTTTCTTAATTCATAGAAACAAATACTGGAATGCTGGAACTGGGAGAGCAGGAAGAGATTGGCTATTCCCCTTCAATGACCCTGGGAAGCCACCTTGGTTTTTGCACTAATAATAATAATATAGTTATCCCTTCCACATCACAACTTGCCCCGTCATGGTTTTGATACTTTGAGTCAGCATAAGAAATTAAATGGGAATTTTGGGGAAGTTGTGCAGAAGCTATAGATGATATGCAAAGCCCAAAAGACAAGATAAAGCCTGTGTCTAAATACTTAACCCAGATTTTACAATTAGGTTCTGTAAACATCCCCATAAAGGAAAAAGACAAAATTCAAACTTTTTGACTGTTATGAAGGGGAGACCAAAAAAATTTATTGGAATTTTCTACATCATAGGGTTGTGACACCATAACTTTCCCACCCCTGGACTTCCCTCTACCTCCCATGATATGGAAGTGATAAATGTAATAATAGTAGTAACAATAACCACTAACATTTATATAGTGCTCTAAGACTTGTAAAGTGCTTTATATATGTTACCTAACAAAGACCCAAAAAAGGTCTCTCCACTTTGCCTTGGAAATCTGGCTATTTCCATCAATATCTCTAGCACTGACACCACACAAGCAGTATCATCAGCCATACACCTGGCTCAGCAAGCTCATGCCTCTGTCAGTTAATCACCTGCATCATAGTATAGGGGCAATTTCTCTAGTTGTATTTAATAGTAATAAATATCCCAGAGGCAGGATTATGGACTTATCAACACAACCTGCTTAAAAGAGTGGTATCCACTATTTTTAATTTGACCACACTCTATCTAATTACTAGAGTTTGCTGAGGCAATCTGATGTAGTGTTGCTAGGTTGTAACTTAACCTATATTGCCAAATGAATAATAAAAGTTATTAAATTTCCTGTTGAAATCTTTGTAAACTATATGGATTACTCCATGATCTTGATTAGTCTAATCCTCTTTTAAAAACAATTGCATTTATTATGTTTGTAGTAGTAAAGAACTGGAAATAAATTTTGGTTGGAAAATGACAAAACACATTATTGCATGAATACAGGAGATTCTGTGCCCTAAGAAATGATGAATATGGAACTATTCAGAAAACTATGGGAAGGCAGCTAATTGATTCAGACTGAACTAAACAGATCCAGGAAAAGAAAAAAACACATCATTATACCAATATAAATGGAAATAATGATTAAACAAAGCTGATTGCAATATAATGTATATTATATTGACCTAATCTGGCTCCAGAGAAAAGATGAGAAAATGTGCTCCCAAAATAAATAAAAAAGAAATTAAAGAGGTAAATAGAATATTAGAAAAATTAGGTATGATAGATTTTTGGAGAAAACTGAATGGAGGTAGAAAGGAGTATACTTTCTTCTCAGTAGTTCATGGAATTTGTACAAAAACTGACCATATATTAGGACATAAAGACCTCAAAATTAAATACAGGAAGGCACAAATAGTAAATCCATTCTTTTCAGATCACAATGCAATAAAAACTACATTCAATAAAAAGCTAGGGGTAAATAGACCAAAAAGTAATTGTAAACTAAATCTCATCCTAAAGAATGATTGGGTGAAACAGCAAATCATAGATACAATTAATAATTTCACCCAAGAAAATGACAACGATGAGACATCATACCAAAATTTGTGGAATGCAGCCAAAGCAGTAATAAGGGGAAATTTTATATTTTTAGAGGCTTACTTGAATAAAATAGAGAAATAGAAGATCAATGAATTGGACTTGTAACTTAAAAAGCTAGAAAAAGACCAAATTAAAAACCCCCAATCAAATACTAAACTTGAAATTCTAAAATTAAAAAGAGAAATTAATAATATTTAAAGTAAAAAAAAAAGACTACTGAATTAATAAAACTAAGAGTTGGGTTTTTGAAAAAAACTGATAAAATAGATAAACCTTTGGTATATCTGATTACAAAAAGGAAAGAGGAAAATCAAATTGTTAGTCTTAAAAATGAAAAGGGAGAACTTTCCACCAATAAAGAGGAAATTAGAGCAATAAAGAGTTACTTTGCCCAACTTTATGCCAATAAATTTCATAACCTAAGTGAAATGGATGATTACCTTAAAAAATATAGGATACCTAGAATAACAAAGGAGGAAGTAAATTACTTAAATAGTCTAACTTCAGAAAAAGAAATAGAACAAACTATTAATCAACTCCCTAAGAAAAAAATCCCCTGGACCAGATGGATTTACATGTGAATTCCACCAAACATTTAAAGAACAATTAACTCCAATGCTATATAAACTATTTGAAAAATAGGGAATGAAGGAGTCCTACCAAATTCCTTTTATTACAAAGAAATGGTACTAATACCTAAGCCAGGTAGGTTGAAAATAGAGAAAGAAAATTATAGACCAGTCTCCGTAATGAATATTGATGCTAAAATCTTAAATAATATATTAGCAAAAAGACTACAGAAAATCATCCCCAGGATAATACATCATGACCAAGTAGAATTTATACCAGGAATGCAGGGATGGTTCAGTATTAGGAAAACTATTAGTATAGCTGACTATATCAATAACCAAATTAACAAAAACCATATGATTATCTCAATAGATGCAGAAAAGGTGTTTGATAAAATCCAACATCCATTCCTATTAAAAACACTTGAGAGTATAGGAATAAATGGACTTTTCCATAAAATAATCAATAGCATCCATTTAAAACCATCAGAAAACATCATATGTAATGGGGATAAACTAGAACCATTCCCAATAAGATCAGGAGTGAAACAAGATTGCCCATTATCACCATTACTATTCAATATTGTATTAGAAATGCTAGCTTCAGCAATAAGTTTAAAGGAATTAGAATAGGTAATGAGGAAACCAAATTATCTACTAAAAAGGTATTAGAAATAATCCACACCTGATCTCTTTGATAAAGAGAGCTAATTAAGTTTCAATTGATCAAGGATGGACAGAAGCAGCTACACCCAAAGAAAGAACACTGGGAAATGAATATAAACTGCTTGCATTTTTGTTTTTCTTCCCAGGTTATTTATACTTTCTGAATACAATTCTCCCTGTGCAACAAGAAAACTGTTCAGTTCTGCATACATATATTGTATCTAGGATATACTGTAACCTATTCAACATGTAAAGGACTGCTGGCCATCTGGGGGAGGGGATGGAGGGAGTGAGGGGAAAAATCAGAACAGAAGTGAGTGCAAGGGATAATTTTGTAAAAAATTACCCTGGCATGGGTTCTGTCAATAAAAAGTTATTTAAAAAACATTTTAAAAAAATAATCCACACCTTTAGCAAAGTTGCAGGATACAAAATAAACCCACATAAGTCATTAGCATTCTTATATATCACTAATAAAATCCAACAGTTAGAGTTGTAAAGAGAAATTCCAATTAAAGTATCTACCAATAGTATAAAATATTTGGGAATGTATCTGCCAAGGGAAAATCAGAAACTATAGGAGCAAAACTACAAAACACTTTCCACACAAAGTCAGATCTAACCAACTGGAAAAATATTAACTTCTCTTGGATAGGGCAAGCAAATATAATAAAGATGACAATACTACCTAAACTAATCTATTCATTTTGTGCTATACCAATCAGACTCCCCAAAACTATTTTAATGACCTAGAAAAAATAACAAAGTTCATGTGGAAAAACCAAAGGTCAAGAATTTCAAGGGAACTAATGAAAAAAAATCAAATTTTTGAAAGAAAAATATCAGAAAATCAATTCCATCAGACTTAGGAGCCAAGACAATATCAGTTTTCAAATCTAAATTTTATTATAAAGCAGTGGTTACTAAAACCATTTGGCATTGGCTAAGAAATAGACTAGTTGATTAGTGGAATAGGTTAGGTTCAAAGGGCAAAATAGTCAATAACTTTAATAATCTAGTATTTGACAAACCCAAAGATGCCAACTTTTGGGATAAGAATTCACTGTTTGACAAAAACTGCTGGGAAAATTAGAAATTAGTACGGCAGAAATTAGGCATTGACCCACACTTAACACCGTACACCAAGGTAAGATCAAAATGGGTTCATGATCTAGGCATAAAGAATGAGATTATAAATAAATTAGAGGAAAATAGGATAGTTTACCTCTCAGACCTATGGAGGAGGAAGGAATTTATAACCAAAGAAGAACTAGAGATCATTATTAGTTACAAAATAGAAAATTTTGATTATATCAAATTGAAAAGTTTTTGTACAAACAAAACCAATGCAGACAAGATTAGAAGGGAAGCAATAAACTGGGAAAACATTTTTACAGTCAAAGTTTCTGATAAAAGCCTCATTTCCAAAACACAGAGAGAATTAACTCTAATTTAAAGAAATCAAGCCATTGTCCAACTGATAAATGGTCAAAGGATATGAACAGACAATTCTCAAAGAAATGGAAACTATTTCTAGCCATATGAAAAGATGCTCCAAGTCATTATTAATCAGAAAAAATGCAAATTAAGACAACTCTGAGATACTACTACACACCTGTCAAATTGGCTAGAATGACAGGGAAAGATAATGTTGAATGTTGAAGGGGATGTGGGACACTGATACATTGTTGGTGGAATTGTGAACACATCCAGCCGTTCTGAAGAGTGATTTGGAACTATGCTCAAAAAGTTAGCAAACTGTACATACCCTTTGATCCAGTAGTGTTACTACTGGGTTTATCTCCCAAAGAGATCTTATAGAAGGGAAAGGGACCTGTATGTGCAAGAATGTTTGTGGCAGCCCTCTTTGTAGTGTCCAGAAACTGAAAACTGAGTGGATGCCTCTCAATTGGAGAATGGCTGAATAAATTGTGGTATATGAATGTTATGGAATATTATTGTTCTGTAAGAAATGACCAGCAGGATGATTTCAGAAAGGCCTGGAGAGACTTACATGAACTGATACTGAGTGAAATGAGCAGGATCAAGAGATCATTATATACTTCAACAACAATACTATATGATGATCAATTCTGATGGAAGTGGTCCTTTTCAATAATGAGATGAACCAAATCAGTTCCAATAGTGCAGTAATGAAAAGAAGCAGCTACACCCAGTGAAAGAACTCTGAGAAATGAATGTGAACCACTACATAGAATTCCCAATCCCTCTATTTTTGACCACCTGCATTTTTGATTTCCTTCACAGGTTAATTTTACATTATTTCAAAGTCTGATTCTTCTTGTGCAGCAAACAACTTATGGACATGTATACATATATTGTATTTAACAGATACTTTAACATATTTAAAATGTATTGGTCTACCTGCCATCTTGGAGAGGGGGTGGGAGGAAAGAGGGGGGAAATTGGAACAAAAGATTTTGCAATTGTCAATGCTGAAAATTTACCCATGCATATATCTTGTAAATAAAAAGCTATAATTAAAAAAAAAAGAGAGAAAATGTGCCTCCCTCCTTTCAATAAATAGATTAGGGATTATGGATGTGGAATATTAAAAGTAATAATAATAATAATAGCTGGCATTTGCATAACACTTTAAAGTTTACAAAACACTTTATCTGTTTTAAGTCATTTGATTTTCACAACTACCCTATGAGATAAGTCCCATTATTATTATTCCCATTTTACAAATGTAGAAATGAGACACAGATATATTAAGTGATTTGCCCAGTGTCACATAGTAGGAGTCTGAGGTTAGATTTGAAAACTGATATTGTCTTGGCTCCTAAGTCTGATGGGGTTGATTTTCTGATTTTTTTTTTTCAAATCTTTGTTACAAGATAAATCACGTTGGATGGGTGGGGAGGGGAAATGAGTATGATATAAAAACAAAAGCATTTTTTTAAAAAAGTAAATTAGATTATTTTGACATGATCTTCATGAAGCCATGCTGACTATGTCCATTAGTTGAAGCAATGCTGACTATGTCCAGTAGTTGAGGATAGTAGCTGTGTGTAAGAATTAGTTCCAGATTAGTCTGGTTCAACTTTTGTCTTACATGTGAGTCTGCTTGGCTGATTCTAATAGTCAGGCAGAGAGATCTGCTGACAAAGAGGCAGTGCCCACATTAGGTTCACAGATTTTTATCTGAAATGGAGTGATCTGATATCTTACCTTGACTCATGAATAGAAAGGAACTGAAGAATCAATCAGTCATGGCAACTATTACTTCCTTCTTTCTTTGAAAATTCCTGTTATGTATACCACCAGGTAGAGTAATAATAATAAGAAGAAAAGAATGGGATCAGTGATCAGGAAGCGGGGGTTCTTAAAGTTGTTAAAGAAATGACCCACTTTCCTTCCAGTTATTTGCTATGGACATTGGAACACATGGACTTTGGGGAATAAAGTATTCTTCATGTTTCTTCACAAAAAAATTTTTCATGAAAAAAGAGAGATAAAGCATTTATTAAGCACCAAAGATATAAAAGTGACATTGTTTTTGCTCTCAAGGAACTCATATTCTATTATGAGGAGAAAATAAATATAGGACAGTTCAGTTTCATGGAAAATAGAAAGGCCAGAAGATAGTTAAGATCTGGTAGATAAAGTACCAATGAAAATGGCAAGAATTTAGTATTTTGAGGAGTAGTGGCAGAAAAGATGGTCCCTGACTCTTGGGAAGAGGTTAGTGGGTTAAAGTGTCACAATGGAGTTGGGCTCTGCTTTACCTCTTACAGAGGTAGAGGGTGGTGAGGTAGTCAGCATAAAGCTGAGAATGGGGATCCTGAATCTTAAGAACCATGCATAAATCTTCTTTGTCAATAGACAATAGGTCTCGGATTTTGAAACTATTTTAAACAAACTAACTTGAGACTTTTCATGAGCATCAAAAATATGAATTTAAGGGAGATGAGTTCAGTACAATTCAGTACAAACATACAAGATTTACAAAACAAAAAACTATATAATAAAAACACAACCTTTAACAACAATCCCAGCCAGATAGATACAGAATTATTTCTTAAGGAAGATAAGAGGGTTGCCAATACATACCTGTCTGCTTTCAACAGGACCTCTGATATAATAACAAGAAAGGAATGAAAAACCCAAGTTAATAATTACCATTTTGACTACCAGAAGATGAGAAAGGAAGTAAGCCATCTTGAGCAAACCTCCTAGAAATTCCTGTGTTTGAGCCCTGCCTATGCTTTCCTTTCCAGCTAGGTCAAATACTAGAATCCATATCTATTCTAATTCCTTTTCCCTGGGGCTTGAAGGCAGTCTACTAATGCCGGTGCTTCCAAGTTTTACAGGCCTGTATTAATGGGATAAGTCAGTTTTGAATCAAGGGAGACCAGCCCTATCAACAAATACCTGCCTCCTCAATCCAGTCATCATGACTTGTTGCAGCCCACTATCTTTCTGTCTGGAACTGAATTATGGCTCTTGTCCCAGATAGCTGGAAGGGAACTGTCACTAGAGAATTATGATATTGCCAAGAATAGCTATGCAGGCAGACTCCTAACATGATGTCCACCTCCTTCCCAATCCCCCCTCCCTCCCAACTACCTAGCCATGTGACCACAGACAATCCCTTCACATCTTTTAGTCTCAGTTCCCTAATGTACAAAACAAAGATTTGAACTAAATGATCTCCAAGATCCCTTTCAGAACTAACAGTTTATGGGTTTATGATTCTAAATGTTTAAGAGTTTTCTATAGCAGTCCAACAAGGAGAATAAAAACAAATCGATAAAATCAGTGCTATTTCTTAAAGAGCCCAGGAACTAGGTGTATTTGGTCTGGAGGTGAAGTGTGCCTCATTCAGAGGACATTAGTGCAATAATTAGTGCAAATTAGTCAAATATGAAAAACAAGTAGAGCTTTACTTAATCAGTGACTTTATTTTTCAATATGCATGATGCCTTTTCTTCAAAAAGCTCAAGGCAATACATATAGGACTTGACAACAAAATATTTCTCAATCATGGCAGCAATAAAATAGAGGAAGTCATTTATGAGCAAAGAGGAGAGGAGAGACTAGGAGTAGGAGGGGCACAGATACAAAACTGAAGGGAGTTTTGGGAATGAAGAATAGCTAATTTAAATAATGATCTATCAAAAGTCAGAGCAGCTAGTCCAAATCATTTTACTTTTCAAAATTCCAGTAGAAAATGTTCAAAAAAATCAAAACATTTTGGTAAGTTTTAAGATAACATTGCAAATTTTCAGCTGTCAATTTTTTTTTTTCTCACCAGATGAAACATGAATAGAGGAGACCTCCCGTTCATTATAACCCGGAGAACCAATGATATTGGTATGCCATATAGTACAGTTTAATGATTCTATGGAAGTTTATATAGTATTGATAATATATGAGAATAAAACATTAATAATCAGATATATAATACTTAAAAATCTCATTTGCTGGGAACTTTTCTTGGAGAGCATATGCCATACTCTTTTTAATATTTGTAAAAATGTTCATATTTATCCTTTAGTCCCTAGATCATCTTATACTTATATAATCACTCCTTTTATTCCCCCCTTCATTTATTTAAGTAGTACAAAATCAGTCAAATACCAAGCGTTTATTAAATGACTGTTATATCCTAAACACTATGCTAGCTTTTAAAATCCATATAAAATGAAGGAAAGTTTTGAGTACTTATATTATTATTAAGATTATTAAAGCCCTAGAACATTTTTTTCTACATTATTTAACTAATCATGCTTTTTGGCAAGTGTTCTTAATGCCTAAGGTTCCTGACTTAATTGTTTTAGAAAAATATTTGGATAACTATTTCAATATAATTGATTTCTTTTATAGTCCTATGCCTTTTATTTAATGCAATTAAAAACATTAAAAAATGAAAGACTGTATTTATTTTGTTAGATGCAAAAAGAGTTAAGAAATTCATTAGTGTCTGACTGTAGAAGTATCTAGCAATTTATTTTGGTTTAATTAACATTATTAACATGTTTGTAATTATTGATCCATGATATTACAAAGTTTTTTTTAAAAATCACCATGAGATTAATTTTCATATTGGACAATTTATGTTAAGTTCAGTTGAAATAGCTGGAGCTTTTCTTTTTACAAAGCATTCCTTAGATGACTTATCTCATTCCAAAAGGGAAAAAAAAAGAGGAAATCTGTCTCTTTTTCTCATATATGAAAAGAGGAGATATACAGATGTGGAATATTTTAAATGCTGTATTTCATTTGTTGTATTTTGCTCTAAATTTTCTTTGTCATGAGAGAGGATTGAATAGGAGTAGAATATGTTGAAAAATGATTTTGTTATTTAAAAAGACATAAATAACATTATCAAATTGGGGAAAATATTCTTGTGATTTTGTAAATTAAAGTACTTAATTATTTACTTTAATCCTCAAATATTATTTATAATTATGTCCTGACAAGCTTCACAACAATAAAGCATGGATTAACTGTGAATATACCTTTTTACATTGTGACTATAACTTGTCAACATTCTCTAAAACCTAACTTAAGAGAGAAGGAAGAGATATGAATTTTTACTTTTTTTTTTTTTTGAAAGAGATATGTTGTTAAATTGGATAATAAAAAACCAAAGGATATTAACAAAAATGAATTAAAAACCTGATTCAAATTGAAGGATTCTATAATTGCACTTTTGGTGTTGATTATAAGTAATTTCATGCAAGAAATGTAATGGTAATATTGTATTTCCTCAAATATTAGTTTTAAATATTTAATTAGATTGTTTGTGTAGGGGTATTATGAAGTAGTTTCCCAGCAAGCATTTCTTTCTAAAAAATATGGCTTGTAGTCAACATACAAGAGTAGATTTAAATTATTTTCCAATAATGTAATGTTATTTCTTAACAATTAAAAATGACTTTTATGTTTTGGGTGAAAAATAGACAGCCTTAAAATTCGCCTGAAAAATGGATTGAGTTGGTCCAAATACAAACCAGTAGACTATGAGCAATTATATGCGCTTACTGAAGCAAAAAAGTTAATGTCTGATGCTATACAGTTAAAGGTAAGGCACTTTTTTTTTTCTTGGAACAATTTAATGTAATAATCATAATATTTAAACTTCTCCACATAGAAATATCTTTTTTTGTCATAAAAGTCCAAAGAAACTGTTTACTAGTTTTAAAACTACAAATAATTGTGATTTTTTTTTTCCTGAACATACACTGAACTTGATTTCAATTATACAGAGCTGATATTTTAATGACTTTGAAAGTTTAAATCTGAATAAAATTTCAAGGACAAATAAGTTGCTGACCAGCTTGTAGCTATCCACAAATGGATAATAGTTCACATTGTGGATTAGCCTTCTTAAAAAGGATTCCATGATTGTAAATTTCACTTAGAAAAGCTAAGTATGAAATGGATACCTGTACAATTGAATGCAAGATACATTTATTAAGGGCCTTATCCATACAACAGATGAATGAACTTTTTTTTTTTTTTAACAGAGTGTGCTGTTGAGAATTGTTTGTACTACTGCTGTGCTCAGTTCAAATGACTTTTACACCTATATAAACTTCTGGGACCCCCAAATAAAAGAAACAGGCCAGCCAGTCAATCTCACCATTTCAATAAGCTAGTGAAGCCCTTTTTGTTGATGTGTAGCCAGTTAGTTGTATTTGACTCTTGTAACCCAATTCGAGGTTTTATGTATGTTGTTTTTTTCAAAGATACTGTAGTATTTTTCCTTCTCCAGTTCATTTTACCTAAGAGGAAGCTTAAACCAACATATTTAAGTAACTTATTCAGGATCACACAGCTAGTTAGTGACCAAAATGACATCACTATGTGTGGAATTAATAGAGTGAAGACACTCTCATGGGAATATATTCTTAAACTATACTTTAATTGTGATTTAAGATTTTATAATAACAAATAGAGCTATAGCTAAAACGTTGCAGGTGTTGTCCCCTCCTCTTTCCCACTATGCCTTAACTAGCATTTAAGTAGTTCTTTTAAGGGTGATATGATGGAGTTGAATTCTCTTAAGAATTTATTACTTGTATTCTTTTATTTCTGGGTTAGAGTTCCATGATTATAAGGAAAGCCTAGACTCCCCCAAACAATGGGAGAAAAGGCCAGCCTGGGGGTGGGGTGGGGTGGGGACTTTGGGGGCTTCTGTGTTCAGAGACCTATTTAATCTTGTTTCCCAATTTATATTCTGCTCTTCTTTGCTGGCAAACACTTTGTCAGATGGAAGATGCCCTTTCTAGTGAGATTATAATAAACCCCTTTTTGCTGCTTTTTCTTACTCTGAGAGTTGATCATGTAATGCCAGAGAAACTGAGCCAAAACAGAAATTGGTTTTTAATCTTTTAATATGGAGAGTTTTTTTAGGCTAGTTGACTGAATGGAATTCATGTTCAAAAATCATTCAGCTCTGAGAAACTGAGGCAGGGAATTTTTATAGGGTTTTAGCTAAACAGGGTTTGCAAACAGAATACATAACCTGACTATATAATCTTATAGGGGAAACAAAGGCAGATAAGGGAGTTACAGGAAAGAATCATAACTTAATCCTGACAGAATAAAGGTAAAGTGCAGGAGACAGCGAGGTGAGGACTAATACTAAACCGAAGTGGGAATTATCTTAGCAAGGATGGAAATAATACACCTAGATTTTATGACTCAGTGGTATGCCAAGGATTTTCCTGACTCAATTCTCCCAGTTCTAATGGCAACGAAGGGGGGTGGCCATAATAATTTTACTCAGCATAGCAATTCAGGCATGACAATTCAGGGCATAACAATCAGAGCAATACAAGCTTGGAATGTTCTGCCACAAGTTACACACAAATAGTCCCTCTGAACATTTGGGATGGACTAACTGCACATTTCTTTGCACTTTTCTTCTGAGCTAATTCAATTCTGCTATATTCATAGAGTGCAGAACCTTTTCTGATGAGAGCAAACCATGCTGGGTGGTCCTATGCCAGGGTCTCCCATGTCATAAATCATTGTAAAGTCCTTAAGAGAGACCTTGTTAGTGTCCTTGTATCACTTTTGCTGACCACCTTGTGAGCTCTTCCTCTGTGTGAGTTCTCCATAAAGTAATCTTTTTTGGCAAGCGTACATTTGGCAATTGCACAGAAAAAACAGCCCAATAGAGTTGTGCTTTCTGCAGTAGAATTGGAATGCTTGATTGTTTAGTTCAAGACATCAGTGTCTGATATCTTATCCTGTTAGGTGATCTTCAGAATTTTCCTAAAACAATTCAAATGGAAGTGAATTCAATTTCCTAGCATAGCACTAGTTTCTAGCTAGTATCTGAGGCCAAATTTGAATTCCAATTCTCCAGACTCCAGACCCAGACCTCTTTCCTTTAAGTAACCTATCTGTTCTAATGAAGCTCTCAGGCATGTTTAAGTCTGCCTTTGGAATGTCTTTTCTTTGTTGCTGCTTTAGAGTGCCTGAATTTAACCCCTTATCTGAATTATGTTATAAAATTCTTTTTCATTCATATCATATCACTGAATCATTGACCAAGAATCGCTTCAGATTATTTTATAGACTCCACTTAGTGAAACTTCAAGGTCACTAATGGGAAAGATGGTGAAGGGATTATATTTAACTTCCTCAAGCTTCTAGTTGTCATGAAGATCAACTCAGGAATTAAACTAAAAGGGATCAGGTTGGGGTCATTGATCTTTGTTATACATCCCTGCCTTTGTTAGTATTTCTGCCAGCTACAAATGCTCTGGTTTTTCTACAATTGTATAAATGACCAACAAATATTTAATTAGGGCCTGCTCTTTTGGGCCTAGCAGGATAATAAGACAAAAACACACAAATATAACAATATCATTTGAGAAACACATTACAGAGATGCAAAACAAATTCCTATGTAGGGTTTGAGGCAGAAAGTTGTTAAGTGGGGAGTACTATGGAACACATTGTGGATAAAATGACATCAGAATTGGTTTTGAAGTATAAGTAGGAAATCAGTGGGTAAAAGGTAGGAGGAGGGAGAATATTGCAGGCTTAGAGAAAAGCATGAGCAAGAACAGAAATGAGAATACTGAAACTGTTTGGGGCTGGAAGGTTGGGAAGTAAGGCAGGGAGAAAGAAGAGAGTAATTTATTTTGTTTCGAGTTTAGAGCATTTGTTCAGTCTGGTATGAATGTTGACCTTTGCTTGAGCCCCATTATTGTCTGCATACTCCTATATTCTTTTTACCCTGCTAGTCTAAGGATCTCTACCTTCTGACTTTTGTCTATATATTTACTTCTTTCCTCTGTGTTCTTCCTTCTCAGTTTGAATTTCCAGATGCAGACCCTGCCTTACCTTTTCTGATATTTGTATTTTGCCATTCCCTTATAATTTGTCTTAAAACCTTGGATGTTGATCTTGGATTCACAGTAGGTCCTTTCTTTCAATTATGATCACTCAGATTAAGACCTTTTGCCTTTGTATTGTATATGTTTTCATGCAATCCTGCTTAAATTGACTTCTAGTTTTAGCACTTTGCCACTAATCCTTTCTTTGTATACCTGGTACTTAGTAGAGTGCCTGATAACATGATAGACACTTAATAAATGCTTGATGACTAACTGACTAATCTGGTCCCAAATCCTGGCTAACTAGCACTTGCAGGTGTTCGCAATGGTTGCTAACAGTATAAGGATGAGAGCCTTATGTTATATAGTTATTTGAAGCCAAAGTCCTGAAAAAATCCCATGTGAATATCAATTTAGTTTCTGTAAAATTGGACAGGGTATTTTGGGCATTCATATTATAAATAAACATTGCTCGAAGAGAAGAGCAATTAGCTTCTTTATGTTCAATGAAGCTCATAGTATTCAATAAATATTTAACAGTTCAAATTTTGATAATGTCATTTTTTATAAAAGATCTGAGATGAAGTGAATCAGTTTTTTAGTAACTTATAAATCACTTTGAGAATTTGCTCCATACTTTACCTATAATTGTATGACCATTTAATTTGTAATACTTATTCTTATTATTCTTATAATACTTAATTATAATTCTGATGAAATTATAATGATTCAGGATGAAAGCTTCATAGCTAAATTCCTAATTTGGGAAATGGAAAACTGGTTACAATAGAATGTTATGTCCTAGGGTCAAATGAGAGCATCTTTATAAAGCATTTATAAATTGTAAAGTCCTAGATAAATGTCTATTAGTAGAAGGAAAAGGAGAAAGAGGGAAGATGATAAGAAGAAATACTTTTATAATTAGGTACCTCCCTAAACAGGGAATAAATCACTTGAAATGCAAACAAAAAAGGTAAATAACACTTTTTTTCCCATTTCATCAATGAATTAACATGGAAAATAGGGACAAAATTTGAAATTAAAAATTGAAAGTATGTAGAGTAGATATCTATAGACATTGCCTTGGATTTTTTTCAGCTTTGCAATTCTATCTATTTACATTTGCTTTTCATTTGGATTTTTGTCAGTTATTGTTCAGCCATTTTTCAGTTGTGTCTGACTCTATGTGAAGAGGTTTTCTTGGCAAAGATACTGGAGTGATGTGCTATTTCCTTCTCTGGCTTATTTAATAGATGAGAAAACTAAGGCAAACAAGATTAAGTCACTTGAAAAGGGCCACACAATTAGTAAGGTTTTATATACATCCATTATTTTTTTTAATGAAGTACTTTATTTTTTTTTACAGAGTTGAAAATTTTGAGTTTTTATTTATTTAAAACTAAATGCAAAATAAGAAAAGACAAAAAAAAAAGACAGAAAAAGGAAAATTAAAAAAAAAAAGACATTGTCATGTATCCAGCAAAACATCAAGGAAGATTCAAAATATGTAATAATAAATTTCCATTTCAAGAAGGTATATATATATATATATATATACTTTTTTTTTTGCAAGTTGAATTAATTTTTTTTTTAATAACGTCTTATTGACAGAACCTATGCCAGGGTAATTTTTTACAATATTATCCCTTGCACTCACTTCTGTTCCTATTTTTCCCCTCTCTCCCTCCACCCCCTCCCCCAGATAGCAAGCAGTCCTTTACATGTTAAATAGGTTACAGTATATCCTAGATACAATATATGTGTGCAGAACTGAACAGTTCTCTTGTTGCACAGGGAGAATTGGATTCAGAAAGTATAAATAACCCGGGAAGAAAAAGAAAAATGCAAGTAGTTTATATTCATTTCCCAGTGTTCTTTCTTTGGGTGTAGCTGCTTCTGTCCATCCTTGATCAATTGAAACTGAATTAGCTCTCTTTATCGAAGAGATCCACTTCCATCAGAATACATCTTCATACAGTATCGTTGTTGAGGTATATAATGATCTCCTGGTTCTGCTCATTTCACTTAGCATTAGTTCATTAAGTCTCACCAGTCCTCTCTGTATTCATCCTGCTGGTCATTTCTTACAGAACGATAATATACCATAATGTTCATATACCACAATTTACGCAACCATTCTCCAATTGATGGGCATCCATTCATTTTCCAGCTTCTAGCCATTACAAACAGGGCTGCCACAAACATTTTGGCACATGCAGGTCCTTTTCCCTTCTTTAGTATCTCTTTGGGGTATAAGCCCAGTAGAAACACTGCTGGATCACAGGGTATGCACAGTTTGATAACTTTTTGAGCATAGTTCCAAATTGCTCTCCAGAATGGCTGGATGTGTTCACAATTCCACCAACAATGTATTAATGTCCCTGTTTTCCCACATCCCCTCCAACATTCTGCATTATCTTTCCCTGTCTTTCTAGCCAATTTGACAGGTGTGTAGTGGTATCTCAGAGTTGTCTTAATTTGCATTTCTCTGATTAATAATGATTTGGAGCATATTTTCATATGTCTATAAATAGTTTTAATTTCTTTGTCTGAGAATTGTCTGTTCATATCCTTTGACCATTTATCAATTGGAGAATGGCTTGATTTCTTATAAATTAGATCAATTCTCTATATATTTTGGAAATGAGGCCTTTATCAGAATCTTTGACTATAAAAATGTTTTCCCAGTTTATTGTTTCCCTTCTAATCTTGTCTGCATTAGTTTTGTTTGTACAAAAACTTTTCAATTTGATATAATCAAAATTTTCTATTTTGTGATTAATAATGACCTCTAGTTCTTCTTTGGTCATAAATTCCTTCCTCTTCCACAGGTCTGAGAGGTAAATTATCTTATGCTCTTCCAATTTATTTATAATCTCATTCTTTATGCCTAGGTCATGAACCCATTTTGACCTTATCTTGGTGTACAGTGTTAAGAGTGGGTCAATGCCTAGTTTCTGCCATACTAATTTCCAATTTTCCCAGCAATTTTTGTCAAATAATGCATTCTTATCCCCAAAACTGGGGTCTTTGGGTTTGTCAAACACTATATTATTAAAGTTATTGGCTGTTTTGTCCTTTGAATCTAACCTATTCCATTGATCAACTAGTCTATTTCTTAGCCAATATCAGATGGTTTTAGTAACTGCTGCTTTATAATATAATTTTAGATCTGGTATAGCTAGGCCACCTTGATTTGATTTTTTTTTTCATTAATTCCCTTGAAATTCTTGACCTTTTGTTTTTCCATATGAACTTTGTTGTTATTTTTTCTAGGTCATCAAAATCATTTTTTGGGAGTCTGATTGGTATAGCGCTAAATAAATAGATTAGTTTAGGTAGTATTGCCATCTCATATTTGCTCACCCAATCCAAGAGCATTTAATATTTTTCCAGTTGGTTAGATCACACTTAATTTGTGTGGAAAGTGTTTTGTAGTTTTGCTCATAAAGTTTCTGATTTTCCCTTGGCAGATAGATTCCTAAATATTTTATACAATTAGTAGTTACTTTAAATGAAATTTCTCTTTGTAATTCTAACTGTTGGGTTTTGTTAGTGATATATAAGAATGCTGATGACTTATGTGCGTTTATTTTGTATCCTGCAACTTTGCTAAAAGGTGTGGATTGTTTCTAATAACTTTTTATTAGAATCTCTGGGGTTCTCTAAGTACACCATCATATCATGAGCAGAGTGATAATTTGGTTTCCTCATTGCCTACTCTAATTCCTTTCATCTCTTTCTCAACTCTTATTGCCAAAGCTAGCATTTCTAATACAATATTAAATAGTAATGGTGATAGTGGGCAACCTTGTTTCACTCCTGATCTTATTGGGAATGGTTGCAGTTTGTCCCCGTTACATATGATGCTTACTGCTGGTTTTAAATAAATACTACTGATTATTTTAAGGAAAAATCCATTTATTCCTATACTCACAAGGGTTTTTAATAGGAATGGATGTTGGATTTTATCAAATGCTTTTTCTGCATCTATTGAGATGATCATATGGTTTTTGTTAATTTGATTATTAATATGACCAATTATACTGATAGTTTTCCTAATATTGAACCAGCCCTGCATTCCTGGTATAAATCCTACTTGATCGTGGTGTATTATCCTGGGGATAATTTTCTGTAGTCTTTTTGCTAATATCTTATTTAAGATTTAAGCATCAATATTCATTAGGGAGATTGGTCTATAATTTTCTTTCTCTATTTTCAACCTACCTGGTTTAGGTATGTCTGTGTCATAAAAGGAATTTGGTAGGACTCCTTCATTCCCTATTTTTTCAAATGGTTTATAAAGCATTGGGGCTAATTGTTCTTTGAATGTTTGGTAGAATTCACATGTAAATCCATCTGGTCCCAGAGATTGTTTTTTAGGGAGTTGATTAATAGCTTGTTCTATTTCTTTTTCTGAAATGGAACTATTTAAGCAATTTACTTCCTCCTCTGATAATCTGGGAAGTCTATATTTTTGGAGGTAGTCATCCATTTCACTTAGGTTTTCAAATTTATTGGCATAAAGTTGGGCAAAGTAACCTCTTATTATTTCTTTAATTTTCTCTTGGTGGAAAGTTCTCCCTTTTCATTTTTAAGACTACTAATTTGATTTTCCTCTCTCCTTTTTCTAATCAGATTTACCAAAGGTTTATCAATTTTATTGATTTTTTTCATAAAACCAACTCTTAGTTTTATTTATTAGATCAATAGCTTTTTTACTTTCTATATTATTAATTTCTCCTTTTAATTTTAGAACTTCAAGTTTAGTAATTAATTGGGGGTTTTTAATTTGGTCTTTTTCTAGCTTTTTAAGTTGTAGGCCCAATTCATTGATCTTCTCTTTCTCTATTTTATTCAAGTAAGCCTCTAAGGATATAAAATTTCTCCTTCTTACCACTTTGGCTGCATCCCATAAATTTTGGTATGATGTCTCACCATTGCCATTATCTTGAGTGAAATTATTAATTGTGTCTATAATTTGCTGTTTCACCCAATCATTCTTTAAGATGAGATTATTTAGTTTCTAATTACTTTTTGGTCTATTTACATCTAACTTTTTGTTGAATGTAGTTTTTATTGCATTGTGATTTGAAAAGAAAGCATTTACTATTTCTGCCTTCCTGCATTTAATTTTAAGGTCTTTATGTCCTGATATATGGTCAATTTTTGTGTAGGTTCCATGAATCGCTGAGAAGAAAGTATACTCCTTTATGTCACCATTCAGTTTTCTCCAGAGATCTATCATACCTAATTTTTCTAATATTCTATTTACCTCTTTAATTTCTTTCTTATTTGTTTTGTGATTTGATTTATCTAAATCTGAGAGTACAAGATTGAGATCTCCCACTATTATAGTTTTGCTGTCTATTTCTTCTCGCAACTCTCTTAACTTCTTTAGGAAGTTAGATGCTATACCACTTGGTACAAATATGTTTAATAATGATATTGCTTCATTGTCTATAGTACCCTTTAGCAAGATATAGTTTCCTTCCTTATCTCTTTTTATTAGATCAATTTTTGCTTTTGCTTGATCTGAGATAAGGATGGCTACCCCTGCTTTTTTGACTTCACCTGAAGCATAATAGATTCTGCTCCAGCCTTTTACCTTTACTCTGTATGTATCTCTCTGTTTTAAATGTGTTTCCTGTAAACAACATATTGTAGGGTTCTGACTTTTGATCCAGTCTGCTATCCACCTCCTCTTTATGGGAGAGTTCATCCCATTCGCATTTACAGTTAAAATTACTAATTCTGTATTTCCTGCCATCCATGAAGGTATATATAATAATAGAAGACATTATATTTGTGAGTATTCATCTTTTCTCTGCTTCCTTATAGGTCATTCTTTTGTTCTCTGCTGTGTAATTTTTATTTTATTCCTTTTTTGCCCTTTTTATTCCCTCCCTCCCCCACTAACCCCAAGCAGGCTATACTTAAACACACATACACATACATATATACATATATATTCACATCTACACATGTATGTATATCTATACATATACATATACACTCACATATATATAATGCATTTAACCATATATAAACATGCATCTAAGACAATATTTATATGACTGGCATATAATGTATATTTCTCTCTTAATTGAATCTTTATTAAGTTTTAAGATCAGTGATTACTAGTTCTACTTTTTTTCTAATAAAGTCTATTTCTGATCCTTGTTATTGTGTTTGTATATAACTCTTGTTTTCTGCTAACTCTTCTACTTTAGTTCTACTCCTTGACTTGTCTTGCTATTACTTATTCTCCGCTATCCCCCATCTTTGAATCCTTCCCTATGTATCTCATTTCCCTTATTTCCACATACCTTATCACACTCTCACTAATCTAAACATTCTTCTATAACCCACCTTATCCTATGTTACCCTTTCCCTCCCTCTTTATCCATTTCTCACTAATCTAAACACTTTGTCCCATTGCCATAAATCTACATACCTATATCCCACTTTATCCTATTCTTTCCTTTCTTATTTCTTTATAGATTTTTGAGGGTGATATACTATGATATATTTATGGTATATGTATGTATTGTTCCCCATTTAACCCATTCCCAATGTGAGAAATTCCAGCTCTCTCTCTCCCCCTCCCCCCATCTAATGCCTCTGTATCAGTTCTTCCTTTATACCTCATTCATATAGCATAATTAGTATTTTTATCTTTTCCTAGACAATTTTGCTTTTTAGAGTTAGATTATTCTTAACTCTGCCCTTATCTTTCTTTTGAACTATTCAATTACTAATGTCAATCTTAGACATATGGTTTTTATTTCCATGTATAAAACATAAACAGCTTGTCCTTGTTGAGTCATTTGAAATTAGTCTTTAATATTGGTTATTATTTGTTAAATTTTGGGGAGCAGATCCAAGATCGCAGAGGGCAGAAAGGTCTTTATCTGAGCTCTTCCTGGCATCCCTCAGATCAACACCAGATCAAGCCTCAGAACTGGTTTTAAACAGAATCCACAAATATTTAGAGTGTAACAAATTTCTAACAGAAGATTTTTGGAAGAACTTCAGAAAAGGTCTGTTCCAATTGGGCACAGGGAGATGGTTGAGCATAGGCACAGTGCAGGGACCTAAAACAGGGTGGCATCTGCCCATTGGGGAATCTACCTGGAGGCTCTTAGCTCAGAAGAGCATTAGGTATTCTGTCCTGATTGGAAGCTAGTGGATCAGCAGATTAGCTGTTAGACATCCAAGGAAATGCAAAAAGCAAATAGTTGTTGGAATCCTTACAAAGTATTAAGTCATTAGAATTGATAGAGACAATAATTATCTAACTTAGCATGGTTCAGTATGATTGATCTAATCCTACAAGGAGATGTTATGGGCCAGAACTTGAAACAAGGTACTAAGTGGAATTGATGGAAGCAATGCTTGTGTGCTTGGATTTGCACCTTTAAGAGTTTACATATTAGAGGTCACACATTAGAGCTCACACATTGGAATTCACAAGTACGGGAGATATACAAAGTTAACTTTGTAACTTTGTGAATTCACACCTCCCATAATCCCACTCTTGGAGGAGGAGTCAACCTTTTACACTGGGCATAAAAAGAGCTTCAGTGAGTCAGTCACATCCAGTTCAGAAGAAGCCACGAGTTGGAGTTGAGCTAGGGCCAGAAGTCACTTCGGAAGATTGACAGAATGAGAGTGAGTTCAGAAGATTGACAAGGTAGAGACTGCAGTTGGGCAGAACGAAGGATTTGGAGGAGCAGAATCAAGATTCAGAGGAAGCTGAAGGCAACAAAAGACAAGCTGCACGAGCTCTTGGAACCAAGGAGGGAGAGAGGCCTTTAAGAAAGCTAACTGAGCTCAAGGAAAGAGATACGACTTGGAAGGAGAAAATAAACATTTGGATTTTATCAGCTGGCTGCATTTGCAGTAATTATTATTTATTCTGAACTGAAACTAAGGCTGCCTCCAGAAAACTTCCCCAAGAAACCTGCTCACAGAGAACCATCATATATTATAAAAAAGAAGAAAACACCACAAATAGTGAGCTTCTGATCCCCCAAATAATGGGGATCACCCCAGCACCAGAAGAAAGGCAGCAGTACTGGTCCAGGGCAGTGTAAAGTCACTGTTGCCTGTAGAGGAAGCTTAGGACAATCTCCTCTTTGTCCTAAGAGCAGACCTCAACCTTTAAAAAAATGAGCAAAAAAGCAAAAAGAACTCTGACCATAGAAAGTTTTTATAGAGACAGAGAACAGACCTCAAATCCTGAGGATATTAAAGGCAAATTGTCTCCAAATGAAGTCCCAAAGGATAATATGATATGAGTTGGTCCCCATCTCACAAGGTTCTCTTGGAAGAATTCAAAAAGGATCTCAAAAGAGGGTTAGAAGAAAAATGGGGAAAGGAAATGAGAATTTTCCAAGCAAGTTTGGAAAGGGAAACATAGAAATTATCTGAAGAAAGCTTCTTAAAAATAGATTTAATGAAATGGAAAAATCACATAACTCCTTATAAAATAGATTTAACAAAAAATGAAAAAAATCAAATAACTCATTACAAAGTAGATTTGATGAAATGGGAAAAGGATATAACTCCTTACAAAAAAATAGATTTGAAAAAGTAATCCACTGAAAAACAGAATTTGTGAAATGAAAAAAAAAATCCAATAAACAAAATACCTCATTTAAAAATTCGATTGGCTAAATGCAAAAAGAGGTAAAAAAGCTAACTGAAGAACATAATTCACTAAAAATTAGAATTGAACAAATGAAAGTAAATTATTCAATAAAACTTCAAGAATCAAACAAAATTTAAAAAATAAAAAAATTGAAAATGTGAAATATATATTAAATTTCCTATTGAGTTCAGGTTGAGGCAAACACTTGAGTATTAGAGAGTTCATTGAATGTCCAATTTTTTGGTTTAATATTATGATTAATTTTTCTAAATATGTTATTTTTGGCTATAGGCCTAGTTCTTTTGATTGTTGATATATAATATTTCAGTACAGTCTTTTCTTGTAATTGCTAATAAATACTGTATAATTCTAATTGCAGTCCCAGTATTTTTAATTGCTTTTTGTTTTGTTTCTTGTAAACAGGATAATTTTTTTTTATCCCTTGTATTATTGTGTCAAGGTTATTATTATTATTATTATTTTTTGGTCACAGTTTTCAGGTGGTCCAATTATTCTGATGTTTTCTCTTTTTGATCTGTTCTTCAGAGCTGTTGTTTTTTGTATAAAATGTTTCACATTCTCTTCTATCTTTTCATTCTTTATTATTTTGTTCTGTATTTCTTGGTCTCACAGATTTACTGGATTTCTTTTTTTCAATTCTAATTTTCAAAGAATTATTTTCTTCTTTAAGACTCTGAATATCCTTTCCTAGTTTTCTGACTTTCATAATATCCTTGTTTTTCATGGATGTTTTTTATTTTTTATTTTTGAAAATTTCTCCTCAATCACTGTTATTTGATTTTTTTTTTTTTTGAGTTCTTCTATAAATTTTTTTCTGGGCAGTAACCACTTAACATTACTCTTTGGGGTAGGTGTGGCTTTTTTTTTTTTTTCTTTTTTTTTACTTCACTGTCTTCCTCTGACATTGAATCCTGGCTTTCCCTCTTCCTATAGTAAGTTTCTGGTTTTATGTTTTTGTTTTTGTTTTTTTGAATGAGAACTATTAGTGTAAGCACCTCTAATCCTGAGATGGGGAGAGAATGGTGCTTCTGGCTTCCCTTTAGCTCTCCCTTCTGATCTGGAACCCCAAACTAAAAGCTCCAACCTCCTGCAAGTGCCTGCAGCCAGCAGCATCCCTATCCCATTGTTTCTGCACTCATCAGGTGTGCTGGTTCTTTCTTGCCCAGGACCATCTCTCTGCAACACACTTGGGCCTGGCATTCCTTAGCAAGAGAGGTTTTCTCAAATCTTTTTGAGCTCAGACTCCCAATTCCCCAGACTATACAAAAGGTGAAAGTTCTTATTATCTGGGCTGAAGCTATCTCTGAATTTAGATAGCCACAAGCTCCCCACCTGCTATTTCAGTAGAGCTAGCCTGGAGATATTTATATTTCACATTGTTAATGCTCAATCCCGAGGTCTTTCTTGCGGGCTTCTTGGATTTTCCCAAGAGGACCCCTGTTCTGTCCTGAGTCTTATTTTGTTTTTATTTTTTAACCTGTCTGTGTTCATCCTGAGGTACAATTTTGTTTTGTTTGTGGGGAAAATCTGGAGAGCTTGGAATTTTCTGAACTACTCTGTCATCTTCCCATAATCCTCCTTATGAAGTACTTTAAAAAATAGATAATGAATTTCTTACTTTGGTTCAAGCAGCTCCTTAATCATATGCTAATATTTTAAGCCACTTCTGATAGTAATGGCTCTTGGTATTTGTGGTCCCTTTTCTGCTTTAAAGATTGTATTTATCTAGGAGAGCAATGCAGAGTCTTCATATTGGCAGTCAAAGTGGATGCACATGTTCTGCCTAGATGTTCATGATGATATAAAATCATTTAAGAGAGGAATTGGACATGTGATTGCAATGGTTTAGGGAACCTCTACACAAGGAAACTATTTCTACCAATGCAGATTGGCACTTTCTTTGTCATTCATAGTTTTAGAGGATTGCCATGAGGATTTAGAGGTTAAATGACTTGTACAAGGTTACAGCATATATATCAGATACAGAACTCAAATCTAGATTTTTCTGGCTTTGAGATTAGCTCACTATTGCCTAATATTTTGTCTTTTTTACAAAATTCACAAGGAGTGTAAACTATCTTGTAGTTTCATGAAGATTGAATAGTTTTTGGTAAATGTATTTACATATAGAAATTTGTATATAGTATAACTAGCTTTTTCAACTTTTGATTATATTTAAAATTTGTAAGTTTACTAAAATTTAGCAGAAATAACTTGCTATCTTAAAATTGGTAGTAATTTCTTGGAACAGCTTTATTAGTAATAATGACTTGGCATCAATTAGAAGATTATTATTAGAACATATCATTATTATTATTATTTTTGCTGAAGCAATTGGGTTAAGTGACTTGCCTAGGATAACACAGCCAGGAAGTAGTAAGTGTCTCAGATCACATTTGAACTCAGATCCTCTTGACGTCTGGGCTGGTGCTCTAACCACTGTATCACCTAGCTGTCTTGGAAGCTTATTCTTAATAAAGACACAAGTCTTTTAGATAGTGAACAGAGCACATGACTTCAATACCTGAAGACCTGAGTTCAAATTCTGCCTCAAACCTTTACTAGTATATACCATGGACAAATCACTTAATAGCCATGTGCATTAGTTTCCTAATCTGTAAAATGACATGGTTGGATTCTGGTCTCTGGGTCTCTCAGGTTCTAAATATATGAACCTAATTAAGTTACAAATTATATTTTTCCCCTACAATTTTTGCCTGAGAGTGAGAACAGAAAAAACCCAGCAGTTGGCAAAAAAGCAAAATATTTAGCTATAGACAATAGAAGCAACTAATGAAAAATTGGAGACTTATTTTGACTTTTACAATCTACTTAACTGACCTTATCCTTTCCCCATAGACAGCAGTATTGCTTTTATAGCATTGAAATGTAATCATCACTTTTACAAGTCTAGAGTCATTTTTATATTTGTTAAAACATCAAAACAACTTGAATATTCTATTTATTTATTTTAGGCAAGCTCTGATGATTGTAGACCATTCACAGATAGATGGAGACTTAAATTCTATTGTAGCAAGTGCTACAATAACAGTTCACATTTACACAGCATTTTGATGAAATTATCATTCCTGTGATGCAGATTAGGAAAGATGTTCTGAGAGATTGACTGATTTGCCTATGGCCACACAACAGGAAAGAAGGAAGCAAATACAAACATTTATTAATGTAGCTACTAATAGTAGCACCCTACCATGTGTTAGGCACTCAATTAAGTACTTTACAAATATTATCTCATTTGGTCCTCATGACAACCCTGAGAAATAAGTGCTATTATCCCCATTTTACAATTGAGAAAACTGAGACAGATAGTGATTAAATGAATTACCCAGGGTCACCCAGGCTGCCACTTAGGCAATGTTGGATTTATGATTTGAATCCTAGTCTTCCAACTCCAAATCTAATACTCTTTCCACCAGTATATAGTATCTATTAAAATAGGCTAGAGGAGTATGGATTTTTAGAAATTCAATATAATTTTATTTTTAATGCTTTTCAGGTAGTAAAGTAGAGAGTTTGTCTTTGGAATGTTTCCTGTTATGTTCTAATGAAAATATATTTCTTTGCTAAATTTCATAACTAGTTTCTACCACATAAGGTTGTTTAGAGAATTGAGCAGAAAATACATAAATGAAATTTCTCTGAGCTGTAATCTAGGCAGTAGTTATTATTATCAGCCTTTTTTTTCCAACTGACATATGCCTATATAGATACTGATGAAAAACACATAAAGTTTGTTAAAAGTCACACCTGGCAATGCAGTTAAACTTTGAAGTTAAAAACTTAATATAATGTGCTTCTCAGAAACTTGACTCATTCTTCTTTGTTACAATTTTTAGAGAATTACAAAATAGCTTGATTTTGTTACAAAATGGCTTTTTTTTCTCCTAGCACCAATTCCTTTTAAAAGTGAGTAAGCACGATCTAGTAATCATTCCTAGATAGATAATGTAATGGTATGTTAGGGCTTAGTTCTATTTTGTTCTTATCTAGTAATTCATATTAAATATTTGAAGCTACAAAAAGCTTTTTTTCTAAGTCCCTAAAGTCATTTAAAAATATTTTTAAAATTATTGGCCTTTTTCTTACTACACTACCATCTAAATGAAAATTTTTGAAGGAAAAAATGCCTCAGTTATTCTCAGTTGTAATGATGACAACTAGATTAAACAAACACTATCTCTTTATAAAGAGTACCATGCTAGGTAGTGGCATTGTGGCTGAAGCCATATTAGTAATTGAAATTGTTAGGGGAAGTAGTATTTATAGGGAAGAGCAACAAGGACAGAACCTTGGGGACGAAGTCTAAGAAGTAGGGAGGTAAGAATTTAGGGAGCATTTGCATGTAGGAGTTAGTTAACTTTATGGAAATTGAATGAGATTTTCACAAGAGAGACCAGAAAAGATTGAAAATAGAAGTTTGAAGAATGATTAGGAAGAGGGGCCAATGAAGAAAACAGAAAAATACTAAAGTGAAAGTTGAGGGATAAGAAAATATCTAGCAGGAAGGAGTGGGAAGTAGTGCCTTGTGCTGAAAAAATATGGACAAGAGGAGGTTTGAAAAAGGACATTGGATTTGCTAATAGGGAGCAGTTCTTGAGGCAGCAGCTTCAGCATAGTGATGGTGATGAGGAAGTCAGAATGCAAGGGTTTGAAAGCATGTTTTGTGTTGAGTAAGTGGTGACATCAAGTGTAGACTGCTGCTTCAAATCTTTTGATATTGAAGAGGAGGGGAAGGGAACAGGTGAAAGGTACTAAGTCTGCTATGTGTCAGGTACTTTCACTAATTGCTTTACAATATACTTCAAAATGCTATGCTTAGGGGTTGAAAATGGCAGAAAAATTTTATAAAGTAATAATGAGAAATTACAAATGAAAAGTTTTTTTTGTGCTTTTTCTTGAAATGGACTGTTAACTATTTTGTTGTGATATTTCTTAATTCTGAACCCATTTCTGGTCCATGACCTAGGCATAAAGAACGAGATTATAAATAAATTAGAGGAACATAGAATAGTTTCTCTCTCAGACTTGTGGAGGAGAAAGAAATTTGTGACCAAAGATGAACTAGAGACCATTACCAATCACAAAATAGAAAGTTTTGATTATATCAAATTAAAAAGCCTTTGTACAAACAGAACGAATGCAAACAAGATTAGTAGGGAAGCAACAAACTGGGAAAACATCTTTACAATTAAAGGTTCTGATAAAGGCCTCATTTCCAAAATATATAGAGAACTGACTCAAATTTATAAAAAATCAAGCCATTCTCCAATTGATAAATGGTCAAAGGATATGAACAGACAATTTTCAGATGAAGAAATTGAAACTATTACCACTCACATGAAAGAGTGTTCCAAATCACTATTGATCAGAGAAATGCAAATTAAGACAACTCTGAGATACCACTACACACCTGTCAGATTGGCTAAGATGACAGGAAAAAATAATGATGAATGTTGGAGGGGATGCGGGAAAATGGGGACACTGATGCATTGTTGGTGGAGTTGTGAATGAATCCAGCCATTCTGGAGAGCAATCTGGAATTATGCCCCAAAAGTTATCAAACTGTGCATACCCTTTGATCCAGCAGTGTTTCTATTGGGCTTATACCCCAAAGAGATACTAAAAAACGGAAAGGGACCTGTATGTGCCAAAATGTTTGTAGCAGCCCTGTTTGTACTGGCTAGAAACTGGAAAATGAGTGGATGCCCATCAATTGGAGAATGGCTGGTAAATTGTGGTATATGAATGTTATGGAATATTATTGCTCTGTAAGGAATGACCAGCAGGATGAATACAGAGAGGCTTGGAGAGACCTACATGGACTGATGCTAAGTGAGATGAGCAGAACCAGGAGATCATTATATACTTCGACAACGATATTGTATGAGGATGTATTCTGATGGAAGTGGATTTCTATGACAAAGAGACTTAACTGAGTTTCAATGGATAAATGATGGACAGAAACAGCTACACCCAAAGAAGGAAACTGGGAAATGAATGTGAACTATTTGCATTTTTGATTTTCTTCCCGAGTTATTTTTACCTTCTGAATCCAATTCTCCCTGTGCAGCGGGAGAACTGTTCGGTTCTGCAAATATGTATTGTATCTAGGATATGTTGCAGTATATACTGCAACATATTTAACATATATAGGACTGCTTGCCATCTTGGGGGGGGGGGGTGGAGGGAGGGAGGGGAAAAAACGAAACATAAGCGAGTGCAAGGGATAATGTTGTAAAAAAATTATCCTGGCATGGAGAATCCATACAAATCAATACAAAGTTATTATTAAATAAAATAAAATTAAAAAAAAAAAGAAAAGGAAAAAAAAATTTCATCATCTAAAAAAAAACCCAAAAAACAACAAAAAAAAATTGCATCCAGAATCCAGGGTAAAATAGTCTCAAACCAAAAGTAATTGCAATTTCTTGGATAATGGAAGTCCTTTTCTCATTTATGTGAAGTCCTTAATGAAGCTTCCATTAAGATCGGTATTGCTGTCTATTGGGCTCTTTACAATCCTGTAACTGCCTTTCCTCACTGTGTCTGGTTTGTCTTAGCTCCCTATGAAAATCAGTCATCGCTATTCTGAAAATGCTCCTAGGACAACCACATGAAAACCAAAATCTGACCATTTAAAGTCACAAAGTCAAATATAAGACAATGGTTCTTTCCTCTCCTTCCTGGCCCCCGAGTAATTTCCTTTCAGATTCTTAGCTGGAATCTCATTAGGATAACCCTCTACTGGAATACCAGGTTCCGAACTGACTACTATTTTTAAATCAAGCTCAATAGAATATAGACAAACCTTCATTCTCTCCCAATATATTGTCTATGTGCTAAACAGAAGAGGGACTTGCATTTTGGGAGGGGGAATAAAAGACTACACTTTTGCTTCAAGGATGAACCTACTAGCTTATAGCTTAGACACTTGCTTTTGCAAGAATTTAAAATAAAATCTTTTCTGGATTCATCAGCAAAAAAAAAAAAAAAAATTCTGAACCCATTTCTAAGACAGAGAGGAAGTAAATTTGAGGTTAGGGCAATATATGGTTTTATCTGTGGATGTGATTAAAAGGAACCTACATTAAAATATTCCTTCTTAGGAGCTATCTTTTTTATGTTTCCATATCTTCAGAGTTGATTTATGAAAATTTTCAGGTTACTAAATTCTGTGATAGAACATTAATTATTGTTCTGCTTGATCCAGAGGATACAACTCTGAATAAAGGGGAAAGTAACAAGGGAAAACTTGAAAAGGTGTACCTGAGGAAAAATTACCTAACAACTTCTCAAAGTAAATGCAACAGTGAAATGAAAGGTGGTGGATTTCTTTTTACTGGAGTTTCTCAAATACAAGAGGATGACTGCTTTTCATGGATATAATAGAGGATGCTATGACATAGTAGAAACAATACTGAACTTGTAAATTAAAGGATCAGAGTTCAACCAGTTCTACTACTTAGATACTCTCATTGTCTGACCAGTAACCTCTGGACTTCAGGTCCTCATAAATAAAATGAATGAGTTGATGCAGATAGTCTGTCTCTTCAAATGCTAAATCTGTAATGTTTATGTTTATTATAATGTTATTATTATTTATATCCCTGTTAATTAGCATAGAGCTTGGAATTTTCCTTAAGTGAAATTGTTAAACTCTTTTTCAATTGTGTCTGACTCTTCTTGACTTCATTTAGGCTTTTCTTGGCAAAGATACTGGAGGAGTTTGTCATTTTCTTTTCTATCTCATTATATAGATGAGGAACTATGGCAATCAAGGTTAAGTGACTTGCCCAGGGGTACATAGATAGTAAATGTCTGAGGTTGAAATTGAGTTTAGGAATGAGTCTTCCTGACTTCAGGCCAGGCACTCTATCTACTGTGCAACTAGTTTGTCTTAAGTGAACAAATGTACTTATTACATCAAATTCTGATTTGTTTTATAAAATGAAAAAGTATCAATATAGAATTATATTAATGCAATTGATACTTGACAGAGCAATGATTATATGGCCTCTTAAAAATAAGGGATGCAGGAAAGAGATTTCTTTCACATCTTTTCCAAATTTTCATTTTTTATAATTTTGTTGAAGTTCTAGAAATACATTTTTGATGAATTTATATATTTTTAATGCTGGGAAAGACCTTAAAGATGATCTAATTTTACCAGCTCATTTTATAGATAAGGAAACTAAGATACAACTATCATTACATACTCAGAGAATTAGTTTCCTGGCTCCTGACCCAAAGGTCTCATGCAAAATGATTAGGATATTTTTTCAAATGCTTGAGGATATTTTCATCTTCATGTGTTTGAGAAGTGTGTGGGGGAATAGCAATATTTTAACTTTTCTTCAAGTTGTATAAAAGCATCATTTCTTACATTGGAAAGGATTTAAGACTATATATTTCCCATTTTAATCAATATAGAACCCACTTAAGTTGTCCTCAGATTGAGAAGTACACTGACATGATTTAAGAATGAGGGAGCCATTTTCTACTTATTTTCAAAGGAAAACCGCTTACTCTAGAGCAAATATAGGGAGAACAAACTTGAGTTACACATAACATTCTGAACTGTTGCTATCATATTCTTAAAAGTCAAATTTAAAAACATTCCTTTGTAAAAGACACATTAGAAAAAAAAAGTTGGACTCTCATTTTCTTTTATTCCTTTGAA
The DNA here is from genome assembly GCF_016432865.1 of Antechinus flavipes. NCBI lineage: Eukaryota > Metazoa > Chordata > Mammalia > Dasyuromorphia > Dasyuridae > Antechinus > Antechinus flavipes. The sequence goes on from NC_067400.1 coordinate 436,116,845, forward strand.
ATTAGATCCAGAAAACAGAGCAGACTTCAAAAATATCTAAAGATCAAAGGCTAATAAAACAACATAAGAAAGTATGGTGGCAAGAGCACAAAAGACTCCATGAAATCAGGTAAGAGGTGACAAAATCCCACAAAATGAGAGAATGATTTTATCATTTAATTCTTGATTAACATTAAGTGTATATGCCAATATTCCAAAACTTTGTTTTATTTAGCCTGTTACAATTAAAATTTTAAATTGCAATATAAATGAGTACCTAAAGTTTCTAGCTCCATCATTTCTTCAGCTTAGCTGAGATCCAATAAAGGTAAACATGATTTTACCATTATTTTTAAAAAATCATCCTTTCACTATTTATAATATTTGAGTCAACCCTTTCATTTTTGTTGTCCATTTCTTCCCATCTATATCCAAGTAGGTTTAAGAATTAACCCATTAAATTATTTGAATTTGATCATTACATTGAAAAATGTAAATTATTTACCAGAGAGAAACAAATAATGGAAAGCATTATGAATGTTTTCCCCCTTAAAACTCATATCAATGCTTTTTCAGATATTAAATTTTTATTAAACATGCACTTCATTAATGTGGCACAAATATTTTTGAAAAAGTACAACTTTTCTTTTAATGAGCATTTTTATTGTGCATATCTAAATTCAAATTTCTGAATATGTCAATTTACTTTGAATTTAAAATTTAACAACCTGTTGGGAAAGATTCTTACTCTGCCAAGTAGTTTCTAAATGTGGAATATCCAGTTCAAATTTCAGTATGTTGTTTATTATTTTAAGCTTATTTAAAAATAATACATATATCTAAGTCTATATTTCTATATATATGCATATCTCTATATATTTAGACTTTTTCCTGTATAGTTCTTCATGGAAAAAAAATCTTTTAATCAAACTCATTTCTGTTCTTCCCTCTCCAAAAAGAAGTTTTATTATGCAAATGAAAAGTTTGAACCCATAGGGGAAATTTTTATGAAGTTCTGTTTAACCTGAAACATGATAAAAAGGAAAGTCATTTGGCAACTTTAATTACAATGTTCAATGATGCAAACTCAAATATAAAAGAGGACACTTGGGAGGAATTTTTAACTTTTATATTCTTCTACCTCTCTCAATATGTATATTAAATTGTTCTTGTACTTGATGGAAATTACATGAACATATCATTATAGACAACAACACTTTAAGTTTAGGGTGACACATAGATAATTAAATGGAAGTGAGGAAATGATCAAATGATAGTCAAAATGTGTTTAAGCTTATTACTAGAATTAAAAAGAAAAAGAGTACAGATATTTATCAATGTTATTGTAAAACTTGGCCTAATTTCAATAAATGTTTGTTGAAATTAAAAAGTAGCCAGGAATGAGATGAGAGAATAAGAACAAAAACTGGGTGTGGGGGTGGGGGGAGGGAAATTAATCAGAACAAGATGAAGCATTTATTCAATGCTACCAGGGCAAAACCTTGTGTTAGATAATGGAATGGAGGTAGAAAGCCTGTGGAACAGACCCTATGGAAAGAACCTTTCCTTCAAATCTGAAATTCACCAAGTTAAAGCGGGTGTGGTTAAAGGTGAGGCCATGGGGGCAGATAGGAGACTGGGTTAAGATGGCTAGCATTGCTTTAAGGAAAAATAAGTAAGCACAAGTTAAAGTAATTGAATCAGGACTGGGCAGAATTTAGGGTCAGATAGCATTGAAGCGGCATAATTCCAGGGAATCAGGTTAGCATAGATTCTGAGATGAGAGTAGTGCTACACTACTGTTACTAAGTTATATGTACTTTGCACCTTAAGACACCCCATATTTATTCCTGTCTCTTATCTGACCCCACCCCATCTTGCCTTTGACTATTCCCAAAAAGATTAGGAAAAGCTCTGAAAACGTGCAATATAAATCAATGGTGCAAAGTCAAATCTGATTAAGTCTTTAATCACCCATCATTTCCTGCTGCTTACTAGGTAGGGGCAATCTCAAACATAGTTTATTGCATCACCCTTATGTTAACCTTTCTCCCAAAACATATCAATGGAATGACAGCTGTATACTTGCCTTAGCAAGTATTGTCCCAGTCACTTTCTCTCTTGTACACATTTTATAAAATTATAGTTTCCTTATTCATTCTCTACTCATTCTCTTTCCAAGATCCATTCTCCTTCCATGCTACATACTGACTTTTGGACAGTTACTGAATTTTATTCTACCAACCCAAGAACTTAAATGTAAAAGTCAGTTTTCTCTACACAGCTCCCAGGCTAGTGCCCAACTTCAAAATAGCAAACATCAGACCTGTAAACAACTTTCTTATACTCCCATGTAAGCTCAGGGAAACATGGGATATATAGTTTTGGGTTTTCTTGGTATCCAACATCTGGCATTGTCCCTCTCCAAGGTTCATGTTCCCTTGCCTTGCTTTCTGTCTTGATGATGGCTGGATGAATCTTAGCCAGAGAATAATCAATAAACTTCTAATAGAGAAAGGTATTCACAGCCTTCCTAAGTGTTTTGAGATCCAGCACTGTAACTGCTACTTGTTCTTGCTTTTTTTCTGTTGTCCTTCCCACAGAGAGCTGGATTCTACTGAGGGCCAGCCCAGTTTTTAATCTCCTTTTTCTGCCCAGTGGAGGATGTCTCCTCACATTTGATCTTCACTTTCAGAAATGGACTTTCTTGAATTCAGAATAATTATTGACTTTTTCTTTCCCACCCACTGAATCTCTTTTAGGAACTGGCATCTCTTCCCAAGTAAACTTGGAATTTAGCTTTCTATTACTATATATTCAACTACTGGGTGACATTGTTAGGAAATATCCTGAACCTGTTGGAATGGAAGAATCAGGAGTTGGGCTTGTCCCATGTACATCCTGGCAGTTTACATTTGATCTCATTGTGCAGAACTTTTGGAAAATGCTGAGCTCTCTTTGTCTCTTCTCTCTCTCTCTCTCTCTCTCTCTCTCTCTCTCTTCTCTCTCTCTCTCTCTGTCTCTCTCTCTCTCTCTCTTTCTCTCTCTCCCTCTCTCTCTCTCTCCCCTCTTTCCCTCTGTCTCCCTCTGTCTCTGTCTGTCTGTCTCAAAGAAGACAACCTTCTACCCTAGATTCCACTTTTTTATTCAGGACCTCAACTTGCTGTCTAGGAGAGTAGCTATGACTGGGAGTTGCCAACTAGGAATCCACAGTGAGTACCTCCCTTTGACAAGCCCTCCCTCCTTACTGCAGGCAGTTTTCCACTGATCCCTAGTCATGTGGTTTGGCATAATGAAGTCCACTCTCCACAGTGAAAGATGGGCATACTTGGATACAGCATGTACTTTCCTTTTGGCCTAGAATCAACAAAACAATGAGAAATTAAAAAACCGCATAATAAAACATCCCCTACTCAGTGGTGCACCTGTAACCTCTCCCTGACTTCTGAAGTCCTTAGACAATGTGCTTGGAACTCAGGAGGTATAGGGAAACACACAGATCATCTTTCTAAGACCCCTCCCATACCCACATCCCTGATGGCAGGGAAAGGAATGCAAATAATACCATGTAGTTTCCCACTTTGTGCTTTATTCACATTTCTAGGAGGCCAGGGTTTGCTGAAGACTCAGGAGCCAGGAACCTAGGGCATCTTTCAGTGCAGGGCATGGAACATAGGATCCATTGTGAACTGAAACTCATGAAGAACAGTATTTTTTCTAATCGTGACTAGCCTGTTGCTGGCAGAGACTTTTGGTTGATTCTGGCTTTGCTTAGTTCATCACTAGCAGGGTGAATGGACTCAGCACGGGGCCCAGCAATGAGCAGTACTGCAATTCTACTCCAGCTTTGGTCTGACTCAGACCATTACTATAACGTACCTTCTCTTGTAGATATGTCAAGCCAATTCCTGTGACACACTCACTGGAGACAGAACCTTGCTGCTTTATATAACTTGGCATGAGGGGGAGGGGAAGGGAAGGAAGCATATAGATCAAAGGGAATGCCACACAAGAATAAAATCTACTTTGGAGCTAGTTCATTGCTCAAATCTCCCATTGAGATAGGGAAAGTATAGCCAGCAAAATAAGGCCAGTCCATCATCTGGAGGCTCCCATATGAAAAACAGTGACCTGGACTGGCCATGCCCTAAGGGTTTAGATTTCTATCTGACCTCTGCTATCCATTTCCTCTTCTGCCTTTCCACACTCTTTCCCAGTCCCAGATTACTGGTGGACTAGTTCAAAGCATCTTTCATCAAGGTCATAATCCCCTATGGGGATTGCATAACTGAATGTGGGGGGTTATGAAATTATGATTATCAGTAAATATTTGATTATATCATTTTTATTGATCTATTTTATGTACTATATATCCTGGGTTGCATATACCTATTTTATATAACTATATACCTGAGGTCATGTAACAATTTCTTGGGCAAAAAGGGGTTGTGAGTAGAAAAGGTTCAAGAAGCCCTAGAGTAGTTAACCACTGTTTTATGTTGAAAGAATTAGCCAGGCTTGCCCTATGATACCAGTACTGAAGTACTTGTTACCTCTAGTTGTATGGTCTATGTATTGATACCACACTGTCCTTATGGTCACATGCTGCTTTGATATTTTAGCCTGTCATCCAATTATAAGGGCCTATTCTTCAGTTTCTGAAGGTTGTCAGAGGTAGTATTGTAATTTATTACTCAACCCCCCCTTTATAATATCTCTATCAAGACTTCCTCCTCCTAGGCCCAAATGTTTTTTAGATTCCTGAAAAGAGCCTTACCATATGTAGTAGATGACGTAGAAACCCAGGTCTTATTACAATACTAACTTTATTTCATAATGCTGGTGTTTTCCCAGCCAAAAGCCATTTACTTGATTGCAAATGTGGAGTGTTGCATTCTAAATATCAAGCAGCACTGTCCCCAAAGCACTACAGTATCACTGCTCTTCTCTTGGAACACAGCAGGAAAAATGGCCACCGAGCTGCCAGAATTTGGAGAAGCAAGTGATATGACTTGCCCCTGGGGATTTGTCACTCTAAGAAGCTAGCAATGAATGTTTGAAATCTCCAGAGTTCCTTCCCTAAGCTGTGCACTAATTCCACCACTCCCCCTAGAGTGACAAAGAGAAGAGGAGCTGCATTTCAGACAAGCCAGTGTTACTGGAATCCTACTGGCACGCACAGTAGTACATTCTTTGAGCTCCTAGGTCATCCTGTGCCTGGGTACTCTCTGCCCCAAACAGAATAGTAAGAGCTCAGACAATGCTTGATTCAAATGAGTGATATGAGAGTATAACTTTGGAGCCATTACTGAAGCTTTACACTCACACAGGCTCCAATTTGTATCTTGGACTTTTCTCAATAGTGAATAATCTCTCTGATTTGTGTTTGCCCCCACCCAGAAGTCATCTTTAGAAATATATGATATGAATTATTTTGGCTTCTGCCTTGGGGATTATTCATTTTCCTATTTCAAGAGAAACTCTCAAGACTTATAGTGAATAAATTTACAACATAGTAAAGAGTACAGAAAGAACCCATTCTCAAAACCATAGTTAAGAAAAAAATTCTTCTTATGTAGACTTATTTTCTCTAAGATTTGGGGGAGTCATGGATTTGGGGGAGCCATGACTGGGTTGAAAATACTTTGCCCTGCTCCAATATGGGAAAATAATTTAGTATTAATGGAATTGTGGAATTTAAGAGCTAAGGGATCCCAGGAGTTAATCAGTATGATTTATAACTAAAGAAGAATTTTCTTTAGGGGTACCTCCAATCCCGCTGTGACCCCCAACTGTTTAGAGAAAGTAGATCTTGCTAGGGTAAAACTTTTCTTAACTATCCATGGACTGGATTATGGGTCCTTTAGGTATTCTTTGCTTTGTAATTAATTTATTCTCCTGTGTGCGTTGTAAATGAGTCTCTTCTAGATAATCTCAAATGAGAGGCATACGTCCTCTAAGGCAGCCCAATATATTTTGGGATGATTTAAATTAGTATGATATTTTACATCAAGTTTTCCTCTTTGTAACTTTCCTCCTCAGCTTTGTTCTGTCCTCTGTAATCAAACATGACAAATCTAATCTGTTCTTTACATAAAAGCTCTTCAAACACATAAAGATAGTTATTGCATATAACTCTCCTCTAGGCTCAACAATTCAATTACCTTTGACTTGTTGTCATATGATATGAATCCATGACTCTTCACTAATTTGGTTGTCCTTCTCTGGATCCTTCCCAGGTTAAGGTGTCTTCCTTAAATTATGATACTCATAACAGGACACATTTATCCAGATGTGGTCTAGCTATCTGTACAGATGGCCTAGGTTGGTTGGATGGTTGCTGTATTTCATTCCCAAAGAGGCCCCAAAATGACATCATTATGTTAGAGTTGAGTGGTAGTGTATCAAGTTGTGACTGATCAGATTAATATAAAATAGGAATCCTACACCAAAGGTCAGATACAAATAGTCTCTATGAACATTTGGGATGCATTATCTAACTGTACATCTCATGTATATCTGATAAGGGCATACCAAGCTGGGTGGTCCTATGCCAGTGTCTCTCATGTCGTATATCAGTTCTAAAGTTCTTAAGAGAGACCTTGAAAGTGTCTTTGTATTGCTTTTTCTGACCACCTTGTGAACACATACCCTTTGTGAGTCCTTCATGGACAATGCTCTTGGACTTTCCCAGTCACCTATGGAGTGAAACAAGGCTGTGTGCTTGCCTCCATTTTTTTTTTAGCATAATGTTTTCGGCCATGTTGTCAAACACCTTCAGTGAGGACAAAGATGGAATCAGAATCAGCTTTCATATTGTTGGTAAATTCTTCAACTTAAAAAGGCTACAATCCAAAACTAATAGTAGAGGAAGTGTTGATGCACAATTTTTTGTTTGCAGATGGTTCTACACTCAATGTAGCCTCTGAAGCTGAAATGTAACATAGATCGATTCTCCGCTGCTTATGCTTATTTTGGTCTAACAAATAATACAAGGAAACAAAGGTTCTCCATCAGTCAACACTGCATTATCCATATGTAGAACCATCTAGTTACAGCAGATGATAAAGTTTTGAATACTGTGGATATGTTCACTTACCTTGGCACTGTGCTTTACAGGGATGTCCACATTTATAATGAGATTGACACATGCATTGCCAGTGTTTGAGAGACTCTGAAGGAAAGGGTGGGAAAGGAGAGGTATGAGACTGACTAACAAACTGAAACTCTCCAGAGCAGTTGTGCTGACCTCATTGTTGTAATATGGCTTATCAAATTTTAAAACTGTGACAATATTATTATTAGAGGAATAAGAATATTATTCTTGCCATAATATTATTCTTAATAATGATAATTATGATGATAAAATAGCATTTATATAGCACTTTAAAATTTAACATAAAATTTATTTTCTCTTATCTTCACAATAACTTTGGGAAGTAGCTGTTATTATCCCCATTGTCTAGATGAGGACATGGAAGCATTGGTCTTCTTCAAAAACAGGACAAACAACATTTTTTTTTATTATATAGCAGAGATTTTTATCTCAGACTTTACCACATCACCACTACTATTATCACCACCATCACCACCACCACCACCACCACCACCATCATTATCATCATAACCATCATTATCCTAGTATTGAAGAGTTGTATGTGTTTATAAAGTAAATTTTATTGTTTTTTGACATAGTGCTCAGATGACAATTTGACATCTGTATGATCTGTTATGGATTACTAAATGCATTTATGTATCATCCTATTTGCTATTTCTAAACAACATTGTGAAATAGAGAAGAGAGGTACTTTTCAACTCAGCAATGTGAAAATTGAGACTCTTAGAGAGTAAATGAATCATGTAAGGACTTGAACTCTACTCGAATAGAGTATATAAATAGAACCCAAGCATAATACATTGCTTCATAGAATAAGAAAGCATTAGTCTAAAAGTACTTTTGTGGACTTTTATTCTTTATCAAAACAAATGTAAACCTTAATAAACCCACTTATTTGTTTGGCAACATTATAATTAAAACTGAAAAACCAGTTATGGTAGAAAAATGATTTAAGTGAATGGTATCTTTTTCCTCATCTATAATCGACTTTGAATCTAGAATCAAATCAAATGAGCCTAGGAGGTGATCAAGGTCATAGGGATGACAAAAGCACCACCAGAATATGATAAATTGGAATTGGTAGCCACAGAAGGAGAGTATCAGGGGAGAGAGTTATTAAAAAAAAGATTTAACAAGATTAGTGGATAGATTGAAAAGGAAAAAGGGAAGATTGTTAGAAGCAGAAAACTCTATATAAAGAAGCTTCTTACCCTTGCTATTTGTTTTTATGTACTTTCTCTCTGCTGTCTCTCTGTCTCCCTCCTTCTCTCTCTCTCTCTCTCTCTCTCTCTCTCTCTCTCTCTCTCTGTTACTCTCTGTTTCTACCCTTCTTTCCCTCTCTCCTTCTCACTCTTCTTAGTATTCTCTCAACTATAATCTTTGCTTCTTTTTCTACTGCCTTCTAGTCCTAAGGGGTCAGATTGGGCCAAGGACTGTATTGCATGGATCCCTAATCAGTCTGTGAATAGTTTTCAAAGAGTCTATGAATTTGTTTGGGACAAAAATATTTTTATTTTCATTAACCTCAAACTGGAATTTAGCATTTCCTTCAGTTTCGAGTTTAAAAAAAATATTTTGACAAGAGGATCCATAGGCTTCACCAGATTACCAAGGGGGTCTGTAACAACAACAACAAAAAAAGGATAATAGCTTCTGAATAAAACTAATTTAGCCTAAAATGTCTTCTGCTAAGAATCCTTTTTATGTATATTGAATTAGAGATTCAGTATTTTCAAATGTGATATTTGTACATTTTTTTTTTTTGTTTAACACTGATGCTTTAAGATAAGAAGATAAGCTTTTCTATTCTAGGATTTCCATTTTCAAAGCTGGTTAATTTTTTTCTACAAACTATTGAATGTAAATAGTGAATATTTTGCTTTTTAAAAATTAGCATCAACTCAAAAGGCCTTTAAAATCAGGATACTGGATAGTGTAGTGGATAAAGCACTGGCCCAGGAGTCAAAAGGGGCAGAGTTTAAATCTGGCTTCAGACACCTGACACTTAGTAGCTGTGTGACTTTAGACAAGTCATTTAACACTGATTACTTCACACAGACAAACATTTTAAAAGGTCTTTAAAATTAGCCATATATTGCTATTCATTATAACTAGAAGTCATATGTGTAAATATTATAGAATAAATCAAAGCATATTATGCATTTGCATTAGTAACAGGGACTTAAACAAATTCTATCTGGTCATATTTTAAAAATGGACTTTTTCCCCACTTATTTCAGATATAAAACAGAATCTGAAATTAAAAGCTTTTTTGATGAACAGAGCACTGAAAATGAATGTCTTTTCAACCTCAAGGATTTTGGTGAGAATTATTTTATACTATTTTTAGGAAGAGCTCCGTTTGCCTACTCATGGTCACTTTGACCAGCTTCTAGTGGCAGTCAGAGAGTTGTGGGAATCCCCTTTTGGTCAGAGGCACAGGCTCTTTGTGAAAGAATTCATGAACCCGCAGAGTTTTAGGAAGCAAAAATGGAAGTTTATTGTTGGATGAGAAGTCAGCTTTGTTTAAAAACTGACTTCTTTGGTTGCAAAGTCCTATTAGGGAAATGGAGGCTGACAGTGAGAAGAGAATGCCTTCTCAGTGGGCAGGGTTCTTGTAGCTATACCAAAGAGACAGAGCATGCTACTTTTGACTTTCTGTAAAGAAATGAGAGAAATGAGTAAACAAAACCCTATTTTTTGAGTAGATCTTGGGGGGGAAGAGCAGAGGGAGGAGAAGCTGGGGACAGTTTGAACTGATCAGACCAGGACATCCCAATTGAAATTACTTTGAAGGCTTTTTCAGCCTGAATTTGAATGGAGATCCAGCTATCAATGGAGGTGATTTGCCTTAGAAATAGCCTAGTCAAATGACACCACTTAACTTGTCTAGGGAAATATGCTTCCCAAGAGGATCTGAGACTCAAGTCTCCCTTCTTTACAAATCAAAGGGTACACAATTTTAGAGAGTTAATTTTATGGATCAAAAGGGAACACAGTTTCACACTCCCATCAACTTCATGTATTCATTGAAAAAATATATAAATTTCTGTTTGTTTTTCTTATAACAATTATTAAAAAAAAACAAAAACAAAACAAAACCCTGAATTTAGGCTTGTTCTTTCTGAAAAGAAGCTTGACAAAATATCATTGTGAATTTCAGTGAGGAAATTTTGTCTTTCTGTTTTAGAACTTGCATTATCAGAAGAATGGAACAAATATCTACAGAATGTATTAGAACCTATCTTCCAGTTGAAAGAAGATTTGAAATGTAAATCTGAGTTGCTGTTTGATACTTCAAACCCATCCTCATCAGAAAATGCATTTGATACACAGAAGATGAGAGAAGAGGTCAGACTTATACTTATTACATTTGAAAAACGTTGGCATACAGATATTTATATCTTTTGTCCTGACATTCAAGGTAGAGACATTCAGGCATCTTTAGGAAATTGTGGAATTTCTAGAAATTTTAAAATTAGGTAGTTGTTCTTGGATTCCAGAGCATGTATTAGATAGCTATCTGTACTACAGGACTCCTGGAAATCCCTTCATCCTTATTTCTGTTGTAGTTGAATACAACAGAACATAAACCAAAACAGAAATGCATGGCTGCACAAATATTCCATTTATTCGAATCCGAACCCAGGGTTATAACTAGAAATCCAGGCAGAAAATGAGGATGAGAATAATTGGCTAGAATTAGTGAATACTTAAGAGTGGATTAACTCTCTCCCTAATTCTATTGGAGTACACGTGAGTTATACTGGGAGCTTTCATAAACATTGTACATGAATATAAGTTCCACTTCTGGTTTCCTTGTCCAAAAATATCTTTAAGGATCTTTTAAGGTGCTCCTTTTTCCTGTCTGCAATCTCCTTTCTGTTTCTTCTTTTTTGTTGTTCAGTTGTCTTTCAGTTGTGACCAACTCTTTTGGGGTTTTCTTGGTAAAGATACTGGAGTGGTTTGCCATTTCCTTTTCCAGCTCATTTTACAAATGAAGAAACTGAGGCAAATGGGGTTAAGTGACTTGCACAGGGTCACACAACTATTAAGAGTATGATATCAAATTTGAATTCATGAAGAGGACTCTTTCTGACTTTAGGTCTGTCCCTATCCAATATGCCACCTAGCTGCCCCTTTCTTCTCTTATAAATCTCATGTTTCATAGCAATGGTTTCTAATGCCACTGTTTGTGACAATGTATGTATGTATATCAATATACATATATACATAGATACATAGATATCAATATACATATATACATAGATCTATATGCATAGATATATATGCAAAAGATGAGTATGTATTGCACATGCCTATTTATGTATGTATATCTTACATATATGTACATATATTTAAAGAATATATGTATATATTTCATCTATATCTATGATTTCATAAATGTAAAGAAGTTCAGCATAAGAAAACTATCTCTAGTTTATAGTCTTAGTTATTAGTTACAAGTCTTAGAAGTTTGTCAGAACTCTCCAAGGATTTAAATAGTTTGCTCAGGGAGGCAAGGCTTGAAAACAGGTTGTTCTAGCTCTGAGGGCAGCTCTCTTTTTTTGTAAATTTGTTTATAGTTATAGTTGTTTCATCTTACTACTAGTAAAACTGTAATAATTTACTTTGTGCTAAAATTGTACTAAATATCAAATAGGTTGAATTAGTAAAGAAACAATTGAAGACTATTTTTAGAAGACTTACTCATGAACAAATGCTTTTGGAACAGGAACTTGCAGATTCTGGAATAAAAGTAAGTACATTGGAGATAACACTTCAATTATGAATGAGATTAACAGAAAACAAATTAACTCATCTGTATTAAATGAATGATAAATGAGTTCCTTTGCAGGCATTAATTCATCGTTCAGAAGAAAAAATTGACCAGTTTCATGAACTGCCTTTAGAGCTACAAACTTTGAATTGTCCTTATCCTGATTTGAAATCTTCAATTCTTAAGGAGTTTTTAAAATTTACAGAGGAATATTGGAAGAAACTTGAAGAGATTGAACAACATTTAAAAGCCATACACAGGTAATCAGTGGTCATCTTATTTTCTTTTTTAAAAGAAAATTTTTATACTATTGAGTTTTGCAGTTGTTTACAACCTGATTTTATATTGGATTTAATTGAGTAATTAAAAGGGTTGTCTTTTTAAAATAATTTATCTGAAGTAATAGATTAAATATTTTCTATATTAAAAATTGTCCAAAATATACCCTATCCACTTAAGCTCTTAGACTAGAAATACTTTTCAAAGATTAATTTACAGTAACTATAAATATCAGGCCAAACATTTGTTCTTTTTCAAAGGAAATTAGTAAGCAGAATTACATGTAAACATTGAGAAAAATAAGATCACGTAATTTGCTTTATGCAACCTATCTCAGTTCTAATTTACAATGAAAACAAATATTGTTTTATTTCTTTATATTCTAGGGATGAATATAATTGGAGCAAACAAAAATTTTCTATTAGAGTTTTCATACCTGAAATATTCCAAAAGATGTGTAGTCTTTCAGTTCATATCTAGAAATGACATATTTCTACAAATTGCCATTAGCTAAATGATTTTTTTTCATCTGTGAATTGGATTATTTTCTGTGCTATTTAGAATTCCAACAACTTTATTCTAAAACATAAAAGAAATGCCACATCGGATCAAAACCAATAGATCATCCAATTCTCTTCTCTATTTTCAGACTCTCTTGTGGTGATCTCATCAGCTTTTATAGGTTCAAATATTACCTTAATTTCCAAGTGTTCACCATCCAGCCCCATTCTCTTTGAACTGCAGTTTATTTTAATAATGATCTGTGAAGTATTTCCTTCAGAATATCCATAGATACCTCAAGCCCAACATTTCTAATACAATATTAATTATCTACTCTACTAAGCTTACCTTCATCAAAACTTTCTTTTTATTGAAGGTACCATCAAACTCAGTTTTACATCCTAGTATTCCTCTATTCATTTACATATTGAGCCATTTGCTAACTCTTATCTATTCTATCTCTACAAATTTCTCATATCTCTCTCCTTTATTCCACTCACACAGCAGCCATAATTCTAGTTCAGAGCCTAGCATCTCTTCCCTAGATAACCATTAAAGCTACTTGATTGATAGAGCAGAGTCAAGATGGTAAAGTGAGCATTTGTGCTGAGCTTTACCAAAATTCTCCTGTAAAAATTTTTAAAAGTGCAACAAATTGAATTCTAAGCAACATAATCAACAAAAAGGTACAGTGAATATTTTTTTTCCTGCCCAGGACATGTTAGGAAGACAGAAAAAGAGGTCTTTGGATATTAGGGCTGGAGTTTACCATAGTACAGACGAATGGCAGGGACTATGGACATTAGAGGTGGTAGCAGTATTAGCCAGAAGTGTTCAGTGTTTAGAATCTGTAAAGGAATTGAATACTTGATCAGAAATAATTAATGGGGAATCCTTCTGTTAGCACTGAATGCAAGACCAGGTGCCACTTGGCAATTCCATTGTCTATTATCCAATTCTTGATCAGAATTCTAGGGCAGAGAAGAACTCTTGCAGTGGTAGGAAAACAGAAGCCTACATAGTTACAGATTATAGTTCCAGGGGGGAGAGGAGTTGTGGTTATGATTGATTAGGTGCCATACCTGGACAAGGATCAAAACATAGACCAGGAGAGCATTGATCACATCATCTTGGAAACATCAACAACTTACAGGTCCTTAGACTTCATTGTAAAAAATGGCAGGATATAAAAATCCTAGGTTCAGGACAGTTACCTCAGTCCTCAGAAAGAAGAGCACACCCCAACTCTATCATAAAGTCTGAAGTCAAAAAATAGGCTAGAAAAATGAACAAAGAAAAATAAAGAATTTGACCATAAAAGGCTGCTATGATGACAGGGAAGCTCAAAGCACAAATTCAGAAGAAGACAGTGATATAGAAACACAATTACAAATCACTCTTTACACACAAGAAGACAGATCTAAATAATTGAAGAAATATTAATTGCTTTTGGGTAGGCCAAGACAATTTAATAAAAATGATAATGCTATCTAAATTAATTTCCTTATTCAATTTCATACTAATCAAACTACTTAAGAACTGTTTTATAGAGCTAGAAAAAATAATAATTCACTGAAAAAAAGAAAAAGTCAGTAATATTAAGGGAATTAATGAAAAAAAAGTGAAGGAAGGTAGCTTAGTAGTATCAGATCTCAAATTATACTACAAAGTGAAACTGAATAAGAAATAGAGTGGTTGATCAATGGTATAAATTAGTTATGTAAAATACAGAAGGAAATGAACACAGTAACCAGTGTTAGGTAAAGCCAAACTATTAGAATGAGAACTCTCTTTTGACAAAAATCTTTGGGAAAACTGGAAAACAATCTGATAGAAACTGGATGTAGACTAATGTCTTGTATCCCTATACCAAGATAAACACAATGGGTCTATGATTTAGCTGTAAAAGGTGATATCATAAGCAAATGGGAAAAATATGTCAATCAGATCTATGGATAAGGAAAGTGCTTGTGATCAAACAAGAGATGCAATCACAAAAAATAAAATGGGTAATTTTGATTACATAAAAATAAAAAAAAACTTGTTTAAATGAAACTAATGTGGCCAAAATTAGAAGAAAAGTGGGAAATTGGGGAAAATATTTCCCACTATGTTTCTTTGATAAAAGTCTCATTTTTTCAAATATATAGGAAATTGAATAAAATTTATAAAAAAAAATAAGAGCCATTTCTCATTGATAAATGGTCAAAGGACATGAACAAGCAGTTTTCTGAACTCAAAGCTATCAATAACCATATGAAAAATGATTTAAATTATTATTGATTAGAGAAATGCAAATTAAACCAAATCTGAGGCACCATCTTATACCTGTCAAATTGTCTAAGATGACAGAAAAGGAAAAAGACAAATGCAGGATCAGATGTGGGAAAATGGGTTCATTAATGCACTGTTAGTAGATCTATGGGCAGGTCTAACTGTTCTGGAGAATAATTTGGAACTTTGCCCAAAGGATACTTTGTGCATATCTTGTAACCCAGTGATACTGTTAATAGTTCTGTATTCCAAAGAGAGCAATAACAAAGAACCTATGGATTAAAACAACAACAACAACAACAACAACAAAAAACATTTATAGCAGTTCTTTTTGTGATGGCAAAGAAATAGAAATTGAAGGGATGCCGATCGATTGGGGAGTGGTTAAATTATGATATATGATTGTTATGGAATACTATTGTACTATAATAAATGTCAAGGGGAATGATGTTAGAAAAACCAGGGAAAACTTATATGAGTTGATGCAAAGTGAAGTGAGCAGAATTAGAACATTGTACACAACAGTTAATAGCCATATTTTAATGATGATCAACTGACTTAGTTAATCTGATCTATATAGTGATTCACACTTATTCCAAAGGACTCAAGATGAAAAATGTTGTTCCCTTCCCAAAAAAGAACTGATGAACTCTGAATGAAGACTGAAGTGTATTTTTTCACTTTATTTTTCTTATTTCCTTCTCCTCTCCTACAACATGGTTAATGTGGAACAATGTTTAAAAATGACATATATAATAGTATCATACTGTTTACCTTCTCAATGGTAAGGGAAAATGTAGAGGAAGGGAGAGAATTTTAAATTGAAAATTAAAATGAAAAAAATTAAAGATTAAAAGCTACTTGATTCTCTCTGCTTCTAGTCTTTCTTGTTACTAATTCATCCTCTATGTAACTACCGAAATAATATTCCTAAAACATTTGTCTAATAATGTTACTACCTTCCTCAAAAAACTTCAGTGTCTTCCCTGTGCCATAGAATAAAGTTCAAATTCTTTAGCCTGCCATGAAGTGTCATTGGTACTTTTCCTTGTCCAATCTTTTTCATATTATCTTCATGAATGGGTTATGATCTGTTCTCTGAATTTAACACTTCATTTATTATATGAATGCATTTGCACTTACTGTTCCCCATGCTTGGGACAGTCTTCTTGATCCACCTAATCTTAGAATCTTTGTTTTCTTTCAAGGTTCACCTCAGGTATCATATCTTTTTTGAAGATTCCCTAATTCCACTACCAAGTGTTAGTAAACTCTCCTCATTTTTGCTTGTACTACACTTATCTGTATCTAAGTTGTACCTCTCTAGTGTCTCTTTGTGGGCAAGGACTTTGTTTTGTTTTGTTTTTGTGAATCTGTATGCCTCATAGAGCGGATAGATGGTGCAGTATATAGGGTTCTGATCCTGAAGTCAGGAAGAACTGAGTTCAAATGTGGCCTCATCTAATTATTAGTTATGTGATCTTGGGCAAATCACTTAATTTTGATTGCTTCATTTTTTTTATATGTAAAATGAGCTGAATGGGGAAATGCGAAGCTATTCCAGTTTGTTTGCCAAATAGGGTTTCTAGGAATTGGATGTGATTGAAACAGTCAAAAAACAATGCATCCCATACTGAGCACAGTGTCTTGCTTACCAACTGTTTGGTGCAATGAATTAATTATGTTATTAGAGTCATTGAAAGGGGTGAAGAAAGAACACAGTATTTACTTCTTCATGGTGACTTTAAGCAATTTCCAAAAGAAAGTTTCTTTGAAAAGTAAGGAAAGTGATAGTATATGTTTACAATGAAGAGAAAATAGAAGGCTTTGTGTACTAGAACGATCCTGCTGTGATAATAATTCAATTAACAAATCCCCAAGAAAAGAAGCTCTTTCACATGAAGTTAGCTATTTTATATTAAAAAAAAAAAAAAACTTTCCAAACTTCATAAATTATGCAAAGCAAATTGTCAGTATTTGAGAATTCATGATAAAAAAAAAATTCAATACGCATCTTTAAATACATCTTTAAGAGTTTCTCTTTGTCAACCTATTTGAATGTAAAAGACCCAACTCTAGGGACAACTGAAGCTTTTCATCTGTTTCCAGTTTCTTTATAAGCCCTTTTCCCTTTGGTGGAGATCTTTCAGGTGTCCAAAACCTCTGTGATTTCTTCCTTTTCTCTGTCCAAGAAAGGCATGGGATAAAAAGTACTGGATTAGGAGTTTATAGATCTGTATTCTCATTCTGTCTCTGATACCACTAATTAGACAATTCACTTGATCTTTGGACTTCTGTTTTCCAATAGGTTAAATGAAGAAATTGGATTAAAAAAGCCTTTTTTAAAAAATTGTCTACCATTGAGTAATTAGGAATATTTTTGTAGATTCATTATTTCATCTTTGAGAATATTTTCTCCACTAGAACACACAAAGGTATTTATGCTTTCTCAACCTATACTACTTTTATTTATGTATTTCCAAAATGCTTCCATGCTGGAGGCCCTTGTCTGGTTATTTTAATTTTTTGGATATATGAACATATCACTCAGCTTGTCCTATATAAGTTACTCCTTTTTCTTACTAGATGACTGATTCACTTTTTTTTTTTTTTTTGCAGTCCTATGTATCTTTTGTAATGCCATTTATACTACTTTTCAAGCATTATTATTGATAGCATTCTGTAACTTATCTTTGCATAATCCTTTCTTTTGTATGTGATTTTGGCTGTTCCAAGATCATGCTATTATTCCATGATTCTATGTCATAGAGTTTCATCCAGAGAATATGCCAGAAAAGAGCTTTTTGTGATAGCAAATACTTTGGGATTGTTAAGAGCACTGAATAGTTTCCCAAATGGGATCTAGCCTGATATCCTCCTCTTGCTTGCTTTGAAATCCAATTTATTGTTAGGACAATTACTATTCAAAATAACTATAGGTGGAATAACCATACCCACTCATCTAATAACATTTCATAATCTTGGAAATCTGTTTTTCATGTTTTTTTTTTTTCAATTTAGAAGGCTTTATATTGCTGTAGATTTCACTGAGGTAACTAGCTTTCAGGAATTCACATATAATTAGTACATTGTTAGGTATAAATAGGAGTACAACTTGTTCTTGCTTAACATGTGAATATGCCCACAGATATGTCTACCCTTCTAGGGGCTCCTCATGGCCCTACCTCTGAGGAACTCAGGTGCCTGAAGGATCCCTGCTGTGGCTTGCTTTAGCACCTGTTGGCCACTAATTCCTATATACTTTGGGTATTTGCTTCAGCTATTAGAATGTAAGATCCTTGAAGGCAAGAACTGACTTGCATTTGTTCCTTCATTTTTCCATGAAATGCCTGACCCTCAGAGTAAGCAATTGATAAATTTTTTTTCTGCCTATTTACAAGCCTATCTTTACTATTTCATTCTCTTTGATTCAGCAGTACTACTAGGTCTATATCCCAAAAAGACCATAAAAAAGAGAAAAAAAAAACCCTACATGTACAAAAATATTTGTAGCAATTCTTTTTGAAGTGACAAAGAATTAGTAATTGAGGGGATACCCATCAATTGCTGAACAAGTTGGGTTATGTAAGTGTAATGGAATGCTATTGTGATATAAGAAATGATGAACAAACATTTTTCAAAAAAACTTGGAAAATTTACATGAACTAATGCTGAGTGAAGTGAGCAGAACCAGGAGAACATTATACACAGTAACAGCAAATAGTGTGAGCAGCTTTGATGATTTAGCTCTTCTAAGCAATACAATGATCTAAGGCAATTCCAAAAGACTCATGGTGGAAAATGCTATCCATAATCAGAAAAAGAACAATGGAGCCTGAATGCTGATTAAAACGTATTATTTTCACTTTTGTTGTTGTTGTTTTTTTCTCATAGTTTTCCCCTTTTGTTCTGATTGTTCTTTCACAACATGACTGTGAAAATATATTTAATATGACCATACATATGTAAAACTTATATTAGATCACTTGCTATGTTGAGTTGGCGGAGGGAAGAAATTGGAACTCAAAATCTTATAAAAATATGTCATAAACTTTCTTTACATATAATTTTTAAAAAAACCCTAAAATACTATTAAGTAGTAAGGGGGCAAGGAAGCATAGCCTTGTTTCTGAGGAAAAGATTTAGAATATTTTTGAGGAAAAAAAGATTCTTTGTTTTAAATAAAGTTGAATTAGTAAAGTTAGTTATGTATGCCTTGTTTGATATGAACCTTAAAAATTCAAAACACCACATTTTCTTTTTTTCTTTTTAAAAATAATAGCCTTTTATTTTTGAAATATATACAATGATAGTTTTCAGCACTTACCTTTGTAAAACCTTGTATTCCACATTTTTCTCCTTCCTTTCCCCCCATTTCCTACCCTAGACAGCAAATAATCCAATATAAAAACAGCACATTTTCATTCCTATATGCTTTACTTACTCAAAAATATTATAAGGAATAATTAAGTTAAAGTTAAAAAGTATCACAGAATTAAAAGAAATATACTATCATATAAATTGTATATATTGGTGAGATGATAGAAATATGATCACTATTCAATCATATATGACTTTTAATGATCCTGTTTGGGATTTTCTTGGCAAAGATACTAGAGTGGTTTGCCATTTCCTTCTCTAGCTCATGTTACAGATGAGGAGAATGAGGCAAACTGGGTAAAATGACTTGCTCAAGACTGAATAACTAGTAAGTGTCTGAGGCCAGATTTGAACTTAGGATGATGAATCTTTCTTATTCCAAACCTGGTGTTCTATCCATTGCCCCTTTTAGCTGCCTCACAATTGGATTAGCTAACAATTAGATTTTTCTGGAAGGTTCCTTATAAAAGAGAAAGTAGGGAAGTGTTTGGGTCATGGTGGGAACAGACACAGAGGGTGAATGTGATTTATCTGATTAAAAGAATGTCTTGATTTTATGACAAAGTCAGAGAAGTGTAAGGCTCCTGTGATCTAGAAATTTAAAGACTTGGGTTCAGATTATGGTTTAGCTAATTCACTAAATTGAATGTTGCTGTGAATTTTAATTTCCTCATTTGTAAAATGTGGTTGATATTTACTCTGTCTCACAAGGTTGTGGTGAAATTGAATGAAAAAGTGTTTTGTCAACTGTAAAGAACTAAACAAATAGAAGGTATTATTAGGGCATAATGACAGATGGTGCTAGAAAAGTAGGTGAGGGCCATTTGTCCTTGTACTCCTTCTTAAAGGAAATTTTATGCTAGATAAGAACATTTCAGTGGAGTTATAGATCTAGAAGCAGAAAGAAAGGCCAATTCTAAATGACATGTAGATGGATACATGATCAGAAATTTTTTGAAATTGAAAAAATTGAGTCTCAATACTAGTCTTGGAAGGCCTAGGTTTTTTTTTTTTCTTATCAATCACATTATTGCACTGATATGTAAAAGTTAATAAAGATAGAAACATTTGTCTTTAAATTAATACATTTTTTCTTGCATTGCTTAGGGTCTTTAAAAACAAAAGAAAACAAATCCTGATGGCTTGCTTTATTTTCTCATTCTGAGCCTTCATAACAACAGAAAGAATTGGATTCTAATAGTTCTTTTCTTTTCTAACACATACTTTTTTGGCTTTTACTTTTGAATTTTTACCCTTAGATGTGATTGAATTTCTCTTTTATGTTTGATGGGTATGTGTCAGACTATATAATGTTAATGTTAGCAGCTTCTCAAAGTGAGTTTACTCAGAGAATAGTTATCTGACCCTTTCAGGCTTTGTATATACCTGGCTTTGGAGAAGTGTATACTAAAAATATTATCAAAATAGATTTATGTGTGAAGAAACTGGGATGCAGAGAGGTGGTGACTTGTTCAGGGTCATACAATTAGCAAGGCAGAATTTGAATTTGGGTTTCCTTGATATAAAGCCCAATTGAAGTTCCACTATATCATATTATCATCAGAAAGGAGTGTGGCTTTAATTTGTCAACATATGGGTAAGTAAGTGCCACAAATGAGTGGGCAGTGTTGAATAATGGACAGAAAACTGATCAAAGAGCAAGGAGATCTAAGTTCAAGTTCTACCTACACATAGTGACTTTGTAACCCTGGGAAAATCATTTAGCAGTGCATGCCCCAGGAACTCTCTAAACTGTAAGTTATTGAGTAAATGAGTCTACACACGGAGAGAGAATTTTCTCACTGGAATTTCCCTGTACTAGTAAAATTACAGTTGAGAATTCTTCCTTCTCCTGCTCCTAGCATAAATAAAACACAATTGACTGAAGTACAATCCAGATATCAGAGAAAAGGCATCCAGAGGTAAAGGAAGGAATTTTACCAGCTTGGTTAAATGGTTACTTTTATTTTTAATTCTTCAGAAGAAAAGGGATTGAAAGAGGCAATGGAGACCATCTATACTCAGGAGTTCAGAGGAGTCACCCAGAAAAAGAGAAAAAAGATTAGTAAGAGATTCTTCCTGATAATAACAATAGACACTTCTGTTATCATGGGATCATAGCAAGTACAAGATGCTAGACTACATTACTCAGCAACTCTTGTGGTTATGAACATTTCTGAAGAAGAAAAAAGAAGAAAAAAGCAACAAGCATTTTATAGCACTTTATGGTTTTCAAAGTTCTTTAGGTATATTATCTCATTCTGTCATAAGCAAAATAATGACTATAAAGAAGATACCAGTTTCAGTGTCAGCATGTGTCATAATGGGATTCCACAGAGACAACATCTTCTGCTTGATCCCATTTACAGGTGATTTAGGCCACCGGAACATAGATTTTGAGTAGGTACTGCAGAGGAATAGTGAGCTGAATGCAGAATCGTTCAGGAGAAAGAAAGTGGGCCAGATTCTGTTGAAGAAATTATGATGTACTTTAAATGATTACAAGTTGGTTCCTGATACAAACTCCACTTGTAATAGTATTATAATACATTATGTATATATCTACATATATGCATGTGTATAAAACACTAATTATTTCATGATGTTCAATTACCAAATGACTTTGTATCACATATACAAAATGTAAACATAGATACAAATATACATATACCTCTGCATATATATTTATATGTGTGGCCTTGACCATGTTACTCAACTTATGAGGCTTCAGTTTCAGCTTAAATTGGACTAAATTTAAACTGCACTCGAATCCTGATTTTGAATTAGAAAAACCTAAGTTCAAATCTTGCCTCAGATCTTTACTATTTATATGATTATAGACAAGTTAAGCTTAATCTTTCTGAGATACAATTTTTTTCATACACAGATATAAGGATGAAAATATCTGTAATCTTTATTTCACAAAAGCCTGGTTCTTTTCTAATCTAAAAGAGCTGAGTATCGGCAATTTATACTGCACTAAGATTTTGGGACACCTAGTATGTATGCATATAACATTAATAACCATCTAACATATATATATATATACAAATATAGAGCTTAAAATTTTAAACTATTAACAGAATAAATTGAAATTTTGTGGATACCCTGAATATACAAATGTACATATGAATAATAGTCTAGCAATGTCATGTTGTTGTAAATCATAATATTATTAGTCTCATACACACATATATGTGTATTTATACACACACATATATATCACTAATAACTTTCTAACAATGCTATATAATTGTAAATTAAATATTATTGTAATGTGATGCATTACTGAAACTCTAGGCTTATGAGGATCAGATTCAGTCTTTTTTTTTTTTAATTAAAGCTTTTTATTTATAAAACATATGCATGGGTAATTTTTCCTTACATAAGCTTTTGTTCCAAATTTTCCCCTCCTTCCCACATCTCCTCCCCTAGCTGACAGGTAGTCCAATACATGTTAAATATGTTAAAATACATGTTAGATCCAATATATGTATACATATTTGTACAGTTATCTTGTTGCACAAGAAAAATCAGATTAAGAAGGAAGAAAAAGAAAAACTGAGAAAGAAGACAAAATGCAAACAAATAACAACAGAGGGAGTGAGAATGCTATGTTGTGTTCTACACTCTGTTCCCATGGTTCTCTCTCTGGGTGTAGATGGCTCTCTTCATCACTGCACAAGTGGAACTGGTTTAAATCATCTAAATGTTGAAGAGAGCCATGTCCATCAGAATTGATTGTTGTATAGTCTTTTTGTTGCCGTCAGTGCATCTCCTGGTTCTGCTCATTTCATTTAGCGTCAGTTCATGTAGGTCTCTCCAAGCCTCTCTGAAATAGAGTTTCCTCTCTTGCTGGTCATTTCTTACAGAACAATAGTGTTCCATAGCATTTATATACCATAATTTATTCAGACATTCTCCAGTTGATAGGCATCCACTCAGTTTCCAGTTTCTTGCTACTACAAAGAAGGCTGCCACAAATATTTTTGCACATGTGGGTCCCTTTCCCTCTTTTAAGATCTCTTTGGGATATAATCCCAGTAGAAACACTGCTGGATTAAAAGGTATGCACAATTTGATGACTTTTTGAGCATAGTTCCAAATCAGTGGAACTGTCCCAGTTTTCCCATATCCCCTCCAACATTAAGCATTATCTTTTCCTGTCATCTTAGCCAATCTGACAGGTGGGTAGTGATATTTCAAGAGTTGTCTTAATTTGCATTTCTCTGATCAATAGTGATTTGGAGCACCTTTTCATGTAGCTACAAATAGTTTCAGTTTCTTCATCTGAAAATTGTCTGTTCATATCCTTTGACCATTTATCAATTGAAGAATGGCTTGAACCATTATAAATTTGAGTCAATTCTCTATATATTTTAGAAATGAGGTCTTTATCAGATTCTTTGGATGTAAAAGTGTTTTCCCAATTTATTGCTTCCCTTCTAATCTTGTCTACATTAGTTTTGTTTGTACATCCAAAGGATCTGATAAAGGAGTATTGTCATCTTTATTATATTTCCTGGACCTATCCACAAGCATTTGATATTTTTCCAATTGCTGAATTTATTTGTGTGGAAAGTGTTTTGTAGTTTTGCTTATATAGTTCCTGACTTTCCCTTGGCAGATAAATTCCCAAATATTTTATATTATCAACAGTTATTTTAAATGGAATTTCTCTTTGTATCTCTTGCATTTTGGATTTTGTTAGTGATGTATAAGAATGCTAATGATTTATGTGGATTTATTTTGTACCCTGCAACTTTGCTAAAGTTATGGATTATTTCTAATAGTTTTTTAATTGACTCTCTGGGGTTCTCTAAGTATACATCATATCATCTACAAAGAGTGATAATTTGGTTTCCTCATTACCTACTCTAATTTCTTTAATCTCTTTCTTCTTTATTGCCAAAGATAGCATTTCTAATACAAAGTAGAATAGCAATAGTGATTATAATATGTTGGTTTGGTTTTCTGGAGATGTTGGAGTAGCCTTCCTTTCAGTTGAGTAATCATCACAAGAGTAGTCAGGTGTTAAAGTCCAAATTCTTTATTGTCTCCTTGCCTGGGGACTGGGCTAGCTTTCTTAAAGGCCTTTTGGAATCTTGATTTCAGTGAAGAAGCTAAGTATAACAGGCCTGCCACCACAGTGGTGTGAGATGGAGTGAATGAATCTGGTTGAATTCAAGAGCTTGTGCTTTAACCTCCAGCCACCACAAAGGTGGATGATGGAATGAATCTGTCTCTGAGTCCCTGATTGAGTTTGTTCCAGTTTATATACTCTACACTGAGTATAAAGCAATCATTATATCACTTGGAAATCATTATTTGTTGTAAGATTATATCAATCATACTGAACTTAGAGAACTATTAGTTACCATGCTAAACTAGATAACCATGTATTATCAATTCCACTGACTTAACACTTGTAAGAATCCTACTTTTAAATATAGAGTTCTGGCCCATAACAGGTGATAGTGAGCAATCTTGTTTCACCCCTGATCTTATTGGGGGTGCATTTATTATTTCTGCCTTTCTGCATTTTATTTTGAGGTCTTTATGTCCTAATATATGGTCAATTTTTGTATAGGTTCCATGAACTACTGAGAAGAAAGTGTACTTTTGTCTCCATTCAATTTCCTCCAAAGACTTATCATATCTAGTTTTTCTAGTATTCCATTTACCTCTTTAACATCTTTCTTATTTATTTTATGGTTTATCTTGTTCTGAGAGAGCAAGGTTGAGATCTCCCATTATTATCGTTTTGCTGTCTATTTCTTCTTGCAACTCTTAACTTCTCCTTTAGGAATTTAGATGCTATACCACTTGGTGTATATATGTTTAATATTGATATTGCTTCATTATGCTGCCTTTTAGCATGCCCTTCCTTATCTCTTTTAATTATATCAATTTTTTGCTTTTGCTTGATCTGAGATCAGGATGGCTACTCCTGCTTTTTTTAACTTCACCTGAAGTATAATAGATTCTGCTCCAGTCTTTTAGCTTTACTCTGTATATATTGCTCTTCTTTAAATGTGTTTTTTGTAAACAACACATTTTAGGATTCTGACTTTTAATCCAGTCTGCTATTGGCTTACTTTTTATGGGAGAGTTCGCCCCATTCACAATTTCAGTTAAAACTACTAATTCTGTTGGAGAGGATGTGGGAAAACTGGGACACTGATGCATTGTTGGTGGAATTGTGAATGAATCCAACCATTCTAGAGAGCAATCTGAAATTATGCCCAAAAAGTTATCAAACTGTGCATACCCTTTGATCCAGCAGTGCTACTACTGGGCTTGTATACTAAAGAAATACTAAAGAAGGGAAAGGGATCTGTATGTGCCAAAATGTTTGTGGCAGCCCTGTTTGTAGTGTCTAGAAACTGGAAAATGAATAGATGCCCATCAATTGGAGAATGGTTGGTTAAATTGTGGTATATGAATGTTATGGAATATTATTGTTCTGTAAAAAATGACTAGCAGAATGAATACAAAGAGGCGTGGAGAGACTTACATGAACTGATGCTAAATGAAATGAGCAGACCCAGAAGATAATTATATACTTCAACAATACTCTATGAGGATGTATTCTGATGGAAATGAATATCTTTGTCAAAGAGAAGATCTAACTCAGTTCCAATTGATCAATGATGAACAGAAACAGCTACACCCAGAGAAGAAACACTGGAAAATGAGTATAAACTGTTTGCATTTTTGATTTTCTTCCCAGGTTATTTTTACCTTCTGAATCCAATTCTCCCTGTGCAATAAGAGAACTGTTCAGTTCTGCACACATATATTATATCTAGGATATACTATAACATATTTAACATGTATAAGACAGCTTGCCATCTAGGGGAGGGAGTGGAGGAAGGGAAGGGAAAAGATGGAACAGAACTGAGTGCAAGGGATAATGTTTTAAAAAATTACCCAGGCATATGTTCTGTCAATAAAACGTTATGATAAAAAAAAAAGCAGTAGAGTTAAAAAAAATACTAATTCTGTATTTCTTGCCATCTTATTAGCCCCAAATTATACTTTTCTCTTTCCTTTTCTCCTTTCCCTTCTCACCAGTATTTACTTATGAGTACTACTTGCCTCAAGCAGTCCTCCCTCTTTAGAGACCCTCCCCCTTTCTTACCTTTCCCCTGATATTTTTCTTTTCTCTTCTATTTAACCTACCCCATTTCTTTTCCCCCTTCCCCTCACACTTTTCTATAAGATGAGAGATGTTTCTCGGTGAAACCAAATATCTCTAATGTTCTTTCTTTGGGCCAATATGATTCATACAATATTCGTCACTCTCTTTTCTTTCCCTCAATTATAATATATTTTCTTTGTCTCTTCCTGAGATGTAATTTCCCTCATTTTACCTCTACTTTCCCTCTTTTTTTCTGTTACAATCCCCTTTCCTTTTCTAGTTTTTTTTTATAACAGTAAAATCAGATATACCATAATATAACGAACAATATTTTGTACATAGGAGAAAGCATAAAATAACTTGAAAGGGAGGTGAACTGATCAATAGAAGAAATAAAGGATAATAGATGAATAGCCTCAATGTTTTATTAATACACATACAATACCAAAAAATGTAGAGAAGTGTTCTTAACTTTGGACTTGTAAATTTGGGTTTTAAAAAGAACTGGTTTCCTTTGTACTTTGTTATACATTTAAAATCATTATGCTGAAAATGGATCTAAGTGTAGAACTTGGAAAGAGAAGTGCCATGGAGTTCAAGGAAGGAGATAAATAGTTAAAATGTCAAAAATTGCTGAAAGTCATGTAGACTAGGACTGAGAAAAGCTCATCACATTTTTGTAATTAAGAGATCATTGACAGAAAGCTATTACAGTAGAGTGGATTACAAGGGACTATATTGACTACTCTTTACAGAAGTTGAGCAGTGAAAACAATTGATATGGGATGCCAATTCAAGGAAACTGAAGAAGCAAGAGAAATTTTTTTTTAATTGAAAAGAATTGGTGAGAGTGATAGTTTCAGAAAAGCATTGGAAGACATGAACTGATGCTGTGAAATAATCAAAATCAAAAAATCATTGTACACAGTAGCAGCAATATTGGAATGATGATCAGTGAAACAGAAAAAAATTAGAAACTCATAGATTGGAATTTAATGAAGCAGGTAGTAAGGAAGAAAGTGCTGAGGAGCCTTATGCCCTACCAGGAAATAGCTGGAAGAATAGAAGTCTTCCCTTTCTCCTCTCCATGTTCCTGCTCTCTCTTACTGCTGGTACAATTCCGATGATACCCTCCCTACTATGTGGGGCTGGAGGGCTTAGCCCATCCCGTAAGTATTGAGTATGAATTCCTCATATATGAGGAATATGAGCATTATTCCTAACCCAACACCTCAGCAAATGCCTTTCTCTTCCATTGGGAAAAGGGTCTCATTTATAAAGAGTTTCATTACCCAAACATCAAATAGTCTTTGCATCTTTAACCCCTACTTTAGTCTCTAAAAATTAAGTAGGCAATTCTTGACAAGGCTAATCCATTTATTTGTGTCTTTGGTCCCATTTTCTTTTAATTTATTAAGGAACTTGCCCCAGTGATCATTCCCTTCCCTCCACTCCTCATACATGTAAGGTATAAGCATAGATATATGGACAATCTATCCTGATCTTTTTTTTTTCTTCTATCTATAAAAACCTCAGGTCTCACCTGGCCTTAAAAAAGCAACAACTACTCTTGTTCCTTTGATCTCCTTATATTATGATCCTTTATCTCTTGCTTTCACTGCTAAACTCTTAGAATTGAGACCTACATAATCCCTTAAAATCTAGATTTTTGTAGCCTTACTTGAGCAAAACAGCTTTCTTAGGGGTTGCCAATGATTTCAATCACTAAATCTGATGACCTTTTTTCAGTACTAAGTTTTCAGTCTTTGCAAACTTTCATCAATCTTGGACATTTAAACTAATCATCCCTTGACTTTAATGGCAATTCTTTGTCTTGATTCTCTTATCTGACTACTCCTTATTAGTTACTGTTGAGGTTAATCATCGATTCTCCATCCCTTAAGCCTAACGTTATTCCCCCAAGTTTCTGTCCTGGGTCATTTTCTTTCTAATTATCTCCCTCAATGATACATGCTTTTGTAGATTCATTTATAATTCTGATATTTATCTAGCAGTATTCTCTCTCATGAATTCTAGGTCCACATTTCCAGTTGTCTGCTGGATGTGTCCTACTAGAGGTCCCATTTGCAATTTAACCTCAACAAGTCTAAAATGGAATTCATTTTCTTCTTTCCTAAACTTACCTCTCCTCCAAATGCTCTTATTTTTGTGAGTAGTGCCACTACTCTTCTAGTTACTTCAGTTCATAATCTAGGAGTAATCTTTGGTTTCTTCCTGTCTTTTGTCCTTCATATCCCATAAATTGCCAAGTCCTGTGAATTTTCTCTTCACTTCCTATCTTTAATCTATTTCCTTCTACTCTCTTCTTACATAGTAACCAATTTAATTAAGGGCCTTGGGATCTTTTGTCTGCACTACTGCCACAGAATCCCTGTTGTTATCTTTGGTTCCTGTCTTTTCTTTCCTAATTCATCCTCTGCCCAGTTGTCAAAATATTCTTCCTAAGGGATAGGCTTAACTATGTCATCCTACTGAAAAACTTAATAGTGTTTTCCTTTTATTTCTTAGGGTCAGCTAGGTGGTGCAGTGGACAAAGGACTTAGTTTGGAGTCCGCAAGACTCATATTCCTGAGTTCAAATCCAGCCTCAAGATACTTACTAATTGTGTGACCTTGGGCCAATCACTTAACTCTGTTTGCCTCAATTTCTTCATCTGTAAAATGAATTGTAGAAGGAAATGGCAAACCACTTGAGTCTCTTTGCCATGAAGAGTCAGATATAACTGAAACATTGGAACAACAAAATTGTCTTTAAAATAAAATATAAATTTCTGAGCTTGGCATTTCACTTATTTTACAACCTTACTCTAATCTATCCTTTCTCATCTGATTTCACATTATCTTCTCTCCCCCAGCAGCTTACTTTCCATCTAAAAATGTCTACTTACAGATTTTCTTTTTACATCTACTTTATTGCAAGAGGCTACTGGTAGGTCTGCTTGCCTCCAGTCTCTTCCTACTCCAATCCATTCTCCAGCCACTAAATTAATTTTCTTATGTCCATCTTCCTCTCTCTTCTTCCTTCCCCACCTCAATAAATTCCAGTGGCTGCTTATTGCTTCCAGGAGCAAATACAAATGCTTTCTTTGGCATTTAAAGCCGTTTATGACTTGTTCTCTTTCCAGTATTCTTACACATTCTCCTTACTCTGTACTTTTCAATCCAGTAACAATGTCTTGCTGATTGTTCCATGAACTAGACACTTCACCTCAGTTCCAGGTAACATTCTCTTGGCCTAAACTCTTGGTCTCCCTGCCTTTCTTTAAGATCCAATTAAATGCCAGAAGCCCTTCCTCCATCTTCATTCTAGTGCCTTTCCTCTGTAGATTATTTTCTATATTTATTGTGTCATGTTTGGACTAGTTCTCTGAAGGATCTCTGGACAAGCTTTGATCTTAAGTGGAGGAGTGATGAAGGCAGGAGAGCCACCAGGATGATCTCTGTTTTTGTCTCCATCTTCTGTGTCTCCTCTGTGTCTGTGTCTGAGTCTGAATCTGAGTCTGAGATTGAGCTCAAGCTTGAGCTTTCTTCTCCATTCTTCTCAGCTCTTAAATACCTCAGTCTGATTACATCACACTAAGTACATGCCAACTAGAGTGATTATATCATTATATCAAACTAGAGTGATTACATCATTATATCACTAAGTGTATGTGAACTAGAGAACCATTATTTCATCAGTCACATTGAGTAAACACCCTGCTATAAGTATCCTTGCTTCAAGTATACCTTTCTCAGAGTTCCCCCACTATCTGCTGTCCTCTACAATCCTGTATATAACTTTGTTGTTGTTGTCATTCAAGCATGTCTGATTCTTCATGGCCCCATTTGGGGTTTTCCTGGCAAAGAAATTATAGTGGTTTGCCATTTCCTTCTCCAGCTCATTTTATAGATTTGATAACAGACAAACAAGGGTAAGTGGCTTGCCCAAGTTCACACAGCTAGTAAGTACCTGAGGCCAGAAATGAACTCAGGCCTTCCTTACT
The DNA here is from genome assembly GCF_016432865.1 of Antechinus flavipes. NCBI lineage: Eukaryota > Metazoa > Chordata > Mammalia > Dasyuromorphia > Dasyuridae > Antechinus > Antechinus flavipes. The sequence continues at coordinate 436,147,305 of NC_067400.1, forward strand.
CCAGACTTGTCCCTCCATCCACTGTATTACCTCCATGCCTATGCACGTAGCTTTTGCGTTTTATAAATAGTTATCCCTTTTACATTGCAACTTTCCCTATCAAAATTTAGATATATGTGGGTCAGTGTAAGAAATTAAATGGGAACTTTGGGGGTTTTGTGAAAGCTGCAGATGACATACAAAAGCCTGCAGATGACCGAAAAAGTTTAGCAATGCAGAAATGCGTAAGATATGTGGATAGTATATATATTATTTAATATCAACCTATCATGTCTTTTAATACCATAATAATTCAGATTCCTCTGGTATGAAGGGAAGGGCCAAGAATTTTATGCAGACTTTTCAGATAGGGTGGGGAGAAAGTTGAAATACACTCCTAACTTTCATGATCTGGAAGGGTGATGAAATTATATCATGAAATTATATTTGTTTGCATGGTGTCTCTTTGTTAGATTGAGAATCTTTGAAGGTAGGGATTACCTTTTGTCTCTTTTTGAATTCTCATTGCTTAACATAGTGCCTGGCCCATGGTAGGAACTTAATAAATATTTGAATTGAATTAAACTCAATGACATCTCCTTCTATGCTTATGCCTATGCCTAGAATGCACTTGTTCCTCATTGCTACCATTAAGGACTTTTGTTTTTTATCAAAATCTAATTCAAAACACAAACTGTCTGTTTCAAAGTATAATGTTTAAAATGATGTGTTAAGAGAAGATAATTAAAATAAAATAATTGACAGACATCTTATCACTCTTTAGAGGAACAAGGATTGAGTATATGCTGGTTAGATAAATGCAAGTCAGTTTTAAAAGCTAGTGTTTAAAATAACATTCCTTAATTATTTTATACCAAAGAGATGTGTTGACTGATCTCACAACTTTTTAGATAGGAATACTAACATATTAATATATAAATAGAAAGACAGCAAAGACCTTTTACTCACCTTCACATAATCATTTTCCCCTCCAATTTTGAATTGCTATAATTGTTAGAAAATTTCCCCTTAGTTAACTAAGTTTAAACCTATATCCATTTAACATCAACTATCAATTTGCTAATCACCAAATAAAGAAATAGCATGCAACATTGCAAGAAACAAAAACAAAAAACTTTTCTAATACACAATATGCTTGAAAAATATAATCTTGTAAAGATGTTTTTGTAACTTGTTTCCTAGTCTATAAAAACAGGGAAAATAAAACTACTTCTTTGGAATGGTATGAAGAATAATTTAATTGACAATCACTGGAGCCTTTAACATAAAGCATAGTAATGTCACCATAGTCCTGTTACAAGTACTCATTAAAAAATTATAAATACATAACTAGAAGAAAGATTTTTTTTTCACTAGTGGTTTAAATTAGTTTGAGAACTTTAACCAAACATATCCATTTCATGTTCTGTTTGGCAAATAATATGTTATCTTTGTTATTAATATTAAACATAAATCTTTTATATTAATGGCAAGTTATCCTTCAAAACATTGGAGTACAACTATAAGTTATGAAGACTTTGAGAAACCTGTCTTTGCACAACTGATTTGATATTTAAAACAGGTATTATAATTCTTCACATGTCAAGATTTGACAACCTTCCTCATGGAAAATGTATTCCCTCAACATTTACTCTAGTCTTTGCTTAGCTACAAATCTTTTATTATTTTGCTAACAAATCCTATCTGTATTATTTAGTAAAAAGATCTGACATGTGCCAATTGTCCTATACACTAAACCCATCAGGCAGCTGTGTTTGTTTCCTCCAATCTGATTTAGTCAAACTTAATCTTATTTAATACTCACTGAAGAATAACCCCTCCCCCCCAACAACAATAACCTCTCATGAATAACTGACCTCTCCTACCCTATAATGTTCTCAGGTGCCAGATTCTTTCAGTCTTAAAAATGTTGACTGGTGTGCTATTGTGCTATTAAATTTCTATACAGCTGAAACAATTGCATCAAGAGGTGTTAAATGTTGCAATTAATAATAGTTTTTTGAACTAGAAACCTAGAGCTAATGTGCTTAGATTCATCTGTCACAATTCATCTGTAAAAACATCTTACAGAAATAATAAGCAAACTTAGGATGCAGTATTACTAGTATAGCAATTTACATACACTTGGGAATTTGAGCTCTATTTCCTTCTGTTTATGTTTATTGCTTATATCAAATCAAAATTATTGTTTCAGTACTTCATAAGGATTTACTTGTTACATCTGTTTATTAAATAAGGAATCAGTATCTCTCTTTCTTCCAATACTTTTTCCTCAAGCCATTTTTTTAAAAAGAAATGTTTGGAAGAAAGATGCAATATAAATTAAAAAAAATAAAACTTGAGTAATAAAACCATCTTTTATTAGTTTATAAATCTTAGTAAAAAATGAGAACAAGCACAATTCAATGATATTGTGACTATGGCAAGAAGAAGATCCAGTTCGATGTTATATATCTAAGACTTGAACAAAAAGTTCCTCTAAATCTGGATTTATTATATCTGCAAGTAGACAAATATAGATCTGATATATGGAAAACTTCCTAACCATTAAAATTATTTCAAAATTGAGTTTCCTTGGGAGAGAGTGAGTGGATTTCCCCCTCCCTGGAGGTCTTCAATCAAAGGCTGGATAGTAATTTAGCAAGTATGTGGTAGACAAGGTTCTTGTTCAGAGTATGAATTTGATGAGATGACCTCTTGGTCCCTTCCAGTTCTGAAATGGCCTCTAACACCCAAAACTCTGATTCTGAGATTATTTTATTTAATATTCAGAATGATCTCATGAGGCAAGTTAAAACAAATTAATAGTCTCTCTCATTTTTCAAATGAAGAAACCGAATGAAGCTCAAGAAATTTGCAGTCTTCAGTCACCCAGCTTATTAGGGGAAGACTTCTGACTTCACTGCTCTTTTACAGCCATACTGTGCAAATAAGAAGTTTTTTCAACAGAATATTGATGCCATTACATAATGTCAGGCAGTATGGTATAGGGACTACAGTGCTGGACTTTTGGAGCCCAGAATATCAGAATTCAAATCCTCTTTCAGAGGATTTGTGTGGCCTGAAAAGTCACTTAACTCTCTCAGCCTCAATTTCTTCATTTGTAAACTGGGCATAATAATAGCATCTACATTATAAGATTATAATGGGGATTAAGTGAGATAATATATGTAAAATGTTTTGCGAATCTTATACATGATATTAAGTGTCTTCAGTTGTAAAAAGTTAAAATTTTTAAAAATGTGTGAGAAAGCTTACAAAAATCTGTGATTTTCCTTTAATATTCCAATATAGCAAATATAATTTAATATATCTTTAGGAAATACAAAAAATCTATAGTAGTTGGAATTTTTACAGAATTTGATGATTGTCAAACGAGGGAATATAAAAACTCTGAAGCAATTAGACATTTTCATAGATTTAGTTATTTTAAGGAGGAGGTACTAGGGAAAGACAAAAAGGAGAAAATAACCCTACAATGGGTATATAGATATCTCTGGAGAACTTTTACAGTTATTTAAATCTCAAATGCCAGTTCTATAATCATAGTCAAAGAACATATTTATCTAGTATTAGATGGTATCTTAATCATAAATGGGTTTAACTTTATGCTCTTTAGGAATGTTTTGATGGAGTGTGAAGGACAACTGTATGGGCTTTTATACTGGGTTGGGCAACTGACAAAATATGAGACATTGAATTGGACCATTGGAAGATTTAAGAATATGCAGCTGTTCTGGGGGAGGCCTCTGCCCCAGACTGATGACTTCATACTCCTAGCTGGCCAAAACTAAAAAGTGACAACCAGAGACAGCACAGGTCCAAGCCCTGAAGTTTTTTATAAAATTCTTTGGTAAGCATTCTTAAAAGAGACTTGCCGCTATCCAGTAATTAAAATTCCACTGTTTTAACTACTTATGATCCACCCCTCCCCTCACCCCAAGCAGTACATAGCCTTTTCACCTTTCCTTTTATCTTCTCTTCAACAACTAGTAATAGTAATACATATTGCTTATCTCATCACTACCAAGATATAAATGAATATGTAGCCACCTTGCTATCTCTGATCCTGGCTTTTACTCCTTTCCTCTTGTTATTTATAGGTGATCCTATTTTTTTCATTAGAACAAAGGAACAATTAAGTTTTCTATGGAACTGGTGTTTAAAGCCATTTAAAAAATTCACCTTGCTGTAATTTAAAATATATTAAATATCTATAAAAAATAGTGGCTAACAATAAAATATATTTGAATGTATTTTTTAAAATAGACTTAAAGTCTATAGCCCTTTGATCTCTAAAGTACAATCTGTCCTTATTTCCATCTTCTTGCTTTTTTTTTCCCCTTCAGAAATCTAAGTCACTTGCGAATTTTCATGATCCATTTTTGATCTCTTAAACAACTATCCATTTTTCTTCCTCAGCAGAATTGTTTCTCTCTGTCTCTAGAATTTGATTCTTGATAGCTTCCTATTCATCCTGGCCTTACTTCTCTTGTTGAATTTTAGTTCACGAGTTGTTTGTATTTTTGCTGAATTCTTTAAAATCTATTCTTGTTATGGACCAGAACTCTCTACTAAAACAAGGATTCTTACAAGGTGCTGACTCAGTGAAATCAATAAGACAATGGTTATCTAGTTTAGCATGTTAATTCATAGGTTCAGTACATGTACTTAGTACTTAATATAGTTCTGCAAGATTGACACCTATTCTACAAGATTCACGCCTATGATAATGTAATTATAATAGAGCATATAAGTTCGGACAAACTTAGCCAAATTCATTGATTCCATCTCACACCATCATGGTGGTTGGCCTGTCCTCCTTCATTTCTCCACTGAGACCAAGGCCCGTCTGAGCCAAAGACAGACTCGGAAAGTGCACGAAGACAGACTTGGAGATGACTGGAGGCTGGAGCACAACTCTCGGACTGAGACAGACTTCAAGACAGAGACCATCATGGTGGTCCTACTGCCTCCCCCACAGAAATCAAGATACATTCCAGAGAACCTCAAGAAAGCTAGCCTGGGCCCCAGGCAAGGAAACTAAACTATGAAGGAGATAATAAAGAATTTGGACTTTAATACCTGGCTATTCTCTGGTGATTAATTGGCTAAAACACAGGCTGGTCCCAAGACCTCCAGAAAACCAATCAGAACACTACATAGTCTCTTCTAATTTAATGTCCATGGCACATTGTCCCCAGATCTCTTTTTCCCTATTCTTACAAACTCCCAGTTGGAATGTTTACTTTTTTCAAGGTTCTTATCACTTCCACCTCAGTAACTGTTTCCTCTTTAATGGTGAGACTTTAGAATAGAATTTTTCTTTTTTGTTCTTCTACCTACTTTAAAACTGTTATTGAGGCAAATCAGGACTTTATTAATTATTTTGGTTTTGGTATAGAGAAAGAATTAAAACAAATGTTTGGATAATTGAAGTCTCCCATCACTACAGTATCTTGCCTCTTTTCTAGACTTATTTTCTGGCCTCCTCATTAATTTCCTTTTTTTTTTTTTTTTTTTTGTCTAGGTAGTTTGTAATTGTTATATAGGTATTAATATATATTGATGAGGTCAGAGGAGCAATTCCTAGTTCAAAATACAGGGTACAAAATATGTGACAAATTCACAAGGATATTTTACTCAGTCAAAAGGTAACTTTATTCAAGAGAAGATGTCATAGAAAAAATGACAAGGCAAAATAAGTACCAAAGTGATAAATATGAAATGGATTTGGGAGAGCATAGATTTAGGAAAAAATCATTAAAGGAATATAGCATGAGATGTAAGTAAGCCGGTCAAATCCATAAAGAAATTAGCAAACTAATAAGAGCTAGCTATAGTAAGGGAAAAGACACCATTAAAGGGAAGATACGATGAGGAGGGAGAAAGCACTTCATAGTAGGCTTAGCCCTGAAAAGGAGTTCACAAAGATCTTTATTATAAATACATCTTTTACAGGGTAAATATAACCTGGGGATTCCTCAGAGGAGGAGGGAAATAAAGGTGGGAACAAGAATGTATATTGAGATGTTGAGACTGCCTTGAAGATACTAACCTGGGTTCCCATCATAAGAATCTTAAAGATATTAATCAAGAAAATCTGGACAAATCATGATTGCCTTAACTATGGTAATACAACAGTCTGGGAAACTAAATTCCCTAGATGGGTGTTTCAGCATTTCATGAAAAAGGAGAGAGAATATCCCATCATATATGACAATATTGGTACTCTGACTCTGTTGAACTTTCATCCAAATGCTCTTCACCATGGTTTCACCTATGAAACCTTTCTTTCCTCACATGAACATATTTTAACATCATTAATATTTTTATCTAGCCTTATAATTTTTTACTTTTTCTATTGCTTTTGAATAAGGTATATCCATTTTGAACTATATCCTAGATTTTTCTACCTTGAGAATAGTGACTCACTAGAGAATAGGCATTTACATAATAAAAAAAAAAAACCTGCTAATTGAGTCTACTACAAACAGAACTACTTTGTATAGTACTCTTTGCCAAGAACAGCTCTTAAGTCCTATATCAGTATTAACTCATTAAAATTTTATATTACTACATCAAATTTAGCTCTCTTGTTATCCATATTTTTTGGATATGTTTACAGATATCTGAGGCCATGGGCTAAGAATGATGTCTTTCTTGGATTTGATCTCTTGTAAACTGTATGTCTCCCTTTCTATTCCGTGTACATTTAAGCCACTATATATGGTATCTTTCTTGATTGATAATGGACATGGGTAATTTTCTACCTTTCCCTTTCCCTTCCTTGATAGAATTGGAGAAAATCACAAAACTGTGCTAACTGGCTCTATGACAAATTTATGTTATATGATTTTAACTAGAACTCACTGCAGCAAGACAGGTCTTTTATATCCCTCTAATTGATTAGGTGGAAGAGGAAATGGCAAACCACTCCAGTATCTTACCAAGAAAATCCCAAATAGGGTCATGAAGAATTGGACGTGACAAAAACAACTGAACAACAAATTGTTTAGATATCTCACTCTCCACAGTTGTTGTTCCAAACCTTTTTTTTTTTTTTTCTCATGGCTTCCCTCCTCATTCTCCAGCTCAATACTTGACTTCACACTTCACTGAAAAAAAATTGCTTTCACAGAAGCTCTCTTCCTTCTCAATTCAACTTTCTCAGACACCTTTGCCCTCTGTATTTTTTATCTTGACTGAAGTTGTTCTTTTCTTTGCTGAGGCCAATCACTCTACATGTACCTTGGATCTAATTGCTTCCTGTCTTCTCCAGCAGATTCTTCCAATTATCATCTAATATTCAGTTTCTCCCTATCTACTGGCTCTTTTTTTGCTGCTTACAAATACACTCATGTTTCTCATTCTTTAACAATCCTCATTGATATGCCCATCCCTGATATGCATTTCCTATTTTTCTTTCTCCCTTCACAGCTAAACTGATTGAAAAAGCTGTCCCTCCTAATTGCATTCACCTTCCTCCTCTCACATGCTTGTAAACATTTGTGATATGAATTCTGATGTCATTGAGTTGTCCTCTCTGAAATACGAGCCATCTCTTTATTGTCAGACCTAATGATTTTTTCCCTTTTCTTTTCTTTTTTTTCCCCTGAGGCAATTGGGGTAAGTGACTTGCCCAGGGTCACAAAGCTAGGAAGTGTTAAGTATCTGAGGACAGATTTGAACTCAGATCCTCCTGACTTCAGGACTAATGCTCTATCCACTGCACCACCTAGCTGCCCAGTAATGACTTTTTCTTAATTCTTATCCTTTTGATGTTGCATGCTTTGACTTTATCACTTTCCCTTCGTATGCATATTCTCCTATATAGGTTTTCTTGACATTATTCTCTTCTCTTATCTGTCTCTTCCTTTTTGTTCTCCTTTCCTGGATCTGAATGTAAGATCTTTTTCTCTGACCTCCAATACCTTTGTTGTATCACACTCTACCAGTGCCTTGCAATATAGTTATTTGCATACTTGTCTTATTTTACCATTAAAATGTAAATTCCTTCAAGACCAAGACCATGACTTATTTATTGTTGTGTTCCCACCTGTCCCTGTCCACAGTACTTTATACGTTGTATGAACTCAACATGGATTTGTTGAATTAAACTGAGATATAATGTCCCATTAGTACTGATGGGGATGAATGCTTGCTTACAGACTTAGTAATGCTGATTTGGAGACAATTTAAAGCTATAAATACTCCAAAAGTAATAATATCTTGTATATTTATGCATCATTATCTTTAAATATACTTTTTGTTTTTATTCTCCATATAATGGAAAAATGACTTAGAATTTGCATAATTGTGTCATTGGAAAGAGTTGTTGGGAAATGGGACTTCTAAAGTCAACAAGGGAGACAAAAGTGGATTTGATCAGCATTTGTAGTACATTTGTTTTGAAATGTGCAGTTGAATGAACATTATGCTATTTCATAGGTTTAAATTGTTTTAATGTTGTCACTAAAATGGAATATAATTAATACATGCAAGTAATATATAAAAATTCCTTGAGTGCCATAAAGTTCTCTTATTCCTGCTGTTATATTTATTTATAGCAATATGTGGTGCTTAATGTTCTCTGATTTTAAAAGCATTTTATAGACATTTGTCACTTGCACTTTCTCTTTGGGGAAAGCACTAATCTTACACCTCAATTTAATAAGGCAGATTGTCAAAGCATTTAGAAGTAAATATCAAAGTTGTTCTCTATTTACCAAAGGATTTAAGCTATTCTTGAAAATTTATGGGCAAACATGCTTGTAGTTGAATGGTGTAATTTAAAAAGAAGAAACTTGTTGTTCTCAGCCTAATATATACCATCTTTTTTTTTTTTTTTCTTCACAGTTTGTAATCAAATAGTGTGTGAATTCAAACTGTCTCTAAACTGATGTGAGTATAGAAACAGTTGTAAAGCTTTAATGAAGATATGGACTTTAGTTCTATCCTTCTTTGTCTATTTTATATGGGGAAGAAGAATATTTTGATATGGAGAGATGGGATGACTCCCATCAAAATGCATCCACATTAACACAGATGAGGACAGACTCTTTGATAGCATGTTGATAAAATCTTAAATATTTTTTCCCAGGAAGAATTGAGGATGATTTCAAACTTACAGGGGCTCATATTTGACTTTTATCATATTTAACTACCTCTCTGAAGACTGTATATTTATTTATTTTTTGTTTGTCTATAGATACAAAGCTGATTCATATAGAAGTCAAAAGATTTTGTTCATTCAATAAGTGGTAACTTGTCATACACCCTTCCTCTACAATGGAGTATTTGGGCATTTGGGAATAAGGCAGAAATACTAATACTTATCATGCCATGTAATAGAATCTTTTTTCCTTCATTAAGAAAAATTTTCAGCCTTTCTTTTTCTTCTTCAATTGCTGGTCCATAGAATATAGGACCCCACAGTTATAGTTCAGGGAAAAGCATTCCTTTTTCCTATGGGACAAAAAAAATTCTTATACTTATCACGAAAATGATATGCTTCTTAGAAACTAGGGCACCTTGTAGGAGGACAGCAAAATTCCCATTAGTATCAATGAATGTATTAATTTGTCTTCAATTATAAAAATCTTTTTGAGGATAATAGAAGGGTAATAACCAAAGGTCCTTGATACATTCAAATTTTTTTTTATAGACAAAGAAGTAATAACATATTTCCATCTTGAACCAAACATAAAGAGCCACTTCTTTTTTTGCATTTAAATTTTCTTGTCCCAATTAACTAAATTTGCAGTTATTTTTGTTAAAATTGGGATGCAAACAAAGCAGAACATGGCACTGGAGTGTAGCAAGTACACTGACCTGGAATTCAGAAGATGTGGGTTGTAATGCTGACTGATATTTCCATGCTTTTTGGCAAGTTATTTTTTTTAAATTAAAGTTTTTTATTTTCAAAATATATACATGAATAATTGTCAACAATCACACTTATAAAACTTTATGTTATAATTTTCACCTCCCTTCCTTCTCTTCCCATTTTTTCCCTCCCCTAGCTGGCAAGTAATCCAATACATGTTAAACATGGCAGTTTTTCTATACCCATTTCTAAAATTGCCATGCTGCACAAGAAAAATCAGATCAAAAAGGAAAAAAAATGAGAAAGAAAACAAAATCCAAAGAAACAACAACAAAAAAAAGTGAACATTTTTTTGTTGTGGCCCACATTCAGTTTCCACTGTCCTCTCTGTGGGTACAGATAGCTTTCTTCATCACAAGAGCAATGGAACTGGATTGAATCATCTCATTGCTGACAAGAGCCATGTCTATCTTGCTTTTGCCATGTATAATGTTCTCCTGGTTCTGCTCATTTCACTTAGCATCAGTTCATGTTAAGTTTCTCTACCTCTTTGAAATCATCCTGCTGATCATTTCTTATAGAACAATAATATTCCATAACATTCATATACAATAACTTATTTAGCTATTCTCTAACTGATAGCGATCCACTTAGTTTCCAGTTCCTTCTTTGGCAAGTTATTGCTAAACTGTGTAATATTGAGAATTACAGAGTAACAGGATTTTAGAATGGAAAGGCACCCTGGACATTTCTAAGTTCCCTCATTGGTAAATGGGGATAGTATTTGTACTTGTACTATGTATTTTATATGGTCATTTTGAAGGGAGCACATTGTAGATCTTAAAGCACTGTACATGTGTGAGAACATTTTTTTTATATTTTCCACATCATACAGTTTATTTCCATATGCAAAATAAATTCATACTTTAACACAACCAACAATTGGTCATCCAGCCTGTGCTTGAAGATCTCCCACAAGGAAGAACCCAATACCTTTCAGGGTAGCCCATTCTGTTTGTGCACAACTAATTATTAATAGGTTTTCCCTGATATTAAACCAAAATTTACACCTCTGTAGCTTATATCTGTTGCTCCTGATTCTATATTGTGAAGCTAAGAAAAATGTTTCATCTCATATGGAGCCAAGATGATTAAGGAAAGACAGATACTCCCCTGAACTCTCCATAAAATGTTTCCAAACAATTTTAAATAATATCCTAAAACAAATTTTGGAATAGCAAAACCCACCATAAGACAGGATGAAATAATTTTCTAGCCCAAGACAACTTAGAAGGTCAGCAGGAAAGATCTCTTACACAGGGGTAAGAGTGGAGTATAGTCTAGTGTAGATCCAACCCCAACAAATCAGCAGTAGGCCTTGGAGGTGACTCAATCAGTGACAGCGGTGATGATTTCCAGACTCCTTAGCCCATAGATAGTAAGGGAGGGAGCAGACAACTGGAAATAAGGAGCTTATAGGAGATCCTGTGTTGGCACTAAAGGCAGCACTCTGTTGTATTGTCTGTACTTGCATCTGGATTTCAGTCAAGGGTGGGGAGGAGCATTTGCACACCAGAACTTTAAGGGGAAGTGGGACCCTAGCCATGATTTCATGGCAGAAAAGAATACTTATGGTCACCCAGAGAGTAAAACACAGATCAGGAATATAGTAAACACACCTGTTCCTAGATCATACCACCTTGGAAGAACTGAAAACTTATAAATTCCCAGGATTATCTCTGAAAACATTTGTACAAAAAACCTGAAGTTTGAGACAGTTCTCTCTCTACTCCTGAAGAACAACTCCACTGTAGCAGAGGGTTAAAAGCCAAAAAAACTGGAAAATGACAAACAATAGAAAAAAGATCTTGACTTTAGAAAGTTACCATGGTGACAAGGAAGATCAAAACACAAACTCAGAAGAAAAAACAAAGTTAAAACTGCTATATTCAAAGCCTCAAAGGAAAACATGAATTGATTTCATGGGGAAAAAACCAGATTAATTAAAGAGGCAAAAAATTATTGAAGAAAATAATACCTTAAAAAACAGAATAGGCCAAATGATAAAAGAGGAACAAAAATATAAATGAAGAGAATAATGCCTTAAAAAGAAAAATTGGCTAAATGGAAAAAGTGGTACAAAAATTCACTGAGGAAGAGAATTTCCCCAAAAGTAGAAGTAGTCAAATGGAAAAGGAAGTATGAAAGTTCACTGAAGAAAATAATTCCTTAAAAAACAAAGTTGAGGAAGTGGATGCTAATGACTTTATGAGATATCAAGAAATAATCAAAATCAAAAGAATGAAAAGATAGAAGAAAATGTGAATTATTTCATTAGAAAAACAATTGACCTGGAAAATAGATCCAGGAAAGATAATTTAAGAATTCTTGGACTACCTAAAAGCTATGATAAAAGTCTAGACATAATCTTTTAAGAAATTATCAAGGAAAACTGCTCTGATATCTAGCACTAGTAAATAAAATAGAAATTGAAAGAATTCTCCAATCACTTACTGAAAGAGATCCTCAAATGAAAACCCCCAAATAGATAAATCCCCAGGTCAAGGAGAAGATATTGTAAATAGCCAGAAAGAAATCAAATATTCTAGAATCAGGATAATGCAAAATTTAGCAATTTTTACATTAAAAGATCAGAGGGCTTGACAAAAGAGGTGGGATTGCAACCAAAAATCATCTATTGAGGAAATTAGCACAATCCTTCAAGGGGAAAATGGATAGTCATTGAAATAGAGGACTTTCAAGCTTTCCTAATGAAAATACTAGAGCTAAATAGAAAACTTGACTTTCAAATATAAGATTCAAGAGAAGCATAAGAAAGTAAATAGGAAAGAGAAATCATTAAGGCTTTCTTTAATAAGGTTAAACTGTTACACAGGAAAATGGAACTCACAACTCCTACAATCTTTTTAATTATTAGGGCAGTTAGAAGGAGTAGAAGGTATGAATTTAACATGATCGGGTGATTATTTAAAAAAAAAAGAGGTGAGAAAGAAGGAGACAGTGAGTAGAATGAGGCAAATTATCTAACATAAAGGAGATACAAGAGTTTTACATTGGACAAGAATATGTCAACATTATGCTCATTGGAATTGGCTCAAAGAGGGAATAATATTTATATTTAGTGAAATATAGAAATTTGTTCTAACCTACAGGAAGGCAGGAGGGGAAAAGGATAAGATGAGGCAGGGGGGAGAGAAGTGAAAGAACATTAGATAAGGTAACAATCAGAAGCAAAATATTTTTGAGAATACCCAGGGTGAAAGAAAAGAGAGAGCAAGTAGTATAAACAGACAAAATAGGTTCAAGAAAAATACATCATAATCATAACTGTGGAAATTTGTTTTAGCAAGCTTCTCTGATAAGGACATCATTTCTCATCTATGTTGAGAACTGAGTCAAATTTGTAAAAAAAAAAAAGTTATTTCTCAATTGATAAATGGTAAAAGGATATGAACAGGAAGTATTCAAATGAAGTAATCAAAGCTACCTACAATCTTATGAAAAAATACTAAGTCACTATTGATTAGAGAAATGCAAATTAAAGCATCTGTGAGATACTACCACATACCTATCAGATTGGCTAATATGACAGAAAAGGAAAGTGGCAAATGTTAGAGGTGGAATAGGAAAATTGATACTCTAAAGCACTGTTGGTGAAGTTGTATTCTGATTCAATCATTCTGTTGAACAATTTAACATTATATCCAAAGGATTTTAAAACCATTTATAGCCACTGACCAAACAATACCACTCCTAAATGCATATTCCAAAAAAAAGAGATAAAAAATAAAAACAGAAAAGGACCTCTAAGTACAAAAATATTTATACCTGCCCTCTTAGTGGTGGCAAAGAATTAGAAATTAAGGGGATTCCCCATCAACTGGGGAATAATTGAACAAGTTGTTGTATTCTGATGGAATGCTCTTGTATTATAAGAAATGATAAGCAGCATATCCTTAGAAAAGCTTGAAAAGACTTATATAAATAGATGTGAAATAAATAGAACTATGAGAACACTGTGTACAGTATTAAGAATATTTCATGGTGATAAATTGTAAATGATTTTGCTATTCTCAGCAATACAAGAGCCAATACAATTATGAGAGATTTATGAAGAAAAATAGGTCATGAATGAGGTTCCTAAGAAAAAAGCACCAGAATTCAGATAAATTTATAAGGGAATTCTATCAAATATTTGAAGACAAATTGATTCTAATATTAAGTAAATTATTTATAATAATAGTTAAAAATGAATCCTATCAAATTACTTTTATAAAATGAATATGATATTGATATCTAAACAAAGAAGAATACAAAGAAAAATATAGACCAATTTTATTAATGAATATGGATGTAAAAATCCTAGGAAAAATACTAGCTAGAAGATTATGACAAAATATAACAAAGATTATACATTGTGACCGAGTGGGATTCATACCAGGAATACAAGAATGGTTTGACATAGGAAAAATTATTCAAACTATTGATTATATCAATAATAAAAGTTTTAAAAATCATATGATTATATTAATAAGTATGGTATAAATGGATGTTCCTTAAAATTGATAAAAATCATTTCTCTAAAATCATCAGCAAGCATTATTTATAATGGGATTAAGCTCGTTGTGGGGTTAAATGGTGTAAAGCTTTTACAATAAAATCAGGTGTGAAACAAAGATGTCCACTGTTACCAATATTATTTAATATTTTATTGTAAATAGTAGCTGTAGCAGTAAAGGAAGTAAAAAAGAGATACTTATCACAAATGTAACTTTGTGAAGGGATAGTAAGAAATATTCAATTTAATAAACTCAGTAATATAAACTACTTCAAGGTACTGCTGCCAAAACAAATTTAGAAACTATAAAAATTATAAAAACATTTTTAATACAAACAAAATTAGATTGGAGAAACATTATTCATGGTAAGGCAGAGCCAATATAATAAAAATATAGTTTTACTTAAGCTAATTTATATATTAGATTCTATCTCAATTAAATTACCAAAATTTTTTTACTGAATTAGAAATAATAATAACAGAATTGATTTGCAATAACAAAGTAAAAAATATCAAAGGAACTAATGAAAAAAAGTATAAAAAAGGAGGGTTAGCAGTAACAGAATTTAAACTATTATAAGGCAGTAATTTTCAAAATTATTTGGTATTGGATAAGAAATAGAAAGTAGATTAAGGGAGAAACTGGGAGTAGAGCAATATTTTGTGTCATTTACCAGTATAAGATCACATGGATAATGACCTAGATATAAAGAGTGATATAAAAACATTTGGAGGATATGGAATATACTACTTATCAGACTTATGGATAGATGAACACCTTAAGAATAATAAAAAAAGAAAGATTAGAGTGAGCATAAAATGAGTAATGTCTACATTAAATCAAAAGGTTTTTGTGTAAATAAAACCAAAATCAGAAGAAAAGCAGAAAATTGGGAAAAACTTTTTTGTAGATGATTTTTCTTATAAAGATCTCAGCTCTTCTCAAGCCTATTAGAATACAAGTCATTTTCCAATAGATAAATAAATGGTCAAGAGATATAAACTAGCAGTTACCAGATGAAGAAATAAAAACAATTTATATTCATATGAAAAAAAAGTTCTGAATCATTATTGATTAGAGAAATACAAATTAAAACAAACATCAAATATCATTTTATACCTATCAGATTGGCTAAAACAATTGAAGAAGAAAGTGACAAATGTAGGCGGGGATGTGGAAAAACTGAGACACTAATTCTTTGTTAATGGTACTGTGAAATGATCCAGCCATTTTGGGGAGCAATCTGAAATTTTGCCCAAAGAGTTATCAGACTGCCTATGCTTTTGACCCAGAAATACCACTACTTGGTTCTGTTTCCAAAGATGATTAGGGAAAAGAAAAAAATCTCTATGTTCTAAAATGTTTATAACAGCTCTCTTTGTGATGGCAAAGAAATGCAAAGTGTGTGAATGCCTATTAATTGGGGAATGGCTGAACAAGTTGTGGTCTATGATTGTGATGGAATAATACTGTGCTGTAGAAATGATGAGCTCCTTGATTTTAGAAAAAACATGAATAGACTTGCACAAAATAATGAAGAGTGATATAAGCAGAATCATGAAAACATTGTATTCAGTAATAGCAATATTATTTTCAGAACAACTTTGAGTGAATTTCATTTTGACTATGCCAATATATAATACAAATCTCTAAATATAAATACCCAAAATAACTACAAAGGAGAAATAAAGGAAGATTTTGGTGGTAAAGGGCTATTCTGTCTCCACTGGTGTAAAGGGAGGTTGTGAGAGTACTCAGTGATAATAATGAAATGAAATTTGCCTCTTTACATCAGTTAAGTACTTAAGACCTCATTTTCTCTTCCTCCAATCCATAAAATTTGAAGGATTATCCTAAAAGAACCCCCAGCTCTAAAATTTCATGACTTTAAATGTGTCTCCAGAGAAAGAATTAATAAAAAGAAGTATGTTCAGAATGATCTGTGTGTGTGTGTGTGTGTGTGTGTGTGTGTGTGTGTGTGTGTGGCAGTCATCTACAGGGTGAAGGGAGGGGAAAAAAAAGGAAAAAAATCTACATGTAACTATTATATATTTAAAAGGAATGTAAATTGTATACAATAAACTTGCATTTTCATGTGCAATCATCTTTTTCTACTGTTATGGAAATGCTTATTTTATTACATATATTAAAAACAAATACATTTTTTTAAAAAACAAAATGTTTCAGGGAGAAAACTGATAGTTTGAATATAGATGAAAGCATACTTTTTTTTCCCTTTATTTATCTTAGGGTTTTTTTTTCTTTTTTAGGGGTTTTTTTCCTAAAAGGAAATGTTATGGGCCAGAACTTGAAACAAGGTGCTAAGTGGAATTGAGGAGACAATGGTTAAACCAAAAAAAGTTTCTTTCAAAACCTTACTAACATGGAAATATATTTTCATGACTGCACATGTATAACCTATATCAGATTGCTTGGCTTGTCAATGAGGTATGGAGGGAAATGAGGGAGACAATTTGGAACTCAAAAAAAGTCAAAAGAGATTTTTACCTGTGATTAGAGAAGCAATAATAAAATTTTTTTAAAAAAAGATTTCATCTGTATTCTATGTGATAGTTTTTTGAATTTTTGAAGACAATTGTTACATCCCCCCATGTATTCCTTTTTTTAGGTTAAACATCCCCTCATTCCTTCAACCAATTCTGTGGCATGGAATCAAGGCTTTTTTTTTTTTTTTTTTATACATTCTAGTTGCTTTCTTCTGTTTGCTTTCCATATTTTCCAGATTCAATATTACTCTTAAACTGTGGCACTCCAAATGGTCAGTCTGAGTTTAGAATTCAGGCATTTCCAAATTCATGTAATTCTGTTTGCTTTTATAACATATCTTTCTCTATTTTCTTCAGGAGTTGAATCAAATATTAAGTTCTTGTCAGCTGCTTTGCTGAAGTCTAGACAAACTATAACACTATGCATATATATTAGTCTAGTAATAATAATACTAAAAATATCAAACAAGCAAAAGCACTTTCCAGGTCTCATTTCCACAGAAATTGCTTTGTACATAATGGACTCTAGGGGCTGGATGAGTGGTCTGGGAGACATTGCTACTCTCAGGGATTTTGGGCTTACGTGTGATTTTGGTGGTAAAGGGCACCAGCTCTAAAATTTCATGACTTTAAAAAGTTTTCAATTAGAATAGATATTATCATTTTTATTTATATATTTTTTATTTTTATTTATTTTATTATATGTTATGGGCCAGAACTCTGAACTTGAAACAAAGGATTTTTACAAGGTACTAAGTCAGTGGAATTGATAGAGACAATAGTTATCTAATTTAGCATGGTTCAGTATAATTGATTTACTCCTACAAGGAAATGTTATGGGCCAGAACCTGAAACAAGGTACTAAGTGGAACTGAGGAGACAATGGTTAAATCTAGTTTAGCATTGATTTAATCCTCTAACAAATAATAGTTTCCTAGTGATATAATGATAGGTGTGTACTCAGTGTGGAGCACATAAGCTAGAAGATTCATCCAGGGAGATTCAGAAACATTTGGAGAGAAGGCAAAGGACTGATAGGAGCTTAAGCTCTCGGAACCAAGGAGAGAGATAGGCCTCTAAGAAAGCTAACCAGGCCCCAAAAAAGGAGACAAGACTTTGAAAGAGATAATAAAAGATTTGGATTTTAACACCTGGCTGTACTTGTGGTGATTACTGAACTGAAATGAAGGCTGCCCCCAGAGTCCCAAGAAAACCCAACAAGAAAACATTACATTTTAGAGAGAATATTACAATTATATTATCTTATATTTAACATATTTATGTTAAACATATCATTATGTTGATATTTTATTCATAATATTTTATATGAACTATTATATCATTTTATAAAATAAATCTGACTTTTAAAATAACCATTTCTTTTTTCAATAGTATTTTATATTTCCAAATATATACAAATATACTTTTCAACATTCATCTTTACAAAACTTTGTATTCAAATTTTTCTCCTTCTCCCCTCTTCTCAAATTAATTTTAGAAAGTTTTACTGAGGACTTAAAAAAATCATAGTTGCTTCAAATCATTTCCCCTTTCTGAGACTTACTTTATGACAAATAGATAAGGATTAACTGAATTAACAGATGCAACTACCAATGTATGCAATCTTCCATACCATAATTCCCTACCTTTCTTATGAAATGATAGTGGTGAATTTCTTAATCTTTTCTCTAGCAAAAAGATTAGGTTTTATAAATTTCACAATGTCTTTAATTTTCATTTTATATTTTAACAGTCATTGTACATTTTGTTTACTTGATTTTTCTTGCTTTACTCCATTTCCATTCATATGAGTTGACCCATGTTTTCTGAATCCCTTCTCTTCTTCATTTAATATTGCATAATAGTATTTCATTATGTTCTTATATTACAATTAGTTATTCCCTATTCAGTGGATATTGCCTTTGATGAGGTTAGTGCCATTCTTTTTTTTTTTTTTTTTTTTTTTTTTTTGCTGCTGAGGCAATTGGGGTTAAGTGACTTGTCCAGGATCACACAGCTAGGAAGTGTTAAGTGTCTGAGGCCAAATTTGAACTCAGGTCCTCTTGGCTTCAGGCTGGTGCTCTATCCACTGTACCACCTAGCTGTCCTCATTTGATGAGTTTAAAAGGCAGTATCAGTTGACCCTACCCCATGCCTATAATGTAAGATGATAAAACTGTCTTCTTTCCCAAACTGCTTTGCAGTTTTCTCAATACTTCTTTCCATAGCATTCCAATTCTTTGGTACCACAAAAAAAAAATTCTCCTATGATTATTTTGGTTGATATGGAGCCTTTCCTTTCTGTTTTTGACCTCCTTGGGATATAAACTTATCAGTGGGTTAAAAGATATATATATTTAGTGACTTTTCTTGCATTAATTTGAAATTGTTTTCCAGAATGGTTAGAAAAGGATATTCATGTACCTGCATTGTTGACTGTTTTTTAAAATCACCTTTGTAAATTTGTTTGGTATGAGATAAAACTTCAGATTTGCTTTTATGTACATTTCTCGTATTAGAAGTTATTTGGAAAAAAACATATGAGTATTACTATGTTAGGGTTCTTTTGAGAACTGTGTGTTCCTATCTCATATATTGGAGATTGGCTCATGTTCTTAAATATTTATGTTATTTCTTTATATATATATCTTTCATATCCTCATATCAAAGATAATAGATACAAATTTTTTCCAGTTAACAATTTCCCTTCTTACTTACCTTGATTTTCATCATTCAAAATTTACATTCATGTGATCAAAATTGTTTATTTCTTTTCTTTTAGTACACACTCTGTCCCGTATTTGGTCAAGAATTGTACCCTTTAGCAATAGTTGAGAAAGATACTTCCATTCATTTTTTAAAAATTTAATAACTTTTTATTGACAGAACCCATGCCAGGGTAATTTTTTAGAGCATTATCCCTTGCACTCACTTCTGTTCTGATTTTTCCCCTCCTTCCCTCTACCCCCTCACCCAAATGGCAAGCAGTCCTTTACATGTTAAATAGGTTACAGTATATCCTAGATACAATATATGTGTGCAGAACCAAATAGTTCTCTTGTTGCATCCATTCATTTTTTCTATTTTTTCCCCCATCCATGTGAGCTTTTATATTTAAACTGTATATCCTTTTGGAACTTATTGTGCTATATATGATGTTTAACAATTGGCTCTGGAAAAAATTTGTGTAGATAACTTACTTTTAAATCATTAGTGACATTTTCTCCATAATTTTCTTGAGTCTAATCAATTAATAAAATAATAAATCCTGATTTGCTGCATTTGTCAAATTCTGAGGTACAAATGCTTATAATGAAAATTTAACAATCAGCTTTCAGGAACCAGTTCCATCAAGCTCTGGTATATCCCTGGTGGTATTTGTTATAAAATGCTGATATTGACTTCTTTGCCAAACTTCTTTCTACTATTTCCAGAATTTTTTGTTGAATAAGGGACCCTTCCTCAAGTAAATTATATTCTTTGACTTGTCAAGCATTGGATATTAAATTAATTTGTTTCTGATTCTTTCTTATCTGGTTTGTTCTACACATTCGTGTTTCTGTTTTTTTAACAAGTGCCAAAATGTTTTCATGATTATTCATTATTTTTTGAAGTCTAAGAATGCCATTCCTCTTTCAGTACTACTTTTTTCCCATTATTTCTCTGAAGATAATTGCCCTTTTATTTATATAAATGAATTTTACTATCATTTTATATTGTTCCACAAAGTATCTCTTGACAGTTTCATTGGTAAAACAATAAAACTATAAAATTATTTTAAAAATATCATAATTGGGACAGCTCAGTGGCACAGTGGATAGAGCACCAACCCTGAAGTCAGGAGTAACTGAGTTCAAATCTGATCTCAGAAACTTAATACTCCCTAGCTGTGTGACCATGGGCAAGTCACTTAACCCCAATTTATATTTATTTATTATTTGACATGACCCAAACAAGAGTGATGGATATCATTCCAATTAATTATCTTTATTTTGGTAAAAAAATGTTTAATTACATCTATATGCTTTGAGTATTTAGATTGGCTCCATTTATTTTATTCATTTAGCAGTTATTTTGATGATTTTTTTCTTTTATTTGTTAATGGATTTTATTATTGCTATGTGAAATGGTGACAATATTTGTGAATTTATTTTGTATCTTTATTACAGTCATTCCAATTAGTTGTTCCCATTATTATTATTTTTTTTTGCCATTTTTCCTAATTTAATTTTTACTTTTGAAATTAAGGATTTATTTGCTTTTCTGATTTCCTTTCTCTCCCACTGGAAAAAAAAATCTTGTCAGAATTATGCAAAAAAACAAATTATAGTTCCACATTGGCCATTTAAAAATTTATGTTCTGTTCTTCATCTCTCTCAGGCTATGGACATTGGAATTATGGTGGGTCATTGTATTGATCAGAATTTTTAAGTCTTTCAAAGTTGTTTGTCTTTAAAATATTGTTATTATTGTTGTATAATTTGTTCTCCTTATTCTGCTTAGTTCACTTTTCAGTAATCCATACATGTCTTCTCAGGTTTCCCTGGATCAATCCTTTTCATCATTCCTTATGGTATACAATGACATTCCATTGTATTCTCATAAAACAATTCATTCAGCTATTCTCCCAATTGAGGAATATTGCTTTAATTACCTCTTCTTTGGCTCTTCAAAAAAATTGGTAGAAATATTTATATATATATGATTTTTTTCTCTTTATTTTATTTCTGTGAGGGATAGGCATGTTTAGCAGTATTACTGTACCAGAGGATGTACATAATTCAGTAATTTTCTGAGTATAGTTCCATCTTCCTATCCAGAGTACTAGATCAATTCACAATTCTATTAGTGGTGAATTAAAAGTGCTTATTTTCCTGCATTCTGAGAATGAGTTTTTAAAGATCTGTATTCCTGTTTTGTTGGAGTCTTTTTTTTTTTTTTGGTAGGTAATTGCCCATTTCCTTTTAACTTCTCAGATTTGTTAGATTGTAATTATTTATTGTAGGTTCAATACATTTTCTTTAAATTAGTGGTCAAAACTCAGGTTACGATCAAAGTTGAGGCTGAAGCACCTCCATTTTTATTAGAATTTAATTTTTGCTACATCACAAAATTAAATTTAGTTAATTATGCTTAATTAGGTTTTATTTATTATACATTAAAAATTGCATGAAAATTCTCAAAACTGCTAACTACATTGTCCTCAGCACTGTTTAATCTAGTCTTGTTAAAATAATGTGCTTTGACGTTTTCATTATCTTTAGGAACTTTGAGTTGAATGAAGAAGATCAATGGATTTACCAGATAATTGTAGATCAATATCCAAAAGATATTCAGGGAAGAAGAGCTTTATATTTGGATATGTTACAGAGATATTTACCTCACAAATCTAGGCATGATCTGGTGAGTGCTATTTTGAGTACTAAGAAGTTTGTTTATTAGAAAAAATCATATATTCAACACAAAAGTCTTGTTGAAAGTAACCTTTTGGAAATAATTTAACTCATAGAGTCTAAAGAAGGTAAACATTTGAAATATGGCCACCATTGTACAGTTTTATCTAATCATTATTATCATTCCTCTTGATGAATCATTAACACCTTTATAAGGAAATTTGTTTGTATAGAAGTATGCATTTTTCTACATAAGCTAGACAAAAAGCAATGATAAATTCAAAGCGTCTAATTTCATTGGCAGAATAGGCTTCTGTTGTGTTGCAGGTTTATAGAGAAATTCTCTTTTATCTTTAGCCTTTGTTTAATAGCTTTTTATACTTAATATTAGTAAATAAATGCATACTTTACATTTTTTTTAATCTTTGAACTTTTAAGCTAAGCTTCTGAAGAAGTTATTCAACTTTATTGGGCTTTCTATTCAGAAGTCTGAAGTAAAAATGATCAAATACATTGATGTTATTTAAATTATCTCATCCGTTTTATCTTACTACTACATCTTTGTCTTGAATTCTCTTTGTCTCTGTCTCTGACTCTGTTCCTCCCCAAAACCCTCCCTTTCTCCCTTTCTTCTCTTCCCCTCCCCTCATCATTTAACTTTAGAAGACTGTAAATTCCTTGAATGCAGGGACTATGTGTAATTTGTTTTTATCCTTCCTCTAGTTCTACATTAGGTGTGATGATTACTTCATAAATGTTTTGAATGAAAAGATTATATATTAAATGTTTGGATTTACAGATATCATAGGCTAATAAGAGCTTTATTAATATTAAATGCTTATTCTTTTAGAAAAATTTTGTTTTTCTAACTTTTGTATCTGGTGGTTTGTATGTGACATTTTCCTCCCATAACAGATTAATTCATATTTACTAGTTAGTTTTTTCTGACTTTTCTATTTATCTAATATTAACTATGTATTCTATTTAAGTTTTAGGTATTTTATCATTCTTTTCAGAATCATGTCTGCTTCCTTTCAAAATGTTTGGCAGGTGCTAAATAATCCTATTTGAGATTTTGTGGATTAAGACTAACAAGTTAACAGAACAGTTGGATTTTAATATTCAGAATTAAAAATATAAATTCATATCAGAATGCTTTTTTTTTTAAAGTGAAGCTACAATCTGCTCATTGTATACTTAGTCACCAAGAAATGAAATATTTGTTTTAAGGCCTCTTTTCTCTTTTCTGTTTGCTCATCAATTTTTATACCTTGCTCACATGGTTAGATAAATATCTAAAAATCAAGAGGCCCAGCCTAGTCTGGCAAAAGAAGCAAAGAATTCTTTGGTTTTTAAAATATATTTTGAGGCAAAATCAGTTCTTATCTAAAATGTTCAGACAAAGAGCTGTACAACTGGGATTATCTTGCTTATTGAAAATGTTGTGAATGATTGTTTTAAGTCTCCTTCTTTTATTTGGAAAACTCTGATAAGTGCTTATAATTCTAACATATTATACAAACTGACTAAATTTAAGAAAACATTATTATTTGTCCTCACATAAAGCTGTGATTTGTTTCTTTACTTTTTCATTGGTTCGTTTTGTATAAACACTACAGTCATTTTCCAGTATTATCCATTTCCCTCTCCAATTTTCCTCCATCAACAACTCATTGTAACAGAGAAAAAAGTTTTGGCATTTGTCTTCCCCATCAGAATTTGGGGTATAAAAAAATTTGATTTTTAGGCAACAATTGCTTTCTACTCTTAAGAAAAGCTTTATATTTCCCTTGGCTTTTCCTATCAACATAATTTGAGCAAAAATGACTTGTCAAGTGTAACTTTTTTTTCATAATTACAAAATGTTAATATTTAGCAACTTCCTTTTTAGGTTACACATGAGAAATATTGGAACCAATATTGTTTAACCAAGGATCAGAGAAGAATTTTCTTATTAAATTGGGCTAAGGATAAGAAAGACTTTATACAAAAAGCTATAACAACTGTTGGAGAAGCACATACTGCTTATGAAATGGAGACCATTTTGGCCCATGACAGAAAAAAGCAACTGGAACTCTGTGCTGATCTGAAAGAAAAGGTAGGATATTTTATAAAAGATATCTTCTAAGTAGTTCTTTGAATAACCATTTGTTTAATTAAAGCTTTTTATTTTCAAATATATGCATGAATAAATTTACACATTCACCTTTGCAAAACCTTGTGTTCCACATTTTTTCCCTCCCTTCCACCCACCTCATTCCCTAGCTGGTAAGTAATCCAATCCATGTTAAACATGTACAGTTCTTCTATACATATTTCCACAATTATCATGTTACACAAGAAAAATGAGATCAAAAAGGAAAAAAAACAAGAAAACAAAACGCAAGAAAACAACAACAAAAAGAGTGAAAATTCTTTGTTGTGGTCCACATTCAATTCCCACTGATCTCTCTTTGGATACAGATGGCTTTCTCCATCACAAGATCAATGGAACTGGCCTGAATCATCTCATTGTTGACAAGAACCATGTCCATCAGAATTTATCATTGTAAATATTGCTGTTGCTGTGAATAATGCTCTTTTGATTTTGCTCATTTCACTTAACATCATTCCATATAGGTCTCTCCAGGCCTCTCTGAAATCATCCTGTTGATCATTTCTTATAGAACAATAATGTTCCATAACATTCATAGACAATAGCTTATTCAGCCATTCTCCAACTGATTGAATAACCATATTTTTTGTTTGAAACCAACTACTAAGAGCAAATAGCAAGGAAGATGTGAAGATATAGATGTTAACCAATTATTGAAATTCACTCAGTGTTAATTATTAAAATTCAGGAATCCACTGAAGTCAGTCATGATGCCTCCAGACTGTAATGTAATTTGGAGGCACTCATAGAAAGGTATATAAAAATAAGCAGATAAATGTTCTTGACTTTGGAAGACCAAGATCTCCAGCTGAAATATAGGAAGTACTCATTCTTATCATGAATTCCTCATATTATACATTTTTGAAATGTGTTCTAAGAGTCTAAATCATAAAACATATTGTTGAAAAATAAATAAATATAATTCCTGGATGATTGGCCACAGGTAATATTGCATGCTCCTCTTTCTTTGATATCATTCTAGAGGAAATCTCTGAACTTTTCATTGTTATAGCAGTTTTGGTATGATTTACTTCACTATCACTGTAGAAAAATCTGGTTACAGGTAATCTTGTCTGTTCCATTCAACCATAGAGGCTGAAAAAAGGCTTAGTGTCATTTTTCAAAGCATCCACACTTTGGAAATTTTCCTGTTTCTAACAGCTGTGCTAACAATATGATATATATTCCATATTATATCATATAATCAAAAGACTAAGAGAGCTAACCAAGTTTATTTGAATTATTTATCATCTATTATGGCATAATCATTTTCCATCACATTCATATGTTCTAGTTTGTTCAGTAACTACCAAATCGTAAGGCATACATTTTCTTTCAATTTTTATTATTACAGTGAAGGTATGTGGATTGCTTTGTTTTTTGGTACATATGGGTCTTAGTGTCATTATGCTCCTTTGACTGTAAATCCAATAGTAGGATCTCTGGATCAAAAGATATTCCAAATTATCTTCTAGAAATGTTGAACCAATTCACAGGTCCATCAGCAATTAATTAGCAAAGGGTGTGTGTGTGTGTGTGTGTGTGTGTGTGTTTTGCATGTTTTCAGTTTCATTAGATTGAGCTTTTTGAGAGTAGGACTTTTGTCTTTGCTATATATAACACAAAGGGCTTCTAAAAATTTATTTCGTATGTATGGGTCTTTTCCCTATTTTCTTTTATCTTTTTGTGGAATATTTCCAGTAGTGGTGTTGGTAGATTAAAGGGTAAATACACATAGTTTAGTGATATTTTTGGTTATATTTCCAAATTATATTTCAGAGTAGCTGAGCTAATTCAAAGATAGTCCCTTCAACAACTATCACTTTATTTTATTTTATTTTTTGGTTATCTTTGTCAATCTGATGGGTAGAAAATGGAACCTCAGAATTGTTTTAAATTATATTTCTCTTATCAGTGATTTAGAGCATTTTTTCATATGGCCATTGACAGCTTGCTTTTCTTCTTTTGAAAAATATCTCTTTATCCTTAGAAGATTTACTCATTGGAAGCATGCCTCACATTACTATTTATTTCAATCAATTCCCTATATATCCTTTGGCTATAAAAGCTTTATCATTTTTAGCATCTATTACAGTTCTTAAATATAATAAGAAATTCATAAATGACTATAATAGTTCTTTTATTATGGACTTAATCTGGGAAAAAAATTTTAGGGCTTATGATGACTAATACCAAATTTTATATTATTCATATTTCATATATTTTTTTACCAGTTATGAGTCATTTATAGAGATTTTGATTCTCAGTTTGAGACAAATGGGGGAAAACATGTTGAACAATATGTGTGTGTGTGTGTGTGTGTGTGTGTCTGTGTGTGTGTGTGTATGTGACAGAGAGAGAAAGAGAGAGCAAGAGTGAGAGAGAGAGAGAGAGAGAGCAAGAGTGAGAGAGAGAGAGAGAGAGCAAGAGTGAGAGAGAGAGAAAAAGAGAGAGAGAGAGAGAGAGAGAGAGAGAGAGAGAGAGAGAGAGAGAGAATCTCTTGATTCCCGAAACATTTATAGGAGAATCAAGTATTTAAATTTCAAAGTGCTATTAAAACGTCATCTTTGATTACTATGCCTTTGTCTTTACTTGTACAGAAACCAGCAATTGAAAAGATATGTATTGCATGCAAGTATTTTAAAATGGCATACATTACTTTTTAGTAGTATTTAAATACTAATGAATATTAGAGAGCACTCACTATTTGTGGGGAAACAACTTTGAAACAATGAAGAATTGAGTTCCAATCTTGCCTCTGATACATACTTAAACTTTTGGTACCCAAACCACTTTCCAAGACATAATTTATGATCAAGTTGCTAATCTGTACAAGGGATAACTTTCAATATTTACTTAAATTGTAGGTTTTTTAGTTTCTGTAGGAAAAAAACAATGTATAACTTAACATAATACTGATTCCTAAGTAAGCAATTGGTTACTAGAGTTCCTCTGCCAGAAGACGAAGAAAAAAAAAAGGAGGAAGAGGAGGAGGAGGAAGAGAAAGAGGAGAAGGAGAAACAGAAAGAGGAAGAGGAAGAGGAGGAGGAAGATGAGGAGTAGCAAAGGAGAAGGAGCAGATGATGATGAAGGTGAAGAAAGAAATCAAACCAAAATTGAAATTAAAAACAAAACAAAACACTAACAATTGTTTCATACTCCCACAATGAAATAGGAAGAAAATCTCAGAATATTATGCTAATGTTTTAACTTATTCTTTGATACCTTGTTTTATTTATAGAATGTTAGCTAGTTTTTAAATTTGTGGTGGGAATAAACTCAACATTAGTTATGTCTGAATCAGAGATATATAGTAGTCATCATCATCATCCAGACTCTCAAAGGAACTTTTTTTGCATGAAATATAATTTTTAAATGTTGCATTTTCTAAGAATATATTATATGAATTGTGTGAAAAAAAATGGACTCAGCAAACATTTTAAATTTACTCTTAATTTCATAGTACTTTAATAGAATTTTCTTTTGGTTATACTGGCCAGTTCATCTCAATATTTATGCCAAAATATGTGCATCAAGTAATCTGTAGTATGATATGGTAATCTGTAACATTATGGCTTATTTGGTGTGGCTTTCATTACCTGTTTGTGAGACCTGTAACACTTTTGGCCAAATTCTATCTACAAGTAATCCAAATCAACACCCATTTTGTCTAGCTAAATCCTACAAAAGACCACTGATTACTGTATTAATTATTCTGTGAGGGAGTGCAATATCTGCATATTCAGTAAGGAGGTATGTGTGTGCTCTTTGGGCCAGAAGCCCAATAGCTACATCAGTTCCTTTCTTATAAAGCTTTCCCAATGTTGCAGCAGCTTCATTTGCCACCAGAGGGTATTCAGCTCAGCTTTCAAGTGCTTTGACTGTCCCCCCACTTTTGGCCATTTTGAAGGTACCCATAAGATAAAATAGGATATTACTTAAAATATTTTAATTCTCATGCTCCAAAGTTACTATCCCCATATCTAAGTTGTCCTCTTGTGACAAATCCTTGTATTCACAGGACTCAGATATTCAACATATGATGGTCATAATTTATTGAGCTTAGTAAAAATGAAAATAAATGCTCTTACTCTCTCAGCTCTTCAGGGATGGTAAGAAGAAATTCTTAAACGCTCATATCTGTAACCTTTTAATTTAAATTCCATGACATAGCATAAGATGAAGGAAAATGGCGGGGGGAGGGGGGGAAATGGGGAGGAGGAGGAAAGGAGGGGAGGGAGCATGGGGGGGGGAAATAGTGGGGAAAAATTAAATTTCCCTTTCATGTTTACCAGCTGATAGTATTCTTCTTGGCCTTCAAATTTGGAGTTCTCTTTCTTTTTGCTCTGGTTCTAATATTGGCTTCAAGATTTCAGCCTCTCTAGTGCTGGTCTCTGGTAGTCTCAGTCATGATCTGAGGGAGTCTCAGAACTTAGCAGCAGTAGCTTTCACAGATACTTGCTACAGTGTACCTTATGGAAGCCCAGCAATCTTAATCCCGAAACTGTTGCTAAACCACAGATATCTGGATAATGATGAACCGATCTGAACCTAACAGTAGCTAGCCACTGATTGACCATTCTCCATATAGTGATGAGTAAATTTAGACCTCAAAAGAGTGGCCCAATCCTCTTATATCACCCTCTAGCCTATTTTGAGACAGCATTTTTCTCTTTCCTAGAGGAAAACTGGGGCATTCTCACCGCTCAGTATCAAATTCTGTTTCTCTTTGTGGCGATTCCTTAGGGACTTTGAATTCATACACAAATGAAAAAGCAATATATAAGTACTCCCTAAATGTATAAAACCTGATAATTAAGCAGTATAATCAATATATATACATGTACATGTACATTATGTATATGTATATATAGATCCTGGTCACATACTAAAAATGAAAAAAAAAAAAAAGAATTGGGTCCACAACTAAATGGAAGGAAAACAATGGGTTTGTATTGACTTTGGAAAACTTCATAACTCTTTGATGATCCCAAATTTCTACCAGAAAACAAAAGCCCATCTTTTTAAATACCCATATTCTACTGGTTTATTGCATGTTTATAAGTCACAGAATATTATCATTTCTGAATAATTTAAAATAAACATGACAGTAATGAGTTGCATGGTATATGTGTGCAGGTTGCAGCTAATAATAAAAAAAAAAACTATGAAAAAAGAGAAGTATAATATGTCTAATCAAAGACATTATAATCAAAAAGGAAAATGGGATGTGATGAGAGCAAGGATAACTCATGGCCAACCAGTGTGCTTGACTGGTATAATTACAAATAGAGAAAGCAAACAAGGCCGTGAGCACTTTGGGTAGGAGCTTACTTTGGGAGATCACCAACAAGAGCACATAGGACAGATGTGACCTGAAATGCTGGAGAGAACATTCCCATCAATGAATATGTAGTATAGTATTTGTCCAGTATTTTAAAGTTCACACAATTTCTCAATCATATTTCTAATGTACAATTTTAAATGATGATAGTTAATCTGCTTGTGAGATATATTCCCAAAGTTCCTCCTGACCATGGTGATTTCTACTTAATTCACTAATTTATTTGAATTGGTTAAAAGAATGTACTTTCCAGTAATGATGGAAATATCATTTTGTGTCTCTGGGAAAGATTTAGCTTATTCAGTTTGACATTCTATTCTCAGATATATAATGAGATAATTTACAATGCAAAGCTAGTAATTTCCATCTATTCTTTCCCATCTAGTCCATTAAAATGCTTCATTTCTAATATAGATATTTTGCTACTACATATGTATATGTATATATACAATATATCAGTATTTTACATTTAAAAATTTTAATTGATATAATATTTTCCAAATTAAGCATTTTCTTTTATAAAAAGGAAAGTCTTATGTAAATATATGAAAGTATATTAGTTTTGAAACTTATGTTGAACAGAATTTACAGCAGAAAAATTTTTTTGGCAGAAGTGTGTGCAATTGAAGGACAAATATGCCAATGTTGAATATGTTTTTCAAGGGGATAACAGAGGGAAGGAAAAGCTCAACTAATATTTCACCTTAAAAATCAAAACAAAAACTCAACCCCCCCCCAAAAAAAGAACCCAAATCTTGTTAATACTTACACTTCCAAAATAATATAATTCCCCTGGAAATTTTTTCAATTTAAATTTTATCCATCAACAACCTTTTACAATAAACATACCAACTGGCTTTTAGCTGTCATCTTAAGTCTCAAAAGAATGTTCTTTGATTATAAAACTGGACTGACAGGAATTTAAGAAAGAGACTCCAAAAAGCCAAAAAATTACTATACTCCTTTGTTCCCATGAATTTCCTCATCTGTTGGCAAAAAGGACTAGTATTGAATAATGATCGCATAAGGAAAAAAACCAAAGTATATAGAATTTCTCCTTCTTTCAAAATGATACATGGGAATAGAAACATTTTGAATTATGCTATGCAAATTAATAATCATTTTATCTCACATTTGTAAAATGTCTTTTGGTTTCTCCAATCATATATTATCTTTAAGCCTAAAATTACTCCTTTAAAATGCTATGCTTTTTTTTTTTTTTTGGCCAATAAAACACTCCTCTGGTGTATCAGGATGTTATTAACTCATTTTGTAAACAAGGAAACCAAGTAATAAAGAACTTGAACTCAGGGAAGGATACCTAACAGACTGAATGACAAGATCAAAAAAGATTCCAACAGATTTGA
This sequence comes from Antechinus flavipes, assembly GCF_016432865.1. Taxonomy (NCBI): domain Eukaryota; kingdom Metazoa; phylum Chordata; class Mammalia; order Dasyuromorphia; family Dasyuridae; genus Antechinus; species Antechinus flavipes. Next base: position 436,178,480 of record NC_067400.1, read on the forward strand.
AAAATGGGCCAAATCCAACAAGAAATTTAATAAATTGAAATATAGTTTTGCACTTGGGGATAAAAAAATAACTACACAAGTATAGAATGGAAACAATTTGGCTAAATCATAGATTACATGAAAATATCTTGCAAATAAGTTCAACATGAGCCAATGGTAACATGACAGTCAAAAAAAAGTGAATGCTATCTTAGGATGCATTCACAGAAGCACATTGCCCAGAACAAGATATATTGGTCTTACTGTCTCCAGAAAGTCGTGTGTAGAGAAGAGGAAGAAGGCCTTTTTGTCTGGAATGTAGAGTGTGTGTGAGAGAGAAATACCAAATAAGTTCAGAAAGATAGGTTGAAGCCAGATTGTAAGTGCCAAACCCTAGTTATAATTGGAAACAACTACAATTTTGTAGAGAATGGGCTCCTTTATTCTCTTGTGAATATTTTCCTATTCCTTCTGAGGAGTGTAATCAGATGCAACAGACACCTAAAAATTGTGTCTGTATTTCTATTCAGTTATACCTAACTGGAGTTGTGGGAACTTCAAAATGCCAATGTCAGGTCAAAGTCAGCCAAAGAACCAGGTTCACCATTCCTAATAAAGAGAGTCCACTTGTGATGCAAGAGTATCCACATATGGAGCATGCTTGTATGAAATGTCTTTGTTGAGGTTTTCTTTCTCCCTAAGACAGAAACTTCAGCAAAAGGTTGGGGTCCCAGCATTTGAGCCTAAAATTTTGATGTCAATAACTTCTACTCTTGTTCCTTAGTCTTGGCTTGTGAAGATACACAAAAACTGTTTCTTCTTCTATATGATAGTCCTTTACTTCTTTCTGTTTTCTAGGGTGATCTTTCCAAATTCATTCAACTCTTTTTAAAATTTGTCTATTCTTCATTCATTTATTTGGCAAATTATTAAGTTGCTGCATTGTGTAGAACACTGTGAAGTGTTCTAAAACAAGGGAGATTGTTTTAAATAAAATATGATCCTTCTTTTCAAATAAATTCTTGTAATGTTATCTTTCATAATTAAGTCATTGATTTCTCTAGTTGATCAATGTTCTCCTTAACTGGATACTGTTATTATTCATTCAGTCATGTCTGACTTTTTTGTAACTTCAGGAATATAGCATTTCAGTTCCTTCTATCTTTTCCCATGTCTCAAAGTCTGTCCAAGTTCACATTCATTGTTTCCCACTATTTATCCATTTCATCTTCTGTCACCCTTCTTTTCTTTTACCTTCAATCTTTTCCAATATCAAGGTCTTTTCCAATGAGTTCCATCTTCTTATTATGTGGCCAAAGTAATTATGTATTAGCTTTTGTATTTGACCTTCCAGTGAATGGACAGACTTAATTTCTTTTAAGTATTGACTTCCTTGCTATTCAAGGAACTGTCAAAAGTCTTCTAAAAGTCTTCTCCACCATACAAAAGTATTGATTTTTTGGCATTCAGCTTTCCTCATAATACAATTCTCACAGCAATACTTTGCTACTGGAAAAAGTATAGTTTTGACTATATTATCTTTTGGCAGCAAGGTGATCCCTCTACTGTATAGTATGCTGTTCAGATATGCCATAGGTTTCCTTGCAAGGAGCAAACATCTTTTAATTAAATTAAGCTTTGTTTGAAATAAAATCCTGAAAAATCTAAGAGTTCATTGAATATCCTTTTTTTCTTCAGTATTATACTTAGTTTTACTGTATATGATATTTTTGATCTCAATCCTACTTCTTTTGATTGTATATTTATAATATTCCAGGACCTGTGGTCTTTTATTGTAATTGCTGATAAATTGTAGCTTTAGCACATTTGAATTTTTTTCTTGTAATCTTTTTTCTTTGATCTCAGGTTTTCAAAATTTAGCAATAATGTTTCCATGTGTTTTCCTTGAGATGATAATCAGTGGGGTTTTTTTAATTTCTACTTTCCCTTCTTGTTCTATCATTTCAAGACATTTTTCTTTGATTATTTTTGAAAGCTGTGACCAGGAAAAGAACTTCGACACAGATTTTTGTGTCAAGATTCTTTTCTTGGTCACTGCTTACAGGTAGTCCAATTATTGTGTCTTCTCTTCCTTAACTGTTCTTCAGATCTGTTTTTTCTTATGTTTTACCTTCTCTTCTATTTTTTCATCCTTGATCTCTTATAGCTTCACTGATTTCCCCTTGCCCAATTCAAATTTTCAATGAATCATTTTCTTCTTTAAGATTCTGGATCTCCTTTTTCTAATTGACTGACTTTAAAAGAATAAAATTTTTGTTTTGTAATATTCTCTCTAAAATGTAATCTCTGTTGAGGTTTTCTTGGGGTCTCTGGGAGCAGCCTTCTTTTCAGTTCAGTAATCACCACACGAGTAGCCAGGGGTTAAAGTCCAAATCCTTTATTGTCTCCTTCAAAGTCTTGTCTCCCTCACTTGGGGCTCTGCTAATTTTTCTGGAGGCCTTCCGGATCTTGATTTCAGTGGAGAAGCGAGGGAGGAGAGCCTGCCACCATTTACTGGTCTTCCCTAGTTCTGATTCTGGCTGAGTTTGTCTGAGCTTATATGCTCTCTTATCAAAGGTGTGAATCTTGTAGAACTATAATAAGTACTAAGTACATGTACTGAATTAGAGAATTGTTAAGCACCATGCTAAATTAGATAACTATTGTCTCTATCAATTCCATGGACTTAGTACCTTGTAAGAATCCTTTGTTTCAAGTTCAGAGTTCTGGCCCATAACATCTTATCCACCTCCCCATTGCTCTCATTTGTTTTTTAAATTCTTTTTTGGATATTTCTATAAATTGTTTCTGGGCAAGTAGCCATTTAACATTATTCTTTGGAGTAGAAGAGGCTTTTTTTTTTTTTTTTTTTTTTTACTTTAATGTCCTTCTCTGAAAAATGAATCTTGTTCTTCCTTGGTTTCCATAGTAAGTTTTTTTGTTTGGGTTCTTTTTTCTTTATCATTTCCTTTTTTAAAAAAAATCGAGAACTTATTAATGTAATTATTTTTCATTTTGGGATAGGCAGGATGGTGCCTTTGGCTTCACTTATTTTTCTTTTCTGACTTGGAACCTCAACCTCAAATCTCCACCATCTTGCAAGGGCCCACACCCAAGAGTATCCCTGCCCCACTGCTTCTGCACTCACCTGGAGTCCTGGTACTTTCTCACCCAGGACAGTGTCTCAGTAGCACACCTGCCTGATATTTTTGATTAGTTGAGATTCTCAGTCTTCTTAGACTCTTCTCTCTTCCCCCTCCATCTCCCCTGACTTTCCACACTGTTTAGGAGATGAAGGTTTCTGTAATTTAGCCCCAGAGCTCTCTGCTTGTTTCAATGGAGCTAGCCTGGAGGTGTTCATACTTCATACAAGTTAAATTGTATTTAGTCATTCTGGTAGATTCTGATAGTCATTAAATATAAATTTAAATATGTATGCTTTATGATGGCATATGTTTGTAAGGAAAACCAATTGAATTTAAAATAAAAAGTTCAACAGTAAAATTACATAATATACAACATTAGTATGACCCATATATGTCATGATATCATCATATAGTATCCCCATATTGGTATATTTTCCCCTCAAAACCAAAATTATACTCATATTAGCTAAGTTTGTTTGTTACTGAACTGACTATTTGCATACTTTACTGATCTAATGCCTTACTTGCTTCCTTGATTGGACATTAACATATAGTGTAATATTAAGGAAGGGAAGGATAGAGGTCATTTTGAGACTAGGGAATTCTCTTCATACAGTTTCCTAATAAGTTTTCTGATTGATTTGCCCCCTTTGAAGGCTATGACACTTCTGAATGATTATTGTCCAGTGATGGACTCACAAATTTATGAAAAAAAGCAATTTTTTCATCACTCTAATTTCAGTTCTCGCAGATCTGTAAAAGGAAAGCATGTTTTCTTCTAAATGATATGCCTTTTTAAAATATGAATCTAGTATAATACTTTTCTTACAGTGAATTCATGGTTATAAGCAGAAAAAAAGAGACAATAGAAAAATCTTTAATCTTGACTGATATGGAATTATTTTCATTTTAAAATGTGCTTTTAGTCAATTATAAATATGTCCAATTGGTTCATTAATTCTAAAGAATTTGCTATTTAACTACAGTTTGTAATATTGTTCAGATTTATATTACCCTTTCTACCCCTATACACAGCCCTCTATAATTTAGAAGAACAGTCACATTCTAAAAACCTAACCATATTCATGATGTAGTTTACTCCCTATAAATAGAAAATGTCATCCTAATAATAAGAAACCTAGAGCCTTTGCATATAATAGTGGATATTATTATCAGTCAATTATATCAGCTCTTTGTAACTTCCATTATTTTCATGTTAGGTATAATTAAGTATAAGTGAGAAATTTAGAAGAGAGAATAATCTGGAAAGACAAAATGCAGATCTCTAAGTCTCCTTCCTAGCATTGATGGTAATTTGGTTCACACTACTGGGCTTTAAATTTTCTGTTTAATATTTTTTTATGAATTAGGAATTAGTACTTTCTCCTTGGTTGAATGGTGTAATATTTTATGTGAAAGGTTATAGTAATTCCTCAGAGAGACATAATCAGAATTAGTAATTAGAACATTTTGGACTGGTGGAAAAATATATACATTTGTTGCCAAGTGTTATTGGAGTTTTCGTTTAGAAGTAAAAATAACTAAATTTGAACTTTAAAAATTCAATTGAATTCCAAACAATGGTTATTGTTCTCATGTTTATCTGGTTAAAACAGTTATTTTAGAGCTTTTACTAAAATTTTATGGGAAAAAATTAGTTTTTCTATCACCATGAGAATATTATAATGCCTAGATAATACTCAGCTTCCATCCTAGTCTCTGTTTGGAAAAAGTTCAAGACTATGGGATTTATTCTCTTGTGAATGCTCAGGGAATTTATGTGTGTAACTTCCATTAGCATTAATGGGGATAATCTGTATGAAGCCCTTGTGCATTGACAGAAAGGCTCTTAATTTTGCATTTTCCTCTCCATTTCCTTTCCTTCTACTTTGATGATATCTGTTTTCTTTCTCTCTTATGCCTTTCTTCTTTCATTCATTTTCTGTTTCTCTCTGTTTCTCTTTGTCTCTGTCTGTCTCTCTCTCTCTCTCTGTTCCCTTACCTACATGTATTTGACTTTGTTTACGGGGAGGCAATATATATTGATCAGCATGCCCTATATCTAGTTTTGAGATATTTATTGCTAAATTTCATTGCAATTGAAATGGGCTGCAGTGCTGGTAATGAAAGTCACTTTCATTTATGATTTTGCCAAGTTAATCTTCTTATGATCTCCATTTGATTTCAGTTGTTGGATCTTCTTTGTAGACAAGAAGTAATGACCTTTTTGTGTAGTGAGATTAAAGCTACTAACTGCCAAGATCTTTATATCATCTGTGTTTATTCTGTGCTATATCCAGAAAGAGCTTAGCTGTAGATAAAAAACCTCACCAAAGACCTCCTGTTAGAAACCTATAAATTACGAAATTCATAAACTGTAATCATTTTTATCATTCACTACAATTGCTTTTCTTAATTCTCTTCCTCAGCAGTAGTTTTAGTTTCAATGACTCCGAAATGGTTTTATTCTCATAAAAAGTGTTCTAGCAGTTACTGAGCTCTTGAGATTTTGTTCATTAAAGTAAGAACTCAGAGGAAAATTTTACTACTTTGCTTTGAGATAAAAAAAAACCCAACAACTATATCATCTGGTTGTGCTAAAGTAAATTTAAATAGCTTTAAATGTTTTACTAATATTTATTTACAAATGGCATAATTTTTCCCATGATTCTCCTATAACATCATAACCCCTCAAAATACTAACCTGAAATTTTTTCACTTGTATCAGTCAGGAAAATATCTTAATCTGATATGCTGTCCTGTAGTTAGATCAGAAAACTCAAAATTATATCAACAAGGAAAGTAAATTTTGGAGTTGTGAGCTTTGGAATTTAACTGAAGAGTCAATTACAAATGTAACTGGGAGAGACACTAGGAGAATAAAAATAAGGTAGGTACACAAATGTGGTAAGGGAGAATATGACAAGCACTATAGATGAAGTATAAAAAAAGGGGGAAGAGAGAAATATCCCTTACTAGGGATAGGAATGGTGATCAGAGAAGCCTTAATGGAAGGAGTAAAATTTGAGCTAGCCTTGAAGAATGGGTGAAAATTTAACAGGGAAAGAAGATTTGGGGAGAGTCAAAGTAATTCTATATAGGACTACTATATGAGCAAAAGCATGAAGGTGGAAAAGTGCATGGCTTATTCAGATAATAGGAAGATGTAAAATTTGATTCGTGAAAAGGCACACAAAAAAGACCGGAAGAGATGAAATAGAAAGGTTGGTGGGAACTGGTTCCTGGAGAACTTTGAATACTAAGTTTAATATGTTTGGCTCTAGATAATGGAGCACTGTTGAAAGTTTTTGAGTAGTGAAATAATATGATCTGGCCCATTCATTAAGAAAATTAATTTCACACATATACACATATAATTGGAGTGAGGAAAAAACAGAGATTTGCAAGAAGGAGGTGGGGCATGAAGCCCAAGATGGCACATTAGAGGCAGCAACTCAGCTGAACTCTTTCAACATTCTCCTCCAACAACTTTAAAATAAGGCCTCAAATCAAGTTTTGGAGTAGTAAAGTCAACAAAGGGTCAGGGTGAGACACTTTTCCAGTGAAAAAAACTTGGGAGGTTGACAGGAGACTTCTTTGACAATAGGATGAAGCTTTGCTGGAATGTGTGGGAACAACCAACAGCTTTGGAAGCTCTCAGACTCAGGATGGCAAGAGGATCAGACATGGGAATAAAGAGATTTTAGGGGAAACTTTGTTGCAACTTAGTACAGCTGGAGCTGATTGGCAACTCTATTGCTCATATTCAGTTCTGGGGAATAGTTCTACAGAGGAGAACAGAACTGGTGGTTAGTTACAAGAGAACAGGGGCCCTTGTCACATTTCTAGTAGCTAAGAGGAATGATAGCACTTGTACCTGTAGAACCTAGTCTTATTTCCAGTGTCAGTAAGAGTGAACAAACAGGGGTCCTTCCTAGGTAAAGACCAATGCTGCAATGACCATACTTCTCCCAGGATTGCTATACCTCAGAAATACCATAAACTTGTAGACCCCCTAGAACTAGAACAGCAGCTTGAAAAATCTGAAGCTTGAGAAAGAGTCTCCTGATCCCAGGGAGAGCACAGTCCAACTGTCCAATAAAGCTCAAAGACAAGAAATAGGCTGGAGAAATAAGCAAACAAAAAATGTGACTGTGAAAAAAACCACTATGGTGGCAGGGAAGGCCAAGACATAAGCTCAAAAGAAGAAAATAATGTCAAAATAACTATAAGCAAAGTCTTGAAAAGAAATGCTAATCAGACCTAAAACCAACAGGAATTTCTGGAAAAGTTAAAGGAAGAGATAAGAATAGTAGAGGAAAAGTTGGGAAAAGAAATGAAAGTGATGCAAGAAAATTATGAAGAGAGAATTGAGGTTGGCAAAAGAGGCATAAAAATAGTGGAGAAAAGAATACCTTAAAAACAGAGAAAAGAACTTAAAAAGTAGAATTGATCAAATGGGAAAAGAGATAAAAACTCATTGAAAAAAATCTTTAAAAATTGGAATTGGGCAAGTGGAAACTAATGACTCAAGAAATTCAAACAAAGTCAAAAGAATGAAAAAATAGAATAAAATATGAAATAGCTCTTTGGAAAAGCAACTAATTTGGAAAATAAAGTGAGCAGAAATAATTTTAAAACTGTTGAACTATTTGAAAGCCATGGTCACAGAAAGAACCTAGAAATCATATTTCAAGAATTATAAAAGAAAAAATGCTCCAATATTTTAGATCCAGGCAGTAAAATAGAAATGGAAAGAATTTACCAATCAACCCCTGAAACAGATGAAATAAAAAGTCTCAGAAATATTATATCCAAATCCCAGAGATCAAAGGGGAAAAAAGCTACAAGTAGCCAAAAAGAATTAATTAAAATCTTGTGGATCCAGAGTTAGCACGAGAATTAGCAATTACTACATTAAAGGAGTAAATACTGCTTATTTGTGGTTGGTTATATGTTAGAATCCTTACAAGGTGTTAAGTCACTGGAATTGATAGAAACAATGCTTGTGTTTACACCTTTGAGAGTTCGCACATTAGCTCACACATTAGTTCACAAGTTTGGGAGAGTTCAGGATTCAGTATGAGATTCACAAGTTTACACCTCCCACAATCCCACTCTCTCAGAGGAGGAGTCAACCTTTGGGTTCACACCTTTAAGAGATCACATATAAGAAGCTCTTAGAGCCTGAGTCAGTGAATAAGTTCAGTTGGGAAGACTGACAGAGCCAGAAGTCAGTTGAGGAGATTGAGAAAAGAATACCACATTTTGGCACCCAAACAGGGACTGACAGGACCCTAATCTCATTGGAAAAGCCTCTGATCCTGATCCAGTGGAAGTCTCCTCAACCCAGAAATTAGGGTGAGTACAACAAAGAAATTTTGTTAAAAAAGTTAAAGTAGCATTTCAGCTAAGAAGGGACAGATGTTTAGTAAACAGCCTTCTGTTTCTCTTCAAAGAAAATGTTTAGAGAGCATTGTCAAGGTTTTGAAAAGTCAAGGTTTGATTATAATTTGGGAGCAGATCACTGAACTTTTAGAAACTGTAAAGTACATATGTCCTTGTTTCTCTATGGAAAAAGAATTGGATCAGAGGAGTGGAAATTAGTGGGAGAGGATCTTTGTCAATTCTACAATAAAAATGGACCCGACTCAATTTCCAAAGATACACTTTGTACATATAATTTAATACAATTGGCTTTAGGAAATTATTTAAGTGTTAGAATAAGGAAAAAGAAGAAAGAGCAGGAGGGGGAGGTACCAACTAAACTAGGTGAAAAGGATGAAGAATCAAATAAGCAGGAAAAATTAGATCATTCTTATCTCATGAGCCTCTCCCCTCAATTAACCCTTCAGGGATAGAGGAAGAAGGAGGAGGGGGAGAGGCAGTAATGCAATCAGAACCACCTATTAAGGAGCCTGTGACAAGATTAGAAAAGGCATTAAGGCAAAAAATGAAGGACAAGATGTATCTGATTTTATAAATGCATACACTGTGATTGAAAAGCTTGACTCTTCAGGTCAAAAAGGGAGAAGATACACTCCTTTTAATTTGGAAAAAATTAAGGATTTGAAAAAGGGTTGAACTCTGTATGGGGCTACATCATCTTATGTTAAGCTATTACTAGATAATTTGTTTCATGAAATCTTAACCCTGAGTGATTGGAAATCCACAGCAAGGACATGTTTAGAACCTGGACAACATTTGTTGTGGTTTTTGGAGTTTCATGAATTATGTAGGATTCAAGCCCAATGAAATAGGCAAACAGGAGTTAATGTACAAATCACTTTTGATCAACTAGCTGGTGAAGGTCAGTATGGAGAGAATTCAGAACAGATTTATTATCCCATAACAGTATATGAGCAAATTTCTAAGGCTTCAATAAAAGCTTGGGGTTCTCTCCCCGGACAGAAAGATGGAGGTAAAGCCTTTACAAAAATAGAGCAAGGTCCCATTGAACCCTTTGCAGATTTTGTGGGATGTTTGGAAACAGCTGTAACAAGAACCACTGGAATTAATGCAGCCACAGAAATAATGACCAGACATCTGGCTAAGGAAAATGCCAATGAGGTTTGCAAAAGAATTATATGGGGACTAGACAAAGATACTTCTTTAGAGGAGATCATAAGACGCTGTGCCACAGTGGGCACAAATGCTTATTATACCCAAACTACGAAGAACATGGGAATACAGGGTCCCTCTTGGCAAGGGACTTCTAGAGAAAATCGTAGATGTTTTCAGTGTGGAAAAGTTGGACATCTGAGAGCCCAATATAAATATGGAGATAGAATGAGAGGACAGACTGAAAGAAGACCTAAAACCCCATGTCCAAAATGCAACCAATGCTTCCACTAGGCCTCAGACTGTAGATTGACCCAGAGAATGAGAGGTGGGGTCCAGCTCCAAGATATCAATCAAAAGATAGGTGGGACATGATGGCAGCTGAAGTTACACCCAGAGAGTCTTTAGAAGGTCAGGACTCTGATGTGATCAATCAGCCTAAAAGTAGTCAGATAGCAGAAAGAGATTACAGTTGGGGAGTATACAGGCCTTTTAATCCAACAGGGCAGTATCCAGTGCAAACAGTTCCAGTGTAATTGCCAGATGATGATGAGAAATCCCAAAAGTGATAAATAGAAGGGAATTAGATAGGTTAACTGCCTGGGAGAGAGGGTTTGCTTGTATTTTTATACTCAGAGAAGGAAACATATGGGTGGCAATGAGCACTTGGAGAGAGAAAGAGAGAAAAACTTCAAAACAAAGGAAAATATTTAAGAAAAATCTGATACTGAAAGAGCATGGCTGACAATGAGAACTGTTAAAAGAACTTTAAAATCTTCAGGAATCATTGGATTCCCTAACACAAGATGAGACTGTTTAAGTTCTTGAAAACCAGCAGGAATCATTGGATTCCTTGAGATAAAAAATTGTTGATGAGACTATTGCAGTACTTCAAAGCTTGCAGGAATTATTGGATTCCTGGCATATGAACTAATGGACAATGGATTCCTTTTGGACTATTTCTAAAACTTATAGACATGTATAAATCACTACTAGCCTGTGTTATATTGCTATGTGCTTATGTAATTTATGTAATTATGTATAATACCTCTTATATTGATGGATATATGTATACTTGTTTTAAGTAATCCCCTTTAGAAACCCGCTAATCCGATTTGATTTCGCATTTCCTTTGGTGTTTTCATCTCCCTTCCTGAGAAGTCAGGGAGAGTGTGACCACTTTCTTTTTATGGTGTTTTCACTTCTTTTTTGAGCAGTCAGGGAAGGCATGATCACCTTCTTTCTTGGGGTTCTCACCTCCTTGAAAAGTCAGGGAGGTCATGACCACCTATGTTCTAAATCAAAAGAAAGCGGGAGATGTTAGAATCCTTACAAGGTGTTAAGTCACTGGAATTGATAGAAACAATGCTTATGTTTACACATTTGAGAGTTCACACATTAGCTCATACATTAGTTCACAAGTTTGGGAGATTTCAGGATTCAGTATGAGATTCACAAGTTTACACCTCCTACAATCCCACTCTCTCAGAGGAGGAGTCAACCTTTGGGTTCACACCTTTAAGAGATCACATATAAGAAGGTCTTAGAGCCTGAGTCAGTGAATAAGTCCAGTTGGGAAGACTGACAGAGCCAGAAGTCAGTTGAGGAGATTGAGAAAAGAACACCTCAGTTATAACATTCCCCCTTGATGCCTCCCACTATGCCAATCACTCTATATAATTTCAAAGCTATCTGTAACCCTAACCCTAATCTAAATGATGAACTTTAGCTCTAATCCCTAAGGAACCCAAACCATAATGCTAAATCAAAATTAACACTGCTTCAGATTTTTATTTTAATTGTCTCAAACTTTAACCCTAATTGCTTCCATTGCTGTCAGCATCTCTAAATATGCCTAAATCAAAAAAAAAAAAAAAAAAAAAAAAAAAAAGCCTTGGAATATTTCAGAAGGCAAAGGAGCCAGGATTACAACCAAGAATAATTTTCTGAGCAAAACTGAGTGTAATCCTTCAGGAAAAAGAATGGATATTTGATAAAATAAAGGACTTTCAAACATTCCTAATTAAAAGATCAGAGCTGAATAGAAAATCTGATATTCAAACACGAGACTTAGGAAAAGCATGACAAGGTAAACATGAAAGAGAAATCTTAAGGAACTTAATATTGGTTAAACTATTTATATTTTTATTTGGGTAGATAATAATTCTCAAGAGCTTTATCATAATTAGGGCAATTTGAAGAAATTAACAGAAAAGGGGAGTGATTTTGAGTCAATTGTGTTAGAATGATCTTTACAAAAAATTAAGGAGTGGAAAAGAGGTATGTGCTGGGAGAAAGGGAAATAGAGAGGTAGACTAGAGAAATTTTTCTCATTAAAAAAAGAGGCATGCAAGGAAGAGCTTTTGCAGTGGGGAAGAAATGGAGAGGTGCTTGAATCTCAGTTTCATTGTGTTATGATTCTTACAAGGTACTAAGACAGTGGAATTGATAGAGACATAATTATCTAATTTAGCATGGTTCAGTATGATTGATCTGATCATACTGGGAGATGTTATGGGCCAGAACCTGAAACAAGGTACTACGTGGAATTGAGGAGACAATGGTTAAATTTAATTTAGCATTGATTTAGCAACAAATAATGGTTTCCTAGTGATGTAATGATTGGAGTATATTCAGTGCACAGCATATAAGCAAGAAGCTCTCAGGGCCAGACACAGAAGCCCACAAGCCCATTCTCGGAGGCGGAGTCAGATTCATTCCAAATTCTACCTTTGTACTGGCTGGAGATTTGGAGGAGGAGAGGCTGAAGCTGGCAGAGACAAAGGACTAGTGGCAAGAACTCTCAGAACCAAGGAGAGAGATAGTCCTCTAAGAAAGCTAACTGGGCTATTTTGAAGGGCACAATAACCCCTGGCTGCATTTGGGGTGATTACGCTGAACTGAAATGAAGGCTACTCCCAGAAGCCCCCCAAGAAACTTGCTTCCAGAGAACATTATATTTTAGAGAAGAATATTACATCATTGGAATTAGTTCAAAAAAGAAAGAATATATACACACAATCAGTTGTGTATATAAAATTTATCCAATAGCAAAATAGGAGGGAAAAGGGATAATAGAAAGAGGAAAATAATAAAAGGGAGGATAGATTAAATGAGGCAATGGTTAGAATCAAAATAGATTTTTGGGAAGGAACAAGATAAAAATAGAGGGAATAAAACAGAAGAAAATGGGATGGAAAGAAAAAATGCAGTTAGCTATGATTGAGATATGAATATGAATGGGATGAACTCACCCATAAAAGGAAGCAAATAGTAGAAAATACTGGAAACCAGAATCCAACAATATGTTATTTACAAGAGACACTTGAAATAGAATAACACACAGAGTTAAAATAAAGGACTAGAAATAAATAGAATATGCTCAGCTAAACTAAAAAAAGGGAGGGGTAGCAACATGATCCCCAACAATGCAAAAGCAAAAACAGACCTAATTAAAAGAGAAAGGGAAACTACATTTTGCTCTAAGGTACCATAGACAATGAAGTAATATAAATTTTTTATAGTGGTTGCTCTGTTAAAGGCCTTATTTCTCAAATATGTGCTCAATATAGAACTAAGTCAAGTTTAGGAAAATAAAAACTATTCTCCAATTGATATAAGGATATAAACAAGCAGTTTTCAGAAGATGAAGTCAGTTTTCTATGGTTACATAAAAATGCTTTTAAATTTCAATTAATTCAAGAAATGCAAGTCAAAACAATTTTTATCAGAAATGATAAATGCAGGAGGAGATGAGGAAAAAAACAAGTTTACTAATGAAGTATTGGTGAAGTAGTGAACTAGTTCAATAACTTTACTGAACAATTTGGAACTAAACCAAAAGGATTATTGATTTAGCAATATCACTACTAGGTCTGGGCCCCAAAGAGATCAAAGAAAAAGGAAAGGACCTGTAGTTCCCAAATTATTTATAACAACTCCCTTTATGTTGGCAAAAATTGAAAATTGAAGGTATTCTCATCAATTAGGGAAAGATTGAACAAGTTTGTGGTAGAATATCATATGTGAACATGCTTGTGATTGAATACTATTGTGCTGTGGGATTGGTTTCAGAAAAAACATTGTGAGACATATTAATTGATATAAAGTGAAAAGAGAAAAAACTAGATCATAGTATATAGTAATAGAACATTATATTGACAATTAATTGTGAAAGAGGTGGCTATTCTTGTTACTACAATGATCCAAGACAATTTTGAAGAATTCATTATGAGAAAATAATATCCTTTTCCAGAGAGGGAACAATGAACTCTGAATTCAAAGTTAAGTATATTTTTATCTATTTTTTTGCTTTTTTGAAATAGAGCTAATATGAAAATGTTTTATATTATTTCATATGTATAATTAACATTACGTTGCTTGCCTTCTTAGTGGATGGGGAAGAGGTAACAAGGAGGGAGAACATTTGGAGTTCAAAATTTTTAAAAGAAAAGAATGTTTAAAATAATTTTTTAAATAAGAAAAAATGTTGTATGAATAACTGTTTGAGGTTAGAAACTGATAATCCTAGAATGCACTTAAAATGTTTTTGAAGGACCACCATTTAACAATTAGATATTAAGTGGGAATTATAAGGACTTTCATTTTCTAAGGACATTAATTTTCCTTCTTTTTAAAATATTAGAGATATTTTTTACTTTTGTATGACAATCATTCTAAATATTTCCCTCCTTTCCTCATCTCCCCAATTAGCAACATTTTCTTGTTATAAGGACTTTCTAATGATAAATCAGATAAAGGTTGGTAACTACTTTCTTATGCTAAATCGGATACAGGAAATGACAATACAACTTGTACAACTTTGAGAGTAGGTTGCTCTGTGTGTTAAAAAAGCTTTGCCTCAAAGAAAAGACTCTTCTCCTGAAGAGGAAAATCTCATCACAAATGAATATTTGAGAATGAATGAAGCAGCTTGAGATTTTTTCCTTAGTCTTCTACTATGTGTCTGAAGGACCAGCTTACCTTAAAAGAGTTGAAGCTTGGGACTTTGGGCTGTAAATTAAATGAGTTATGGTGGAGTATACTTCCTTTTGTGGGGATGAGAGAACATTTTAGCTAAGGGCTCCAACTAAAGGTAAAAATAGTGCACTGTTAAACAATGTCCTCATTAGACCAACAGGAAACAATATCTTATAGAGACTATGTTCCATACATACATTTAGGCAAGAGACTGCACACTTGGAAAACTGAATGCCATATGTGACCAGCAGGGTGCAGGTTAAAGAGCAGTACAATCATTATTAGAAGACATTAATGTCCATATGACATTAATGGAATAAGTTGTCCCCTCAGTGATGGATTTTCAATGCTTATGCTTTGCATTGTGTGTGTATCCTTGTCCTATGTATTTTATATGACTCTTTGCAGACTTTTTATAATGCAATCATCCTGAACCTATTCCATTGGTTCCACATTAAAAGATCGAAGGGCCTGGAATATGATATTCCGAAAGGCTAAGGAACTTGGTATGCAACCAAAAATAACTTACCCAGCGAGAATGAGCATCTTTTTCCAGGGAAGAAGATGGACATTCAACGAAGTAAGCGAATTTCATCTATTTCTGATGAAAAAACCAGAACTTAACAAAAAGTTTGATCTACAAATATAGAACTCAAGAGAAATCTAAAAAGGTAAAGATTAATCTTGGGAACTATATTTTGACTATATAGATGTATAAAGAATACATGTATACCTTGTTCTAGAAATTGATGTGGAAAGGACATTGTACCAGAAAAAGGGTAAAGTGGGGGTAGTACATCTCATGAAGAGGCATAGGAAACCTATTATATCTGAGAGAAAGAATGGAGGGGGATGAATATAGTGGGTATCTTACTGCCTTCAGAATTGGCTTTAAGTGAAAAATCTTAAGACATATTCAATCTATGGTGAAACTTCTCCCATCTCATTGAAAAGTGAGAAGGGAAAAGTGAAAAGGGAAGGAATAAGTTAACTACAAGTTGTAAGCATTTAGTTCCATTTAGCCATTTAACATAAGTGTTTTTTTTGTTTTTTTTTTTTTTAAGAAAGGAGTATATATATTTAAAAGATATACAAGAACAGAAGTTATAAATGTTCTTCAACTCTTATCCCCAATATATGGAGCCACATTTTCCCTATACCACCACAGTCCTTAGGAGAATAGGCTCAGACTTAATTCATTTTCTACTTAGCATTCACTTCACAAAATTTGCTTGCAAGTGTAACATAGCTGCTGGACGAATCCATGTCTCAACTTGAGCTAGAATGGGTCTCATTTCTCAGAGGTTTGATTACTGAATTGGTTGCGTGCCAATAATACTATCATGGCCTCTGCTTCTAGACTTCCTGATAGCTTACTTATTTGACCTGTTAGAGCTCATAAGGTCACAGGCATCTACAATTTCCAAAGGTTTCATCTCTCACTAGAATTCAGGTAGGCAGGACTTTTACCAACAGGACTGACTCTAAATACCTGGGGCTTTTAGAATGTACTCCAATTCTGGTTATATGATATTCATAAAACTTCTCTTTATTATAAAGCTAACAAACATATAACCAGTTATAGAATGTTAATGTATAGAATGTAAATTTCTACAATACACTTCCATTACATGCTATCATTGCTTTTCTAGAAGCAGTTTCCCCAACTTTTTTTCATGTGGTGGATTATATCAACCTTTCTGTTACACAGCTTTGAGGTTATGATAGTAGAAGTGGAAGTGAAAAGAAAACTGACACATTTGAAAGACAAATAATTTCAACTTTTTTATTATTTGATTTTATGTAATTTGTATATAAGAAGGTTGGGTGCAGTTCACAGGTACACAGACACATCTGCTTCCTCTACCCTTTTTTTAAGAGAGACTTTAATTCTGCCAAGAAAGGAAGTAGGAAGTGGAAGGCAAAAGCTGCCATTTTGCTCTTTTCAGAGAGAGGAAAATTGTAGCTGCTCCCTTAAATATGGTTATTTTAGGGGATAGGATTTCCAAGTTTAAAGTAAATTTCGCATTGCTATTTCTTAGTAAGCAAGGAGAGCCACAAAACACATATCCAAGGTTTGATTTTTTTCCCCTTCCAAATATCAGTTCCACAGGGAAACATACATAGCAAACAACAAAGAAAAACATTTATCCATGTTGGTAGCAAAACATAAATCAGAGAAAGCATACTGGAGAATATGTACCACACAATCCAGAGTTTAGGAGATCTCCCATTGGGAGTGAGGTACTCAGTTGAACCAAGAGATAGAGCAATTCCTACATCTCACCCAAAGTGGAATTCCCTAAATTTGGTAGTATAGCAAACTGGGAATATGGACGTGGTAGAGATTGCTAGCTCCTCTTGTGCTAGCTTATTCTTAGAGTCTTTCCTCCTTCCTGGGCTTGAAGAGAGTTTGAAATCATATGCAGCTTTTGTCTAGACACTGGAAGCTAGGAAAATCCACAGAGCTTCCAGAGATTACATCTCTCTTCTCTCACCAACTGATCTCCATCAAGGAGGATAAAAATCAACCTGGGGCTTAGGTTGTATATAAACAAAATTTATTGAGGGCTATAATTTTTCTGTCTTAATAAATAGCCCTTCTGGGAAAAGACTTACATGTATAAAATATTTTAGCAGTTCTTTTTGTGGTGGCAAGGAATTGGGAATTGAGGGGTTGTGCATCAATTGGGGAAAGGCTGAATAAATTGTGGTATATGTGTGTAATAGAATACTATTGTGCTATAAAAAATGATGAGCAGGCAGATTTCAGAAGAACCAGGAAAGACATGAATTGATGTTGAGTGAAATGAGCAGAACCAGGAGAACATTATATATATATAAATCAACTATGTGTGATAATCAACTATGATGGACTTAGCTTTTCTCAGCAATATAATGATCCAGGACAATTCCAAGAGATTTGTGATGGAAATTGTCATCCACATTTACAAAAAGAACTATGGAGACTGAATGTGGATTGAAGTATACTATTTTAACTTTTTTTTTCTTGTGTTTTTTTCCCCTTTGTTCTGATTTTTCTTTCACAATGTGACTAATATGGAAATATGTTTAACATATTTGTATGTGTATAACCCATATCAGATTGCATGCTATCTGGAGGGGAAAAGGGAAAAAATTTGGAATTCAAAATCTTACAAACATGAATGTTAAAAACTATCTTTACATCTAATTGAAAAAAAATATTAAATGAAAAATGAAAGTCTATAAAAACAAATAAATAGTCCTTATAATTTGTCAAGAGTTTTAAAATTTAGGTATTTATAACTAAGGTTTTTTTGAAAAAAAATTTCTACTATTGTTGTTTTATGCTGTATATAAGCTTATCAGGACCAAGTTAAGTTCAGATCTTTAGGATTTTATTTGAAAAGAGAAAGGTTATAAAGGTCAATACAATTAATAACTGAATAATCTTTAAGTATCTGAGAAACAATATTCCTGAAAATCAAAAACAACATCAAGAGAGAGGATATAAAAATATAAATTTGAAATTTCTTGAGAAACCAAGAAATAATTAAAAACTAAGAAGAAGGGAAAATAAGCTTTGTCCCAAATGACAATATACATAAGTGGAAAGTTTAAAAAAAAAATACACACGGTGTGGAAAGCTTTCAAAAAATTCATGAGAAATCCTAGGTGCACTATCTTGAGAGATAAAATTAAAACGTTAATGGTTGGGATATAGGGCTTCAGTTCTGAAAATAAGGGGAGCTATCAGAAGTTTACTTAAGTGTATAAAACTTAGAAGCTTATAGGAATTATAGGTATAGTAGGGGGAAGAGAAATTATTTACTACTTTTCCCCTGGATCTTCTCTTATATATTATTTTATGATCTTTGAAATGTTTCCCTAATATAGTGAGTATTTTATACATTAATATTAACTAGGTCTCAAGGACTAAAGTGAATCAGATTGAAGGCCAAAATTAGAATTCAACACATACCTGAAGTGTTGGGTAAAGGCCAGCCAATTAAAGAAGGAAGCAGAAGCAAGAGTCTCCTTTTTTTTTTTTTTTTTTTTTTTTTTTAGGACTTGTGAATCCTGTAAGAAGAGTTGAAGGTAAAGAGAGTAAAGGGGTTAAAAAAAAATAGGTGAGATCTTAGTACCACGAGGCTCAAATTAATGATATTTATCCAAATAGGGAAAGAATACAGAGTTTGATAATTCTAGCAGCAGGTTTCAGGTACTTTTAGATATTAAGATTCAAGGGCAGAAATCTCTGCCACTATGAAATTAACATGTAAAGGTAAAGATTGCTCTAGTGTCATAGAATTAGTAGAAAGACTAACTTGATGCTAAATCTCCAAGATTCTGATATAGTGTTCTTTATATCTTCCCTGACTAGAACTAAAATTTGTCTTGGAGATTGATTTAGATGTAAGAGTGTAAGTTAAAGGATAGTAAATCCAGCTCCCAGGATTAAAGGGTACAAAGCAGGAGAAACCATTTTTACATCAATAAGTACATTTAAGATAATTTCATGTTAGGTATTGTGGGGGTATTACCTTTTAGCAGTTTAGAGAATTTGAACTTTGAAGGACTATTACTGGTTTTTTAATAATAACGTTTTTGCCTATTTATTTTAAACTCATCTCCTCTCTCTATTATCTTCCCCAATTAAAACCTCCCAAATTCTTGTAACAGAGAGTAAACTACACAATCCTTAGTCAATTCAAAACTGTATGTCTCATTTTGCACCTTGAGTCAATCAATTGGGAGGTGAATAATATACTTCTTTATTAGTCCTCTGCAATAATAATTGGTCATTGCAAAGATTGAAACTTTTAAACTTTTCTAAATTATTTTTATTTCTAATGTTTCTGTTACTGTATAAATTGTTTTTCCTTGTTTTTCTCATTTTACTTTGCATCAGGTCATAAAAGCCTTTTCAAATTACTCCAAAATTATTACTTTTGCAATTTCTTATGATTTTCAGATATAGTATTGCTTCTCAGACCTTCAGAGATTATTTGTTATCAATTTTATCAATTTATGACCTTTTCCTCCAAATAAAATTCTAGATATCTGAGTTTAATTTGGTCCTGATAGGCCTATATGCAGTATAAAATAACAACAAAAGTTTTTTTGGAAAGAACCTTAGTTATTAATACCTAAATTCTAAAGTTCTTAAAATATTGGTGGCAGAGCTACTTATTAAGACAGAAAAATTAGTGTCAAAATTTTGTTTACATGTAACAAACATGTGGTATGAGATTCTCTATTCCATTAAATTCACATGCCACAATTTATATAGCATTTCACAGTTGATGGGTGTCCTCATTGTCTCCAGTATTTTACTACAATGAAAAGAGCTGTTTCATTTTTATACAGATGGATCTTTTCCCTCTTTCTTTCATTCTTTTGAGGTACAAGTCTAGAAGCAGTATCACTGGATCAAAAGTTATGCTCAGTTAGTAACTTTAGGGCATCGTTTTAAATTGTTTTTAAAAATGAATGAGCCAAATTCACCAATAGTGCCTCACTGTGCTTGTTTTCTTGAAGCCCCTCCTAACAGCAGCCATCTTTTCCAGTTTGAGAGTTATGAGGTAGAAACTCAGAATTGTTTTAATTTTCATTTCTATAATTATTAGATATTTGGACCATTTTTCATTTATCTGTTGATCACTTGTATTTCTTCCTTTAAAAATTACCTTTTCATGCTCTTGGATAATTTTTCTCTTGAGTAATAGCTTTTGTTCTTATATATTTGAATTATGTCCTTGAATATTATGGATATTAGGCTTTTATCAGAGAAACTTCTGCAAACATTTTTTCCTCAGTTAATTGATTACATTCAGATTTTAATTGTATTGATTTTGTTTCTGCAAAAATCTTTAAATTTTATGGAATCAAAAATCTCCTTTATCTCTTATTATTCTTTCCCTTATTTGGTCATTAACTTTCCCCCTCTATCACTGCAAAACAAATTTTTCTTCTTTCACATGCAATGTCATTCAGTATATGTAATTAAATAATTGAAATTAATTCATTTTCTATGAGTTCCTTTTAATATAAAGATAACTTCCAATTATCCCTTAATCATGATTATTTTCTTTGATTTTGCTTGATATCATGATTTTTATTCCTTCTTTTTTAGCTTATCTGCAATATAAAATTCTCTTCTGGCCCCTTGTTTAAACTCTGTGTGAATCTTCCTATCTTAAGTATGTTTCTTCTCAACACATAATAATAATTCTAGTCTCTAATCTATTTTGCTATCTTTTTTTATTTTATAGGTGAATTCATTCCATTCATCTTCATGGAAATACCAGTTATTTGTGTATTTCTAGTTTTCAGGGAGGCCATTCCTTGAGTAAGATTTTACAAATCCTTCATTAAACTATTTGCTCTCTTACTATATTCTTTGTTCTAGTTCCCTCATTTCATTTATAATATCTGTATTTGTTTCTTGCTTGAGATCTTCCCTGGAAAGTTAATAAACCATATAGACAAGCCATACCTTTGTCTAAGGCTCATCAATAGTTATTGTGTCTTCATCCTGTTCCCTAGGCTTGTGTCATGGACCTCTTCAGATGTGTAAAATTTCTCTGTTATAGTTGTAGTCTTTTGTTTATTAATAGTTACCTCTTTGCTTCCTGTGCACTGGGACTTTTGGCCTGTGCCAGTTTCTAATTCCTTCTATATGCTTGGATGGAATTGTAAACATATTTGTTTTTAATTTGTATTGTCTGAGATACTATGGTTGGCCTGCCCTATGGTTGTACATAGTCTCAAGTTTATCAGTAATTTCAGAATACAGAACTTTAAGCTTTTCAAGACTGACTAGAGCAGTTTAAGTGGTTACAAACTTTAAGAGGTCCTAAGTCATGTGAAGTGATAACACCTTTCTTTATTGGAATTTTGCTGGCTTCTCTCCAGGTATAAACTACCTAGGTGCTTGGCTACCCTGGGGCCTCCATTTTGAAGCAATTATATTTTACTAGATCCTGTATTTAGAGCACCTGGGGATATTCTTATATGCCCTGGGGCTTTCTAGCTAAAACTATTTGAGGTACTCAGAGCTGGAAGGCCTCCAAAGATTGTATTTGTTACCTGTCTCCTCTACCTGAGCTCCCCCTTACCATGTGTCTTTTTATTAATCTGGTCTTAATAAAGATACTCAGTAGATTTTTATTTCCTAATCATTATTTGGTTTGATATTATTTTTGTTTTTATCTCTTTTGAGATAAATGTTTGGGAATTTTATTATTCTGTTCCCATTCACTTGGCCATCTTAGCCAGAAATTCTCCCTTCTATTGGATTTTTAGAATTGCATTCATTTAAATAAAAAAGCAATGTTTTTCATATGTTCTGTTTCATTTACAATTAATATGAGCATACAAGCATAATATGAACTATTGTGTAGTACACAGAGCTAGTTATCGAAGTACTAATACATTCACGTAGAATATTGTACCCTTTTCTAATCAATTCTGACCCAATAGTGTTATGTGATTTTAATTTAAATTTAGTATAACTATTTTACTAGAACAGAGTAGAATCTGGAGTGACTTTTTGTTGTTATTGCCATATGGCACACTAGGATTACATTATTTATATTAAAATAATTTGCTTTTCAATTTTGTCCCATAAATCAAAGGTTTCTTTAATGTCCACACTCATCTTCTATATTACTGAAAAATAAAAGGAAAAGGAATCCACATGTACAAAAATTTTATAGCAGCTCATTTTGTAGTGACAAAGAATTGGAAATTGAAGGGTTGTTCATCAATTAGGGAATGGCTGAATAAGATGTGGTATAGGAACGTAATAGAATGCTATTGTGCTATAAGAAATGATGAGCAGGCAGATTTCATAAAAATATGGAAAGACTTATATGAATTGATGCTGAGTAAAGTGAGCAAAACTAGGAGAACACTGTACACAATAACAGCAATGTCATATGGTGATTAACTATGACAGACTTAACTTTTTTCAGCAATACAATGATCCAAGAAAATCCCAAAAGAGCCTGATGGAAAATGCTTTCCATATTAGAGAAAGAACTGATGGGGTTTGAATGCATATTGAAATATACTATTTTCAGGGTTTTTGGGTAGTTTTTCTTTTTTTTTATTTCAAAACATGACTAATAAGGAAATAGGTTTAATATGATTGCACACATATACTCTATATCAGATTGCTTGCTCTCCTGGGGATTTGGAAGGGGGTAAAGGAGGGTAAAATTTTTAGAATCCAAAATTATATAAAATAAATGTTGAAAACCATCCTTACATGTAATTGGAAAAAATAAAATATTATTTATATTAAAATATGAAAAATGTAGAAATAATCTAACTTGTCAATGTTCCTGAAGATTTCCAGGCAAAAAGGTTTATGGATTACCCTAGTCCCTAGTCTTTTTTTTTAAGAGGAAGAACTCATTTTAATTTTCCCCAAGCCATGAAAGATGTGCAGACAGTAAAGTCCAGGAGATAAGGATGAAGGAGGGTACAGTAGGCTAGGCTTCCCCTCCTTCTAAGAGGAGATATAAGTCTTAAAAGGTTTATAAAAGAAACTGAAATCATTGTGCTCTTGAGGAATTTATAGTCCAACTGTGAGAATCTATATGGGAAATATGTCTTATCATGGGAATATAAAATAGAATTGCTTAGTGGTAGATAGAGAGCTGAACTTAGAAAGATATCAGATCTAGGCTCTGATACTTAAGATTATAGACTCAGAGCTAGAAGCAATGTTAGAGACTAATCCAGTCATCTGTTTCTAGAACTGATGAGACTGAGGTCTACAGACATAAGATCATACATTTAGAGCTGGGAGATATGTTACAGACATCTAGTCCAATACTCTTCACTTCATAGATAAGGAAACTGAGGACCAAAGAGGTCAAACAACTTGCTAGGATTTGAAACCAGGTTTTAATACTCCCAAATCAACATTCTTTCCATTATATAATTCCTCAGTAACCACTGTATACCATCGTATGCAAATCACTTGATTTCTGTTCATATCCTTTGATTATCAATTGGGGAAACCTCTCTTAATCTTGTAAATTTAAATCAGTTCTTTGTAAATTTTGGAAATTTGCTGCCAAGATTTTTTTCTTTAATTACTTTCCTCCTTCTAATCTGAGCTGCATTCAGCCTAATCTCTCTCTTTAAAAAAAATGTTTTTTTATTCAATTAATGAAAATCAACCTTCTTTCTCTTTTCTAATTCTCTGGCTCAACAAATTTCTTGTAACAAATATGTATAATTGTGTAAAACAGATTCCTTCATTAATTTTGTTAAAAAAAAATAAATATCTCAATCTGTACCCTAAGTCAGTCCATCACCTTTCTATCAGGAGATTGATAGCATATTTTATCATAAATCCTCTGAAATCATGATGGATCATTGTGTTGATAAGTTTTTTGCCAAGTGACAAGGATCAGTTGTGATGTTTTAGATTTGATGCAATTTAGAAACTTTTAAAGTTGGAGTATATTATTTTCTAATACTCTTAAATTTCTTTAATCTAACTGACTTGGAATACAACCTAAATAATTAGCACATTTATAGGGAATTTTTTTTTACCATGTATAAGCAGTATTTAATTTAATTTAATTTGACACTTCCCCATGAATTTGTCCTTTTATTGAATATATTTTAAAAAGAGAGGTAGAATTTTTCATTTTCATTTATAATGACTTTAGGTTTGAGGACAGAATAAAAAAGAATAGTTCTACTACCTTCTAGCCCAGAACTGTAACTGGCTTTCCACTATATATATTTTTTTGTTTTGATTGCAGAAGGAGAAAAGAAGGGAGAGGCAGAGAGGAAGAGACTAGAAAGAGAAAGAAAAACATAAGAAAAGAGAAAGGGAGAATATTGTCAAGAGTCTAGAAGTAGAAAAATGAAATAAAAATGATTGAAGATAAATATCAAATACTCTCTCTGCTTTGTTTCATTAAGCATGTGTTTTAAGATCACTTACTGTACATAAGACATCAAACAAAACTGAACTGAGAAGATACAAAGATGACTAAAAACCAAATTCTAATCTTAGGATCTTAAAATATACTTAGGAAGAAAAACTGAAAGCTACAATACAAAATGGAGTATGATGAATGCATAGTGTATATATATATATATATATATATATATATACATATATATATATATACATACATATATATATATATATATATATATATATATATATATAAAGCCCTGAACTTATATATATATATATATATATATACACACATATATATATATAAAGCCCTGAACTTCTCTCTATATATTTACCACTATGTATTTACTTATTTACTTCAGGATTCCAATGATTCTGTGAATTCCTTGATGTGGGCATTCCCTCTAACAATGCAGCCCACAACTATAGAAACACAGAATTTTGGAGTTGAAATAGATGTCCACATCCACCTTATTCAATCCATACCATAAAAGAAATTTTCTATGATAACATATCTGACAAATGCTCATCCAGTTTGAAGACCTCCAATGAGAAGAAGGCTATTACCTTTTAATGTGGTCTTTTCCTGTTTTAAACAGCACTAATTGTTGGCAGCAACTAAGTGACACAATGGACAGAGTATTGAACTTGGAGTCAGGAAGATCTAAGTTCAAATGTAGCTTCATAAACTTCCTAATTGTGTGATCTTAAGAAAGTCATTCTGTTTTCTACTGAAAAAGGAAATGGCAAATCACTGCACTATCTTTGTCAAGAAAACCTAATGGACACAGAGAGATCCCTGGGGTTATAAAGAATTGTCCATAATTGAAACAACTTAACAACCACATTGATTGTTGACAATATTTTTTCTGCCATCAAATCAAATTTGTTTCTTTATAACTTTCATTCATTGCTCTAGCTTTGGAATCAAACAGCAATTATTATCCCTCTTCCACCTGACAGCCTTTTAAGTACTCGAAGACAGCTGTCTTGTTGTCTCGAGTCTCCTTTTCTCTGGGATAATTATGTCCCTTTCCCCTCCTCCCCCCAATCATTCTTTATGTATCCTTGTTTTCTCTAAATGTTCTCTACATAGTCAAAGACCTTAAACTGTGGGTACTCATAATTAAACACAGTGTTGTAAATGTGATCAAATTAGAACAAAGTGCAAAGGGACTATCCCTTCCTCATTCCTGAAAAATTTGCCTCTCAATGCTGTTCAAGATCACATTAACTTTTTTAATTGCCATATCACACTGCTAATTTGTATGAACCCTACTTTTCACTAAGACCCATGGATCCTTTTTCAAACTACTAATTAAACCTTCCACAAAGTATGGTTATAAAGTTGTTTTGGGGGAACAGCAATGAAATTTTACATTAATCTCTACCACATTTCATCTTATTATGCTCAAAAAATAGTCCCTTCCCTCAAGGATTATGATCTAATGGGGGTGACAGCATACAAAGAAACATGCACATACAAACTACATATAAGATAAATAGAAATAAGTAACAGAAGGAAGACATTGGAATTAAGGGGAATTTGGAAAGGCTTCCTGTAAGACTCATACCAATATAGCTAAAATTCTGTAAGATCCCTAGTTCCTTACTTATCCCATATACTTCTGAATTTCACAAACATTGACTTTCTTTGGCACTCAGACAGTTACCAGTAAATTAAAGCACTGACTTATTTTTTTTCCCCCTGAGGCAATTGGAATTAAGTGACTTACCCAGGATCACCTAGATAGGAAATATTAAGTGTCTGAGGCCAGATATATATATATATGTATATAATAAATAAATAAGTATAATATATTTATATACAATACCAACACGTATACATATGTGTATGTATATAATACGTAGATTTTACAGAAAACATTTTTTACTTGAAAACAGCTATCAAGTCCCTTTAAAATCTTTTCTTCTCCAAATTAAACATCATCAATTTCTTCAATCAAACCTTATATATCATGGTCTCTAGAACTCTTAGCAGGAAAGAACAGAGTAAGGCTAATATTCCCCTACTTTTTGACATGTATTTCTAAACAAGCTATAATTGTATTTTTTAAATTCCCATGTCACACTGATGAGTTATTTTAGACTTTCAGTCCACTAAAATTCTCATCTTTTTCACATAAATTGGAATATAGTTTTGCCTAACCCATGTGTGTATTTATGAAATTGATTTCTTTGAACCTAAGAGTAAGACAACATTTATCTGTAGTAAATTTTTTCATTAGACCTAAACTTTTGTTCTAACTCATTTTTTGTCTTGATTTTTTAAATCCCATTTTATGATATTTGTAAACTTGGTATTCATAGTATTCTTTTGCTAAAATCATTGCCAAAAATATTTAACAATACAGAGACGAGGATATCTTTCATCATTCCAGTTGAGATGTCACTCCAAGATGACATTTCCCTATCAATATCTTTTGGGCCTAATTATTCAATCAGTTCTGAATCTACCCAATTGTCCTGTTATGAAGTTTATATGTCTTTATCTTCAACAAATTCATTTTGATGAACTTTGGCATTATTCTAGAGTCTGGGAATTCTTGTTCTGATCTGTTTTTCTAGCCTTATTTCATATAACTCCACATTTATACACTTTGCATCTATCTAAACTGGAATACTAATTGTGTACTGAATCACCAATCTATCTCCCAATTTTGTGCAAAATAAGCCCCGGATTTGGTTAATGCTATTTTATAAGTAACCACAGTCACCTAACCTCTCTTTGCCTTGGTTTCCTCATCTATTAAGTGAAGTGAAGTTGTACTCAGTGGCTTCCAAGATCCTTTTTGTCTTGTGATTCTATGATTGTTGTGTTGCAGAGTCCCATTTTTAAATGCTATTTCCAAGACACTAAAGCAGAGCAGCTTCTGTTTTTTGTGACATCTATCAGACCCATTTGGGATTTTCTTGGCAAAGATTCTCCTGTGGTTTGTCCTTTTTTTCTTGAGTTCATTTTATAGATGAGGAATTGAGGTAAAGAGGGTTAAGTAACTTGCCCAGGGTTACATAATTAATAAATATCTGAGACCAGAAAGGAAACTAACCGTGATTGAGGGCCAGAAAAAGCTTTTATTTCATGTAAGGTTATATAGTCTAGCATGTCCTAGTGTTATTCCATATGATTTAGTATTATTCCTCAGTAAGGTAGTGTCTTCTCCACTGTTTGTTCCCCTAAGAATGAAGGGTAATTGATGGAAGACTGAATTTGTAATCAAGAGGGTCTGAATTCAAATCTTGTGTCACACATGGCTATGACCATGGGCAAGTCACCTAACCTCTCTGTGCCTTGGTTTCCTCATCTATTAAGTGGAATGAGGTTGTACTCAGTGGCTTCCAAAATCCTTTTTACTCTTATGATTCTATGATGTGTTGCAGAGTCCCATTTTTAAATGCTATTTCCAAGATACCAAGGCAAAGCAGCTTCTGTTTCTTTGAGACATCTATCAGAGAAACATATCAAGGGATCCATTTTTAACCTGGAATAGAGAGCAACCAAATACTGAAAGCACTGTGGTATTGTAGGAAAATTTGGCCATGGGCAAATACCATGCCCAATAGCAATTTTATCTCTTGTTTAGTCCTTTTTTTTATTTGCTATTAGCCCATGGCTAACATATTATGAGGAATAAGTGAGCTTCTAATTGATTTCAGAGACCTTTCCAAAATTTCCCTGTAAACTATGTTCTATTTTACATTGTCTCTGCTAGAGGCCTGTAAAATAAATTGCTTTAAAAGGGAATATAAAAGATAATTTCAAATGCAGGATCTAGAGGTATTTGTTTGGCTTTTTATAGAGAGCTACTATGACTGCTAAGTTTTTATTCAGTAACTCCTACATAGTTATTCTAAAATGCAAAAAGATTATATTTACCAGTAGAAACAT
This sequence comes from Antechinus flavipes, assembly GCF_016432865.1. Taxonomy (NCBI): domain Eukaryota; kingdom Metazoa; phylum Chordata; class Mammalia; order Dasyuromorphia; family Dasyuridae; genus Antechinus; species Antechinus flavipes. The sequence goes on from NC_067400.1 coordinate 436,206,993, forward strand.
GCACAAAGTAATTAAAATTAGGCCACCATACTTAATAATTTGTTGTATATGTTAAAATATTACATTTATTAAAAAGCTAGTTGATCTTTTCCAAGTACTCATTGAGTATGGACAGCAGAGAAATAAAAGGCAAAACCCTTACCCTTTGCATATGCAAATAATTAGGTATTGGCTCATAGGAAAATCAAAGGAAAGAATGAAAAATCACTTATGGATGATTGTTTTTTTGCATTATGTAATTGTGACTAATATAAATCTAATGATTAAAGCTTATGGAGTCATAACCAGTGGTGAAAAAAGGAAATAATACTGATCAACATGTAAGATATAACTTGTAACAGATAGCCTTTTATATATACTTATCAATTCAATGCCTTTATTATTTAATATAAACTTCTTATTTTTTCTATTAAAATGGATTTATTACAAGATAGGGTATCCTTTTTCCCATGACTATTTTTAAATATTTTATTATAGCTTTTTATTTACAAGATATATATATGGGTAAATTTTCAGCATTGACCCTTGCAAAAACCTTTTGTTCCAACTTTTCCCCTCCTTTCCTCCACCTCCTTCCTAGATGGCAGGTAGACCCATACATGTTAAATATGTTAAAGTATATGTTAAATACAATATATGTTTACATATCCATACAGTTATTTTGCTGCACAAGAAAAACCAGACTTAGACATAAGGTAAAAATAACTTGAGAAGGAAATCAAAAATGCAAGCAGACAAAAACAGAGAGAGTGGAAATGATGTGTTGTGGTTCATACTCATTTCCCATAGTTCTTTCACTGGGTGTAGTTGGTTCTCTTCATTATTGAACAAATGGACCTGATTTGGTTCATTTCATTGTTGAAGAGAGCCACATCCATCAGAATTGATCATCATATAGTATTGTTGTTGAAGTATATAATGATCTCTTGGTCCTGCTCATTTCACTCAGCATCAGTTCATGTAAGTATCTCCAGGCCTTTCTGAAATCATCCTGGTGATTATTTCTTACAGAACAATAATATTCCATAATATTCATATACCACAACTTATTCAGCCATTCTCCAATTGATGGGCATCCACTCAATTTCCAGTTTCTACAAACTACAAAAAGAGCTGCCACAAGATTTTTGTACATACAGGTCCCTTTCTCTTCTTTAAGATCTCTTTGGGATGGAAGCCCAGTAGTAACACTGCTGGATCAAAGGGCATGTACATAAACTTCTTGTTTTTGTCCAGTTCAATTATATCCAATATTTTGTGACCCCATTTGGGATTTTCTTGGCAAAGATTCTGCAGTAGTTTGTCCTTTCCTTCTCAAGCTCATTTTATAGATGAGGAATGGAGATAAAGAGGGTTAAGCGACTTGCCCAGGGTCACATAATTAGTAAATATCTGAAGCCAGATTTGAATTCAGGAACATAAATCTTCCTGTCTCTAAGCCTGGCATTTTATCATATTGTGTTATCTTGCTGGCCTTAACATAAACAATCTTTCATAAAGTCATTTCAGATGTAACTAGATATCTGGTTCTTCCCTGCAGGTGAAATAATGTTATTTAAAATACCAAATAAAACACAAAAATTTTTCAATAGAATTAATTTTCTTTTACTTCTAGGAAAAATGAAAGTATGTGTTCCATAAGCTAAATTATATTTATGAAGCGAATACATTTTATGAATATGTTTTGTGAAAAAATGTATTCTAGTATTTTGGAGCTTGAAATGACCTAATGTGGTCTTTACTTTAACAAATAAGGAAAGTAAGTCTTGCAGAGATTATGTAACAATCTCAAAATCACATAATAATAATTAAAAGAATTAAACTTTGTTTTTTTCCACAATAATTTAGCTATTACATTGTAATGAAATTTTGGGTTAATGTCAACTGTGTACTATTTTTACTTTTGAACTTTTCAATCCTTCACTTTTTTTGGGTTATTTTTCTTTCTTAATAACAGGGAAAAAAAGAGACAGTTTGTTATATATCAGGGTATATGTTTTTAAATTTTGTAGAAAGCCCTTTTGTCTTAGGTTATATTGGGAGCAGACATTTCTTCTAACTTTCCCGCTTCTCTTAATAAACTCGCTAACATCTATTTCTCTACTAACTTTGCTTGTGATTCTTTTTCCTTTGTCAGATAGCTTATTACTTTGGAAATTTTCTCAGTTCATGTGATTTCTCATCTTCTATTTCTCTGTCTCCTTTTCTCATTGGCAAATTCCTTCCAGAATCTCCATTTTGAGGAAAGGGTCAAGCTAACCATTCTTCATTCCTTTTCAAAGCAATGCTTTGGATTGTTCTGCATGTTGCTATCATGCTGCAACAACCTTGGAGCTATTAGTTCCCTTTTGTGCATTTTCCTCTCCAGTTAGAAAGTAAACTTCATGAGGGCAAGACCTGACTTCTTTTTGCTTATATTGCTAATCCCAATGATTAGCCCAGTATCTGATATAGTACTCTCAATAAAAGTTGATTGACTGCTTAATTGTTTACTTCATTAACTAAACATATTTTCCAACTTTGTCCTCTAATCATGGGTTCTTATGCCAAATTCTTGAACTAATTCCTCAAATAACTTCTAAATATTTTAACCAAATTCTGAAAAAGTATATTTATAGTAATCACTTTTTAGTATTTCCATTTCCACAGTAGTATTCACATCTATCCTTTTCTCTTTATGAATATATATCAATTCTAAGTCATTCCCTTATCATTATTTCAATAGGCTCCTAATTATCCTTATCTTTAAGATATCTCTTCTATCCTATTTATTCTTGACACAGATTTAAAATTGATATTTCTATATATATCTGTCACATCCTTGCTCAAAAACCTTTATTTATTTCTTCTTGACTCCAAGATAAAATACAGATTTCTCTGATTGCCATTTAAAGACCTTCACAATCTCCCTTCAGCCCATTTTTTAGGCTTTGTGTGCATTTCTTTTTTCACATAACTTATATTTTTTTCTAACTGAATTTTGTGTTGTTCCCAGGTTACAATATTTCATTTCTTGCTGCTACATTTGCCTCATATCTGAAAAAATACTTCCCTCTTCAAATGTTCTTAGTATACCATCTTAGTAAACTATTTTCTAAAAGTTGAGTTGATGTAAGTAAATGATATCAACTGATAAGCATAGAGGGAAGCACACTGGTAGGGACATGTGAAATCCACAGTACTAGACAAACATGGAGCCCTCAAATTCATCAGGGTTAACTCTAGAAACCTGAAGGGATGTAATAGCCATGTTCTTGGGGTCCATTGTATCAGTGGGAGTTGAGATATATCATCTCAGAGAATGGGACCTTAAAAAATTTTTTTTTGTTTTGATATTCTGAGGGCTTAGAACAGGGTCTAATACATAGTTGAAACTTAATAAATGCTAATTGAATTAATGAACATGGTGAATAATGTCTTTATAATATTTCTTATAATGTGTTAATGACTGACATATTATGTTGCTTTATTATTATCATTAAGCAAACATCCTTGTAATCTAGTTTGTAACTTCATAATGAACATATCCCCTTTAATAATTAAATAGCCAAATAATTTTAAAGACATTGTTCCTTCTATTTATAGTTTTTTTTAGAAATATTATGTAGTCTAGACTATACCACTTAAATTGATTTCTTTGCCCACCTGTCAGTTTTCTTATTCTTAGGCAGCTATAAAATACCATAATCAGTTTGTCATTCTCTCCACATGAGACCAAGTCAAAAATCCTTAGCTTCCTCTGTGGGAGCCATCCGAAAAATAGTACTTCTTTCCACTAGAATCCTCACTTATGTATTGTACAGTATACAACCAACAGAGAAGATCCATATTACTTTGATTCTAGTCATGGCTGAACTCACTTCTAATTGTCAAGTTATTACAGTGTAGTTGGATGGGATATATTTCTGCAATAGTAAGACTTAACAATTAATATTTGGCAACTAAATATTTTAAAGGTTGAAAATTTTATATTAATATTATAAATAATCTTGTAAATTTAGCTCAATTCCTATATAATATCTGTCCCACCAAATTCACATCTAAAGATAGTATCACTATTGAATGAGATCTTAACAACCACTTGCTATGTCCTAAAGTTGCTCTTGAACTATACCCAAAGGACTATCAAACTGTGCGTACCCTTTGAGTCACAGTGTCTCTTTTGGACCTGTATCCCAAAAAGATCACAAAAAAAGGAAAAGGACCCATGTGCAAAAATGTTTGTAGCAGCCCTTTTTGTAGTGGCAACTGGAAACTGAGTGGATGTTCTTCAATTGGGGAATGTCTGAATAAATTATGATACAAGAATGTTATGGAATATTATTGTTTTATAAGAAACAATCAGCAAGATGATTTCAGAAAGGCTTGGGGAGAGTTACATGAACTAAGTAAGGGGAGTAGAACCAAGAGAACATTGTACACAGCAAGAACAAGATCATCAAGATCAATTCTGATGGACATAACTTTTCAACAATGAGGTAATTCAGGCCAGTTCTAATAGTCTTGTGATGGAGAGAGCCATCTGCACCCAGAGAGAGGACTATGGGGACTGAATGTGGATCACAACATAATATTTTCATCTTTTTTGTTGCTTGTTTATATTTTGTTTTCTCTTTCATATTTTTGCTTTTTGATTTGATTTTTCTTGTGCAGCATGATAATTGTGGAAATATGTATAGAGGAATTGCACTTTTAACCTATCTTGGATTACTTGCCATCTAGGGGAGGGAGAGAGGGGAAGAGAGAGAAAAAAAATATGGAACACAAGGTTTTATAAGAGTGAATGTTGAAAACTATCTCTGTATATATTTTGAAAATAAAAAGCTTTTTAAAAGTCACTCTTTGTTCCTGTGTACAGCAATACAGGACTAAGGACAAAATTCAGTCACTGTGATTCTGGCACACCAAGATGCTGGACTTGGGACTTGGGAAACAAGATTGTCAGGACACACAGATATAAGAACACCAGGATGTCTACTCTCAGATCTCTTTATTTGATATAGAAAAGAACAAATACAGAGGCCAAGACCATGGCCCTTTTACATGGGGCCATATTGCCTCAAAGGAAAGAAGAGAGTCATTAAATGAGTTAAAGGAAGAGTAGACTAGCCAAAGTGAATGTTGCCAAAGAGAAAAATGACAGAGACTCTTGTTATTAGTTTGTTTTGAAAGTCTTTACAGCCAAAGATCCTCATATTCCCTATGTACCTAGCTAACTAGAACCAGTTACAGAATGTCTACGCATGTTTTAAATTCTCTGCAAAGTACTTCCATTACATGTCATTACATCTCTTCCAGATGCTATTTTTCTCCATTATCTTCCACACAAAGAATAATAGCATTAGAGGTGCTGCTAAACTTACAAATGTTTCTGTGTTTTCCAGTTTATTTAATCTAGGTGTTGAGTTCATCTTTATTGAAATTCATCTTTAATGATACATTTACTTTATTTTATAAAATAAAATATTTATTTTATAAATAATTATAAAAAATTTATAAAGATAATAGTTGCATTATGGATCATTCCCTCCCTTCCCCCCTTCCCCCCGAAGTTATTATACATAAACACATTTTAAGGAAATATAATCTGGTCATTTTTTTTTTTTAGTTAATAGAGGTATCATTGCTTAATTCTTGAGACAAAATGACCTAGAAATTCTGCCACTCTCTTACTTTTTGCATTAAAGAAGGAAACGGTTTAGGATTATTGCTTCCTCAAGCAATGTTATTTAGAGATAGAGTTATTCAAACTGCCTGTCCTTTACTAATGTCCCAAAAAAACTTTACTTAAATTGGTAATGTTTGATTATTCTCTTCCTATCTAAAGAGGGGAAAGAGTCAAAGATAAATTGAAAAAGAAACAGAAGAAGCTGTTTTTGGAATGAGGTTTTGTTTTGGGAAAGTTGTGTTCTTTTAAACTCTCAGGTCTGCCATAAATAACAAGAGCTTGTACTTTATCCATTTTTTGTTCTCCACTATACTCTATGAATAAACAATTTTATTCATAGAAGTAAGTTTTTTTGATTATAAAGGTGAGTAGGAGGGCTCCAAGCACAAACAATATTTTTTGTTCATTTAAAATATATTAGCTCAACATACAAAAAGCTAATTTCACTTATTTTGTTTTTAGTCTGCCAGATTCACCTTTTTTGTTAATTAGTATTATTAGCTAATTAGTAGTATTAATTAACATTTTCCTCTGTGTCTCAAATTTAAAAAAAATAATTTATTAGGAAGTTATTTAGAAACACACATATATCTTGGGTAAATATATGAAAAATTTAGATTTGAAATAACTGCTGGAGTGAGGAGAGCAAAACCTATCTATAATGTAGCAGAAAATTTCTAGGGAATTTCCTTGGGAGGTTATAGGTTAAAATAGTTATTTAAATAAGTGATTTCCCTAGGGTCATCTACAATAAAATCTTCCAGATATTAGATCCTATACTCTAGTCACTAAGTTTCCTCTCTATGAATGTATACATTTATACCTTTTTACTAGCATTTCTAAAAGTAACAATTTAGATGAATCAAGCAATAAATAATTTTGAGCATCCACCATGTACTCATGTATGATTTATACCATAAGAAATACAAAATAAAAGTTGACATGGCCCTGGTTCTCAAAAAATTTGCAATCTAATTAAATAGGCAAATCCACATATAGATAAAATTTAAAAGTTGCTCATTTGTACTGTAATGAAATACTATTTCAAAGAAAAAAGATCAATGAGAATTAACATTGAGACATCTTCAGGTGGGAGGTGGGCTTTGAGCTAGGCCTTAAAGGATGGGTATAATTTTAGTATACAGAATGGAAGAATATAATTAGTATGAATAAGTAGAAAATGAATGAATAGAATTGGGAATGAACTTGGTCTATGTGAGGTATGCTGAATAGACTGATAGGACTTGAGCAGTTTTCAAATCAGAGTATTAAAAGATGTAAAACCAGATAGGAAAAAAGTAAAAAAAATAAAATCCATTAAAAATAATAAAACATTCCCAAAGATTGTACAGTGGATAGAGCAGCAATCTTGTCAGGAGAACTTGAGTTCAAATTTATCCTCAGACTTTTAATATTTCCTAGATGTATGCCCCTGGGCAAGTCACTTAATCCCAATTGCTTCATATACAAAAAAGCCTAGATAGAGAGAATGGGTTCTTATTATGGAGAGCCCTGAAAATTAGGCATAAGAATTTGACTTCAGTTCCATGGAGCAAGAAGAATCTATTGTTTGTTTTTAATCAGGAAAATAAAATGATGAAAAACAAGCTATTATGTGGAGAATGGATTGGAAGAGAAGATATTGGAAGAAAATAGTCTAACTAGAAGACAACTGTCATAATCCAAGATTGGAAGATAAGACCCAAATTAAGGAGAGACTATGACTGGAAAAACAAGGGCAAAGATAAAATACCATTTGAATCTATAGGACTGATAACAGAGTGAATAATGAGAATTAAGAAGAAGAAGCAATCAAAGACCTAAGGTCAGGTTAGGATTTTTTTGCTTGTGGTCAAAGGCCAAAATGCATTATTACAGATTTTATAATATGTTAGTAATAGATAACATGAAAATAAATACATCATTACATATTGCATATTTTTTTTGGTGTTGACGTGATAGTCATAGCTGTCATTTGAATTCTGCTGTCAGAAATATCTTCTTTTCTTGAAGCATTCAGTGAAAATAGATGCTAAAATTCACATAGATGTATTAAAATTGCATCCAAGAAGCTGCTGGCATAGTTCTACACGTATGTAAAAATAATGTGGAAAACTTCCTAGCTTGAGATTTCACAAATATCAGTTGCTTGGGAAAGAGAAAGTCTACAGATAACTTTCAGAACTGGAAGTGTTGAGGTCAAGGGAAGAGAGCAACACTTGTATGACCTCAGAGTTCTCAGGAAATGCAGTTACTTAGGATTTGGGAGCACTACTGTAGCTTCATTGCAAGTAGTGAACCTGAAAGATGATACTTTTAAAGAAAGCAACTGTTGGTAAGAGACAATTCCACAATTGGCTTGTGGGAGAATTTTGTAGAATGGCAGAATAAGTGATTTTGTCATGAGAATGATTTCAGGCTTACGTGTAGCAAAGAAGGAGAGAGTGAGTGAGTTGGTAGGTAGAGAATTGTAGCTTGAGAAGTTGTTTTGCATATGAGTGGTTCAGTGGCTACCTCTAGAGCTAGAAAATTGCATATTAAATGCCTTCTTTGAAACTACTCTTGGGCATGTCTTAAAATGCCTGGATCTCTGTTTTTCAGAAATAGCTTGGGATAGTACAGTGAATAATGTGCTAGTCCTGGGATCAGAAAAAAACTGAATTCATACCCTAGCTGTGTAATCTTGGGCATGTAAATTAAACTCTGTGTCATTTTTGCTGCATTCTAAGGACTTAAAATCAGTTGTCTTTCCCTAGGATTCCTTCATACCATATTCCTAACTAATAATACCGTTTAGCCAGATAATCAGGGATTACTGCCCTAATGTTCAGGCCATGGCATATACTATGCTGCCAGCACTACTTGTAGGACTTGGACTTAATTGCCTCTCAACAATTTTCTAGTCCTTTTCTCCCTGGTACTAAGATCAACCTTCTAATCCAGAATTTTTCTTAGAATCTAGGGCCTCTTAGCCTTTGATCATCCAATTATCTATGTGCTTGTTTCTTCATGAATTATCCCTTTGCAAGACCCACCCTCACTTCCCCTTTCATCCCCCAGTGGCAAATTCCTCCTGAAGCCTCCATTTTGTGAAGGGGCCAGTTTAGTCTGCCTTCAGTCCCTTATCAACTCCATATATATATATATATACTCTGGACTCAGATTACTCTGAGTAATCCCTTAGTTCTCTTCCTGACACTGTTTCCAACTTTCTGAACCTTGAAATCATGTTCCCTTGGCATGATACCTTCACCCCCAACTCACTTCTGACCCCACACCTTCCTTTCAGCTCCGTTTTGTGTATTGCCCTCCCCCATTAGAATGCAAGCTCTTTGAGAGTGGAGGCGATCTTTCTTTTTGCTTATATTTGAATTTTTAGTGCTTAACATAGAGCCTGCCATATACTAAGTGCTTAATAAATACTTGTTTCCTTCTGCTTTCTTTCCTTCCTTCTTTTTCTTCCTTACTCCCCCTTCCCTCTTCCCTCTTTCCTCTCTCTTCTCTCTTTATTCTTTCCGTCCTTTCCTCTATCCCTCTTTTCTTTCTCCCTTCCTTTCCTTCTTTTCTGTTTCCTTCTTTCCTTCTGTCTCTTCTTCCTTCTCACCTTCCCTCTCTCCCTCCCTCTTTCCTTTTGTCTTTACACATACTTATCCATTCTTCTAGCCCAGTGATATAAAACATATTGTCAGAGACAGGTTTACTCTAAGAAAGGAAGAAAGAATAAAGGTATTCTACTAAGTGTTTGTGTGATAAAAATACAAAGCTAAATAAATACAAAATATCTGCTAACTTAATACAATGTAATTTCAAAATGGAAAAGAAAATTAACAATTGAAGAGAAATCAGGAAACCCTTATATCAGAAGATATACCTGAGTTGTATTCTGATAAAAGATATGTGCAGATAAAGAGGCAGTATACTCCCAATATGAGAGATCATCTTTGCAAAGGCAAAGTAGATGGAATATTATGTACCAAGAAATAGCTAATAATCTAGTCTGAATGGAACAGAGTTCATGAAACTAGGAATAATTAGAAATGCGCATGGGGTGCAAAGCCTCTAAATATCACACTAATAAATTTGCATTTGATTCTAGAGGTAGTTGGGAATCATTGACATTTTTGGATAGGGGAATGACATGTTCAGGTCTGTGTTTTGAACATAGCAATAGGGTAGTTGTCAGAAGAGGCTAGAGGAATTCAGAGACCAAGAAGTATGAAAGCTTGCACCAGGGCAGTAACTATGTGAGTGATATAGAAAAGGTAGAATCAATAAGATTTAACAACTGATTTGCTATGGTGGTGGTGGGAAGAGTATGTAAGAAGGAAAAATAAATATGACCTTGGAGTTGTAATCCTTGATGACTGGAAGAATTGTGATGTCCTCAATACAAATAGGGAAGTGAGGATAAGGTATAGGTTTAGCGAAAAATATGAATAATGTTTTAGACATGATAAATTTGAAATACCAGTTGTGCTGTCCAGTAGATAGTAATATTGGGTTGGAGTTTAGAAGAAAGAATTAAGGGTTCTCTTTCTCTCTCTCTCTCTCTCTCTCTCTCTCTCTCTCTCTCTCTCTCTCTCTCTTCTCTCTCTCTCTCTCTCTGTCTCTGTCTCTCTCTCTCTCTCTCTGTCTCTCTCTCTCTCTCTCTTCTCTCTCTCTCTCTCTCGGAATTATACTCCATAAGATGATAATAGGACCTATGGAGCTGATGAAATCATCAAGAAGGTGGATGTAGAGAGAGACAAAAGAGAAAAAAGAAAAGTCCTAAGTTAAGAATTGTGCATTATCTATACTTATCAAGTTGAAGGACAATGACCAAAAAAGATTCAGAAATAAATATTAATGAGGAGCAGAAAAACAAAGCAATAAGTGTCATGGAAACCAAGAAAGGAAAGAGTTTCCAGGAATAGAGTGTTTGGCAGTATCAAAATCTAATGTAAGTCAAGGAGAACAAGGACTGAGAAAAGATTGTTGGTTGTAATACTCTAAAAAGTCATTGGTTATTTTGAAAAGAACAATTTTTGTCAAGTGGTGGGACAGAATGATTGCACTACTTGAAAATTATGTTGGATAAGAGAACATAAAGGCAACAAATGTAGTTGATCCTTTCTTAGGAATTTGGTAATACAAGGGGGAAAAGGAAAATGAGTTGAGGAGATGGAGGTTTAAGTGAAGTTTTTTGTTTTGTTTTATTTTGTTTTGGAGGAAGAATGAGGGAGCCCTTGGCATGTTTTCAAGTGCCAGATAAGGAGCTTGTGGATAATTAGCATTTATTGTGGATTATATGTAGACAATTAGGGAAGATTAGTATATGCAGTGGTCAAAACTAACTCCAGTGTTGATTTAAAGTTGAGAATAAGAGAAAAAATAGTTCTACTGAATTGGGAAATGGGATAGCTGGAAAAGAGAGTGAGTTCTTAATGAGAAAATAATTTAGTATTGGAAATTACAGACCTTCAGAATCCAGTCAATCTTTTCAAACCAATATCTGAACAATTTTAAAGAATCAGTGGGATTTCTAACTGAATGTATCATATAGACATTTAAAAATGTGAGAGGAATGGGAATTTGGGACTATCCACATGGATTTGATCGTTGAAGCAATATTGAGTGGAATACTCAAATAAAACAATTTATCATATAAACTGTATGACTTTTATGTAAAGTTTCAATAATAAGCCATAGTTATGATTAAAACAAAGCTTTGCCAAAGAAGTGAGAGTTGCAACAAAAAGACAGAGGGCCAAAGACAGACAGAAAATACTTGAATATAGTGATTATTAGGAAGAGGAACCAGCAAATGAAAAAGAGAAAGATCAGTTAGAAAAGTGGAAAAACCAAAGAAACTCACTATCACCAAAACAAAGAAATGAAAGAATTTTAGACAGGAGGCTATAGTCAGTAATATAAAATGACAAAAAGGTCAAGGAGCATGAAGAATTAGAAATGATCATTGGAATTTATCATTGGTAATATCTGAGAGAATGGTCCTAGTAAAGTGGTGGAAATACAAATTAGATTTTAAGACTTTAAGAAAGGAACAAAATGTGTATGAAGTCAAGGGAATAGATATAGCCTATATATTCAGGAAATTTTCTGAGAAAGAGAATAGTACCTAGAAAGAAGATCTGGTTTCTTATATATTTTCTTTTCAAACAAAGGAGACGAGCATCTTCACAGTTAGGAGAGAAGAGGTTTCCTTAATCATCCATTCAATTAATCATTTAACAAACATTTGTTAAGTGCCTACTATATGGAGATATGGAGATAAAAACAAAACAATCCTTCCCCTGATTATGTTTTCCTCGGATGATAACTTTTTCCTTTAAAAATGAATTATTTTATATTATAATTAACAATTTATTTTCCCCAAATACATATAAAACATTTTCAATATCCTTTTTAAAAAAAAGATTTCAGTTCCAAATTCTGTCCCTTCTTGTATACCTTTTGCCCTCTCTGAGAAAGCAAAAAAAATTAATATAGCTTATACATGTGCAGTCATGCAAAATATATTTCCATATTAGTCATGTTGTGAAATAAACACCAAAAGGAAAAAAAAAACATGAAAAAGAAAATGGAAAATGATATGCTTTAATCTACATATATTCCATCAGTTTCTCTCTCTGGAATTGGATAGCATTTTCCATCATGAGTCCTACACTGAATTGTTGAGAGTAGCTAAGTCATTCACAGCTAATCACTGTTTAGTATTACTGTTACTTTGTACTGTACTTTCTCCTAGTTTTGTTCACTCCACTTTGCAACAATTCATGTAAGTCTTTTCAGGGTTTTCTGAAATCAGCTGGTTTGCCATTTCTTATAGCATGACAGGTTTCCATTCCAGTCATATACCACAACTTATTCAGCTATTTTCCAATTGAGGGTCACCCCCAAATTTCCAATTCTTTGGCATCACCAAAAGAGCTGCTATAAACATTTCTTGTACAAATATTTCCTTTAATCTTTTTAAAAATCTCTTTTTTTTATACAGACCCAACAGTGGTATTGCTGAATCAAAGGATATTAAAACCAATTTAAAGCCTTTGGGGCATAGTTTTAAATTGTTCTCCAAAATGAATAGATCACAATTTCACCAACAATGCATAAATGTATCAATTTTCCCACAACCTCTTCAATAATTGTTCTTTATCTTTTCTGTCATATTAATCAACACACATATACACACATAAATATATATAAATCAAAGATGTCAGATGGTACTTCAGAGTTGTTTTAATTTGCATTTCTGTAATCAATAGTGATTTAGAACTTTTCCAAAATATAATAGACAAGCTTTGATTTCTTTGTGTGAAAATTGCCTATTCATATTCTTTGACCATTTATCAATTGGGAAATGATTTTATTCTACTTTTCTTTAGTTGCATGCTTAATTCATTAATATGCTCTTTTTCTATCTTATTGATAGAAGCATTTAGAGATAAAAATTTTCTCCTAAGTGTTGCTTTGTCAATATCACACAAATTTTGGCATATTATTTCATTATGGTCATTCTCTTTAATGGAGTATTTACTTCATGATTTATTGTTTGATCCATTTATTCTTTAGAATTAGATTATTTTCCAAATGATTTGGAATCTATGTTTTCACAGCTCTTTATTGAATATAATTTGTATTAAATTATGTTGTGAAAAAGATGTATTTAACATTTCTGATTTTCTGTGTTTGGTTGTGAGGTTTTTTAATGCCTCAATGCAGTCAATTTTTGCATAGGTTCTATTGTACCACTGAAAAAATTACATTCCTTCTTATTTGCATCCAGTGTTCTCCAGACGTCTATCATAGTTAACTTTCCTAAAATCCTATTCATTTCTTTACCTTCTTTGTTAGATTTATATAGTTCTGAATGAGGCAAATTGAGGTCTTTAATATGATTTTATTATATATTCCCTCCTGTATATCATTTAACTTTTCCTTTATGCATTTGGATATTATGCTATTTGAAGCATATATATTATTCTATTCCTCCATTATTTATGATAGCTTTTAGCATTTAGTTTCTCTGATTATCCCTTTTAATTAATTTTTTTTGGTTTTTGATTTGTCTGAAATCATCATGATTGCTAACTCTGCTTTTTTCTTTTTTTACTTCAGTTGAAGTATAATAGAATTACTCGGTGTGTGTCTTCTTCAAATGTTTTTTTCTTAAAGAATAAATTGTATGATTTTGATTTTTAATCTACTCTGCTATTTACTTCCATTTTATGAGTGTGTTCATCCTATTTACATTCACAGTTATGGTTACTGCTTATTTCCTTCTATGCTATTTTCCTTCATTTATCCTTTTCTATTTCTCTCTCTGTCCCTCTTTCTCTGTCTCCTCTGTCTGTGTCTGTGTCTGTCTCTCTGTCTGTTTTTGTCTCTATTTCTCTGTCTGCCCCTATCCCCACCTTTCCCCTGTCCTTCCTCAAAAGTGTTGTGCTTTGACAACAGTCCTTTCCAAACTGCTATCCTTTCTATCACTTATCTATCTTATCCTTATCTATCACTCCCTTCCTACTTCACTATTAGGTAAGAAAGATTTCTATACCCAACTGAGTGTGTATATTTACTCTCATTGAGACAATTCTGATGAGAATAAGATTCAAGCTTGTTTAACAGTTCCATTATCTTCTTCACTGTTAAAATTCTTTTGTGCCTCTTTTATGATATAATTTATTCAATTCTACCTCCTTTTTTCTTCCCCTCAGCACATCTCTTTTCTCCCCTTAATTTTATTTTCTGGATGTCATCCAATAATAGTTAACTCACAGTCCTCTGTTCCACTACATAACCATTCCCTTCCTGAAAGATTGTGCTTACTTTTTCTGGGTAGGTGATTCTTGGTTATAATTCTAATTCCTTTATTTTTTGAGATATCATATTCTAAGCTCTCTCATCCTTTAAATTAAAACATGATAAATCCTACCTGACTGTTATCCATGACAAAGGTATTGTTCCTTTTTGGGTGCTTCCAATATATTTTCAACCTAGGAGCTTTGGAATTTGGCTGTGATGGAAAATGAAATGCCCATCAATTGGAGAATGATTGAGTAAATTGTGGTATATGAATGTTATGGAATATTATTGTTCTGTAAGAAATGACCAGCAGGATGAATACAGAAAGGATTGGCAAGACTTACATGAACTGATGCTAAGTGAAATGAACAGAACCAAGAGATCATTATATACCTCAACAACGATACTGTATGAGGATATATTCTGATGGAAGTGGATTTCTTCAACAAAGAGATCTAATTCAGTTTCAATTGATCAAGGATGAACAGAAGCAGCTACACCCAAAGAAAGAACACTGGGAAATGAATGTAAACTGCTTGCATTTTTGTTTTTCTTCCTGGGTTATTTATACCTTCTGAATCCAATTCTTCCTGTGCAACAAGAGAACTGCACACATATATTGTATCTAGGATATTCTGTAACCTATTTAACATGTATAGGACTGCTTGCCATCTGGGGGAGGGGAAAAATGGGAACAGAAGTGAGTGCAAGGGATAATGTTATAAAAAATTATCCTGGCATGGGTTCTGTCATTAAAAAGTTATTTAAAAAGAAAAAAAAAGGAATTTGGCTGTGATATTCCTAGGAGTTTTCATTTTGTGATCTCTTTCAGGAGGTGATTAGAGTATTTTTTTCAATTTCTGTTTTATTCTGTAGTTATAGGATATCAGGGCAGTTTTCCTTGATAATTTCTTGAAGTAGCATTGCTTTTAAAATCTTTTTATTTATTTAAAACTAAGATACAAAACACACAAAAAAAATTGCAATGTACACAGCTGAACATGAAAGAATTTAGAACATAAAATAATAAATTTCCATTTCAAGAAAGTCTGTATAATAAATATTACATGTTGTGTTCTGAGCTTTCTATCTTTTCTTTGCTTCCTTGTCAGTTTTCTTTTGTTCTACCCTGTGAAATTTTTACTTTATTCTTCCCCCTCCTTTCCCTCCCCTATATATACATACACACATATGTAGACATTAATATACATAGATAACCTATAATCAGATAGGATTATGCTTGACTTTACAGGATATGATATTTTTGGCTCCAACCCTTGTTCTTTTGTTCTTTGATTTATAATGTTCCAATACCTGTGGTCTTTTAATGTAGCTGCTGCCAGGTCTTGTGTGATTCTAATTATGGCTCTGCCATATTTGAAATTTTTTTTTCTTGTTGCTTAAAATATTTTTTCTTTAACTTTGAAGTTTCAGAATTTGGCTTTGGTCTTCTGTTCCTACAGGTTTTTCTTGTAGGATCTCTTTCAGGTAGTGATTGGTAGGTTTTTTCTATTTCTACTTTCTCCTTTTGTTGTAATATTTCAGGAAATTTTTCTTGTTTTATTGTATAAAGATTTCTTTATTGTAGCTTTCAGGTAGTTCAACTAATCTTAGGTGTTTTTTTTTCCTTGATCTGTTCTACAGATCAGTTGCTTTTCTTGTAAGATGGCACATATTCACTCATTTTTTTCATTCTTTATATTTTATTTTAGTATTTCTTGGTCTTGTTATAAGTTTTATAACTTGGCATCTCCTTGCCCAATTCTAGATTTCAAGGAGTCATTTTTTTTTCAGATTTTTAAGATTCTGGATCTCCTTTTTTACTTATTGGATTTTTTTTCACAATCTTGTTTTTTTCAAATTCTCCCCCTCCTTCTTGTCTTACTCTTTGTCCTCCTTCTTCTCTTCCTTCTTCTTTTTCTTCTTCTTCTTCTTTTTTTTTTTTTTTTTTTAGTTTTTCCTCAATCTCTCTCTTTTTATTTTTAAAGTTTTTCTATAATTTTTTGGGGGGCAGGTTACCATTTGATATTATTCTTTGTTATAGGAGAAACCTTTTTTTGCTTCAATATACTCAATAGGTATATTCTTCCTTCTCAACCAGGTCCTCCTCTTGGCAGCACAGCTGGGCCTGGAGCTTCTTATTAACAGAAGTTCCCTCAATCTTCCTGTATTCTACACAACTGTTCAGGAGATGAAAATTCCTCTTTCTGAGGCTGAGTCCACCACCCAACCCAGTTATCCTCATGGTTTATTGCTTGCTTTTTCAAGTAGAACTAGTTTGAATTTGTTTATATTTCAAAGAAATCAAAGCTCTGTCCTTGTATCTTTCATTGGAACTTCTGTGATTATTGCAGAAGACAATTGTTCTGAACCAATTCTTGATTGTTTTTCTGTTTTATATTTACTCTAAGAAACTATTTTATCTTGTTTGTGAGGAGAATCTGGAGAGCTTGGAGTTTTCTCACCTACCCCACCATTATCCCAGAGTTCTCTCAGAAAATATTATTTCTAGACTTTTGATCATGGTTTTCTGGTAATCCAATAATTCTTAAATTATCTCTTCTTCATCATTTATTTTCTGGCTCAGTTGTTTTTCTGATGAAATACTTCATTTTCTTCTAATTTTTCTTTCTTTTGCTTTTTAAAAATTGTTTCTTGATGTCTCACAAAGTCATTAGCTTCTACTTGCCCAATTTCAATTCTGAAGGAATTATTTTCCTCGGTGATCTTTTGTACTTCCTTTCCAGTTGGCCAATTCTATTTTTTAAAAAGTTGTTTTCTTCAGTAGATTTTTGTACCTCTTATTCCACTAGGCTAAGTCTGCTTTTTCAAGGATTTTTCTCTTCAGTAGGTTTTTGTATCTCTTTTAATATTTGGCCTATGCTGTTTTTTAGTGTTATTTTCTTCAGTATTTTTTGTGTCTCCTTTTTCAAGTTGTTGAATCTTTCTTGCATCACTTTCATTTCTTTTCCTCATTTTTTCTCTGCTCTCTTATTTGATTTTTTTAAAAATCCCTTTTGATTTTTTCTAGGACATGAGATCAATTCATACTTTTCTTTGAAGCTTTGCATATAGTTGTTTTGACTTTGTTGTCTTCTTCTGAGTGTGTGTTTTGATCTTCTTTGTCACCAGAGTAACTTTCTATGATTGGGTTCTTTTTATGTTTGCTCATTTTTGCCCAGTGTATTTCTTGACTTTTAATTTTATGTTAAAGTTGGAATCTGCTCCCAAAGTAGAGGAAGAACTATTCTAAGCTTCAGGGCTTCATTTTTCTTATTTATTCGTTTTTAAAATCTATCTATCTATCCATCTATCTACTCATCCATTTATTTATTTATCTATCTATTTATTTGCTTATCTATCTATCTGTTTATTTTTGCTGTTGTGTTCAGTGCTAGTTTTAGGAGTTGTGAATTTCAGTTCTTTCAATATGTATGATAAAGAAAAATGTGATTAATTCTCTCCTGGCTTATGCTCTGGTCTGTACGTGACCATAAGTACTTTTTTTCTGTCCTGAAACTGTGACCATGGTTCTGGCTCCTGCTTGTTTTCTTCTTTGCCCTGGATCCAGATCTGGACCCCTGGACTCAGACCTGGACCCTTAGATTTTGATTCAGTAGCATGTCTGAGCAATGAAACAGAGTCTTTGTATCTAGTGCCAGAAAAGGATCTCATGTAATCTCCTTTTGTTTAGTTTTTCAACCCTCTTGCTATGTGGGCTGAGATCTCTGGAAGTCATTGCCATTACCAATGATTTAGGAACTTCCAAGCCTGCTGATAGTTTCCCTGGGTATGATCTGTGCTAGACAGTATTCTACTTTCATTCAGACCTTTCTTGAGAACTGTGTTATCTTGGGCTAGAAAATTGTTTCACTCCATCCCTTTTTACTTCTACCATTCTAAGAATTTGCTTTGAGGAATTATTTTAACATTATTGGGAGGGAAATTTGGGAGAGCTAAGGTGAGTCCCTGCCTTTACTCTGCCATATTGGAAAAATAAATTATTTGTAAAAATTTGAAGAGCCTAAATCTTTGGGGGAACACTTAAATAAAATAATGTGGCAGACATACTATCATTTATCTTTCATATAAAATTTCATTAATAACACATAATCATGATTAAAACAAATATAAAACATTTAAGTTTATTCAGTTACCTCCTTTTACCATTTGGAATATACTCAATGTACATATGCATGCCAATATATATCCTTAACTAAAGTCTTACACTTATGCTTATTGTGGTATTGATGAATCTACATTCTTGAAAGTAATATCAATAAAGTACAAAAGTTGTTAATTTCCTGCCAAGATAATAAGTTTTCCTGCATGAAATTGGTAATATCTATTTTTTGAGGACCAACCTGGCTAACATAAGAGAAGTCCATCACCAGATTGCTATGAGATAATGATGGTTTCAGCCACAGGAATTTTCTTCAAGAATTATAATCTGCATTAGTGGAGAGAGTGTACCCACGTTGAAAGCAAAGTTACTTAACTTTTGTGGAAAATTCATGCCTAGATTTTGTAAATCAAATTGACAAAGTTCATATTAATATGCAATTTTGACTAACATGTATGTTAAGTAACATATATGTGTTACTTTGGAAAGTAACTCCAAACTTCATTGTATTTTGACCTCTGAACTTTAAGTAATTGTTTAAAATGGGCTTCTGATTTTTTTAGGTTCTTCAGTGGCGAGCACATCAAGAGGAAGAAGCAAAACTAGAATACAACATTATTATTAGAAGAAGAGAAAAAGAAAAGAAGGAGGATAAACTTCGGAAGGAGAAGGAAATATTACAGAGGGAAGAGGAGAAAAAAAAAGTATGTAATTTGCTAGTGCTGTGAAAGAATTTACTTAATTGCTGGAGTGAGTTTTGATTGATTTAGTATTCTTATAAACAATTTCTAGTAATATTAAAAAGGTTAACAGGAAGAGTAGTATCCATTTGAGAGTTAGTCTTATACTAACAAGACTAAGCTTGGCTAAGTGGAAGGGAACACGGAAACTGGGAGGGAAAGGGGTAAGATAGAGGGAGGAACTCTAAGGTAAAGGGGGGGGATACTAAAAAGGGAGGGCTGTGAGAAGCAAATGGTGCTCACAAGTTTAATACTGGGAAGGGGGATAAGGGGGAAAGAAGGGAGAAAATTTCTCCCTGTATGCCTCCCAGAGAGACATCCTATATTAAAAAAAAAAAAATTTAAAGAAAAAAAGAGAGGGGAAAAAAATAAATCAGCAAAATCAATTAACATATTCCCCCAATTCCTGAAAGTACATGCACTGTTCTACAACCAGGGACTTCCCACATTTACAAAATAGGAAGAATATACTTCTTTTTGAGGATTGTAGTTATTTTGGGGGGTCATAGAATTATTTTTTTTTCAAGATGAGATTCCAACAAGTTTCTCCATCAAAAAAAGATACTGCAACAATGTACTACCTACTTCTACTCCCAGTGAAAAAAAGCAAGTACAAATGTTACAAAACAAAGTTTATTCTGCAATACTTTATCTTAATGAATTGCATCTCTTTGGTAGAAATAAACTTTATAAACATTTTAATTAACAGAGATTAGGTACAAAAACTAAACATTTGTAAATTGTTTTTAAAATGAGCAAAAGACTTGGAACTGAAAACAGGTTCACTCATAAATGGTCATCTACTGGCAGAATTATTCTACAATCCAGGACATTTCTTATGCTACATTAGAAAACAGGATTAAGGGATAGTATAATTCAAATTGCATTTCTACATTTTTTACTTTAAATAAATAATAATTAAAATGAAAAAAAAAAGACTAAGCTTGGATTACAACCACTAATTAATTACCCAGCAAAACTGAACATAATGTTTCAGAGAAAAGATGGATATTCAGTGAAATAGAAGACTTTCAAACTTTCCTAATGAAAAGCCAGAAGTAAACAGAAAATTGGATCTTCAAATATAAGACTCAAGAGAAGCATAAAAAGGCAAACAGAATCTCTTCCCCAAACATGTTATTTAATAAAATTATAAACTTTTTACATCCCAGCATGGGAAGATGATACTGGTAACTCCTGACAATTTAATCTCTCTTAGGCAATAAGAAGGAGTACACATAGACGTAGTCTAGATATAAGGCAGCTTTCTGGAGAGCTTTTCAGTCTGGCCTTGATTCTGAGAGCTTGAGCTTGAGCCTGCCTTCTCTGGCTTCTGAATCTCCCTGACTTCCAAGGGCTTCTGCTTCAGCCTCCAATCACAACAAAGATTGAAGATGGAATGAATCTGTCTCAGCCTCCGAGAGCTTCTAGTACATTTGCCCTTTCTGGCCCTGAGAGCTTCTCCTTATATGCCCCACACTGAGTACACACCAATCATTATATCACTAGGAAACCATTATTTATTGTAGGATTAAATCAATGCTAAACTAGATTTAACCATTGTCTCCTCCATTCCACTTAGCACCTTGTTTCAAGTTCTGGCCCATAACAAACTATGATAGACTTAGCTCTTCTCAGCAATATGGTGATTCAAGATAATTCCAAAAGACTTGTAATGGAGAATGCCATCTGCATTCAGAGAAAGTACTATGAAAAATGAATGAATGTTAAAGCATGCTATTTTCATTTCCTAAAATTTGTTTTTAGTTTTTTCTTTTCTTGTGTTTTTTCCTTTTGATCTGAGTTTTCTTTCACAATGTGATTAATATACAAATTTTTTTAACATGATCATATATGTACAGTCTATATTGGATTGTTTGCTATCTTGGGGAGGGAGAAGGCAAGGGAGAAAGGGAGAAAAAAATTGGAAGTCAAAATTCTACAAAAATGAATGTTAAAAGGTATCTTTACATTTAATTGAAAAAATCAAAATATTATGAAGTGAAAAAACAGAATAAAAAAATGTACTCTGCTAAACAAAGGCTTTAAAAAAATTGAACCTACTAACATACTTAGAAAGTGATGATGAGTATACTTTAGGGAAAATGCCTCTTTTATGTGATTATAGAAATGGCAACTGTTAGAATTAAAAGGAACTCTGCATATCATCTACCCAAACCCTTCTTAAGAGTAGGTCTTTTAACTCTTAGTTATAACTTGTTATAATCTTGGAAAATAAATATAATACCTAATTTTGGCCTCACTTTCAGTCTTTCTAATTTGGTAAGATCTATGAGAGTCTATACTCCAGTAGCAAACCTTTCAAAGAACCAGGGTCATTTCCATGCCATTATGAGGTATTAGGACTTGATGGAGGAATAATTGTATATATCTGATTAATTCAGAATGTGTAGTATTTTTTAAGTAATCATGTGATCAATAACATGCATTTTCTGAATAGTCATTTCTAGTCATTGTCCAAATGATCCCTCTCTAGATTTCAATGGACACAGAATTATGTATGTCTTTCCTTAGCAGGTCACTTTTTCTCTATTAAAAATATAGTATTGTATTAACTTGTTTATTTTTTAAATTGTGTCAGCAAATATTTTAATGGTTCATGAAGCATTTTCTATAGATAGGAAATGATATGCACAATTGATGTATTATTTTTATGATGATTTAACCTAGATATGACATTGTTAGCTGTTATATATCTGACCAAGAACAAAGCTCAAATCTCAAAAAAAAAAATTGAATATTTCTTCTCAGTCTCCAATAAGATAGCTGAGAGTTACCAAAAATTTATTACATATACCAGATATCTCAAGAACCTATTCTGAGGAAGGACATACTTGGTTGGTATTATCAGATGTACTAATGTTATTTCAAAGAATGTGTATGTGTACAGAACTCTGTAGAATATCTACAGCCTGTTTTCTGAAATGATTGCACAGCACTGGGGAAATAAATACTTTGAATAGAAACTGTTTTCTTCATTAAAATAAATAAGATAGGTCAAATTCCTCTTAGAGAAAGCAAGTTTTTCTAAAGCCTTTGATATGCAAATCAAACCAGAAGCAGAGATTCTACAAATAAATGAGGCTACTCTTGACCAAGATCTTCTATATGCAAATTAAATATGAATGTTACTATGCAAATCAAGCATGAACTTCAATGAAGACTAAGTGAACTTCAGAATTTTAAAAGACTAAACAAAGATTTAGTGTAAGTGTTACACAAGGTTAGCAAAACAACAGCATGATTGTTATGATTTATAGTTCATTGGAAAAGGCACCAAATAAAGGAAATATTAGGATCATAAATTGATCTCCTATTAGAACCACCATAGGGAAATATCAGTACAATAGCTTTAGTTTAATCAACCAAAACCTTAGGACCCTCATAAAGCAGAAAATTTATTTTGATTGGGAACTAAAGATTGCAAATGGATTTTGGTGAGCAGTGGGGAAGAGAACATGTATAACTATAGATATAAATATGTACATATACATATATGTATAGAAAGAAAACAAGAAAAATTATTGATTATGGGCATCATAAAGTATGTATACATGAGAAAAAGAGAGAAGCAAGAAAGGAGAATGAATAATCTACACATACTAATAGTTTAAAACTGAGTGGGTTACATGGATCACTTGAAGCCATTGAAAAATTTAAAGAGGTAATAGAAGAAATTTAGGAAGTATAGTTAGTAATTTGTTGAGGTAAGGTGTGGTTTTGTTTAGAAGTGTCTATAAATATATAAAAATTAAGCTTAGACTAATAATGAATTAATGTAGCCAATTCTTCTTACTGAAAATTAGAGTACAGAATAATATATGAGAAGGAAATACAAATATATCAGTTATAACTTTGAATATAAATTGATTTAATCCCCCTATAAAATACAAAAGAATTTCAGAATAGACTAAAATGCAATACTTAATAATATGTTGTCTATTAAGACAACTATTAAGAAACTTAAGACAGAAAGTCTCATAGATATAAAATGACAGTTTGGATGAAAATTTACTAAAGTTTAAAAAGCCAGGAGTTGAAGTCATCATAACAAATGAACTAAATTCAAATTTAAAAAATAGTTTAAGTGAGATATACTTGAGAACTATATCATGCCTAAAGGTAAGATGGACAGCTAAAGCGTTTTTTAAAAATTTGGAGCAATATGATGAATTCAAAGTATAGAAAATTTTCATTTATGCAAAAATGTAATTATAACTCATAGACTTAGAAATGAACTCATTGCCTAAGGCCATAAGATATTAAATATAATAATGATGGTGATAATATTGGTGTTAATGATCATGATGATGATGATAATGATAGTTAGTATTGTACTTATTAGGTGCTAGGCATTGTGCTAAGCTCTAAGAGGTAGATGTATTATTATCCTCATTTAACAGATGAGGAAACTGAGGAAGTAGAGTTAAGCTGCTTGTCCAAGGTCACACATATAGTAAGTGTCTGAGAACTATTTTGGTCTCTAGTCTTATTGACTTTAGGCCCAGCTCTTTCTTCACTAAACTACTTAACTCTTGACCATAGTTACATAATATTTTCAGAAGCTGTATTGGAAGTCATGATTTTATGAAACCAAGGCAGCACTCTTTCCATCATGATGGTTTTTAAAGAAAGCATATCCACATCTAAAATCACAGAAATGAATTTATTTCAAATTGCAAAAACACATAGAAAAAACTTCTTATGTTAATTGGCTTTTTGTCTTATTTGCCTCTTTCTCTTCAGAATGGAATGAATCTTGTATGCATGGTCTTTTTATAGTGTAAAATTACAATCTTGCTGCAAAATTAAATTGCTTTATGTATTGCCATGACCAAAAATTTCATCATCAAGTTCCTAGCCAATACTGACAATGAAATTCTCCATATTTAACTTGTCTTATCTGTGAAAAATAGGCATACTCTGTTGCCAGGATAATATCTGAAGCTTTTATAGAATGGCAGAGGATGCCAGAATTTATGCTTCACTAGAATAGTTTTTAAGAAGTCAGGGTCACAAAGAAGAACTAGAGATCATTATTGATCACAAAATAGAAAATTTTGATTATATTAAACTGAAAAGTTTTTGTACAAACAAAACTAATGCAGACAAGATTAGAAGGGAAGCAATAAACTGGGAAAACATTTTTACAGTCAAAGGTTCTGATAAAGGCCTCATTTCCAAAATATATAGAGAATTGACTCTAATTTATAAGAAATCAAGCCATTCTCCAATTGATAAATGGTCAAAGGATATGAACAGACAATTCTCAGATGAAGATATTGAAACTATTTCTAGCCATATGAAAAAATGCTCCAAGTCATTATTAATCAGAGAAATGCAAATTAAGACAACTCTGAGATACCACTATACATCTATCAGATTGGCTAGAATGACAGGGAAAATAATGCGGAATGTTGGAGAGGATGTGGGAAAACAGGGCACTAATACATTGTTGGTGGAATTGTGAATACATCCAGTCATTCTGGAGAGCAATTTGGAGCTATTTTCAAAAAGTTATCAAACTGTGCATACCCTTTGATCCAGCAGTGTTACTACTGGGCCTATATCCCAAAGAAATCTTAAAGAAGGGAAAGGGACCTGTATGTATGTGAATGTTTGTGGCAGCCCTCTTTGTAGTGGCCAGAAACTGGAAACTGAGTGGATGTCCATCAATTGGAGAATGGCTGAATAAATTGTGGTATATGAATATTATGGAATATTATTGTTCGGTAAGAAATGACCAACAGGATGATTTCAGAAAGGCCTGGAGAGACTTACATGAACTGATGATGAGTGAAATGAGCAAGACCAAGAGATCATTATATACTTCAATAGCAATACTATATGATGATCAATTCTGATGGACGTGGCCATCTCCAGCAATGAGATGAACCAAATCAGTTCCAATAAAGCAGTAATGAATTGAACCAGCTACACCCAGGGAAAGAACTCTGGGAGATGACTATGAACCATTACATAGAATTCCCAATCCCTATATTTTTGTCTGCCTGCATTTTTGATTTCCTTCACAGGCTAATAGTACACTATTTCAAACTCTGATTCTTTTTTTACAGCAAAATAACTGTTAGGACATGTATACTTATATTGTATTTAATTTATACTTTAACATATTTAACATATATTGGTCAATCTGCCATTGGGGGGAGAGTATGAGGGGAAGGAGGGGAAAAATTGGAACAAAAGATTTGGCAATTGTCAATGCTGTAAAATTATCCATGCATATAACTTGTAAATAAAAAGCTATAATTAAAAAGAATATTAAAAAAAAAGAGAGAGAGAGAGGGAGAGAGAGAGAGAGAGAAGAAACCAGGGTCACCCAAACCACAATCTTTTGACTAAACTGTTCTCACCTAATTGCTATGGCAAGGTAAACTCAGCTTCTACCTTAGTCATAAAAATTCTCAAACAAATCATCTCTCATATGTATGCTACAATCATAACAAAATTCCTCGTTGAATGCAACCACAGCTTTATCTCTATTAAATGACTATGCTTATTAATGTCTAGGAAAGCATTATACAAAGATGGATTGTCATAAAATTAATTTTGACATGTCATCTCAGATTTCCAGTGCAGAGTATTATAGACCTAGGATTTCTTTTTTACTTGTCCTACTGTTATGGTATAGGCATTGTGGTGATCTTCTCACATGATTTTTAAAATCAAGAGATTTCTTGCAAAGAAGCTGAGGGGGAGGGAGGGAAGGGGGAAACTATCAATTCTCCAGTGCATTAGCATGAGAAAAAGAGTAATCTGAATTAACAAACAGCTACCAATACAATTACATGTATGTATAAACACAGTGCAGTTATATAAACACACACACAGACACACACACACACACACACACACAGAGAGAGAAAGAGAGAGACGTAGCTCATTTTATTGCTCTTTACAGATATTGCATTTTTAACAAAAGTTTGTGGTAACCCTCTATCAAAGAAATCTATTGGTTCCATTTTTTCCCAATAATATGTGCTCCCATTGTGTCTTTGTGTCACATTTTGATAATTTTCACAATATTTCAAATTTTTTTCATTGTGATTATATCTATTATAGTGACCTGTTGTCTTTGATGTTACTATTGTAATTATTTTGGGATGCCACAATTGTTTCTATATAGGACTGCAAAAAATTGATAAATGTGTGTGTTCTGACTGCAATACCTTCTCAGCCATTCCTCTCTTTCTCCTCCTACTCAGGCCTCCCCACTCCCAAGGTATAGCAATATTAAAATTAGTTCAGTTAATAACCTTACAATGCTTTTTTAATTTTTGAAGTGAAAGGAAGAGTTAGTTGGTAAAGCAAACTTCATTGTTGTCTTGTTTTAAGAAATTGTAACAATCACTTCAGTAATCATTCTCCTGATCAATCAGCAGCCATCAACATTGGGGCAAGACCATCCACAAACAAAAAAGATAATGACTTGCTGAAGGCTCAATGATGGTTAGCATTTTTAAGCAATTAAGTTTAAAAAATGTACATGCTTTAATTTTAAAATACTTTATATTTTTAAATACAATTACTGCATACTTTATAGAGTATAGTATGATATAAACATAAATTTTATATGCACTGTGAAATCAAAAAAATCATGTGATTTACTTTATTGTTATATGACACCCAAATGATACACAACTGGCTCTCTGCTAATTATAGGCACAGTCAGAAATTTCCTGTTAACCCACAGTTTATTTTTACTGGTGAGAGATGATGGCTTATTCCATTTTGTTGGGAGCTTGGGAATCTTAATGTTAGCAATCTCATGAATAGCCTATTGAGTATGGCCATTGTGGGAACTATATACTCAATCTGGATGAATGGTTTATCAACCCTCTAGAAGCTTTTGTTCACATTTGATATTGTGCCAGTTGCATTAGGGCATGAACATTAGAGAAAACTATTTAATGAAATCCATTATTACATAAAAGATATCAACCTAGCAATCCATACAGGAAAAAATGGATGAAAAGTGGCTATTGTTTAGACTGCATACATTTTGAAGGCCAACCCACTGAAGAATTGTACTAACATTTAGAAGTAGCAGTGCAGATGAATGAAAAAAAAAAATGACTACCTACTATGTGCCAGACACTATGCTAAACAATGTGGTTAAAAATACAAAAATGAGATAATCCTTGCTTCTAGGATCTTATATTCTAGTAGAGTATAACAGCATATATTATATAAACAAATGGTATTTTGCCCTAGGAAGAATGTTTTGCTGTAGGAAATTACATGGATTTTAAATGAAACCTTATAAAAGGTTGGCAAAATCTAAGGCAAATTCCAATTTCTTTGTGGATGGCTACGTGATATGTGAAGCTAGCAAGATGTAGTAAAATAGATGAATTTGCACTAGTTAATCAAAGCAATTCAGCTTTAAAGCAAAGATTCAAAACTGAGGGAATCCTCTCGCTTTTAGAAGGTCATGATTTTTAGAGGTTAGAACTAGAGGTTGATCATTCCGGATAGAAAAAGAGGAGATTGGATTTCATGTGGGAAATTTCTGAGTGTCTTTTCTTATAGCATCTAAGATCCAAAATGAATATGAGAGACCATCCAATTCAACTTTATCTGACCAAGAATACTTTCTAATGCAAATCCAACAATAATCATGGTGGTGTGGTGGTGGGTTTGTGAGGCAATTGGGATTAAGTGACTTGTCCAGGGTCACATACCTAGAAAGTGTTAAGTATCTGAGGCCAGATTTGAACTCAGGTATTCCTGACTTCAGGGCTAGTCCTCTATATCCACTATGCCATCTAGCTGCTTCTTAATAATAATAATTATTGAGGGGAAAAAACCTACAGTAAGAGAAAATTCTACTTCTTTAGGAAGTCCATTACATTTTGGGATAATTTGAATTTTTAAGATTTTTTTTTTCACATATCAAGCCTAAATTTCATTCTTTGCAACTTTAATCTATTATTCCTATTTCTGCTATCAAGGATCAAACAGTACAAGTTCAATTCTTCCTTCATTGGAAATCCCTTCAATTATAGCTCTCATTTCATCTAAGTCTTTTCTTCTACAGGCCTCTACAATATTCTTCCTTCCACTGATTGTTTTTCTCCAGTCTCCTCACCATCCTGGTAACTTCCCTATTAGATATGCTCCAGCCTATTTTTTTTTTTCCTTAAAACTTCTTCCTGACATATAGTCCCACATTTTAAATTCCCCTTGTAATGTATGTTGGTAGTTTTTGAAATGCCAGTCTTCAAAGACTAAACAATGCAAGTGCCAAAAGACAATGGAGAGATATATGGCAAGCATCAGTAGATTGCAGTTTATTTTCCACTCAGTTCCCTCCCTTGTTACAACAACAATAATACCAACAACAACAAATTAAAGCTTGCACATAATGAGCAAACTGGTTCTATAAACAATAGTCTGAACCCCAATCCCTCCCAAAGGTGGGGCACATGTATTATCTATACTGATCATAACAAATACTCAGAATTCATCTTTTTTATAATGGTCTTTTCATTTACATTTTTAAAACATAGTATATATTTTTTCTTGGCTCTTTTTCCGGGGAATTTCTTTTATCAATGATGCCTGTGAGGCCCAAACTACAAACAAAATCTGTGGTCTGTACTATTCTTAAGACCCTAGGAATTTGTGGGCAGGTAGTAATATATGTGGTTGTTGTTGGTCTAACTTTCATGGAACTTGTCACATTCTCTTTCTCTCTCAGGGTGCCCTGCTGCTTCAGCTAGGTTGACTTACCTATTTTCTGAGTAGAATTTGGTCAGCTGTTGATGGGGATGACTAGCTTTTTATCCACAAAAAAGAAATTGTGCCTTATTTTCTCTATCTAGTATCTAGTGCAGTGCTGTATATTTTTGTTTAATGAAATTTGTATTAATATGTTGGATTCATTTTTGTATGTTGCTCTATTTGCTGATATGTAATTATGAGATTATATGTATTATTCCTAATCCTTATGTCATTATTCTCTCCTTTGAATGAGCTGTGGAATATTCTCTTGAGGATATTCTTCACTGTTATTCTTTCTGTGTTATACCTGTTGTTTCCTACAGAATCTAATTTGAGTTTTATTTGGGTATTTTTCTCTGCTCTCAATTTTTATTTTGGTTGATCAAATCAGCATGTCTTGAGTTTAGCATGTTCTTTCCTCATTCTCCTAATTCACATTATTCTTAGCCCAGAGCCATCTTCTTGTTGGTTTTTAAACTAGAGATGTTTTCATTGAGAATCCCTTGTACACACATAGTCTAGGTGTTCTAATTTAGATAGGTGTATCACATGATGTTTTTCCACAGCTTTAGATGACTCAGAATCTGCAAAGAATTTGAACAGCTGCCCCTTCCTGAACCCTAACATCTCACAGAGTAGATGAACTAATATTGTACTATTGTTAATGATAACATTTTCTGCTGCTTACCCTTTCAAGTCATGAGCAGGTATCCATGTTCCCCCTGAGACATTCTCACCACCCCATCACATTGTACTAATACATAAATGCTTTCAAAAGTATTAGTTTTAGTGTTTAGTTCAAGTGGCTGTTTATCACCCTAATCTTGTGTGGCAAAGAGAAGTCTTAGATTTTTAGGATTGTTATATTGAAATGATACCTAGGTGCAGGTTGTTTTTCTTCTTTACTTTTTATCCCCCTCCAATACTATACAGGTATTCTATCTTCTGCTTAATTGCTCACAAATTAATTTGTCCTTCTTAATAACTACCACCCTTTCTCCTCTATCCCTCTTTACCTTTTTTTCTTCTCTGTTTTTCTTTCTTAGCAGTGTATTGGAGAGAGAAAGAAACATGGTAGGGAGAAGAGGAGTAGAAAAGAGTGTTGGGGGGCATGTATGGGAGTCATTCCTAAGAAACTGCCTCCATTCCATGAAGTTACTGTGAGATGAGATTATTGTTTTATCACTTCTGATTGCCACTATAATAGCTTAGATTCTTGAAAAAAGCAGACCAAAAGCTAAAATCATTGGTTTATTCTTGGAAAATTGGCCATGATTTCTATGAAATTCTGAGAGCTAAAATATGATAAAGCAAGGAAGGGGTCAGATGAGATCTGTGGGCAAGGCTGAGCAGTATGAGTTTTGTTTCCTTAATATTTCTCACATTTACCTCTCTGTATTCATACCACAACTATCCTAATTGAAGCTGTCATCTCTTCTAAAGTTTACAATTGCAACAGATTCCTAATTCATCTTCCTGCTACCAGTCTTTCTCCATCTAATCTATTCTTCAAAAAAGCTGCAGAACTGATCTTCCTAAAACACAGGTCTGACTAGATCATTCATCACTCCCCTACTCAAGAAGCTTCAATGTCTCCCCATTGCCTAGAATATGGAATATAACCTCTTTATCTGGTGTTAAGGTGCAAATTTATTGAATCAATCAATTACCCCATTTTACTTAAAGTGAATGATAAAATGATTGCTAATCTAACCATGTGAGAACACTTCTTAAATCAATATATTAATCATGGACTTTAGAT
The DNA here is from genome assembly GCF_016432865.1 of Antechinus flavipes. Taxonomy (NCBI): domain Eukaryota; kingdom Metazoa; phylum Chordata; class Mammalia; order Dasyuromorphia; family Dasyuridae; genus Antechinus; species Antechinus flavipes. The sequence continues at coordinate 436,237,856 of NC_067400.1, forward strand.
TAAATGCAAAAAAATCCTTAATCAATTTCAATGTCCTCAAGAGCTATTAGATCAACTGGAGTGATTTTGTATAGGAATTGTGTTGAGATTGATTAAGGAAACTTGGCTCTGTGTGTGTGTGTGCGTGTGTGTGTGTGTGTGTGTGTGTGTGTGTTTATTTAAATAAAATAGACAAGTTGAGAATCCAGATATTCAAGTGTCTAATACGTTGGAGTAGAAGCCTTCCACTTAAATCTTTGAGAAGCAGTGTTTTAGGTAAGAAAAGGGAGGAGCAAGAAGAACACTGACTTTGGTCTTGATCTTGATTTTAGTTTTGGACTCGGTCTTGGTTTTGATCTTGGCCTTAGCTCCTTATTACCCCAGTTTTGATCATAAAATGACCTATTGACTTTCAGGGATCAGAAGACTCAGACTTTCCATTGGTGTCCTAATCCTAGCAGAGTTCTTGGGACAGCTGATGAAATGCTTATATTGGAAATTTAGAACAATCTTGATATACTGTGGAAAAACAGCTTTCTGACTTTATAAAGAACCCACCTACATGACTGTGGGCAAATCATTTAACACCAATTGCCTCAGGGAAAAAAAAGAATCCAGAAGAAAAGCCTCATTGTGCCTAAGGGAGCTTTATGATTATCCCAGGAGGAAAAGTGGGGGGAAGAGAAAAAGAATATATCCCTTTGCTTTGTGTGCTTTTTCAATTTGAGTGTACTTTCCCTTGGACTCTCTATGGACTGATGGGAGAGTCACAAACTTTGATGAAGGGGGAGATTAAAGAAAAAAAAAAACACTACTTAACAGTACTAGTACTTTAGTAAATCTTCCTCTCTAAAAACTGTCTGATTAATTCATTAATATTATTGGATTTTGGGAGAAGAGTTATCCCCATTTTGAATGCTGTTCATGATCTGTCTCTACCCTGATTTTCCAAGCTGATTAGATGCTATATTTCCTTGTATGCTCTGGTTTTATCTTCCATTTTTGGAATGTTCTCCCTTCTTACCTCTGCTCCTTGGAATTTTTGCTGTCTTTAAGATGTAGCTTATGTTACCTACTTTAAGGAGCTTTTAATTTTCCTAGTTGTTAGTATCTCCTTATCATTTCATTTTGTACATATGTTGTATTTTTCTGTGAACATGTTGTATGTTCTGTAAGAATGTGAGCTCCACAAGGTTAGGAATTGTTTTATCTTTGGGGGTGACTCCTCAGCACCACATGCAGTATACCAAGAATACACCACATATTAGGCACATAATAAGTGCTTGCGGGGCTCTGCTTTTTGGGGACTTTGGGGGAATCTTTCTTGGGTATTGTTTATGTGTTCTTCTGATCCCAGAGATTCTGGACTGGAGTGGAAAAGAACAATGGATTTTAGGTTTGAATCCTACCTCTGACACTTAATCTCTCTGTGATAATGGGCAAGTCATGCTACCTTTCAGAGCCTTAGCTCTTTCATCTGTAAAACAAAGATCATAATACTTGTAGTATCTGCCCTCCTAGATTAATAAATGCTTATTGATTGATATGAGAAAAAAATTTATTGATGTATATAGCTGAATTTGGAGTCAGGAAGACCTGAGTTCAAATATAGCTTTAGACTCTTACTAGCTGGTTGATGCTGTGAAATTTTTTTAATCTTTTTTTTTTTTTTTTGGTCTCACTTAACTATAAAAAATTAGGCATATCAATAGTATCTGCTTCTCAGAATTTAGGTATATATACCATGGATAAAGCTCTGGGTCCAGATTAGGGAGTCCTGAATTAAAATCTACCCCTAGTAAGTCACTTAAATTCTGCCAGTCTCAATTTCCTCAATTGTAATATGGGGTTGAATAACAAGACCTACCTCAAAATTAATAATTTGTCCAAGAAGATGGACAAATTTTACCACAGAGTATACAAACACTTAATTAAATGAGGAAAAGATAATCTTATTTTACAGTATCATAATGTCAAAGAAAAAAACTTGAGGGGGCATCTTATAACATTTAGAGGAGTTAAGTAGTATGGGAAAGGTATAGACTACTTAGACAACTGTGCCTTCTTTCCAGGACCATCTCCAAAATTCTGAGTTTCCATTGATTTAAGTCTATAGTGTTACTTGTTTAGAAATATCAACAATGCAAATAGTCTCTTAGCTTACAGTTAAACCCTTAGAAGTATAATCCAGGTTCAAGGTATACTAAAGATTAGCAATTCACTCAAAAATTATTGCTTAAAAGGCCCCATACATACATACATATATACATATATATGTATATATAAATACACATATATATATACATATATAATGTATGTGTTTAAATAAGGATCAACCAAAGAACACATTGATTGAAAAGAAAACATATTTAATTAAACAACATATCAAATTAAATAGCAAGAAAGCATACATTGGAGCACCACACAGATTACCATGCCATCAGTGGAGAAACAGATATTTATAGGTAACACATATGACTGGGGAATACATGTAGCCAGAACAAGGAATATGCCTAACATTGCAGAACTGTGATTATCTTCTGGAAATGTCATTGCACTCTTCTCCCCATTAGCTGCTGTTGCAACTGAAACCCTTCCTTGGGTCTTCAGCTGCTGTTAAGTTCTATTAGTAAAGGGAAGGGGCTTGCTACTTTGTTTTATTAAGAGAGGGTTTTTTGGAGGGGAACATACTTTTAGCATGTAGCAACAGGGGCTATCATTGGATACTGTGTGTGTGTGTGTGTGTGTGTGTGTGATGTAGAGTGGTGGTGGTGGTGCAGATCCAAGCTTGTTATTTTTATCTTTTCTTTGAATTATGTTTTTCCCCTTGCTGTCCCTTAGATTCTTTATCCAAATTCTTATATGACTAATTATCTAAAATTTATTTCAACTTCTGTCTTGCCTCTGGATACCATTCCTGACATGTATTCCTCAGATCCCATTCAAATTATGCTGGCAAACCTACTTTTAAAAAAAGGTTACCAAAAACTTATATGGGGCCATGTAAGGAAATTATTTTTATCCCTCACAGTGCCTTGCAAATCAAGTTCCAAAAAGTTCTTTTCAGGCTTGCTCTCAACTAGAATCTTGGTTGTGATAGTAGGGAGAATGGACATGAAAGATGTTATAGAAACAGAATAAAAAAAAAAAAAACCTAGCAACTGATTGGATATGAATAGCGAGAGTTATGGATCCATGAAAATTGAGAGAAAGATAATGCTTGCCTTGATGATAGAGAGAAAGAGAGAGGAAGGAGGGAGGAAGGAAGAAAGAATAGGGAAGAAAAGAGAGGAAGAGGGGGAGAGGAAAGGGACAATGAGTGAGAGGAAGAAGGAAGAAGAGGAGATAAAAGAAGAGACAAGAAGAGAAGAGAAGAGAAAAGAGATGGATTTGTGGGGTTAGGAGTAATGAGTTCTATTTTGAATTTGAGGTACCTATTGTGCATCTAGTTGAAAATATCAATAGGCAATTTTTGATGTGGAAGTGATACTTAGGAGAGAGAATAGATATGGATATATAGATCTGGAAGTTGTCTGCCTAGAAATGAAAATTGAACCCATGATAGTTGGCAGGATTACTAAGAGAAAATCTGTTGAAATGTCATCTATTTATCTTTAATTGTGTACTTCATCAGTTTTTAAAAATGAGCATACCTTCAGCATATATATGCATGTGTATAATGTTAAAACTAATATGTGTAGTAGAGTATAAATATTATTAAATTAATAATTGAATTATTATTATTAAGCATAAAAACAAGATTAAAGAGGATGAGTGAAAGATGAAATTAGCAATATTTTACAATGATTTTAATTTTGGCATTAAAAGTCAAGTGCCAATACTTGGGAGTCAGGAAAATGGATTTCCTAGGGAAAGGTAGGGACTAGGAAAAGGCATAAATGATCCACTGGTGCTAATTAAAACTTAATCATTTCTTAATGGTGAGAGAGCATAGGGCAAAGCCTTAAGAAACCATATTGATTAGCATTTCAATTGTTTTGACTATCTCCTGTCAGATTTGATTAGATTGTCATTGTTTTTACTTTGTAATTGGCTAATGAAGAGTTTGTTTTACTAGTTGGAGTGTCAGCTCCATTTTCTTGTTACATTATTAGTGTTATATCAATTCTGATCGACATAACATATCATTTCTGATTGATATAACATATCAATTTTTCTTTGCATAAGTTAAAACCACTTGTCAATTTTATGAGGATTAATAAGCCATCTCATCAGGTGCTATAGCATCTGCCTTCTCAGTAGCCTTACTACTAAAGAATTAGAAAATAAATTCTTGCTAGGAACATCCATCACATTTAACATCAGAAATACAGCTTATGAAAAGAAACAATTTTAAAGTAGATGGTTATTATTTGCTTTGCTTCTGCAACCTAAAGAACATGGGATCTTCTCACCTTACTTGAAGTTGAAATCTTCTAAATGGAGTTCCCAAAATTTTAATGTAGCATTAAGCTATTAAAATTTTAAATTGTCTTTACTTTTCTATTCATATTTTTAATACATGGCATAATGCTTTGCATATGATAAACACTTGAATGATTTTTTATTCATTCCTAATTCATTATTCTCATTCCCCCATCCATACTCCATTTCCTTGGACTTTGCCCCAGGAACTATGGCCTCAGATAGGGAAGCTCTTATCTTGTCTAGTGCTACTGCTACTTACTGGGAATTTTCCAAACTAGATGCTTTCCACCTCTAACTCACACCCTCTAACTTTCCCAATTACTTTTTATGTCTTGTTTCCCCCTACCTTTATTAGAATGCTCTCCTTGAGGCCAGGGTCTTTCTATATTGCTTTTATTTGTATCTCCAGTGCCTAGCATATAATATCACACTTTTTCAGTTTTTCCTAGTGAATGTCTCTGTCTTTGTTTCTCTGTCTCTCTGTCTAATTTATTTCTCATAGGCCCCAAACAAATAAATGAGTGAAGTTGCTACTGTTAACCTTTCTATACTTGTAATTCCCTATCTTTTATCAGATGACCTCATGTATTATACATGATATAACTATTGTTTATTAAATATTTGTGGTCTAATTTCTTTTTTTTTTAAGTATGAATTAAATAGAAATTGTTTCATTATTATTTTTTTCTATGTCTTTATGAATCATCTTGTATACCCTTTATGTGCACCCTATTTTGGGAACTACCACTCTCTGGACTTTGCCACCAAATCAGTTTTCCTCTAGAACTTCCCTCAGGTTGTGGGGCTTTCTAACTCTGGAAAATCCTTTTGCAAACTGAGCCTGTCTCCTATTAGTAATTTCTTTCTGTACTTTTCATTTTTGGGAATGGGCCTACATGCATCATGCTTCATTTCTCTGCCAATTTGTTTCTAACTCTCTAGACTTTGCTAAATTATCCTCTAGTCCATTTCTTCTCATGAATATCTCTCTTCAGCTCCTTTTTATGTGTTTCATTTCCCACTACACTGTAATCTCTCGGAGTGAAGAGATTACCTTTTTTTTTGGGGGGGGGGGCAGCCTTTCATTTGTATCTGCAGTGCTTAGCATAGTACCTGGCACACAGCAAATGTTTAATGAATGTTTTTTGTCTTGCCACTGAGCATAGGACAATGTTATTTCTTGAGTTGGAAGATTTTTATCATGATTCTTTTTATCATTTGTCATCTGTACATTGGACATTATTTAACAAATAGTAAAAGCAAATTGAAGACGCAAGTCTTAATTCTGGTTATTGAGATTATTCTCTTATATTTTAACTAGAAATAAGTTTAAATAAAACATTGATCCAGAATGTGGAATTTTATAGGCATAGTACTTTATGCCCTTCTTTGTATCCCGTACTTAACATAGTCCTTGGTACATAATTGGTGCTTAATAAATACTAGATTGTATAGATCTACACAGTTGGAGAAATATTAATTGCTCTTAATTAAACTAAGGTAATATAATAAAAAATGACAATTATTATCAAAATTAATTTAATCAGTGCCATACTTATGAAAACTAACAAAAAATATAGAAAAAAAAATAACAAAATTAATCTGGAAGGCCAAAAGGTCTAGAATATCAAGGGAATCATTGGAAAAAAAAAAAAAGCAAAAGGAGGTGACCTAGCACTATCAGATCTTAAACTATGTTACAAAGTAGTAATTATCAAAACAGTCTGGTGTAGGATAAGATATAGAGTGATTGATCATTAGAATAGATTAGGTATATGATATACAGAATTAAATGACCATAATAATCTAGAGTTTGATAAGCCCAAAGACAAATGCTCATTATTTGACAAAAACTGCTGAGAAAATTGGAAAGCACTCTGGCAGAAACTAGGCATAGATCAATATCTCACATCATTATACCAAGACAAACTCAAAATGGATGTGTGATTTAGGCACAAAGAGTGATATAAACAAATTAGGAGAATATGGAAAAATATAATTGTCAGATCTAAGGAAGTCTTCATGACAAACATAAAAAGGATTACAGAAGGTAGAATGAATAATTTTGGTTATATTAAATCAAAAAAGTTTTGCACAAGCACAACCAATGCAGCTAAAACTAGAAGGAAAGCAGGAAACTGGAAACATTTTTTAACAGAAAGTTTCTCTGATAAAGACCTCATTCCTAGGATATATAGAGAATTGAGTCAAATACATTTTGACTATTTCCTAATTGATAAATGATCAAAGGATATGAACAGGCAATTTTCAGAAAAAGAAATCAGTTATCAAAAGTCATATAAAAAACCCCTCTAAATCATTAGACATAAAGAGATCTAAATAATTAGAGGATGGAAATTAAAGCAACTTTGAGACATACATGAGTTTACATCTATCAGTTTTGATAAGATAACAGAAAAGAGATAACAGAAAATGACACAGAAAGGGAATATGGAAAAATAAACATAATACACATTAACAATATTATTGTACAATAATTAACTCTTGAATGACTTAGCTGGTCTCAGAAACAATTCCAATGAGTTCATGATGAAAAAATGCTAATCACCTGCAGAGAAAGACCCAATGGACTTAAAATGCAGGACAAAGCATACTCTTTTTTGCTTTCTTTATTTTTTCATAGTTTTTTTTTTTTATTTCCTTTTGGTATATTTCTTTTTTATAAGATTGTTAATATGGAGATATGTTTTACATGATTGCATATATATATATATTTATATAAAATCTATGTTAAATTGCTTACTGTCTTAGGGAAGGAAGAGGAGGTAAGAGATGGTGGAAAGAAATATGGAACTCAAGGAGGAAAGAAATATAGAACTCAAATTTTAAAAAAATCAATGTTAAAATTATCTTTACATGTAATTGGGAAAAATAAAATATATATAGATTTTTAAATAGGTGCATTTATATACCATTCTGGAGTGGAACTATTGCTCAAAAAGCTATCAAACTATGCATACCCTTTGATCCAGCAATAGTACTACTAATTCCATATCCCAGAGGTTTAAAAGGGAAAAGATTCATACGTATGTGAAGAATTTGAAATTACAAATAAGAATTTTGAAAACTACTAGATTATGCTTCTTAATTTGATATTGGGTTTTTGCCTTTCTTTGTATTCCCAGTGCTCAATACAGTGCCTGGCACAAAGACAATGTTAAATAAATGCTATTGACTGAGGGACTGGTAGAGACTTAAAGGACATTTAGTCCAACCCTACTTGTGCCATTCCCCTATTTCTACTCTTAAAATTCTCTTTTTTTCTTGAGGTATTTGGGATTAAGTGACTTGTGTAGGTGATGCACCTAGAAAATGTTAAGTGTCTGAGGCCAGGTACATCTGACTTCAGGACCAATGCTCTATCTACTGCACCATTTCGATGCCCCTCTCCTCAAAATTCTTAACTACCTTTCATTTACACTCTGCTTCTTGTTTGAATTATCTTGAGCTCTGGGGGAAAGAACTCATAGCTATAATAGTTATTAATTTCACTAATAACCTTTCATAATTAATCAAGTTTTTTCTCTCAAAAATAATATGAAGAACTGAATGAGTTTTGAAAAAAGTTAAGCTTTAGACAGAAAATAAAAAGCTATCTGAAGCATTTTATGTCTAAAAAATACTCATGGATTTTTCTTTTTTGAAACTGGTCTACAGCCTACTTCTCTAAAAGGTGAGAGTGGCTCTTGAAATATAACACTTGTATCACTTCAAAATATAGGATAGTTCCAAAAAATTCTGGCAATAGAGGCATGGTGCCTCTTTTAAAATTTTTCCCTACTACTGCAAATTATATGTTCATGACTTTTACTAAGTCAGCAACATATACTTTTTGTGTTAGGTTATCTTTCTTTCTTTTTAAAAAAAATTAATTTAATTTTTTATTATTATATCTTTTTTATTTACAAAATATATGCATGGGTAATTGTGATGACAGAGTTAGCCAGAGTCAGGATAAGCAAAAATCCTTGATTTTTATTCTTTATGAAAGGGAGAGGAGAGCTCCTGGACACAAGAATTTCCTCTTTCTTCTCCTGCTTGGAGCCACCTCGCTTGTCCTACTCCACCCTCTAAATCCTGCCTCAATCTCTCTATATGCCAACAGATCAAACCTGCACAGACTAGTGGGCAGGGCCATTCTTTCTCCAAGCATATGCTAATAGAGTATTGTCCATTTGGTAATTAGCCTTAAGTGCTTGGATCTCAGTGCATCAATTCAGTTTCAGCCCATTACAGGTTAATTTTTTCAACACTGACCCTTGCAAAATCTTCTGTTCCAAATTTTCCCCT